>NC_062274.1:19285000-20535000 GCF_916048215.2 Malus sylvestris | reverse complement strand
AGCTCTCTGGGAGGCCTTGCGAAGCAGATACAATCACCAGACAACGGTGATTCTTCCAAAAGCTCGCTATGAGTGGTCTCACCTGAGAATTCAGGATTTCAAATCAGTAGCGGAGTACAATTCTGCGTTGTTTAGGATTATCTCTCAGATGAAGCTCTGTGGGGATACCATTACTGATGAAATATTGCTGGAAAAGACTTACAGCACATTTCATGCCAATAACGTGCTCCTGCAGCAGCAGTATAGAGCGCGAGGCTACACTGAATACAACCAGCTGATATCTGTGCTCCTGGTAGCTGAACAGAACAATGAGCTCCTGATGAAAAACCATAATTCCCGACCTACTGGATCTGCACCATTCCCAGAAGTAAATGCTACTTCCCTCGAAGTGAATGCCACATCCTCTGGTGGTAATTATCATAAACAAGGACGTGGCCACAAACGAGGTCGATGGAATAGGAAAGGCAAGAACCATGGTGGTCAGTTTCACAACCAGGTTCAGAGGCATAATTCTGGCCCGAGCTTCAAAAATGTGAATTGTCACAAAGGCAAAGCTAACATGACCAATGCTCCCAGGAACTCTGAAGGAGCCTGCCATAGGTGTGGTGGCAATGGGCATTGGGTGCGAACTTGTCGTACCCCAAAACATCTGGTGGAGTTGTATCAAGCCTTCCTCAAGAAGAAGGGTGTCGAGACCAATTTTCTCGACCAGGCTAAACCAATGGATATACCTGATCCAGTGTTTGATTTATCAGGGCAATTTGACGCAACTCACCTAGATGTTTCAAACTTCATTATGGAAAGGGGGAATGAAGTATATCGGTCCGACTAAATCGTTTATGTTTGATGTACTTTTATTATGCTGAACTTGTTGTCTAAAACTAGTTTTTCAAATTCAATAAAAATGGCATGTAAATTTCCTGTTATAAATTGTTTGTTAACTGTGATTCCATTTACTCAGAAAGCATGGATAAAAACTGTGGTTATTCTCAGAACATGAGAAATGGTGGAGATATTTGTCTTGCAAACAGTGCAACCACACATACAATACTTCGTGATCGAAAGTATTTCTCAAGCTTAATGCTTACAAAAATAGGGGTAACAACAATATCAGGACCTTCAGATGTGATTGAAGGCTCAGGGAAAGCCCAGATTATGTTACCAAATGGAACAATATTGTCCATACAAAATGCATTGTATGCTACTCGATCTACTCGAAATTTGTTGAGTTTCAAAGACATACGTCTAAATGGATACCACATTGAAACGAAAAGTGCAAAAAATGTGGAGTATCTATGCATTACCTCCAATGATACCCAGAAGCATATATTGGAGAAGTTGCGTGGTTTTTTGAGTGGATTATATTATACATACATAAGGACAGTTGAATCATATGCTATCATGAACCAGAAGTTCATTGATTCAAAGGTTTACATGCTTTAGCATGACCGTCTGGGTCATCCAGGATCCACCATGATGCGTAGGATCATTACCAACTCTAATGGACATCCATTATTGAGCAGAGACATTGCTATCTCAAATGATAACCCTTGCAAGGCTTGTTCTCAAGGGAAGTTGGTAATTAGACCATCACAACTAAAGGTTGATGCTGAATCCCCATCATTTCTACAAAGAATTCAAGGGGATATCTGTGGACCTATTCAACTATCTTGTGGACCATTTCGATATTTTATGGTTTTGGTTGATGCATCCACCAGATGGTCACATGTTTGTCTCTTGTCTACTCGGAATGTAGCTTTTGCGAGACTTCTTGCTCAGATAACTAAGTTACGAGCACAATTCCCAGATTATCCCATTAAATCAATCCGACTTGATAACGCTGGTGAATTTACGTCTCAAACCTTTGATGATTACTGCATGACATTGGGCATTGATGTTGAACACCCTGTTTCTCATGTCCATACTCAAAATGGTTTAGCAGAAGCATTGATCAAGCGGCTTCAGTTAATAGCCCGCACTCTGCTTATGAAAACCAAATTGCCAGTTTCTGCATGGGGACATGCCATTCTACATGCTGCATCATTGGTTCGATTGAGACATATAGCCAACCACCAATACTCCTCAATACAACTCGTGTTTGGACATCAGCCAAACATTTCACATTTACGAGTTTTTGGTTGTGCTGTTTATGTGCCTATTGCACTTCCGCAACGCACTAAAATGGGACCTCAGCGTAGACTGGGAATTTATGTGGGTTTTGATTCACCATCTATTATTAGATATTTGGAACCCTTGACAGGTGATATGTTTACAGCTCGTTTTGCTGATTGTCATTTTGATGAGACAGTCTTCCCATCGTTAAGGGGAGAAAAGACCGTTCCAGAAGAACAGAAAGAGCTGACATGGGTTGTTCCCACCTTGTCTCATTTTGATCCTTGAACCCTTCAATGTGAAAATGAAGTGAAAAAGATCGTTCATCTTCAAAGCATTGCCAATCAAATGCCAGATGCATTTAATGATGCTATGAAAGTGACAAAATCGCATATACCAGCTGCAAATGCACCTGCCAGAATTGATGTCCCTGTTGGACAAAATAAAGTGGCAGCGAATGATTCATCTGGTGCACGCCTGAAGCGTGGTAGACCACCAGGTTCAAAAGATTCAGCCCCTCGGAAGAGAAAGACGAGGGCACAACTGAATCCAAATGAAATCATTCAGGAAGAGAGAGTAAATGACAAATCCACAATTCATGACTCTGGACTTCCAGAAGAAGAAAATGGCCCTGAAGAGACAGAAGTACATGAAAGCAAAGAAATCTCCATAAATTATGCATGTACTAATGAATTGTGGGATCAGAATGAAATAATCATTGACGATATGTTTGCATTCGCAGTAGCCACTGAAATCATATTAAGTGATGATATTGAGCCCCGCTCTGTTGATGAATGCAAACAGATACAAGATTGGCCTAAGTGGAAAGATGCAATCCAGGCAGAATTAAATTCCTTGGAAAGGTGAAGTGTTTTTGGACCAGTAGTCCAAACTCCAACTGATGTAAACCCTGTAGGTTACAAATGGGTATTTACAAGGAAACGCAATGAGAAAAACGAGATTGCTAGATACAAAGCACGATTCGTTGCACAAGGCTTTTCACAAAGACCTGGAATTGATTATGAGGAGACATACTCTCCTGTAATGGACACAATTACGTTCCGTTACTTAATAAGTTTGGTGATTTCAGAAAAACTTGACATGCGACTTATGGATGTCATCACCGCGTATCTATATGGAGAATTAGATACTGACATATATATGAAAGTCCCAGAAGGACTTAAGTTGCCTGAAGCAACAAACAAACCACGAGGTATGTTCTCAATCAAATTAAGGCGATCACTATATGGGCTGAAACAATCTGGGCGAATGTGGTATAATCGTCTCAGTGAGTATTTGATTAAAGAATGATATATCAACAATGTCATCTGCCCTTATGTGTTCATTAAGAAATCCAACTCTGGATTTGCTATAATGGCAGTATATGTTGATGATATGAACTTAGTTGGGACTCCTGAAGAGCTCCATAAAACTGCTGAATATCTGAAAAGCGAATTTGAAATGAAAGACCTTGGGAAAACCAAATATTGTCTAGGCCTGCAGATCGAGCATTGTGTTAGTGGAATTTTGGTCCATCAATCAGCTTACATTGAAAAAATACTGAAGCGATTTGGCATGGACAAGGCTTATCCACTTAGCACCCCAATGGTCGTTCGTTCTTTAGACATTAAAAAAGATCCATTCCGTCCAAAGGAAGATGATGAACTGGTCATTGGTCCAGAAGTACCATATTTGAGCGTAATAGGTGCTTTATTGTATTTAGCACAATGTACTAGACCAGATATAGCTTTTTCAGTTAACTTGTTAGCCAGGTACAGCTCTGCTCCAACAATTCGTCATTGGAAGGGAGTCAAAGATGTTCTACGATACATTCGTGGGACAACAGATATGGGTCTCTTCTACTCAGACAAGCCCACAAATGAACAAATCCTTGTTGGATACGCAGATGCTAGTTTTCTCTCCGATCCGCATAAAGCCCGCTCACAAAATGGATATGTGTTCACTAATGGAGATACTGCAATTTCATGGCGATCAACGAAGCAAACGCTAGTTGCAACATCTTCCAATCATTCGGAAATAATTGCTCTACATGAAGCAAGTCGTGAATGTTCTTGGTTAAGATCAATGATCCATCACATCCGGAATTCATGTGGTCTACCTTCAAAGACAGACACTCCAACTGTCATCCATGAAGATAATGCAGCCTGTGTCGCCCAGATGAAGGAATGATTTATCAAAGGTGATAAGACTAAACACATATCTCCAAGATTTTTCAGCGCACATGAGCTTCAGAAGGCTAAAGTTTTTGAAGTCAGACAAATCCATTCCAATGAAAATTTAGCAGACTTGTTCACCAAATCTCTACCAAAGTGCATATTTCAGAAGCTGGTGCAGGGAATCGGATTACGTCGGCTTACAAATTTGAAGAATGCAGAATCAGGGGGAGATCCAATTCAGGGGGAGCATCCATGATACATGCATGTTGTACTCTTTTTCCTTCGCTTAGGATTTTTCCCACTGGGTTTTTCCTATCAAGGTTTTAACGAGGCAACATAAGCATGCTCAACACCATCCGGATAAAGTTGTACTCTTTTTCCTTCGCTATGTTTTTTTTTCCCATAGGGTTTTTCCAAGCAAGGTTTTAATGAGGCAACTGATGTTGATATGTGGGCATCCAAGGGGGAGTGTTGTAAATAGTATAATATGTATGC
Source organism: Malus sylvestris (assembly GCF_916048215.2). NCBI lineage: Eukaryota > Viridiplantae > Streptophyta > Magnoliopsida > Rosales > Rosaceae > Malus > Malus sylvestris. The sequence goes on along the minus strand of NC_062274.1, from coordinate 20,530,216 downwards.
CCACATGCATACAGTGAACATGTCATATGTTTAACAGTGTTTTTGTTTGTTTCCATGGTGATGCTCTATAAATAGAGTTTTACGAATGTTCAACAAAGCAGAGAGAAAAGGAAGAGAAAAATATCTAATAGTAATAATATACGTTACTTCCTCTGCAACAGCTTGTGTTGGTATAATACTCTGCAACTGCTTCGTTCCTGTCCTGAATAAAGGTTATCTCTCTATAACTTTTACATTTTTATAACAATTAACCACTTGCTGATTTTTACCAACCTCATTTTATGTAACTTATTATTGTCAACTTTTCTTATAGTGTAATAATCAAATGATTACGCAATACAATTACACGTGTTACAATACTTGTTTGTGACATACTTAGAACCTCTGTATTTAGATCTCGTATAAATATTCGGGGGACTCAAATGTAATTATGTAATAAATAAAAGGGCAAATATGTAATAAGTGAGGAGCTCTTATTCTATAAAAGGACCCATCACTCTCCTCATTAAGGGAGGCCAATTCTCAGGTCATGGGAATAGCTTTCTCACCCTCAGAAGCTCTCACCCTCTCATCCTCTCACAAATAGAGAAATACAATATCAGTGTGGACGTAGCCCAAATATTGGGGTGAACCACGATACATCTTGTGTTATTTACTTTCTTGCAGATTCACGGTCGGATTTACGTTGTTCCAAGACCCCTCCGATTTTGTGCATCAATAATACTTTAAACAACAAACTTAGTAAGTTATCTAGAATATAATATTAATAACTAAATATTGTGTTTTTGTACAAGTTTGATTTCATTTATTTTATGTACATTGACTACTTGTGATAAGAAATTACGAGTCTCTCAATTTAGTGCCAAATCTCCGTAGAAACTTTTGACTACCATTATTTTATGCCCATCTCTTGTGTAAATTGTTTATTAGTTGGTTGTTTGGTCCAAGTAATTGCACATGATCTTGTAATCTATAATGGTATCAAATTCAAACTTTGGACAAAAAAACTAACAAATATAGGAACCTCAAACTTAGAGCCATAATTCGATACCAAAGCCCGAATTAAAGACCCAAACACAACCTTAAGACCCTCACCATGGAACTTAAATGTGAATATAGGTAAATAGGTTTAAACCTTTTGCTTTCTTTTCTTTTTAAAAGGAGATCAGTTAGTGACTTTATCACGGCAATCCACTCTTTTAGTGAAAGTTTTTTTTTTTTTTTGAATGATCAAAAGTTTTATAGTCTCGCAAAATGTCATTATTCATGAATTTTATCTCTTAAAATTTTGATCGTTCAAGTAGTGGTGACAAAAATTATTCTCCAACAATTTCATAAAAGAAAGTAAATTTGTATTGAAATTATAAGTTTTTTCAATAACTTCCACTACCGAAACTAGTATAACCATAGAGGTTATAAGAGGTAGTCTATAGGTTTTTTTCTAAAATAAATAATAATAATAATAATAATAAATCAACCGTTGAGTTGCTTCAGACAGTCGGACTAGTTTTCCATGTGGCTTGTGTATGTTGAACAGCCGCATACATATGATGACCAATTTTGTTTTTTTGTTTGTTTGTGCAGTCCCATTATTGGCAGGGCTAGGATCGGGGTTAATGGCTCGTTTGGATGTGCTTTTAATATAGCTGAAAGCGCTTTTAAAGAAAATGTTTTTGAGTTCCAAAAGCATCAGTTATGTGTTTCTTCTAGGAAGCATTTAAGTACTTTATGTGCACCTTAAGTTTTTTCGAAATCTTTTACTACTACTTAAACTAGTATAACAATTGAGGTTTAAAAAGTAGCCATTGAGTTTTTTTATTTTTTTTATTTTATTATTGTTTTTGTTTTGGTTTTTTAAGTCAGCCATTAAGTTGCTTTAGGCAGTCGGACAAGTATTCCATGTTGCTTGTGTTTATTGGACTGCCGCATACATATGGTAACAAGTTTAGTTTTCCTTGTCCGGCCCCATCATTGGGCACGCCTGACCTGGGACTAAGGCTATTTTCAATTGATTCAGCCAAAGAATTATAAGGCTAAAAATAGCTCGAAATGACACGAAAATTGTCTCCAACTGAGGGCTAAATCAAAGGGCCGGTGGCCGAGTGAAAACCCCCAAATCAAGCCAGCGGGTTGGTCATTTCCAGCTAGCCAGCCAGCCAACCCTCTAGCTTTAGAATGTCAAGATTGACTTTGTGGCAGGTGCAAGAATACCACATTTTCTTCGTTATTATGGCAAGTGACACTCAAAATATGTTTGAAAATCTTATTTTAATATGATTGTTTAATTTAATTAACCATATTAATTCCATTAAAATAATAAATTATTAAGGGGGTTATGGCCTATGGCCCTTTGGCCCCCTTAGTTGGAGATGAGGTTTTTTGTCAAAGGGCTATGTTTGGCCTATGACCCTTTTGTGACGACCTGTCCCTATTTTCTATATAATTTTCTCTCTGAGTGTGTAAAGTGATGATTGTGCCTTATTGGCTAAGTAACGTGGATGTATTTACTCAGTTTTAAATTATTTTCTCGTTGTCGTAATTAAATTGGCCTCGACGTCACAAGTGCGTCAGCGCGAGTTAGACCCGAATTAATTCACTGGTGCATTAATTAATTAGTGTCGAAAACACTGTTTTGGATAGTGTACGTTAGATTACGTTTTTATGAAATTTTGTCGTTTCTTTTCTTTTGAAGGTTTAACCTGTACCTATCCTTATCCACCAATTATTTTAGCTCCTATTTTCCCTAGCCTAATTAGATTATATCTCTCTCTTATCTGTCTAATCAGGTACTTTCTCTCTCTTTCTCGGACCTTCTTCTTCCTTCTTCTCACACCCGAGACACCCTCACCTTTGAACACACACCAAATCATCACAGATCGAACTTGCAAAGACCATCATCGTGTTCATCTTGACCTCACGAACCCAATTGTACCATCTGACTGTCGAACGGACGAGTTTTGACTTTCTAATGCATAAGCTTCGACTTGGTACACTTTGCTCCGATGTAATCCCGGTGAGATTACAAGGTTTTATGACGTAGGGAAGCTTCTATTCAACTCCATATGGACCCTAGAATAAGTTTGGGAAGGAGTTGACGTCGGATCAAGCAAGTTTGAGGAGTTGGAATTTTGGCCGAATCTTTCGACATATCAATGAGTGGGATTTTGGCCAAATCTTTCGAGGGATTTTCAGGCCATTTTTTGGTCATTTTTGGATCCCCAAGAAGTGCAGTGTTGTTCTCTTTGTCAGGTAACGCCGTTATTATTTAACAGAATATTTCGTCTATTCTGACAGAATATTCCTAACGTCCGTTAGGGTTCCGTCGGCACATGTTATGCACGTGCTTGCGCGTGGCCGCGAGTATAGCTGTGGGTTGGATGGTGTGTGAAGGAGCGTCTGGCCTTCGGCCAGCGAGTGGTTTTCATGTATGGATTTGTGACTTCAAGTAGATCATTTTCGTATATCCAAACCTTCTATTTGAGCAAACTATGAGAAGTTTATCCTAGATTTTGGTTTATGTGCTATTTTAATTAATTAAAAGTAGTTGTTTTGCATATAGGGGAGACATACCCCGAGGACAAACGCGGGCAAGCGAGGCTAGGGGGCTACGATCCTTCGACATATTAGTGAGTGGGCATTTGTTTTCATGTGTGTGTGTGCATATATATAAATATAAACTTTATTGTTTCTATAAATGTTTTTAAATTGATTTATGCATAGCATGCCATGATTTAATTAAGTTATATGTAAATTTGCATTGTTATGAGATTGTGAATATGCCATATAATCCTACGAGAGGCGCATGTAAATTCAGGTAAGTTATTGTATAATTGGAGTTGTGCATTATATTGGCATGCATATATTCATTTAGAGCTCATCATTGCTGCACCCTGGTGTTAGTGCTCCCACCCCAGGCCAATGCCAGTCCTTTACGCGATATTCACCTCCCGCACAGCACGTTTGCCTTGGATCCAAGTTTGGTGCCAGCCCTATCGTACAGGTCACATTAGGTGACTCCGACACGTAGGTGACCCACGATTTATCGCTAGCCTTCACCTGATTGTAGCATTAGAGCGTACATATTTACACACAGCCCTGTTGTACAGGTCACACTAGGTGACTCTGACTCGTGTGCTAGCATAGATTGATGAGCAATAGGTCCAGTAGTACATGTCACATTAGGTGACTTAGAACTGGCATGTTAGTTTAGACTGATTTCACATTTATTATTGCTGAGATGTTGTGATGTGGCATGCTCATGTTTTCACTGCCCTTGTGTATTGATTTTCATACTTACGTAGTACTATTTTTCTGGAAACTATACGGGTTTTACAGTGAAGGGTTAGTACTTTCAGAAAAGATAAACGTGTTTTCTAAAGCTTTGTTTTTGCCCACTCACCTTTCTGTTTTCGCCCCTCCAGCTACTAGATAGTTGTTCTTCTTTGTGGCACACGAGGATTACCCCGCGGTTTCGACATTCCACTAAATAATGTAGGGATCTTCTCTCTGGTTGTGTATTTAGTACTTAGTCAGTTCGATTGCACCTTTAAATTACCTATACTCTGAACGTTTGTAACTTGGGTTTGACCACTTAGGCGTACTCATTTATTTTTAGTTTAAATAAGTTTTAGTTTTGGTTTTAATTTGTTCATATTTTTTTTATTACTTCTTTTGCACTATTGGCTACGTCACTTTTACGTAACGGCCAGCACGCCTCGACTCCGGTAGGGGTGTGTCACTTTTGGCCCCCTCGGTTGGAGATGGTATAAAATATGGTTTGACATTGTTCATTAAAATATAATTTCTTGCAGGGCTATAGAGCTAAACATGGTCCTTTGGTCCTCATTCGATTGGAGATGGCCTAAATTAACCACCTAAAGCCATGTGATATTTTACCCTAGGTTGAACATGATGAAATGGGATCTTGCTAGGCAAAGTCGTTTGTCTGGTCTTGCGTCGCACTCACATTTTTATTTTAGAATCAAATCACATTTTAACTTAAAGGGTAAATTACATAGTAACCCCTCAGGTTTGAGGTCTATTACAACCTCATACAACAACTTTAAAAAATTTCACTTTCATACATCCAATATCATTTTATTTCAAAATAACACCTCTGTTAGATTTTTCATCCATTATTTTGTTAAATGTTGACGTGGCTGCCATATTTGTGCTGATGTGGCTGCCACGTGGACTTTTTTTATTTTTTTAAATTTTTTTTTAAAAAAAACCTAAATCTTCTAATTATTAAAATTAATAAAAAAAATTAAAAAAAAAACTGAAACCTTCCCTCATCCTCCTCTCTTCTCCTCGCAACCCCACATCCCACCCCCACCCCCTCACCTCTCTGCAACCCACATGAAAACCCACACCCCATCTTCACCCCCTCACATCCCCGCAACCCAAATCCCCTTCTTTGTACGACCTACCTGAAAACCCACACGACCTACTACCTCCCCCCCCCGCGACAACCCACATCAGATCGAGGTCCCCATCCAAACAACAATCCCCGACCCTAACCCTAAACTCAAATTGAGGTCCAAATCCTCCATACCCACATCGCAATTCGACTCAATAACCCCAAAACTACGATCCTCGTCGTCAATATCTTCATAAACCAAAAGAGATTGAGGATGAGGGGTTGGGTCGGAATGGGCTCAACGTTCTGGTCATCTCCGTGGCGGTGAATTTGCTGCGCTGCATCGCGGCCTGTACCGCAGAGCTCTCTCTCTGATCCCTCTGCTCCTCATGGAGGTCATTCGTCACCACCTGATCTCGTCGTCGATCGAGATTTCTCATCGTCGCCCTGCTGCTCCTGCTCGTTGTCGTCTTCGACGATGAAGATGATGCGGGTGAGGATGACGTCCTTGCAGTTCGGGGGGGGGTATGGGTTTCGCGTCAGAAGGGTGGTAATGGGATCTGGGTTAGGTTTCGCGCCGGGGGGGGTGTGGTAATGAGATCTGGGTTGGGGGGTGGTCGTATGGGGTATGGGTTTCGCGAGGATATGGGATCTGGGTTGTTCTCTGGTTTTTTTTTTTTTTTTCCTTCAAAGGTGCAGGTATGGGGTGGGGGCAGATGGGAGCAGGGAAGAAGAAGGCTAGGGGGTTCACAGGGGTGGGGTTTTGTTCAGCTTCTGGGTTTTTATTTTTTTTTATTTTTTTAAAATTTAGAAGATTTAGGTTTTTAAAAAAAAAAAATTTATTATTTTTGCCACGTGTCACACATTTGGCAGCCACATCAGCACAAATATGGCACCCACGTCAGCATTTAACAGATTAATGGACGGAAAATCTAACGGATGTATTATTTTGAAATAAAATGGTACATGATGTATGAAAGTGAAATTTTTTAAAGTTGTTGTATGAGGTTGTAATAGACCTCAAACCTGAGGGGCTACTATGTAATTTACCCTAACTTAAAATGTCGATTTTCTAACTCTTCTTTCTCTTCTAATGTTAGAAATGTTCCAAGTTAAAATTTTTGTTATCTCCATAATAAAGAGATAGAAACTTTTAAACAAAATCGACAGCTTGTATCTCAAGTAGTTAAGATCATTTAATTTGCACTTGAGATCCTAAGTTTGATCTACATCTCCAAATTTCAATTGTCACCAAATAAAAAATCAATAGCTATCTTCCAATCATAATATTAACTTAGATGAAGCCCACACACTGTGTATGTGAATATAAAAGATTTCAAAAGAAAAACAAAATGTATGGAAGATAGAGAATTGGGGAGAAATGTGAAGGAGGGGGTGTGCTATTCACACACCCCAAATTACTTCTCACACACCCTTGTTAATTTCTGTCCGTTGATATTCTTCAATTCATCCGATCCGACGGCTGAAAATTAGGAGGGTGTGTGAGAAGTAAAATGAGATGTGTGGATATCACACCCTTGAAGGAGGGAGAGGGAGGAAAAGGTGGGAGTGGAGAGAGGGGTTTTTATTTGTATTTAAATAAATTAAAGACATGCTTTGATATTTTTTTGGTCAATTAAAGACATGCTTTGATAACATAATAGTGACGGAAGAAAAAAATGTAAAATTTTTGTTGTGGGAAATTACTTTAATTTTTATGTTTTATTTTTGATATTTTACATTTAGTTATACATGAAATGGTATAATAAATATTTACTTCTTAGTTTTTGGTTGATAAAGAGATTGAAATATTATTTCATTAATAAGTAGTATATATAGATAACTCTAGTGTTTACATATCAATATGCAAATTTATGAAAATATAAATGGATATATCGATATTGGTTGCCTTAAAGGAAATTTGCAATGTAGTAGGTATATCAACTCATTCAAATTTAGTCAAAATTAGAGAAAAATTTCTCATAAAAAATTCAAACGTTTGCTATCTGCAATGAGTTTTGAAAAATTTTATGTGGGGAATCGGTAAATATCGATATTTATTGAATTTTCTATATCTCGCTAATTTAGGTTGAAGTTTGCATTTCATCCCACCTTTTCATATTAATACTTAACTTTCAAATATTTTGACAACAATACGATAATTTCGTAAATATTTTAACACTGGTTTTTTTTTTTTTTTTTTGGTCAATAAATTTTTTTAACACTGGTTAGTTCCCACGAATTTTGACAAATGTAAAAGAAAAACTATATTATTCTAACAAAAACACAAAATAGGTGGGGAAAAAAACCACAAAATATTAACGAGGAAAAAAGAAAAAAGAAATAAACGAACCGAACACACAGAGATAGTGGGCCCAATAATGCTGAGCGGGGACGTTTCGTACGCAGCGAGGCAAAGCATTCACATCGAAGCGTTTTTTGCGTATTTAAGCATTCAACACCTGTGCGGTTCCTTTCGCGAAAGTAACGGAGTCCATCATCGTCGCCTAATCCCGTCATCTTCTCGAACCAGTAGTTATGTTGCAGAGACCTCGACGCCGCTGCGAAGGCACCGCCATGGGCGCCATCGTCCTCGATCTACGACCCGGCCTCGGAATCGGACCCTTCACCATCGGTAATCGCCAGTTAATTTCTCAATTTTTCCTTGATAATTGTAGAACTGATTCGAAATTGTTCATTTCTTCGACCTAAGAGTAAGAATTATTTGTGAAATTGAAATTTGAATTGAGTTATTTGCGAGCGATTCATCTCTGTAAAAATTTACACTTTACCATATTGATCAGCTGTTTGATAACTGTGTAGGTTAAATCTTGGTTAAATTTGAGGAGTTGTTTTTTTTTTGGGATTTTTAGAGTCAAGTTGATGGTGTAGAGATTGGATATGATGATTTGATTTTGCATGTGTTCGTTTTTGAAATAAATTCGTTGGTGTTAGAACAGCAGCTTGGCGAATTTTTGGAGTTGAAACATTGATTGAAATGTTTGTTACAGGAATGCCGATATGCGAAGCATTTGCTCAGATAGAACAGGAGCCTAACATTTACGACGTTGTCCATGTGAAGTATTATGATGAGGTTGGATCAGTTTACTAAGTTGTATATCATTATGGCTTGTGTAGTATAACGTAGACGCATATTTGGTAGGATTTCCTATTTTTTTTTTTTAATCTTGGACATATGTACATGTTTCACGGAATGAAAGAAATGGCTAAATGATTCGTAAAGTACATGTACTGAAATATCCATAAGTTGTAACAAGGGCCTATCACCGTTCTTCTCCCATGCAGGAGCCCCTTAAGTTGGATATCGTTATCAGCTTTCCAGATCATGGTTTTCATCTTCGCTTTGATCCTTGGTCACAGGTTTGTTTTTGCATACGCCTAATATGTTCTCTTTGGTGCACGCGCCTTGTTTCATTGCGTATCAAAAATTTGTTTTTACATACGTTGCGATGTTTTGTTTGCTCTGACTCCGCATAAATGTATGACCCCGAGGATGATGCAGCTATTACGTATTGGTCATGTAACTGTGGCTTGTGGTATTTACTCATCAATTAAAATTGTTACTATTTAAAGAAAATCCACAAATACTTGACCGGATTCTGTTAGAGTAATGGTTGTAGTAGCTAATATTCTGTGTTGAAAGTTACCTTAATTGGTATTTGGTACAAAAGAAGAAAATGTCTGTGGGATGTAAGAGCGGAATGCCATGGGTAGTCTATGAAACACTGGCAGATAGCCATTGTCTTCAGCTATTATTCTCTTTAGTGTGTTACACGGCTATGCTTTTGATTGTCGTATCTGGGCTGTCCTATTTAAAATGGCAGGTGAATTTGTACATGGATTGCTATTACTGTTAAGTTGTAATATCTATAACTACCTCCTGTTATGATATGGCTGGCTGATTTGAAATTTTGGTGCAGAGGCTACGCCTTGTTGAAATATTTGATATAAAACGGCTTCAAATGCGCTATGCCACTTCTTTGATTGGGTGAGTTACTTTACTTGAGACTTTCTATTATATACAATGGGGTATACTATTGGATTTTGTCTCTACTTTCAGGGGACCATCCACTCTAGCAACTTTTGTAGCTGTATATGCACTATTTGGGCCAACTTTCCCTGGAATTTATGACAAGGATAGAGGTGTCTACACTCTGTTTTACCCAGTAAGTAAATTTAACTTGATCTTCATATTTCTTTATTTTTATCTACTTATGACTCATCTTACAAGTTGGAATCTGTTTAATGTATTTACCAATCATGACTATGGTAGGGGCTTTCCTTTGCTTTTCCAATTCCAAGCCAGTATACAGATTGCTGCCATGATAGAGAAGGTATTTTACTGACAGTGTTTACTTAATAGTTTCTTGCTTCAAAGAGTTTGCAAGCACTAATTACTTTATCTTTATTTGCTTTTGATTATTAAAGCGGAATTACCATTAGAGTTTCCAGATGGAACCACACCAGTGACGTGCCGCGTCTCCATATACGATAGTTCTACAGATAAAAAAGTTGGTGTGGGGTCCTTAATGGATAAGGCTTCCGCTCCTCCATTACCTGTTGGCAGCCTCTATATGGAAGAGGTGCATGTTAAGGTTGGACTTCTTTCTCCATCTTCACGGCAGCATTTCAGTATGGTTTGTTTATTTTCTATTAGAATGAGGGGCTTCATGGAGAATTTAAATCAGGATTTGAAGAAGGATCAAAGGCTTTTGCTTTGTTGCTTCCTTAGTGGTTTACTATTGGCCCCTTATGTTACTGAAGTAAATTCTGTCAGTGAAGTTGTTTGACATTGGCGACTGTAGTTCTTGGATGTAATTCAGTTCAGTTTTTATTTTATCCAGCTAGGGGAAGAGTTATACTTTACTGTTGGTGGTCAGAATATTCCTTTTGGTGCATCACCTCAGGCAAGTTTTGTTCTCCTGCAATAAGTTCTAGTTAGTCTTTGTTTATGGCTGGGCATTTCTACCATTGCTCTGTTGTCTTTCCTGTTTAATACCTTCCTATTTTACAGGATGTTTGGACTGAATTGGGTCGTCCTTGTGGGATACATCAAAAGCAGGTAGTGCTGATGTCATGTCTAAGCAGTGTATGCTTTTCTCATTGCATTTTGTCGCGTTGATGATTGTTGATTCTGTTTGCTTTGTAGGTAGACCAAATGGTTATTCATTCTGGCTTGGACACGCGCCCACGGACAACTCTTTGTGGCGATTATTTCTACAATTACTTTACCCGTGGTTTGGACATTTTATTTGATGGGCAGGTATTGACTTATTTCTGGTTGTTAATGTACAATCATGATGCTTTCCATGGTAATGTTTGTATTTGAAAGTTCACAGACCACTTTTCTTTTTGTTTGTCTCCAGACTCATAAAATCAAGAAATTTGTTTTGCATACAAACTATCCTGGCCATGCAGATTTCAACTCGTACATAAAGTGCAATTTTGTCATCTTTGCTTCTGATTGTAAGTCTATTTCTGATTCAAAGTTTCCAGTTGGATCTGTGACTCACACAATTCACAAACTGATATAACATTAATTCATCCTTGCAGTAGGGGGTTCTTATCAGGATGTAAATAACTGCAAACATAGGATTACACCAAGCACAAAGTGGGAGCAAGTGAAGGTAAGCTTTCTCTTGGCCGTTTCTCAAACTGTTACATATGTACTTTTTTCCATTGTTTTCCGACAGTGGCGACTTTCTCATTGATAGCATCTTTCATAAGTGTATTCCTTTCGGTGTATGTTGATCCTGATTGGGGTAATGATAGTAACAAAAGATTACTTTTTGTAGGAATTCCTCGGGGACTGTGGCCGAGCTGCTATCCAGACTCAAGGTTCTACAAGCAATCCGTTTGGATCTACTTTTGTATATGGTTATCAAAATGCTGCATTTGAGGTGAGTTGATGAATGCTTGAATCGTCGTTGCTTATTTTTTTTCTACCCCCTTTGCAATAATAGGGAAAAGCATGTTGTAATTGAAGTTGATATTTTATGCCAGCTTCCTTTGTTGTGCAATGTTGTAATTAAAGTTGATATTTTATCGCCCAAGTTGGGTTTATTCCGCCTGTGTGTTATGGTTGTGCACGGGATTGCTAATAAATATTATGTTGATAATCAACAGGTGATGAAGAATGGTTACATTGCCACTGTGACTCTTTTCCAGTCGTCGTGATTATATTGCAAATAAGGTACTCTTTTAGCAATATCATGTTTTTGTACACATGGGCAAACAAAAGCATTGTTATATCCCATCTTTGAGATGATCATCAACAATGCTTGTCAATTGCTTTCATCTGCCGGTTGAAATGTATTTCTTGGTTCACTGCTTTGGTTCTCTTTCCGCAGTTGGATGATGGCACTTCAACAGCTGGGGAAAGCGGCAAATACTGTTTGTAGATGTCAGCTTGGCCGGGATCAACAATTGTACAGTTGTATATGTTAAGTTTGTACAGAATAATCTGGTACTGTAAAAACATGTAAGTATTCTGTATCTTCTGTCTGTTACTGTTTAAATGGAAGTTTGTTCTGCACGTCCGAGATGCATCGACAGCTACAGATTTCTCGTAACTGAAACCGCTTGCTAATAATTTGGGAATGACAGCATCAGTTTGTACTTGATGAAAATATAATATCAAATATTTCATTTACAGGTGCCCCGACGCCTTTGTAAATGAACTCTTTTTATGGTTTACAGCTATTTGCGGGACGCTTAATGCTCCCGGAAAACCATTCTATGAAAATTGCCATTGTTTGAATCAACCAGACTTTCCGATGACACAGAATATACGAAAGTTTGAGCGGCCGATGCTGAAGCCGAAGCTGCTATTTTTGAACTAGTTTTGAGTGTCTTCCTCATTCAAAACCATGTTCGAGACTTTCATATTGTGTGTGTGGGGTTTAAAGGAATAAAAACTCTTCTTCCATTTTGAGTTTCTTCCTCGTTTATCTTAAATGTCGAAAAGGGGACTAAATCTAAATTTTTTGAGGAATTCTATGTCATCAACGAACAACTGATTTCTTAATCTTTTGGACCTGGGCTCCATAGGAGCAAGTCGGAAAGGAGGGGAAGAGACTGAAGTTGTTACTTTTACATTCATAAACTCCCTTAAAAAAAAGAAAAAAAAAAGAAAAAAAAGAAAAAGAGGGTTAAAAAGCTACATTCCGTTGCCGGGACTTGAACCCGGGTCTTTCGGGTGAGAGCCGAATATCCTGACCAACTAGACTACAACGGATTTGATGTTCTGTCGTTTAATAATTGTTTTTGTACGCGTACAACAAGCCAAACGACAAAAAGCAGCAGCGACTAGCAGTCTAGCACCTTCCTTGGTTTTCGGCAGCGAGGAAGGATTAGGAGGGTTTTAGCCTGTTTAGCCTTCTCTTTTCCTCTCTCCGCGTCTCTCTCCTATCCGCTGCAGACGGCGACGACGCTGTTGCTGCCGCCACAGTCCACCGCCAAAATCCAATGAACACCGCCATCTCCAGCCCCTTCATCTTTCACCATCCGCCATCAGGTATGCTAAATTTTTTCTCAATTTTTTTCACCCTTTTTTCTGCTTCAAGTTTCTTTGCCGGCTCAGAACTATAGTAGTCTGTGAGTCCAATTTCTTCATAAAAACAAAAGAAATGGATTAACTTTGCAGTTGTTAAAAACCCACAAGTCAACTTCTCTCGAATTTACTGCAAATTTCAGTTCCAGGTAAAACCATCACAAGTCAAGAAAATTGGGATTTGGGCAGGCATTACCTTGTTCGGTTTGTGCTCTGGAATATCTCCATAAATTTGCAGTTATAATGATTCAGTGGTTATCCAGAAATGAACCATTTTTCTTGATGCGGTATATTTGATTCTGTTTCTTTGTTTCGACAGAGAGTACTCCGAATATGACTTCCGTTTCAGGACTGACTGGTAGTCCCTCCAGATGCTGCTTCCAAATTCCAGCACGCAGTTCTGGTTCACTATGTGGGCAGGTTTCGAATTTTCCTCACAGTTGGAAGCCTGCAGGAAAGAACGAGCTACTTTGTGCGGAAAGGTACAGCTATGGCGGTATGAGTTATTAGATAAAGTAGTGTGGTTGCCAGCTTGGTTTGTTTATTTGTTTTATTTCTAAAATCAAGCAGAAGTTATTGGACTGGTTTTGCACAAAGGTTGTGCGCGCGGAAAACACATCTGATCAAGTTTGCCATGGATGCATCCTACGGCGATATGTCCAATGAACCAACTGGTAATTTTCATCTTATTTTTCTGGGGGCCGTTGTATTGTCATTTACTTTTGGATGTTGTTGAATATGTATGAGTGCTTGTGTATAACTTCCTTCAAGCTTGAACAGACTGGTCCTTATTGCATAAAACTAAGAAAATTGGAATGTAGAACTTAACACGAAGGATTCTCAACAACCGTTCAGCTGGTGCATTTGATTACAGCCTTTGACGTGTCTAAACTTCGTAACCAAGTTGAACCAAAACAGTTAGGTGTATTTGTAGGAGTCTTAACACCAGTAGCTTGGTTAGGTTAGACGTATTTTGTTCAACCCTCTTAATTTGATAAATTACCATTGACCTGATTCACTTTTAGATATTGTAAAGAATCAGCATCTTTATTTGTCTGAACTGTTTTCTTCTTCACTGCCTTTGCAAGTAAAGCTATCTTTCCTAGGATTAATGTGAGGGACCCATACAAACGACTTGGAATAAGCAGGGAGGCTTCAGAAGATGAGATTCAGGGTGCAAGGAACTTCCTTATCCGACAGTATGCAGGTCACAAACCAAGTGTGGATGCAATTGAATCAGCCCATGACAAAATAATCATGCAGCAGTTCTACGACAGGAAGAACCCAAAAATTGACTTGAAGAAAAAGTACAGGGAAGTCAATCAGTCCCGTGTTGTGCAGGCTGTGAGAAATAGGTTCCGAACTCCGTCCACAAAATTCATTATAAAAACGTCAATTGCATTTGTAGTGCTTGCAGCTCTCACTGTTCTATTTCCAACCGAAGAAGGTCCGACACTTCAAGTAGCCCTTTCCTTGTTGGCTACCATTTACTTTGTATATGACAGGCTTAAGAGCAAGTTGCGAGCTTTTCTCTACAGGTACGTAGATAATTTCTGTTTAATCACCGTATTTTGTATAGCTCTGTATTGATTTTCCCCATATAGGGCAACTGAAACTATTCTTTATTACACTTTATGGCCATCAGCGCTCTTGAATAACCCTACCAAAGTTTTCCCTCCAAATTTTAAGTCCGTGTTTCGAGTCCCTGCGTCCAAACCTGAAAATGTGGCAATAGAGCAAAAGGTTTGATTGAAGTGTTTGCTTTGGTGCAGTGCTGGATCATTTGCTTTGTCATGGCTCTTGGGAACCTTCTTGATGGTGTCTGTGGTTCCACCACTACTGAAAGGCCCAAGGAGTTTCGAGGTGACAACGTCATTGATAAGCTATGTGCTACTCTGGGTCTCGTCGACATATCTGAAGTAATTTCTGTTCTTGCAACACACCTCAATTTTATTGGAGTGGAAACCACCGATTTTCTCGGAGATTTAGCTCATGCACAGACGTTTCCTTTATCGAGACGGTGCTGATAAATCTGGCAAATTGTAGGACAAGAGAGGTATTTTATGTCACTCGGAGAAAGGGTGTAAAAGTAGATGAAGGAGCCGATCGGTTTAAGCAATTGACCTTTTGTTTCTTTGTTTTTGTTAATTATTATTAATCAGTCAATTATTTTCGTTTCGATATAAATGGAGCACAAAGTATTATCTCAAGGGTCAACTGGTCAAGGCAGAGAATTGGAATTTTTAAGAGACCTAAAATCTCTCCCTTCAGCCTAGTGACGCATCCAAACTTTTCTAGGTTATGATCGCTCAGATAAAAGAAGTCATCAGCGCATTCGACACCAGCACCACATTGATTTACTCATCAACCGAGTTCGATCAACGAGTTGGCATGCTTCGCATTCAACCGAATGACGTATTTAACTCATTAGCTATTCTGCTTGTGCGACATGTATGTATGTTTAGTAGTTTTTAGAATCAACACAGAGACTAAAAAGTCATAGAGTTGACCACAGTGTTTACTCTCAAAGAGGCACCCACCACCGCAGCATCCAACCTCTTCTCTGCTGACGCCTCCTTCGCAGCCTCCGCGATGCTCGTCCACTCCATGGCCAACGAGCTCGTCCCTCACCTGGTCCACTCCTACTCTCCTCCCACCTCACTCTTGTCATCGACGAGCACTCTGGCAAGTCCCGAAACCAAGTCTATGATGCCGCTGAGCTCTACCACCGGACCAAGATCATCCCTTATTGGATGGTCCTCCAGGCACTGGAAAATCGAGCTTGATCGCGGCCATGACAAATGATGTCAAGTTCGATGTGTGTGACTTGGAGCTCACTAGTATTTACGGCGACTTTGGTGATGGAGGATATCGATTGCAGTCTGGAAATGCAGAAGCGGCAATTCGAGGAGGAGCAAATGACGTATCAACAGACTAACGACAAAGTTCAGTACTCTTTTGCATCTTTTATGAGTCAATTGCAGTTGACACTCTCAGGGCTACTGAACTTCACCACGAACCACCAAGGACCATCTTGACCCGGCATTGTTGCGTCCGGGTCGAATGAACGTGCACATTCACATGTCGCATTGCACTCCGACTGGGTTCAACATCTTAGCCGCTAACAACCTTGGTGTTCGTGACAGTAACGACAACTACCTCTGGAGAAATTGAAGGGTTGATAGAGAACAGAGGTCAGCCCTCACCAGGGTTGCTAAGGAGCTCATACGTTGACGTTGCTCTTCATGGCCTCGTCAATTTCCTCAAACGTATGACGGTCGAGATCGATAGAACGGAGGAGGATGGACCAAAACAATGAAAGCGACACTGTTAGATTCGTTGGACCAAGAGGAGAAGGAAACAGAGGCCAAAATGGGCAAAAATGTAAAACTACGAATCATCGAATATGTAAAAATAAAATGTCGCATATTTTCCTTTTCATTTTTTTTTTCGGAAAAGAAACTCCATTCAACATGAAATAAGCATCATAAGATCAATACAACGGATTACCAAAGCAGTTTTGAATGAACCCAAATGTGGATTATGAACAAAAGCATCGATATGAAAAAAAAGCGTACGTGCTTGGAATGTTTCAATGGATTGTCTTGTTATGTACACGAGGACGAAGAGAACAACTGTATACCTAGAATATGATCTGTGCACATACGGGGATGTCCGTCATAGATTAATAATCAAACATCTGTTGAGAAGGTACAAAGTGAGATTAAGATTAGTTATACACATAGTTCCTACGTCAGATAAATATATTACATGTAATTCCTACCAGTTTCTTGGCATTCCGACAGCCACAAGTCAATGTGTTCAACAATTTGTTGCCTTACTTTGTTGACTGCATCAGGGTTGCTGCAGTTCTGGGAATTGCCTGAAACACAAGTCATAAATTCTAATTAAATACGATAGCAAGCACAAAAGACTTATCAACAAGCACAGCCGTCCATGAAAATCTTGTTCGGATTCTAACTATCCAACTAATTTGAGGGACACACTTAAAGCCCTTTACAAACATGGAAAACTTCTGATGGCCACTGAAATTAGGAAGCTTTTCCTCAGAAGCTAATATGCTTCACTAAGGTTGCAGATACATACCTTCAAGGGTTAAAGGCCACTGAGGGCATCCTCTCAAATCAGTTCCATGGCCACAGTTATGGCAAGAGATGACGTACGAAGGCACTGATAGTTATACAAAAACGAGAATTTAGAAAGATCTAACAACAGAGTTTGAATATTTTTCACATCAATGCATAGGATATTATTTATCAAACTTCTCATCGAAGCAATGCGATACTCACTATCTGGAGATGAAGTTTGTTTGGATGCATGACGCCAGGGATCCTGTGAGCCATTTGTAAAAACTATTTTTGAACCTGCAGATTCATTTTTCGTAAGGTCATGTAAACCAACGTTTGATACACTGATGTGGTTTAATGTAGAAAAAACATGAAAAATGAACAAACGATGCCATATCTGCACTAGTAAAACAGATACTCTTAGTAAGTACCAGTCTCCGGGGATAGGTGGGGTAAGGTTAGTAGCCAATATGAAATGGTAAATAGAAATTATGCTACTTAAATTAATATATAATAACCGGAGAAGATAAAACATATAATTAGGGAAAGAGCGATCAATGTTTTTACCTGCAATTTTTGTGCCTCCATAGTATAAGTTTGTTGCAAAAACATCAGGATAGATGCCGTCTCCAAAAACATTTTTGCAAAGGTCTTCATGGTATCTGCGACAATGAAAAACTACGAATCAGAGATGCATACAAGAGCTAAAGTTGAACTACAGGTCTGTAGGAAAAGGGTAAGTAGAAATAATAAACAAAATAGTATCATAAAACAGACATTTCCAGAAAAATACCTTGTGTCGACTTTTGAAGACCTGATGCTATCATTTGCAGGCGCCACCTGAAAATATGCAACTTCAGTACAAACTTGGAACCACCACAACTGATCAGAACTGCCCTCACTAACAGCAGTGTTCTTCAAGTGTTTCTGGTTATATGTATCAACGTCAATGCCAAGAGTACCAAGGTAAAAATCTTTAACGTATTTGGCATACGCTTCCTGCAAGAAGATTACTATCTTCGATTAGAAACATTAGACAACTACAGAAAATTAACAAAGGCAACTTCATGAAGCTTAAAAGCCCATGGACCAGAATTAGTGGCACTTCTTACAAGTTAAAACACAGAGATATATGTGCATAACGGGTGATTCATTTAGACCTGGAAGGTAGACTACAATTACTGTAAACATGTTGACCAAAAAAAAAATCTAGTACTGAGGATAATTATAGAACAGAACTGTGGACCAAGATTGCTTCAATTAACGAAGCAAATGGAATGAAAAGAAGAGAAACATACCACCAAATCCTCTCCATTCGTCTTTGCTTGAACAAGAGGTGAACATAATTTATCGGGATTTCCATACTGAAACTGCAAAGTGTCACACAAATAAACATCAATAATTTGATAAACTGAAAACGGAGTGACAAAACTAAGAAAGAAGTAACTTTTACCGCTATAACAGCAGCATCAGCCAGAAGATACATGAAGTCACCATCAATATCAAGCTGCACACAGACTTGGGTCAATATGCATCAAGTAAAAAAAAAAAATCCCACCGGTGGGAACTACTCATGATTTACAAATGGTGGGTGCAAAGTGTGAAATTCCAACCTGGCTTGCACCAAACAACGCCCTTATTGCTTTTCCATTAGTTGTAAGACTTTGTTCAACGATACGAGTAGTTTCTTGAAGTGCAGCTTTACATTGTGGACCTGCAGACTCACCAATCTGCATTTTGGAGGGGATTGTAGTAAAGCGAAAAAAGATTGAAAGTAGAGACAGAAACTACAATTTCATTCTCGTCCGAAGGGAAAAGCGAAAAAGGCCAAATTAACAGAGTGATCACACACCTGCCGGTCAAATTCAGTGAAATCATAAATCGCTTCCACAACTGCAGAACTTGCAAGACTTCCACATGTCAAATGCGGAAACTTAACACGAAACCACGCACTAAGAGCTCCCGAGTAAGAAACACCAAACACGAACCATGGATTGTCACCCTTGGTTCTATTCAGCTTCACATTTAACCAATTCTAAACAATCACAACAACAAAGCCAGTAAATTCCAAGCTCAATTGGGTAAACTTTTTAATTCAAGGCAGCAAATTCAACAATTTCTTGCCTGATAAAACTCACGAAAAGCCGCCAAATCGAAAAGCGCTTGCTTGGATGACAAGTATTTCAAATTCTGTGTCGTATAAGATTTGAAAGGAGAGCTCTTTCCATAGTATCGATGCTCGGGAGAAACGATAGCTGCCCCAAACTTCTTAGCCAACACCTGCACATAGACAATTCAATAGAATCTCCAAAATTTTCGATTTTTCTTCCAAATTTACAACTTTTACAACAAAAATTTCAAGAAAAACAAGGACTTACACTCAGATAATCGTTGGAGATGCCGCCACACGCGGATTCTCCGCAAATTTTGAGGAAAATGGGTCCGTCGGAAGGTCTAAAGTAGTCGAGAAATTCGTAGTATCGCTGCGGGAATTTGCGGCGGTCGTACGGCGAGAAGTGGTCGAGTGTCTGATCGAACCAAAGCTCCTCCTTCGTCAAGTGCTTGCCGCCGCCGCTTCCCGACGAGCTCTCCAGCTGAAGAAGTGTTCGGGGATTCACAAAGCCATAAGAGAGCGGCGCCCAGAGCATCATCGTGAAGAAGAAGGAGAATGAGAACGAAAACGAAAACGACGTCTTCATCGGAAGTCGCGTCATCGGAATCGGGTGGTTGATACGCCGCCGGTGGTCGGTCTGTCAAAGTCTCAACAGAAAAAACAAGTGCAGCAATTGCAAGCAATCCGTTGCTGTCCTGGATTTTAATTAGATTTTGTTTTGGTTTTATTTAGACCGGGGCCGCTTTGTACAGTTACAGAGGGATTGGGGACCAGACCAAAATTTGGTGGGCCGTCTTGTGGGCTGCTGACTCTGATCTGTTGTCTCGTGTGGAGACTACGAACAAAAATTGGAATCAATCACTTTTTTGGAAGTGCTTGTAAAAGAATCACTTTTTGTCGTGTATCATTTGTTTGGAAGATTTTTTTTTAAAGGACGGTAGTGGATTACGGACCAGGATCCTCTCCTGAGTAGATGGAGAGGATCCTCTGATCAGGCCCATCGGGCCGTTTATTTTTTATCCAACGGTTACAAACAGGGGGTCCCTCTAAAAGTTATAATAATTATAACTGTTGGATAAAAAATGAACGGCCCGATGGGCTTGGTCAGGAGGATCCTCTCCATCTGCTCAGGAGAGGATCCTGATCCGTGGATTACGCGAATCAAACCCATATAAGATTTGATTGCCGGACCATAATAGTAGTCTTATTTTCTAAATTCACACGGAACTAATGGTAATGATGAGGGCAATAATGATGCAAATCATGTGAATTGGATGACCTAGATATTTGATGTGGTGGATAGTCAGGATTGAATAAACCATGAAACCAACTATTATAAATGAATAAGAAAAACCGAATGATTGATTCATTTGTGTTACCTTGAATTTAAGATATTCGATAAATTGACTGTGAGTAAGAATTTTATGCCATTCAAAATTAGTAGTTATGAAAATATTCATAATGAAAATAATGAATTCAAAATAATGATGCAATTATAATTTGAAAATAAGTTTTATTGCAAAACTTACACTGTGACTTACAATTAATTTACTGACGATTGAGTCAACAAATAAGAAATTGACTGGTGACAAAGATATTCGTGCATGCATGCATCCTTGACATTTGAGAATTTAAATTGTTTACAATTTGGTTTTCTTTGAATACAATGTGAACTCAGAAAAATTTTGATTGAAAAAAGATGTAGAAATTAACTTGAAGTCTTCTCCCACTGAGTCCTCTTCATATAGACTTGCAAAAAGAGAATTGGATGATTGATTGCTTTACTATGGAAGCACGGGATGGATTGTGACTTGCTTTTACTGTTGATGAATAGTGGTCCTGTTGGAATGATTGCTACTTTTATTGTGGAATGTGCAGGTGACTGAATGATTCCTTACTTTGTCGGAATTATGGATGAAATTTTGTCTGAAAACTTCACATGGTGACTTTGGAAAGATGATTGAATTTCCACATTTTAATTGTCATAGTGTTTACATGGTAACTTGACATGATGATTGAATTTTTACATGGTGATTAACTGTGTTCACATGGCTTTATGCAAAAGGGTCTTGGGAATCCTGGTAGTCGACCCACTTGGTTGACTGTGTTTTTTGGTTTGCTGAGTTGGTTGGTTACTGTGGGGATGCATCTGAAGATTCGGAGTCTGAGACTTCTTCTTCTTCTTCAATATGAAGCATCAATACTTCGGCAAGTAATTGTTGAGCTAGGTCTTTGAGTTTGGTGGTTTTTCTTTGTTTTTTGAGCTAGTTGACTTCGATGACTTGGCTGTTCCTTTGAGTGATGATGATGGACAAATGTCCGATAATAACCGTTCCGGGATGGCTGGTAGAGATGGTTGTGCTGGTTGTGCTAGAATTACTGGAGATTGAGTAATGGGAAATTCTGTGAGGACCTGACAATTTATCCCACCACTTGACTGATTTGATTCTGTTGACTTCACTGGTTTCGACTTCATAATTCCACTTCATGATCCATGAGACTTTGTATTTGGCTATAAAAATTAGGAGAAGTGTAATTCTGTAGTTGAATCAGTTTCTGTCAAATTTTTGTTGGAAACTAGCAGAGATGACCTACATAAGCTCTTTTGGTAGGAGACTGGCTGTTGGGCCGTGATTTGTCCACAATTTAGGGAACCATGCAGGAAAATTTAATCTGAAACTCTTATCAAAATTAATGAACCACGAATGACTAAAATCTTTTGTTTGATGGAGAAAGATGTTAGTCCATGCATCAATGTAATCAAAGTAATGGTAATGGTTATTGGGAGTTTGAACATATTGGGTGTGAAGGGGTTTGTTTTTGTAAAGGGGGATTCCTCAATCTGATTCGATTAAAAATCTTTCAATGTAAAGAGAATGGTAGATGATTTTGTTTTCATGGGTTTTGCTATAGAGACGTTTGATTGAAATGGATTCGGTTTCACTGAGGATGACTTGATAGTATTTTAGTGTTTTATGTGGTGTTGTAGGATGATAATGGAAATTGGGTGGACAAACTGTTTTGGCTAATTTTTCTAGTGCTTGTTCTTGATTGAGATTGAAAGGGATACTGAAAAGATATTCACTGGGTTTTTCTTGACGTATGGTGATGTTTTGGTATAACTGACTGGTTGGGATGATGACGATTGGTATGTTGGGGTTGATTAAGGATCATATTGATTGATTAATGCTGTTTGATAATTGGGACGTGGTGACTGATAATTTGGTCTAAGGTTTCCTATTATGGAACCTAAGGGAGTGAAACGGTTGGTAATGGCTAAGGCCGATGAAGAATGTGGGGTTGATTCTTGTTTTACTGGTGGTGGTGGTGGTAGAGTGGCTAGAAGCCTCCTCCAATTAGGTCTTCTTGTTGTCATTCTTCCCCTGCAGAAATTTTATGGTTAGGAAATCAGGGATGCAATTTTGAATACCTTTGATGTATTTGATTTCAAAATAAAAAATATTTAATATAGCTTGCCATCATGCAAAAATCTGTTTTGACGCAATGTTTTGAACATCTTTTCGTAAAACATGTTTTGCAGATTTACAATCGACTTTGACTAAAAACTTCTGATTTAATTAATCATCTTGAAATTTACTAATACATAATACTATAGATAATATTTATTTCTTAATAGTACTATAATTACTTTGTGCTGGATTCCATACTCTTGAATGGAAACGAACAATTTGTTCAGGTGATCCAGAAGAAATTGACTGTTTGAGAATACCTCCGTAACCAATTTAAGAGACATCAGTTTCAACAATTTTGAATGAACTGAGAGTTGGAATGCCAAGAAAGGGTAAAGTCTTAACATGTGATTTAATTTGTTTGACAATGGAAGTATGAGTATTGGACCAGGGTGAAGGATTTTCTTTTAGACGATCAAACAAAAGTTTGCATTGTTGCCTAAGATGTGGATAAAATTTTACAACATAATTTAAAGATCCCAGAAATCTCTGTAATTGGGTTTTGTCAGTGATTTCATATAGGAACTTATCTGCAAATTGAATTATTCTATGTATTGGTTAATTGGTTGACTGGTGGATATTGTATCCTAAAAATCTAATTTTGGTTTGGAATAGCTTAATTTTGGTTGCTGAGACAACTAATCCATTTGACTTAATTATCCTAGCAAACATATTTAAGTGTTTCCAATGCTTATCTATTGATTTGGAATAAATGAGAACAACGTCAATATAAACAATTGAGAAATGACTGTATTGATTAAATATTTTATTCATGATATTCTGAAACTTACTGGGTGCATTCTTAAGACCAAATGGCATTACATTCCATTCATAATGGCCGCAATTTTGTATTTGTCATCCTCATGAATTTGAATATGCTAAAATCCAAACTTCATGTTGAATTTTGAGAAGACTACAACTTGACTAAGTCTCTTAATTAAATCTTTTTTGTTAGGAATTGGATACCGTATCCATTCCAAGACTTTATTAAGAGGTTTGTAATTAATGACTAACTTAGGAGTTCCTCTTTCTAATTCAGCGTTTTTCTGGAAATAGAAAGTAGGACAAGACCAGAGTGATTTACTTTTCCTAATGATTCCTTTATTGAGAAGTTTTTGGATTTCTGTTTTGCTGAATTCCATTACTTTTTGACTCATTTGGATTGGTTTGGCTTTTGTTGGTATTTTCTTTTCATTAAATTCCTTATTGTAAGGAAGTTTAACAATGTGTTGTTTCCTGTGCCAAAAGGCATTGGGAATATCCAAACAAATTTTATTAACAAGTGTCTTTTGAAAGTTGTTTATGCTTTGTAACAAAGATTTGTTTGTTAATTGTTCTTCAATTCTTTTGTGATTAATTTCTTCTTTTAAGAAATTAATTTGTTGTGATTTTTGGGTGACTAGATTGATGGTTTTTGAGATACTATCTTTTTCTAATTGTCTTAATTGTTTGAGATTTGTTTCCGTGCAGAATTGAAATGTGATTTTTTTGTCCTAACATTCTGGTAGTTATAAGGTTATGGTATACCTTAAAAGGATATATGAGAGTTATGAAGGGGAGTCCTAGAATGACTGGGTCTGAAATGTTTTTTTTTATCAAAACAAATGGGGTTTTAAAACAAACATTGTTTTGACAAACATGGACTTTTGAGATTTTATATTTTAACTGCATTGGTGACTGATTTGATGCACTAAGAATTTCTGTTGATTTATGAAAATACTTAGTGGGAATTAAACCTTCTTGAATACAATTCAAGTCTGCACCTGAGTCAATTAAGGTAATTGTTTCCAACTGGAAGTCTTCAATTATTATTTTTATTTTAGAATACTATTTATGGATCCTAATTTTTTGCAGTAATTCTAAAACTAGGTTTTCTGTTGGGTTTTCTATGGACTTGGATTCTGATTCTTGGTCGGAGGAAGAACTATCTTGTTCTTCATCATTATTGCTAAGGAATGCTTATGTTTGGATACTATTGAGATGTGAGCGGATTTCTATGTTTTCTGATTTTAAGAACTTAATTTCTTCCTTAATTTTGTTGACTTCCCTTTGTAGGTCTTTGATCGTAATTTCTTTCTTAACCTTATAAAACCTTTCCAGGGTTATGCTATGATAGATTTTTGGAGCCACCTGGGGTTGACTAGTATTGGCTTATTCAAGAGAGCCTAACTTATTAAGTTTCTTTAAATAAAATGACTTTAATTTAGGGTCATCTATTTTGCTAATTAACTCAATAAGAAGATCTTGTTCTTCTTGTTTATTGAGGATTGAAATCATTTTACAACAAGTATTTGTGCGTCCTATTTTAATGTCGGGGGATGAAAGACTACTTGAGGAATTACTGGTAGAAGATGAATTAGAACCTAAATCATTTTTGGATTGACTATGGTCTGTATCTCTTAATTCTAAGACTTGGATTAGTTGGGTCTTCTCTTCCTCAGAGATTTTCAACTGATTGATTGTTTTCTTGACTCTACATTTGTTTGCATAATGACCGAATTTGCCACACTTGTAGCAATTTCCCTTTTGTTCTTGGTTTTTGGAGTGGAATTTTCCTGAGGGTTTCCTCTTCCAATTGCTGGACTTGGGTTTCTCATAAAATTTATTTGTTTCAAAATTCTTGTTGATGCACAAAATCGGTGAGGACTTTGGTACAACAGAAAGTGTCAAGTTTGTGATCTTCGCTAGATTGCTTCGGTCACTAGTGTGTGTAAGTATGTAAATGGATAGAGACAGGGAAGCAAACACAAGATGTACGTGGTTCACCCAGATTGGCTACATCCACGGAGTAGAGGAGTTCTTATTAATTGTGAAGGGTTTACACAAGTACATAGGTTCAAGCTCTTATTTAGTAAGTACTAGTGAATGATTTAGTACAAATGACATTAGGAAATATTGTGGGAGAATGATCTCCTTTTATAGAAGAGAGTTTCTAGCTTTGTTTTGACATTGACACGTGTCGTGTTGTGATTGGCTTCCTGGTTGGAGGAAAACTCTTCTGGGTCCTTGATGGTATAACGTTGACCGGTGCTTGATAGTTTCGGGATTGGTCAAGTATGGTATAAACAGTGCTCCCCTAAGTTCCCAAGTGAGGGAAGCTCTTCGGTTGGGGACTTGCAAGATCCAAGCCGCTGAGTAATCATGAAACTTCTAAGTACTAAAGTGTGGTATCGTTTTCACTTGTCTTATCTGTCTCATAGGTAGATGTGGCATCTTCTCTGGAAGTACTTTTCCTCCATCTAGGGGTGTTATCTTTAACCGGTGGAGATGCACAAGGTAATGTATCAATTTCACTTGAAGCTTACATGTAGTTTCAGGCTTGGTCAAGCGTAATACAAACCATGTAGTAGGAGTTCCCCAAGTCGCCGAGCTAGGAGATCTGTCGAAAGAGGTGACAGATAAGGTAAGTAATCAGAGTTCCAAGCAATCAGTCCAGATCAGAAGTTTGATTTTGAGTTTCGGCTGATTGTTCTTATTCTCCCTATCTTGCAGGCAGCAAAAGGGATAATGAGAAGAAAAAGGAGAAGAGATGATATGAGATACTTTTGCTTTTGAAGAAGTAACTTTCCACAGACTTATTCTTGAACTAGGCTGGAGGGTTTTCTGGTTTCCTCTAGAGTATAAGGCCGACTCAAGAATTTGAGGGTCAAAACAAGTCCATCAAATCTAGAGTACGTTCGACCTTGATGATATGTGATACCTTTGCTATTGACAAAGTAGTGGATGTGGCATGACGAGGCTTTGCTCTTTGGTGATGGTGTCAGCGAAATGTTGTTGAAGCTTCTCGAGCTATTTGGATAAGGCAACGATGTCGAGCTTGGATTTGACTTAGACTCATCTGTCTGAATTATGCAGTTTTGCAGGGGGCGTCGTGTTGTAGTGATTTGTTCCAGCTCATTGTTGAACCTTCTGCTTCAATCTTTTACATCACAAAAGTGGTGCGCAACCTTTGCATTTGAATGGTCATTCAGAGTACTACTTCTCAGCAACTCATCCATGCTTGGCAGCTTCAGTGTAAAGAGCCAATATTGTATCAACTGTTCTGAGGTATTTGCCGAAAGAATTTGCGACCTTGACAACAGTTGAAGATGAGTACTTAAGAGCAATGCTAGGTGAGTAACCAGGCAAAGGTTTCGAGCAATCAGTTCCAGATCGGAAGTTTGATTTCAGGTTCCAACTGCTTGCTTTCTTTCTCCTTGTCTTGCAGGTACAAGCAATGGCAAAGGAAAAGACAGGGAAAAAGCATGATATGGGATACTCTTGCTTTTAACCCTGATGATATGAGATGCTCTTACTCTGGCGTAGCTTGTTTACAGAGTATTATCGGGAGGAAAAAAAGCTGAGTATTTCGAGAAACTCTGTTGAGAGTGCCCTCTTGGATGTGAAGAAAAGTTGAGCATTTTTTTTATTTGTAGGTCTACCTGGCTGTGGATGATGGATGTCGATATATATAGGAATTTTCCCATTAGTGAGTAATAACGCTGTTCCTTTACCCTTCTCGGTCATAGCAATGTAGTGGGAGCTACAAAATTCACGTGTTTTCACTTTGTCAGAGCACTTTGAAAAAGTGGTCTGTGGTATCTGGAAAGTTGATGTTGCGTGTGAAAATTGCAGACAAATTTTATCCAAGAAAATCTGTCTCTCGAAGTTCGGATAGCGCTCATCTTCGGTTTTCGAACAAGCAATCCTATTGGAGATCTGGCTCTCGAGATTTAGAGAGCGTTGCCTTTTCAATTTTTGAACAAGCAATCCTATTGGGGATCTGGTTCTCGAGATTTAGAGAGTTTGGCTTTCGAGATTCGGATAGCGGTGTCTCTTCGATTTTTGAGAAAGCAATCTTGGTGGGAGTCTGGCTCTCGAGATTCGGAAAGCGGTGCCTATTCGATTTTTGAGAAAGCAATCATGGTGGGAGTCTGGCTTTCAAGATTCGGAGAGTGGTGCCTCTTTGATTTTTAAGCAAGTAATCCTGTTGGGAGTGTTTTCTCGATGTGAGTAAAGGTTGGGCATTTTTGCCAGTCTACCTTGCCACGGAGCACAGAGGTTGACACACATAGGGACTTTCCAGTTATCAAGCAATGGTGTTGTTCATTTACCTTTGTGGGTAATGGTAGGGTAGCTGGACCTTCAAAATTTATATGTCCAAACTTTATCAGAGATCTTTAGCAAAGTTATCTGTGGTACCCGATGAGCTGATGTTGTGTGTGGGGATTGTTGACATATTTTACTCAGGAAAATCTGCTTCTCGAAATCCGGAGAATGGTGCCTCTTCGATTTTTGAACAAACGGCCCTGCTGCCCTTTCTTTTATAGGGGCACCAATTGTGTGCAAGAAGTACGTTCAGAGAGTTATTGCCTGTAGGAATTTTCCCCTTATTTTCGTACTTCAGAGATTTATTGGACCTCATTTCTCCTTCATCATTTCTGAAAATGTCTGACCCATCCGACCGTCGTTTTGACTTGAACTTTGGTGAAAAGGCAGCCATGCCTCCTCAAGACAACATATGACGCCTATCCTTCTTATCCCCTATTGATCCTCTTACCATTGAAGACTCTGTGATGAAAAATGATATGACCGTTGCGGTGGTGGCCATGAACCTTCTCACTTCTAAAGATAATAGACTACTTTCCAAACGGGAGTTGGCTATTAAGGATTCTTTGGCTCTCAGTGTTCAGTGTGCATGTTCTGTGTCTAATATGGCTCAACGTCTATTTGCTCGAACCTGCCAAGTTGAATCATTGGCGGCTGAAGTGATAAGTTTCAAACAGGAGATTAGAGGGCTCAAGCATGAGAATAAACAGCTGCACATGCTCGCACATGCCTATGCTACAAACATGAAGAGGAAGCTTGACCAGCTGTAGGAATCTGATGGTCAGATTTTACTTGATCATCAGAGGTTTGTGGTGTTCTAAAGGCATTTATTACATTCGTCTTTTGGGGCTGTACCATGTACTGAAGCTCCAAATGATCAACCTCTAGTGCCTCATCCTTCTGGAGGTCTACCCAGTACTGAGGCTCATAATGATCACCCTCCGGTGCCTCCTCTTTCTGGGGCTCTGCCGACTGCTGAGACTTCTCCTGAGCAACCTTTGTGAAGGCTCCCTATTGTTTGTTTACTTTGATTCATGTATATGTACATATTTGTAACTTATCGGAGATATTAATAAATAAGCTTTGCTTCATTTTAGCGTATTGTTTTAAATACACAAAGGCATACTTCACTGAGTTCTTTGAATTTTTGTTGTTGAAGTTTGCATGTTGAAACTTCGTGGGTAGATCATGTAGGTTGAAATAGTGCTCTCTTAATTTCCCGAGTAAGGAAAATTTCTCTGTTGGAGACTTGAAAAATCCAAGTCATTGAGTGGTCATGAGACTTCCGAGTATCAAGGTGTAGTAGCATATGGTAGGAGTCCCCCAAGTCTCCGGTCGAGGGAGTTGACGAAGGAAGTGTCTTGCTAGTAACCAATTTTCCAATGTAACAAAACTTCACCATTTTCCTTTCTAAGTGATAGCCCAAAACTCCTTCTTCATATATATTTGGTATGAAAGTTGTTAGGTCCAAAGAAGGGGAGGCATAGGCCCTTTTTTTTTTTTTTTTCGATTTTTCGATTTTTTTTTTCAATTTTTCAAATTTTCGAAAATATTTTTTTTTAATAGGTGAAGCTTTGATGTTGAAGCTTTGTAGGTGAAACTTTTGTAGGTGAAGCTTTTGTGTTGAAGCTTTGAGGTTGAAGCATTGTTGGGTACCATGAATTGATTTTGCTTCACACTATCTTGATCAAGAGTGTGTGAAGCTTTTGGCATTTGTAGTTGCTCTCCATTTGTTGAAGCTTTTGTGTTAAAACTTTGTAGGTGAAGCTTTTGTGTTAAAACTTTGTAGGTGAAGCTTTGAGGCTTTTGTAGGTGAAGCTTTTGTGTTGAAGTTTTTGTAGGTGAGGCTTTTGTAGGTGAAGTTTTTGTGTTGAAGCTTTGTAGGTGAGGCTTTTGTGTTGAAGCTTTATAGGTGAAGTTTTGGTGTTGAAGTTTTGTAGGTGAAGCTTTGGTGTTGAAGCTTTGTCTTTGTAGGTGAAGCTTTGGTGTTGAAGTTTTGTAGGTGAAGCTTTTGTGTTGAAGCTTTGTAGGTGAAGCTTTGGTGTTGAAACTTTGTAGGTGAAGCTTTTGTTGGCACCCTAAATTGATTTTGCTTTACACTATCTTGATCAAGAGTGTGTGAAGCTTTTGAGGATTGTAGTTGCCCTCCATTGATGAAGCTTTTTTGACACCATAAATTGATTTTGCTTCACACTATCTTGATCAAGAGTGTGTGAAGCTTTTGAGATTTGTAGTTGCCCTCCATTGATGAAGCTTTGTTGGCATTATAAATTGGTTTTGCTTTACACTATCTTGATCAAGAGTGTGAAACTTTTGAGATTTGTAGTTACGCTCCATTGATGAAGCTTTGTTGGCATCATAAATTGGTTTTGCTTCACACTATCTTGATCAAGAGTGTGAAGCTTTTGAGAATTTGTAGTTGTCCTCCATTGATGAAGCTTTTGATTTCCACTATAAATTGGTTTTGCTTCACACTATCTTGATCAAGAGTGTGTGAAGCTTTTGAGAATTGTGGTTGTCCTCCATTGATGAAGCTTTGTTGAATTTCCCAATTTCCCTTTTTGACTTTTTTTTTTTGGGAAAACTGGAAATTTGAAAATGTAGGAGAGACAACATATACAAGCCACACCTTGGAGTAGTCGAAGGTTTAGATGAACCATATAAATTGAATTTGCTTCGAACAATCTTGATGAAGAATGTGTGAAGCTTTCTACGAGTTGTAGTGTTTGCATTGTTACAGAGGAATAATGTTTGAAGCAGATGCAAGAGGGCTAAATAGCTTAATCTTCGTATACCATGCACTGAAGCCGTTGTTGGCTTGCAATAAGACTTTGTTGGTGACTATAACTCTTGTTGGGTATAAGTGCTCCCTTAGTTGAGTTGTAAAGCTTGAGGGTTTTTGATTATTTGTGAATGCTAGAAGTTCACATGTACAAGTTGTACCACTCGTTTTCTAGTTGGTGGAATGAATGGTGAGTTGCTTTCATCACATGGTTGGTGGTATGAAGGTGAGTTCTTTCATCCCATTTCATCACCTGGTTGGTGGCACGAATATGAGTTTCTTCTTCACCTAGCTGGTGATAAGAGTGGCAAGTTGCCAAATAATATTAGAGTACAGGTTGTACATTTCTTCACCTGGTTGGTGGCACAAAGGTGAGTTCATTCTTCACCTGGTTGGTGATAAGAGTGGCAAGTTGCCAAATAATATTAGAGTACGGGTTGTACATTTTATCACCTGGTTGGTGGCACGAAGATAAGTTCCTTCATCACCTAGTTGGTGAGAATAAGGGCAAGGTGCCGAGGCACATTGTAGCAAGTGTCGAATGATACAAAGTATGTTGAACCCTTTCGAAGCACAGTTGGCTTATGTATGAATGTGTTGGAATGTATGATTGAACAAATATTTTGTGAAGCTGTTCGTTTATTTGTATAGTCTTGTTGACATATACTTAGACTTTGTTTCATGTTGGAAGCATTCATATTGAAGCTTTGAACCCGAGTGTTTCATTGCTAGGAATGTAAGAGGATTAGGACCGAGTTGTCTAAATCACATTTTTATTGAATTCATTCCAAATGGTCTTCGTTACATAGGATGTCGAACGACTGAAGCTTAACACTTGTACAATGTGAGTTTACTTGTAATAGTACTTCAAGTGATCAGCGTTCCATGGATGGCCAATGGTCTTGCCATCGGAGCTTCTAAGCTTGTAGGAGCCAGGGCGACTGATGCCAACAACTTCAAACGGTTTATCTCAGATCGGACTAAGTGTTCATTCACTCAAGACTCTGTCGCAGAGTAATCTTTTCTTAGATACCCAATCCCCCACTTTGAAAGAACGAGGTTTGACCCTTGAGTCATAGTAGTTGGAGATGAGTTGCTTATAGGTGACATTCCTCAAGTGAGCCTGATTTCTGTATTCCTCGACTAGATCCAAGTTGAGGGTGAGTTGTTTTCATTTTCATTTTGCATATAGTTCTGGATTCTGAACGTTGCTTGCTTAAGCTCAATTGAGACAACTGCCTTTGTACCAAAGGCAAGTGAGAATGAAGTTTCTCCTGTTGAAGTTCGATATAAAGTGCGGTATGACCAAAGAACTTGGGGTACGAATTCTGGCCAACAGACTGTAGCCTTGTTTAGGTCGGTGTAGTCGACACATATTCTCCACAAGACCTTTTAGAGCAAGAGACTTTCTTTGGTCGGATTTTTCTTAACAAAGACCACATTTGCTACCCATGTTGGGTAATTGACTTTGCGAACGAAGCCTATGCCTTTGAGTTTTTCAACTTCTGCGTTCATTGCTTCGTATCGTTCAACATCATAAGATCTTCGCTTCTGTCTCACCGGCTTGGTCTTGGGTCAATACTTAAGCTATGATAGCTGATATCGAGAGAGATGCCTGACATGTCCTCGTATGACCAGGTGAAGACCTCAGTGTTCTGTTGCAAATAAGAGATCAATGCTAACCGAATGGGTGGTGATAAGGTGGTGCCAATCTTCACCATGTGATCCGGATAATCTTTTGAGATAGAGACTTTCTCCAACTCTTCAGCAGGTTGTGCTTGCTGGGTGAAAGAGTCATCTCGAGGATCGTCGGGTTGACTGTTACCACCGTGAAGATCCAAGTTGGCTTCATCTGGGGTGGTCTTTATGACTTGGTCATGTATAGAAAAGGTTTCTTTGGGCACATGCAGGTGCTGTTGTTTGATCGAAGTGTTGTAACATGACCGTGCACTAAGTAGATATCCTCTGATGTAACCATTGCCATAGGGGGTTGGAAATTTCATCAACAACATATGTGTGGATACCATGGCCTTGAGATCATTGATGCCTGTGCGTCCAAATATGACATTGTATGCCGTTGGGCAGTCAACCATCAGGAAGTTAGTGGTAATGGTAGCTGTGTAAGGGCCTGTACCAACGGTGAAAGGTAAATGTATGCTCCATAAAGGTTGGAAGATATCACCGGAGAAGCTTATCAAAGGGGAAACCAAGTGATCGAGCAAGTGTTCAGCTACATTAAGTGCCTTGAAAGCTTCAGCAAACATGATATTGACCGAAGCCCCCATATTTACCAGGATTCGTCGTACTTGAAAGTTGGCTATGTGAGCTTCCACGATCAGTGGGTCGTTGTGAGGGTAAATGATACTTCTTTCTTCCTCAGGGTAGAAACATATTGGATCCCAGTTAGGCTTTTGATACTTGCCTCCCCTGATGTCTTCCACGTGAAACACTTGGTGGACAAGCCTTAAAGCTCGTTCACTATTTTTCATGGCCCTGTTAGAAGATTTAGATATGGTTGTGCCGCCACTTATGGAATATATCACATTCACCTGGCGTTGGTTACGGTTACCCTTTGGAGGGTGAATGAGGAATTGATCAACTTTTCCTTCACGTGCCAAAACTTTAATATGATCACGAAGGGTGATACACTTTCTCGCCGTCATGGCCGTTATGCTCATGGTAGCAGCAAAACGTGCTCGTGTTCTTCGTGGGCTTGTAATTCGGGTGCCTCGGCTTTGGCTTCGGTATTAGGTATGCTATGCTAGGGTAAATGGCCATGCATGTGGTGTTCAAAGGTATGTATGCCTCATACCTCGGGGTAGGGCTTATCCTGACACGTGCTTGACCCACTGTGTTAACTGCCTAGGGTTAAGGATTATCGTGGTAATACCCTTGGTTTTCGTGGTAGTGTCCCTTACTCCTTTTACTAAAATGAGACTGATGAGGGTAGAAATCTTTCCTTTTACCCTGAGATTGATATGTCTTTTGACTTGGCAAAGTATTAAGTAAAGCATGGGAGACACCGCTGCCGTTTGGAAGGTTGAAGTCTTCTTATTTGGTTGGATCTGGCTTCCATTCCCTACTTGCTGATAAGGGGTAGCTATAGGGGGTTTCCTTTGATATGTCCTTACCTCGGCGGAGGCGAGGTTGTAAGCCTGTGCCATCATCTCAGAGTAAGTCTTCCAAGTGTTGGCATTGATCATGTACTTGAAGAAACAATCACGTAGGCCTGCCGTGAAGGCATTGAGGGCGGTCTTGTCATTTGCCTCAGCGCAGTGAGAATACTCATGGCTGAAGCTACTGGTATACTCTTGTAGTGACTCGTCCGGTTTCTGGCGAATAGTGTACAAGTCATCTGCAGAATGCAAGCGATTGGTCTAGAAGATGTGTTGAGAGACAAATAGTTTCCTCAGTTCCTTAAATGAGTCTACTATCTTAGGTGGAAGACAACAATACCAGTTTAGAGCCCCGCCAGAGAGGGTGGAAGGGAAAAGAAGACATCACTTTTTGTCGGTGTGCATCCGATATGCCATGGTGGACTCAAAGAGGTTAATGTGTTCAATCGGGTCCTCCTTTCCAGTATAAAGTTGTAAACCAAGCTTTTACTTTGCCTTCGCTTGAATGGGGGTGTCAAGGATCCTCCTTGTGAGAGGGCCATGCCTGGGTTGGTTCTAATCAGGTATCTCGGCTTGACGTTCGGCCTTCAACTTGTTTACTTCCTCAAGGAGCTGTAGGACAAGGGGGTCCTGAGTGGAGTCATGTACCACTGGAATTTTCTTCCGGAAGTCTCCATCGCCTCTTGGAAGTAGGAAATTTTGAGCAAAAGCGTGTGGTTTTTCCTTGGATTCCCCGTACTGACTTCTAAGGCGAGTCTGTCGGAATACCTCCGAGTTCTATGTACCTTTATGTTCCTCTGGGACCTGTCGTTCCTTCCCTAGATTGGCAGCTGGCCTGGGTCGTGGGAGGGGATTGAGTCTTTCAGAAACCCTTGGGTCATTGATCTTAGGGCTTATGTGGAGGGGATTCTCTCAACATTTCTTTAAAAAGTCTCGGTAGTCACGATAAACGGCTTTCGATTCTTCCTACCCTTCTGCAATGAGGTGTCTTCCTTCACTTCTCCTACTTCGGGTTGAGGTAGCTTGGTTGAGAGATGTTTCATGTTGATCAATGTTTTGATGATTAGCTCGCTCCTCATCAGGGATACCCATGTCGAAGGAAGGTGAGCCTCCATGTTGGGGGGCACCTAGATGATGGTTGATGTCCACAGGGGTAACAAGCTCGCGTGTTTGAGTAAGCCTAGTTTCGTGGAATGTCTCGAAAAGGTTCTCATATTGTTCCTAGAGGATCTCATTCGTTATTGCTATCTTGTTGTTCTAAGCCTCCAGCTTCTTGACTTTAGCTTGAAGAACGAGCCTTTTTCGTTGCTTCGCACTAAGTGCGATGGGGGTGTCGTTCTGTGCGTTGTGACTTCCTTCGCTCCCCATGTTGGAGAGGGATGCCTGGTCAAAAGAGAGTGTATGAATAGTGGAAACCAGCTTGACAAAGTTGAAGAGAGTAAGAATAAGTGCGATTCCCACAGACGGCGCCAAACGTTGATGCACAAAATCGGTGAGGACTTTGGTACAACAGAAAGTGTCAAGTTTATAACCTTCGCTAGATTGCTCCGGTCACTAGTGTGGGTAAGTATGTAAATGGATGGAGACAGGGAAGCAAACACAAGATGTACGTGGTTCACCCAGATTGGCTACGTCCACGGAGTAGAGGAGTTCTCATTAATTGTGAAGGGTTTACACAAGTACATAGGTTCAAGCTCTCCTTTAGTGAGTACTAGTGAATGATTTAGTACAAATGACATTAGGAAATATTGTGGGAGAATGATATCATTTTGTAGAAGAGAGTTTCTAGCTTTGTTTTGACATTGACACGTGTCGGGTTGTGATTGGCTTCTGATGTTGACACGTGTCGTGCTATGATTGGCTTCTAATGTCGACACGTGTCACGTTGTGATTGGCCTCCTGGTTGGAGGGAAACTCTTTTGGGTCCTTGATGGTATAACGTTGACCGGTGCTCGGTAGTTTCGGGATTAGTCAAGTATGTTACAAACAATTCTTATTTTGGAATTTGTTATATTTGGAGTGTTTCCTATTGGAGTACCTATTGTAGGCTTCTAATTTTTTCCTTTTGTTAGATGGAGCAATAAGTGGTAATCCGTATTGTTCAATAAATGTTCCTAATTCATATTTGGCTATTGACTTGTCTTTGTTGACTTCTTTTGTAAGTTTCATATCAATACACATTTTCAATCCTTTTAATTTTATTTTATAATATTAATAATATTTCCATAAGTAAGGGTATGATATGGTATGATACCTTCTTCATTAACTAAAACATTTATAATTTTATGAGTAAATAGATTTGGTAATCCATTAATGAATTTTTCTTTCCAAAATGGTTGATTATTATCCTCTCTAAGCATGACTCTAGACATGAAAACATCTTTATACCACCTAAAATCGCTTAGGGTTGGACATCCTAAGTTACTAAGTTGGTTATGAATTCTGGAGGTGACATTATTGGGTGTCCCTATGAAATGTTCTATAATGGTGAAAAGTAATGTGTTGATTGCATCTGGGACTCCTTGTCCTATACGCTCATCAAAGTTGGGTGTTCCATCTTTGTCTCTTTTGACTGGATTTTTAATTTCATTTCTTGATTGTTTAGTGAGATATTTTTCCCACCAGGAATGGAGCATTCCTGTAAATCCAGTAACCAAAAGGTTGACAACTTGGGTTTGACTGAGGTTATGATTGGTAATATAACTATTAGCAACCATGGAGATGTGTTGTGATTTGTTCAAAAGTTCTTGTTCTGATAATCCATCTATGCTCCATTCATAGAGTTTATCAGTTGAGACTGAGAATTGGTTTTGGATGTTTCTTTCTTCAAATTGAATATCCAGAGGTGTTAATGGATATCAATTTTTGGTAAGAGTTGTTGGATTGACTCGTTTGTTTGTGATTCGTTTTAGTTCAAGATTTTGAAAAGTTTCTTCTACTTTCTTAATTAAACTTGTTTCACTTTCTCTTTCTAAATCCCATAATGCAGAAGTTGTTTCTACTTGAGATTCTTTTGGATGACGCAAGACATTGACTATTTTTTCTTGTTTCAATTCTTGTAGCATTTGATCTATTTTTTGGCTTGTGGAAATTGTTTTTAAAGCCGTTGAGTTAGAGGACGACTCTGGGAAGTTGACTAGGGTTTTTCCCTAATTTTTGGTTTTGGTTGAGAAAGTCTATCTATTTTAGTTTCAATTTTGTCTAACTGTTTTCCTATGGTGTGTAGACTTTGGTTTGTGAAATTGTTTTGCTCTATAACTGGCTTAACTCTTACATCTTCCTTTGTAAATGTCCAATTTTTGTTCTTTTGTAGATTTATTTCAAAAAATATTCATTCTGGGAATATTTTATGTTGCTTCGATGTCAACATTGAGTTTCGTCCATCGAATTTTGAATGGTTTGTTCAGTACGAGTAATTGGTGGTTGATTTGACTTGCTTCGAAATCAAATTATGTTGGAGAGTTTTGTTCTCCTTGGTTTTGAGCATTGGGCTGATATCTTGAGTGAGTCACTTGAGAGGCTGTTTCTATTGATTTTAGTTTTATGTTAATTAGGTCATTAACTAATTCTTGTTGGGTGACTACTGAGCTAGTTTCTACTGCTTTTAATTTTCTATTGACTGGGGAATTAATTAAATCTTAATCTCGACCCACCATATTGGCTAATGTGGATCTAGAAAAAGAATTCCTATTTGGCTCTAAAGATTTGTGTGACTGGGCTAACTTGTGTAAGTGGATGCTAGATTTTCTGGCTGGAGGGTTGAAGTTGATTTTAACTGTTCCGTCAAAATATTGTTCTATACTGTCTAAGTTGACTAAGCTATTTTGCATGCTTACTAGTTTGCTTTCATTAATCAAACACCAATCTGAATTTAGACTGATATCTGACCACCTAATGGTTCTAGGTATTTTGATATTGGCATTTTCTTGATTGGTTTGTATCAGGAGTGTATGGTTTCTAGGACTTTGGACTAAGGCTTGGAAATTCAAGTTTGTTCCTGTGACTTTGTAGTAAACCTTAAAAATTAAGGCTAATGGTTGGACTCCTTCAAGGACTTGGTACTTAGAAGTTTTGATGTTTAATGTGAGTACTTTCAGCATGTGGGGATCTGAAAGACTTATCGTGAGATCTAGGAAACAATCAAAATTAATTGGTCCATTGTAAAGACTTGACTCAATCATTCCAAGAATGCTATCACTGAAGTCAGTGAATCTTGCATTTCGGAGGCATAATAAAATAGAGGTATTAAGGCCTGTTCTTGTTAAAGGCTTGACTGCAATTTGGACTAGACCTATATGAATGTAATTGTAACCATCTTTTCTATGAGTTTTAATTTGTTCTGGTGTGAACAATTGACAAGTTTCATGTTATTTACTAAGAGCATAAGCTTTTTCAAATGTTTTAACGTGATGTACACTTCTAAAAGAGGCTACTAACCATTTCTTTTTGTCAATGTTTTTACTAGAAATCTTGGGGATATTCCAATCTCCAAAGTCGACACTGTCATCTATTTGAAATTCTAATTTTTGTTATTCATTTACTATGTCTGGAATTCTATTTAAACTGGATCTAGAGCTGGCGCTGACCATTGAATTAGATGTAAACAATATACTCATAATGCTCAAAATGAAGGTTCTTAATATACAGAAATCTTACTGGCTTTACCTTCCTCGCGTATTTGCTAAACTCTTTCTCCGCTCATGCCAATCCTATGGAATTTTGTTTGGAATACGCCTTACTGTTTGGGTTGAGAGTAAACAATCCTACTTAGAAGGTTAACAAATAAGATAAAATGTAAATGAAAGCTGAAAACAAGAAAAAAATAGCCTTGAAAACAATAGCCTTGAAAACAATTTCCACAAGTAAAAAAATAGATCAAATGTTACAAGAATTAAAACAAGAAAAAATATTCAATGTTTAACAACACTCAGATGAATCTCAACCAAAAACAACTTCTACAATATGGGATTCAGAAGGTTAAAGTGAAACAAATTCCATCAAAAAGGTAGAAGAAGCTTTTCAAAACCTTGAACTATAACGAATTACAAACAAAAGAGTCAACCGGACAACTCTTACCAAAAAATTGGTATCCAAGGCCAACACCTCCAAATATTCAATTTGAGGAAAGAAACATCTAATTCTCAGTTTCGGCTGATAATCTCTATGAATGGAACACATATGGATTATCAGAACAAGAACTTTTAAACAAATTACAACACGTCTCCATGGTTGCTAATAGTTATATTACCATTCATAACCTTAGTCAAACTCAAGTTGTTGACCTTTTGGTCACTGGATTTACAGGAATGCTCCATTCCTGGTGGGAAAAACATCTTACCAAACAATCCAGAAATGAAATAAAAAATGCAGTCAAAAGAGATGAAGAAGGAACACCTATTTTCGATGAACATATCGGAAGAAGAGTCCCAGATGCAATCAACACCCTACTTTTCACAATCATAGAACACTTTATAGGGACACCTAGTAATGTCACCCCCAGAATTCATGACCAACTTAGTAACTTAAGATGTCCAACCCTAAGCGATCTTAGGTGGTATAAAGATGGTTTCATGTCTAGAGACATGCTTAGGGAAGATAGTAATCAATCATTTTGGAAAGAAAAATTCATTAATGGATTACCAAATCTTTTGCCCATAAAATCAGAAATGTTTTAGTTAATGAAGAAGGTATCATACCATATCATACTCTTACTTATAGAAATATTATTAATATTATCTAGAAAGAAGGATTGAAAATGTGTATTGATATGAAAATTACAAAACAAGTCAACAAAAACAAGTTAATAGCCAAATACGAATTAGGAACATTTTGTGAACAATACAGATTACCTCCTATTGCTCAATCCAACAAAAAGAAAAAATCAGAAGCCTACAATAGGTACTTAAATAGGTACTCCAGTAGAAGACATCCCAATTATAACAAATTCAAAAATAAGAATTTTGAAACAAATAAATTTTACGAGAAACCCAAGTCCACCAAGTGGAAGAGGAAACCCTTAGGAAAATTCCACTCCAAGAACCAAGAACAAAAAGGAAATTGCTACAAGTGTGGCAAATTCGGTCATTATGCAAACAAATACATAGTCAAGAAAACAATCAATCGGTCGAAAATCTCCGAGGAAGAGAAAACCCAACTACTTCAAGTCTTAGAGTTAAGAGACACAAACCATAGTCAATCTGAAGATGATTTAGATTTTAATTCATCCTCTTCCAGTAATTTCTCAAGTAGTCTTTCATCCCCTAACATTAAGATAGGGTGTACAAATGCTTATTGTAAAAAGATTTCAGTCCTCAATAAATAAGAAAAACAAGAAGATCTTCTTATTGAGTTAATCAGTAAAGTAGATGACCTTGAGTTAAAATCATTTTATTTAAAAAAACTTAAGAAGTTAGTCTCCCAAGAAGAAGCCGGTACTAGTCAACCACAAGTAACCCCAAAAATCTGTCTTAGCACAACTCTGGAAAGGTTTAATAAGGCTAAGAAAGAAATTACGGTCAAAGACCTACAAAGAGAAGTCAACAAAGTTAAGGAAGAAATTAAGTCCTTAAAATAAAAAAACATAGAAATTCGCTCACATCTTAGTAGTATCCAAACACACTCCTTAGCAATAATGATGAAGAACACAATAGTTA
The DNA here is from genome assembly GCF_916048215.2 of Malus sylvestris. Taxonomy (NCBI): domain Eukaryota; kingdom Viridiplantae; phylum Streptophyta; class Magnoliopsida; order Rosales; family Rosaceae; genus Malus; species Malus sylvestris. The sequence goes on along the minus strand of NC_062274.1, from coordinate 20,489,974 downwards.
TTCCTCAGACCAAGAATCAGAATCCAAGTCCATAGAAAATCCAATAAAAAACCTAGTTTTAGGATTACTACAAAAAATTAGGATCCAAAAATGGTATTCTAAAATAAAAATAATAATTGAAGACTTCTAGTTAAAAACAATTGCCTTAATTGACTCAGGTGCAGACTTAAATTGTATTCAAGAATGTTTAATTCCCACTAAGTATTTTCATAAATCAACAGAAATCCTTAGTGCAGCAAACCAGTCCCCCAATGCAATTAAAATATGAAATTCCAAAAGCTCATGTTTGTCAAAACAATGTTTGTTTTAAAACTGGATTTGTTTTAATAAAAAAAATTTCAAACCCAGTCATTCTTGGGCTCCCTTTCATAGCTCTCCTATATCCTTTTAAGGTGCACCATGACTGTATAACCACCAGAATGTTAGGGAAAAAAAATCACATTTGAGTTTTGCACGGAAATAGATCCCAAAAAATTAAGACAATTACAAGAGTATGGAATTCAGCACAACGTAATTATAGTACTATTAAGAAAGAAATATTATCTATTGTATTATGTATTAGTAAATTTCAAGATGATTTATTAAATAAATTTTTTTTACTCAGAGTCGATTGCAAATCTACAAAACATGTTTTACAAAAAGATGTTCAAAACATTGCATCAAAATAGATTTTTGCACGATGACAAACTATGTTAAGTATTTTTTATTTTAAAATATAATACATCAAAGGTAGTCAAAATTGCACATCTGATTTCTTAACCAGAGAATTTATGTAGGGAAATAATGACAACAAGAAGACTTGATCAGAGGAGGCTTCCAGCCACTCTACCATCACTACCAGTGAAACAAGAATAAAGCCCAGATTCTTCATCGGCCTTAGCCATTACCAACCATTTCACTCCCATAGGTTTCACAGTAGGAAACCTTAGGCCAAATTACCAGTCACCATGTCCTAATTACTAAACGACATTAGTCAGTCAATATGATCCTTATTCAACCCCTACATACCAATCATCCTCATCCCAACCAGTCAGTTATACTAAAACATCACTGTATGTCAAGAAAAATCCCAGCGAATATCTTTTTAGCATTCTTTTCAATCTCAATTAGGAACAAGCACCAGATAAATTAGCCAAAACCATCTTTCCACCTAATTTCCATTATCACCTACAACACCACACAAAACACTGAAATATTATCAAATCATTCTTAGCAAAACAAAATTCATCTCTATCAAATCACTTTATAGCAAAACCCATGAAAAAAAAATTCTTTGCCATTCTCTTTACATTGGCCGGTTTTTAACCGAATCAGATTGGAGAATCCCCCTTTACAAAACCAAACCTCTTCATACCCAATATGTCCACATTCCCAATAACCATTACAATTACTTTGATTACATTGATGCATGGACTTATATCTTTCTCCATCAAACAAAAGATTTTAGTCATTCATGGTTCATTAATTTTGACAAGAGTTTCAGATTAAATTTTCCTGCATGGTTCCCAAAATGGTGGTCAATCCATGGCCCAACAACCAGTCTCCTACCATAAGAACTTATGCAGGTCATCTACGCCAATTTCCAGTAGAAATTTGACAGAAGCCGATTCAACTATAGAATTACACTTCTCCCAATATTCATGGCCAAGTACAAAGTCCTATGGATTATGATGTGGAATTATGAAGTTGAAACAAATGAAGTCTACAGAATCAGATCAGTCAAGTGATGGGATAAATTCAACCATAAAAAGGCCATCAATTAGGTCCCCACCGAATTTCCTATTACTCCACCTCCAATCATTTTGGCACAACCAGCACAACCATCATTGCCAGTCATCTCGGAACAGTCATTATCGGACATTAGTCCATCTTCATCCCTCAAAGGAACATTCAAGTCTTCTAAATCGTCAGGCTCAAAGAAGAATAAAGCCACTCAGCTCAAAGATTTAGCACAAAAATTACTTGCAGAAGCAATGATGCTCCACACTAAAGAAGAAGAAGCTTGAGACTCCGAATCTTCAGATGCGTCTTCACAACAACCAACCAAGTCAATAAGTCAAAAAATACAGTCAGCCAAGTCGGTCGACTACCAGGATTCGCAAGATCTTTTTGCATAAGGTCATGTGAACATAGTCAATTGCCATGTGAAAATTCAGCCTTCCTTTCAGGACACCATGTGAAACGTTTAGACAATATTCGCACCAATGATTTTGACAAAGCATGGTTTCATTCAATCATTCATGTTCTACAATGAAAGTAGCAATTATTCCAACAAATTTCATTATTCATCAATAGTGAAAGCAAGTCATTATTCATCAATAGTGAAAGCAAGTCATCATTCATCAATAGTAAAAACAAGTCATCATCCAAGTCCTTTTTCTAAATCTATAAGAAGTGGACTCCGGAGGAAGAAAGTTCAAGTTAAATTTCTACATTTCTCAGTAAAAAATTTCTTTGAGTTCATATTGTATCCAAAGAAATCAAAATTGTAAACACTTTTAATTTTAAAATGTCAAGGATGCTTGCGTGCACCAATATCCTTTTCATCAGTTATTTTCTTATTTGCTGACTCAATTATCAGTAAATCAATTGTATGTCTCAATGTAAGTTTTGCAATAAAACTTATTTTCAAATTATAATTGCATTATTATTTTGAATTCATTATTTTCATTATGAATATTTTCATAACAACTGATTTTGAATAGCACAAAATTCTTACCCATAGTCAATTCATCAAATATCTCAAGTTCAAGGTAAACACAGATCAGTCATTTGTTCAATTATTCTTATTCTTTTACCATAATTGGTATCATGCTTTTCTTGCTCCTAATCAATATGAGCCCCATTTATAGTAAAAAAGAACTAAGACCTTAGAATTAGTCATCTACTACAAAGTAGCTACTTCCTTCCCACTTAGAGCGATTACTTAGAGCTAACTTCCAGATGGATCAACCCTTCCCGTCCTCTATCTCCGAATTTTATTAAATACTAAAATGTGATAATAGAAAAATACAAGCGGAATGACAAAGCCTAAACCCACGAAAAAACACATCAATGAAAACGAAAGGCAAGACGAAATTAATGTCACGAACATATTACGTTGAAAATCCAAATACTTAGGTGGGAATGTTACCATCCTTGTTACTTGATACTCAAAAATCGTCTTTTCTCTAAGCAACCCTTAAAGATTAATTTTGCACAAAATTAACCAAATCAGAAATCAATAACAGTTCGACTAGCGTTGTAATAATTTTAGTGTTTAATCGAAAAACATAGTTCATTTATTTATTGGATAACCATTAGATGACTTAAAAGATATAATTTAGTTATTTTTTTATGCGCCGATCTTTAAAAGAAGACCTAAAAATCAAGTTTTGATCAAATTGTCAAACATTGCAGGGTTGAGATACATGCTATAATCAAAACAGACCCAGGATCAAGCTGATGGTACTAAACACACTCTTAAGATCTTTTTCTGAATCTTGTCATCCGATGAGGCTTCATGTTCAAAGCAATCAATTTAGTATCAACTTTTACACGTCCATCGGCATTGGCATCCGGCAAAAGAATAGGAGACTCCTGGTGGATTTGCGGGTTCTCTCCGACTGTCATTCTAGGTGCCTGCTGCTGTTGTAGAACATCAGATAAATATGCATTACATGTAACTCCTACCAGTTTCTTGGCATTCAGAAAGCCACAAGTCAATGTGTTCCACAATTTGTTGCCTTACTTTGTTGACTGCATCAGGGTTGCTGCAGTTTTGGGAATTGCCTGAAACACAAGTCATAAACCCTAATGAATATAACATCATCAACTGGAAACTATCAGGCACAGCCATCCATGAAAATCATGTTCGGGTTCAAATTATCTAACTTTGACGTGCTTTAACGCCATTCACAAACAATAACTAAAAAAATACTTTCATAATCAAACTAGAATTCCAAACAAAGGAACACACACACACAAACAAAACATACCTTTAGGGGGGAAAGGAAACTGAGGACATCCTCTCAAATCAGTTCCATGGCCACAATTATGGCAAGAGATGACGTAGGAAGGCACTGAAAGTTTTATTCAAAACAAAAAAGATTTAAACAACTGTTTAGAAATAACTAAAAATATTGCAATCTAGTGAACGTATGTTTTATCCCTTATGAAGCGACTTTGCATAATAGTTCAATGTAAATCTAAAGGGCACAGTACACATGCAATATCAATAGTACACAAGTTTTAAACTGCACATGTAACTACCGACAGAATACAAACGACTACCTACAATTTGGTGTGGGATATAAAACCGGATACAAACAACATAGTTGGAATACTTTCACATCAATGCATAGGATATCAATAGTGAGACTTCTCATGTGAGAAATGTAATACTCACTATCTGGAGATGAAGTCTGTTTGGATGCATGACGCCAGGGATCCTGCGAACCATTTGTAAAAACTATTTTTGAACCTGCAGATTTGGTTTCATAAGATCATGTGAATGAATGCTGAATCATGAAATGAATAAATGATGCTTTTGACAAAAAAATAATTAAATAAATGATCCCATATCTGGTAGTAAGAAATGTTGAAATGTAATCTTGTCTTGGCCCAAGACAATTGATCCAGCCCATACACAAAGAAAGAACCATGCACATGCTAGAGAATTCTAGCAAAATTCAAGTTGGTGGAAGAGTCTAGAAGAATGGTGAGGATTCCACCGACATACAAGATTAATATAGATAATTCTAGCTTAGGAAGGTAGTGGAATTATCTAGATATCTCTAGCATGATGCTTCCTTGCTTCTCCATGGTTCCATCCATGCCTATAAAAGGAGAAGGCATCCACACCATTTGAAACAACCAAGAGAACAAGTAGTGAGAAGTGAGAAGAAGCAACAAAGCTTCTAAGAGCGTTTGAGTGTTTCCTCTTGTAATAAGTTTGTGAGTGAATAAAAATCTTGTGTAATACCTTGAGTATTCTTTCTTTCTCTTGCCTATCAATTCCGCTGCGTTACGTTCTTCTTTGTGAGATAAACATCTCCAAAGTAGTGAAGTCTTTTTAAGCCCCAACAAAGTGGTACCAGAGCTATGGCTAGCAACGCTATGGCAGCCTTCCGAGTTCCAGTGCTCGACAACAACAACTTCGATAATTGGAGTATCAAAATGAAGGCCCTTTTGGGAGCACACGATGTATGGGAAGTTGTGGAGAAAGGCTACACTGAGCCAGAAGATGAAGCTACTCTGTCCCAACCCCAGAAAGAGAGTTTGAAAGATTCAAGAAAGAGAGACAAGAAGGCGCTCTACCTCATCTACCAAGCATTAGATGACAATGGCTTTGAGAAGGTCTCGAGTGCAACCTCTGCCAAGCAAGCATGGGAGAAGCTTCAAACCTCTTACAAAGGAGCCGAACAAGTGAAAAAGGTTCGTTTTCAAGTATTAAGAGGTGAGTTCGAATCTCTACAAATGAAAGGGTCTGAATCAATCTCTGATTATTTCTCAAGAGTCCTAGCCGTTTCCAATCAATTAAAAAGAAACGGAGAAAAGTTAGAAGATGTTAGAATTATGGAAAAGATACTACGCTCGTTGGACCCCAAGTTCGAGCACATTGTTGTGACGATTGAAAAAACTAAAAACTTGGAAGAAATTAGTATAAAGCAATTAATGGGTTTGCTACAAGCATATGAAGAGAAACATAAGAAAAGGCAAGGAAATGATGACCAGCTCCTCAAGACGCATGTCCAGCCAAAGAAGAAAGAAGAAAGCTTGGACAACGAGAGAAGCCAGTACGGAAGAAGTCGTGGTCGAGGTCGCGGACGTGGACGTGGTTGGAACTTCAACAACCATCACAACTATGAAAGAGGAGAAAGCTTAACAAAAGGTCGTGGAAGAGGACGCTCAAACTTGAGGTATGAAAAATCTCAAGTTCAATGCTATAATTGTCAAAAGTTTGGGCATTATGCTTGGGAATGTAGAGCTCCAAGCAACAGGCTTGATGAGAAGGTCAATTATGTGAAAGAAGAGAAAGAAGATAATGGCATTGTGCTACTAGCATGCAAGAACAATGATGGAGACCAAGACTATACATGGTACCTTGACACCGGCGCCAGCAACCACATGTGCGGAAGAAGAAGCATGTTCGTAAAGCTCAATGAATCGGTGAGTGGCAACGTTTCTTTTGGAGACAAATCCAAAATACCCGTCAAAGGAAAAGGTAACATCCTAATTCCACTGACAAATGGCGGTCACCAATTAATTTCAAATGTCTACTACGTGCCCAATATGAAAAGCAACATTTTCAGCTTGGGTCAACTCTTAGAAAAAGGTTATGATATTCACATGAAAAATTATAGCCTTTTTCTTAGAGATGACAAAGGAAGATTAATTGCCAAGGTGAAACTGTCAAAGAATAGGATGTTTTCTATGAATATTCAAAATGACGTTGCAAAGTGCCTCAAGACATGTTACAAAGACACATCCTGGCTTTGGCATCTTCGTTTTGGGCATCTTAACTTTGGGGGACTGGAGTTATTATCCAAGAAGGAGATGGTGAGAGGCTTACCGTGCATCAATCGCCCTGATCAAGCTTGCGAAGGATGTTTACTTGGGAAACAGTTCAGGAAAAGCTTTCCAAATGAGTCAACCACAAGAGCCCAGAAGCCACTCAAGCTTATTCACACCGATGCGTGTGGTCCAATAAAACCAAACTCTTTGGGTAAAAATAATTATTTCCTTCTCTTCATTAATGATTTTTCAAGAAAAACCTGGGTATATTTCTTGAAGCAAAAATCAGAAGTCTTTGGAGCATTCAAGAAATTCAAAGCCGCTGTAGAAAAGGAGAGTGGTTGCAAGATCAAAGCCATGAGATCTGATCGAGGAGGAGAATTCTCTTCAAAGGAATTTCAAGAATTCTGTGAAGCTAATGGAATTCGTCGACCTTTGACAGTTCCAAGATCCCCTCAACAAAATGGTGTGGCGGAAAGAAAAAATCGAACCATCCTCGACATGGCTCGAAGCATGCTCAAAAGCAAGAGATTGCCTAAGGAGTTATGGGCAAAAGCTGTAGCATGTGCTGTCTACCTATCCAATCGGTCTCCAACAAGAAGTATGTGGGGAAATACTTCGTAAGAAGCATGGAGTGGAAGAAAGCCAGGTATCTCTCATCTAAGAGTTTTTTGAAGCATAGCCCATGTACATGTACCAGACGAGAGGAGAACCAAACTTGACAAAAAAAGTGAGAAGTTCATCTTTATCGGCTATGACTCAAATTCAAAAGGCTATAAGCTGTATAATACAAACAATGGGAAAACGATGATTAGTCGAGATGTGACATTCGATGAAGAAGAAGAATGAGATTTTAGCTCTCATGCAAGTGATCTTCACTTCTTTCCTTAGTTTGAAGAAGAGAATGAACAAGGGATGATGGAGCAAGAGAGGTTCAACAAGAGTCCACCATTCCACCTGCTTCACCAATATCAACCAATCATGGTAATTCACCAGCATCAGCATTATCAAGTGGGAGTCTAAATGAAAGAGAAGTACCATGCACAAGAAGTCTATGAGATCTCTATGAGGTAGCTGAAAGACTCGATAATCCTACATTTTTCTATCTCTTTGCTGATTATGAACCAGTTGACTTCTAAGAAGCAGTGCAAGATGCTAAGTGGAGGAAAGCAATGGATGAAGAAATTGAAGCAATCCAGAAGAACGATACATGGGAACTCGCTATTTTTCCGAAAGGACACAAAGCCATCTGAGTCAAGTAGGTGTATAAGACAAAGAAGAATGCCAACGGAGAGGTCGAAAGATACAAGGCGAGATTAGTGGCGAAGGGCTATAGTCAAAGAGTCGGAATTGACTATGATGAGGTATTTGCACCCGTTGCTCTGTTGGAAACTATACGATTACTAATTTCTTTGGCAGCTCAAAACAAATGGAAGATTCAACAAATGTATGTGAAGTCCGCTTTCCTAAATGGAGTCCTTGAAGAAGAAGTCTACATTCAGCAACCATCAGGCTATGAAATCAACGGGCATGAAGACAAAGTTCTGAAGCTGAAGAAATCCCTCTATGGGTTAAAACAAGTGCCACGAGCATGGAAAAGTCGCATCGACAAGTACTTCCAAGAAAACAACTTCATCAAGTGCCCTCATGAACATGCTCTCTACGTCAAAGTCAAGGATGAAGATATTCTGATTGTGTGCTTATATGTGGATGATATAATCTTCACCGGAAGTAATCCAAGCATGTATGAAGAGTTCAAGAGACTGATGACCAAAGAATTCGAGATGACTGACATCAGGCTGATGGCATACTACCTAGGCATTGAAGTCAAGCAGAACAAAGAAGGCATTTTCATCTCCCAAGAAAGCTACACAAAGGAGATACTGAAAAAGTTCAAAATGGATGACTGCAAGCCCATAAGCACACTAGTGGAGTGCGGAGTTAAACTAACTAAGCATGACGAAGGAGAAAGTGTAGATCCAACATTTTTCAAGAGTTTAGTTGGAAGCTTGCGCTACTTGACTTGCACAAGACTAGATATTCTCTATGTCGTCGGATGAGTCAGTCTCTACATGGAGAATCCCACAACTACACATTTGAAGACCGCCAAAAGAATTCTTCGATACCTTAAAGGTACTGTTATTTTTGGCTTGTTCTATTCAAGCTCTAATAATTACAAACTTGTTGGATTTAGCGACAGTGATTGGGCAGGAGATTCCGACAATAAAAAAAGCACTACTGGATTTGTGTTCTTCATGGGAGACACTACATTCACATGGATGTCGAAGAAGCAACCGATTGTCACTCTCTCTACCTGCGAAGCTGAATACGTAGCTGCTACCTCATGTGTCTGTCATGCAATCTGGCTGAGAAACTTGCTAAAAGAATTAAGCATGCCACAAGAAGAGCCAACAGAGATCTATGTCGACAACAAGAGGAAACACTCAAACACTCTTAGAAGCTTTGTTGCTTCTTCTCACTTCTCACTACTTGCTCTCTTGGTTGTTACAAATGGTGTGGATGCCTTATCCTTTTACAGGCATGGATGGAACCTTGGAGAAGCATGGAAACATCATGCTAGATATATCTAGATAATTCCACTACCTTCCTATGCTAGAATTATCTACACTAATCTTGTATGTTGGTGGAATCCTCACCATTCTTCTAGACTCTTCCACCAACTTGAACTTTGCTAGAATTCTCTAGCATGTGCATGGATCTTTCTTTGTGCATGGGCTAGATCTATTATCTTTGGGCCAAGACAAGATTACAATTCAACATCCCCCCTTAATCTTGTCTTGCGATGCCGATTGTGTTTCTTAATCTGACAAAGTCTTCTTGCTTGAGTGGTTTGGTGAATATGTCGGCGACTTGGTCTTGTGACTTCACGTATTCCACTTGCACATCCTTTCTTACAATACACTCTCTTCTGTAATGATAGCGGGTATCTATGTGTTTGTTTCTGTCATGGAATATTGGATTCTTTGCTAGAGCTATTACAGACTTATTGTCGACATAGATCTTTGCTGGCTCTTCTTGTGGCATGTTTAATTCTTTCAGCAAGTTTCTCAGCCAGATTGCATGACAGACACATGAGGGAGTAGCTACGTATTCAGTTTCGCATGTAGAGAGAGTCACAATCGGTTGCTTCTTCGACATCCATGTGAATGCAGTGTCTCCCATGAAGAACACAAATCCAGTAGTGCTTTTTCTATCGTCGGAATCTCCTCCCAATCACTGTCGCTATATCCAACAAGTTTGTAGTTATTAAAGCTCGAATAGAACAAGCCAAAGTTAACAGTACCTTTAAGGTATCGAAGCATTCTTTTGGCGGTCTTCAAGTGTGTAGTTGTGGGATTCTTCATTTAGCAACTGACTAATCCGACGGCATAGAGAATTTCTAGTCTTGTGCATGTTAAGTAGCATAAGCTTCTAACTAAACTCTTGAAAAATGTTGGATCTACACTTTCTCCTTCGTCATGCTTGGTTAGTTTGACTTCGCACTCCATTGGCGTGCTTATGGGCTTGCAGTCTTCCATTTTAAACTTTTTTAGTATCTCCTTTGTGTAGCTTTCTTAGGAGATGAAAATGCCTTCTTTGTTCTGCTTGACTTCAATGCCTAGGTAGTATGCCATCAACCCGATGTCGGGTCATCTCGAATTCTTTGGTCATCACTCTCTTGAACTCTTCATACATGCTTGAATTACTTCCGGTGAAGATTAGATCATCCACATATAAGCACACAATTAGAATATCTCCATCTTTGACTTTGACGTAGAGAGCATGTTCATGAGGGCACTTGGTGAAGTTATTTTCTTGGAAGTACTTGTCAATGCGACTATTCCATGCTCGTGGCGCTTGTTTTAACCCATAGAGGGCTTTCTTCAGCTTCAGAACTTTATCTTCATGCCTTTTGATTTCATAGCCTGATGGTTGCTGAATGTAGACTTCTTCTTCAATGACTCCATTTAGGAAAGCGGACTTCACATCTATTTGTTGAATCTTCCATTTGTTTTGAGCTGCCAAAGAAATTAGTAATCGTATAGTTTCCAACCGAGCAATGGGTGCAAATACCTCATCAAAGTTGATTCCGGCTCTTTGACTATAGCCCTTCACCACTAATCTCGCCTTGTATCTTTCGACCTCTTCGTTGGCATTCTTCTTTGTCTTATACACCCAGTTGACTCCAATGGCTTTGTGTCATTTCGAAAGAATATCGAGTTCCCATGTATTGTTTTTATGGATTGCTTCAATTTCTTCATTCATGGCTTTCCTCCACTTAGTATCTTGCACTACTTCTTAGAAGTCAACTGGTTCACAATCAGCAAAGAGACAGAAAAGTGTAGGATTATCAAGTTTTTCAACTACCTCATAGAGATCTTGTAGACTTCTTGTGCGTGGTACTTCTCTTTCATTTAGGTTCCCACTTGACGATGCTGATGCTGGTGAATTGCCATGATTGGTTGATGTTGGTAAAGCAGGTGGAGTAGTGGATTCTTGTTGAACCTCTCTTGCTTGCTCCATCATCCCTTGTTCATTCTCTTCTTCAAACTGAGGAAAGAAGTGAAGATCACCTGCATGAGAGCCAAAATCTCATTGTCCTTCTTCATCGAATGTCACGTCTCGACTAATCACCGTCTTCCCATTGTTTGGATTATACAACTTATAACCCTTTGAATTTGAGTCATAACCGATGAAGATGAACTTCTCACTTTTGTCGTCGAGTTTCATCCTCCTATCATCTGGTACATGTACATGGGCTATGCTTCCAAAAACTCTTAGATGAGAGATACCTGGCTTTCTTCCACTCCATGCTTTTTGTGAAGTCTTTCCCCACACACTTCTTATTGGAGACTGATTTGATAGGTAGACAACACATGCTACAGCTTCTGCCCACAACTCTTTAGGCAATCTCTTACTTTTGAGCATGCTTCGAGCCATGTCGAGGATGGTTCGATTTTTTCTTTCCGCCATACTATTTTGTTGAGGGGATCTTGGAACTGTCAAAGGTCGACGAATTCAATTGGCTTCACAGAATTCTTGAAATTCCTTCAAAGTGAATTCTCCTCCTCGATCAGATCTTATGGCTTTGATCTTGCAACCATTTTCTTTCTCTATAGCAGCTTTGAACTTCTTGAATGTTCCAAAGACTTCTGATTTCTGCTTCAAGAAATATACCCAGGTTTTCCTTGAAAAATCATCAATGAAGAGAAGGAAATAATTATTTTTACCCAAAGAGCTTGGTTTTATTGGACCGCACACATCAATGTGAATGAGCTCGAGTGGCTTCTGGGCTCTTGTGGTCGACTCATTTGGAAAGCTTTTCCTGAACTGTTTCCCAAGTAAACATCATTCGCAAGCTTGGTCAGGGCGACTGATGCATGGTAAGCCTCTCACCATCTCCTTCTTGGATAATAACTCCAGTCCCCCAAAGTTAAGATGCCCAAAACAAAGATGCCAAAGCCAGGATGTGTCTTTGTAACATGTTTTGAGGCACTTTGCAACATCATTTTGAATATTCATAGGAAATATTCTATTCTTTGACATTTTCACCTTGGCAATTAATCTTCCTTTGTCATCTCTAAGAAAAAGGCTATAATTTTTCATGTGAATATCATAACCTTTTTCTAAGAGTTGACCCAAGCTCAAAATGTTGCTTTTCATATTGAGCACATAGTAGACACTTGAAATTAATTGGTGACCGCCATTTTTCAGGGGAATTAGGATGTTACCTTTTTCTTTGACGGGTATTTTGGATTTGTCTCCAAAAGAAATTTTGCCACTTACCGATTCATTGAGCTCTACGAACATGCTTTTTCTTCCGCACATGTGGTTGCTGGCGCCGGTGTCAAGGTACCATGTATAGTCTTGGTCTCCATCATTATTCTTGCATGTTAGTAGCACAATGCCATTATCTTCTTTCTCTTCTTTCACATAATTGACCTTCTCATCAAGTCTGTTGCTTTGAGCTCTACATTCCTAAGCATAATGCCCAAACTTTTGACAGTTATAGCATTGAACTTGAGATTTTTCATACCTCAAGTTTGAGCGCCCTCTTCCATGACCTTTTGTTGAGCTTCCTCCTCTTTCGTAGTTGCTATGGTTGTTGAAGTTCCAACCACGTCCACGTCCATGTCCACGTCCGCGTCCTCGACCACCACTTCTTTCGTACTAGCTTCTCTCGTTATCGAAGCTTTCTTCTTTCTTCTTTGGCTGAACATTCGTCTTGAGGAGCTACTTATCATTCCCTTGCCTCTTTTTATGTTTCTTTTCATATGCTTGTAGCGAACCCATTAATTGCTTTATACTAATTTCTTCCAAGTTTTTAGTTTCTTCAATCGTCACGACAATGTGCTCGAACTTGGGGTCCAACGAGCGTAGTATCTTCTCCATAATTCTAACATCTTCTAACTTTTCTCCGTTTCTTTTTAATTGATTGGAAACAGCTAAGACTCTTGAAAAATAATCAGAGATTGATTCAGACCCTTTCATTTGTAGAGATTCGAACTCACCTCTTAGTACTTGAAGACGAACCTTTTTCACTTGTTCGGCTCTTTTGTAAGAGGTTTGAAGCTTTTCCCATGCTTGCTTGGCAGAGATTGCACTCGAGACCTTCTCAAAGTCATTGTCATCTAATGCTTGGTAGATTAGGTAGAGAGCCTTCTTGTCTCTCTTTCTTGAATATTTCAAACTCTCCTTATGGGGTTGGGACATAGTAGCTTCATCTTCTGGCTAAGTGTAGCCTTTCTCCACGACTTCCCATACATCATGTGCTCCCAAATGGGCCTTCATTTTGATACTCCAATTATCGAAGTTGTTGTTGTCGAGCACTGGAACTTGGAAGTCTGCCATAGCGTTGCTAGCCATAGCTCTGATACCACTTTGTTGGGGCTTAAAAAGACTTCACTACTTTGGAGACGTTTATCTCACAAAGAAGAATGTAATGCAGCGGAATTGATAGGCAAGAGAAAGAAAGAACACTCAATGTATTACACAAGATTTTTATTCACTCACAAACTTAGTACAAGAGGAAATACTCAAACACTCTTAGAAGCTTTGTTGCTTCTTCTCACTTCTCACTACTTACTCCCTTGGTTGTTACAAATGGTGTGGATGCCTTCTCCTTTTATAGGCATGGATGGAACCTTGAAGAAGCATGGAAACATCATGCTAGATATATCTAGATAATTCCACTACCTTCCTATGCTAGAATTATCTACACTAAGCTTGTATGTTGGTGGAATCCTCACCATTCTTCTAGTTGTTGGGGCTTAAAAAGACTTCACTACTTTGGAGATATTTATCTCACAAAGAAGAATGTAACGTAGCGGAATTGATAAGCAAGAGAAAGAAAGAATACTCAAAGTATTACACAAGAAGAGCCAACAGAGATCTATGTCAACAACAAGTCTGCAATAGCTTTAGCAAAGAATCCAGTTTTCCATGACAGGAGCAAACACATAGATACCCGCTATCATTACATAAGAGAGTGTATTGCAAGAAAGGATGTGCAAGTGGAATACGTGAAGTCTCAAGACCAAGTCGCTGACATATTCACCAAGCCACTCAAACAAAAAGACTTTGTTAGATTGAGGAAATCAATCGGCGTCACAAGACAAGATTAAGGGGGGATGTTGAAATGTAATCTTGTCTTGGCCCAAGACAATTGATCCAGTCCATACACAAAGAAAGATCCATGCACATGCTAGAGAATTCTAGCAAAGTTCAAGTTGGTGGAAGAGTCTAGAAGAATGGTGAGAATTTCACCGACATACAAGATTAATGTAGATAATTCTAGCTTAGGAAGGTAGTGGAATTATCTAGATATCTCTAGCATGATGCTTCCATGCTTCTCCAAGGTTCCATCCATGCCTATAAAAGGAGAAGGCATCCACACCATTTGAAACAACCAAGAGAGCAAGTAGTGAGAAGTGAGAAGAAGCAACAAAGCTTCTAAGAGCGTTTGAGTGTTTCCTCTTGTAATAAGTTTGTGAGTGAATAAAAATCTTGTGTAATACCTTGAGTATTCTTTCTTTCTCTTGCCTATCAATTCCGCTGCATTACATTCTTCTTTGTGAGATAAACATCTCCAAAGTAGTGAAGTCTTTTTATGCCCCAACAAGAAATGCCTTCAGCTATTAGGGGTTTTCTGGTAGGCAGCAGGGCAGGAGGAGAAGGGATAAGGTTGAGGGCCGAGATGAAAGGGTAGATAGAACTTATGCTACTGAAATAGTAATATGTAATTACTAGGAAAACATATAGATAGGCAAAGAGAGATCAATGTCCTTGACCTGCAATTTTTTTGCCTCCATAGTATAGATTTGTTGCAACAACATCAGGATAGATGCCCTCTCCGAAAACACTCTTGCAAAGGTCTAAATGGTATCTGCAACGATGTCAAACTATCAATCAGCGATGCATACAGGAGCTACCGAGTTGAACATTCTACAGGTCTGCAGAAAAAGCATAAGTAGAAAAATAGTATTTAGATCAAAAATATTTTCAGAAACATGCCTTGTGTCAATTTTTGAAGACCGGATGCTATCATTTGCAGGTGCCACCTGAAAATATGCAACTTCAGTACAAACTTGGAACCACCACAATCTATCAGAACTGCCCTCACTAATAGCAGTATTCTTCAAGTGCTTCTGATTATATGTTTCGACATCAACACCAAAACTTCCCAGATAATGATCTTTAACGTATCTAGCATATGTTTCCTGCAAGAAGATTAAGTTTTTGCCATTAGCAACATTACACAACTAGAGAAGCTTGATATAGGCATCTTCATAAAGCTTAAGTCCAAGAACCACGATTATTGGCACGGCTTACAAGTTACGAAATAGTTTTTTTTTTTTTTTTCCCCATCATTCTTACTTTTCACTGAAGTTTAAAATGAAAATATTATACAGCGTACACTATGAATACCAGAGGAAATGCGCATGAAATTTTCATACTACTGCTAAGTTTGAAGTTAGAGATTTGACATAAAGGGGTTATTTATTTGGACAATGCAAGGTAAACATGCTGCCCGTAAGACAAGCTCAGTAACCAAGGGCTCATTATAGAACATAACTGTGTGATTACATATAGAGCACAGTGGACCAAGATTATTTCAATTAAAGAACCAAATGGAAAGGTGAGAAGAGGAACATACCACCAAATCCTCTTCATTTGTCTTTGCTTGAACAAGAGGGGAGCATAACTTATCCGGAATTCCGGATTGAAACTGCAAATTATTAAACAAATAATCACCACCAGTTCGATAGAGTGTAAACTGAGTGACAAAACTAAGAAAGAAGTAACATTTACCGCTGTAACAGCAGCATCGGCCAGAAAATACATAAAATCATCATCAATATCAAGCTGCACACAAACTTAAGGTCAAGATGCAAGGTGAGAAGTGAAGAAGAAACTCCTACAGGGCATGAATCCGGATTGTACTTCGAAGTACATCATGATTCAGATTTACTAATGGTGACTAAAAAGGATGAAAAATCCAACCTGCGTTGCACCAAACGACGCCTTTACTGCTTTCCGGTTAGTAGCAAGCCTTTGTTCAACAAGACGATTAGTTTCTTGCAGTGCAGCTTTACATTGTGGACCTGCAGACTCACCAACCTGCATTCGGAGAGTGTTGTAGTTAAGCGACTACAATCTCATTCTTTTGCCTTAAAGGAGAAAATGCCAAATTAACACAGTGATCACCTGCTGGTCAAATTCAGTGAAGTTATAAACAGCTCCAACAACAGCAGAACTTGCAACACTTCCACATGTCAAATGCGGGAATTTAACCCGAAACCACGCACTAAGAGCTCCCGCATACGAAACACCAAACACAAACCATGGATTTTCACCCTTGGTCTTATTCAGCTTCACATTTAATGAATTCTACAAATAATCACACAAAATAAAATATAAAAAGAAAACACTAAATAACATGCTCAATTCGGTAAAATATCTACAACAAATTCATAAACTTCACAAATGGGGCTTGCCTGGTAAAACTCACGAAAAACCGCCAAATCGAAAAGAGCTTGCTTGGATGACAAGTACCTCAAATTCTCCGTTGTATGCGATTTGAAAGGAGAGCTTTTTCCGTAGTATCGATGCTCAGGCGAAACCACAGCTGCCCCAAACTTCTTAGCCAACACCTGCACAATGGGACTTCAATTAAATTCCCAAAAATCCAATATTTCTTCCACATTTACAAATTTACAAATTTTCCACAAAAAATTTGAAAAATTAGAACTTACACTAAGGTAATCGTTAGCAATGCCGCTGCACGCGGCTTCTCCGCAAATTCTGAGAAAAATGGGTCCGTCAGGCGTTCTGAAGTAGTCGAGAAATTCGTAGTAGCGCTGCGGGAATTTGCGGCTGTCGTAGGGCGAGAAGTGGTCGAGAGTCTGATCGAACCAGAACTCCTCCGTCGTCAAGTAATTGCCAGTGCCTCTGGCTCCGGACGAGCTCCCCAGCTGAAGAAAAGTTCGGGGATTCATAAAGGCAGAAGCGAGCGTCCAGAGCATCGTCGTTAGAAAGAGCGAGAACGAAGACGACGTCGACATTGGAACTCGGGATGGTAGATTGGCGGCGGTGCACCGGTGGCTGGTCTGTGAAAGTTTGCAGCAACTAGCAGTCATGCATGCTGTGCATGTGTTCACATACAATATTGGCACGTGTCATCAGTGAATAGTTAACTTGTCTTTTTTTGAAAGACTAAATTTTAGCAATGATCATTGAACTTTAACTCAATTGAAACAATGATCCCTAAACTAAAAATCTATTACCTTTGGCCCTCAACTCATCAAAACGTGCAACTATGGTCTTTCAACTAAAAATTCATTACTATTGGTTCCTCAACTTTAATCTAACTTGAGAAATGATCCTTCAACTTTAATCCAATTAAAGCAATAGTCCATCAACTTTAACCCAATTGTAGTAATGGTCCTTCTAACATAACTCATTTTGATAAAATTATGACGAAGTTGACAAAAAAAATACTATAGCTACATGTTCTGATGAGTTGAGGGATTCCAATTATAGTAATCATCATTCCAACATAACTTATTTTGACAAAATTTTGACGAAGTTGACAAAAAGGACCATAGCTATACATTTTGATAAGTTGAGACACTAATGGTAATGGATTTTTAGTTGAGGGACTATTGTTCCAATTTAATTAAAGTTAAAGGACTATTGCTACAATTTACTCATTTTTGAAATTTTGGTGTTGCGAAGGAGAAAGCTTGAAGGGTGAGAACCAAGGTATTAAATATCGATGATATCGGAAATATAGGTAGTCCGAAAACACGGAAATATCGATGGAAATATCGGGATATTATCGATATCGATAAAAATAATATGGAAACCACGGAAATTGTAAGAAAAACTTGAAAATTTTTATTGAAACTTTGCAAGATGTTTATTTAGTCAATTATCTATTAGTTTATCACAAAACATTGGAAGGAAATGCATTGCATGATGGATTTAACATTATCAAGTTGATTATATAGCGAGCTGGCAAACATTATGAGTGTAGAAAATATGTAGTAATTAATGAAAGAACTTTAAACACACCATAATCATTTATATATAATGAATTAGTACAATATTTTACACTTTATACATTGCATGATAAGATACATGAGTGACTTAGTACCACATAGAGTTCTTATGAGGTTCAAAATTTTGACTATCTTCATCATCTCTATATGTAGAGTAAGTGTATTGTGAAGAGTAGTCATCAAATGATAAATCCCCAAAATAGTTTTGCATGTAATTGTTAACATACCACCCATATGGATCCGAGATTAATTATCACCAATTTTTTTTTACAGAAAATAGATCCGCAAACTAAACACAATCCAAAAAATTTTTAATTTTGTTCAACAAAAGAAAAGAACATTAATGTTTTTGTTCTAGCATGTGTTGCAACATTGGATCCCCTTTCAATTGCCTTGAGCCATGAGCCACTCTCATTTTCAAACCAACCCGTGTAGAAAGAAAAATGAGATGTTTTTCAGATTCCCAACCACTCTCTCACTCTCTCACTCTCTTTCTAGAATATGAGAGATGCTATCATTTCTCCAACCTCAAGCCCAACGCCCATTCGTACAGCCTTCTCTCTCACAACAGCTCCACTCTCTCTCATAGCTCTTCATTATTGTCTGCAACCTGAAGCCCAACAACATACACACCTCCGTGTCTCTATAATCATGAAAACTGAGATGCATGAAGGTAAATCCCTCCTCCATGAGTGTTAATTTTTTTTTGTTCTTTCGTTTCAGATTTATGTGTTGGACTGAAATAAAGCGAGATCTAACACATGCATGTGCTTTCGTTTCAGATTTATTTCTATTTCTATTCTTAACCTCTGAATATTTCCATCAATTCTGGAGGGTTTTGATTTAGTTTGGTGAAGGAATAGAACTGATTCTAACCCTGGACAATTTCTACATCTTCTCTGCAGAATCCAGTAAGCTCTGGCGATGTCAAAGATCTGGAGGATGAGCGACAGAGCAAGTCCGGGAGGCGATCCAAACGACGCAGCCTTGGCTGCCTTTCCGATGACGGAGCCACGAGATTGTTTCGATATATTATCGATAATATCGAATATATCGCGATATTATCGATAATATCGATAATATTGCGATATTTTGACGACAATTAGATGATACGTGGGAAAATATCGGTTTCTCTGATAAACGATAATATTGGCGATATTTCACTGATATTATCGATATTTTAGTCATTGGTGAGAACTAAGAAGTAAATTGAAAGAAAATATCGGCATATTTAGTAAAAGGCTGTTAATTTACTTCTCTAAAATTTTGATGTCCTTTTATTTTTGAATTGTTTTCTATTTCAGTTATATTACTTTAAAAACAAAAATTCTCTTTTACTAAATAAGAAATAATCAGGTGAGATAATATACATCTCAGAATTCATCAATTTTTCTCTCTCTTCACCGCCCGCACCTCTCTCTAATTATTCAGTTAAATAGGACACTTAGTGATTTTTTTAAGAAAAAAAAATTATTTTGTTTGGACACCCATAGAATTTTGAATTTCACTTTACCGTACTTTTCTAAATTTCACTTTATAACGCTTCTTTGAAACTCTATAGTAGAATGGAAGAACATAGCGACAACTATGATATCTTGAATACGAAAAAGTAAATTTTGTCATTTTTTATTCGATTCTTAACATTCTTTGTGATGGTATTTGATAAACCATATTTTGCAAGAACCTTGTTGGACTGATACACCAAATCCAGACAGTAATATCCATAGATTTTTTTTCTTTTCATATAAACATTCATTTCATCCTAATTTTTGGAGTTTAGTCATCGGATTGGTTTGACAAGGTTCATAAGGTTTACTCTCTTTTTTCATTGTACTCACGTCATACACCTTGCTGTTACGGCAAGCACTGCAATGTAATGAACAAATTTCAAACGGGGTTTTACCCCTGCCCTTTTCTCTCTCGCACAGAACCCTCGTAACCCAACCCGCCACCCCCTACCCCAAAAACTCCCCTATCTTTGGTTGTTGACTCCTTTCTTTTCTTGGAGTCGGCTGGCAACCCTTTTGCTCTTCTTCGTTTTCCTTCTCCTCTCTAGCCTGCTAACCCTCGCTCTGATCCTCCTCCTTCCTTCTCATCTTGTCTTGCCCCTCCCACTTACTCCCCTCCCTCCCATCTTATTTGCCCTCCTCCCACTTATTAAGACTCCTCTCTTCTTAGTTTCCCTGTTTTGTTTCTCTCCCTTGATTCCGGTAACCTCCTTAATTTTTAATTTTCATGAGCTTGTTTCAATCTCCTCAAACTTGCCTCAAATTTGGACTTTTATACGTTTTTCCTCCTCTGTTGCTTCCAGTCGTCAATCCTCCACCACTGACCTTTGCTACCCCCATCGCATGTCACTACTCGGGTGTTCGGTGGTTGTTAAAGTGCTCTTAGCACTATTTGCTATGACCATGCTTGTTCGCGGGTCATTCCTCTTGCCGGTGGTGGCAGATCGGCAATGGTGGCACATCCATTGTGGAGGAGGCAACATTCATCCAGATATAGGTTTTTGTTGTTGTAGGCTTACTCTTTTTGGGTCTTTCTATTGTATTTCCTCTTCGGCTATGGTTGTATTTAGACGACCTTTGAGTTTTCTGTTTCATGTAATAATTTCTGGTTTGACAAAAAAACAAAAAAAAGTGTCGTGCCCTTGCAAGAGAGATTATACTTCCTTCATGTGAGGAAGGTTTTGAAGCATTTAGAGCGCAAGAAAATGGGTGTCCAGAGAAAAATAAATTCATAAAAAGTAGAAAAAGGCATCCTTGAAAATTTAATAAATTATTTTGGTGTCCAAAGATATGTGTGAGAGTAAATTAGGTATTCAGAGAAGAAATTTGGGTGTGCACATAACCACTCATTAATTTCAAAAGCAAAAAATTTGATTCAAGAAAAATACTTGTTTGATCCTGAAATGTTCAATTTGGCCCGAGAAGAATAATTCAAGAAGGTCATGACTCTTGGCCAATGGGGATCGTTCAAGCCATGTAACTTTCTCAGCCCAGAGAATGATGATTCGATCGAGTACTAATGGAAGTGGGATTACTAAGGGATCAACTTAGGCATGGCTCAGTGAGAGAAGGCATATTTCAATTCAAACAAATCTCTCCTTTGGTGGGATCATCTCGAATGTGAGAAATGAAGGCATGCCTAAATCTCACGATTTTTTTTTCTAAAGAATTTGCCATGATATATTGGATCTATGCATAATATCATAAAAATGGCCGCCAACCAATCACTATTAACAGCTTCTACTTGTTCATTCCTCATAAATGTAACAGACTCAGAGGTTGTGCAATGCCGCAAGAATCTTAAGTTTGTCTAAGTTTTGGTTGAATTGAAATTAATTCAAAAATCAAAACCTATGGCTGATCAGATGTGAATAAATTAATTATGTAAAGGATTAAGTTTAGAATTCTGTTTCAAGTCAAAGAAGCTGAGACCAAATAAAGATTGAATTTCGATTACAAAAGAGGATTGTACAGAGAATGTCAAGGATATCCAGGTGGGTGCCGAGGAGGCATAGTCCTATCAGGACTCTACTTCAGCAAGCTTGGTCATCACAAAATCTACCCCTATAAATGGAAGTAGTTCTGTGACGTAGAAAGCCTTTTCAACTCAATGCTCTACATAGAAACCCTTGTTCTACGTGAGACCTTCTCGCACTTTGACAAAAATACTAATATTCCTCACCATTCGTCAACGCATAACACATCTTCAGTTTGTATTTATAGCACTATGTTGGGAATCGGAAACATATTCAGTTTAGATTAACATTGCTTTGAGTTCCATTGGTGTCGACAAGGAGTCTTTGATTCTATCACCGAACGAGGTCACTTCATTAGCTTTTCAACGAAATGAGATGTTCTATGATTGGTTACTCCCAAGTGCACTTCAGAGTTTGGCATTCAAACAGCCAAACAATATTCACCATAAAGACATTCATCTCCCTTGAATAACCTTGTCTTCAGGTTCGAAAACCCTAGGCTAAGAGTGTTCCTTCCTCCACCGTAGTCACTCAGTGCAGAAGTCAACAGTAGGTTCGACACCACACCATCACAACTATTATACCCGTCTAACTGAGCTTGGTCGCAAGTTAGCATGCCCCATCAATAAAAGGACGTAATTAGCTCAGTAATTACTCGATTTGCGCGCAATGTAGGCTTTTTAATTTCTAGGGTCAACCATACCAAACAAGCCTACTTCTGAATAAAAATAACGTTGAATAATGTTATTCAAACCGTTTTCTCATAATTGAACAAGAACTTTTAAAACTCTCAAATTTCAGATCGATTACATGAAGGTCCTCAGTTTTTGCATATACAAGTGAAGCAATTACAAAAATGTGTTTTTTGTTAAGCAAAGTCATGGATACTTTTTTACTATTATATCCTCTACACAACTAAACTACATAATGATCAAATGCCCATTTTACAGTTTTACATAAAGCAGCAATATAAGAAAGGTATACAGGAAGCACCCTTTTTACGACTAGCTAGTGAAGTAATCTGCGCCAGCCGATGCTTCCAGATACGCCGATACTAGTCCTGAAAAATACGAAAAGCCAACAGGTTATGCACTGATCTAGCTCAAGAGATTCAAGTATCAATAGAGAGAATGTGTTCTGTTGAGCTATGCGCAAGGTTGTAGAACAATGGTAACTTGAAGTGTGAGTAACTAAAATCGGATAATCGACACAAAAACACAGAAGTGTGATTTCTCTAATGACCACATATTGCTCTCATGATATCCGAAAGACGGACTTGAGTACAAGCTGTGTCTATTATACATTTGTGAAATGCAAATAGATATATAGAAAATGCAAACTCTTTTCTTCTCAGACACAAAGATGGCAATTCTCAACTTAGCAGTTCCTATTTTAACTGCCTTTCTGGCTTCAATTTCTTAGCTTATGAAGTAAACCGACTTGTGTTCTTAGTTTAGCTGCACATACATTACAAACTTTTGCAATTTATTAACCACTTTGCTCACGTCCCTAATAAGCAACTATGACCCAGACCTTGTGAAATTGTTCCCCCCCAAGTGAATTACAGATGGGATCCATTCCATACGAATGTGACAATGTTCCATTTGCAGGGTTGAGATACATGCTAAAACAAAAACAGAGCTAGGTACTAAATAATGAAAGCACTCTAACCTCTTTGTTTGAAGCTTGTCCATGCATCCGATGAGGCTTCATGTTCAAATCAATCAATTTATTATCCATCTTTACATGCTCATCAGCATTGGCATCTGAAGCACGAATAGGAGACACCCGATGATTTTGCAGGTTCTCTCCTATTGTCATTCTAGGTGGATGGGGTTGTTGTACTCTTCTGCTCTCGCCTGGATCAGTGGGTTGGGAAGCTGGGTCCTCAATACTACCAGGTTTATCTCCTGGAAACTACAAAACAACCAAACAGTGTAAAACATTTAAGTCATCCGCAACACCTATGTAAAAGTAAAATAATCCAATTCTTAGTAAGTAGGATCAACAAACCCACCTCAACTCTTTGTCTCAGTACAAGATATCTTCCATGCATTCTTTTGCCTCCAACATGAACAATCAAATCACATTGCAAACACAGGGAACTTCCATCTATCTCGCAACAAAAGAAAGCTACAAGTAGTTTCCAGGAAGATAGAACAAGCGTCGTTAATTTTCTTTTCTTTCTTTCAAACAACATTAAGACATATATCAGCAGGGAATCGATAGAATCGCAAAATAGGTCTGCATACCAGGTGCATTTTCACAAATGTCGCAGCGGGGAACTTCACTGGGAGCTGCAAGACCAACCCGAACATGCCGGCTAGCAAGCTTATTGCACATATGAACCTGCCACCGGATCAACAGTTTAAAGCATCTCGAATACAAGCCGTACAGAGAATATAGAAACATGAAAACAAATGTTAATTCCAAACTATTCTGAATCTACGCGAAAAAGGCGGTCCAACTAACTTAACCCACAGTTGCTTGCCTTACATTAGTTAAACATGGAAGCAACTAACAATTCAACAAGCTAATATATGGTTCAATATGCACCCAGCAAACAAAACACATCATTAATTAGTTCTTTTTTTGCCTAGATTTCCGGGTGTAACATATGAAACTGCAAATTGGGCACTGTAAAAAAAAACTTTGGAAAAATTAACAGCAAAATGGGAAAAAAGGTCATACCTTCTCGTCACAGGCGCGGCAAAGAGCAGCCTCGTCGGCAGCGCAAAACACGATTGCGGCAGCGCTTTCACAGGAGTCACAAAGTGTTCGCATAATTACTAGTCCCTTTCACCACTCTCATATTTCTTCTATCCAACCACAGCTCAAACGCTCACAATCCAATCCAATCCAGTCCAATCCAGAAAACATAAAAAGTATGGAACTTTAAGCGAACCCAATTCAGCAAGATCTATTTGGTTGTGTTTGGTGTAGTCAATAATGAAGGGGAGATTCCAGACAGAGATAAAAGTAGGTTGTGTTTGGTTTTTGTTGGGGCGATTCCAGAAGCCAAAAGAATAATATCATAAATTATAAACAATCAAGACACTTAGTACTACGGTCTAGTGATATGTTTTTTTTCACTTGTAAGTGAGCGAACTTAGTTTCGATTCTTACCAAAGATGAATTTGAACCACATTATTGTTAGCATACTTCTTACCCCCTTAATGTAGAAAATATCATTTGTTAATATATATATATATAAACAAACAAATGTACAATTATACACAGCCCCTTTATCCAAGGGTATCCCCAATTTTGGAAAGATATGAGAACTAGTTGTAGGGTCCACTTCACGTTGGATTTCAACGATCCAAGCCGTCAATTTTATAAGTTTCGATTCATAGATCATTTACACAAATTCAATTTAGGATAAAAAATTGTTTACTACCCTCATGTTTCGTGGTTTTCAACATTTAGCACATCAAGTTTTTTTTCATCGCAGAGTCATACCTACAATGTAAATTTTGGGACAGTCTCATACATCCATTAGTCAAACTGTTAAGTCTCCCGTTAACTGTGACGTGACACTTATGTGGACATTGACTGGGCGCCACATGTCATCCAGGTTTTTTTTTTTCTTCTTCCTCCTTGTTCCTCCTTCTTCCCTCTCCTTCCTCCTTATTCCTTCCTTTTCTTCTTCTTCTTCATCCTCCGAATCTGGGTTGCAGATTCGGATTTTTTTTCTTTTCTTCCTCCTTCTTCTCCTTCTTCCTTCTTCTTCTTCCTTCTTCTCCTTCTTCCTTCTCCTTCTTCTTCCTTCTTCTTCTTCTTCTTCTTCCTTCTCCTTCTTCCTTCTCCTTCTTCCTTCTTCTTCTTCTTCTTCTTCATTCTTCTTCTTCTTCTTCCTTCTCCTTCTTCTCATTCTTCTCCTTCTTCCTTCTTCTTCTTCCTTCTTCTTCTTCTTCTTCTTCCTCCGAATTTGGGGAAGATTTTTTTTTTCTTCTTCCTCCTTCTTCCTTCTCCTTCCTCTTCTTCTTCTTCCTCCGAATCTGGGTTGCAAATTCGCCCAGATTCGGTTTTTTTTTTCTTTTTTCTTTTTTCTTCCTCCGACTGCAACTTTTTTTTTTCTTTCTTCCTTCTTCTTCTTCTTCCTCTGAATCTGGGTTGCAGATTCGGTTTTTTTTTTTCTTCTTTCTTCTTCTTCCTCCTTCTTCTCCCTTTTTCTTCTTCTTCTTCTTCCTCTGACTGCAACTTTTATTTTTTTCTTCCTCCTTCTTCTCCTTCTTCCTTCTCCTTCTTCTTCTTCTTCTTCTTCCTCTGAATCTGGGAAAGATTTTTTTTTTCTTCTTCCTCCTTCTTCTTCTTCTTCTTCTTCTTCTTCTTCTTCTTCCTCCAAATCTGGGAAATATTTTTTTTTTCTTCTTCCTCCTTCTCCTTCTTCTTCTTCTTCTTCTTCCTCCGAATTTGGGAAAGATTTTTTTTTTCTTCTTCCTCCTTCTTCTCCTTCTTCCTTCCTCTTTCTTCCTTCCCCTTCTTCTCCTTCTTCCTCTTTACTAACAATGATGTCATTTAAATTCGTCTTTGACGAGAGTCGAACCGAAGACATTTCACTTACAAGTAAAGAGGAATACTACTCAACCGTAATACTCAATAGCTTCAAGGATTTTTTATAGAGCTGCTAGACCCCCCACATGTCCTATTTTTTCACTCACATTATAATCTCATCTACACACAAAAGTTAAAAAAAAATTTGAAATGTTATTTCCCCACTCACTATTATTCCTAAAATAACCTCTAATATGCTCTTTCCCCACCCACCATTATTCTTAAAAAATTAAAATACAATTTTCCCAACAATGAAGTCTCCTCCGACGATAATCTATAAGCAACTAATTATCATTAATATTCAATCATCATAAGTTGCTAGTTATTACCTTTTAATTGGGAAAGACATCCACACTTTCTCTTTTCAGAATTTCTTCTATCCTCATCTTTAATGTCTTTTTTATGAATTTGGCTTACATATTATCCATTTCTTCCAAAACCGAATATTAGTAGGGCTCATGTTACCTTTTTACCCCCAACCTATTTTTATTATAAATCTTTCTTATCAGTCATTTTACAAATAGGCAAACTTATAATTAAAATTTTCATTAAAAAATGGGTGGAGAAATAAAACACTAGAATGAGAATAACACTTAAACCTTGCTTCCATCTTCCTTTTTTTCAAAGCGGTCTAACATTTTAAAATGGAAAATTAGTATTAGGTCCTTAGTTACTAACGTTATTTGATTGAAACTTTATTAGTTTTCAGATTTTGATCAAGGTCCCTACTATTAATGCAATAATGAATTTACATGTCAGTTACATAATTTTTAAAATAAAAATTAATAATTGATTTAGGATTTTAATGCTCACACCTTTATTAAACTCCTAAATAATTTTCAATTCAAAACATTTCCAAAATAAATAAAAAATTAGAATAAGTTTGTACCCCTTAATTTTTTATAAAAGGGTTTCCAATTTTTTAATCTTGTATTACCCATTCATGTCATTTTTCAAAATTTTAATCTTCAAATGTACCCATTCTTAAATATACCAATTTGTTGTAGTAAAATGAACCCTATTTTTATATAAAATCTATTCAATATTTTTCTAATCCATTTTTAAACTTATATGGGTACATTCTTTTTCTTGATTTGAGAATGTATCAATGTCAAGTTTAATCAAAGAAATTTACTAATGTTATTAAGCCTAATATCTATTGTTTTTTGTGTGGTTTTGAAGAATGTACCCATATTTTGGTACAATAATTTTTTTGTTAATTTTAATGAATGTACCCATGCTTACACACACACACACACAATATATTGGAGAGTATAATGTATATTTTAATAATTTTAATCACAAATTATGGGGTTTTTTATTTAAAATCTCATTAATACAAACAACTATAAATTTCAAATTTTAATTTAAAAAATATAGTAACCTACATAGAAATACATTATCACATTAATTTCAGGGACTTTGATTAAAAATTGAAAACCAACAATGTTTCAGTTAAAGAATATTGATAGTTAGGGACTGCATCCAAAATGTCCTTTTTAAAATTTAAATAATAGGTGTACTATTTGTTGGTGTTAAAAAATTTGTTCTTTTATAACAGTGACTAAGATAATTGTAAGTTTTTGATATGCACATACTTCGTTTATATTTTACGTAAACTATAGATAAATTAACTTTGAATTAAATAACATGTCCATATTTTTGTACTAATTAATTTACCTATATATAAATTTATTTATGATCAGTATGTAAATTATTGTGCATTTGTCATTGTTTTTTTTTTTTTTTTAACAAACAATAGTATTTACTTTCTACACTAAAGGGTGGGAGAGCGAGCAAAGCCTTACAAAGGGTTTGCTATAATAATGTGGTTTAACTTCACTTTGGAGAAAATCAAATGTAAAACCTCTCACTTATAAGTAGAGAGAAATACTATTAGACCATAGTACTAAGTAGTGCATGCAGCCACTGATGTGTGACAATAATGTATAAAGTTAAATATAATTAATAAACTTATGTGAATCTAGCCACTGAATTTTTTTCGAATAAAAAATTTATATGGATTTATGCGGAGAAAATTATGTTTCAATATTTTAAAGTCCATTTTCAGTAAAAGGAAATCGTTGGGGACTTGTCAATTTTGTTAGCTCAAACTCAAACTCTCTCTCTGGAACTTGAGAAAGCTGAAAGATTACAGCTCCGCCACAAGTTTTGAGAAAACGGGAGGTGGGGCTGAGTTTTGATGGAGGGTGATGGAGATTTTTGAGCGGAATAGGATTCTGTTCGGATTCTCTTGTGGGAATTTGAATGATCAATCAATTGTGTCCGTTCATCGTAAATCATGCGATTATAAATTATTTTTAATTTTTTATTTAAAATTGAATATAAATATTATTTAATAAAAACTGACAGCACAATATACACTGAACGGACACGATTGATTCATTTCCAGATCCCTACAAAGAGGACCCTGGTCCTTTCTCAGCCACCAGTTGGATATCTGACATGGGGCCCATTGAGTTTCTAGTAAATGTTGTTACTCTGCTTTGGTGGCTTTTGCCTTGGAGACTCTGGTTATGGCTCCGATCCTGCATTGCCGTCCACAAACCATCTTTGGGTGCATAAATATACATGAGTGGGATGGGAAGGACGTGACACCATGAATACCACTAACCTACTATTTTCTTCAAGATCTGAAAATCCAAAAGAAAATTTTGTTTTTACAAGAGAAAAATAATTCTCACACACTTTACAATCTTCAACTTTTTTGTTTTTTTTCATATTTTCTTAATTCACGGATAATTATTCAAATTTGGTAAAAAAGGAGAGTGTAACAGAATAATAGAGAGCGAAAATCATTTCTCTTCTAGATAATGTGGTACATATTCAATTTTATTTATTATACTACTGTTGTGATGTTAGAATATTATACAAGTGATTTGATCTCGAAAGCTCTTTGTGAGAAGTTTTCACCAAAGGGATGTGCTATCCACACACCCTTTTTAACTTCTCACACATCCCTTGTTAATTTATGTCTGTTGATCTTCTTCAATTTATCCGATCTGACGGCCGAAAACTAAAAAAATATGAGAGAAGTAAAAAGGGATATGTGAATATCACACCCCTTCACCAAATACGTAATGCTTATTAATTGTGGACTCATGAATATTTTCCTATTGGGAACAAAGTTGAAAGGCTTTTAAACATTGAATCGCTGATTCTAGGAGCATTTTCACCTGTTGCCTTTGAGCAAAGGCAATGGCGGTGCACTTGCTCCAAAACATCTCCAATGGGCCAAAAAATGGAGGGCAAAGTTGTGGGTCAAGCAATGCTCATCCAAATGTCTGTGCATTTAGGGTGCGTTTGGTACGTGGGACGGGACGGGACGGAAGGGGACGAGGCGTTCCGTCCCACGTTTGGTGCGCCAAAAATGGGTGGAACGGGCTGTTCCACGGGACAGATTTTGGGTGTTTTTGCGTCCCACCTCCACCCCCTGAAACGGGTTTGTTCCACGTCTGTGGAACACAATGTTTTACCATTTTAAGACAAATATACCCCATGCCTTTTTCAAAAATTACACCTTCGTTCCGTCCCGTCCCGTCCCGTCCCGTCCCGTCCCGTCCCGTTCCGTCCCGTCTGCGTACCAAACGCACCCTTAAAGCCGGTCTTGCGCCAGCAGACATGGTTGACTTCAGTGTTCTAAGAATTCCGGCCTAGTGTCTAGGTGGTGCCAGGCAGCTGGTCACTATCAATATTAATTACTAGGCGTTTAAAAAATAAGATTAGGCGTCTAGACCTACCTAAAAGTCCGCCTAGGTGCCTACATTGCAACTCTCACTTAGACAAAAAATAAATAACTTCCACTTTGTATTTTATTTTTCAATAAATTTTTGGATACTTGTATGAGCAATCATTATATACTGTTACCAATATTTTGAATATGTTTTAGTACTTTATAATTTAAATCGCATTCTATTTTGCAATTTATATATTTCAATACAATTATGTATTTTTTAAGTATAAGTAGACATTTATTTATATGTTATATAATAAATTAACTAAAATTAAAAACCCACCTAAACGCCTAGGCCCCTTCCCTTCCCACTGCCCGACTAGCGCCTTTAGAACCTCAATTAACGTTAGCTAACAAAACCTACAACAGTGAGGCCTCTTGCAATAGTTCCAACAGAAGAGCACAACGACTCTATGACGTGGCGCAATGCGAGGTGTTCGATTTCCAACGGCCTGATGACTTGGACTGTTGGATTTTCGAAGGAAAAAAATTGAAAAATTACCGTTATGCCATGTGGTACATTCTGGTGCATCAGATTCAACAGTAAGAAAAAAACAAATGATCAGGATTAATCCAATCGTTAAAAATGAAAAAATAGAGGAAAAAAGGAAAAGTTCAATTTTTTTTATTCTATAAATACCCAACCATTTTCTTCATTCTCCACACCACAATTCAATATTCCATAAATACCCAACCACTTGTTGCCTTGTTGTAATGATGCGCTTTGCTTTGTATTTGAAATTAAATTATTAGAATTAAACATGAGTTTTGTTTTCAAAGAACAAAATTATAAAGTTCACACTCAAACACACAATACATAAAAAATACGCAACGGGTGGAGTTGCACAATGGCATTGGCAATTACTTTTTAGAGTAACAATTACTTGCCATTGCCCTTACACTTGCACTCCCCCAACAGTGGAATTCCTCTAATAATTTTGGAGACAAGTGTCTTAAGAATTTGCTCCCTTGCCAAGTTGCCACGCCTGACTTGTTTTTGGAGACATTTGTCCAACATGTTGCTTCCATGACATAATTTAAGGGTGGTGAAACATGCGAGTAGGAATGTATGGGGAACAACATTCCCTCGTCCTAGTGCAGATCCACAACTATCGTTAATTAAGTTAAAATTTATGCGTTTTATTATGTTCGAAACCTATCTTTTATCTGGCCATCCGACCTTCCTGTATGCATTCAATTTATGTGCTTCATTTAACCTCAAATTAGAACAAGTGAAGAAAGAGAAACTTCAGTAAGATATGTATCCAACTCTATGGGGCCAAAATAGCTAGAACGTATTCGGGAGCTTCTTTTTTCATTAATATGAGCTTAATCACATGCCACATATTGGCTTCAAGAGATTTAAGTATATTCACACACAGTACAACGCAATCTTCCTCGCATTTTTTTTATTACATAGCAGAAAACCAATACAACTTGTCTTCAGATCAAGACATGATAGATATACAGACACCTGCAGTACACTTGTAACATTTTTCCCCAGTAGACAAGAAGCGGTGGACCATTTCTCTCTTTCCGAAACTCAAAATGAGAAGTTCATCATGTCCAGGCTCAAGCTCTCCATCATCACAGTTTCCATGAATCCACAACTAGTCGGTGCCTTCTTGAAACTACTACCTCGGGGCTTGAAGTAACAAGCAGAGATTGGAATGATGGGGATGTTCTCACAGTTGCAGAGCTCGATCATATACCCATCCGGGTCATGGAAGAACACCTGGTCGACCTTGACCCCATCATCCTCCACCACGGCTGTCACGTACCTCATCCCCATATCTTGCAGCCTCCTCTTAACAAGTCCAACATCAGTGCACTGCATGTTCATCACCGAAAAATATCTGTTATATTTGACCATAATTAATATTACAGGTTCTATAAGTAGCAGTGCAGCTCTTACTTGGAAGGAGATGTGGTTGTCCTTGGGATTGATCGGTCGCAATTCATAGTCTTCCATTGCCGGACTTTCAATCAAGTGTATCCCAATGCCATAGTTATACAACCTACGCAAGGTCAGACAGATTAACTTGTTATTTTCTTTTACACAAAGCCGTGGATATGCATGTATTTGTTTACAAGATACAACCGTAATATTCAACTTTGCTGCATGTGAAAAACAAGTCTATACTATTAGGCCTTATGTTTATTGAATTTATTTTTGGCAATCTAAAAAGCATGATAAGAGAGAGAAAGCTAACCAGGCTCCATTGAAGTTGAAGGACGAGGGGCGTTTGATGAGAACAAAGCCCAACACTTCTTCATAGAACCTCATAGAAGTCCACACTGATCTGCACAACAAAGACACATGATTTAAAGAAAGCAAAGGCAGTGCCTCGCAGTTGCTCGCTTCCTCAATCTCCATATCACACTCTTACGATAACTCTCACTTGCACTTAGTCTCTCTATGACTTTTCGTATGCCCTGCATCACAAAACTAGAGGGAGTGCCTTTTATAAAGCCACACTTTGGAGTATCTTTCAAGTTCTATTCAAAATTTTGCACAGCATCCTTACTCTTGTGAGGAACTTTCCTAGCAGATTCTCACAAGTCATATCTGACAAGTTAAATCTAGTCATCCCCTCAGCTAATGTCCACCTTGATATATTGGGAGGGTTGTAATATCTTTGAATGCCACATCGACTGTGTCACAGTAGAGGGTATTTTTTCCACTCAGGGCGGAGAGGAAAAATCGAATTTGGATCTCTTCCATCGTTGGGAAGAGAAATAACATTATACCAAGAATTAGTTGGTACACTAAAAGATAAGTACTTATTTTAGACACTGTGCAATTTATTTTTTCGAGGCTTGAACCCATTTCAAGTTCAAATGCTTACAGAGTTTGCCAGCCTAAAGCAAAAACAAGACAATTGTGGTGATTTGAATTTGACTCAACCTTATTGGAATCGAGGCCCTTTCAATAGTACTTTGAAGCTTTTGAAAAGAGGGAACAACAAGGTGCCAAATCTTGAGAAATTTCTTTGATGTTTCCTCTCCCACATCACATTCTTTGTCCTCTGATCTTCCAAACTCAACAGATCCAAAATCGAAAGTTAGGGCGAGATATCATCAACAAGAGATTGACGCCTCCTTGAGTAAATTTCGGACGGTAATAATCAAAATGTTTTGAATGTGTTTCTAATTCTTTCTAGCACATGTAGCTTGAATTTGGGGTTTTGTTCATATGATGTGCCCTGTTTAATATATGAAAGTGACAAAAAGTACTGGCATGACCATTTTAATCCGTCATATGTTTTGTAGCTTTTTCTATATTTTTGGGTGATTCTATATCTTGTGTTTAGGCGTATGTCTTCAGTAATTTTTTGCTTTTGGGCTAGTTTTTTATTTTTTTTTATTTTTTTGGTAAACTGGACATTTATTTCCAAGGCAAAGCCAAAGTACAAGGAAAGCCCAACAAAGGACTAACAAGAATACAACAAAGGAGTGTAAGAGGGCTACAGCAAAAGAGTTGACACTGAAACAGCTTCACAGCATCACCCTAGACACTCCTACAAAACTAAACTTGATGTGGGCAAGGTAGTCAATCTTTGTTCAAAATATGCACAATCGAAGATGGAGGTCTATTGACCCAAGTAGCTTCGCTCATCTCTGAGTTCTTAAAAGATGCAGTCCAATCAGCCACCATATTTGCTGATCTAGGGACCCAAGACCATCGGCATGATCATAATGAATCCTTCATCTGTATAATTTTCCATAAAATTGGGAAAGCCTCCCATCTACCATTACATATGGAGTTTTTTAAGCATAGAATGATCTCCATTGAGTCTGATTCTATAATAATTTTATCTAATCCCAATTGTTTAGCCAAAGTACAACCATCCAATATTGCCAATGATTCTGCCACTTGAATCCTTGAAGCTTTGATGCATGATTTCCTAGCTGCAACAAACTTGCAATTTGAATCTTTGATCACCATTCCCACATTTCCTGATTTAGAGGTTGTGTTCCAACTAGCATCCACATTTATTTTGAAAAAAGAAATCTCAGGTGGAAACCTAGTACCAAGTTGAGGATTACCAATTAGATTTCGCCGGTTGCGTGAATTTGATTGCATTTGAGTTGCAACCTTTTGATTTCTTCTAGTAAGTGCAATTAATCTTATGAATAACCTTCAAAGGTGACACAATTTTTTGATTGAAAATAGCATTGCATCTTTCTTTCCAAATGTTCCAACAAGTAAATGCAACTTGTGACATCAGTACAGTTTTTTCTTGCTTGCTCCCCCCATATTGGTTTCAATTAAAGAATTTAACCAATTACTAAAAGTAGTAATTTCATTCTTATTCACCTTGTAATAGAGTTGACCACCAAACCAAACTGGTTCAACCCACGGGCATCGCAGGAGCAAATGTTCCACAGATTCCTCCTACTCTTTACAAATGGGGCATATTGGTGAGGCAACAACATGTCTCTTGAATAAATCCAACCTCTTGGCAAGAGCTCTATGAAGTACTCTCCACATGAAAGTCTGAATTTTTGGAAGGGCTTCTAACTTCTAGACACTTTTCCACACTCGATTACTAATTTGTGGCAGTGAGAAGCCCTCTGAAGTCTATTAAGATGATCATTGCTATGAATCCAATGGTAACCTGATTTAACAATTATTTTTTTTCCTAGGCCAGATTAGCCTACCATTGCAACTAGGATCCCCTATTTGTACTTCTTTTATTTCATTGATCTCCCTCTGCGATATAATATAACTAATAGGCTGAAGATCCCATTCCTATTTATAATAGTAGCCTCGCATGGATTAGGATGCCCATTTGGGAATGATGGAACCCATCTGTCAACCCAAAGCATTATGTTATTCCCACTCATTACCTGCCATTGTGCACCTTTCAAGAGAACCTCCATCCCTTCTGGTAAGCTTGCCCATGCCCACGAAGCTCTACTTCCTTTTTTTAGCATCTAGAAATGAGGAATTCTGGAAATATCTTGCTTTCATAAATTTGACCCATAACAAATCTAGTTCATTCATCATTCTCCAACATTGTTTAGCCAACATGGCAACATTAAATTCTTGAAAATTTCTGAACACTAATCCTTCATCTTGTTTAAGCAGGCCTAACACTTCCCAACTGACCCAATGGATCTTTTTTTCTTCATTATTCTAACCCCACCAAAATCCTACTAGAAGAGAATAAAATTCTTTACAAATAGTCGCAGGAAATTTAAAGATATTCACTGGGTAGACTGGTATAGCTTGTGCTACAGCTTGGATAAGCACTTCCTTCCCCGCCTGTGACAATAGCATTTGTTTCCAGCCTTGAATTTTCCTCATCAAATGTTCTTTAATATATCCCAAAGCTTGCCTTTTTGATTTACCCTAGATTGTTGGGAGACTAAGGTAAGTTCCAGTATTCTCAACTACTGACATTCCCAAAATTCCACCCAAGTCCTCCATTAAACTTTTTGGGGTATTATTGATGAAATAAACGCTTGATTTATTGAGGCTAACCTGTTGGCCGGATGCTGCACAATATGCATTTAAAATCTAAACAATATTCCTGCAATTTTATTTTGTGGCCTGGAGGAAAATTAAAGTATCATCTGCAAAGAACATATGTGAAATGCCCAGACTATTTGAGCTAATTTTTACTCCTTTAATATAATTCAAATCCATAGCTTTTTGAATGAGCAAAGAGAGAACATCACTTACAAATAGAAATAGGTAGGGTGAGAGAGGATCCCTTTGTTGAAGTTTGTGGGAAGGGAGAAATTTTTGGCCTGGCTGACCATTGATTTTGATGGAAAAATCAATCGAGACCACTCATTCCATTAATAAATCAATCCACCTCCTATCCAATCCCATTTTGATCATGACCTCCTTCAAGAAGTCCCAATCCACTCGATCATAAGCCTTATTCATATCCAACTTTATTCCTAACTCAAACTTGTTTTTCGTTTTTCTTAGTTTCATAAAATGAAATATCTCATGGGCTATCATGATATTATCTTGAATTTACTGACCAGCAACAAAAGTATTCTGCATTGGAGAAATTAATTTTAGTAAAAAGGATTTGAGACGATTAGCAAGAACTTTAGAAAGCACCTTATAAGAGAAATTGCATAAGCTTATGAGTCTGAATTAAGCTACAGTCTCCGGATTCGAGACTTTGGGGATTAGAACAATCTGTGTGGAGTTTAATTTTTTAGGGCTAGCCTCCCCATTCATAAAATTGTTGGAAATTCCTTTCATTTCGTGGGAAATTACATCCCAATAACATTGATAGAAGATTCCTTGAAACCCATCAGGTCCTGGCGCCTTCAAGCCCCTCATTTGAAACACTGCTTCTTCAATCTCATCATCTCTTAACGGTCAAGTGAGAGTAAGGTTCATCTTCGCGGTTACCTTCGGCT
This sequence comes from Malus sylvestris, assembly GCF_916048215.2. Taxonomy (NCBI): domain Eukaryota; kingdom Viridiplantae; phylum Streptophyta; class Magnoliopsida; order Rosales; family Rosaceae; genus Malus; species Malus sylvestris. The sequence continues at coordinate 20,453,727 of NC_062274.1, read as the reverse complement.
CAATACATTCCAAAATTGTGCCCCAATCTCTTGGCCCGTCAAATGCAAATAAAGTCTTGTTGATCCTCAACAACTCTTCTTATTTGTTTAGGATTTTCAACCCATTGCCCTTTACCATCCTTGATCTTCACAATCTTGTTTTGCCTTCTCCGTTGCACCGTGGGCTGATGGAAAAAAGAAGTATTAGCATCTCCGTCTTGCAACCTATTGGAAGTAGGGTTAAATCAACCACTCAAGTGCACTCAAGTGTGTCTCCTAAGTGGTTAATCAAGTGTGTAGGGTTAAGGTTAAAACAACCACTCAAGAGCACTCAAGTGTGTCTCCTAAGTGGTTAATCAAGTGCACTAAAGTATGTCTCCTAAGTGGTTAATCATTTGTTCTCTTTTCTTAGGAGTCCACCGGTTGTGGCATAACTCAAGGATAGTTCATCTCCTTATATTCGGCTGAATAATTGTAATGTTTGCATGAAAGAAATAATATACAATCCTTGAAAATCAATATGGTATCAGAGCAGGAAAAATAACCTGCTTCTGCTTTACTATCATCTGAACGTGTTCAATCTTCAAAATGGCTGAAGACAATCCCATTGGGTCTGATGCTGAAAGGTCACTGGTTCTTTCCTCCATGAATATGCCTGAAGTGGATGTCAATCCAAATCAAAGATTAAGCTCAGTCTTGTTGAATGAGTTTAATTATTTGCCTTGGTTGAGGGCTGTATCGCTTACCCTAGGTGGAAGGTCCAAGTTAGGATTCATAAATGGAAGCATCGAAGTTCCTGATGCTTTCTCACCAGCTTATGAGTCCTGGCTCAGCAAGGATCAGCTGGTGATGTCATGGCTCCTGAATTCCATGGAACGTAAACTAGCTGAAATATTCAGTTACTCTGAATCTTCACTCCAGCTATGGGAGACTGTCAAGGAAATGTATGACAGTCAGAAAAATGCTGCACGGGTTTTCCAATTAAAGAAGGACATCTCCAACCTGTAACAAGAAGGTAAGCCCTTTGTACAACTTCTAGGTAGCATGAAAAGCATGTGGAATGAGTTGGAAATATATCGCCCTCATACCACTGATGCGACTTTGCTACGGAAGATAGCAGAAGATGACAAGATATTTCAACTTCTGTCCAGTCTTGACTCGGAATATGAAGACCTACGAAGCCACATACTCATGAACACTGAACTTCCTTTCTTCACCAGTATTTGTGCAACAATTCAACGTGAAGAAGTAAGAAGGAATGTCATGAACATTGGTACAAAGGCCAATGTATCTGAAGCAAGGGCCTACCTAATCAACGAGAAGAAGTACAAAGTGAAGCATCTAAACTTGAAGTGCCAACACTGCAACTATACGGGCCATGTTAAGGAGACATGTTGGATTTTACATCCAGAATTAAAGCCTGATTTCATGAAGGACAACAAGGGTTCACAGAGAGTGAACCGTACTGTACATCGAGCAAATCATGCATCTGCCTCCTCTTCCAATGTGTCTGACACAGTCAAGAACTTCACAGCTAATCCAGCTGCACTTATGAATGAGTTTGCATTGTATCTTCAAAGAAATAAAGGAGGGGCTGGAAGTGACCAAATAGACAACGTTGAAGACGGAAACCCAACAGCTTTGCTAGGCAAGTTTGCTGGTTTCTTGGCCGACACGAAACAAATACCTCAATAAGACATGCAAGGTATCATGAAAGCTTTCAAAACTGCTCTTAATATAAATATGTTGCATGATTTTTGGGTTGTAGATTCGGGTGCCACAGACCATATGACCAACCATGTGTCTAAGTTTCATAAGTTTGAAAAATTATTAAATCATTCCCAAGTTTCAATTGCAAATGGTGAAAATGCAAAGGTTTTAGGAAAGGGAAAAATCAACTTAATATCTGATAAAATTGAGTCGGTAGCCTTATATGTTCCTTCCTTTCCATTTCAACTCCTATCTGTGGGAAAAATCATAAATACCTTAAATTGCTTAGCCATATTCTCCCCTCACAATGTTGTTTTTCAGGAATGTGCCACCAAGAAGACAATTGGTGAAGGGTTTTATCTAGATAGTCTCTATTACATATCGAAGAGTAATCCCAGAGGGTTTCAAGCCAAGTCCTACTCTATCCAAGATAACCAATTGTGGCATCGACATTTAGCTCATCCTTCTCCACCCATTTTGTCAACTTTATTTCCAAACTTAGGGAAGGATGTAATTCCATGTGAAACCTGTCACTTGTCTAAGGCCACTAGATTACCTTTTAACTCTTCCTTGTCCAGGGCTAGTAAGTGTTTTGAACTTGTCCATTCGGATGTATGGGGACCAACTTTAGAATCTTTTGATGGTTATAAGTATTTTGTGATCTTTGTTGATGATTTCTCTAGAGCCGCGTGGTTGTACCTTCTAAAATCTAAGAATGAAGTTATGGAAGTTTTTAAGGATTTTCATAATCTTGTTAAAAACCATTTCACTTCTCAAATTCAAACTTTGAGGTCTGACAATGGCACCGAATACACATCTCATATCATGACACAATATTTGAGCACTCATGGCATCATGCATCAAACAAGTTGTGTTGGCACACCTCAACAAAATGGCATAGCTGAAAGGAAAAATCGTGACTTACTTGAAAAAACTAGAGCACTAATGCTACAAATGAATGTACCAAAGAAATTTTGGTCCCAAGGAGTCATGGCAGCTACCTATATCATAAATAGGTTACCTAGCAAAGTCTTGGAGTTTAAATCACCCCTTAAGGTCATGAAAGGTAGGAAAATCGATCTTTCACACCTTAGAGTCTTTGGCTGTATTTGCTTTGTACATATTCAACCTTATCATTGAGGTAAATTGGACCATTGAGCTGTTAAATGCATTTTCCTTGGATATTCTTTTACACAAAAGGGATATAAGTGTTATAATACCCAATTAAGGAAATTGATTATGTTTAAAGATGTTCGATTCCATGAGACTGACCCTTTTTTCAGCAAGTCACTTGAAACTACAAGTCAAGGAGAGTGTATGTTGGAGGTGTTTCCTCTACCAAGAATTGACCTTGATGCTTCAACAAATAGAGTTCTCAGCCATGTCAACACTGAGGCATCACTCACTGAAAGTGGCAATGAAGGCCCTCACTCTGCTGGTACAACGCATGAAGATGGTGACAATCAAGATGATCCTCACAGTGTGGCTCGAGATGTGAACGAGTGTGAGACAACTCACACAACAGCCCCACGACGCAATCCAATGCGTGAAAGACAACCTCCACCAAGGTTTCAAGACTTCATCACCTACAAACCCAAACATCTAATCTTCAATTATGTGTCATATCAAAAGATGACTCACTCCCATGCTGCATTCCTAAGTAACATTGCAAGTTGTAGTGAGCCTCAGAATTTCCATGAGGCTAACAACAAAGAAGTATGGAAAGAAGCAATGCAAAAAGAACTTAAACCTCTAGATCAACACAAAACATGGAGTATAACCACACTTCCAAAAGGAAAAAAGGTTGTAGGTTGTAAACGGATTTATAAGATCAAATTCAATTTAGATGGCTCAATTAAGAGGCATAAAGCAAGGTTGGTGGCTAGGGGATTCACTCAAACTTTCGATGTAGATTACAAAGAAACGTTTACCCCTGTTGCGAAAATGAACTCAGTTAGGGTTCTATTGTCTGTGGCTGTCAATAAGGGATGGTCCATGTACCAAATGGACGTGAAGAATGCATTCTTACATGGTGATCTCGAAGAAGAAGTCTATATGAAATTGCCACCAGGGCACCCTCAAAGCAATGAGCATGATTTAGTGTGCAAATTGCATAAATCAATTTATGGACTGAAACAATCCCCCCGAGCTTAGTATGGCAAGCTAAGCTCAGTTCTCACAAGTGTTGGTTTCAAAAGAAGCAATGTCGATTCCTTATTATTTGTTCGCACTGGAGCTGTGGGCAAATTGGTTGTGTTGATCTATGTCGATGACTTAATAATTGCAGGAGATAGTGCTGAAGAGATCTTCAAACTCAAACAGTCACTCAGACAAAGGTTTGCAATTAAAGACCTTGGGGTATTGAAGTATTTCCTTGGCATAGAGATGGAAACTTCTCACAAGGGACTATTTCTAAATCAAAGAAAGTATATCCTGGATTTGCTCAAGAGAGTTAACATGAGAGATGCCAAACCTGCAATTACTCCTCTGGATAGCAAGCTCAAACCTAGCTTGGAGGGCACACCACTCACTGATATACGCCATTATCAGAGGCTTGTTAGTAAGTTGATCTACCTAACAATCACATATTCTGTAAGTGTCGTAAGCCAATTCATGCACTCTCCCACAATTGAGCATTTGAACCTTGTTAAGAGGATATTACGCTACTTAAAAGGGTCTGTGGGTCGTGGCATCATCATGAAGAAGAATGAAAACACATAACTCATGGGATATTGCGATGCTGATTGGGCGGGAAACACAATCGACCGTAAGTCCACAACAAGTTACTGTACATTTATTGGTGGAAATTTGGTCACATGGAAGAGCAAAAAACAAAATGTCATCGCATGCTCAAGTGCTGAAGCAGAGTATCGTGCAATGGCCTCCACTGCGTGTGAGCTGATATGGCTAAAGGGCCTTCTGAGCGACTTATGAATGTTTACAACTCTCCCCATGTCCTTATTTTGTGACAATCAGGCAGCAATGCATATAGCATCAAACCCAGTGTTTCACGAGAGGACGAAACATATTGAAGTTGACTGTCATTATGTTCGGGAACAAGTCCAGTCGAAAGTGATTCAGACCCATTATACCAGAAGCTGTGATCAACTGGCCAACATTTTCACCAAACCCTTGGCTTCTCACCAGTTTCAACGACTTTTGTCCAAGCTTGGATCCATAAATCTTCTGGATCCAGCTTGAGGGGGAGTATTGGAAGTAGGGTTAAATCAACCACTCAAGTGCACTCAAGTGTGTCTCCTAAGTGGTTAATCAAGTGTGTAGGGTTAGGGTTAAAGTAACCACTCAAGAGCACTCAAGTGTGTCTCCTAAGTGGTTAATCAAGTGCACTCAAGTATGTCTCCTAAGTGGTTAATCATTTGTTCTCTTTTCTTAGGAGTCCACCGGTTGTGGCATAACTCAAGGAGAGTTCATCTCCTTATATTCGGTTGAACAATTGTAATGTTTGCATGAAAGAAATAATATACAATCCTTGAAAATCAATACAACCATTTAATTCTTGAGCGCTGCTGCCAATAACTCTCTTCTTGCTTCCATAAACTATCAAGCTGCATAGAAGTGGATTGAATTTGATCAACATTTTCCTTCCATTTGTTCTAAAGATTACTCAAATGCTGCGTTAATTTTTCAATTTGTATGCTTCTCTGTCTAAACTTTCTCTTGCTCCATTCCTTCAACCTACTTCAACATAGATTCAGTTTCATTTGCCATTTCACCAACCAGTCACCTTCAAACTCCTCCCAGCTTTTTTTAATAATCTCTCTGCATTTTTCTTCTTTAGTCCAAAAGGCTTCAAACTTGAAAGGACGTTTACCTTTAATGGTCTTTGGTTCACAATTCACAATAAGTGGACAGTGATCCGATCCCATCACTTTTGTTGCCCTATAGAGCTTGGCGCTTTTGCTGTCTTGTAGACATTGTTGTTGGACTGTTGAAGTTTATCTATTGAAATTGTTACTTTGATCAAAGGTAAAAAATAAGGAGGAAAATCCTTTAATTATAGAAACCATGGGAAAGTATTCAATTTATGCAGTTGATTGATTCAGTTAAAAGCTCATATGATCAATGGAATTAGGAGAGTATTGGCCTTTGGTTTTTATGAGTTTAAATCCTTCGTGTTTGGGTCGGGCTAGTTGCTTAACCTGCCATGTCCGTGTATGAGCCCAAACTCAACATAACTCCGGTTGCACTCGTGGTATTAAGTTCGATTTTCTGCTCTCAACTATCACTTGTATAGAAAGAAAAAAAAATTCTTACAAGTTCAGTATTATTTTTTTATTTTTAAATGTTTTTTTAATTAAGCACTGTGCTTTTCTTGGACATTTGAATATGATCTATTACTTGTTCCACTACAAATTGGCTGCTTGCGAGTGAGTTAATATTTGACATAAACTAATGACCCTATTAATTAACCCATTACCTACTTCACGTTAATGTATTAAGTTTAATCAGCATTTGCATGTTCTTTTGCACCAGCAGAGGTTAAATTATTTGGTTAAAGATATCACTCCTAGCCCCAGTTTGGGGTTGAGGTGATTTTAAAAAAAGCTCCTATGAAAAAAAGCTTGGAGTGTTTTTGGTGTTTGGTAAACTTAAAAAAAAAGGTTTATTTTGGAAGCTGCTGTGAGAATAAGCTGAAATCAAAGGAAAAAGCTGAAGCTGCAATTTGTAGCTTTGGAAAACTGGCTTTTTTTCAAAGCACATAGAATTACAGTGCTCCTTTAATGAAAAGATCCACTATCAGACTGTTTTTTTTTCAAAAGCACTTTTACAAAAAAGTTTACCAAACACTCTGCTGATTTATTTCACAGCCGCTTATTCTCACAGCAGCTTTTTTTCAAAGCACAACAATACCAAACCAGCCCCTAGTCTCCTAGACTGGTACGGACCAAAACCGTTGAGTTGATGAGAAGGTAAAACACCTAACACGTCAATATTTTAATAAGATGCACGCCATGAAGGAAGATGTTGCTACGTACATATGTATGTCGAATTGAAAATGATTTATGCAATTTTTTTTCTTTCTATGTCTTTTTTTTTTTTCCATCTCTTTCTAACTGTTAAATTGAAGGGATACTTTGGATGCGGTCCCTAATCCTTAACATTCTTTGACTAAAATCTTAATGGTATTCAAAGTTTGATCAAAGTTTGTTGACTTTGTACATCTCATTATATTACAATTAATTTTATATTTTTATAGTTTTGACATTAATTGTTTGATATTTTATGAGATTTATAATCCTACAAATTTAAAATCCCTCATTATAATATTATTAGAAATTGTTACAATAAAAAAATTCAAACATTTTGATTGAATAAATGGATAAAAACTATGTAAAAATAAGAAATAATAAATGGCAAAAGAATGTGTCCATAGTGTTAAAAAATTGGTACATTTTACAAAAAAATTGGTACATTTCACATAAAACAAAGTGGTACATTAATAAAGAAGAATGAGTACATTATAAATAAATTAGGGTACAGATAAAAGATTAAAAATTTATGAGTACAAATGAATTTTTAAAAAATATAGGTGCTAAAAGAAATTAATACATTGGTGCAAAATAAAACTAAAAAGAAAATACTACAAATTAAAAAAAATGTAGCAAATTAAAAGTGGGTACAAACCAAGGCCTAAAATATCGATATTATCCCGATATTTTCATCGAAATTTTCGTGTTTTTGGACTACCGATATTTCCGATATCATCGATATTTTAGACCTTGATAGGAACTCTATGTGGTACTAAGTCATTCATGTATCTTACCATGCAATGTATAAAGTGTAAAATATTGTACTAATTCATTATATATAAATGATTATGGTGTGTTTAAACTTCTTTCATTAATTACTACATATTTACTACACTTACAATGTTTGCCAACTGGCTATATAATCAACGTAAATCCGTTAAATTCATCATGCAATGCATTTCCTTCCAATTTTTTGTGATAAACTAATAGATAATTGACTAAATAAACATCCTGCAAAGTTTCAATAAAAATTTCCAAGTTTTTCTTACAATTTCCGTGGTTTTTATTCAATTTTTATTGATATCGATAATATTCCGATATTTCCATCGAAATTTCCGTGTTTTTGGACTAACGATATTTCCGATATCATCGATATTTTAGACCTTGGTACAAACTAAAAATATAAATATATGATACAAAGTTTAGGCATAAAACATAAATATACCATATGTAATTTTTCTATCATTGATTAAATATACAATGTCACGTGATGGTATACACATGAGTGCAAACATAAATAAAACTTTAAAAAAATATGGTCACAAAAAGAAACTAATATATGGGTACAAATTAAAAATGAAAAGAAAATTGGTACAAATGAAAAATAGGTACAAACTAAAAATAAAAATATATGATGAAAAATTTAGCCATAAATATAAATATACTAATTTTAACATTTTTAACCCTAAAGGAATATATTTAAAAATAAAAATATTTTATTATTCAAATAATTAATGATGTTATTAATACCTAAGGAACTTGATCAAAAATTGAAAATGAATAGGATTTTAATCAATGGAGTAGCAAAAAGAAGGATGTGAACCTAATTTCTCATAAATTGAATAAATCAAAGAGGAATTAGAGAATAAAAACAAATTAATAAGAGAAGATAGAGAAACAATAATATATGTATACTTATAGTTGTTAACTATTGCTCTCAATTAATATTAATAAATGATAATATATAAGTGAAGCTCTATTTTTTTTTTTCACCAGATATAAGTGAAGCTCTTGACTTACCAAAACAATTAAGAAACAGCGTCCGATCTGATTAGTTGAGTTTTCGTTTTGAACAAGCAAGGAAAAGTACGATGGATCTTAGTCCTTGTTGCTTATGCTTAATTATCACAACTTCGAGGTGTGTGAAATTATATGTGGCATTCTATCATGGATCATGGTAGAACTAAAGAAAGGATATTCAAGACTAAGGTGGGACAATTGGGATATGACAACAATCCATCGCATAATTAAAGTTTTCTTTAGCCCACTTTTTTGACAATTGCTTAATCATAAAACCTGCAATTACACTTTGATTACAAACGAATCGGCGTTCTTTGTCATCACTTAAGAAAGACGTGAACTTATTTTATCCGCGGAACAAAATATATCATGTGTCATTATATAAGTAAATGAATATAAAATAATATATTTCCTCTTTATTTGTGTTGTGGTATGTAGAGTACTGATTCATGTTTTGAATATACTGAAAAAATTTCTTTAAGAAAGACAAACAAACGCAAAGACAAATGTATAGGTTGTGCCATGTAAGTAAAAGCCAACCTATTAGAAGGTCCTTGCTAGCGAGGTTCAAGTAACAAAACGGATACTTATATTTTATAATTTAGAAAGGAGAAAAGGTGTGAATTTGTGTAAAATTTAAATTCGTCTCCAACCAAGGGTGAAAATGAAATTGCCAAAAAGAATAATTAGGGTTACATTAAGCCAAGAACAATACATATAGCAAGCTCTTAAGCCCCTCGGCGAGCCCCAATATGTGTATTTCAAGTTAAAATAAAAAGATTTAACCTTACAGAGCTAGGGATGAAAAAAAATTAGGAAAAATTAGTATTTGGTCCCTATTTACTAATGTTCATTGACTGAGACCTTATTAATATTCAGATTTTCATCGAAGTCCCTAATATCAATGTATTAATGAATTAAAATGTTATCCAATAATTTTTAAAATAAGAATTTATAATTGATTTAGGGTGTAAGTAATACTTACACCCTTATTAAACTGTAAATTAATTTTCAAAATTCGAAACATTTCCAAAATAAAAAAATAAAATTAGAATAAGTTTGTACCCATTAATTTTTTTTATAAATTTTTATTCAATTTTTTAATCTTTAATAATGTACCCATTCATATAATTTTTCATTTTTTTTATATCTTAAATGTACCTTTTTTTTTTAACAATAGATATTATCTACACTAAGGGGGAGGAGTTATATATATGGTTGAGTATAGTTTATCTTTTAATATTTTTAATCCCCCCAATTATGGGTATTTAAAATCCATTAATATAAATAACTAAAAATTCTATTTTAATTTAAAAAATATAATAACCTACATATAAATACATTATTACATTAATGTCAGAGACTTCGATAAAAAACTAAAAAGAAATAATGTTTCAGTTAAACAATTAATAATGATAGCTAAAAACCCCATCCAAAGCCTCTCAAAATTTTAATACTATTTAAAATATGAAATACACTTGGCCCTCCATGACTATGTTGATGTAATATTTTCTAATTTAGCAAGGAAAATAAAGTATTAAAAAGATGGGAGTTTTAGCAAAACACTCTCAGTACTGTTCACTTTAACAAAAAATGACATTTTACTCTAAAAAGTCACTCCTTATACTATTCACTTACAACACATTTTTGTTATTTTGATTAAAACTCAAAGTTTTCAAGCCCTTTTCAATAGTTTTCCTTAAAAAGATGAGGTCAAAAAAGGGACGGGAATATTTGGATGTATATTTGGCCAAAGAGACCTATTGAAAATACTTTATTAATTTCATTAGTTTCAACTTTTATATAACCTACTGTTGGGGGACTTTTAGGTCCAAGTGGACTTGGGCTTTGAGAATGTTCTCTTGTCTCCCATGGTTCAAATTTGTACCAAGTCTCGGAATATCTCGAAAGAGTTAGCTTGTCTTAGGAAATACCTCGGTAATATCAACTACTCGAAGATAACATGATTGATCAAGATAATGACTTGCTCAAGTTAAGCGTGGTATGAAAATTAGAAGATTACTAGTTTAACATGTGAGAGAAGGGGTTTGCATGGTTGCGTGGCATTCTTGGCTAGATTATTTTGGCTTTCATAAGGTGATAACAAGGCTTCTGATGGCTGTGATCTTTAATGGAAGGTTGTGGAAATTACAGGTAGCAAGCATGAATGATGATTCTTAAGGCTTAAAGGATGTTTCTGGGCTAATGGGGTTTTCTAGGCATGTTTTCTGGGTGGTGCTCCTTGTCTCAGTCTCTCTACGTTCTCTCTATCCTCTTGCTTAATGGCTTCTCCCCCTCATTTTGTAAATGAAGGGTTATTCTCTAGGCTTCAAAGGAATCACCTTTTGTCGCTTGGTCTTCCCCTTCATTTCTCCCTAGCTTTCCTACTATTTCCCTTTTGGTGTAAGGTAGCTGCACTGTTGAAACCTGCATTCTGCTTTTTGTCGAGGCGCGACTTTCCTAAGCCAATCTTCTACATGCGCTATTTCAAGTAGCTTGCCTTATGGCTTTCATGTGTTGGTTGTCCTAACTAAGAGGGTTGGCTTGTTAGGAAAATAGGTAAACTAGGCTAGTTCTTTCTCAATGCTTGCTTGCGTGAAATGCAAAGGGTATGGGCTTGGATTGTTGGGCCACCAAGCAGCCCAAAGTCTTTCATAACCCCGATTTGCGTAGGCCCTATAACTTTCCGTAACCATCTACACCACAATTCACTTGACAAGCCTAAGCATATGACTTGTGTAAAGTTTAGCTTAAGTGTTTGATTTTCCTGGTCAAATATTGTAATTGAACCATACACATGCTCAATCTAGCTTTAGAATATACTTAAATTATAGGATGTTGCTGCTAGAGTAAATGTTCAAGAAGTGGCACATTTCAACTCAAAGGTTTGTTCATGCATGAGCATTTCCTATCTCTATTTATGTTGTTTTTGCCTAGTTTGATTGTCTAGTTAGTTTTGCGCACTGACTTCCAGCTGTTTAGGCATACAGATTAAGACAGCCCACATGGGCTGACTGACACCTTTCCAATGGTAGTCAGTTTCTGGCCATTGATTTGCCTAGATCTCTTATGGAGTTAACAAGTGTCATTGGGACAAGTTGGCTGATGGAAATTATGATTCCTTGGGTATATTTGTTCCCTAGGGTTTCAATTTGTTTTTTGGGTTCATAATTTATTTGTTAGAGAGAAAGTTGTCTTAAAGGCTTTAAGCTTGCATCTTCTCCATTTATGAAACCCTAGCTGCCAAACCTTTCTTATGCATTAAACTCCCAATCATTGTATATTCGGGTTGCATTGTTGTAAGGTTTTGCATTTATGTCATGGTTTGGTTTTAAGCTTTAAATTCTTTTTTAGACCAAGCTTTTGGATTCAAGTTAGATTATTCTTTCAATTGTTTAACTAGAGAATCTGACTGGTTATTTGAATCCAGATTGCATGTGCATATCATAAAATCATATCATATCATTGATCGTGTTGATTTCGATGCCACAAAGTGATGAGCTCAAGAGGAGCTACCACTTCGTGAAGACCGAAAGAGTCCATCTCGTGTAAGGTAAGGTTGCATAAAGGCAAAGATGCTCCGTTGAGAAGTTTCAAATCTTTCTTACAGCTCAAGATCTTATAGCTATTGATTATCTCAACTTTGAGTGGAAGGTTCCATCGAGGCTAGTCAATAGAGAGTCTATGATTAATCCAAAAGGTGAATGGACTTAAGGAGAAATTGTTTCGGCCATGGCTAATAGGAAAGCAAAGAATGCTATTGTTTCTGCCATTTTGTCTAATCAGCTTGCTTATGTTCGATATTGCACAACTGCCAAGCAAGCTTGGGACAAACTCCGAATTCTTCATGAGGTTGATAAACAAGTGAAAAAACTAAAGCTCCAGATGACTCTTTCAAAATTTGAGGATTTGAGAATGCTCGAGTTTGAAAACTTCACTGCCTTCTATAAGAAAGTTGAAATGTTGACAAATGAAGCCTTGGGGTTAGGAAAACCTATCGATGAAACAACCATTTTTCAAAAGATTTTGAGATCCTTACCCAAGAGATTTCAAGCAAAGAAGGCTACCATTCAAGAGTTTCAAGATTTAAATGAGATTAAGCTTGGAAAATTGGTTGGGAAACTCATTACCTATGAGATAGAGCTTGAAATGGATGAAAACAACTTTAAGAAGAGAAAAGAAGCGGCCCTTCAAAGTGTTGTGAACAATGATGGTGTAAGTGACTTGTGTGGACAAACCTCAGAATATGATCTTGCCTTACTTGTCAAATAATTTAGAAGGATTCTCAACAAAAAGAAAGAAAGTTCCAAAAGATTGGGGAGTCCTCTGGAAACTCAAATCTCCCTCAACAGAATCTGGTCTTTATCTTTCTTGTGGTGGTAGTGGACATCTTGCTGCTGAGTGTGCAAATAACAGGAAATTAAGTAAAAAAAAAAAAAGACAAAGCAATCACTGCTACTTAGAGTGAAAGTGAAAGTGAAGGGTATGTGCATTCTGATGAGTTGTGAGAAAATGAAGAAAAAAATGTTGCTAAAGTTGCTCCGATGGTGGAAGTGTCCTTAAATGATGATGATCTATCGCTGAATGACAATGAAGAGATGACTTATGATGAGTTGTGCATCAAGTATGATGCTCTTTTTTTAAGAGACCTGTACTAAAAAAGTGGAAAAGATTGACATGTCCAAGAAGGTTATTGAATTGCAAAAATAAAACAAGTCTTTCCGTCTAGTCAAAATTGAACTGGATGAAAATATTGATTATCTTGAAGCACATATCAAACAACATGATTAGAAGGATTCTCCTTGCAATGACAAAGTGGAAAGAGATGATGTTATTGCTGCTCTTGAAGCTCAAGTTCAAAAATTGCTTAAATCTTAAGAAAACTTAATGAATCAAATTCATATGTTGAAAGCAAATAATGTTATGTAGGTTATGTAGCATGATGTTAATCGTAAACAACTACTTGAGTTGAATGAGGCAAATGGCAAGGTTATTCATCTTACCATTGGGGCTGAAAAAATTGACAAGATGCTAAGCCTTGGGAAACCTCATGGTGACAAAAGTGGTATTGGCTACGTGGAAAATGGATTAAGCTCAACAGGTACCAAATCAAGATTTGTGAGAGAATCTCCTTCTGTGGCACCTAAAGTCAATTCAAGCTCAAAGTCTAGATTTATTCCCACATGTCATCATTGTTGTAAATTGGGCCACATTCGTCCTAAGTGTAGGAAACTTCACTTTGGGAAGAAAAACATGTTGAAGAATTAGATGGATCGACTGGTCAATGAAGTCAACAAAATTGCTCAACTTGTGCTATCATCTAATATGGAAAGAGGGAGGCCTCGCTTTAAAAGGATTCAGAAAGTCTCCAATAGATGCTTAGTTGTACTCAATGCTCTCTTTGCCACTAAACCAAATGTATGGTATGTTGACAGTGGGTGATCTCGTCATAGTCTGGGGACAAAGATGCTTTGCTATCTCTTTCACCTTTCAAAGATGGTGGGGTTGTCTTTGGTATGGTGACAAGTCCCAAATCACTGGAAAGGGTATTGTTAATATTCATGGTCTTCCTTAGCTCAAGAATGTTAGTTATGTAGAAGGTTTGAAGTCAAGTCTCATTAGCATTAGCCAGTTGTGTGATGAAGTGGCATATGAAGTTTGATTCTCCAAGAAAGGCTATCGAATTATGGACAAATATGGAAAGAATATTCTGGTTTTTCCTAGATTTGGAGATAATTGTTACATTCTTGATGCCTCAAAGGTTGGTGATTCTTCAAAGTGCAACAATGCTATTGATAATGTCAGTGTATTGTGGCACAAAAGACTTGGTCATGCCAACTTCAAAGATCTCTATAAATTGTTAAATCGTGAGGCTATTAGAGGCTTACCCCATATCTCGGTCTCAAGACTCTTATGTTTCTGGATCTTGTTAACTGGGGAAGCAGACCAAAGTGGCTCAAGATAGATTAAATGATATTGCTACCTCCAAACCTCTACAATTAGTGCATATGGATCTTGTTGGTCGAATCCAAACCTTGTCTATTGGAAGGAAAGGGTATATTCTGGTAATTATGGATGATTACTCTAGATATACTTAGGTGTGTTTCTTGAGGGATAAATTTGACACGTTTCAATAGTTTCTCATTATGTACAAAGTGATGCTAAATGAATCTCTGACTGATCATCCCTTTCTTGTCCGAATCAGAACTGATCATGGAACTAAATATGAGAATGCTCTTTTTGATGAATTATGTTCAACCAATGGCATCAAACATGAATATTCTGCTCATATCACTCTTCAACAAAATGGGGTTGAAAGGAAAAATCGTGTCCTGATTGAGATGACTAGAGTAATGTTGAATAATAAGAACCTGACAAAACATTTTGGGGTTGAAGCTATGAATATTGCATATTACATCTCTAATGGTGTGTTTCTTAAGCCTGACACTAATATGACTCCATATGAACTATGAAGAGGTAAAAAGCCATTGCTCAAGTGCTTCAGAGTGTTTGGATGTGTTTGCTATATTTTGAGAGATCAAGAACACCTAGAAAAGTTTGATACTAATTGTGATGAAAGAATCTTCTTGGGTACTCCAACACTAGCGGGTATATAGGGTCTACAACCTATGAACAAAAACCATCATGGAATCTATAAATGTTAAAGTTGATGACTGTTATTCCTCCTGTTCCTAATGTTGAAAATGTTGATTTCTTCTCTCCTCCCTTGAACGATAATGGTGGTGCTTCTGATCAGTCAGGATAACAGTCAGAAAATGACATAGAAAGTTAATCTAGCTCAAATCAAGATTCTTGTGTCGTGTTTAGGGATAAGCCAAAGTAGGCCCAGGGTCATCAAGTTGAGGAAATTGTAGTCCCAATAACCAAAGCGTTAGAACTCGAAGACAACTAGCTGATGAAGTCGCAAATGTTTGCTTTGTCTCCCAGATTGTGCCCAAGAATATTGAAGATGCCAATTGGGCTATATGCATTGATGATCGAAATAGTACTTCAAGATGAGCTTTCTTTGTTGGGAACAATTTGGTTGCTTGACACAACAAAAAGCAAAATTGTCTATTTGTCTACTGCCAAGGCAATGTATGTGGCTACTAGAGGTTGTTGCACTCAATTAATGTGGATGAAGCAAATGTTGAGTGACTATGGTATCTCTCAATCCACCTTCCTTGTTTATTGTGACACTATGAGTGCTATTAATATTTCCAAGAACCCTGTCCAACATTCAAGAACCAAACATATTGATATAAGGCATTGTTTCATTAGAGATCTTGTGGAAGGTAAAATTCTTACCTTAACCTTTGTGCTAACTGAAAAACAGCTAGCTGACATATTCACTAAATTCCTAGATAATTGAAGGTACGAGGATCTTCGACGGTTTATTGGTCTTTGTGATATGATTTGAATAGGTTGTATAGCTTTGCTTCCAAGAGTTGAATATTTTTGTCTAGTCTCTATGCATATTTTGTATAAACAGTTATCTCATCATATAACCTCATTTTGCTCTTTGTATGCATCTCTTATCTGTCATACATTGTTAGTAATATATGTATTAGCCTTGGATAATCTTTCATTGATGTCAAAGGTTCTCCCATTTCTCTTTGATGGCCTCTGAAAAATCATTTTTCCAATCATCCAAATCTAGTGGTGTTTTTGAATTTAATTTTGCTTTGGTCCTAATTGAGTGGTAGTAACTTAACTTACTTTATAATCTGGACCATGTGTTAATTCTTTTGTTTTTGTTTTTGTCCTCCCCAAAATCAAAACAAAAATTCAAATGGGAGAGTATTTTATGAAAGGGGTATCTTCAAAAGAAAGTATATATTATCAAATGAAAAAATCCCTTCATTTGGCCTTCCATGCAATGTTATGTGTAGTACTTTAAGATCCCCCTCCATAGGTCATGTATACATTTCTCTTAAATATCGATGGTGATTCATCAAAATTTCACCTTCATTCAAATGACCTTGGCATTTCTCAAATTGGTGCCTCAGTCAAAGTTCCACACCAAAGTTAGCTTTTCTTCCAAGGTTTATGCCTTGCCTTTTGCGAGTCTTGTCCATTGTTTATATTATGTAGGAAGTGCTGTTTCTTAAAGTCAATTATTTATGAAAAGCTTGGTTAACTTTGGAAATGCTTTTGAGATTATGTGCTTGGTTCTATGATTTCAAGATGGGTATCACCAATCCTATCCCCTTACCTTGACACATAACAGTTGCATCATGAATAAGTGTTCATCTTTGTATTACTGTCTTTGTATGCCCTTGAAGAGTTGTCTCTTGAGAATTGCATATTGTTTTTGTCAAACACTTGTCATATTAATATCTCTTGGAAGCATATATATTCAAACTACTTTATCCCCTTCATGGCTTGTGCTTTAGCTATATTTTATTGGTGCAAAGATTTAAATGTTATCTTGATCTCTATCGTAATGAGTTATCTTCGGTTATTTGGGTACATTTGTCTATGCCTATGCTCAAATTTATGTTTCAATGGTCATCTCTTCTTTCTGTTGAGTCACTCTCCCTCACGAGATAAATGAAGTTATAATTTAGAATTATGGGGGAGTGTGTTTTCATGAAGTGCATCAATTCTGGGGAAGTTTCCATTATGGGGGAGTTCAGTCACAACACATGTATCTGTTTGTGCTTGTTGCTAGTCTATTTGTTGCTTCACTATGCTTGGGCATATCCATATGATTTATTGCAATTTCTTTATCTGCTGTACTCTTATGGTTCTTATCATGTGTTTGTGTAGCAAATTTGTCTCTTATGTGTGGTTTCCACCATTTCTTTGTCTTACCATGACAAAATGAGGGAGAATAATTTCAATGTACTTCATATCTTGCAAGCCTTTACCCATGATAAATTTAACTTGTTCTTGTCAAGAGTTGTTCTTTTGCAGGAGTTGTTACTTGGTCTTCTTATGTTGTTTGATGTTCTCTTGAGTGTGGGTTTTAAGTGAAATTAGTTATAGGCTCAGGATATTTTGTCAAGGAAAGCCAAAGGGGAAGATTGTAAAGTCTAGCTTTAAGTGTTTGGCTTTCCTTGTCAAATATTGTAATTGAACCATCACACATGCTCAATCTAGCTTTAGAATATACTCAGGTTATGGGCTATTGCTGCTGGAGTAAATGTTCAAGAAGTGGCACATTTCAACTTAAAGGTTTTTTCATGCATGTGCATTTCATATCTCTATTTGTGTTGCTTTTGCCTAGTTTGATTGTCTAGTCAGTTTTGCACGCTGACTTCCAGCTGTCTAGGCACACAGATTAAGACAACCCACATGGGCTGACTGACACTTTTCTGATGGTAGTCAGTTTCTGGCCATTGATTTGCCTAGATCTCTTTTGGAGCTGACAAGTATCCTTGGGACAAGTTGGCTGTTGGAAATTCTAATTCCTTGGGTATATTTGTTCCCTAGGGTTTCAGTTTGTTTTTTTGGGTTCATAATTTATTTGTTAGAGAGAAAGTTGTCTTAAAGGCTTTAAGCTTGCATCTTCTCCATTTATGAAACCCTAGCTGCCAAACCTACCTCATGCATTAAACACCCAATCATTGCATATTAGGGTTGCATTGTTTTAAGTTTTGCATTTATGTATTGGTGTGGTTTTAATCTTTAAATTTGTTTTTAGACCAAGCTTTTGGATTCAAGTTAGATTCTTCCTTCAACTATTTGAATAGAGAATCTGATTGGTCATTTGAATATAGATTTCATGTGCATATCATAAATCATGTCATATCATTGATCGTGTTGATCTCGGTGCCACAAGATGATGAACTCAGGAGCAGCTGCCATTTTGTGAAGACCGAATGAGTTTGTCTCGTGTAAGGTAAGGTTGCACAAAGGTAAAGCTGCTCCGTAGATAGGGATCTAGGAATTGAGCTTGTGTGGTTTTTATATGAATCTTGTTTACACTAGTGGATTGGACTCAGTGGAGAGTCCACGATTTTTTAACCCAAAGGTGGGTTTTTCTGGCTAAAAACATCCCGTGCAATTGATCGCTTTTCAAGTTTACTTATCTTACTCTTTGCTTGTGATATATGTTCATCATTATTGGCAAATAGATGTGTTCATGTAACTAAGATTGTCAGAGTTAAAATGTGCACTGGATTGGATATTAGTTAACTAGGAACACTTTAGTAAACTGAGCCTTGAATTGACTACTTCCGCTATGAGTAAATTAACATATCTGATCTTAGTTGATGAGTGTTGCTGACTAGTCAGACAAGTACGTATATAGATTTTAAATTGCAAGTTATTCCACCTAGTGTCAATTTCAACTTGGGCTTAGCATGAATAGTGACGAGCATGAAGAAGCCTGGTGTGATTTGTATAAATATCCGGCTTAATTACCGTTGCGTGGCATGTTTGTAAATATATTTCTTTCTCAATCCCGCACCTCGGCATGTGTTTGAGCTTGAATGAAAGCTTGCATGACAATTGGGCCTTGAGACTTGGTTGGATTTATGCGTGACATTTTTGGGCCTCAACACCTACTCAACATGTATAGCTTGTTCATTTATGACTCGTTTGGCAGTTCGGACTGTACTGACTATTTTAGTCGGATAAGATATATAGTCATCAGATAGTACTAACTAAATTAGTTGGAAGTTTGGTGAATGTCAAACGAATGACCGTATTATTTATATTGTGTTTGGTACTTGTTTGTTAATAGTATTTTTGAATTCATAATTCAAAAAAAAAAAATTACAAATGTGTTTTTAAAAATAAAAGTTCACAATCGAACAAAAAAAAAAACGAATATCACACAAAAAATCATCAATTCTTTCGTTACCGTCATCGTCTTCCTTTTCTTTCATTCACCAACCAATCAAATTTGCAAAAGCAAATCTCCAAATTATTGATCGGTGCTTGCTCACTTAGCATGTAGAAGTTCCATGCTTTACAGGGAATTGGTGCAGCAAAAAACCCAGATGAAATTAAAAAAAAACCCAGTTTTGAGTTTTTAATCCATTGAAACCAAAAACCCAGATGAATTTTTTCCAGTTTTGAGTTTAATCACCGAACATCATCAAAATCAAATAACAATTAAGCCAAAAACCCAGATAATGTCTCTCCACAATAGGAACGGCGTGACTTGGATTCAATCTGTCACCTTTGGTGTTCCGTTCAAAATCTGTTTGATGCTAATTGGAGGTGGGGATGGAGAAAGTGGGAGAGAATGAATACCTTAGTTGAGAAGGAGTTTCCGATGTGCCGGAGCAGATGGTGAAATGGTTGGAGGAGCGTGTTGTTTCTTGAGAGCAACTCCACCGTTGCAAAGGCTCCCTAGGGCAAGTCACTATTGAATAGCCTCCAATGAACAATAACTACCTTAATGAACAGTAACTACCCTTTGCATCTCCACCCCTACACTGAATAGCCCTGACAATAGGCAATAAAATATTAGTATTTTTTTATTTTATAAAATAATACAAAATAATTTTATTTATAATTTTATTCTCCATCAAAACCCTCTTCAACGTCACCCACTTCCGCACCTTGCTCGGCACCAACAACTACCACCTCGCCACCGACCCGACCTTACCTGTCCCCGCCTGACAAAAAGTCCTCGTCCTCTTCACCTGCCTCTGCCGCAATGGCACTGGTGTCTCCAACAAGCGGCCTCAATACATAGTCAAGTTCAGGGACGACCTTGACCATATAGCCATCGTCTTATTCTCGAGGCTCGTGATGTACTAGGAAATCACGGCGGTGAATAAGATATTTGACCCCAGTTTGATTAAGATCGGGCAGAAGCTGTGGATTCCGTTGCCGTGTAGTTGCGATGTGGTGGACGGTGAGAGGGTGGTCCATTACGAACACGTGGTGGCGGCTGGGAGCTCAATAGAGGCAATTGTGACGGAGTACGGGACGACCTAGGATGTCAGCCTGACACAAATATTTTTAAATCGTGGCTGACGTCACCCTGACGTTAGCCATGCATCACTTGGGCCTCAGGCTCTCGGGCTGTGGATTCGCACCTGGCCTGTCCACCGGGCCTCCCCCAAGCCCCATTGCCCACATGGGCTGGAGCTGATCGTTGGGGCTATTGCCTCATTTCTGTCACCTGTTCATCGGGCCAAATACCCCGGTGGAGTTGCTCTTAGTGTGAACCCGAGTAAATAATACCAAGGTATTGGATGAGATAAGCAAACATGCATAAAGGGTATAAAAAATGGTGGGGCCGGATTAATAATCTGATGCGTATTTAGTACAAAATTCACCAAACACCTATTTCATATTATATAGTACTATCCAGTATCTTATACGGTGTGCCAAACAAGACCTTAGTAATCATTTATATAATTCTAGTAAAATCATAGGTTTGAAAATTTAATATTGATCTCTAAGAACATGCTCATTGATAGCATAAACGTCTCTCTTTAAATCACTACTTTTGTTCTTTAGTTACATAAAAATGATTTGAACTTTGAACCTAATCTACTTTTATCTGCTGCTTAATGACCCATTCATCACTGAGCAAACTCCAATGACCTCAATTTAATTCGAGGTATATAATTCATTACAAAGGAAATATAACCATAAAAAAAATATCACTGTCGGCAACAATGAATATAAAGCTAAAAAATGGAAAAATGGTTGGTGGTTGCACATGCAAATGCATTTTTCAGTCGAATGAATCTGCATGCTCATTATATATCTACTACTCTCTTATTCTTATATATGTTTAGATATTATTTTTTGGATTCCATTAATAATTTATTTTCGGTGGAGTTTTTAGGCAACATGCATGGGAGGGAGATGGGGTCCTGCTAATCAAAGACGAATCTTAAGCGGCCCTTTCTTCTTCTTCTTCTCTTTTTCTCCAATTCACAATTTCACATGGTGTGTCTCAACCTCCCCTCCATGCATTATTTTTCTTTTTCTGGTCAAAGAGAAAGCTGTCTCCATACTCATCGTTTTGCAGCTTTTTCTTTGCCTCTCCCATGGGGAGAAAATTATAAAAAACTCCTCATCTGACATTTTATTTTATAACTAAAGCCTGCATGGCTGCATGCCCTATTTCTTTTCTGTACATATTTTGTAGGGTAAAGTACAAAAAACTACCTCAACTATTGGTGTCACGACACTTTCATACGTCATCTTTTAAAATTGACAATGTCATATCTCATCTTACAAATTTGTGCCAATGTCAGACATCCGTCAGCTTTTCTGTTACTTTTTATGTTAAATGATGACGTGGCCAAAGAGAGGACCCACTCACTAATCCAACTGGATTAAAAAATAATAAAATATATTTTTAATAATTAAATATTCAAAAATTTAAAAAAATTAAAAATTAAAAAATTAAAAAAAAAAAGGCCTAAGGGATCCGGCCTTCCCTTCCACCCGTAGCACCAACCTTTTCCTCCACCCGCACCAACCTTCTTTTTCTCTTCGACAGCCACTAAAACCCAGAAACCTTCCTCTACCCGTCCCCCCAACCTTCCCTAACCCACCCCCATCCCCCACCTCTTCCCTTCCCCTACCTTTTCCCTTCCATTTCGAACCCAAACCTAACCCTAATTCCCCATTTTTAAACAGAAGCCCTCGACCCCATCGCTCTGATTCTTTCACAGAACCCTAACCCTAACCCTCGGCACCGTATTGTCACAAGTTCCCAGGCGAGCTCCATCAGCTACATTATTCGCGATCGTGCTATGGCCGAAACGACGCCGTTGTCGGGAGCTCCGCAACCAAGCAAGCTGTGGAAAAGGGTTTTTGCAGTGGCCAGAATCATGACCAAGCTCGTCACCTACGATGTTCTCTAGGTCCCTAATTCCCTCATATTTCTCTAATTCTTCGAATTGATCTTCATTTTCGCGGCAGAAATGTTGAATCTTTTGCTTCGATTTCTTGTAGGAGAAGATCATGAGAGTGCCGTACGGCGACGACAAGGCATTTTTCAAGTACTCGCTTTTCCTCGTCTTCCGCAATCGTATCATGACGTCGGCGGTCTTCGCCGGAGTTTTGTGGGCTAGAAAGAAGGCTCTGGATCCTGTTGCTCCAGTTTAGGGTTTGGGTTCGCAAGGGACGAGAAGAGGTGGGGGATGGGGGTGGATTGGGGAAGGTTGGAGGGACGGGTAGAGGAAGGTTTTTGGGTTTTGGTGGCTGTCGAAGAGAAGAAGAAGGTTGGTACGGATAGAGGAAATGGTTGGTGCTGCGGGTGGAAGGGAAGGCCGGATCCCTTAGGCCATTTTTTATTTTTTTTTAGTTTTTTAATTTTTAATTTTAATTTTAATTTTTGAATATTTAATTATTAAAATATATTTTTTATTATTTTTTAATCCAGTTGGATTAGTGAGTGAGTCCTCTCTCTAGCCACGTCAGCATTTAACAAAAAAAGTAACATAAAAACTGACGGAGGTCTGACATTGGCACAAATTTGTAAGATGAGGTATGACATTGTCAATTTTAAAAGAAGAAGTATGAAAGTGTCGTGACACCAATAGTTAATGTAGTTTTTTGTACTTTACCCTATTATATATATATATATTAGACATGTATATGGCCCTCCATCAAAACCTTCCTCATGTGATGGTAGGGTCAATGTTTTAATTAATTTTGATTATTGTTTTATTATAAGCGATATTTTAATTTTAAGCTAGATTAACGAGATGGAAATTTGTATGAACACAGAATGCGTTGAAGGGAACAACTTTATTCATTAACACTGTGCGCGTTTGGATGAATAAATTTAAATTTACTAACAAATTTCAAAATGACAACCATTGAAAGACGGAGTTTTATCTTCTCATTTTTTTTCTTCAGTTTTATTGCTTGAATAACCCAAAAAAAATAAAATAAAATATGGAATCGAATGTGTGTATAGAGTTATTAATATATATCTAAATAGTAGTGGTGATAGTAGTGATGATAGTAGTGGTGGCGGTGGTGCCGGCGGCGGCGCGGTTATTATGGTTGTGGTGATGATGGTGGTGGGTGGTGACAATGGTGATGAAAGTGAGTGGTGATGGTGGCAGTGACAGTTACAATAGTATGTGGTTGGTGGTGACATGTGGTGGGGGTGGTCAATCATGGTTTAGTTTTTAGTTTTTTTTTATTTTTATTTTTTTTTATTTTCACTAATGGGAATTTGGGAATTAGGGTCCCAAACTCCTATTTTTTTTTCACACGAAAATTTTAAATTTTATGTTTATGAATCTAAACAAAGAAATTAGTGTATATCAGTTTATAATTATGACTTTTATTCGAATTTTAATTTATTTTCCTCATCCAAACATAGTTATACAATTCACCACTTATTAACTTCAGACATTCAAAATCAATTTACTGTAAGGAATTTATTAAAACCCTAGACGTTCATTACTTGACTTGTACTTTGTGAAGAATGAACTATTACTAGTCATATTTTGTTAAGTTCAACCTGTTTTATTTATTTATTATTAATTAAGAACTTTAATTGATGTATTAGGGTGGAAGAAACTTTATAGTTAAGGATTAAGGTTCTTTATACTATTAGTTTGAGGATTATGATCTCCTTCAATAAAAAAAAAAGGATTATGATCTTTTAAAATATTAATAATATAGTGGAAGGAACATGTGGGTGGGCATAATATGATGATAAGAAAATACAAAAAACAAAAAAACAAAAAAAATCGTCTAAGCATGAGTGTCGTTCAAGTTAGTGGTTATCATTTACTAATGAAATATTGTCGTCCATTTATATAATGTTATTCTTATTTAGATTCCGATCCTCGGTTTTTTGCCGCTAGGGATTGTAAATTTTATTTCTTTCTATTTATTTTAGGAGAATTCTAACACGGGGGTGGAAAGCCTTTCGGGAGTTTACTTTCGAAAGTTAGAACAAAAGAAGCATAACTTCTCACGTGCTCCACCGAATTTACAACAACTAATATTATTCTTTTATTTTTGTCAAACGATAGATTTATTAGATTAGGGAGTCAACGTGTTAGAACCAAGAAAAACGTAGGAGTTTCTGCAATGCAACACTAGAAAGCTTTCAGAAATCAGAGAGAATTCTTATTTAGTGAAAACAACCATCACGGCTATTAAATAGCCTTACACTTGAACTGAAAGGAAATAACAACTGCCCACGATTTTACAGTTCCTATAATCATGGTAAAGACTACGTCAAAATAGAAAAAGCATACTTGTCCCTAAAGAATAGGGATTATTGAATAACAACTCTTAAAACTAGGAACCCTAGCTGTACCGGGAACCCTAGCAGTTACGAAAAACCATAACAACTTTAACATCCTCCCATAAACTGAATATTCAATCATTCAGTTTACTTCTGAAAACTTGCATACACCCAGTAAGCCTCACAACTTCAAGAAAACATTACCCTTCAAAGGTTTTGTGAAAATATCTGCAATTTGTTCTTAAGTTGAACACTGCACTAGCTCCAGAACTCCATCTTTGACTAAGTCTCGAAGAAAATGAAACCTTACATCAATATGCTTGCTGCGACCATGCATCACAGGATTCCTTGAAAGTTTGATTGTCGAAACATTATCACAATACACCAGGGTTGGAGCATATTGCTCCTGATTGAGACTCTTCAAAATCCTTTTTAACCATACGGCTTGACAAGCACTCGAAGTTGCTGCTATGAACTCCGCTTCAGTGGTGGATAAAGTGACAACCGGCTGTTTCTTTGAGGACCAAGAAATAGCCCCTGAGCTTATTATAAACACATAACCTGAGGTGCTATTTCTATCATCTTGATCACCGGCATAATTGCTATCCGTATATCTAGTAAGCCCCTTAGTTCCTCCATTTTGTAGAATATCCCCAAATCAATAGTTCATTTCACATACCTTAGAGCTCTTTTTACTGCCTACAAATGAGACTCAGTTGGATGCTCCATGTATCGACTTATTAAACTAACAGTAAACATCAGATCAGGTCGTGTGGCTGTCAGATATATGAGGCTCCCCACCATTTGCTTGTAGGCAGTGCTATCCACTTCAACACCTCCTTCATCCTTCGTGAGTTTAAAACCAGGAACCATAGGATTTATCACTGGGTTACACTGATCCATGTTGAATCTTTCTAAGACCTCTTGAGCATACTTTCGTTGATTGATAAAGATCCCACCAGAACTTTGTAACACTTCAATACCAAGAAAGTATCTCATTTTTCCAAGATCAGTTATGTCGAATTCAACCATCATCGATTCTTTAAATTGTTCAAACATTGCATCATCATTGCCAATAAATATGAGATCATCAACATAGAGACATACTATTAAGATCTTACCTCATTTCGCTGACTTTGTGAACAAGGTATGCTCATAAGGGCACTTGTTGAATCCTTCCTTGATGAAATATGACTCGATACGACTATACCAGGCTCGAGGGACTTGTTTAAGTCCATATAAAGCCTTCTTGAGTCGATATACCTTTGACTCTTGGCCCTTCTGTTCATATCCCGGTGGCTGATCAACAAACACCTCTTCATTAATCTCCCCATGCAGAAATGCAGATTTTACATCAAGCTGATAGATCACCCAATTCCTTTGTGCAGCAAGTGAGATGACAATTCGAACGGTGTCTAGGCGAGCAACTGGTGCAAACACCTCTGCATAGTCGATTCCATACTGTTAACAGTAGCCTTTAGCAACTAAACGGGCTTTGTACTTATACACTTCGCCATTCTCATTCAGCTTTGTCTTAAACACCCACTTCACCCCAATGGTTTTCCCTCCTGGTGATAGCTCCATCAATTCCCATGTATTGTTTTTCTCCATGGCCTGTATTTCTTGATCCATAGCATGCCTCCATTTTTCAAACTTCACGGCATCTTCAAAGGTTGTAAGATCCTGTTTAATACACAATGCCAAGTGAGCCATGCTTGCATCCTCCTCATCAGATAGGCCTTAACCCGTCTCATAATCTCTCATCCACACTGGTAGTCTCCGAGTTCGTCCCATGTGTGGTGACATCTCATCACTCTGAATGTCTCTTTCAATTAATGAGTCACTTGGGTCTGACTCGGATTCAGTCTCTCCCTCGACTTCATCTTCATTAGACTCGGGGTCGATCTCCTCCCTTGATGTGTTATTCTCTTCATCAATGTCTCACTCGAGTTTTGCTACTATGACTTCCTTGTGCCTGTCTCCCCAACTCCACTGTTGATCCTCTTCAAACACAACATCTCGACTAATAATTATTTTCTGTGAAACAGGTTCAAACAGTCGATATGCTTTAGATTCTTCACTTACCCTAAGCAATATGCACTTACAGTTTTTGGCATCGAGCTTCACCCTTTTGTTGTCAGGTACATGGACATGTGCAATGCAACCAAAAATCCTGAAATGATCCACAGACGGTTTGTGTCCATTCTAAGCCTCCTCCGGTGTTTTGTTCTTCACAACAAGAGTAGGACATCGATTCAACACATGCACGGTCTAATTCACTGCTTCAGGCTAGAAAGTTTTAGGGATTTGTTTTGCTGACAGCATGCTTCGCACCATGTTCATGATGGTACGATTCTTTCTTTCTGCAACCCCGTTCTGTTGGGGGGCCGTTCTGTTGGGGGGTATAAGTTGCAGTTAGTTGCCTGTGAATTCCATTCTCAAGGCAGAAATTTGCAAACTCATGTGAGGTGAACTCTCCTCCTTGATCTGGTCTCAGACTTCTTATAAATACCTCAGTCTCTTTTTCAACCCGTGCCTTGTAGGATTTGAATGCGCCAACAGCTTCTGACTTCTCTATCAAAAAATATACCCATGTTTTTCTGCTGAAATCATCAATAAAAGTAATTAGATACCTCTTATTGCTGTTCGAATTAGGATTAATTGGTCCGTATATGTCTGCATGCACCAGCTGGAGAATCTCGGAGGCTCTCCCTAAGCTTTCTTTGGGAAATGGATCTCGATGTTGTCTTCCTACCAAACAATCTTCACACGCCATTTGAGAGGCTGTGAATTGAGGCAATCCTTTCACCACTTTCTTCTGTTGAAGTACTTTAAGCCCATTTTAACTGAGATGTCCAAAGCGATGGTGCCATAGATTTGCTTGATCTGTAATGAGAGAGGAAAAACACTTTTGTTCATTTGAAGAGCAACGAGCCAACACTGTAAACATTCTATTGTGACTCATCGTGGTCTCCATAATTAGTCCTCTCTCAGAATGAAAGATCTTGCATTTTCCAGCCTGAATTAGCACTGTAAGGCCTTTTTCTTGCAACTGACCGATGCTCAACAAATTGTTTTTCAAATCAGGCACGTAGAAAACACCTGTGATCACATGTATGATACCGTTCACCTCCATTCACACACTTCCCTTGCCTTGCACAGTTAAACTTGAATCATTTCCCAGCCCGACTGATTCCCTGAAGCTGTTATCAAGCTCACAAAACATGTTCTTCTTGCCACACACATGGTTGCTGCATCCAGAGTCCAGAAACCATATGTGCTCTATTGTTGCCTCCTTGATATCCACCAGTGTCATTAGTGGCATCTATTTCTTTGTCTCCACATAGTTTGCTTTCTCTTCCTTAGGTTTCTTAGGACACTCCCACTGAAAATGCCCTAATTCATGGCAATTATAGCATTCTAGGGTTGACTTGTCAAACCCTCTACCTTGTCATCTTCCTCTTCCTCGAGAAGTTCCTCGACCTCGTCCTCTTTGTTGGACTCCATGAGTGACTTGGAGAGCTTGTTCATCCATCACATGTCGACTTATCCTCTGCTCATGGACCAAAAGACTGCTTTGAAGCTTATCAATAGATAAGGTGTCCAGATCGTTGGATTCTTCAATGGAGCAAACTACATAATCATATTTCGGGGTCATGGACCTCAAAATTTTCTCTATAATTACCACATCATCCATCTTCTCCTCGTGAATTCTCATCCTGTTTGCTATGGCAAGTGTTTTCCCAAAATAATCTTTGACTGTTTCTCCATTCTTCATGTGCAGCACCTTGAATTCCTTGCGAAGAGCCTGCAATTGAGCACGTTTTACACGTGCAGTTCCCTGATACTTTTGTTTCAAAAGTCCCATATATCCTTCGTAGTTTCCTTCTTTAGGATGGTCTCCAATATTGATCGATCTATGACTTGGAACAAATAGTTCTTAGCGTTCAAGTCCTTCAGCTTCAAATCATCCAGAGTCTTCTTTTGTACTTCACTGGATTCCGATCCTCCTGCTGCAGCAGTGATCCCAAACTCCACCAAGTTCCAATACTCTTTGGAACGAAGAAAGTTTTCCATCAGCATACTCCAATGGTCGTAGTGTCCATCGAACCTTGGAATGGTTGGTTGCATGAAACTGTTCTCAAACGCCATGTCTTGTTTCTTCACTCTAGCACCTAGGTTGCAAACTTTTGATCAGGCCCCGTAGCGGGGCTCTGATACTAGATGTTAGAACCAAGAAAAACGTAGGAGTTTCTGCAATGCAACACTAGAAAGCTTTCAGAAATCAAAGAGAATTCTTATTTAGTGAAAACAACCATCACAACTATTAAATAGCCTTACACTTGAACTGAAAGGAAATAACAACTGCCCACGATTTTACAGTTCCTATAATTGTGGTAAAGACTACGTCAAAACAGAAAAAGCATACTTGTGCCTAAAGAATAGGGATTATTGAATAACAACCCTTAAAACTAGGAACCCTAGCTGTACCGAGAACCCTAGCAGTAACGAAAAACCCTAACAACTTTAACACAACGAAATTCAAAACCATGTTACGATGAAAGAGCAATACTTCTTTCCAGTAGAGAGCAACTTGTTACAACGACCATTATTCAATGCTATTCTCTTTTACCGGTGGTTACCACGCAAATTAGGTGCAATGTTGTGGGCAAATCAGTCATTTCAACACCTTCCTCCCTCCCGTCTAACTACTCGTTTCTGCGTTAGCGCGGTAGTTTTATTCAAAGGCCATAAATGACTTCTCGCAGCAGCTCCGAAAGCAACTAGCAAATATCACAGAAGTCGACGCCATAACCACTCAGACATTTTTCTTCACAAAAAATTACAGAAAAAATGATTTCCTTGAAGCTTCAAGCTTTCAACAATGGCGATCTTAGATTGCAGAAGGTAAGAGAATTTTAACATGTTTTGCTTCTGGGTTTTCAGAATGCAGATCGATTTCTATGCGTGGTAATGATGAGTGTATTTTTTTTCACTGTAAGAATTGCTTTTTTTTCAATATATTTTTTTTTCAATTTCTAGTGACTCTGTGTAGTGATCGCTTTGAAGCTTCAAGCTTTCAACAATGGTGGTCTCAGATTGCAGAAGGTAAGACATGTTTTGCTTCCAAGTTTTCGGAATGCGGATCGATTTCTATGTTTGGTAATACTGAGTGTGTTTTTACTGTAATTTAATTGATTTTTTTTCGATTTCTGGTGACTGTGTAGTGACAGCGTTCTGAGTTACCTTTTTTTGGGCAATTTCTAAGTTTGGGTTTTTTGGATAGTCCAGAAATTGACTGATTTTTGGGTCGAATTTGTTGGCATTGTGTGGCAGTTACTGAGAAAATTAGTGATTTTTTTGGATATGAGTTTTTGAATTTCGAGTGTTCTATTTTTGGGAAATGTGTGTTTGGAATTCGCTGTAAAGAGCCAAATTTAGAAAGATGGAAGCATAAAAAAACCATGAGTTTCCTCAGAAAAAACCTCACACTTCACACCACCACCATTAACTCTCTCTCTCTCTCTCTCTCTCTTTCTCTCTCTAAACTTCTGGAGGTCACAAGCATTCCTTGAAAGAGACTGAATTCCCCAAGGATTAAAAAATAAATAATAAAAGTTTCTGTTTTTCTTTCTCTGGTCTTTTTTCCTTGATTCTTGGAAAAACACTTTTTTTAATTAGAAACGGGTTTGGATTAGAATAAGCACTTTTGACAGCCTGGGTTCGGCTACCGTGTTAAAAAAATCCAAGCTTTCCATTATAATAGAGAGGCCACTGTTTGTTTGTGTGTTGGGTATGTGTTTGTCTTTCACATTTCTGAATATTATTTGGATTTTTTGAAGAGATTTTGTATCATGGTCGACACAAAACGCCGAACAAAATGCCGGTGAATCAACGCTGACAAATGATTGATCTGTTGATTGCAGATTATGATTGTCCGTGTATAGCTCGGGTGGCCATTGTGTTCTGTGGAAGCCCAGCAGCACATTTGCTTTATTTAGCATTTGGGAACATAAAGCATTTTGTTGAATTGAAAGGAATGTTGTTGGGATCTGAATAGAAGAGTCAATGGTTGATGGTTCTTAGAGGAATGTGTTGGATATTCGGCATATAGTGTTGTTATCGATCTTTCTTGGAGGTTGGTTTTGGAAGAAGATAGGGTAAAGAGTGAAAGATGGTGGCCATTGGTGGCGAGGAACCAATGCAAGAGCCAGCTGGCCATGGGGAGAGAATACTTGTTTCAGTCCGGCTGCGGCCTCTGGTTGAGAAGGAGACTGCTAGAAATGATGTGTCGGATTGGGAATGCATTAATGACGCCACTATCATATACAGGAACAATCTTTCAGTTTCTGAACGCTCCATGTACCCAACTGCCTATTCATTTGGTAAGTGCTTACATTGCAGATTTACAAAATTAGATATTCTTTGGTTATGCATTCCCATTTTTGGCCATCATAGCGGTTTGTGAAGAATTAGTTTCCATCAGTAGGAGATTCAGAAATGTTTGTGATTTCAATCGTCTTTTTTTCTCATGCGCCCCCATATTCTGAGATCATTTTCCGTAAGTTTTGTCATATTAATACTAATGACTCTGTCAAGATTTCTGTTTCATCTATATACCTTCGGGAATTTGTTGGTAAAGCATTTTGCAGAGCCTATGTTGTTACAATTGTGTCACATCACATGGATTTAGATCAAAATGTTCTTACTCTTCTAATCTGTTTTTTTTTTCCCTTTCATGGTACCAGACAGAGTATTTGCGACTGACTGCTCAACAAGGCGGGTGTACGAAGAAGGAGCCAAGAGAGTTGCCATTTCAGTTGTCAGCGGTATAAACTGTAAGTCGAAGATGTTTTACTTTCCCTTCTTTGTCATTATTCTTATTTAGTTCACAGCTTTTTTTAACTGAAAATTCGGAATAATACCTAAACATTTTATTTTGTGGTAATCTCCTTTCAGCAAGTATCTTTGCATATGGACAAACAAGCAGTGGAAAGACGTATACCATGAGTGGCATTACTGATTACGCTGTTGCCGACATATATGACTACATAGAGAAGGTAATTTATAGAATACTTATTAATAATCTTTCATTCTTTTGTTTCTGCATTTCATTAATGTCCTTTGTTTTCCATATTTGATGAAATAATCCGAATCATATGTAGCACACGGAGAGAGAATTCAATTTGAAGTTCTCTGCCATGGAGATCTACAACGAATCTGTTAGGGACCTCCTTAGTGCAGATACCACTCCGCTGAGACTTCTAGATGATCCAGAGGTAAATGTCGCTTTTCATATGCTTAAAAACTCCCACACGTAAGTTTCTGTACTAATTGTTAGCCTTTTAATAGAGAGGTACAATTGTTGAGAAACTCACCGAGGAAACTCTAACGGACTGGAACCATTTCAAAGAACTTCTATCTATCTGCGAAGGTAAGGATGCCTTAAGTAGTATGTCTTCCAAGTTTCCAACATATGTCTGATTGAAAATTCAAACAATGTCTTGATACATTTTTGCAGCTCAAAGACAGATAGGGGAAACAGCCCTAAATGAAGCAAGCTCCAGATCTCATCAGATTCTCAGATTGGTATGACTAATTCACATTGTTTTTTCGTTGGCTAAGAAATACTTGTTTGGTTAATAATTATGTTAAATTATCACAAGAGTCTAATATGTTGTGGTTTTATCAGGTAATTGAAAGTTCAGCACGTGAGTTTCTTGGCTACGACAAATCAAGCTCTCTTACAGCTGTTGTGGTAAGTACTATAAGTTTTTAAAGGGAAAAATGAACAAATAATCACAACTAAAGAAATAAAAGATAACAACAGAATGATACAATTCTTTATTGTACAGAACTTTGTCGATCTTGCTGGAAGTGAACGTGCATCCCAGACGTTATCAGCTGGAACAAGGTTGAAAGAGGGTTGCCACATAAATCGCAGTTTACTAACTCTGGGCACTGTTATCCGTAAGCTCAGGTCAGCTTGCATAGCTTGTTTTTCATTTTATCAGTTATGGTCTTTGCAAAAACCTATTCTACTTTGTGCAATTGAAATGTCGAGTCTTAGTATTTCTATTGATTCTTTGTATAAGTTCATGTAAAATAAAGTTCTAGCATAATAAGAATG
Source organism: Malus sylvestris (assembly GCF_916048215.2). Lineage (NCBI taxonomy): Eukaryota > Viridiplantae > Streptophyta > Magnoliopsida > Rosales > Rosaceae > Malus > Malus sylvestris. Next base: position 20,420,969 of record NC_062274.1, on the reverse strand, counting down.
TTTAATAAATTGTTCAATACTGTGGTTTAACGCAGCAAGGGAAGAAGTGGGCATGTTCCTTACAGAGATTCAAAGCTAACCCGCATACTGCAGTCCTCGTTGGGAGGAAATGCTAGAACTGCCATCATCTGTACCATGAGTCCTGCACATAGCCATGTTGAGCAATCAAGAAATACCCTCTTATTTGCGAGCTGTGCTAAAGAAGTGACAACAAGCGCACAGGTTAACGTGGTCATGTCGGATAAAGCATTGGTGAAGCATTTGCAGAAAGAATTGACTAGACTAGAGAATGAGTTGAGAGGTTCAGGACACAGAATTGTTTCAGCTGATTCTTCAACATTACTGAGAGAAAAGGACCTTCAGATTGAAAAGGTAACGAAGAGGCTTCTATTAGTATCTGTCGGGTCCTCAAAAATGCATTTCCGACCTATCCCCAAAATATCTAAAACCGGGCAAAGAAACACATAACAAAGGCTATGCTGACCTCTTAAAAGATCACGGATTCATGAAAGAATTTAAAAGCGACGTTACATATATAAATTCCAACTATGGAAAGCCGAGGTGAAATTTGACTCTTTAATACGCAATTACCTACAAATATTTTCTTAAGTGTTCTTTCCACAATTTGATCAAGCATGTTTGTCGACGTTAGTTAGTTGTAATTATGTATTATGATTCTCGGGTCCTCTCAAGTGGAAATCTCTGAACATCTTCACTTGCGCTCACCTTGTTAGAAACCATAGCAACTTGGTTGTCCTTTGTTCCATGGTTCTCATATTAAGAGGCATAGTACATTTTTCCCTATTCATGATTCAGGTTCCTTCTTCTTGTCTAAACTTTTTGGTTTTGTTTATTCAATTATGAAGCTCAAGAAAGACGTATCGGAGCTAACTCAGCAACGAGACCTTGCTCAATCTCAGGTTAAGGATCTGGTGCGAGTGCTTGGAGACGATAAGCCATCAGAAGTATGTGTACTAAAATAAACTGAAGAATTTTGTTTCACTGCAATGTGCTCTGTCTGTGCTAAGTTCAATTTCTTTTCATATAATCGTAGGAGGATCTGGAACGTTATTACCCCAAACTACGTGTGCGAAATTCATGGGACTTTGAAATGCAAAAGGCAGGGGCGCCTGTTCTGGCCGTCTCTCGCAGACAAGCCAACAGTGTGAGATCTTTTGGCACCTCTCAGTATTCTGATGGAGACAGTAGGACTAGTTCAGAGGAGACAATGTTCCAACTTCGCGACTTGGAAGAAAATTTCATGCACACTGATTCCTCCCGGCAGTTATCAGATGGCATTCCTAATTTTTCTTTCGGTATTCCGCATCAAGAGGAGAGCAAGGAACAGTCTGATGGAAATTCAGAGGATCTCTGCAAGGAAGTTCGTTGTATTGAAATGGAAGAGTCTGGCACCAACAGATATACAGCGTCAAATATATCAGATTCAAGTGCTAGCAGATACCAAAACTCAAATATGTCGTCTCCTGTAGCAAACACAGCTACCTCAGGACTGACAACGGTCGGAAATGGAGATGGCACAAATCAGGAATTGGAGTCACCCCTACCTAAACAAAAAGGTTTTATAGTTCCATCTTCTGAAAGGACACCTCAATGGCTTCCTGAGAAAGAAATGTTTATCCCCTCGGTTTTGATGTTAAGGAGGAGTAGAAGTTGCAAAGCAAGGCTTATGACTAATTCATCGCCATGGTGGTTTGAGTTGGTGGAGAAGAATGAGAGCACACCGGCTACTGAGTTTGAGAAAAGTTTTATAGGAAGGCCCGAGGGTTTCCAAAAGAAACTTCCTTCACTGAACTATGGTGCTGAGACTGAAAGTCTATCACGAAATGCTTCTCAGGCTTCTGCAAGAAGTGCTGCTATTGGTGACAGTAAAGCACAGGATACAAAATCCACAGCTGATGACAAGATAACTGAAAGCACTACTTTAGTAGAAGGAACAGAGGAAACGACCGATACCCAATGCAATACTCAATTTTCTGATTCTATGGTGAGTGATTTTGATTTTATTGCTTCACAAAGAAGGTAGGCAATCTGATTAACAAAGGTTCTAACATGGATTGTCTCGTGTTGCAGGTACCGGAGACGGACTCAAAGCCCATACCATCTTTAAGGGATGTAAAAGATGTTGGCTTGGACCCAATGCCTATTGATGACGAAAACCCTTCAAGGTGGCCTTCAGAATTCAACAAGCTGCAAAGAGAGATCATTGAACTTTGGGATGCCTGCAACGTGTCATTGGTTCACAGGACTTACTTCTTCCTCCTATTTAAAGGTGACCCAAGTGATTCTATTTACATGGAGGTTGAGCTCAGGAGATTGTCCTTCCTCAAAGACACATTTTCGCGTGGAAATCAGACTTTGGAAGATGGCCAAACTCTAACACCCGCTTCAAGGTATGTTCATTATCATTTATCACTGATCTAGAATAGAAGGTTGCAGATACTGGTGGTATGTTTTTACTTTGTTACATATTGCCTGCATTGATTGACTTAAACATGTGTTATTCTGTAAATAGCATGAAGGCTTTGACGAGTGAGAGAGACTTGCTGAGCAAGCAAATGCGAAGGCGACTCTCCGAGGATGAAAGAAATAACCTCTACCTAAAGTGGGGTATCAGTCTACATTCGAAGCATAGGCGGTTGCAATTGGCAAACCTCCTGTGGAATAACACACAAAACCTGGACCACATCATGGATAGTGCCACAATTGTTGCAAAGTTGGTAGGTTCAGTAGAGCCCGAGCAAGCATTCAAGGAGATGTTTGGACTCAGATTTGCACCGCGAGACACTGTCGCCAAGCGGAAATCTCACTTTTGGTCAGAAAGTTTCAAGTCTCTTGTGTAAGCTTGCGAGATGATCACCCAGTATACAAGTTTCATCAAGTCCAATTCCATTCGCGTGTAGATTATGATTCCGCGACAAAATCCCATTTGATATTCTCTCTTCTGATTGTATATTTTTTATCTGCTTTCTGATTGTAATTTTTTTGTTTGTGGGTTAAAGTTCTGATTGTAATTGACTGTAAATTTGGTCAGGCTAGAAATGGTGCAAAAGGCTTCCCTAGTTTACTGTAAAGTAAAATATACCTTACTGATAACCAAAGTGGAGAGATGTAACCATATGAGAGTGTTATATACGTGTTTTTTCTTTTACTGGTTAACTGTTGAACATTTCATGAATTATGAACACCAAGCTGCAGTTTTTACAATTCTCAGATACTACTAATTCTTCCTCTTCTAATTATACCTTTCTCGGCTCTCTTTCTAGGTCTGTCTCATTTCGTATAACAAAAGAAAAGAAAGAACCTGCTTTTATCTAAGTGTTTTCTCCATTACTAGGTACAACTGGTCAACCGAATACTCACATCCTACATCGCTGCGACGTCACACATCGGAGTATTTCTGTTCTTGTGTATGACTCAAGTCTTATTCAAAGAAAATGAAAAATTTCGGAAACGTAAATACGACTTACATCTCCAATTGCTTCTCTCGATTGGAATGCTCTTAATTAGCCTAATGATTTTACCTAAACTCCCTTTTGCATGCTCACATAACCTTTCAAGAACATAAGATTAGCCAACCCAACCCCTCTCCTATTCTTGCTACATGGAACCTAACCCTACGCCCTAAAATGGAACCTAGATAATCTAACCACCAGAAATGCTAAGAGAACTTTCTTAAAAGTGGAACCCTCCATGAATTTTTTGTATCTCACAATTTAACGTCAATTCATGTGCTAACATTATAAAACATTGTGCTAAAAACATGAGGTGACAGAGAGTTCATGGAAAGTCCTACTTTTGAGAGAGTACCCTAAGCATTTGAGCCTACCAAAGTAGTCATAAGAGATTAGCAACTAGACTCTTAACAATTGATCCTACTTAAATATAAAGTGGCAGAACGTTCATAAAAAATTCTATTTTTTAGTAAGTCTCCTTAATATTTCTCAATCATAATATAGATAGAGCAGGAGTAAAACGAGATGATGGACTATCATATATTTTATTAGATAATGATGAAGAGTTTTGAAGTGATACTCTCAAGTCTAAAAAGATCACTCCAATGAGTGAACCGTGCTTATTCTGCTCACTTTTATTTATGGCATGATTGCCTTTCATTTCCACTATCTGGTTTGCATCTGTCCTTCTAAAAATAATTGTGATGCACCTTATGTTTGATGGCACTTCTTCTTCCTACTATTTATACTGGAAGCACGTAAAACACAAGGGTCAAGGACTTTGTTAGAGTAGGAAGTAGTAACTATGGTTATACTCATAATTAACTATTTTCCTACTCTTCATATCTCATTCCTGTTGGGATGGAATCGAGCGACTCATGGAAAGAATCCGAGACTCAATCTTCAAATGATTTTGCTTATGGACAACATCAACCAATCTCGGATCCATATGGATGACATGTTAACAATTACATGCAAACTTATTTTGGGGATTAATCATTTGATGACTACTCTTCACAATACACTTACTCTACACATAGAGATGATGAAGATAGTGAAAATTTTGAACCTCATAGGAACTCTATGTGGTACTAAGTCACTCATGTATCTTACCATGCAATGTATAAAGTGTAAAATATTGTACTAATTCATTATATATAAATGATTATGGTGTGTTTAAACTTCTTTCATTAATTCTAAATATTTTCTACGCTCATAATATTTGTCACCTCGCTATATAATCAACTTAAATAAGTTAAATCCATCATGCAATGCATTTTCTTCCAATTTTTTGTGATAAACTAATAGATAATTGACTAAATAAACATCCTGCAAAGTTTCAATAAAAATTTCCAAGTTTTTCTTACAATTTCTGTGGTTTTTATTCAATGTTTATCGATATCGTTAATATTCCGATATTTCCATTGAAATTTTCGTGTTTTTGAACGTCCGATATTTCTGATATTATTGATATTTTAGACCTTGTGCAAAACTGAAACCCCATTATCTTTTGATGCTGATAGAACGAAAACCCAGTATGGGATTGTGTTCTCTAGAGCAAAAACATTTCAAATACTAGATTTTGGAAAACAGATCAACCAAATTAGTGACAAAAGTCGGTGAAGAGATCGAAATTCTTCATCTATATATCGACTGATTATTATCGCAGGTAGCTTTCAATCTCAGATTCTCCATTTTCTCTGCATTCCTTCTCCATCAGCGTTTGTCTACTATTCACCAAATTCAGTTTCCTTTATGTTTTTTATTATTTACTTTTCAGTGAAAACTTGGTGCTTCTCCGGAGGAAGAGCAACCAACATACCAGATTCGGGAGAAGAATTGGTCGACCAGATCAGTGACAAAAGTTCGAAATTCTTCCTCAACATCAAATGATTCTTATCGCATGTAACTTTCAATCTCGAATTCTCCATTTCTCTGCATATTCTTTCTCCACCCCATGTTTGTCTACCATTTATCAAATTCATTTTTCCTTCTCCATGTTTCTCTCTGCTTTCGTTTCATTCTATTGGCAAGATTGTTGCTTTAGGCAAAAAGAATGTTAAAGTTGGATTTTTTATTTTGTTTTTTCCTTGCAGTGATTTGATTATTGCTTATTGAAACTAGACACAACATGCTCTATGATGTCAAGTTGCAGCTGCAACTTTATCCTATATTTTCAGGTAAAGTGGCTACTGCCACTACCGTTACCCTTGGTCCATATAGCTGCAACTTTATCCCATGTTTTCAGGTAAAGTGGCTACTGCCACTACCGTCACCCTTGGTCCATATCCCTTAATTCTAGGGTTTATGTCTCTTAGTATCTTTGCCCTTTATCTTTCTTGTAAATTGTTCCTTGATTTCTGATTGTAAGTGTGCAAAAGGAGTATGACTTCTCTCCTTCTTTTTCGGTCTCTATATAGAGCCCTCTCTTGTAGTTCTAAAATATATAGAGAAATATACAAAATCTTTTTGGGTTCTAAATTTTCACATGGTATCAGAGCAGGAACCATAGGGTCATGTCTCTGTTTGTTCATTCATTCAAAAACCTTGTTTCGGTCGTGCCTCATTCACTACAATGACAGAAGAAAGTTCCTCAAATCGTGAGGCTACAAGCTCCTCAAACTCCTTATCTCCCAGCATCATTCAAGGTGAAATCAATCCAAATTTGCGTCTATGCTCAGTGTTATTAAACGAGTTCAACTATCTACCTTGGTCTCGTGCCATTTCACTTGCCTTAGGAGGAAGATCGAAGCTCAAGTATATCAATGGAAGCATCGGACCGCCTGAAAGATCATCCACGTCATATGGTGCATGGCATGCAAACGACCAGTTGGTTATGTCCTGGATACTCAACTCCATGAAACCAAAGTTATCTGAACTCTTCAGTTACTCAGAGTTCTCTTTCACTCTCTGGGAATCCATTAAAGGAATGTATGGCAGTCAAAATAATGCAACTCGAATTTTTCAGCTTAAAAATGATATTGCTGGGCTAAGGCAATGTGATCAATCCTTCGTCCAACATCTAGGAAGCATCAAGTCCAAGTGGAATGAACTTGACATGTATCGTCCACACTCAACCGATTCTGCTGTGCTCTTTAAAAGAGCTGATGAGGATAAAGTATTTCAACTTCTAGCAAGTCTGGGAGCTGAATATGAAGACCTTCAAAGCCACTTGTTGATGACTCCTGAGCTGCCCTCATTTAATGGTGTCTGTCAAGCTATTCAAAGGGAAGAAACTCGAAGAAAAGTTATGCACATTTAGCCGAAATCAAATCCTAAGGCTAGGGTTTTCTCGAGCTATCATAAAAACACTGGTGAAAAAAAATTTGCCAGTAAGAAAGCAGACTGGAAATGCACTCACTTCAACATGAAAGGTCACCTAAGGGACAAATGTTGGATCTTGCATTCGGAGTTAAAACCAAGATTTGATAAGGAAGGAAGAATGATCAAAGAAGGGAAAGAAATCAACCCTAAGGCCATCCACTCATCCAGTTCTTCGACGGGTGGAATCTCAAATTTCACTGAGAATCCAATAGATCTGATAAATGAATTTGCAAACTTTCTTCAAAGACGAGGAGGCAACACTCAAATTAAGGAAGTGACCACTTCAACTCCTACTGCTATGCTCGGAAAATTTGCAGGTTTTTTGGCTGAGACCTCAACTCATGACAATGTCTCAGGTATCATCACTGCTTTCAAAACTGCACTTAATGAAATTAGTCATGATTGTTAGATTATAGACTCAGGTGCTACTAACCACATAACAAATCAGTCTTCTTGCTTGGATAAGTTTCAAAAGATGCATGAGTCTACATGGGTGTCTGTTGCAAATGGGAACGGAGAACCTATTCTGGGAAAAGGGAAACTTAAACTGTTAAGTGATAAGATTGAGTCAACAGCTTTATATGTACATTCTTTCCCTTTCCAACTCCTGTCCATAAGTAAAATCACACGCACCCTAGATTGCCTTGCCATATTCTTTCCTCACAGTGTTGTATTTCAGGATCGGGTCACTCGGAAGAAGATTGGTGAAGGGTATCTCCTGAATGGACTCTATTACCTCTCAAAGAATTCCAAGTCTCTTAAGCATCCCCTTGCAAGCCTCAGTCTCTCTCAAGATTACCACCTTTGGCATCTTCGGTTGGCTCATCCCTCAGAACCTGTGATGACCAAACTTTTTCCCAATTTTTGTAAACCTACACATGCTTGTGAAATCTGTCAAATGTCGAAAGCTACTAGGCTTCCTTTTGTTTCTTCCAAGTCTAGAACCTGTAAACTGTTTGAAATCGTTCACTCAGATATCTGGGGTCCCTCTCGTGTAAGCTCTTTTGATGGATATAAATATTATGTCACCTTCATTGATGATTACTCTCGGGTTACATGGGTCTACCTTTTGAAATCCAAAAGTGAGTTTTTTAATGCCTTTAAAGATTTTCATAAACTCATCATAAATCTATTTTCATCTAAGTTAAGCATACTGCAATCGGACAATGGCACTGAGTACACATCCAATAACATGTCTAATTACTTAAGTGATCATGGAATTTTGCATCAAACCAGTTGTGTTGGTACTCCACAGCAAAATGGTATAGCAGAAAGAAAGAACCGTGATTTGTTGGAGAAAACAAGGTCTCTTATGTTTCAAATGAATGTGCCTAAAAGGTTTTGGTCACAAGCACTTCTCACTGCAGCGTACATCATCAATAGGTTACCTACTCGAGTTTTAAACTCAAAGTCTCCTGTTGAAGTAATGAAGGGAAGAAACATTGACATCTCACATCTCAGAACTTTCAGGTGCACTTGCTATGTTCATATTCAAGTAGCACATCGAGATAAGCTCGAACCTAGAGCTGTCAAATGTGTTTTTATGGGATACTCAAGCTCTCAAAAGGGATACAAATACTTTAATCCTCATAATGGTAAGGTTGGAGTCTCCAGAGATGTAAGATTTGATGAGCTTGCTTCTTTTTTTCGTAAAGACTGCAGTGAAGAGCCTCAGAGAAAGGATATTATGGACATTTTTCCATTACCTACTCCAGTAAATCTTCTTGAATCTCATTCTCAGAATGATTATCTCGAACCTCACTCGGAGTCGGAACAACTTGAGGGTAAGGGAACATTTACAAGTGAACAAAGCACAACCCCTACCTCACAACCGTATGTAGCTCCTCGAAGAAATCCAACTCGGGACAGACATCCTCCTCCAAGGTTTCAAGAATACATTACTTACAATGCAAGACATCCTATTTCAGAAGCCCTAACATATCACAAACTGTCAAAATCCCATGCTGCATTTCTAAATAAGATATCCTCGAATGTTGAACCAAGGAACTTCCATGAAGCTGCTCACAGTCAAGTATGGAAGGTAGCCATGCAAGAAGAGCTCAAGGCCTTAAATGACAATCACACATGGAGTGTAGTTGATCTACCAAAAAGGAAAAAGGCAGTACGGAGTAGATGGATATATAAGATCAAGTTCCATTCCAACGGCAGTATTGAACGACACAAGGCCCGACTGGTTGCCCAAGGATTCATTCAAACTTATGGTATCGACTACAAGGAGACATTTGCTCATGTAGCTAAAATGAGCACGATTCGAGTCCTGTTGTCCGTGGCAGTTAATCATAACTGGCCTCTATTCCAAATGGATGTGAAGAATGCATTTCTCCATGGTGACCTTAAAGAGGAGGTATACATGAAGCTCCCCCCTGGACACCCACAAGAAAGTGAAGTTAACAAAATATGCAAGCTTCACAAGGCCATATATGGACTTAAACAATCCCCCCGAGCCTGGTACTCGAAGTTAAGCTCGGTTCTGGAGGTTGCGGGGTTCAAGAGGAGTCATGCCGATTCCTCCTTGTTTGTTCGCAGTGGTCTAAATGGCAAATTAATTGTTCTTATATATGTGGATGATCTCATTATAACGGGGGACAACATAGAAGAAATTGCTACTCTAAAATCCTCTATTCATCAACAGTTTGCAATCAAGGACTTGGGAACCCTAAAGTACTTCCTTGGCATTGAGATGACAACCTCTACCAAGGGTTTGTTTTTAAATCAACGCAAATATGTGCTTGACTTATTGGAGGAAGCTCACATGTTGGATTGCAAAGCTGCTTTTACTCCCATTGTAAGCAGACTCCAACTTGATGACTCTAGTGAACTTCTGTCAAATCCTAGTGTCTATCAACGTATGGTAGGAAAGTTAATCTACCTTACAATTACTCGGCCTGACATTGCTTATTCCGTAAGCCTTATCAGTCAATTCATGCACTCTCCTACTCTACTCCACAGGGAGATTATCAAAAGAATACTCAGATACTTGAAGGGGTCAATTGGCAGAGGCTTGCTCTTAAAGAACCCTGGCTCAAATCACATTATGGCATACACAAATGCTGACTGGGCATGTAATGCACTTGATTGAAAGTTTACCACCGGGTTCTGCACGTTTGTTGGTGGAAATCTCGTGACATGGAAGAGTTAAAAGCCGACTGTGATTGCACGATCAAGTGCAGAGGCGGAGTATAGAGCCATGGCAGCCACGACATGTGAATTAATCTGGTTAAAGCGTCTTCTAGCAGATTTTGGCTATATCGACAATGAACCTATGTCCTTGTTTTGTGATAACCAAGCTGCCATGCATATTGCTTCTAACCCAGTGTTTCACGAGCGCACCAAACATATAAAAGTGGATTGTCACTACATTCGTGCTCAAGTTCAATCCAAAGTTATCAACACCATTTACACTCGCAGTCACGATCAGCTTGCAGACTTGTTCACAAAGGCTTTGGACTCTACTCATCTTCAAAGGCTACTGAGCAAGCTTGGATCAATTAACCCACTTGATCCAGCTTGAGGGGGAGTATTGAAACTAGACACAACATGCTCTATGATGTCAAGTTGCAGCTGCAACTTTATCCCATATTTTCAGGTAAAGTGGCTACTGCCACTACCGTCACCCTTGGTCCATATAGCTGCAACTTTATCCCATGTTTTCAGGTAAAGTGGCTACTGCCACTACCGTCACCCTTGGTCCATATCCCTTAATTCTAGGGTTTAGGTCTCTTAGTATCTTTGCCCCTATCTTTCTTGTAAATTGTTCCTTGATTTCCGATTGTAAGTGTGCAAAAGGAGTATGTCTTCTCTCCATCCTTTTCGGTCTCTATATAGAGCCCTCTCTTGTAGTTCTAAGATATATAGAGAAATTTACAAAACCTTTTTGGGTTCTAAATTTTCACATTGCTAGATTGAGGTTTTTTGAAAGTTGCTTTGCAGATGGCTCTATCTCCCTTGAAAGTCACTATATGCTATCAGGAGGAATGACGTCCATAACCACCCCTCCAACTCATCGACCTCTTCAAAGAGCAGCAGAATATATTTTAAATTAAAATTTCATGGATTGTAGATCTTTTCATTGAATTGTTAAATCCCTAACTTCGTTTTTTTCTCGCCTTTTGGTGACCAGATGCAAGTCATTCTTCAACAGGTTGGCTAAACAAGTTGTAAGTATGTATATGTATATCTGCGGGGATTTTATTGGCTAATCCTACCATTGTTTATGCTTAGTTGGGTGTTTAATTTTTTTTGTGATGCTAATTTGTTAGCTTATAGTCTTATACATTCTATTCTCTGTTTTCCTCTAATTTTTTTGATTCATTTTTTTTTTTCAATTCAGGGCTCAATCTACTACTTAGAGAAGATTTCATGTGTTGTTTTTTTTTTCTCTATTTTTCAATCTTCCATAAAAACACGGGTGAGGAACTCATTCATCATCAAGCTTTGTAAGTCAGCAGGACCGTACAAATAAGGTTTCGATTTTCATTCTTTATCTTATTGCCCAATTTTTATGTTTATGTTTTGGCATATGGGTTTTTTCGGTATTTGATTTCCTTAAAACCAAATTCGACCCCAAAAATAAAATCACCACACTGGAATTAATCAATCACCATCCAAATAAGCCCCAAATTCAACCAATTAAAGCAGTGTAAAGGGGCAATTCAATAAAACTACCGCACTGCTATCACAATTTTAATAGGCGGTATTCACTATTGAGATTGAGTTTTATATGATTAGGTGAATATATAATTTTTTGTGCTTACTTATCTTAATTGCATAAATGTTGCAAGTTTTCAGCAGATTGTTCAGTTTTTTTTTTTTAGGAGAACAATTCAAACCGAGTGCTGCGAAATGTTCTTTCGTATATGCAGAAGGGTTCATCCGAGTCTGCTTGCTTGGCAGACTTGCACTTTGGAAGTTATAACCTTTCAATTTAGAAGTTGCAACCCCATAGGAAAAGATGAATACCATGGCGTTGATATTGCAAGAAGACTTTATGTTTGTAGTTTGTTTGTTCATCTTTGAATTAGGATGGGTTTTTATATGAAATTTTTAATGTTGATGACCATAATTTTATCTTCAATCATTTCATAATTTTTTTAGTTTTCATGTATGTACTATAAAAAGTTCCTTTTTTATAAAATGACTAATAAAACATCACGAGCACTCAGGTAAAAAATTTCCAAGTCACTAGATTTTAAAATACAAAGAAAAAAGAGAAGTTAATATATGTACATGCTTGCGAAAGTAACGTGGAGAAAATAGTTAAAGACACTGCTATGTGTGAGAAAGTATCCACAAGGACCGCAATAATAGCTATGACTTTATGCTTCCCGTTAAGTGTAGCCATCTAGCATATTTCACCCCTTATCTCTGAACTTGGTATCACACTTTTTTCATATATATCTTCACAATTATAATGATTAACAACTAATGCAAGTCATCTTGAGATGTGCATAGCATCTGTGATTAAAAAAATGCCTCTTGCTATTTCATTCTAAGAAAAAAAAGGTCCAAAGAGTGCTCTTTGTCCTTGAATCTAACAATAAATGAGTAAATTAAAATATATAGGTACGAACTTGTAGGGTTGTGCTAACATATTCCTTGGTTCCAGGGTTGCGCTTACTACTTCTAACATATTCCTTGGTTCTAGGGTTGTGCTTACTACTTCTAATCAAAAGAGAAAATACGAGCGATCAAGTTATCTATTGAAAAGATAGGAGGAAATATTAGTGTTGGCCTCTCACAAATTTGGTGGAAAATAAGTGTTAGTCATTCAAAATAAAAAACTTTGGATGGGCAAATAAGAAAACAACTAAAGTAACACATTTTAAGGGGTGCGTAGCGCCCATGATGAAAAATGACTCTCACATGCGCGTGAACGCGTACGGAGAGGCTAGTCTTTACTAAATGTGGACTTTGGTGTCCCTTAACCAAGGTAATTGGATAACAATGCCCATACAACATAAAACAACTGAAGACCAATTCATCATCTCCAAGGGTATTTAAGTAAGTCAAGGAAAAATAGGGGAAAAAAGAACAAAGGGGGAAAAATATAAATAAAAGATAATAACACTAAAAAGCCACGTGATAAGGAGATTAAAAGCACCAAAAAGGAAGAGTTTTGCTGAATGAGGGATGAGAACTGTAAACGTGGAATTCAACCATGTTCAGCATACTACAAACCAAATCAATAGCAGTTGAATTGAACTCACGACTCCCATATGGTGGTCATATGGTGATTAAATGACACAACAGACTTCACTCTTGCAAGTTATGGTGGTCATGTTCTTGCAAGTTATTACTAGTGAGCTTCAAATCAGACACATCAAACTTGAGACAATTAGCTCGATTTTCAGTGCCAGGAGGGCCATGCAACAAGTACCCTCTTTTACAAGCTTTCCCCACCTTTTTAAATAACCCCTTCCTCCTCACAAAACCTATCAAAATCCTCTAAAATCCTTCTCTTGAGCTCCGGATCCATCACCATTGACCTCTATGCCCTTGATTAACCCCAGGAGGACCATAAGTAGCCTCTTTTCCAAGCCTTCCCTACCTTCATATAAAACTCCCGCCTCCTCACAAACCTCTCCAAATCCTCTACAATCACTCTCTTGAGCTCCCGCCTCCTCACAGAACCATTATGAATTTTGATGAAAAGTTGTATGTTGATGTTGTAAGGAAAGATTACAAGGAAACAAGGATATTTAGAAGGGCAAAAGTAGGAGAGATCAATCAACTACGCAACCCTCTCCATGCTTTAGGCCATACCTAACAACCCTATGAGATGATTGAAAGGAAAAAGACAACTATTACAAGCTTTCGGCAAGGTGGTAATCGTAACCCTAAAAACAACTAGGTAAGGTGGCAGCTACAACCATACTACAACCATACAGAATCTTCCAATACTCCCCCTCAAGCTGGATCAAGGGGATTGATTGATCCAAACTTGGAAAGTAGAGACTGAAACTGAGTAGAAGCTAAGGACTTGGTGAACATATCAGCTATCTGACATGACTACAAGTTTACGGCGTTTGAATCACCTTGGATTGCAGCTGCTCACGAATATAGTGACCATCTATGAAATTGAGCAAGCCTGAAACTGTGAGCTTGGTGGTAGGCTCCTCAGTTTGTTCCTCCGATTCTTGATTTTGCATATCAATGCTGCAATCAATATCCTCAACCACCAAAATCGAACAATGTTTAGTAGACAACAAGATATTCTTCAATTCAAGGTCGATGTGCATACTAGAAAGCTCCAAATCGTACACATCAAACTTGAGATAATTCGCTGTGGCCCCGATCAAGCTAGATTTTCCAGTGCCGGGAGGACCATACAACAAGTAGCCTCGTTTCCAAGCCTTGACCACCTTCTTGTATAACTCCCTCCTCACAATCCCATTCAGCTCCTCAACAATCATTCTCATAAGCCCCGGTTCCATCGCTATTGTCTCAAACGTAGCCGGGTGCCCAAGATTCGTCGATGCTCCCCAGTTTCCATTCATATTATAGTGGTAAGATGGTGTACGTAAGAGTCGCCCACTTTTTCTCCGTGTTTCTTGTGGAATCCTAGCTCAAAGTCACGCTTTTCAACAAAAGGAGCATACAGGTTGCGGTCGCCCAGGACTGCAGTTCAGTGCAGACGAAATGCCATTTAGTCTAACGCCATCGAATGTGTCTACGATTCTCTTGTTTTGTCAATAGAAGGGCTGGCCTTCTTTTGCCGTGGTGTTTTGCTGAGTTCAAGGCATTTAGCGGAGGGACTGACCTTGGTTTGGAGTTAGAGCTCAGCAGCTTCGTGGACTTGGTTTGGTGTTCCGCTGGTTTTCTCGTGGATGAGGAGAGTTAGGTTGGAAGTGGGGCGAGCACCGACAAGGCGCCTGAGTGCTTTGTAGATGTAGTGGCGGACTTCATAGGGGAGGAGTTCATTGATCACGGAACGGACCAGCATGATAAATGCTGCAAAGGAGGCATAGTTGAGAACAAGGAGGCTGATGTGTGGAGATAATCTTAGAATTTGATGGGAGGAAACATCATGGTGTTTATCTCCAACTTTGATAGATTAGGGTTCGTATTCACTCCTTAAGTTTTCCATTATATCACAAATTTGGAATTTGGGCACTACAGACATAAAGTTGCGGAGAGTAACTTTCGTAATTGGAGCAATAAGAAAATTTGGCCGGAAACGCCGAAAAAAAAATCAAGGTGACCAACGACTTTATAGGATAAGTTAGATTACGTTTCTAAATAAGCAGATGGTGCTTGACTGCAATGGCGGAAAGCAATCATGTCTATGCACCTCGGTGCGGATTCAACCATCCCCTCCCCCTTACAACCAACAATTCAACCCATTTAAGGTTATTGAAGTATTATGCATTTCCTAGTACAAATAATCAAATTATAGTAATACCATTGAATGTGATGATCAGAAACATAAACGACCTTCTGTGGACAATTCCACAATGACGATTTCTACATGATACCAAACTAATATGTAAAAGAAAGAAAAAAGGTAGAAGAAGAAGAAGCAGCTAATTAAAAGCTTTATTCAGAGACAATTCGCTCGGAATTCTACAATCGGAAAAAGGATCTTTCTTCCCACCTATGCAAGACGAGTAACTCGACGCGACACTGCACACTGTGAATGAGCATCACAAACATGTGAGTAACCACAACATTCACATAGGGAGCCGACAGAAATGTTATCTCTAATCTGCTCTGGACTGTCCAGATCGGGATGAAAGGATGATACCGACAATAAGACCGTACAAAGCCAAAGCTTCAGCAAAGATGAGAATGAGAATCATCCCAACAAAAAGCTTGGGCTGTTGTGCGTTTGCCCTGCAGAACAAACAAATTGCATTAGAAACATTCTCAAGCAACTAGATCAACTCGACCCTCTGTCGAAGAAAAGAAAATAGACCAATTAAACAAGAAGAAAGCGAGGAGCAATCCAAATGAACTGCTTGCAGGCAGTCAAAACCAAAAAACATAGCAGCAGAAGGCATGAATCAAATAAACAGTTCAGGGAACATCCATTCTAAAATTCGTGGTGTTAGGAATGTCGGTACCACAAGATAGAGAATGCACAAGGTAAAGTAGAAAATGGACACCAAGAATTTATGTGGTTCGGCAATTTATGCCTACGTCCATGAAACAAGGATCAATCTTCACTATATGAAAAAGATGAGTACAATAAGAGTAGTCTTACCAACCCAAAGACAAGGCTTGATGGATACAAGAAAGTATGACACACACTTTCTATCACTCTAAACTTCACTCACAATGTGTAATGGAACACTCTCACTCTCACTCTTGGAGTGGAACTCTAGCTTTGAACTTGATCCTTTGCTACTCACACTTGGTTCTTAATTGGTTGCTTCACTACAACATCACACCTATATTTATAAGTGAGGGTTTGACATTCTACTAGTTTCTAGTGTATTCTTCAAACCTCTAGCATAGAAAATTCTAGACTAGCCACAAAATTGTAGCTTCTAGATCTTTCCATTTGCAACAAAGCAAGCTAGTACTCTCTAGCTTCTTCCATCAACTTAATAACATGCTAGAATTGTCTAGCATGCTCCAACCACCTCACTTGCTTACTAGAATAATCTAGAACATTGATCGTGGGCTGGACCATATACCAACACGTGGAACGGCATACATGACAGCCGAAACAGAAAAGACGTTGGATGTGATTTGATCACTCAAACAAGATCACTCTAACAAGGTAAAAATGTAGTCTTTCTTCTATAAGAACCATTGAAAAACTCTCATACCCAACATCTATTTTCCAGTAATTTTATCAGTAAATAGAGTAGAGTAATTTGAATTTTTTTGGCTAGAATTTTGAATTTCTGGCAGTTTAAAATCCTCACAATCCAAACGCATAACAACAAAACCGACAATTATTGCCAAATCCACAAACGATCAAAACTTTGGTCGCACAAAAACATACTCGAACAAAGCAGCAGAAACAGATGGAAGCAAATTTACCTAACACCGGCATCCCCGACGATGCCGATGGCCATTCCGGCGGAAAGTCCGGCAAGTCCACAAGCGAGACCGGAGGAGAGGTGGGCGTACCCATCGAAGAGGTAGTAAGATTTGGCCTTTGGGTTAATCCCAGTGCTGATAATCACAGCAATGATCAAACCGTAGATACCCAACACTCCCGCCATAACAACCGGAACAATCGACTTCATCACCAGCTCCGGCCTCATCACCCCCATCGACGCCACTCCCACGCCGCTCTTCGCCGTCCCGTACGCCGCTCCCATGCCTAAATTGGCCAAAATCTCCTCTCAATCATCAATTTTAAGCAGAAATGAAACGATATCGGAGTTAGATTTGGAGGGAAAGTTGGAGATTTTTTATCTTACAGGAAAAGACGAGGGCGGCCGCCGCGCCGAGAAAGCCGAAGAACGGTGCCGTTTCATCGCCGCTGAAGGTGGATGACGCCATCTTTTGGGTGTTCTGATTAGCGATTGGGTGAAGTTTCTCAGATTTGGGAAATTCTGATCGCGGAGAATGGAGACACAGAGATTTGGATTCACACACGCGACTTTTGTCGCTTGTAAATTGCCACGGTGTGGTGCCACTTGCTCTGAAGTTTCAGTGGGGCCCACTATAGTTTGGGTTGGGTTAACCCGACAAAATGGAGAACGTGGTCATTGGGTTTTTAATGGGCTCTTGTAAAATTTCTAAGTCGTCTGAGGACTGAGCCATATTGACTTTTACAGCCCATAAACTACAGGCCAATCGGGACTTTCCTTGGGGTTAGCCCTATATTGTTATGCAAGTTTTTAAACTAGACAGTCAAGAGAGTAAGCAGGATGAAATTGAATTAGATGTGAGGTTAGAAGTTTATTTATTTTTTATCTTCTTTGTAGCCGTGTAAAGAATTCTTGACTTTCTTTTTATAGAATGAATTTATTTTTCATCCGTTTCAGTTTCTTTTTTTTTTTTCCTTTTTATTTACTTAAGCTCGTGTTTTGGATTCGGATTTTTTTTCACCGACCTCGGATCCAGGGCATGCCAGTTGAAATTAAATAATTGCTAAGTTTAATAGATGTTGAATGATTAAAGGGATGTTAACTTGTATATTTTATCCAAAAAAAGGTAACACATAGATTTTTTTTTCCGAGGGTAACACATAGATTAGTTATGAAGAAAATGTATTCTTAGCATTTCCAACAAAAAATGTAGGATTAGAAGAAATATTTGTTCTTTATTACTAATTTTTGTTTTGTAAGCAACTTGTACAAAATATGCAATATGACACCTATTTCTTCATTCTATAATTACTAAATATAGATTAGGAAGTTATCTAATTCAGGCTGATATTACCAAACGAGTCCTAAATATACAATTAGTGGCGAACTTGAGGGCAAAGTGAAATTAACCCTATGACAAAAATATGCAATTATATCTTTAAGGATGAAGTACCTAAAACCCCCAACATTTTAGTGTCATTCTAAATTGGTCTCAATCTTTGTAAATATTCCAAAGAAGTACCCAACCTATTGAAAATGTCACATCCGTTAAGCTCCAATTAAATTTTTGTCAAATTAACTAGGGCTTACTTTTCAATAAGTTGGGTACTTGTTTGGATTGTTTAAAAAGTTGAGACCAATTTAGAATGACACTAAAAATTTTGGGAGTTTTGGGTACTTAATCCTATCTTTAATCATTTAAGAGACTAAGTGAAAAAAGAAAAATGAAAAAAAGTTATTGTCGATGGTGTGTTTCTTTTGGAATATGATTGTGAACACTTTTTTTTTTCCGAACAAATGATATATCTACACTCAGGGGGAAGGAGGTGCGGCAATAGGTAGAGAGAGGGGTGCGGCAATAGGTAGAGAAAATGAAAGAGATGTGTAATTGTGGGTGTATTCTATTCCACCCCATTGTGCCTTTATTTATAGTAGTAGGATAGGTAGAAACCTTTCCCTTTAGGTTACAACATTTAATAGGTAATCAACTCCTAACAGGAATATAAGAGATATTCCAAGATATACTAGGATTTACACAATCACATTCCTAATCTAATAGGACTGCAACACCCCCCCTTGAGTGTGTAAATACTTAAGTAAATGGCGCATCAGGTCTTTAGTGATAAAGCAAGCATAGTTGATGAAGTCGTCGGCACAATGAGCGAATGCGAGTCTCAGATCAACGGAAGAATGCATAAAAAGGTAAAACTCACAAAATCTTCCTATGGTAAAACCCAAGGTAGGAGAAAACCCAAAGACTAAGGAGAAAAGTGAAAAGTTGCATTAAGTCAATACTACACATCTTTTGGACGCAAGTAGAAGAACTCACAAGGGTATGATCAGTCCAGGATGGGTGCCTTGTTAAAACCAAGTTAGGTAGCAAAAACCCAGTGGGAAAAATGCTCCTAATCGTAGGGAAAAAGAGTACTTTAAGATCAAGTGAGTATATTTCTGGATACTCCCCCTGAGTTTGACATAACTTCCAAATGAGAACTACAAGCATCACATAGGATAGTTAGGCATACCAATTCCTCGGACAAGCTTCTGGAAGGTTGACTTCGGCAGTGACGTCGTGTAGAGGTCGACAAAGTTGTCTGGGATCGGCTTGCATGCCTTCAATCTCCTAATGCTTTGCTGATGTAGATGTAATATGTCTTGGTGTTGACTTTGTTGATATATCATGGCTTGGTCGGGTGGATATATACGGCATAGTCTTCATGGATCATCATCAGGACTCAACGATGGATGAAAACACAGCAAGTTCTTCGAATATGCTCAACAAGAACTCCTAACCATGTCTCACTTGTGGTGTAGTGAAGTGAGTTGAGTCTTGGAATGATTCAAAGATTTCGCAACTAAGGTCATATTGTGGACCTCCAAGATATTGCGATATCTCTAACGGTAAAGATATAACCATTTGGGGATTTTACCCTGTGCGAGTTTGATAAGTAACCAGCGTCAGCATAACAAACAAGGCAAGCATCATTCCGAGGATCAGGGGGGTTGGATCCACTCGAGATGCATTGGGATTTGCCCTCGTAGTACCTTCATGGTACGTCTTTAATACCAATTCAGTGGTTGCATGTAGGTGCGGTGCGGCATCTTTACCAAGATCAACAGTGAATGAGATATCCTGTCTAAATACAATGAGCTAAGTACAACGAAGTGCAAAGTTGAACTTAGATATGGAATTTTGGATTCCATAACCTCTTCAAGGGTCCCATTTGCATATAACGTATGGACGATCATAGGTATACTCAAGGGTAACACATTCGGGGTGTAGTTCGACTGGTAGACCAAAATATCGTCAAAACAATGCTTCAACTTCAGGTCAAGGCATAAACGAGTTTTCCCATGATCTTTCATCTTAAATTCCATCTTCAGGTGCGAAGCAGTTTTCTCAAGCTCTTATGGAGTCTTAGTGAGATTTGTGTCAATGACATAAACTGTAACTCTAGCAATTTGGAATAAGACTTTATAGTTTAACACGTAAGGGCATAATTCATCCATGACTGATCAAATAATCACTTAGACGGGTATACCACATCCGTCAGATTGTAAGTGAACGCCTCAAACAAGTTAAGAGGGTGTTCCGTAGTTTTGGAACTATTTAAACCAGTCCATGTAATTCTTCGGGAACTTACATGTAAATCTCCGTATCTATATCCCCATGGAGAAAACACTAACCACATTTCATAATACTGCTATCAATCACATGACGCTTAAGAGAAACCTTGCGCCGTAAAGTGTGCATCATATTGCACTATTTCATTCATCTCATAACGCTTCATTTCCCACTTGTAACACAACAGGGTTATCTTAGGCAGTGTAGGGACAACAGGTCCAATACACACTTTGGTAAGGAATTTGACCTAGATTGTATTTTCAATTGTCCAATCAGTTCTACATTGTCACTTAATCAAATGGAACACGGTTCGATATCGTCGCTTTTCATTTATGTTGATAGCTACCATATAAGTGAAAACATCATCGATGATAATCTCATTTCAATTTCATTTAGCTTATTCAAACTAATATACTGGACTAAGAACTTTAAGTTTCGGGAGAAATCCGGATTAATCTCATGAGATGGAAATGATTTGAGACAGCGATCAAGTATGGATTCATTGTTGTGTTGTGTCTTCTTCTTTTAGGGAAGTGAATCATACGAACCGAATGATTTGTCGTGCTCCAGGCCAAGACAGATTGATTGGCTATCTGTCAGTGTACTGGACCGTCCAACAAGGGCGGCACACCTTCCAGGGATGTTGACTCGACGTCCATTAAGAACGTCTATCCTTGCATGCATGTTTGCAGCTGGTATATGATCTCGTCGCTTTAGCTAGATCAGACGAATACGTTTGGAGCAACATTCTAAAAACTAGAATTCTTTCACTTGCTTATCACACTTGTGCGGTATGAGGATCGAGATGAGACATAGTGGGCAACGTCCACGTAAATTCGCGCTGTTCTACAGGAACGTTAACGTTCTCATCTCCTCCTAATGGTGGGAAGACTGTCTCATTAAAGTGACAACCAGTAAATAAGCGGTAAAGAGATCGCATGCAAGGGCTCGAAGAGAGCTAGTGTGAAAGAGAATCATGATCGACAAAAGATACACATCATTCTTTGAGGACTCATGGTGGTACGTTGCGGCGGCATAACTTGGCACATGGAATGCTCACCCAAATGCGTAAATACAAAAATCATCAGGTTCATACCTAGCAACCAACTGTAACATCATATAGGTTGGGTGGCAGTGGGCCTTAATGCGGACCAACATAGCTGCGTACAAGATTACATAGCCCTATGCAAAAACCGAAAACTTGGTACGTTTACCAAAATTCGAGCGATCATTTAAATTGTGCTTTATGATCACTAGGCGAGGCTATTAGGGATGAACATGGAAATTCGATGTTGAATTATAAACCCAAAATACATGCAATACTTTATCGAAAACCGTCGATGTAAACTCTTTGACATTATCCAGTCTCTCGGACTTTAAGGGATAAGTAGGGTGGTGAACCTTTAATCGGCCAAGAGGTTTAGCAGCTATGTGTGTGGACAAACATGTGACCAGTTTGTTGATTCATCAACCAAAACCATAAGTATTTATATGGTCCGCATTTTGGTTGGATTAGTCCACATATATTCCCTTGAATCCACTGTGAACAAATGGGTGATTTCGTATCTTTGCTAGGGATGATTTAGAAATCAAATTTCCCAAAATGAGTGGGTTTTGGCAAAGTGTGCTTGTAGGCATAAGATCCTTACTTCGGTTAAGGAGATGCGTCGTAGCATCATTGTGCGACCTAAGTGTCCCAAAAGGTCGTGCCAAAACAAGTAAACTGCTCAATCACCAAGCTCCAGGCTGGCCACACGTGACGTGTTTCCAGTTGGGAGACAATTTATTGGCCCCAAATCAAAGCTTCAGGCTCATTTTTGGAGGTGGTTCAAGGATATTTCACTCTATTTTCTTCAGTGGTTTCATTTATGATCATTGTCATCTTGAATATCCTTAAAAACTTAACGACAGGGAGAATTAAAGGTCCCTTAAATGGTGATACAGTACCATTCATACAACGAGAAGTGTGCCAATGCTCTTAATCAGGTTGGATAGACCTGAAGTCGTTGTTAGAGATGTGATTTAGGTGTAAAGTTAGTATGCGTAGTACATATTCATCCAGACAACTAACTTTCCCATATTCCTACCTAATTACGTGTTTAATTGAATTGGTCACATGTATTAAGAAACATGATTCAATTAACTTATATTCGAGAACTATATAAGTAAAACATACACCAAACGTGAATCCAAGAACATGGAAAGTTCACAAAGTAAATGGTTAACTTAAGGGGATTCGGCCAACAAGGCCATCCATGTCAAAATTCTGCTCTTTCAACGATGTTTGGTGGAGCAAAATTAGTCTCACGTATTGACTACTAGAATGGTACTCCTTAACAACATTGGTTGGGGCACGAACAGGTGCATAACCAATGGTCTATTTCATCGAGACATAAATAGATTCTGCAGGGTTAAGGCTTGAGAATATTTGCCCTTATTCTTGAAGTTTTAGGTCTTAGGTACCAATGATCATGTTTCGGGCATGATGCCACACCTTGGCAGGCCTGATTCTACCATATGTTGTAAAAACAAACTCGAAATTGGATTGTGAGAGAATATGCCATTCAGTGTATCCTTGTCGAAGCAGTGCATCACCATTCGGTAGGCTTTGACCGAACTGGGTTGAGTAATTCGATAGACTCTAGCCAAACTGGGTCCATACCTTTCTCTCATGTTTGTGGTAGTAATCAGATCTGAGAATTTGGTAAACTTCCACTATCTACACTGCTGCTTCAAGGGCGAGTTAGAAACAAGGAAGGACGAGAAAAGTATTCTCCAGTCAAAATTCAATCAGATTTATAAACTTCAGAATTGTACTCATTTATGGACATAATCATGGTGTGCTTCAGGCAATGTCTTTCATGAATAAACGGTCCATAAAAGCGAGCCAAAGAGCCATGGAATCGTCGTTCAAGAGGTACTTCCGTTGGTAATGCTTCGGGCATAAGTCTTCAAATGAATATCATGGCGGAGGCTTATTCAGCTCTTCCTTGCCATTGTTGGCTTCAATGGTTTCTCAGCTTCTTAATAGTCAAATGGAGATTCACGTGTTGTACCCCACCTAAAGTGGTTTCTCTTAGAAACGTTCAAATCAAGAAAATCGAACTTGTGACGGTTCAACAATCCATTGGATTTGGAGGGAACAAGATTATGATTGGTGTTATGGGAATGAATCATCCATATGCATCAAAGTTAGAACATTCGAGTTCTAAGACATGGTTTTCATGAAAAACGTCGGGTTTTCATGGGTGTATTGTTTTATGAAAACTTCGGGTTTCAAATGCACTAAATTTGAAACTACAGGTTCAATTTAGTTTATGAACGTTTAATTCATAAAAGAGAGGTTCCTGCAAGAACACAAAATGCAATATATAACTAAGTGTAGTGGTTTTGGGTTGCTTCAAGAAATCAAGTGTGAATGCTTCGAGACTACGAAAGTATGTCAACGGTTCAGAGTATAAAAATAAATTATTGAATCATTAATGTCCAAAAATGATTTTCAGGTCAATAATTTTGGATTCATTATTAGATTAATGGACTGCAGGTCACTTTTAATTAATTCAATAAATCGGGCCATACATGGTTGATTGTAGAAGCAAAATAATATTATTGGATCGAAAGTATAGCTCCAAAATAATTTGGGCTAGGTGTCGTAGGTAAGGGGCACAGGTTGGGTGCCTTAAGTAGAAAAGGCAGGGCCCAAAAAGGGCCTCGGGTGTGAACTTCAGGTCACGGGGGTATTGTGAAATCCCAACAGTAGCTGGGTTTCAAATATAGGCCGAAAGGGGGGTACGGGTGAGGTCCAGCGCAAGCTGGTTGTGGGTTCTGGGCACACAAGAGTTAATCCCAGCCTCATAGGCTGGCTGCAAGGACCAAGCCTAACCATGTGGGCTGTGTGAAATACACGGGCCGTGGTAGAAAACTTAGCCAACTGGGCTAGATTAGATGAAGGTTGTAGGCCTGGGCTGCCTGGAACCCAAGTCGAGGCTTGGTTCGGTTAGAGAAAAAGCAGCAGGCCATGGGTCAAGGTACAAACATGTTAAGGGCTTCAGACCCATCAAATTGACCTTAGGCCGAAGCTTGGTTTCTGTTTGCACAGTGATTGTGCAATGGGTGTGCCGCACCATGCCCAATTCCCTTTTTTTTCGAAAATCCCTTAGGGTATAGGAAACCCATATTTGCTTCTAATTTAATTTGATACTTTGACTCACATATTCCACATAACAATTTAATTGTGAGATGCAAAAAAAAAATATATATATTGACAAATATATGACCATATACAATATATATATATATATATATATATATCGGAAGGAAAATATAAACATAGGGGGTTCATGCATCATGGGGAATGTTTTCAAGCTTCAAAGGTCATTTCAAATATCTTACTTTATTTTAAGCGTACCTAATTGGCAGAAAACAACAAAAGCCTTTGAACTTGTAAAAGATCCTTCTCATAAAGCCGGAATTGCATCTCCAATGCGTTGTATCACGGTCAACACAGAAAAAAATTAAATTGAATTAATAGCATGTAGATCAATTCAATAAAATAAGAATTAATCATAAAAAGAATGATTAAAACGTAATACTCCCCTGATGGAAGATAAAACTCTCTTGGTAGCGCAGCGTCAAGAGCGTGCTGATAACGTGTTGTAGGCATAATTTACTGAACAACTATGGAGGCCATAGAAAGAGGGGTGTGACAATAGGTAGAGCGAATGAGAGAGATGTGTAATTGTGGGTGTATTCTATTCCACCCCATTGTGCCTTTATTTATAGTAGTAGGATATGTAAAAACCTTTCCCTTTAGGATTACAACATTTAATAGGTAATCAACTCCTAATAGGAATATAAGAGATATTCCAAGATATACTACGATTTACACAATCACATTCCTAATCTAATAGAACTGAAACAATTAGTTCTTTATTACTAATTTTTGTTTTGTAAGCAACTTGTACAAAATATGCAATATGACACCTATTTCTTCATTCTATAATTACTAAATATAGATTAGGAAGTTATCTAATTCAGGCTGATATTACCAAATGAGTCCTAAATATACAATTAGTGGCGAACTTGAGGGTAAAGTGAAATTAACTCTATGACAAAAATATGCAATTATATCTTTAAGGATGAAGTACCTAAAACCCCCAACATTTTAGTGTCATTCTAAATTGGTCTCAATCTTTTTATATATTCCAAACAAGTACCCGACCTATTGAAAATGTCACATCCGTTAAGCTCCAATTAAATTTTTGTCAAATTAACTAGGGCTTACTTTTCAATAAATTGGGTACTTGTTTGGATTGTTTAAAAAGTTGAGACCAATAGAATGACACTAAAAAGTTTGGGAGTTTTGGGTACTTAATCCTATCTTTAATCATTTAAGAGACTACGTGAAAAAAGAAAAGAAAGAAAAAAAGTTATTGTCGATGGTGTGTTTCTTTTGGAATGTGATTGTGTACAATTTTTTTTTTTCCGAACAAATGATATATCTACACTCAGGGGGAATTGAACCTAAGACCTCTCACTTACTAGGTCTTAAGCTAGTAATGATGTGATTCAAATTCACCTTTGGCGAGAATTGAACCTAAGACCTCTCACTTACCAGTGAAAAAGGAATACCACTAGACCATAGAACTAAGTGGCGTGATTGTGTAAACTTAAAGTAGGAATCACAATGTGATTTGGAGATCAAATCTTAATAGGCTTTGTATTACTTGTAGGCAAAAAAATTCATCACAATTAGTATAAATAAAGGCACTAGGCATGAGGATTCCTCAAGCCCTTTTATTTTTCTCTACATTCACTATTCTCTCTCTCAATAGTTAGTTTTGCAACAAAAGGCATTACTTTTAAATTTCAGAGAATGCTAGGTAGTTGTGCATATGTGAGATCTTAGTTGCTAATATATAATGTGATACTCATTATGAGACTCACATGTATTATAATTTTTTTACTGTTGCGGTTTCCCTGAAAGAAAAATTGGGAATTGTATTTAGTGTT
Organism: Malus sylvestris; assembly: GCF_916048215.2. Lineage (NCBI taxonomy): Eukaryota > Viridiplantae > Streptophyta > Magnoliopsida > Rosales > Rosaceae > Malus > Malus sylvestris. The sequence goes on along the minus strand of NC_062274.1, from coordinate 20,394,525 downwards.
TGTTGCTTAAGTTCATCTCTACTAATTAATAAAATATTCATTGTCAACCAAAACCCTATGAAATTACCAGTTTAACCCTCTAATTAAAACATAATATGAATAAGAAATATGGGGTAGAAATATAATTTCACACAACCAAATTTTGCTGTTTTTTTTTCCAAAGCCTCACTTATATGTAATCCTAATATATCTCTAATTAAAAATAATAACAATAAAAACTTCCCACTTCTACATTCTCTTTCACTCTCTTCCTCTCTCCTTCTATTTCAAAAACAAAACTAAAAAAAATTCTCACACATTTTGTGTGTGCCCATATGCTAGTGTTTATTATAAAAAGAGTGAGTAAAACCACCAATATGTTCATGCACACAAGTACCATTACCTTTTATTTTCATCTTCTTGCTTCTTCAAAGAGTCAGTTTAAAGTAAAATAATTATGATTAGTTTGATGGATTAAACAACCGTGCAATGCTTAAAATTGAATGCATTGTGATTACATGCATTAAAAAGCTCTTCCTCTTTCATCATATTTCTGCTTAAAACAATTTGTTGTAGTGTAGAAAAATACATTCATTCCCAACCCTGAAATAAAGCTGACTATTATCTGTTTTTTTCCGAACATCATTATGAACTCTTTATGATAATTGATTAAATCGATCATTTTATAACTTAAACAAGATGTTTACAAGTCTAGGATTTCAGAAACCCTAATGGGGCCAGTGTGGCCTGCAGATTAGATGAAGGAATTAAGGCCATAAAAACATCACTGGAAAAAGGAAAAAAATTTATAAAGTGGTATTTGAAATCTCAATCACATTTCTTTCCCAGTAAGGCAGTGAGTCAAGTGTAATCATTTATATGATGCTTTCCATACCCCTTAGTGACAAGTCCACTTCCTGCAGCATTTGAAAACCCTCTAAACTTTGCTATGATTTCAGGAAATTAAATTTTCTTTTTGTTATTGTTATTTTATTTGCATTTACTGTTAGAGTAAGCTGAAAATGGTACACTATGAGCTATGACTTCACAGATTCACAGAGAATTTAGATGAATTCTCAATACAAAATGAAGGATGATGATAGAGAGAAGAGAGAGAGAGAGAGCAATAAAGAATATGACTGAGATTTTCACACATTCACCATGACATGCGCTAGAAAGAGTGAGAGTGAAGGAATCACTCTACTTCTAACGGTTATACACTTTTGGCAGTATTCAAAATACATCAAGGCAATCTCAGCCTTCCATTTTACACCCTATGAGATGTAGAAACATGGCACCTTACTTACTTAAGACCTATGAGACTCAAATAAGAAAGATACAACCAAATCAGCACTTAGCTAATTATTCTAGCAATATGAGCTAGAATTACAACTGCCACATCATATCACAATTTACACACTAATAGCCCCTTTTGAATTGTGAACTGATTTCACTCCAAGAAGTTCTCTGAGATTGGTGAATTGCTCTCTTGCTAATGCCTTTGTAAAGATATCAGCAACTTGCTCCTTTATAGGATAGTGAACCAAATCAATCACTACTTGCTACAATGCCTCCTTTATGAAATGATACCTCCTGTTTATATGCTTGGTTTTATGATGAAAAATAGGATTCTTAGTGATAGCTATGGCTGAAGTATTGTCACAGTTCATTGGTGTTGCCACATATTGCACTTCACCAAAGTCTTCCGAACAAACCTTAGCCAAGTAATCTTTGTTGTTGCCTCAGATGCACTAATATATTCTACTTCAGCTATGGATAAAGCAACACATTATTGCTTGATTGAAGCCCAAGAGAAAACTCCACTGCCAAAGGTAAAAGCATACCCAGATGTGCTTTTCATGTCTTCTTTTGAACCACTCCAATCATTGTCATAGAATCATATTAGAATTGCTATTTTCCCTTTCTTGTACTCCAAGCCAAAGTCAAGAGTCCCTTGAACATATCTTAGAACCCTCTTTGCTGTCCCATAATGTTTGTTAGTAGGACAATGCATGAACCTTACTAACAAACATGCATCATACATTATGTCAGGTCTAGTTGCTATGAGATACAACAAACTACCTACAAGTTTTCTATACTTAACTTCATCTGCAGCTCCACTTTCATCTTCCTTTCTCAATTTATCACTTGGTACCAGTGGTGTGCTCACAAGTTTACAATTTATCACTTGGAGTCCAAATTTCTTCAACAGAGATGAATCATACTTTCTTTGGTGTATGAAAATACATTCTTCAGTTTACATTACTCTCATACCAAGAAAATGATGTAGGAGTCCCAGATCAGTCATCTCATATTTATGCATCATATCAACTTTGAATTCATCCATTAAATCTTGACAGCTTCCAGTATAGATTATATATCCAACATAAATGGACACTATAATCATCTCTGAGTCTCTTCTACACTTGGTATACAATGTTGCCTCATTGGTACTCTTTTTGAAACCACACTGTGCAAAGTATGAATTAATCTCTCCATACCACGCCCTAGGTGTCTGTTTCAAACCATACAAAACTTTGTGCAGTTTGTAAACCTTATCCTCTTCTCATTGCACAATGAACCCATCTAGCTGATCTACATACACCTCTTCTTCAAGTACACCATTTAAGAAAGCTGATTTCACATCCAGCTAAAATAGCTTCAACTTGTTCTTTACAGCCCGTGCAATCAAAGTCTTTATTATGTCTAACCTTGCAACAGGTACAAAGGTTTCATTATAATCTATCCCAGGCTTTTGTGCATAGCCTTTTGCAACAAGCCTAGCTTTATTCTTTTGAACTAAGCCATCTAAGTTCAACTTTGTTTTATACACCCATTTTACCCTAATCACAGGTTTATCAGATGGTATCCTTACCAATTCCCATGTTTAATTCTTCTCAATCATACATATTTCATCCTCAATTACCTTCTTCCATGCTTCATCCCGTGCAGCCTCATTATAGCATTCTGGTTCAATGATACACAAATGGCATCTTCCATAAATCTCACTTAAGTTTCTATATCTCAGTGAAGTATCATCATACTGAGGTATAGAGACATAACTGATTGATTCACCAGAGACAATAGCTGGAGAACCATCAATTTGGATTTGAGAACCTTTAGATACAACATGTTCTATGGAATCTAAACCTTCATTAACTTCACTCATCTCCAGAGATTCATTTGCAGAAAATGGAATGCACACTTCCTTGACTTTATGTTTCTCCCAGTGCCATTTGCCATTTTCATCAAAGATCATATCCCTTAAGAGTATCATCTTATGTGTTTCAAAATTAAGCACTCTATATCCTTTCTCACAAGTACCATATCCAATGAAGATACCAGTGACACTAGTTTCTTCTAGTTTATGCCTCAAATTTCCTGGAATGAGAAAATAACACACTGAGCCAAACACTCTCAGGTGTTTAATTTTAGGTATTCTTCCACTGAACTTCTCAAAGGGTGTAATATTCTCCAATGCTTTTGTGGGACACTTGTTTAGCAGATACACAAATGTGTTCATTGCTTCACCCTAGAAATTATATGAAAGGTCTTTCTCATGAAGCATGCATTTAGCCATCTCCACTATAGTTCTGTTTTTCCTTTCTGCAACTCCATTCTATTGTGGAGAATATGCAATAGTGAGCTGCTCTCTAACCCCAAAGATTCACAAAACTTTTCAAACTCATTTGAAATGAATTCTCATCCTCTATCAGTTCTCAATTTCTTCACAGAATAACCACTTTGAAACTCTACCATAGCCTTAAACTTCTTGAACACATGGAAGACTTTTGAATTGTGTCTCAAGAAATAGATCCATCACATACTTGAGTAGTCATCAATGCATGTAATGAAGTACCTATTTCTGCTCATTGTTGATGTTTGCATTGGGCCACACACATCTGAGTGTATTGGTTTCAGTGACATCTTTGCTCTCCAAGTTGATTCTTTTGGAAAATACTATATGTGATTCTTTCCCAATGCTCATCCTTGACACACACCTTCACTATCATGCATCACAAGTAATCCAAGAACCATATCATGTTCCCGTAATTGCTTCAGACTCCTATAATTTAGGTATCCAAACCTTATATCCAAGAATCAGTATTTGAACCATAAAATCCAAAATGAGTTGATAATTACTTTAGTTTCAAAAGTCAAAACCGCAATCATTAAAAACAGTAAAAGAAGCCAAATTTTTTTCTATCATTCTTGATTGTACTCTTGATGCAAGTCATGTGGAACAAATGACTTTAATTTTGAGATATGTTGACTTATCAAGTAGGTCAATATATATAAGGGAGTATTTCATAGAGTTTTTAAGTGTGGAAGATACATCAGGACAAGGACTTTTTAATGAGTTGCAAGATGTCCTAAAGTCTCATGATCTTGATATTGATAATGTGTGGGGACAAGGTTATGATAATGGATCTAACATGAAAGGGAAACACCAAGGTGTCCAGAAAAGATTGCTAGACATAAATCCCAGAGCCTTTTACATGCCATGTGGTTCTCATTGTCTTAATTTAATAGTTTGCGATATGGTAAGTTCATGTCTTAAAGCAAAATCTTTTTTGGATCATTTCAATGCATATATACGGTGTTTTCCAACTCTACAAAGCGTTGGAATATTTTGTTTGAACATATTGATGGTTTAACTTTGAAATCATTGTCAACTACTCGATGGGAAAGTCACATTGAAAGTGTTAAAGCAATTAAATCCCTAGTAGCCCAAGTTAGAAATGCATTGTTTACGTTGGTGGAAATTACTGAGAATCCCCAATTGAGTAGGGATGCAAGATGTTTAGCATCAGGAGAACTTTCCAGTTGTGATTTTGTATTAAGTTTGGTTATTTGGTATGACATTTTGTTGAAGATTAACATGGTGAGCACAAAATTACAATATGAAGACATGCGTCTTGATGTTGCTATAAAGGCTTTGGAAGCACTTGTTACCTTTTTTGAAAACTACAGAGAAACTAGTTTCGCTTCTGCTATGCGTGATGCTAAAGAAATTGCACTTGATTCGGAAATTGACCCTGTTTTTCAAACTAAACGTCATAAACCTAGAAAAAGACATCATGATGAAGTTGATGGTAATGAGAGGGAACAACAATCTACTAAAGAATCATTTAGAACAAATTATTTTCTTGTTATTGTGGATATTCCTCTTTCTCAACTGAAAAACAGGTTTGAACAGTTAAAGACTTTTGAATCTATTTTTGGCTTCTTGTTTGATGCACCGAAGTTAATTTCATTGGATGATCAACAGCTAATAGAAAATTGTATGAATCTTGAAGCAAATTTGAAACATGGAAATACCATGGATGTAGATGGAGCTTACTTATGTTCTGAATTACAGGTGTTGCAAATGATGTTACCTGAAGAAGAATTTATCTCTAATAACCCTTGGACATCCATAGAAATAGCAAACTTTGTAAAAGAAACTGACATGTGTCCTAATGTCTTGATTGCTTATCGTGTACTGTTGACTATACCTGTGACTGTGGCATCTGCAGAAAGAAGTTTTTCAAAATTGAAATTATTAAAATCTTGCTTGCGGACCACTATGACTCAAGATAGGCTAAATGGATTAGCAATCTTATGCATTGAAAAGGATGAGATTGAAGACTTGGAGTTTGATGATATAATTGATGATTTTGCTTCAAAAAATGCTAGAAGACAATTTCTTAAAGGTTGAAATTTCAAGGAGCTTTGCTAGGAATGGTTGTATATGATTATATTTTTTATTGTCAGGGTTTAGGTACTATGTCCACCCCGTTGTATATTTTCTCAAGTAATATAATTTGGGCATGAGGGCCTAGCCCCCCAGCTTCGACTGGGTTCCAGCTCTCTTTAAATATTTTTTTAAACATATATTTTAGTATTAAAAAAGGGCACATTTTGAGCTTTCGCACTGGGCATCCAAAAACTCACGACCAGCCTTGTATGCCACATTGTAGCACACTGATGCATATTAGTTTTTAATACCAATTGATCATTGGATTTGAACACTAATGGAAAACACATGTTCCTCTTTTGCTTCACACTAACCACCAAGTTTGTCAGTGTTTTGTCATCAAAGATATCCACCTTGTAATCACCAAACACAAGAAAATACCTATGTTCAGTCATCTGTCCAATACTGAGTAAATTCTCTACAAGTCCAGGTACTAGCATGACTTCTCTTATATACCTCTTTCCCTTCTCAGTGTCAATAACAAGAGTTCATTTGCCTTTCACATCAACTAGAACTCATGTGCCAACTTGTACTTTTGCTTTAATACTTCTATCAATATCCACAAACAGATATTCTCTGGAGGTTATATGATTGCTACATCCACTATCTATATACTAGATGTCACTTACAATTTTCACTTCACTTGTTTGTTTAACAAGAAAAAGATTTCCAGGTTCCTCCACTTTGTTTGCAAAAATTCCCTTGCTGAACATTCTTATTGAGATTACAGACCCTGGCAATATGGCCAAGCTTGCCACACTTATGACATTTGATATTCTCTTTCATCCAACACTTTCCATAGTAGAGTCTATCATAGTATTTGCAAGCACCATCAGTGTTGCTAGTTTCATTTCTTACACCTAGGGTGAACTTATTATTCCACTACTTCCCTTTGAACTTGAAATTCTTTTGAAATTTTGTTCCACCAGCATTGACATTTTGATTACCAAATTTACCATTTTTAGGTGAGATATTCAAACTAGCAAATGCACGCTCAGTACTACTTTCTCTATGTCTAGTTAGCCTTAGTTCATACCCTTTCAATATAGCAACCATATCTTGAGCATCAATTACTTCAATATCTTTAGTATTCTTTATAATATAAGCTATATTATCATTTGTTTTGGGTAAACTGATCAATAACTTTTGCACAATTCTTTGATTACTAAGATGCTCTCCATAACTCATCATCTGATTTATCAAATCAAACAACCTAGCCAAATATGCAGCTAGAGACTCGCCTTCACTCATATGAGTGTACTCAAAATCACGACGAAGACCCTGTAATTTCACATATCGTACTTGTTTCCTACGAACTCTTACTTTATAATATCCCATGCTGCTTTTGCAGTTTCTAGAGTTGCAATGCGTGGAAAAATCTGATCCGATATAGCTCCTTGAATGATTCCAAGAGCCTTTGCATCCTTGACCAAATTTTCACGATGCAGCTTCATCTCCACCTCTGTTCTCTCTTCCTCCGCCTTTGTTTGAGAAGTAAAACCTGTCTCAACAATACTCCATAACTCGTGAGATCAGAAAATCGTGTTCATTCAAATTTTCCAGAAATTGAAGTTTTCTCCGTTGAATATCAGAGCTTGAAGCTCCCCTCCGCTAGACCCAGCCATGTTAGACTAAGATCACACCTCTCTCTCACTGGTTTCTCTGCAACAAGATGTTGTGAGAATGAACTCACTACCACTCACAGAATCGACGCCCAAAGATTTCAGACCCAACCTGGCTCTAAGGCCATGTTAGAGTAAATTGAAAATGGTACTGTGAGCTATGACTTCATAGATTCATAGATTCACAGAGAATTTAGATGAATTCTTAATACAAAATGAAGGATGATGATAGAGAGAAGAGAGAGAGAGAGAGAGAGAGAGAGAGAGAGAGAGAGAGAGAGAGAGAGAGAGAGAGAGAGAGAGCAACAAAGAATATGACTCTCAGATTTTCACACATTCACCATGACATGTGCTAGAGAAAGAGTGTGAAGGAATACCACTCTACTTCTAACGGTTATACACTTTTGGCAGTATTCAAAATACATCAAGGCAATCTCAGCCTTCCATCTTACACCCTATGAGATGTAGACACATGGCACCTTACTTACTTAAGACCTATCAGACTCAAATAAAAAACATACAACCAAATTAGCACTTAGCTAATTATTCTAGCAATATGAGCTAGAATTACAACTACCACATCATATCACAATTTACACACTAACATTTACTACAGTTTTCATCTATCTACAGAAATTAATGTGACTGAAAAAAAAAAGTTTTCTAAAAGAAAAAGAGGTAAGAGCTAGAGACAAAGAATGTATTAGACCTTTTTGACAAAAACAAGCACAAACCAACATGTTTAATCAGGGCCAAAATGTATCAAGAACCAAAAGAGGTATGTCTGTGCAACACAAGCAACAGATCTAACAAGTCAATTCGATCAACGCGTTATCATCAACGCCATCATCATCATCATCGATTCGACTTGGACATTCCACTGAAACCTTAGAAAGCTCTCTTTAACATAGCTATATGTGCTGCTCATGCTGCTCGCAGAGGACCCCTCAACTAACCCATTGCACGTCATGGCATCTATTCGAATCCTTTCTCAATCAATGGCCCATATGCCCCCATTTCCATACCTCTAGAGAGTTCCTGTTCAAGATGATAACCTCTTTAACAATATATCAGCATACCCTCACACAGTTGAAAGAGGTTCTAAGTTCAAATCTCACATGCGAATGCGACATCTATATATATTGAGTGTTACTAGAACAAGTTTAAGGTTCAAATCTCATATAGACATTTATTGAATAAGGGAAAAAAAAATGGAAAAGGATGTCGTCTAGAGTGAACCAATTCAAATATTACACTTAGCAGCACATGTGCCAATACCATTTCTCATAAATTGCTACCAATTCAATTGCACATGAATTGCTTTGTGCTCTTTTCCCCCTTTTTCAGTCTGTTTCATTGTTACTTCATTGACACACACCATGAGTGGTTTGGGTTCAACCTCCAACACTCTCTTCTCTATCTTTTTATGATAATAATTCCAATAACAAAACCAACATAACTGTAATATTGCCAGGATATATCATATATATGCTTATATAAATTAGCCACAGGATATATCCACTTTAATTTGCATTATGATCAATCATCACCTCATATAAATGACAAAATACAAGTTTTAATTCAACTTTTTCCACTCACAAATAAGCTAGAAATTAGGTACAAACAAATTCCATCAATTAGGCTCTAACAATTGGTCTTTATAATCCCAATCTCTAATTCTCTATGGTCTTAGAGTCTAGAAGTAATATATTTGTGAATAAAATGTTAATTTAGAGTTAGTTGCTGCAACAAATGCAATGATCATCCATGTCCCTGAAAGAACCTTGTGCTTCACACCTTAGATAAAGAGGGAGTGATGGTAAAGTGTGTACTACTTGGTATGGATAATTAGTAATTAATTATTAATCGACAAAATTAATCATGGTCATTTCTCTTCACCAACCGCCATGAAAACCATATATTAAAAAGAAGACATAATTTCAAAACATAATTTGTAAAGGGTAAGGTGTAATTCTGAGATTGAGATTTGAGAAAGAAAGTTTGGAGGGTGGTCGATGTCAAAAAGGTCTGTAAGATCCCAATAGGACCCCCAAGAATCTCCTTTTGCTGGTTACGCTAAACCTAACAATAACATTTTCTGCACAGCCATCTTTTTCATTTTTGTGCTTGCAACTTTTGGTTAAATCAAGTTTAACCTCAGCAGCACACTTTCTTAGTTCTACAGAGAGGGCAATTTATTCAATATCTGACTCTAGTTTTCCTCTCTAATTATAATCTAAAAACATTGTTTTATATTGGTAAATGATCTAATGGCCTAACTCTTTGTTGGAAAATGAGTAATTTTATATTACTATTTTGAACTTTCTGAATTTTCAGCTTTTATTTTTTAGGCCTCGTTTGGTAGCTCGGACTGTACTGACTATTTCTGTCAGATAGGATAAATAGTCACCGGATAGTACTGACTAAATTAATCGGGCGTTTGGTGCAGTATCAGATTAATGACCGTATTATTTATACTGTGTTTGGTATTATATCGGATAGAAGGAATCACACTTAAAATAAAATTAAACTTAAAATAAAAAAAAATAAAAAAACTGAAATCTTGTTCCAGATCTCTCTGCACCCCCCAAACTCCCTCCCTCTCTCTCTCCCTTCTTCTTCTTCCCCGACCACAGAAGAATCCCAAATAATTGTTCCCCAGATCTCTCTGCCGCACCCCCAAACTCCCTCCCTCTCTCTTCTTCTTCTTCCCCAACCGCAAAAGAATCCCAAATAAATTCAAACAGCAAATTGAAATCATATCTCCGCCGCAGAAAACGACGGCAAAAAACCCAATTGCAGAAAACCCAGTTGCAGGGGAGGACGACGAGTAGGCAATGAGGAAGGCCACAAGGAGAGGACGACAAGGAAGGCGATGAGGACTAGGAGAGCAAAGATGGCGAGAGAAAGCAACGGCGACAGAGTGACGGCGAGAAAAGGCAACAGTGAGGACGGTGGTGGCGAGAGAAGGTGACGGGGAGGACGACAATGCCAAGAGAAGGCGAGAGAGAGGGGATCGAGTTCGCAAGCGGAGAGGAAACGTGAGCAAGAGCGAGGCCGACTAAATTATATTGTGAATTTGGATGATATAAGCAAGCAGGTAAACACCGGATAAAAAAGGTGGGCCCAGATTATTTAATCCGGTGCCTATTTAATCCAAACGGCCACCAAACACCGTACACCGTATTATTAGTACTATCCGGTGTCTTATACGGTGTGTCAAACAGGGCCTTAAAGTTTCTATAGTCTCTTTTTATTGATTTTTTATTTATCTACCACTTTTGTAAATTTGTTAAGTCTTCTATTTAACTGTTGACGTGACAAACCTTTAGTCTCCCAAACTTTTTACTTTACTACCCAAAGTTGTCTCACCCAAAGTATACTTTTCGGTGGTGCAAAGGCATGTCATGTCATAGGTTAACGAAAAATTTAACAAATAGACTAACGGATGTATATGAAAATAGTAGAAAGTCAAATGTTTGAGTAAGAAAGTAAGACATAAAAACTTGAGTACTAAAAGCTGATAATTATAAAATTTTATTATAGTAAAGTAGAAATTATAAGAAAGGTCATGTATAAACTACGAGAAAAATTTACTTATGTCAGGATGTAATTGTAGTAGTTCCAAAGTCATGTACAATTACGTGCTTTAACTATTCAACGTGGTAATGGCAATTGGCTGGGTTTAGAGAATGTCATGTCACAATGACATTCTCATTGCATGCAATACCTTGTAAACTAGGTGTATTAAATACACATATTTCTAGTGACCATATTGCAACTGTGGCGTGTGGTATCCCAAATAATATAAATGACTATCAATAGTTATCAACCATATGCGCGTATCAAACAGTTTGGTCATGCAACCACGAGATGTAGAGAGAGATTGTTACGTTCGCTCGCTCCCCGCCCCATCTAGCTAGTAAGGGCATCTCCAACAACTTAGCTGAATAAGGTTTTTTGGCTATTTCAACAAAAAAATGCAGAAACTGTTAAAAGTTAATGCTTTACTTAAACTGATTCTGTGTAAAAGGGCTGACTGTTGCCTTTATCAGTCGACCCATTCTCTTTATCAGTCGACCCAATTACTTCAGTCGGCTTATGTATTGAGCCATATATATTAGAAATATCTGAATGAAAATATCAGATCTCTATTTTTAGAAAAAGCATCAGCCCTCTGTTTTCAAAAGCTCTCTGCACTCTGTTTCTTTGATTTTCAATCTTTATCATTTTATTCAAGCCTTATTAATGATGAAAGATTGTCTAAATACCAACATGGTATCAGAGCCAATCTGATCAAAGAGTGGGGCGTTTTTTTGATTCTCAAAAAGGGGGAAAATTCTAAGTGAAACCCTAGAATCAAAATTTTTCAAATTCATGGCTGGTTCAAGTAGCAGTGGTGAGATTCGAACTCCTATCTTCAGTGGAGTAAACTACGACTTCTGGAGAACAAAGTTGAGAACAATTTTTGTATCTCATGATTTGTGGAGCTTGATTGAAGATGGCTATGTTGTACCTCCAAGCACTATGGTTTTGACAGAGACTCAAACAAGGGAGTTGAAGGTAAACATCAAGAGAGATGCAAAAGCTCTTGGGGTCATCCAAAATGCTATCTCAGATGAAATTTTTCTGAGAATCTCAAATGAGACAAGTGCCAAATCAGCTTGGGATGTGTTGGAGAAAGTCTACAGATGTTCTACTAAGGTAAGGGCTGTCAAACTCCAATCTTTGAGAAGAGATTTTTAGTATATAAGAATGAAAGATGATGAATTGCTAGATGATTACCTGAGTAGATTGTCTGAGATTATTAATCAAATGAAAAGCTATGGTGAAATCTTGTCTGATGAGAGAATAGTTCAGAAGTATCTAATTAGCTTGCCAAGAAAGTATGACAACATAGTTTCAATCATAGAGGAGACTAAGGATTTGTCAACTTTGAGTGTTGAAGAATTGATTGGTTCTCTCAAAGGTTTTGCTCAGAGATTATCTAGGCATGACAACAATGATGTAGAAAATGCTTTCCAAACACTTACAGTGAATCCAAAAACTCAAGCTAGTTCAAGTCAAAGCAAAGCCAACTCCAACAAGAATTGGAAAGGCAAAAACAAATCGTGGGAAGGGTAATTTTGAAGAGAAGAAAAAGGTTGAGAAGAGTTTGTATGTTTCGAAGTGCAAAATTTGTGACAAAGCTCATTCCGGTGAATGTTGGTTCAAAGGAAAAGTGAAATGCCACAAGTGTAGCAAATTCGGGCATATGCAAAAGGATTGTACCTACAAAGATAATCAGCTAGCTCACTACACCAAAGCAGAAGATGAAGAGACCAATATGTTTTATGTTAGTCATGATACAACCGTCCAAGAAGAAGCTAAAGTTTGGTTTGTGGACAGCGGCTGTAGCAATCATATGACGGCGAATAAGAACATTCTCCATAATGTTGACACTACAAACCTAACCCGAGTGAAGATGGGAAATGGGCAGCTAGTCGATACATTGGGAAGAGGTACTATTGCCGTGCATACGAAGAATGGAAAGATGTTCATCAAGGATGTCATGTTAGTTCCTGATTTGAAGCAAAATTTGCTAAGTCTTGGACAACTCATTGAGCATGGCTACTACTTATATTTTGGAGACAATACTTGCAAGATATATGATAGGAGGAATCGTCAACAACTCGTGGCTAAGATTGAGATGAGGAAGAGTAGAAGTTTTCCACTCACAATTGAGTATGCAACTCAATCAGCACTCAAGATGGAAGTGCAAGAAGATTCAAAGCTATGGCATAAAAGGCTTGGCCACTTGAATTTTCAAAGTCTCAAGAAACTACAAGAAAAAGAAATGGTGCATGGGTTGCCGAGTATCCAAGAAAATGAAGAAATCTGTGAAGGGTGTGCACTTGGGAAGCATCATAGAGATTCATTTCCACATGGTAAAGCTTGGAGAGCAAAAGTTCCATTGGAATTGATTCATACAGATGTTTGCGGACCCATGAAGACCTCTACTCAAGTGGGAAACAAGTATTTCCTAATCTTCGTGGATGATTATTCCAGAATGACTTGGGTATACTTTCTAAGACAGAAATCAGAAGTGTTCTCAATCTTCAAGAAGTTTCAAGCTATGGTTGAGCGACAATCTGGGTATCTAATCAAAGTTCTTAGAAGTGACAGAGGAGGAGAGTATACATCCACAGAATTTGATAAGTTTTGTCAAGATATTGGCTTGGAAAGACAACTTACTGTCAGCTATACTCCACAACAAAATGGAGTAGCTGAGAGAAAAAACAGAACCATAGTCGAAATGGCTAAGGCGATGTTACATGACAAGGGAATACCTCAATATTTGTGGGGTGAGGCAGTTAATACAGCGGTCTACTTGATGAATAGGCATCCAACAGTGGCAGTTGAAGATAAGACACCATTTGAGGCATGGAGTGGAAGAAAGCCTTCCGTGAATCATTTAAGAGTGTTTGGGTCAATCTGCTTTGCTTATGTTCCGAAAGAACTAAGACAAAAACTTGATGAGTCAAGTGAAAGATGCATTTTCGAAGGCTATGCTTCATACACAAAAGGGTACAGACTCTACAATTTAAAAAGGAAGAAAGTTGTGGTTTGTAGAGATGTTTTTTTTAGTGAGAAATCTTCGTGGGATTGGAATCAAGCAACCATTTGAGAGGAATCTGCACAAATCAGAATTGAAGAAGAAAATCAACCAAATGAAGAGGAAATTGAGCCAGAAATTCCACAATTATCACCTGAAAACAATCCTCAAGCTCACTCTCCTACATTTTCAAGTCCAAGTTCAACGCCGGTTCGGTTAAGGAGCTTAAATGAAGTCTATGAAAGCTGCAATTTTTGTGTTGAAGAACCAGAAAACTTTGATGATGCAGTGAAAGAAGAGACTTGGAAGGCTGCAATGCAAGAGGAGATCAATGTCATTGTGAAAAACAAGACATGGGAACTAGTGGACAGACCTTGTGACAACTCCGTCATTGGAGTGAAGTGGATTTATAAGACTAAGCTCAATCAAGATGGTTCCGTTCAAAGGAACAAAGCTAGATTGGTAGCAAAGGGTTATTCTCAGAAACCCGGAATTGATTTCCAAGAAACATTTGCACCGGTAGCTAGGCATGAAACAATCAGAGGCCTTATTTCCGTAGCTGCTCAGAAGGGGTGGTTTCTACACCAACTTGATGTCAAGTCGGCTTTCCTAAATGGAGTCCTAAAAGAAGAGGTGTTCGTTGACCAACCTCAAGGATTTGTTCTTAAAGGACAAGAGCACAAGGTGTATAAGCTTAAGAAGGCACTTTATGGCCTGAAACAAGCTCCAAGAGCATGGTATGGAGAGATCGACTCATATTTCAATGAAAGAGGTTTTCAAAGAAGTGAGAATGAACCTGCCCTCTATGTCAAAACAGAAGGTATTTCAGATATCCTTATTGTTTCCTTATATGTTGATGATTTGGTTTATACTGGAAGTAGTCATAATATGATCTTGAATTTCAAGAATGACATGATGAGGAAATATGAGATGAGTGATCTAGGCATGTTGCATTATTTTTTGGGAATTAGTATCATTCAATCAAATGATGGTATCTTTATTACTCAAAAGAAATATGCAAAAACACTTCTAGAAAAGTTCAAAATGGTTGGTTGCAAGCCTGTTGCAACACCTCTAGTTGTGAATGAAAAGTTTCAAAGAGAAGATGGTAGTGGTGATGCTGATGAATCTGTGTATAGAAGCCTGGTTGGGAGTTTGTTGTATTTGACAGCGACTAGACCCGATATTATGTATGCTGCAAGCTTGTTGTCCAGATTTATGCACAAGCCTACTTGCATTCACTATGGAGCTGCAAAGAGGATCCTAAGATACATACAAGGTACACTTGACTTTGGTATTATGTATGAAAGGAATGTTAAGCCCAAATTGTATGGGTTCTGTGATAGTGACTGGGGAGGTAGTGTGGATGACTTGAAGAGCACATCTGGCTATACCTTTACATTAGGGACTGGTGTATTCTCTTGGGCATCTAAGAAACAGAAATCAGTTGCACTATCAACGGCAGAGGCTGAGTATGTGTCGGCTTCAATTGCAACTTCTCAAGCAGTGTGGCTGAGAAGAATTATGCAAGATTTTGGTGAGAAACAAGAATCAGCAACTCATATCCTTTGTGACAATAAGTCAGCTATTGCCATGAGCAAGAATCATGTCTGTCATGGTAAATCAAAACATATTGCTCTGAAGCATCACTACATCAGAGGTGCTGTGGAAGACAAGGAAGTGGATGTGGTCTACTGCAAGATAGAAGATCAAGTTGCTGATATCTTCACCAAGGCATTACCAAAGGACAGATTCATCTACCTAAGAGAACTTTTGGGAGTGAAGTAGCAAAGCATTAAGAGGGAGTGTTAAAAGTTAATGCTTTACTTAAACTGATTCTGTGTAAAAGGGCTGACTGTTGCCTTTATCAGTCGACCCATTCTCTTTATCAGTCGACCCAATTACTTCAGTCGGCTTATGTATTGAGCCATATATATTAGAAATATCTGAATGAAAATATCAGATCTCTGTTTTTAGAAAAAGCATCAGCCCTCTGTTTTCAAAAGCTCTCTGCACTCTGTTTCTTTGATTTTCAATCTTTATCATTTTATTCAAGCCTTATTAATGATGAAAGATTGTCTAAATACCAACAAAAACATCAAGCTTAAACATACTAGCTAAATCACTAGCTAGCTATTTTAACTTTGTGAACACTAACCGGCTAAGTTTAGTTAGGAGGAGAGAGAGGTAAATTTCTGCTATACATTAAAAACTATAAAATTGCTTTGTGGACTTCAAGAGAAGAAAAAGGGCTTGAGTTGTTAAGTTTAGTATAAAAGTCATACAAATTTTTTTAACTTAAGCTAAATTAGTTACTATTGTTGAAAGTGGTGGCTAGTCAAATTAACATTTGAATTATTTGACCAGCTACAATAATAAAAATTAGCTAGTGTTATTGGAGATGCTCTAATAACTTACCGAGACAAAGGATTATGTTATGTATAGGGAGGGAAAAGCCATGTAATGGCGGGGACCAGAGAGTGTACAATGATGCGGTCCGCCGCATGATTGGAGGCCACGGCCGACCATCACCGTCCTACGTGGACTGCACGTCCATATCACAATTCACTACCCTCCACTTCATTTTATTCAGAAGCCACAGCTCTCAGCCTCAAGCTTATTTAGAGCTGATAATAGTTTGTAAGCTTGCCCTTCGGATTTTTAGTTTCCCTAACTGCCCCTTTCTTTCTTTCACATTTACCTATTTACCCTCTTACCGATCAAACCAGTTTGCCACCTCTTCTACTGTACTGTATAATTCAAGAATGTCACCGTAAAACCAAGGGGAATATAAGAAGAAAGGTCAACTTCTTATAAACACAGAAAATTTCATATGTTTTCTATGTAAAACATATTTTTTACATTCTCATAATTATAAAACGTGAACTATTTTTAAGAGCAAAAAGCCAATCACCTATTCTCCTTGGCCAAATGAATGCATTTGAGTATCATAAACTCAGCCACCAAACTCTAACTTGTGCCAAGTGGTATGTTCATAATTCACTTTTTCCTGCAGGAAACAAAAATGGTTGAAAAAGTTAACTTTTTTCCTTGTATATTTTTTCATTTGTACTCTTTCAGCACATGGTATAACTCCAATAATCATATAGCCTTATCTCACCTTTCTCCCTGGTAAGAAAATTACAGAAATAGAAGAATATATGATTTCCATCTGTTTTTAGCCTCATCACACGTGCAACATGTTTTGTTACTCATGATTTTGCATCAAAGTGATCAAGTTTCAACACACAGAGACCCCGCTGTGCGGCCTTTTAACTTATATGCCTGCAATGTTGCTCCAAGGGAGGGGATGAGTTTAGTCTCATAATGGGCTAGTAATAATATGGTATAAATTCCCTCTTGGCGAGAATCGAACCTAAGACCTCTCACTTACAAGTGAACAGGAAAACCACTAGACCGTAGTACTAAGTGGCAATAATAATGCTATTTAGACACACAAAATTTGATATGCTAAATTTAATCATTGAATTGAGGAAGTCTTTTTTGATCAAGTATTGGAATTTTTATTTATTTATTTGTTTAATTAAAACAACAATATTACTTATACACTAACATTGCCATCACGAAAAAAACATTATTGTGAATATATTGAAGGAAAAAAAAAAGATTAGAGTTTAAGGTTTAGGAATTAAGTATTGGAATTAAGTTTCCCTAAACATATATATATATATATATATATATATATATATATATATATATATATATATATATATATATTGATCAAATACTGAAATCATATTCGACTTTGATGATATAACATGTCAAGGAAAGACACTATTAAATAATCCGATCAATATTCTTTTTTCACCACACTATATATTTAATTATAATGAATGATTCTGGAAAACCAGTTTCATCAGTTACAAAAAACCTATAAATAACTAAAAGGATTTAATGGGATACGATCGTGATTTTAATTAAATCAAGGTTTCTGGCAGAAAGTAGTTCAAATTAGACCATAAAAATCTCTCAAAGATCAAGGTATCTTTCAAAAAACACCTTTGATGATGAGTTGTTGTTAGATACGAACTTTTGATAGCAATTAGTAATTAACATTTCGATCAACAAACAAGGAGATGAAACCACGTACTTGTTTGGTCCATGGGAGATACCCCACTGAACTGATCATTTTCTAGAATCTAGACCTCGTTCTCACTATACTATCTAAATTATTGTGACTAAACAAGCATGCACTACTGTACTGCCAGGACCGCTTATATCTTTAGATGGCACAGGCCAGAATCCTGTAACTCGCTATATTGCCTTCTTTGGAAATATTGGTTTTTATATTCCTGTTATTTGCTTGAATACATGTGTATATAATGTAATATGACATTCACAAACGTAAAATCAATCTCGTTGCAATTGTAATAATGTTATTTTGTGTTAATTAAACTATTATTATATAATGTAACCTTACAAATATTTTTGTAATTTCAACATTGAATATTATGTCATATTGTAATATCATTTAGTGGAAGGTAAGGAGCTAAAGGGTGAATAATGACAATATGTAATTTTATGGCGTTCACTAATAATTCTATACTATAATATCGTTCATGATATACCAATCAATGTTATTATAATAAACAATATTATCATATAACCTTGCCATTATTATGTAACATTTAGACAATAAACTTTGAAAATTATAATGTAATATTTTAGTACTGTAGAAATGAACCACATATATACCTACTACATTAAAACCTCTACAAAGTCATAAAGTTGGGACCAAACTCATTTTAAAACTTTAGAGAAGTTATTACTCAATGGAGGTATAGTTAAAAGAATATTAATTAGTGACTTATTTATTCTTACGAATGGTGTATTTTCCTGAGTACGATTCAATGGACGCCAAGTATATTATTTTTTGCACATATATACCCACAAGCTCAAAGATGTAACATAAACTCTATAAACTAAATCATTGTCCAAATAAACTCTATAAGCTAAATCATTGTCCAAAACAACTTCAGAGGTATATTTTAGTTCATCTTAAACTTTTATTTGTGATTTGCATACTTTTGTACTCGTTGACAAAATTATTATGTGAAGACTTGTTCCTTATGATGGGACCAAGAAAAATTACAACTTACTACAAATATGGAGTTTATTCCCATACATAATTGGTCTCAAGTTGGGACCAAAATATTTTATGACTTTAAAGAGCTATTTTTTCTTTATAGAGTACTACTTTAGAGAAGTTTTACTGTATCAATATATATATATATATATATATATATATATATTTGCCGTACACATAAGCATCTTCATCATTCCATCTCATTAGTCGTCCAAATGCCTTAATCAAATCATACAATCAACCTACAAGATTATTATGATGATCAAGATGGGATCGATGCCCTGCACATAAATTAGACCGTATATAAGTTGAATTAAATATGGGAAATGTCAAATATATTAAATATTATATTTTAAGAATTTTTGATATATTTTATTATTTTTAAATTGAAGTATATATAGGAGTTACAAGTATGGTGTTACATGTACTTCATCAATGTGGGACAAAATTTATTGACAACTTTAACTAATATTTACCCCACAACTTGCAACATTCTCCCTCAACTTGGAGCAAAGATGTCACACATACTCAACTTGTCAAGCGAATTGGAAAACCCACTACTAGACACTGCCTTAGTCAGCACATCTACAAGTTGATCCTCGGTTCTCAAAAAAAAAAAAAAGTAATGATTCCACCATCCAATTTTTCCTTGATGAAGTGTCGACCAATCTCCAAATATTTTGTACGATCATGTTGAATCCGATTATGAGTAATCTCTATAGTCATCTTGTTATCACAATGAAGATTCAAAACACCTTTAGGTCCAAACCCATGATCTCTCAACAATTTCCTCAACCACAACAAGTCGCAGTCACCATGAGACATGCCACGAAACTCAGCTTCTGCACTTGACCTAGCAACCACTTTCTATTTCTTACTTCTCCAAGTATGTAAAGTGTCCATATGTAGATCATCTGGCAGTGCCAAAATCTGCTAAATCTACATCTCTATACCCTTCAACAATCAAATGACCATTTTTGGAGAACACCAAGCTCTTGCCAGGAGCAAACTTCAAATACCTTAAAATACGGATCACTACATCCATATGAGTTTCACTAGGAGAGTGCATAAAACTGACTACATAAGCAATGTCATGGTGTGAGTGAGATAAATAAATTAATCTCCCCACAAGACTTTGATATCCTTCTTTATGAGTAGGAACATGATCCAGAAATAAACCTAGGCGATGACTCTACTCAATGTAGTATAAGTAGGTTTACATATCTAACATGCCTGTTTTAGCCAACAAATCAAGAACATATTTTCGTTAAGACAGAAAAATATCATGCTTGAATTGTGCAGCGTTGATTTTAAGAAAATACTTCATTTGGAGTATATATGGAAGTAGTTACAAGTATTGTGTTACATGTATTTCACCAATGTGGGACAAAACTCATGTACAATTTAACTAATATTTACACTACAACTCGCAACAATATATATATTTAACACAAAATAGTGATCACCGCGCGAAACAATTGACCAACTCATAAACTTAATTTATTAATTTTAGGGAGATTTTTTATGCAGTCTCTAACTACCGATGTTTTTTGACTGAAATCTTATTGGTTTTTAGTTTTTGATCGAAGTTTCTAACATTAATGTATTGATATATTTTCATGTTGGTTCTTATATTGGTTTTTAACTTAAAAATTGAAATTTGTAGTTGCTTATATTAATGAGATTTCAAATAAAACCCATAATTTTGGGATTGAAAAATATTAAAAAAAAAAAATTATACTTCCAACGTCATGGAAGAAAATTCAAAACCAATAGAAAATCATGTCTTGCCATAAAAAAGTATGTGTGTGTGTGTATGTATATATATATATATATAAACATATTGCATAAATATATACACACATACATATATAAACATGGGTACATTCATCAAAATTAACCAAAAATTTATTGTACGTAACGTCTTCAGACCCAAAAATGGGTACATTCTTCAAAACCAAAAAAATAAAAATAAATAATAGATATTAGGCTTAATAACACTAGTAAATTCTTCAAATACATGAAAAAAGAATGTAACCATATAAGTTTAAAAAATGGATTAGAAAAAAGTGAACGGAGTTTTACATAAAAAAAAAGGGGGACATTTTACATATAACAAATTGGTATAATTAAGAATGGGTACACTTAATGGGTACATTTAAAATTAAAAACTTAAAAAAAATTAATTTTTTTTTGGTATTTTGAAAAAGTTTTAAATTGAAAATTAATTAGGAGATTATAATGAAGGTGTGAGCACTAAAACTCTAAATTGGTTACCAATTTTTATTTAAAAAAAAATTATATCACTAACATCTAAATTTATTAATACATTAATGTCAGAGACTTGGATCAAAATTTGAAAAAATAATAAGCACTCAGTCAAAAAACATTAGTAGCTATAGGAAGTAGGAACCGAATACTAATATTTTTTTTAATTTTAATTACAGTTTAATTAATAAGACTATGAACATATCAAGTAATTCAAAATAGTTACGAGTATATATTTGTTTTTCATGAAAATGGTACTTACTTGACCTAGTTGGACGTACGGTCTATTTTTATTTTATTTTTTGGTAAAGAAAAGCAGCTGGTCTTTACTCTTTAGTCTTTAGGAACTATTTATGTGTGTTTGCTTTGCTTTGTTTATCTTCTACGTAAAGTAGTGCAAAAAAAAAAAAAAAAAAAAAAAAAAACCTAAAACCCATCCACCGTCCACATACAGTGTCACACGTTGGTTGTTCGATTGTTCTCCTCACTCTTACGTTTTCCCTTCTTTTTCTACTCAATTCCTTCTCCAAAATACTTGTCCACAGAGACATCAAATCATTTGCAACCTCTAAATGGAAGCGGAATACCAATTTAAATGACCAAAATATCCTCCCAATATGAAAAATACTTGCATCCATCTAATGGAGCTAGTGCACCACTTTGTCCAAGCATTGCGACTAAAATATTTTCGTCATATAGAATTTATAATCAAAACTATTCATTGTCTTAATATCCTTTTGAATTAAGATCATTTCTATGAAATGCATATTAATTATATAGATCGTTTTAATGACTATATGTATCTAACAAATTTATAGTGTTAATATCAAGTAACTATTCATAATAAATTATTTGTTGTTGTGGCCTATATTTAACTAAGGGGTGAGGCATAGAGAGAAAGAGAGTGGAGAATAGGCTTGAGGAATTGTGTGTTCATTCATTAGTCCTTGTGCCTTTATTTATAATATTAAGGAGGAGAGAAACTTGCTCTCCAAGTAATACAAAATCTATTAGGAAAGATCTTTTAGATCCCAGAGGATTCCTATTACTTGCTCTCCAAGTAATACAAAATCTATTAGGAAAGATCTTTTAGATCCCAAAGGATTCCTATTCTATCTCTACTTAGGATTTACACAATCACAATATTGATTAGAACATATGTCACAACACTCCCCCTTGAGTGTGCAAATCCTCAAGTAGATGGGGCATCAAATCGTCAGGCAAATGTAGAAGCAGTTGATGAAGTCGTCTCGTCTAGTCGGCACAAGTAACGAATGTGAGTCTCAAAACAAACGGAACAATGCATGGGTGGTAAAACTCATAAAACCTCGCCATAGAAAAACCCAAGGTGGGACAAAAGCCCATAGTCAAAGAAGAAAAGTGAGAAGTTGTATTAAGTTAAAACTATATGTCTTTGGGATGCAACTAGGATGTACACAAAGGTATGACCAACCCAAGATGGGTGCCTCGTCAAAATCTAGTCAGGTGGCAAAAACCTAGTAGGAAAAATGCTCCTAATCGTAGGAAAAATAGTACATTAAGGTCAAGTGAGTATACTTCTGGATACTCACCCTAAGTTTGATAAAACTCCAAATAAAACTACAAGCATTGCAAGTGAGAAAGTTACGCATACCAATTCCTCAAACAAGCTTCTGAAAGGTAGACTTCGATAATGACGTCGTGTAGAGGTCGGCAAAGGTTATCTGGGATCAGACTGGTTGACTTCAATCTTCTGATGCTCATGCTAATGTAGACACAATATGCTTGGTGTTGACTGTTGGATGTACCATGATCTGGTCGATACATATGGCGTTGTCTTCGTGCATCGTTATTAGGACTTAACGATAGATGAAAAACGCAGGGATTTTGAATATGCTCCACAAGATTTCTCGGCCATATCTTTCACGTGATGAGATATAGTGAGTCTTGGAATGATTTAAAGGTTTCGCAACAAAGGTCTATCTGGTTGACCTCTAAGATATTACGGTGTTCCTTTAATGGTAAAGACATAATCATTTGGGAACGTACTTTGTGTGGTTAGATATATGGTCTGATTCAACAAATCCTACAAGGTAGGCTTCATTCCAAAGATCAAAGGGGTATGATTTATTCTAAGATGCATAGGGATGGATAAGCCCAAATTTGTAGTAACGGAAAAACGTCTTTAACATTAAATTTGGTGGTGGCGTGTAGGCATAGTGCTGCTTTATGCCAAAAGATTATCAACATATAAGATGTTCGATTCTAGTGCATTGAGCTAAGTACAATAAACACCAATGGTACTTAGATATGGTTGCCTCACGTTCCAATATGGAACCTTACGCTCCATACCTTCCGTAAAGGTCTTATTTGCATCTAGCGTATAGATGATCAGGGTATACTCAAACATAACACCTTTTAGGTCTAATTCAAGTGGTGGACCAGAATACCATCAGAACTAGCTTGAAACTTTAGGTCAAGGTAATGTCGAGTTTTTCCAAGATCATTCATTTTAAAGTCCAACTTTAGGTGCTAACCAATATTCTCAACTTTAGCAATTTTGGATTTTGTACACGCATGGGCATATATCCCTAACTAATCAATATTCACTTAGACGGGTATACCACATCCACCCAGATAGTTCTACATCCACAAAGTGAAGGCCTCTTGAGAACGGAGAGGGTGTTCTTGTGGTCTATAACTATTTGAATCAGGAAATGTAAGTCATTTGGAAACTCCATGTATGTTTCATATCAGGATCCCAAAGATACTATAACCACGTTTGTAATGCTACAAACAATCATATGGATTGATTCTTCTAGTTGATCAATTAGTTTTACGTTGACACTAATCAACGGAATGCGGTTCGTTATCATCGTTTTTCATTTATGTCAGTAGTTACCATATAAACGAAACATTATCTATGATAATCTCATTCGAATTCCATATCTCATCCAAACTAGTATACTAGACAAAGAACTTCAGGTCTCGGGAGTAATTCAGATTTAATCTTATAAGATGAAAAGGATTGAGACAGCGATCGAGGGGCGGATTCGTTTATGCCATGTTCCTCCAATTTTGAGGAAGTGAATCCCCGAACCGAGTGATTTGCCATGCTTCTGGCGTAAGATAAATTGATTGGCTAGCCGCCAATGTACAAGGGTCGGCCACAGTAGTGGCATTCCTACTTTCGGGACAAAGGTCCGTCGTATATTTGGTACATATCTTTGCAGGCACATTTGCAGCTCGTATATGTGATCTCGTCATTTTTAATTAGATTAGAGGAAGTGTCTGGTTATACTCTGACGATCTAGATTGAGATCGAGATAAGACATAGTGGGGACGTCCATGATAATTCATGTCGTTCTGTAGGAACGTTGACGTTCTTATCTCCCCCTGATGCTGGGAAGACTGTCTCGTAAAAGAGACAATCCGTAAAATGAGCGGTAAAGAGATCGCTTGTCAAAAGGTTCTATGTAACAAATATTAGAATGCGAATCATAACCGACATAGATTTTCAACTTTCCCTGAGGACCTTTTTTCTTTCTTTCTTTCTTTTGTACGTAAGGGCGGCGCAAAATGACATATAGACTGCACAACCAAAGACGAGTAAATGTGATATGTCGAGTTTGTATCTGGTAACCAACTGACATGCCCTTTATAAGGTTGGGTCGTGATGGGCCTCATGCGGACCAACATGGTTGCTTGCAATATTGCATGGTCCCAAGCCGAGATCGGGAGCTTGGTACGTATGACCAATTGATCGCGAAATCATTTGAAGACGTTTAATGAATGCTTCTGCTAGGTCGTTCTAGGTATGAACATGGGGTACTGGATGTTCAACTTAAAAAAACCTAACTGACAAGCCATATCCATCGAAAGTTTTCAATGTAAATTCTCCAACTTATCCAATCAAATAAATGTGATCAGATAATCATGGTGGTGAGCCCTAAGCTTGTTAATCTGAGTCATCAGTGTGGAGAATGCAACTTATGGACAACAGCCACACGTGTGACCAACGTGTAGAAGCATTAACCAATACTATAAAGTATCTAAATGGTCCGCATGGTGGTTGAATCAGTCCACAAATGTCCCATTTGAATCCTTTGTAGAAAAGATGGAGGGTACTAAGGCATGGTACGCTTCTAGGTAAGATGTCTTTACTTCTAGTAAGAGGATGCCCAAAAAGGTACGTCACGGATCATTTTAGATATCCCAAATGTACATCCATAACAAAAATTTCTTTGGAATCGCGGGCTTTTGGCCTACCACATAGTGGGCCTGAATGGGTGTAATCCATTCGTTAAGCGTTCTATCCTCTCTAGAATATGTTTCTGGCTATATTCATAGGAAGTGCAATATGGTAATATGCCAAGGAATTTTTCTCCATTTGCTACATTGGTTTCAATATGGTAATAATACTCTCGAATATCCTTAAATCTAAAAAGGTGTTCTTCTGGAATGAATGAGTATAAGGCTTCCCTTTATGGTAAAATTAGTACCATTGGACAATATAGGGTAGTGTTATGCCTCACAATCAGGTTGGATAAGCCAAAGGTTGTCAATGGATGTTTAAGTATGAAGTTAGCATAGAACCAGACTGTTAACTTCCCTACAATACATACCTAAGCATGAGTTAATTGTATTAGTCATATGTGGTAATTTTTGTTAATTAATTCTTATTCGAGAATAATTGTGACATCCGAACACCAATCTTAAATCCGAGAACAAAATAAATTATTCACAAAGTAAACCAAATATACAAAGGGGTTTGGCCAATAGGCCTTCCATGTCAAATTTCGCTCTTCCAAATGTGTTAGGTGGAGCAAAATTAGTCTCACATATTGACTATAGGAATGGTACTCCTCACAATATTGGTAAAAGCACAGAAAAGTGCATAACCAATGATCTATTCCGTCAAAACGGAGTTAGATTTTGCAGGGTTGAGGTTCGGGAATACTATCCCGTATTCTTAAAGTTTTTAGGTCTTAGGTGCCAAGGATCATGCTTCGGGCATGATACCACCTCTTGGTAGGCCTAATTCTACCATATGTTGTAAAACAAACTCGCATTGGGATTTTGAGAGAGAGATAGACCCAACCTTGGGTTCGGTAGGCTCTAGCCAAACCTGGAATGGTATGTTAGGTAAGCTTTAGTTGAAGCTAGAAGGGTTTGTTCAGTAGGCCTTTGCCGAAGCAGAGCAGTACTGTTCGGTGCACGTTTACCGATACAGAGTAGTAGTCTGCCGAAACAGAGCATGCTCTTCGGTGTATCTTTGTCAAGCAGAGAATGCATGTCGGTGCATCCTTGCTGAAGTAGGGCACCACCTGCTGAGACTGGGTCGATACCATTTGGTATCTCCTAGCCAAATTGATGGGGTACCATTCTCTCACACGTGTAATAGTAATTAAATCCAAGAATTTGGTAAACTTTTGCTCTCTATACTACTACTTCAGGTGCAATTTAGATATAGAAGAACGAGAAAGATTTTCTTCCAATCATGTTTTGGTTCGAGCAAGAATTCATCTTTGCATGATGTGAAATGATCCATAGCGAGTTAGGGAGCCATGGAGTCCTCGGAAGTAAGGTACTTCCATTTGATATGCTTCAGACATAAGTCTTCGAATGAAGATCAGGGGGAGGCTTATTCAGCTATTCCACACCATAACTGGCTATAATGATTTCCCAACTAATCTTGTCAAGCAGGGTGTCACATCTTGTATCCACAAAGCAGTTTCTTGTTTGAAACTTCCAAATCAGTGAAATCGAACTTGTTACGATTTGACAATACGCTGAATGACAGAAACAAGAATGTGATTAGTGTTTTAGGAAATAAAATTTCCATAAACATCAAAGTTAGAACATTCAGGTTCTAAGACATGGTTTGGTTTAAACGGATTAGAACATTCAGGTTCTAAGACATGGTTTGGTTTAAACGGATTTAAGCATATAGAACTTTTGGTCTCAACATGAGTGTTGCGCGTTAAGAAACTTTAGGTTTCTATGGCACTTTTCTGAAATTAAGGTTCGGAATTATAAACTTCAGGTTCATAGTACCTGCAAACAAATGCAATAAATACAAGACATAATATATAGCAATTGAAAACAAATATATTAAAAGTGGGTAGCTTCGGGACCCATTATTTAAAAGTTAAGTGAAACGACCCTAAAAGTATGGAGTTTCAGGTCCAAAATTCAACCAAAGCCCACATGGGGCTGTATATATATAAAGCTCAAGCGTAATATTGGGTTAGGAAAGATGTGGGCTGAGCAAAGGGGTAAGCTATGTGGCGTCAAGGGCTAAACAAAGAAAAAAGGCCAACGACAGTGGGCTGGGCTACTGCAGGCAGACCCTGGGAGAAGCCCATAGGGTTGTTATTACGGGCCAAAGGAAAATGAAGCTCAATTTGGGCTCATACTGGACCAAATAACACCACAGCGTCCCTGGGAGTGATAGCTGGAGAGGAAGCCCAGCACAGTCGCTTCTTGCGATTGTGTTTAAGGTTGAGACCATCAAGGAAAGTCGGATTCCAACAGAGGAACTAGGCCAACGACAGAGTCATGAAGAGCTAGACGTCTATAAAACTAGGTAACCCTTGGATTTGAAAAACAATTTTTCAAAAATCCGGCGAGATTCATGTGAATCTCTACCAAAAACCAAGATAAGGATGACTTCAGGTTGTCGGGGTGGCAACCACTATGGCTAGGCATGACTGCTAGCCATGTTTGAGTTGGTTTTCCTGGTAGCGACGCCGTGGAAGGTGTCGATGTGGGTTGTGGGTGCAAGAGCCATCATGGCTTCGTGGCTTGGCTCGCAGGTTGCTAGGCTCCAGCGGCTCAGGCTGCTAGCCTGGCAAGCTAGCAGCTTGGTTGCTCAGGGTTAGGCGGCTTGAAGCTGCGGCTCGTCTGGGTTTAAAACCCTAATTTTTGTATTGTTGTTTTTTTCTTTTCAGATTCAATTATATGCATATATAATTTAATACTGATCTATATATAAGTTCATGCAATATCAATTCACATAATTCCATAATTATGGATATAATGCGGACATAATTTATGTAGAATCTAAAATTCGAACAACGTAAAATTGGGTCATGCATTATGGTGAATGTTAATGCTATTGGGGCTGCAAAGATATTGAGATAAAAATCGTTGTTTTGGAAGAACCTAATTGCGTGATGATATTGGTGAACTGGTTTGATGCAGAAAATTATTTGTTCAATGTCGGCTTTCCATCTCCAAAGCTTGTATCACATTCAACACAAGAAAAATAAAATTGAATTAATAAAAGTATATGAATTCAATAAAATCAAAATTTGATTAATTAAAAACAATTGAAACTTGTTTTCCAAATAATACAAAACTTATTAGGAAAGATCTTTTAGATCCCCAAGGATTTATATTCTATCTTTACTTAGGATTTACACGATCACAATATTGATTAGAACATATGTCACAACATTTGTTCATATATATATCTAAACAAATTTTTATTGCAAAGAACTTTTATAAAATTTGTATAATGCGTCAATAGCAAGAAGTAAATAAGGTGCTCCACATAGAGAATATAATGAATGCTAGTGTTGTCTTTCCAATATTACTCACACTCGAGCCTAGAGGAGTTTTTGGTGAATATGCATGCAGCTTCTGTATGATTACGAAGCCATGTAAGCCAAGAGGAGCTGAGAGGGAGCCGAGCAGAAACGTCTCGTTCATTTTGCGGCAACACATGGTGCAAGGTTGTCAAAATACCAACAGAATCATGTCTGGATCCCTTTGTTAAGGATTATGGGGATTCGTGAATTGTGTTCATTCATCGTACATCATTGGGTAAGTTTTTATCAGATCCTATTTGTGTTTAATTTTAAATAAAAGTATTTAAAATAACTTTTTACCTTACAATATACGATGAATAGACACGATTCACGGATCTCCAGAATTCTCACAAATAGAATCCGGCAAGGATCTAGATTCGTGAAAATAGGGCGAACGTATGGCAGGTGTGCCTCAGTCAGAATATTTGAACTTTGAAAACGAAATTAAGTAATAGGAAATTTTTTTACGACAAGCTGAAGAAGCAGCAGCAACATCAGCAATGGATGG
Organism: Malus sylvestris; assembly: GCF_916048215.2. NCBI lineage: Eukaryota > Viridiplantae > Streptophyta > Magnoliopsida > Rosales > Rosaceae > Malus > Malus sylvestris. Next base: position 20,365,132 of record NC_062274.1, on the reverse strand, counting down.
ATAACATGAAGCTTTCAGAGTGGGGGTCCATGAGATGTGGAGGAAGATAGTAGTCATGGCAAAACGGGACAGTAACAACACCACAACACACCACGATCATGATCAATTCTTTAATTGATAATGATCATTGCACCTCACGAGTGATTAGTGAGTTTCATTTGTAAATAACTATAGCTAAATCCATAGGGCTCCATGTAAAGACTTAGCCGACAAGAACAATTAAATTCATTGGGTTTTGATGAATAACCATCGTCAACAACAAAGTCTTATTTCATTAAGTAGGGTTAGCTTTATGAATCCTAATACGCTATTGAGCTTGGTTTTATGCCAAGTCTTCTGTTAACTTCAAGTACTCCGTATATTTTTCTTTGAATCTCTTTCCAAATCTTCTGCTACACTGATTTTATGCGCTTGTTGATGCCTGACCTAGACCATAAAACATTGATGACTTTATTGCAATCTTATAAAAAAAATTCCTTAAGCTTTAGTGGTATTCATTGGTTGCACAACACACCTGATGCACGATTTTCTACTTCATTCATCTAACTTGTATTCTATGGTTGAGATTCCTATCCAATTCTCCGTTCTTTTGAAAGATAGATCCAAGATAATGAAAGCGTTCACTCTTTGATATTGGTCTACAATCCTTACCCCTAGCTATCGGACTCAACTTGCACTTCATATACTCTGCCTTGACAAACTTAGAAGGAGACTCTTAGATTCCCTCCAAAGGTTAAGTTTCGCATTTACTCCTTCCTGTGTTTCATCTATCAACACTATATCATTTGTGAAAAACATACACTAAAAGATATCATCTTGAATATATCTCGTTAACTCATTCATATCAATGCAAAAAGTTAAGGACTTAAAGCTTAACGTTGGTGTAACCTTATGGTTATGGGAAGACTTTCAATTTGTCCTTCATGAGTCGTACTGCAATCTTTGCTACATCATATATATCCTTTATTGCTTTGATATATGCTACTCATACTCCTTTCTTCTCTAGAATCATCCAAAGAATTTCTCATGGGACCTTATCATACGTTTTTTTCAAATCTATAAAGATCATTTGCAAAGGGTTTTTTTAATGACACCCCACAAATTATTGAATACATCCCACTTAAAATTTAATGTTAAATGACTTGTATAAAATGACTATTTAAACCCTTTTTTCTCAAAAAAACCTAAAATAAAAAAAGAAGCAATTATTTTCTTCCTACACCCCAAATCATGAAAAATAAAATCCTAAAACTACCCGTAAATTTATTTATAATTTTGTAGTTTGTACACACCTGCACTCACAATGTCTTGTCATTATGTTTTTTTATTAACTGTTAAGTATTCTGCAACATAACAGACAAAGATATATTCTAAAATATTCAAATCTTCTTTGAGATAGTTTAGTGGTGTTTTTTTTTTCTTTTGCTAAATTTTTTTAAGCATGCTTGCTGTTTATTTCTTAGGATGGGTGGGCTTGCAATATCATTCAAACATGATTGTAGAACCAAATTTTTAACCTAGGAACAATAGGGTATAAATGGTCTCTGGTAAAAAAATGATCTTCATGGCTAAATTGGTGGTGGGCATTGAACTTTTCGGATTTGACATTTAGATAGATTAGTAAATTATGAGCTTTGGTAAAAAAAAATGATCTTCATGGCTAAATCGGTATTTAAACAAAGCAAGTGAATACCATCATCCCTAACCAAGATGCCAACACATAGTCCCATACGTTAACACAAGTCACCGAGAGATAGTTCAACATGTTAAATGAAAGCAAAGGAGAAAGCCAAAGTAGCAAAACTATCTGTTGGACAAAAAGAAGGAAACAAAAGATCATTCCATGGAAAATAATGAAAACCACATAAGCAAGAATATAAACTCAGATCAATTTTTATAATGTTTTATTTAAGGTAACATATGCATTGACTAATAGAACTTTAATATAATAAGATTTAAAGAATGTGGGGTGTATGTGAAAATGTAAGGTGTATGTTGAGAATGTGGGGTGTGAGGGTATTATGGAGAAGTATATGGGGTGTGTTAAGATAATTTTTAGTTGAAAAAGTAAATATGGGGTGTATTAAGTATGTGGGGTTTATTCAACAATATGTGGGGTGTTAATATAATAAGCCCTTGCAAATCCTTATGCATATTTCTACATCGTTTCATCAATCTCCGTAATAGATAGATTGCATTTATAGTTGAGCGTCCTAGCATGAACCAAATTGATTGTCTAAGACTCGTGTCTCTTGCCTCAGTCTATGCTCAATTACTTTCTTTCAAAGCTTCATTTATGACTCATTAACTTAGTACACCTATAATTCATGCAATTTTGTGTGTCGCCCTTATTCTTGTAAATAGGCACCAAAGTATTTTTGCCACCCATTTGGCATCTTCTTCATTTTCAAAATCTTATCGAAAAAGTTTGTGAGCTATGCTATACTGATCTCTTCCAAGATCTCCACCACATTTCGATCGGTATATCGTCGGGACCCACTGCTTTTCCATGCTTCATCTGTTAGAACATTTTCGTTGTCATATTTAATGCACATTACTTGATTCAAATCTATTGTCTTCCTTTCCCTTACTCTAGCCAGTTTATAGATATCCAACTCATTTTCTTTGGTATTTAATCGCTTATATATCATCAAAAGGCGCTAGCTTCGCTTCTCTCAAGGCTTTTTTTTTGCTCCTTTTTTGCTATTTTATACCTCTCACAGTTTTTGCCGGTTTCTATCCTTGGATAAGGCTTTACAACACTTTTTCTTACCCTTAACCTTTTCCTATACCTCCTCATTCCACTTTGATGTGAGCAAAACCCTTGGACTTTCTTAATATTAATTTTGCAATTTTTCAAGTAAAACTAGCCATAGAATCCCACATTTGGCTAACGTTCCCCTATGTATCCCAAATGCATTGAGCGAGTACTTTCACTTTGAAAGTGACTTGTTTTTCTCCTTTTAGATTCTACCATCTAGTTCTTGGACAATTTATAGTCTTGTTCTTTCTTCTATCTCTTTTGATATGTACGAACACACCAACATGCGATGTTGGTTAGCTAGGCTCTCTCCTGGTATAACTTTGTAATCTTTACAATTGATATGATCCCCCTTCCTCATTAAAAAGAAATCTATTTGTGCTTTTGATGACCCAATCTTGTAGGTGATCACATGTTCTTCTCTCTTCTTAAAGACAATATTGGCTAGAAAAAGACCGTATGCCATTGCAAAATCCAAAATGACTTCGCCCTCCTTGTTTCTCTCCCCAAAACCATGGCCACTATGACAACCTCTGTTGCATGTCTCATTGCCCCCATGTGCATTTAAATCTCCTCATTTAAGTAACTGCTCCATTTGATAGATTCCTTAAACCAATTCCCCAAGATATTCCCAAGCCTTAAAACATTCCATATGCAAAACAAAAAGGGTCAAACTACATGTATCCATGTAGTTTTGAGGACATTGCACTTAAAAGGGTTGTAATTTCAATATTTACAGTTGACATCGTTTGATTTATTAAATATTTTAATTAAATAATAAGTGATATAGTTTCATCATGTAACAAATATATGGGAAAATATATATTTTTCAAAGTTTATTTAAGTCCAATTTTCTTCGAAATTGAATTGGACTAAAAAGCAGGAATTGATCTCCGCTTTTACCATGAAAATTTTGCATCGTTTGCTCCAATCAGTCAGTGATAGTATCAATGGAGTATCTCACTATTGCTTGTATAAAAAGAGGAATTAAAAAGAAAAATATATATATTTAAAAAAAAATGCCTTGATTAAGTGAATATTTAGAAAGGAAAAAAATTGATGAGTTTCTACTATAACTATTCAAAGTTCGGCCACATATTTGCTATAAATATTTGAATTGAGCACTTTAATTTACAGCCAGTCTTGTATCTAGTTTAGCAATTTTCCTGCTAAAGTCATGGTTAAGGAATATTATGATTTGTATGGGGGATTAGCCCATACAAAATCCCATTTCTCTATTACCCGTTTAGGGAAGGTAAGGGCAAGGTAGTTAACTTGCTTTTACTATTCATTCCGAATAATACTTACTTTTGTGCAACTCTATTTGTTGGCTAAGAGCAAAGGCAAGAGCGTGTAAATTTATTATTAATATTCTTAGATAAATAAAAATATTTCCAAAACTTCTAAAAAATATTAAAAAAAAACCAACCTCATCCCCCATTGCGTTTCTCTCTTTCCTCATCTCTTTTTCCTATCTACGCACAACACACTCCACTTCTCTCTCTGCACAATGAGAAATTTTTTATTGTACTCGGAACACGGGTGGTATACACCACGTGTTAATATATAAATGATGAGAAGTTTTATTTTTAAATTGTTAATTTTTAACACAAGTATCTCACTACTTGTATAATGACTCGTAGTGTACACCTTGTATTCCGGGCACATTGAAAAATCTCTCCCATACAACACATTCCAAAAAGGGCAATTCTAAGGAGACCAATTTTTTAAACCAAATTTTGTAAATTAAATAATATGGTTGTTGATGATTGAATTATTATTTAAATGTTGATTGCCGTGTTTTTTTCTTCCTATTAGTAATACATCATTTAGTTTACAAATTGGGTTTAAACATTCCTTGCATTATCCTCCTAGAAAACCCAAAACTAAATTCCTTCTCCCTACCTCACCATACCCTCCATCCCCAACCATTAAACCACCAAATCATTAAACCAATTGACGATATAAAAAATAGCTCAAATCCTTATAAATTCATACCAGATTCCTTCTCCTATCAATATTGGATTCATTTCCACAGTTCAACATTTCTTTGTTGATCCTTTTGTAATCCTTTTTAACGATTCTTTGTTGATCCTTTTGTAATCTATTTTAACTGTGCAAAAAAAAAAAAACATTTAAGAATTCATCAAAGGAAGTTGCCTTTTAAACTTGGGAAACAAGCTAAGCTTGTAAATTAATTAAAAATGGTGAGAAGAGAATATGGACGGAAAGAAAGTAAAGAAGAAAAAAGGGAGTTTGTGTAGGAAGCTAGGGGAGTGACGTCAAGTACTGGGGACAACCATCAACCCATGCGCAATCGAGCGGTCCTTCCCCTCCCTCCCCTTCCCTTTTATATTGTCTCCATCTCTCGTCTCCTAACGGAATTTCTTTCCTAAAACTCTCTCTCTCCCTCTCTCTCTCTCTCTCTCTCTCTCTCTCTCTCTCTCTCTCTCTCTCTCTCTCTCTTAAATTTTATTTATTTTCTGCTGTTGTTGTTCAACGGAGTTCTACTACTACTTCTTCTACTTGAATTTGTCTTCTTCTTCTTCGTTGCTTTCTGTCGTTTAACGAGTAATTACACCGACACCAAAAGTTGATCAGGTAAGTTTAATTGTTTATTTAACTACATTAGTCTGTATTTGAATGGAAAATTCCTTAAACATTTACAAAACGCGTATGTATAACCAGCGTCTCATTAGTCATTCTCAACAAGTAGGAATATATATGATCTTCTCTGCTTGTTCTTGGTAATTAAGACGACGGAGCTGATCAGCAGAAGGCCTCTCTCCCCCTCTCATCCATCAATCTATCCAAATGCATATTAATCCCAATTTCCAAACAAGAATATATGTGTATAAGATCCATTTCCCAGCAGTTATATGTATAGGTAGGGTTTCTTCTTGATCCTTTCACAAACTTTTCTTTCATTCTCTTCTTCTTTTGTTTTTTTGTTAAGAACCCCAGAGGCCAAAGAGGAAGAGGGAATCGATCTCAGGAAGGTGAATCCAATCTCTGATTTCGGATTCAGAGTTAAATACTCTCCACCACTCGAGCAACAAGTCCTCATGCCGACACCTATTATGCTGGTTATTCGGTCAAGACTTGGTCTCTACACTACCCGATGAGAAAATTTGAATCATTTCTCTCATCATGAAAAATTATATGATTCTGATCTATTGATTTCTTGACCTAGCTATTTGAAGGCACTAGCTTGTCCCTTAAAGAGGCACCCATCAAAGTGGCATTTTACTCATGATCTATCTATTTGTTAAGAACTTGTAGAGTCTAAAGCTAGAAAGAGGAAAAGAAGAGGAAGATACAAACCTGGAGTTTTTGGTCAGGATTAACTATTTAAACACATGGATTAAGCTCATCTTGATGGAGTTTAATTAGCAAGAGAACACTAATGATGTTGAAAATGCATGCATGCTCTTAATTAATTTGTTCTTCTTTTGTATATATGTATGGTATGGGTCAGCAGCATTTTTGCTGAGTACTAGTCTATCAAGGAAAAAGGGGTCAGATATTTGCCACGGCAATTCTGGACAAACAGACAAGAAGGTCAGACTCCCCCGTTTCGGCAGTATGAAATAGTCTCCAGTCTCACACTCAGAGACTCAGAACAGAATTTGTGGTCTCTCTTTTTCTCTTTTTGTTAACCTTTTCTCTTAGCAGGCTTGATCCAATCAAACGCTGTCGTCCTCCATCTTTTTGTTTCCAAACCCTTTTCCCTTTCGAGAAACGCATGCTTAATTGTGATCACGTCATCCTCCCTTTCTGTTTTTGCAACTCCCAAATTCAAATATCCTCCTTATTTTGAGATTTTTTTAGTATGCACTTATGGATATAATACACCGACATCCGTGGCTATTAAATTCTTGGTTACATATTCAACACTCATTCATTCAGGGCATATCATATATTAGAGCATAGTTAAACTTTTGTTATTTTAATTTCTTTACCATTGGTGACACCTCAACGTACAAAAGAAAAAAACTATTTTTTGTTTTTGATCTTTATATATATATATTTGGGCCTACAAAAGTTAATTATTAAGTTAATAGTGTCATTATTATAGAAAACCCCGTTCTGATGCATCATTTCCACCATTCACCAGCACAAGACAACATCATTAGCACAAACCTCTACTTGTCCGTTTCTTGAGAACCCCCATTTCCCCTCTGCACAAATAGCGAGCTCCAACTTCCTCTTCGTTTTTTTATCAAAACCAAACTCTATTCCTTTTAACCTGAGCAAAAATTAAATTACTTTATCGTCTCCGAATCTCTGTTTCTGTGGTAATTAATTAACTAATTAAAAGTATTCTTTTACTAATTTGTTTGTAACACGCTTTTATAATTATAATTCCCTGATCAAACCAGAAATGGTGGGGTTGCTCACCACCAAATGAGCTGATGATTGTCTCTGATAACACTTGTCACCTTTTTAATTCTCTGAGTCTTCATTGTTCCTGTTGTTTACATTTTTCATTTTCTTCTTCTACCTTTTAACAATTAAAGCTATGTGTTGGCACTTTTTTTAACGTTTTCTTCCGAGTTTTCATTTTCTCTAGCTAGCTAGCTCTACTTATAAGTTCTCATTGGTTAAGTTGGTGTGGTGGTGGGTACTAATGGCAGTGGTGATGAATTTGATGCAGTAGTAAACAGTACAAATTACCAACTGCGCTATGATGGAGTCAATCGAGTCTACTGTCCCACCCGGTTTCCGCTTTCATCCGACGGATGAAGAGCTCGTCGGGTACTATCTTAGAAAGAAAGTTGCCTCCCAGAAGATCGATCTTGATGTCATCAGAGACATTGATCTCTACAGAATCGAACCATGGGATCTTCAAGGTACTACTCACGAACTAATAGTGCATTGTTCGGGTTTCATCCCTTGATCATTTACCGGATCATGCTAATTAGGGTTTTTGGGTTCTCATCAAGTGGATGTTTCTTTTTTTTTTTTTCTTCTTCTTTGTATATATAACCTTATACTAGCTCTAACCTTGTGTACTATTTTGCGGATTGATGGGTTGGTGCCGAATACATACTAATCCACATTACCTGCTGCATTAACGTTTGGTTTACATAACATGGATCTTGATGATCTTATTGGCATTAATGGACAGAGAGATGTCGGATCGGGTATGAAGAGCAGAACGAGTGGTACTTCTTTAGCCACAAAGACAAGAAGTATCCAACTGGGACAAGGACCAACAGAGCAACCATGGCTGGGTTCTGGAAGGCAACGGGTCGAGACAAATCAGTATACGATAAGGCAAAACTGATCGGGATGAGGAAAACCCTTGTCTTCTACAAAGGAAGGGCTCCAAATGGACAGAAAACTGATTGGATCATGCACGAATACAGACTCGAATCCGACGAAAATGGACCTCCGCAGGCAAGTGATCAAACCCATCATCATCATCATCATCACCATCTCTCTCTCTCTCTCTCTCTCTCTCTCTCTCTCTCGCTCTCTCACACACACACAGAGTAAAACCTAAACTTTGAACCTGTTTTCAAGGTCACCATGTCAAGGAATTTGAACAGCACTTGTTGACCTAGCTAATACTTAGGTTGATTATTTGGTTCTTAAATATTTGAGCATAAAATTGTACAATGTATCAAGTTTGGCATACCATCACTTTATGGACTAAAATGTCAATGACAACACTTTGTCTTTCCATGCTCGATCGTAGAAGATGTGATAGTGGCCTCTCATGACTTCTTCGTATGAGACCTATAGTTTTTCCAGCTAACGTACACCTGTAAAATATTTTACAAATTTCTTTTATTACCGGCCCCTTTGTGTTACAAAGAAGGTCAATGGAGGAAGGATCGATGTTCGAACTGTTGACCCTTTTGTTTTTTGTTTTGTTACGAAGGCGAGTTTTGAATGTTGTTCTCTGGTCTACTTTTACCCATCACTCTACTTAGTGGCACTGACCTTCTATATTAAGATAAGTGCACTTTTGTACAGAAGTTTAAGGAGAAACAAGTGCAATATGGATGTGTAGATTTTTGTGTAATGCAATTCTAAAAAAGCAGAAACTAACAGATTTTCTAAAGGGAATAGTAGAACAATCTCACTTAATTTGCATGCGTAACTCGTAGACCAAATTTGCATGCGTAACTCGTAGACCACTTATGTATGCACTCTCACTTCCACCAACACATCAAAGTCAAAAGTTAAAGCCTTCAAAAGCATGTTTTAATTTTCTTTCTGCCAATTCATCTTCCAACCTTGGCTTTCAGTTTGTCAAAAAGCAAACATCCATTTCTCATGCATGGCCATTACCTTTAGATTGACATCAAGTTACTACCTCTCTCTACCAAACAGAAAGAAAACTGCAAAAGCTAATTAAAGAAAATGCATGTATATGTATAAAGGTAAAAAGGGAAAATTTTCACTTTTCTCCTCCAGAAACATTGACCCTCTCAACCTATTTCCAGTTTCCACCAACAAAATGATTAATAATTAAATAATCGAAATCGGATAATTAATTATTTTTGTCTCATTTCACTTACAAATAAGTAATTTGGTTAAGTTTTCGCAGGAAGAAGGATGGGTGGTATGCAGAGCATTCAAGAAGAGAATCAGTAGCCAAAACAAAAGCATTGAAGGCTGGGACTCAAGCTACTTCTACGAAGAACTTAACGGTCTCACTTCCGTCGCTGATCCAACGGATTTTATGATCTCGAGGCAGCCCCAGAGCTTTTTAAGCCAGAATTTCATGTGCAAGCAAGAGACGGAAGCTGATAGTTTGAACTTCCTGCACTCTGATCCGTTTGTCCAGCTTCCTCAGCTTGAGAGCCCGTCTCTTCCCTTAATAAAGCGGCCGACCTCAATGTCTCTTATCTCTGAGAACAATACTGAGTTAGAAGACGAGCAAAGTATTCGAGGGTGTAACAATGCGGAGAAGGTTACTGACTGGAGGGCTCTGGACAAGTTTGTGGCTTCACAGCTGAGTCAAGAGGAGAGGTATGAAGGTGATGGAGAGGCAAGCTTTGGTGCACATGATGAATCAGATATGTCATTGTTGTTGTTGCAGAGTAGTAGTGCTAGAGATGATGATGATCAAGTGGAGAACAAGTTAAACGGGTTCCTGAATTCGAGTCCTGACTGTGATATTGGGATATGCATATTTGAAAAATAATGAAGCAAGAGGGACAACACTTGGGGGAAGGTAATTTTATTGTTACGCACGTAGGTATTATAAATGGTATAAGGGTTGATGAATGTCGATCCTAAGACATATTTTTGTAAAAATATGCTTGTGAGTGGATTTCTCTCTCTTTTGCACACCCCTAACACACATTCACACACACAAGGTTTTATATATGTAACTATGAGTACATCTCGCGAAAAATTATTGTATGGTATTGAAACACATTTACATAATAAAATCAACTTATTACCTATTATTATATGGAGAGAGAGGACAGATTTATGATTACGTGCAATAACATGGTCGCATTATTATATGAAGTAACAATTCCGATACTACACAACAATTTCAGCTGTCTTACAATTCCTCCCCGCATCACAAAAACAAAAAATGTTTCTAATTGGTCAACAACTCAATTAATTGAGGATAAGCCCAAAAGGAAAGGGTTAAACAATACCGATTAAGGTAATATACATACCGGCCATGGTGTTGATGGATAGTGAACACCATCATCTCTACGTATAGGATAAATTTTTAGAAAAATTATTTTACTTAGCAATACAACCAAGTGGTATTCCATTTTATATGTTAGTGAGATTTAATGATTGAATCTTATCAATGTAGAATTCGATTCCAATTTATTTTCTTAGCCCCTTACTGTAAATATATCGTTGTATTAAAAAAATACTGAGGAAATGATTTGCACATTTTCTCACCCTACAACTCTCTTCGTTTTTGGCCTAAGTAAAGAAAAAGAGAATCAAAGAGATAGAAATTAACAAGAATGTGTAGAAAGTAAAATGAGTGTGCGAAAATCATTTTCTAATTTATTTATCATCTTTGATTTTGAACAATAAATTATGGAATAACATTTCAGCTTATAGTAAAATTAGATGATCTTATTTAATTTTGAACAAGACCTCCATGCTTGCGCTGAGTATCCATAACCTGCATGAAATAGACCAGCTACATATTGCATGAGAAAGCCACATCACACACACTTTTAGTGACCTACGTTGCAATGCATGTTTGTAACTGTACCACTGAATAAATGTTTCAAAACTCAGAAACCCTAATTAGCTAAGATAGTTCACACATTCCATTCTATTGTACGTTCTTTTGTCAAAAATCTGATTAACTTGCAGTTCCTTACATGCGTTCCTTGTAAACAAGTAGCGTAATTAGATTAAGAATGGTGGTATCTTGGTTGTCGGTATGGTGGGCCCAAGGGTTGTTCACTGTCCAGCATGCGCTGTGCAACGTGGTACCTGTTGGGCATGCTTTGTTCCTCATTGACATTTTTTGGCCCCTCTTTTGTATTTTTAGTTTCATATGCACATGCCCTCTATGTATTGCCACACTTCCAATTTTAGGCATGAGAAACTCCAGCATGCACTACAATCCGATGAATTTTAAATGTTGGAGTTCTTGTGTTGGATGAAATAATCAAATAAAATTGTGATCTGGCTTTTGCATGACGTGGACCATTTTAGATGATACCTAGCATATGTTATGCATATTTAACTCTTTAGTTATGAGCAGCATCATATTTGATCTAAATATACTGAGTGAGCGGAGTATTCATTTTTTTGGAATATTGTAAATTTTCTCATTAATTTAGCTTGATGGATCTACTCTAATTAACTTCTTAATTGACCTTAGTACAATGCATAATTGGTAGGACCTAATTAGAATGGGACAATAGCAAAAAAAATGTGTTTCACTTTTAACTAATTAATCATCAATCAGTGTAAAGTGTAAAAGGCACTAAACGGAAAGCTTTGCAATTAGCATGATCCACATGTATTTCTAGAAGGCATTAACCGGAACCCTTGACAATTAATTGCACTTGAGATATATTAACATGTTATTTTACGTGGGATCCAAATGCACCTTAGCCATAAAAAGCACATTTCCACAACATTTGGTGCAATTGCCAATAGAAACATGCCAAATTTCAGCATGTAAAAGTTGATTATTACACTATCCTGTTGGGAATGATTACCATCAAGCTACTCTTATGATGAAAATTCTAAAGTGCAGAGTGGCTTCCGGTGAATTGGATAATTAACATAAACAGACGCATAATACCCAATATATAGTACTAGTAAGCAACATTCTTGTAACTCCTGAATCCTTAACTAATCGACTAAGATATTCTGACTTATTGCGCCATTCTCTTTTACTACTTAGACTGACATCAATACCTAGATTTCATTCTAATTGACAACAGAGGAGGAACCAGATTCGAAACCCTAACTAAGAAAGCAACTAATTTTTTAACTCCAACAGTTAATTTGCCAGATTAATTTATATAGAATTGGAATCTTAACCATGTTGATGAAAGCACAAAATACTTACGACCAATAGAAAATTACCAAATTAATTAACTTATCCAAATAAATTTTATATATGGTGCTCGTAACTTTTTGTCTGCAACCGTTGAGCCAGTATATCACGAACACAGATGAGTTGTTCATAGTATATAGTATTGGACCCTTATGATGAGCTTTACTATATTTTATTTACTATATAGTCATTAGTATACATAGCAAAAACAATTATTGCCATTTGCCCACCCCGTTTCAGAAAATGTCACATTGAGCCGCCCCATAACATAAGCATGAGCTGTTAGAACATTCACGTTCCATCAAACGAGTGCATTGAAAACCAAGTTGATTCTTTAATTGAATACATAATCACCATTGCCAAGCCGGTCCCAAAAGCCAAAAGGGTATATATATTAATATATGCTTATTATTCTCAAAAAATGAAAACTTCAATCAAATTTTAAACTCGGAAGGGTTGAAGTGGTTTTCAAAAGGAACTAGAAAGTTTCAATCTTGGTAATCGGTTCTGTATTTGAGCTTATTTTTTACACTAGTTTACAATTGGTCCATGAACTAAATATTTGTTACTTGAGGTCCCTTAATTTAACAAATTGTGCACCATTGGTTCACGTCATTGACTTTTGCCAACGTTTTTGTTAGTCTAATAATATGGCATACACGTGAGTCTCACATATCAAATTGTAAAATATGTGTTCCAAGACAAAGTCTATACTATGGTAAAAATTTAGGAACCAAAATCTAAATTAAGGTAAAAGTTCAGAGACTAATTGCGAATTTTATGTCATGCCACGTAATGAAATTAATGATAGAAAAGCTTACGGATAGACCAATTGCACACGTTGTTTTAAATTCAGTGACCTCAATTAACAGATTTTTACTTCAGTGACCAAATCTAAACTATGGTGAAATTTAAGAACTAATTTTAAATTTTACTATTTGAACTTGTGACTAACCAAGAGCTTCTATAGGCAAAGAAAATGATCTTTAGCTAGCAATCTAGCTAGCTTTTGAAGGAAGAGAGTGGAAAATATTGATGGGTGAAGATGGATAGCAATTAGTATTGGTTGACCAAAATAAGCTTCCTTTTGGACAACAATTATACCATAGGAATATTATGAGACCAAACCCAACCCTGGGCTAAAGGTCAAATTACCCCATTTATTCCCCCCCCCCCCCCACCCAATCCAATCCAAGCCAAATCTTTAGGCTAAATGCTAAAAGCTAAACCCAAGCCAAATTCCCCCCAAGACATATGTGTGGACTCGTCCAAGCCCAGACCAATCTCGGCCCGGTCACGCGCTCAACTCGCCCTAACCGGGCTGATGCTTTCAGCACCCTACAGTGTGGGACCCACTGTCAGGGCCGCTGTTGGCCACCATCATGAACCTAACAGCTCTTTTGTTCATTTGACGGCTGACATTTTTGGACCGTTGGCAGTTGGTTGATCCAACGGTCCAAATTCAAATTTTTTTTTTTTAAATGTTACTTTAAAATACATCGAATCCAACGACTGAGGTCAAATATAATCAAATCTAACGGTAAAAACAAAGTTCTAACGGCCCAAATTTAAACCAACGGCTAAAATAATTTAAAAAAATTATTTAACTCAAAATTCACAAAAAAAAAAAAAACTATAAATACCTATGTATTTGTTCAAGCATCCACACAAAACTCACTTTTCTCCTACAATTCTTCCAATTTTTCTTACTACCATTTCTTCTCATTTCCAAATTTTTCAAGATGGCAAGAGAGCATATTAGAGGTCGTAATTGGATCTGTAAGGAAGATGTTGCTTTATGCTTGGCATGAGTTTCTGTTAGCGAAGATGGTGCAGATGGCACGAATCAAAATAAAAAGGTTTTGTGGGATAAAATCATTGAAAAGTTTCATGGAAATTGCAATGATGGTAGGAGGAACGGTGGTGGTGTTTACGATCGGTGGAACACTATCAACAAAGCATGCACTTTATGGAAGGGAAGCTTGGAGAGAGCTGTGATTGACATGGCTAGTGGAAGGAGCGCCGCAAAAATTGTGATTTTTTTTTTGTTGATATTTTATTTGTCATGTACATAATATTATTTTGGCACTAATTATTTTGATGTATTTTTAAAGCAATGGAAATTTACAAGACAAGAGTAACACCAAAAAAATCAAGTTTTTAAGTTGCAACATACTTGGGACGTCCTCGAGGATTGTTCGAGGTGGGGAACTGATGCAGACCAACAATGGGGAAGATTATTTCAACGTGAAGCTACATCGACAAATGCCGGAGATGAATGTGTCAATGAAGGTGTCGATGAAATGACCCCAACTCCTTCTTTTGCAAGGCCCTCGGGAAGAGATAAGCAAAAGGAAGCAAAGAGAAAAGGGAAGTCCTAAGATCCGATGAGTGGACACATTGCTACCAGAATTGCAAGATTGAGTGAAACCCATAGCACTCACCAAGAAGAAGCGGCTCGAATGCGTTTGCAAATGAAGGGAAGAAGGGAATAGGGAGCAAGATAGGTTTGAAATTAATTTCATGATGGAGGACCTCAACAAATACACTCCAGAGAGGAAGAAGTTTTTACGTGGTAAGCAAAAGGAAATTTTGCAAAAGTATGCCACAAGGAGTATATTTCAGGTTGATGAATCATCTCAACCCTATATTCCAAGTCCACCACCAAGTCAAGATGGTGGATATCATTATTAAGTTTATGTTGTGTATGAATTATCGATTTTTGTATTAAGTTTATGTACTTTATTAATTGTCATGTGTATTAAATTTATAGCTTATTAATTATTGTTTCTATTAATCTAGATGCCTTCAATAATTATTTTACTTATTATTCCACACTTTAATGTAGAATAGATGCCTTCAATAGTTCAACCTCCATTCAATAATTTATCCAACATACTAGACAAAAGACTTTGCACAAGAAGACACTTAAATTTGTTACTAGAAAATACTAGCATAGTACACTTAAAACTTCAATTTAACACAGAACACATTAATACACCAACATCATCAATGTTCACCTTCTCGGCGCCATACATGCTCAACCAAATCCTTGTGGAGTGTGTCATGACCTTGAGGAGCTTGAATTCTATTTAAATGTCTCATATACTCACTCAATGCGACCCTATCCCGTCGGATCTCATATGTGGTTGCAGCGAGATATTCAACATCTCTTGCCATAGCTTTTGCATGTGTTGGTTGGTCATCATCCACATCTTCGTCTGAATCTTCTTCAATTTCGATGTACTCATCTTTTACAATCATGTTATTGATAAGCTCATATATATATATATATATATATATATTACATCAAATTCGCTTGTCCTTTCTTAGTTAGTTCCTTATATTTTTGAGCTATTTACTTTGTTTTTTTGTTTTGTAGGATTTGTCAAGCAAAGAAAAGAAAAATAGCACAAGTGGGATTTTAAGTAACAAATTCGTCAAAACTGCCTGTGCAGGTCAGTTGACTTTGGAAGCAAGTTGCGAACAATTCAGAATGAATTAGAGAATGATCTTTATATGGTTAGAAAGCTACAGATGTCTATTTTCTGGATAATTTCACGGATTGTTAATATCATTTTTTCTAGAATAAGTTATGGATGTTTTAACATTGAAAGGTTCACAAGAGACTGAGCAGTTTGTAACTGCAATGAAAGCAATAAACTCAATAAATCTAGTAGCTAAAACTGATGCAGTCAAGTACAAGCCAGCTGACACCTATTCAAATATCAGAGGAAATGGAATTAAAGATGAGGATTAAGAGGGAGTAATTGGCATAAAGGCTGCCTAAAGAGTTACAATTGTTTTACCATTTTCTCTCACTTATTGTCATCACTAAATTGCTATAAGTGGGGGGAGTTATGGAAATGATGCAGTAAGAATTGGTTTAAAGGAGTGTTGGGGCAGGAAATAAAGGGCAGTTTTTATGGACAAAAAATTTTGTAAAAAGAAAAAAAAAAAAAGGCTGCAGGTTGCAGCGGAAAAGAAGGAAAAAAAGACAAGGCATCAACGTTGGAAAGGAAGGAGGAAATCTTGGCATTCTCTTCTTTCGGTTTTATCTTTTCAAGCTCATGTCTTTATTTTGGTTTTATTTAAGAATTATGTGTAACTAATTTTTAGAAGTTAAGGGCTGTTTTGAAGCCCCGAATATGATTGCAAGTTTTTTATGACATTTCGTTTGAATTACTTTTATGAATGGATGAAAATTGGTTCACTACTTGTCTCATTGATGAATTCTTTATGTGTTTTCTACGGATGCATACTTAGTAAGCATATCTAGGATTCTAAAGCTATGAATATGTATGTGCCTACCCTTGTCGAATGAGGACCTACATATGTTCTAAAGTAGTTCTTGTTAATTGTGTTTAACATGTCAACCAATTTCTAGGATAAGTAAGACAATGCTAGTACTCACGATGCCTTGTGTTGACTCAAACTCTTTTCATTCTTAATGATTTCTACCTGTTAAATCTATGAACACGCCATTCTAGATTGCATGCTAGGGACTAAGTTAAGTTGAAAACGTCATTCTCTTAACATACTATATAAGAAAGAGTAATAGGTTGAGTTCTAACATTGAGCCAACTTGAGCATCGTCATCCGGAAATAAAAGGAATTTGAATGGAACATAACATGTTTGCATGATTATTTGGTGGTGGATAGCAATTCCCTTAACTCGTTTTCCTTAATTTGTGAACTATTTAAAATTTGTTTCTGTTCTATTTTTATTCGATTTAATTTAAATAGCAAATCAACTCTAAAAATCCCAAAACTTTGTGTGAGTGTAGCTCTGTGTGTCTAGTATCTTCATATAAAATTTCGTAGACTTTAAATAAGTGTGAGTAAGTCTAATAATTATTTTTCGGTGGCTGGTCACTAGGGACAGCATCCCAGTTTTTGTGACATTTTAAGTAGTTAGATAAAACAATCTTCTGCAGGAAAGACCTTTATTTTCATATGCTACAATTGACAAATCTTAGTTTTAATAAGGAAAATCAATAGGACATTTGTGTGCTACTTTGTGGTGTGCTTTTAATCCTATCAGTTGTGCAAAATTATGCACGTCATCATGATTGAATGGATGTCTTCGGTATGCCAAAGTAGTGCAGGCCTTCTAATAATGGCCCATCGAGCTTGCAGGATCTCGAACGCTTTCTCCACATGCTTCTTGTAAGACTTTTGCCTCTACAATAATAATTTCTTCTTTGCACTATCGGGATGAGAAAAACTTTTGACAAAGGTAGACCAACTAGGATAAATACCCTCAGTTAAGTAGTAACCTAGCTCATACCTATTGCCATTTACCTTGTTCTGAAATTCTGGTGCCCATCCATTGACAACATCATTGAACATAGGAGAAGACCAAATAACGTTGATATCGTTGTTTGATCTAGGAGCGCCAAAGAATGCAGGCCAAATCCATATGTCGTAAGACGCCACAGCCTCGAGCACAATGGTTGGCTCGTTATGACGGCCCTTTAATTGGCCAGCCCAAGCTTCATCTCTAATATGGCTTGTTATGATGGCTTGAAAACTTTGAGTTTTAACGATAAAGACAAAATAAAGGGTAAAGTGAATAGTACTAGGATTAACTTTTTAGTGTAAAAATTTGGTTTTTCGTTAAAGTGAACAGTATCGGGAGCTTTTCGTTAAAGTTCCATATTTTATATCCTTTGTGGCTTATCCATCGTCTATGCCAACAAAAAGTGTTTTTAGGAGGATGCCTACATAGGGCATTATATGGGAATTGAATTTGAAGCAGTATTTAAGCTTTAATATGATTTCAATTCGCATAGGTCAGTTGGTCATTACAATGCGTCCGACTTGTGAACTGAGTTTAATCCCCTTCTCATAAATTAAAATAATTTAGAATGATCACTCTGTCAAAGACAAAAAAATGTAATCCAAGTCAAAGCATTGTGATTTGGGTAAAACCCCAAACAATGTTAAAAGGGCTGGACTGGGAATGCCTGAAGCCTTGAATCATATATAGATTCGATTCAAATTTCTTGTCCTAAAAGATAACAATGAATCTGGACTGGTCTTTTCAACTCAGCCCAGCATCCAATATGGACTCGATGCAAATTAAAGCAAAACCTCTGGCTCAGGATGGAGACACGTTTGCAACAATGATTTATGCTGCATGGTCATATCCTGATCATATCCATTTCCAAAAGAAAGAAGAGGATGGAAAACACTAGAGTTATCGAATTTTATAAAATCCAGTGCTGCTTCATTTTTAGGTTTTTTTTAATGAAAAAAATTACACTTAGAGTATACTTTCAATACTTAATTATATTTTGAGACACCACTTTTTAAACATTTCAAGAAATGACATTTTTAAAACCCACATAAGATGACATCATGTCCGGTTTTTCCGTTAGAAATGGAGTTCCCGTATTCTGTTAAATAGCGATCGGTGATGATTCGAATCATTCAAATTATATTTTCATTTCTCTGATGTTTTTCCTTTTTTATGAAATTTATTTGTTCCGATTTATATTTCGTCATCTCCCTCAATTATCTCTCGCCATAGTTTCTATTTGAATCATTCAAGTTTTTTTCGAAGGTAAGTGTTTTTCTCACGTTTAACTCTCTTAATTTTATGTGTTCTGATTTAGATTTTTGAAGTGCTGTGTGTTTTTTAATTTATTTTGGTTTAAATTTTGAAAGAGTTTATGATTTTTCAGTTTTTTATTGGTTGCATTGAGTTTTTTTGGATTGTTTTTTTTTTTTGCAGTCACGGTTTTTCAGTTTTGAAGATTTTGATTCGATTTGACCTCATTTGATTGAGTGTTTGGTGAATGTGATTTTTTTGTTGTGCTACTTTTGTTTTTCATTGAAGTTCCTTTTGTGTTTTTGCAATATAGTTATCATATATATATATATATATATTTGTTAGAATTGGAATGTATTGTGAGTTAGTTTAGTATTTAGCGAAGACTATTAATATTTATGCAGCATCAAATCATAGAATCGTGCAGAATCAGTAGGCATAAGTTTTTTGATTGGGGGGGGGGGGGTTAGGGGACCCCCTAATAGATATTTAATAATTTTCAACGTAATACTTGTGTAGCATTAGTTTTATATAAACATTCATTTTCAAAGTAATATTTGTGCAATATCAGCTCATAGAATCTTGCAAAATCAATTGTCATAAGTTTTGGGGTGGGGGTTGGCGAAGGTTATTAACATTTATGTAGCATCATTTCATAAAATCATACAGAATTAGTTGGCATAAGTTTTTTTTTTCTTTTTTTTTTGTTGGGGGGTGTTGGGGGGGAACACTCTTCCCCATAAACATTTAATAATTTTCAACGTAATACTAATGTAACATGAATGTGCAACATCAGCTTTACATAAACGGTAATTTCAACGTAATACTTGTGCAACATTAGTTTTGCGTTGCACTGTGTTACAGATATTTGTGCAAGATCAGTTTCTGTTGATTATAGATTTACATTTTAAAATGTATATATATATATATATATATATATATATATAATTATTTCTGTGCAGTATCAGTTTAACTTTATGTTTTTTTTTTGGTGTAGATCATGTCCATTGTTAAAGTGTTGAAGTGTGCATATGAAAATTGTGCGGTAGTTGTGCCGCTTTATCCGCTAATTAATTATGAGGATTTGTGTGGGCAATTAACTTTGAGGTTTCCAAGTTTGTCATTAGGAGGTTTTCACTTGAAATACTCATTATATGGAGGTGAACCAAACTGTTTATTAGAGTGCAATGAAGATATTCAAACCCTTCTACTGGTGAATAACTTGATTTCAAATCCAGTTGTTGATGTTTATGTTCAAGCTAAGAAGAAGATGTCTATTGTTTCTACTAGTAGTGTGTTGTCTTGCATAAGTGAAGCTACCAGTATTGGAGATGATAACCAATTTTTGGGTAAGTATGGCTCTTATAAACCTCATCGTTATGCAACAAATGAGTGGCAGAGTTATATTTCTTATGAGGATCAAAGTTATAAAGATGGTGCAATTGAGTTTCGTAGAAAACTTACACAATACTCTATTGAGGTTGGTTTTGTTTTCCAATTCACTAGGAATTATTGGAAGCGTGTTACTGTTGTTTGCTCAAAGAAAATGTCGGAAGGATGTCAATGGCATGTTCATGCTGTTGTGCAACAACCTATTGGTTGTTTTATCATTAAAAAATTAAATAATATTCATACTTGCATTGGATGTATTCGTCAAAAGGAGAATAAAAGGTTTAACCCTTCTGTTTTGTCCTCTTTGTTGGCTGCCAAGTTTCGTTCGAATCCGTCTATTAAGGCAAATGATGTTATGAGAGAAATTAAGAAGAATTATGGTCTTGATGTTAATACCATGCAACTTGGCATGACAAAGAGGTTGCATATAATGAGATTAATGGTGATCAGGCTCTCTCATTTGGATTTTTGCCTTGGTACCTTGATAATGATAGTAATCGGTTTGAAAGGTTATTCGTATCTTTTGGAGCTTGTGTTAAAGGATTCATATGGTGCAGACCACTGTTGTTCCTTGATGGTACACTTTTGAAGGGAATATATACTGGTACTATTTTTTGTTGTTGTTCTAAAAATGAAAATAATGGTAAGTTTTTTTTTTTTAAATTTATTAAAGTGCAGCATCAGTTTAATAATGTGCAGCGTTCTGTGTATTAAAGTGCATCATCAATTTAATAATGTGTATTATCTGTTTAATAATATGCAGTATATATTTATTGAAGTGCAACATCAGTTTAATAATGTGCAGCATTATGTATATTAAAGTGCAACATTAGTTTAATAATGTGGATCATCTGTTTAATAATATGCAGCATCTGTTTATTGCAGTGCATCATTAGTTTAATAATGTGCAGCATCAATTTATTAAAGTTGCCTTTGTAGGGCTTCTTCGGATGTAGTCAGTTGTTGAACTTTCCCTTTCATTCAATGGCAAATAGAATAATCTGTCTCTATTGTTGTACTATTCTTCAACTAAATTGACCTATATACAAATTAAGCATATGTTTGAAAAATGTACTAGGAAATCACTAAAAATATAAGCAATAATGAATTTACACTTACCACTTTATATGCATTGTCATTGTGGATGTTTGTTTCACCTTCTTAGAGGTTTTTTCTATTAGAGTTGTAAAAATTGAAATGCCTCTCCTCTGTGTCGAACACAAGCAATGTGAAGTATTGGTGATTTATAAGAGGTATAAAGATTTTTTGCATAACTCCCATTTGCTTGTTTAATTGCTCCCCTAAACTGTGCTTTAATTGTTTCATTTTGGCTTTGCCGTTTTCATAGTTGTGAAGTTCATTTGTTTATCCAGAACATAATTAGTATATGGACAATCAGTATGCAGCATCAGTATGAATCATCAGTGTGGACATGTATATGAAACATCAATATGTAGTTTCATTGACATTGAATTGATTTTGTCTAAATTTAATATTTATAACTTACAAAGAGATTGACCAAGAAGTAGAAGCTTTGATGATCCAAACTGCTTTCTTGGTCCATTAGAATGTAGTTGTATGCATCAATGACAATATTTGTAACTCTCTCATCTGCAAGGAATCCATCCATATATTCTTTCATCACAAAATTGTCATAGAAGCTGAACTCATTTGTAGTTGATGACCAATATATGTCTCTGAAATACAATATACATAGAAACATGTTAATGCATAATCAGTATTTTGAAGTATAACATAAAATATAGATTTAGTTGTAATTTTTTCTTACACTGGTGCTTTTTCCTAGAAAATGTTGATGGCTTTTTTATCCATTGTGGGTAGGTGAAAGTATGTTGAATGACCTTTCCACTCATTCAATGGCACACCCCTACCCAAAAAGTCCACTTGGACTCCGAAATCGAGTTGTGCTGGCCGACACCTGGAGGGTGACGAAGTCATAAAATATAGTGTAGTGGAAAAATAATGTGAATAAATTTAAACCTAAAAGTGCCTAATCAAAAGAATGTGCGGGGTGAGCGGGATTGAACTCATTTCACATGTGATGGTAAAGTATAAGAACAGTACAGTAATTAGGATAAGGGTTATACCACTAAAGATAACCATCTCCTGAGATTTGCCAGAATCCTCGTTTACACGTAAGCATAGCTACTAAACCTGGACGAACGAAAAACAAAGTTGAGTGGGTCAGCAAAACAACGTTTTGTAAAAACCTTTATTTTCGAATATACTAACCCCTCGTCGTAAAACAAGTATAGTTTTCTTAAAACATACTACGTAATGCCTCATGCTATAGGAGGTGGGCATGTACATATAAAGCACATCGCCCTCTCTTCGTTAGTAAATGTGGGATGTTACATTTGATTCTCTTGTTTTCTTCATGGCAGTGTAATAGAATTCCAAATCTCTCTTCTTCTTTTTTTTGTTTTTTGCTTGATGCGCTTGACCATTGTTCGAGTTTGTGGCTTAATAGGTGTTTGAGGTTCTATTGGTCCTTTTTCTAGAGTTTGCAGAACCTATTTTGACTGGATATCTACCTCTTGATCAAAAGAGATTACGATTTTTCCCCCAATTTTAACATATTCGCTTTCAGTTGCAGAATCTTGATGAACTGGTTTATCCGTTTTCTCTTATTTTTTCTGGTTTAACCTCATTGATGAAACCCAAGGTCTTGTTTAGCTCAGAAATTTTTTATTCGTACTTCTTCACCAATTCTACAAGAGAAATCTACTCAGCTTTTAGAATTTGAAATTTCTCTCTTATTTTTTTTTCCATTTTTCCTTGTTTAATGCATTGAGTTCAGACTGCTTCTTGTAGGACTTTTCTTGCTACCATTCAAGTTCATTCTTCTCCTTGACCAGTCCATTGTTCTTTTCCAGCAACTCATTCTTTTCTTCTTCCCATTTTTTCTTTTGTTGCTCGAATGTAGTGCTCATCTTCTCGAGTTCACTTTTTTGGTTTTCCAATTTTTTCTTCTCTTTTTGCAACTTCTTGTTTTCTTTTTGCAAGTCCTTATTATCACTTTGCAAAACATCCTTCTCTTCAACTATTTTTGCAATAACAGAATTCTTGAAGTGGCATATGTTGATAGCATTATTCAATATTTGAAACTGAAGTTTTGCCTTCATTTTCTAGTACTTTACAACATCTGTTTGGCTTTGAGAAAACTCTTCTTGTGTTAACTCCTTTTCTGAGTTTTCACATTCCCATTTGTCTTTACCCGTAAGAAGAGCAAAAAGCCATTCATAGAATGTTTGTTGCTTCCTTGTCTTGATTGTCAAATCTTCGGGGAGAACTGGCAATTGAGGAACAGATGGTGCATTTCCTTCGTGTTCCTTATCTTGAACTGTTAGTAAAGGGACTGAGATGCTTTGACCCACTATTATCACTACCTCTTCTTGCACTATAGAAACTGATTCTTGGATTTGCACTGGAGAAATTGATTGTTCAATTGATGTACCTGGTGCCTCTTTTGGTATTACCTCTTCTGGTTGGAATTTAACCACATCATTGATGACCCTATCAATTTCAGTCTCGTCAATGTCTGTGATGTCCACATTTCTTTCTTTATTTTCAACACTTTGATAGGCAGAATTATGTGCAATATTTTTGTCATCTTGGACTTGCTCATTTGGAATTTGGGTGCCAAAGATACTCTAACTATCAACTAGTGTGTCAAAGTTATCTTCATTTTCATTTTGTTCTCCACCCTTTTCATCTTGAATGTATTCAAAATCAAGAATTAAATGACAAAGATTTAGTATGCAGCATCAGTTATGGATTATAATGACAAAGCTTCAATGGATTATTACTTATACAAAGATTTAGTATGCAACATCAGCTATTGATTATAAAGACAAAGCTTCAGTTTTATACCTGAATAATTATACAACATCAGTTATGGATTATGTTGATGCACAAAATCCGGAGGATCTTGGACCAACGTAAATCTGGCCATGAATCACACAAACGCACAAGAACACAAAGATGTATCGTGGTTCACCCCAATGTTTGGGCTACGTTCACATTGATGTTGATTCCATTTCACTTTATGAATGTATGGATTACAATAGATCTGTAAGGGTGCTCTTTGTGGATGCAGCCATTGACATTTTACTCTCTGTTTGGCTGAGAGGGTATTGCCCTCTAAATTGTTGTAAGGCTCTCTGGATATGAGACCTTGTCCCCTCAATGAGGGTGAGGGACAGTCCCTTTTATAGAATAAGGGCTATTTTCCCCTCTTACATGGGTTATGGGCTCAGTAATGAGGCCCAAAGATGAGGTCCAATATATGGTACCAACAAGAGTCCCCCAAGTCTTCAGTTAAGATAGTCTTTTGGTTGGAGACTTCAAATTCAATCCATGTGTAGGTCGAAGTGACTAGATATTGTCCTAAACCAATACTTAACACAAGGTAATGCTCAACATAAAGCAATACTTGCCTAGAGGTATTACACGTTGCGAGACTGCTTGGCTGGAGGCAATGTTCGTTGCGAGGCTGCTCGGCTAGAGGCTATGCTCGCGACGAGGCGGTTGCTCGACCGAAGGTGATACTCGTTGCGAAGCTGCTCAGCTAGAGGCTATGCTTGCTGCGAGGCGGCTCGGCTCATGGCATTCCTCATTGCAAGTATGTACTTTATGTCAATATGCACTCAGTATGAGTTGATTCTCGACATGATTCAGGTCCGCTTGTCGAGTTTGCATATTGGGTCTATATGTCGGATCCGTGGATAAGGTCCGCAAGTTGGGTCTTTAAGTCGGGGCCATACGTAGGGTCATCAAGTCGGGGCTATCTGTAGGGTATTTGAGTTGGGTCCAGGCATATAGGTGTCCAAATAAGCAAGTGTCCAAGCAAGTGGGTGTCCGGTCAGACAAGAGATCACTGTTCGGACTAAATATTTATCACCATAAGCATGTGGCCCATCAGTCTATAAGTTGGTAGACTTCTTTAATCAACAACAATGTTGATCAGTAGATCTAGTTGCTCAATAATTCCTGACAATAAATGACAGTATAAGTATGACCGTATAATGAATAAATCAAATTGACATAGTTTGGTAATGCAAAATATTGTACCATGTGCCTACTACAAATAAATAATTTATTTAGTCGTGTGGTAAATCACATGTTGTATAAGTGACATAGTTTAATGACAGTCACAATACTCTAGGCCATGAATAAATATTGCACATGTACTTGGGTTAAATATATGTCACTAGGTGATGAATAATATATATATATATATATATATATATATATATATATATTTTTTCCTTCGTGGGGCTGTTCTGGGATAGTGGGTTATATTTGTCCCTTCATGATGAAGGTTTCATCATAACGTTTAAATAATAAAGGTTACTTTCATCATAACATATATTAATAACATATTAAATAAAAAAGATAAAGTTTTTATCTTTTGCATGGGGGTTGTCGACAAAAGCCATGCTTAGATGCCAAGCTCTGCTTAGCCCCTTATATATATAAAATATTTTCCTTCGTGGGGCTGTTTTGGGATAGTGCGCATGTGACTAATAATAATAATGCTAGATTAAGTAAACAAGTTATTTTGTATAGTGCGCATATAATGATCAGGAATGATTACAGACAAGTAATAAACTATCACAGAATGCATGTGATGGTCAGAAATGATCAAAAATAAATAATAAACTATTAAATAAACAAATGATAAGTTGGAGAAAAAGGGAATCCTTATCTTCTCCAATTAGATTTTTGTCGAAGACTTGGGTTGGAATCCTCTGAGCCTCTCCGGTCGAAACCATTCGTTGACCTCAGTGGCAAGGTATTCAAGGACAGCGGCGAGGTAGACTGGATGAACGGCCAGGTGTGCACCTCCTGACCTTGAACTCGAACATCCTGAAGTGGTCGCAGGAGTAGGCGTCGATGTACTTGAGGTTGTCTTTAAAGATCTAGGACCGCCGCTCCTTCTCTCCCAGTATCTCTATGTCAGGATTATGAAAGCCAGAGATTTGCCACCTACCGCTGACCTTTATGTTGAACTGAAGCTCGAAAATTGTTCAAGCAGCAGTGATAGCCTGCCAGTGCTTCTTGTCCTGAACATCTCCCACCGTAACAACTCTTCTCACGGTGGTCTCCATTGTCCCCTGCTCCGTCACAACATACCCATCCACATCCAGCTTCAATTGCCCGCCAAAAAATTGCTTTGCCGGATCATGCCCGACCGCAAGAAAGAAATCGGTGGATATCTTTTCGTCGGTGGATATCTTGAAAGGGGTGGCCTAGAAGTCGACTTTGTTGACCATTTCAGAGAAGATCGTGATGCCTAAACGAACTGACTGCATTCGGTAATTGGTCATGAGAATTGTTTGAGGGAATACCGGGAAGTTCTCGAAGTGGGTGGTGGTGGTGGTGCTTCCTCATGACTCCGTACGCATGCAGCAAAACCATTTTTTAGATGGAGGCTTTCCAAGAACTGCTTCTTGCTTATATGTGTGGTCCTCCTTTGGTGGTGAGTCAGGTCTACCACTCGTCTTCTTCTCAATCCTAGCCTTGTTGAAGATTACAGTGAATCCCTCAACTGATGCTGGATCATTGACATCCCAATTTTGGCAACGGTACACCCTTTTCCCCCATGACTTTCTGCTGAGATTTGTGAGAGTAACGAAAAAAGACGGCGATTGATTTTCTTTGGTTGTAGGGATTTGAGGTGGTCCGAGTACTGAAGGGATTTGAGATGGTGATGGATTGACGAGTCTGCTTTTTTCAGGTAAGGTTCAATGGAAGAGAGAGAGGTGGTTGGAGGTTTGCGAAGGTATTCTGGAAAAGCCCAAAGAGTGAGGTTTTTAGGTTCTTAGGTTGTGCAGATTCACGGTGGATAGATGAAAAAAATGAAAGAGAACCGACATAGCTTTTCGTGTCGTTTCCCACAGACGGTGCCAAATGTTGATGCACAAAATCCGGAGGATCTTAGACCAACGTAAATCCGGCCATGAATCACACAAACGCACAAGAACACAAAGATGTATCGTGGTTCACCCCAATGTGTGGGCTACGTCCACACTTATGTTGATTCCATTTCACTGTATGAATGTATGGATTACAATAGATCGGCAAGGGAGCTTTCTGTGGATGCGGCCCTTGCCATTTTACTCTTTGTTTGGCTGAGAGGGTATTGCCCTTTATATTGTTGTGAGGCTATATGGATGTGAGACATTGTCCCCTCAATGAGGGTGAGGGACAGTCCCTTTTATAGAATAAGGGTTGTTTTCCCCTCTTACATGGGTTATGGGCTCAGTAATAAGGCCCAAAGACGAGGCCCAATATATGGTACCAACATATTATAATCACAAAGATAAAAACTTAGTATGCATATCAGTTATACCATACTTAGTATAAGTTTTTAGCATGCATTATTACTTATACCAGATTTAGTATGTAGCATCAATTATACCAAACTTAGTATGCAGCATCAATTAAAACAAAATTAATACATCATTAGTTATACCAGAATTAGTATACAACATCAGTTATACCACACTTAGTATCCAACATCAGTTATACCAGAATTAGTATGCAACATCAGTTATACCAGACTAAGTTTTTACCATGCATTATTACTTCTACAGGAATTAGTATGCAGCATCAGTTATATCAGAATTAGTAATAAACATCAGTTATACCAGACCAAGTTTTTAGCATGCATTATTACTTATACAAGAATTAGTATGCATAATCAGTTATACCAGACTTATATAAGTTTTTAGCATTCATTATTACTTATACAAGAATTAGTATGCATTATTAGTTATATCAATTAGTATGCAGTATCAGTTATACCTGACTAGGTTTTTAGCATGCATTATTACTTGTACAAGAATTAGTATGCAACATGAGTTATAACATAATTAGTATGCAACATCAATTATACCAGACTTATATAAGTTTTTAGCATGCATTATTACTTGTACAAGGCTTAGTATGCAGCATCAGTTATACCATAATCATTCAGTTTGTGACATTTAAATTTTTTTTTATGGCAAACTCATGATTTTATGTAAAATATAAATACAAATTTTAAGCAGAATTAGCTTGTTTTTGGATTTACCATTTTGTCTGTTAGGTCATCGTCTTGACTTTTTAGCTTATCTTGGTTTCGTGTTTTTATTATCCACGCAGATAGTGCCATTTGAAATTCTTCATCATCTGTTTGATCATTGCTTTTTTTCGGCACATCTGAAACAATTCTTTCATCATCAGCATCATCAACATCACCTTTTAAAAGTTTAAGTGCCACTATGGTTTCATCCTTATTGGCTATTTGTTTATGTCCCACTACCATTTCAACTTCTTCTGGATCTTCATGTTGAGGCACTAATTATTTATTTTTACGGTTAAGCCTTCTTTGCTTTTGGTCCCTTCTTAGCTACTTTCTTTTCCATTTTCCTCTTTTTTGATGCAGGCGGAGGATCGACAACGTTGTCATCATCATCTTCTGGGCCCTGTTCTATTGACTCCTGAATTTGTTTTGCATTCTCCATCTGTGAAAGTTTAAAGAGCTATGTTTTTTTATACTTTGTTTGAAAACAACACACAACAGGTACATGTAGAATATCTTTTCACACAAAGTACATGTAGAATCATGTTTTACATAAAAGTATATGTAGTATTAGTTTTACCTCCAAATCTTCATTTGCTTCTTTATAGATTTTTTCATGTAGAATTTCCAAATCCCACTTCATTGCTGTTGGCGAGCGTTTCTCCTTTCTTTCTATTGGGTTGATGATTGTGGTGTGACCACAAATCCAATACTATAGACAAAATAAAAGTTAGAGATTTGTATATTTTTGTAAAATAAGACAAAAACTGATTTTTTATTTATTAGTTTTTGTTTGCTTACCCGTAAAAGTAAAACAATGCCACTAACGGTTGTTTGTTTGTGTATTTTTCTTTTATGTGTTCTATTGATTGATTCCATCAAGTATCTTGTTGTTTCCTTGACCCAGTTGTATTGATTTATGTTATCAATGGAGTTGCAATTCTTGGCCAAACTCCAAGGGAGTTTCTCTGCTGAACTCCCAAGCAAATTTGTGTTTAGCAAATATAGAATTATAAGGCAGGCTGCATCTTGATCCCTTTCTGTTGTCCTAGTGTCTAATGCAACTTGAATTGCTTGTGCAATTTCTCTTCTACCAATTCTTGTCATTTTCGAGAAGTATTTATCAACAAATCTGTTTTCTTTCGACTTTGGGATTCTTGAGTCTCTTGTTGACTGAGGGGCTTCTCTGCTTTGGTTTGGGATCCCAAATATACGTTGGCCATCATCAACATTTACTTTGCAATATCCATTTTTGAATTTGAACATTCCCTTTTCAATGTGATACCATATCTCTATATGTATGACATCCCAATTTGATTTCTTCATTTGTAATTCACCTTTTATGTAAGCTTTCACTAGTCTGCCAAAATGTGACTTATATATGAATCTCAAGACTTCTGGTTTTTCTTTAAGTTTTGGCTTGACCTATTGTATTAGTTCTGCAAAGTCCAAGAAATTCAGTCTTATTTGAACATAGTTCTCATCTGTTGCTCGACGCTTTACGGCATGAGAAGTTGATTTCTTTTTTATTGCAAGATGTTTTACTATTGTCGTCATCGTCATAAAAAAATGAAACAATAATAAGAAGTCATATAAATGACAAGCTAGATGTAGCATCACTAAGCACACAAGCTATATGCAGCATCACTTAGTGCGCAAGCTTTATGCAACATCACTTAGCAAGCAAGTAGATACAGCATCACTTAGCGCACAAACAAATGCAGCATCACTTAGCAAACAAGGTAGATGCAGAATTGGTTGTTAACGCATAATGTAGATGCATAATTGTGCGTAAACCAATTTGTAAACATAAAGTAGAACCAAAATTAATTTACAAAGTGCAACATCAATACAAAGTGCAACATCAGTTCAAAGTGCAGAATCAAAGCTAATCGGTTAATGCTTTTTCTACCAAAATTTAGACATATTCATTTTCTTTTTCAGATGATTAAGAATCAATTTACAAATAGAAAGTAGAACCAGAATTAATTTACAAAGTGTAGCATTAGTACAAAGTGCAACATCAGTTCAAAGTACAGCATTAAAGATATACGGTTAATATTTTTACTCACAAAATTTAGACGCATATTCATTTTTTTTCTTCAGATGTTTAAGAATCAGTATACATATAAACTAAAATAGCGAAACTGAAACATCTAAAACACTGAAATTGGTTTTTCATAAACTGGAACATTGAATTTTTTGGTAAAATCAAGTGCAAAAAACACTTGATAATGCATGTGTTTTTTACAGTTTTCTTTTGCAAAATCAAGTGCAAAAACATGCATCCAAAAGTTTGGTAATGCATTCATTTGTTACAGAGTTTGAATTATAATCATGCAAAATGACAATTTTAAGTAATAGGAAAACCTTTGAAACACTGATCTTTCTGGAAATCCGGCTGAACTTTGTGAATCACTTACTGAAATTCCAGCTTGAAAGTGTAAAAAATTATGGAGATTTTAAGGTTTTTTGTCCGGTGAAGTATCTTTTGCGTGAGAGTGAATTTGAAGTGATAGATTTGGGGAAGAGGAACACTGGTATTGAATGGCAAATGGGAAGAAACCGATTAGTTTTTATGATTTTTGTCGTGTAGTGAATGCTTGTACCATATTTGACCAATCCCGAAACTACAAAGTACTGGTCAACATTATACCGTCAAGGACCCAGAAGAGTTTCCCTCCAACCAGGAGGCCAATTACAGCGTAACACGTGTCAACACCAAGAGGCCAAGCATAGGGCGACATGTGTCAACATCAAAGACCAATCATAGCATGACACGTGTCAAAGCCAGAACAAAGCTAGAAACCCTCTTCTATGAAAGGAGATCATTCTCTCACAATAATCCCTAATGTCATTTGTACTAAATCATTCACTAGTACTCACTAAAGGACACAATCAATGAGAACTCCTCTACTCCGTAGACGTAGCCAATCTGGGTGAACCACGTATATCTTGTGTTTGCTTTTCTGTCTCTATCCATTTACATACTTATCCACACTAGTGACCGTAGCAATCTAGCGAAGGTCACAAACTTAACACTTTCTGTTGTACTAAAGTCCCCACTGATTTTGTGCATCAACATTTGGCGCCGTCTATGGGAACGACACTTATTCCTATTCTCTTCAGCTTTGTCAAGCTGGTTTCCACCATTCGTACACTCTCTTTTGACTAGGCATCTTTCTCCAATATGAGGAGTGAAGGAAGCCACAACACACAAAATGACACCCCTCTTGCACCTAGTGCGAAGCAACGAAAGAAGGAAGGAAAGAGGGTTGTTCTTCAAGCTAAAGTCAATGAGCTAAGAGTTCAGAACAACAAGATAACGATGAAGAATGAGATCCTCCAAGACCAGTATGAGAAGGTCTTTGAGATGCTCCACAAGGCTAGATATACTAAAACACACGAGCTCATCACCCCTGTGGAAGTCAACCATCAACTGGGTGCCCCCTAACACGGAGGGTCATTTGTCCTCGACATGGGTATTCCTGTTGAGGAGCGAGCTACTCATCGAAATGGCGACCAATATGAGACTTCTCTCAACCCAGTTGCTTTGACCCGAAGCAGGAGGAGTAGAGGAAGACACCTCCTTACAGAAGGAGTAGAAGGATCGAAAGCCGTCTTTCGCGACTGTCGAGACTTCCTAAAGTAACGTCGAGACAATCTCATCCATGTAAGCTCGAAGATCAATAACCCAAGGGTCTCTGAAAAACTCAGTCCCCTTCATTGTCCCAGGCCGGCTACCAATTTGAGGAAGGGGCAACAAGTCCTAGAGAAACACGAAGGTATAGAGGACTCATAGATGTTCCGACAGACATACCTTTAAGTCAGTACGGTGAGTCCAGGAAAAAATCAATGCTTTTGATCAAACCTTCCTACTTATAAGAGGAGATGGAGATTTACGAAAGAAAGCTCCAATGGTACATGATTCCACTAAGGACCCCCTTGTCCTACAGCTCCTTAAGGAAGTAAACAAGTTGAAGGCCAAATGTCAGGCCGAGATACCTGACTGGAACCAACCCAGGCCTGGCCTTCTCACAAGAAGGATCTTCGACACCCCTTCAAGGGAAGACAAAACAAAAGCTTAGTTTACAACTCTATACTGGAATGGAGGACCCGATTGAACACCTTAACCTCTTTGAGTCCACCATGGCATATTAGATGTACACCGACGAATAGTGATGTCTTATCTTCCTTTCCACTCTTTCTGGCGGAGCTAGAAACTGACCTACATGCTTCACTCATAAAGTTTCAACATACAAGCTTCAACAAAAGAAAAAATTCAAAGAACTTAGTGAAAAAGGCTTTGGTGTATTTAACACAATACGTTGAAATGAAGCAAAGTTTATTTATTGATATCTCCGATAAGTTACAAATATGTGCATATACATGAATCAAAATAAACAAACAAAAGGGAGCCTTCACAAAGGTTGCTCAGGAGAAGTCTCAGCAGTCGGCAGAGCCCCAGAAAGAGAAGACACCAGAGGGTGATCATTCGGAGCCTCAGTACTGGGTAGAACCCCAGAAGGAGGAGGCACCAAAGGATAATCATTTGGAGCTTTATTAAGCGGTACAGTCCCAGAAGACGAAGTCAATAAATGCCTTTGGAACAAACCCACAAACCTCTGATGATCAAGTAAAATCTGACCATCAGATTCCTGCAGTTGGTCAAGCTTCCTCTTCATGTTTGTAGCATAGTCATGTGCGAGCCTGTGCAACTGTTTATTCTCATGCTTGAGCCCTCTAATCTCCTATTTGAGACTTATCACTTCAACAGCCAATTATTCAACTTGGCGAGTTCGAGCAAATAGGAGTTGGGCCATATTACACACAGAACCTGCACATTAAACACTGAGAGCCAGAAATCCTTAACAACCAACTCATCAGACTGTTTGGAAAGTAGTCTGTTATCTTTGAGAGTGAGAAGGTTCATAGTCACCATCACATCAGTCATATCATTCTTCATCACAGAGTTCCCAATGGTAAGAGGACCAGGAGGGGATAAGAAGGATGGGCGTCATATGTTGTCTTGAAGAGGTATGGCTGCCTCTTCACCAAAGTTCAAGTCAAAACGACGGTCGGATGGGCCAGACATTTTCAGAAATGATGAAGGAGAAATGAGGTCCAATAAATCCCTGAAGCACAAAAACAAGGGGAAAATTCCTACAAGCAATAACTCTCTGAACGTACTTTTTGCACACAATTGGTGCCCCTATAAAAGAAAGGGCAGCAGGGCCATTTGTTCAAAAATAGAAGAGGTACCACTCTCCGGATTTCGAGAAACAGATTTTCCTGAGTAAAATATGTTGACAATCCCCACACACAACATCAGCTCATCAGGTACCACATATAACTTTGCCAAAGATCTCTGACAAAATTTAGACACATAAATTTTGAAGGTCCAGCTACCCTACCATTACCCACAAGGGTAAAGAAACAGCACCACTGCTTGATAATTGGAAAGTCCCTATGTGAGTCAACCTTCGTGCTTCGTCGTAAGCCAGACTGGCAAAAATGCCCAACCTTTATTCACATCAAGAAAACACTCCCAACAAGATTACTTGCTCAAAAATTGAAGAGGCATCGCTCTCCGAATCTTGAGAGCCAAACTCCTACTAGGATGGCTTTCTCAAAAATCAAAAAGGCACTGCTATCCGAATCTCTAGAGCCAAACTCCCACCGGGATTGCTTGCTCAAAAATTGAAGAGGCACCGCTATTCGAATCTCGAAAGCCAGACTCCCACTAGGATTGTTTTCCCAAAAATCAAAAAGGCACTGCTCTCCCAATCTCGAGAGCCAGAATCCCACCATGATTGCTTTCTCAAAAATTGAAGAGGTATCGCTCTCCGAATCTCGAAAGCCAGACTCCCAACATGATTGATTGCTCAAAAATCGAAGAGGCACCGTTCTCCAAATCTCGAGAGCCATATCCCTAACAGGATTGCTTGTTCGAAAACCGAAAAGGCACTGCTCTTCGAACTTCGAGAGCCAAATTTCCTTGGATAAAGCTTGTCTACAATCTTCACACGCAACATCAGCTTTCCAGATACCACAGACCACTTTTTCAAAGTGCTCTGACAAAGTTAAAACACATGAATTTTGCAGCTCCCATTACATTGCTATGACCGAAAAGGGTAAAAGAACAGCGTTACTACTCATTGTTGGAACAATTCCTATATATGTCGACCTTCATCCTCCACACCCAGGCAGACCTGCAAATAAAACAAAATGCTCAACTTTTCTTCACATCCGAGAGGGCACTCTCAGCAGAGTCTCTCGAAATACTCATGTGAAATCCCGTACCTGGATTTCACTGTTATAATCTACATATTTGTATTATTGAGACTTTATATTATTTTACGAGAAATTATATTAATTTATTTGAATTTAGATTTAAATTAAACTAGTTACAAAGCTAAAGTTTGGAAATTAATCATCTAAAATTCGTAAACCTTTCGAGGTCACAATTTATATTTTTGGATAGATCTCGAACCATGAATGCATAGGCAAAAGCCATTTACAAGTCCGGATTATAACGGTACAGTTGCGGACATCTGAAGTTGTGTTTCTAGACTATAGATTTTAATTTCTTTAAAACTCCCCGTGGAAATGGTGACCAAGGAAAAAAAAAAGGAAGGACCAACCCAATTCATGAGGGAGTTTAAGGGAACCAATCAGGGAAAAGAAAAAAAAAAGAAAAAAAGAAAGAAGTGAGTTGCGGGAGAGACAGGGGAAGAAAAGAGAAAAGCGGGAGAGACCAACGGGAGGAGGGGAGAGGAAAGGGAAGAAAAAGAGTGACCAATGGGGGAAGCATAAGGAGGGAAAAGAAGGAGGGGAGGAAACACACAACCCGGACCCCCTTTCCCCTTGACCCGATTTTCCTCGACACGACCCGTGGCTGCAACAAATTCCGACAGGTTTCCCGTCCATTTTTCCTACGATTGACAACCTTCCACCCCTACCAAACAACTCCCTAGCCCTCCCTTTTCCATTTCCACCCGAAATTAGAAAGAATTTGGTTTTGTTTTGGTAGAAAACAACCCGACGAGATTTATGGGTGTTGGCAGCAATTCCACCATTTTTGTAGATATCGCCGATGACCACCACCCTTTTCCAACTCCTCTTAAAGCCTGGATCAAAGCCCAAACTAGTTTGGGGGCGGTGGAGCTACAATTTTGACGAATTGGAGAACACCCAATTTTAGGGTTCTGGCGGGTTTATGGTAATTGGAGGCTTTTCCTGGCCAAATTGGACTTGGCCATAGGTATAAAACTTGCTCTACTCATTGAGAGCTTCATTTTTGTAAATTTTGGTAATTTTTAAAAATAGTTGAATTTTTCCAGCAAGTCGGGGCGGCCGACTGCCACCTGCGACGACGGCCTGGCCAGTGGGTCGAAGACATCATTTTAAGTTCAAATAAATGCCTTGGTTTCATAATTGATATCCGTATGACATAATTTGATTGTTTGGACTTAGTTTCATTACGTACCTTACTTGGTCAAAATATGAATCAACGATCCGACCGTTGGATCGTCACCAAACCTTAATGTGTGATAGAACATAATATTTGTGCATCATAGAAACTTACGAATTGGGAATTCGACGTATGGATCTTCCCTAATTGGATTTCTAAGTTGGCAAAATAAATTGTTGACCGCCACTTAATTCTAGTAATTGGTGGAGATCCGACCATTGGATCGCGATGGGAATTTAGTATGTTGTTCTAGAAGCATAATGTGGACTTTGGGAAGTTATGGATTAGAAATCCAAAGTGTGGATCTTGAGGATCAAATTATGTAGAGTTGTGGACGCTATCGTTGACCGAGAGTTGATTTGTGGTCAACACGTCTCGAAACATTTTAAATAACAAAATTAGTACTTCATAACTAATTGAAGTCTAGTGTGGCCTATATTGGTGAGATTGTAACTTGAATGCATGAGATATGATTATTATCTTAATTTCTTATATTAGTATCATTTGTGAATATGAATTGGTCTTATAAATATGATTTCTATTGAAATGTGAACTTTATATATTTAGCCATAGACCTATGCTAATTAAATATGTTTAGGCTTGTGTATTGATGATGTTTGTGGTATCTATGTGTTTAATTAACTTTTTAATAATGTGAATGACAATTATGGGATCTAAATATTGTTTGATAATTAATTGGGTATGATTGCCAAATGAATACCTATTCGAACTTGGCATTATTACCTAGCATGAGATGGAGATGAAAGTTAGGAGATGAGTTAGTTACTTTATTAGATTTTTAGTAGAAATAGTAATTGAGGGTATTCCTTGTGTTGTGCTCCATATGACTAGATTCTGGTTGATATGTGGAATCGATAGCATGTATGCGTATAACTATGTATAACTTTTATGCTTGTATGATAAGATAGTTAGTGGTCATGAGAAGTTGATAGTGCAAGTGATTCCGTTGAGTGATGGTTCAGAATCATATCCTTGTTTGGATTCCGTTGAATGGTCCAAAGTCGCATCACTTTATTTATTGGTTTCTTAGATTTGATATCAGCTTCAGAGATGTAGGATGGCTTAACTGTGTCACTCTAGTCTTAGTTTTAGTATATTTGCGAGCAATGGTTTTGAGAATCTTGTGGATTGAATTAGAAAAGCTGTTGGACGTTTGGGTGACTCCTTCAGGATTTTTTATGATTTCTTAAAGTATGAATTTAGAAGATATGGTTATAGTTGTTATTATTCTGGTCAAATTAGTTAATTAGAATGGATAGAGAATTGTATTGTGCTTCGTCGGTTCTTTGATATGATATATGTTGTGAATTGCGGTATCATGTTGCGACATAATGACTTATATAGAAGATTGAAAGGAAATCATGATTTTCAGGTGGGTTTGTAATGTAACCATGAGTCTAGTAATTTCATGCTTGTCAAGTTCTATTGATTGATTGAGAAATGTTATGCCTTTCAGCTTAAACGGACTGTGTTATATGTCAATTATAGTGCATGATGAACTACGAATGGCTTGATCCCTGGGTAGGGTACGTAGGCAGTCAAACGAGAAGGTTAGATGCAGCCATAAAGTGTACAAATTTTACTACGCAATTCGAGGCATGGCATGTGCTTGGTATATATCTCGGACACGAGTATGTTAGATATATGGTTATTTGATGACATCAAGTGTCAATCTTGGACGTACGTCAGGATCGGGGCATACAACTCAGCTTCTTTTCCCCCCGATAATACCTCTGCAAACAAGCCACACCAGAGCAAGAGTATCTCATATCATCAGGGTTAAAAGCAAGAGTATCTCATATCATGCTTTTTCCCTGTCTTTTCCTTTACCCTTGTTCTTGCTTGGAACTCATTGCCTGATTACTTACTTGGCATTGCTCTCGAGTACTCATCCTCAACATCTTATGCTTCTAGAAAAGATACCACATCTGCCTGAGGAACAGATAGGGCAAGTGAGAAGGCTACAAGGAAGCATGTGGAGATAAGCAACATAACACGTGTTGATTCATCTCAGCAAAAGTATCTCATATCATCAAGGTCGAACACACTCTTTATTCGATAGACTTGTTTTGACCCTCAAATTCTTGAGTCGGCCTTATACTCTGTAGGAAACCAGAAAACCCTCCAGCCCAGTTCAAAAATAAGCCTGTGGAAAGTTACTTCTTCAAAAGAAAAAGTATCTCATATCATCTCTTCTCCTTTTTCTTCTCTTTATCCTTCTTGCTAGCTGCAAGATAGGGAGAATGAGAACAATCAACTGGAACTCAAAATCAAACTGTTGATCTGAGACTGATTGCTTGGAACTCAGATTGCTTACCTTGTCTGTCACCTCTTTCAGCAGATCTCATCGCTCAAAGACTTGGGGGACTCCTACTATATGGTTTGTATCGCGCTTATCCAAGCCCGAAACTACAAGTAAGCTTCAAGTGAAATTGATACATTACCTTGTGCATCTTCATCGGTTAAAGATACCACCCCTGGATGGAGGAAAAGTACTTCTAGAGAAGATGCCACATCTACCTATGAGATAGATAAGGCAAGTGAAAATGATACCACACTTCAATACTTAGAAGTTTCGTGATTACTTAACTGTTTGGATCTTGCAAGTCCCCAACCGAAGAGCTTCCCTCACTCGGGAACTTAGAGGAGCACTATTTATACCATACTTTACCAATCCCGAAACTACCAAGCACAGGTCAACGTTATACCGTCAAGGACCTAGAAGAGTTTCCCTCCAACAAGGAGGCCAATCACAGCGTAACACGTGTCAACACCAAGATGCCAATCACATGGCGACACGTGTCAACATCAAAGACCAATCACAGCATGACACGTGTCAAGGCCATAACAAAGCTAGAAACTCTCTTCTATAAAAGGAGATCATTCTCCCACAATAATTCCTAATGTCATTTGTATTAAATCATTCACTACTACTTACTAAATGAGAGCTTGAACCTATGTACTTGTGTAAACCCTTCACAATTAATGAGAACTCCTCTACTCCGTGGACGTAGCCAATCTGGGTGAACCACGTACATCTTGTGTTTGCTTCCCTATCTCTATCCATTTACATACTTATCCACACCAGTGACCGGAGCAATCTAGCGAAGGTCACAAACTTAACATTTTCTGTTGTACCAAAATCCTCACTGATTTTGTGCATCAACAGTGAACATGGCCGTTTATTAATGTTTATAGTCGAGTGGCATGCGCCGTAATTTTAGTCGGTCCGTTTCTTTTCGGGTTGGGCTTGGTTTTGTGTTATTGGGTTTTTTGTCCCTTTTTGTAATGCTTTAAAAGGTGTGGAGTTATGTGAAATATGGTATATATTTGTGTCACTATAAGTAAAGCTCCTTTTTTCTATCTTGTGCTTTTAGTAGGGGTGAAAAAGAATACCGAAAAAATCGAAAGCAACTCAATCCTTATTGAAATCGATTTGAAAACATTGAATTGGTAATTCCGAAATTTTGAATAACAGGAACCAAAAAACTTGGTACGGGCATTGGTATCACACTCGTTCGATAAAACTGAACTGAACTGATTAAATATATTTTTTTTTAATTTCAAAATATATAATATATACGATTATAAATTATTACAGTTGTCGGTTTGATTGAGATTTAATCTCAACCGTTCGATTAAACTCAACTTTCTCTCTCTACACCTCAGTTCTCTTTTATGCTTTGTCTCACACACTCTCTCTCTCTTCGTCTTCGACTCCTCTCCGACGTTGTCTCTCTATCTCATTCTTCAACCGCACCAGACTCACACTACACCACACACCGACCACACCACCAACGCGACACCATTTCTCTCTCTATCTCCTTCGACAACTCAGATGCAAAGCCTTCTATCTCTTTCGCCTCCGACCGTTGCAATGCAGAAGGTAAGCCTTCTTTCTCATCTTCCACTTCCGACTTACTCATCCTCTCGACCCTCCACGACCCATTATGTGAAGATCCAAAGCCCCAATGGTAACATCGCCATTTAACTCTAAGAACTCCAATCTAAGTCTTCGTCCACATTGCTGCTACACAGCACTGAGAATCATTTGAAGGAGCAACCACATCACTACGGCGTAAAAGGTCAGCCGTCTCGCTCATCACTCCTTCACTCTTTCAAGATTTGGGGCTTCTGAATTTAGAATTGGAGGAAAAATTTAGGATTTTTTATTTCAGAATTGGAAAATGATTTTTGATTCTGGCTTAAGGGATTTTAATTTTCCAAACCCAAAAAAACCGAAAATTCGGGATCACCAATTTTCGGTAAATCAATCTTTTCAGTTCGGAATCGGTTTTTGTTTCTCTTATTTGATATTTTCCATTCGATTTTCGGAAGCCACTTTTCAGTTTGGTTACCAAATCGAAACCATGCTTTGTTATTAGTGCACTACTTGATTCTTTATCCTATCTGCAAATACATAAACAAAAATAACTCATAAAACAACCCAAAAAATTAAACTTTAAGAAAGTAATTTTCACTCACCATGTTTAGCTTCTCTCACATTCCTTATACGTTAACCCATCAAATTCAATAAACAAAAAAAAAAAAGTAAAATAAAAAATCAATGATTAGGATTAAGAGCAACTCCAGCCATGCTCTTTGCTGGGGGGACGGGCTGCAGGAAAGGGCCCGAGGGCCGGTTGGTTCTTCTCCAGCCATGGAGAGCCCGAGGGCCAGGGGGTGGGCAATTGACAGGCCTGTGGCCCGAGGCCCGTGACGTCAGGCCTGGGTCCGGGCTTTTTTTTTTTATTTTTTTTGTGTCAGGCGCGTGCCCCTCACTCGCGAGTGGGGGCGCGTCACCCGACAGGATTTCAGGCAAGTGGCCCGCACGCCAGTTATCGTTGGGAAGCCACGTGGCTTCCCACTGTCCGTTCGATCCCAACGGCTCTTTAATACGAGTCGTCCGATTTGCAACGGTAATAAAAAAAAACTGATTTTATATCAACCATTCGATCTAAGATCAACGGTTGATATTAATCTGCTTTATAAATTTAAAAAAAAAGAGAAAATAGTTTTAAAATTAAGAAAAGTTACCGTTATGACACGTGGCACAATCTGGAGTGTTGGAATTCAAATTTTTTAAAATCCAACGGCAGAGATTAATTATTTGAATAAAAAATTTAAAAAAATTGTAAAAAATCCGAAACAAATTGTCAAAAAATCTGAAAAAAAAATTGTAAAAAATTGTTTTTACTTTTCTATAAATACCACTTCTTCTCCATCTACCTTACACCACAATTTCATATTTTCTCAACTACTTTCAATCAAATTCCTATCTTTCTCTCAAAGTTTCAATCCAACTTTTTTCCACAAAATGACTACTGATGCAGGTACGAATTGGTCGCTTCTTGAAGATGTTGCGTTATGCACTAGCTGGGTTGAAGTTACTCA
Source organism: Malus sylvestris (assembly GCF_916048215.2). Lineage (NCBI taxonomy): Eukaryota > Viridiplantae > Streptophyta > Magnoliopsida > Rosales > Rosaceae > Malus > Malus sylvestris. The sequence goes on along the minus strand of NC_062274.1, from coordinate 20,323,919 downwards.
TAATTCCCTTACGGGTAATGAGATGCAGTTGTGAGAAATGTGGAGTTTAATTCATACCAAATTTCTTGAGCAAATAGGTGGGAAAAGAACCAAATAATCGATGTCTAGTCGTTGGAAAATACTTTGCCATTCCTTTAGTACGTGGAGAGATGCCTTGACACAAGCTAGTAGTAATGTTCGAAGTGGGGCAAATTATGCAGATGAGGTAAGAATATATTATAATTATTTGTTTGTATTATTATTTTGTTACCTAATTTGATTATAATTATTTGTTTGTATTATTTATTTGTTACCTAATTTCATTATTATTATTTGTTTGTATTATTTATTTGTGACCTAATTTCATTATTATTATTTGTTTGTATTATTTATTTGTTACCTAATAATTTCATTATTATTATTTGTTTGTATTATTTATTTGTTACCTAATAATAATTTCATTATTATTAATAATTTCATTATTATTATTTGTTTGTATTATTTATTTGTTACCTAATAATAATTTCATTATTATTATTTGTTTGTATTATTTATTTGTTACCTAATAATTTCATTATTATTCATTTGTTTGTATTATTTATTTGTTACCTAATAATTTCATTATTATTCATTTGTAGCAACTTCAAGCACAAGCATGGTATGCTGCCAAAATCAAATCAAGAAACAAATCATTCCACTGGTGGGAATGTTGGAATATTGTTAAAGATTGTCCTAAATTCAAAGTTGTGCTTGTTGGTCCAGAAGTATGCATGAACAGAACCCCTCTACACAGCACCCCTCCACATTCTAGACCCGATCATGGCTTCCATGTTGATGAAGAAGATGGAGAAGAAGTGTCTGAAACGCCCATTCCTGAACAAGCGTCGGGGTCGACCCGTTATCCAATTAGGCCTCTAGGTAAGAAGGCTTCAAAGAGGAAATGGAGTGCTTCCAAGAATGATTATGGAAAGTACATGTAAAAACTTGCTCGTCAAGGTGAATTGACGTTGGCACGGGAATTGGCGAAATATGAGGCTGAAAAGGCTAGAGATGAGGCAAAAGCTGCAGCTATTCAACAAGCATTTCAAGCTGAATAGAGGGAAAGAGAGCTACTTAGGCAAGAAAGGGAGTTGCTTAGAGAAGAAAGAATTGCACAACGAGATCGTGACATTATGAACACGCGTTTAGAAGGGATGTCTCCAAATTTTAAATATTTTTTGCAGTCGGAGAAAACGAATGTGGTGCAAAGGAGGCGTGCAAGAGAAGCGAGATCAAGACAAGATGGTCCTAGCACAACAAGACAAGATGATCCTAGCACCACAGATTGGTTTAAGTGGTGATGAATAGGGTACTTTTGTAATCGGAGCCCATAGTTTTCCAATCACTTTGGGTTGTAATTTATTATTTATGTTGTTTCCATTTTATTGAAGTTAGTACTTTATTTAAAGTGAGAGTACATGTATTTAATTTCGTAATATATTTATCCTAATAATAGAATCTTTATTCATCAAATTATTCACGTATAATGAAATTATAAAACACACCAAATAAAACTAAAAAACTCACCAATTGGAATTACATAAACACACCAAATAAAATTACATAAACATACCAAATAATTCACACCAAATAAAATTACATAAACATACGAAATAATAAAAAACTCACTACAAAAAACACACCAAATAAAATTACATAAACACACCAAATACAAACAAACATACTAAATAAACTTAAGTATCTTCAGCTTGTTTCAATGCCCACTGGTGCTCTATCAAGTTAATTTGTCAATCATTGTGCATAGATGACCTTTGAAGTGTAGTATATCGTTGAATGACCCTTTCATTGTAACGTCCATCCCTTTCTAATGGCTCGTGTTGCACGGGTTCTTCGGTGGCATCATGCGCACAATATATCTGTGTTATTGAATTGTTCATCGTGTTTGGCTCTGGCTCATATTCATCAACCGCATCATAATCGAACTCATCTTCCACAATCATATTGTGAAGAATGACGCACGTCATCATAATGGATCGAAGTGACTCTACATCGAACATTCTGGCAGCACCCCTGACGATCGCCCAACGAGCTTGAAGGATACTAAAACAACGCTCCACATCCTTCCTGCACCCCTCTTGACAGCTTGCAAAGTGTTTTTCCTTTGCACTTCGCGGACGTGGCACTGTTTTGACAAATGTTTCCCACTGTGGGTAAATGCCATCAGCTAGGTAGTATGACCCGTCGTACCTACGTCCGTTGACGACGTACGTGACTTTTGGTGCCTTTCCTTGCAGGACGTCGTTGAACACTGGGGATTGGGCAAGGACGTTGAGATCATTTTGAGCCCCCGGAACCCCGAAAAAGGCGTGCCATATCCATGTATCAAAAGATGCCACTGCCTCCAAAATGATAGATTTTGCTCATTTTATGTCCCCATATGCGCCTTGCCATGCACTTGGATAGTTTTTCCGCATCCAGTGCATACAATCGATACTTCCTATCATCCTAGGAAAACCTCGTATCTCGCCTTTCTTCAGAAGCCTTTGCAAGTCCATGCGAGTAGGTTTTTGGAGGTACTCTGTGGTGTACAAAGATTCAACTGCTCCACAAAACCTCATCAGGGCCTCAAGAATGGTTGATTTCCCCATCCTCGTTATCTCATCCACTTGGTCTGCAGATGCTCTATACGCAAGCATCCGCAACGCAGCAGTGATTTTTTGCTCAGGCAGAAGACCCATAACACCACAAGCATCATTCTTTTGCACAATGTAAGAATCATGGTTGCAAACATCAGTCATGATTCTGTTGAATAAATGTCGTTCCATTCTAAAACGGCGTCTGAAGTACGTATCAAGAAATGCACTGTTATGGACAAAGTAATCGTCCAACAGCTCTTCACCCCGTCGTTGCCTGCTTTTATCAAGGTTTCTTGAATGGTTGGGCCTGCATATCTGAGCAACAGTCTGGATGACTCGACGAGAATGTGAGGCTCTAGCCATTCTTGTTTCGTCATCTCTCATTCTACGCTCCTCATCCTCTTCCATCTCATTTTTGGCTATCTGAAGGTTGAACATTCCTTCAGATTGGTTAAACAATTCTTCCTCTTGCTGATCGATTTCCCACATCATCCTTGATGAAGAAGAAGACATTGTAATAATGGATGGTGAAGAAGAAGCAGAAACTATGAATAATGAGATAGAGATGTTGAGAAAATTGGTGTGAGATTTGTGAGGATGGATGGTGGATTATATGGACCATTCAGAAAGGATTGGATTGTAGATAAGGCCACGTGGCATGCCGTCATTCGTTAAAAATCTAATCAAAATCTATCCTCAAAGATTTTGAAAAGATAATGACACGTGGCGCGATCGTATTGGATAAAAATCTTATCGAAATAGATCTCCAATAATTATCTTTTCGGATAATGACACGTGGCGCAATTTTGAACGAGTTAAAATCTGATCGAAATCTATCGTCAAAGATTCTCAAAAGATAACGACACGTGGCACGATGACATTGGATAAAAATCTTATCGAAATCCATCGCTAAATAATTGTTTTTTTTATAAAATGACACGTGGCGCAACGAGAATGATTTAAAAAATCTTATCTGAAATTACAAATAATTTTATTTTGTATTATTTAAACAAACAAAAAAACTAATATTTTATTGCCTATTGCCAGGGGGGAGGGCTCCAAGGGTGGAAATGCAAATGGCAATTACTGTTTATTAATGGCAGTTACTATTCATTAAAGGCAGTTACTATTCAAAATGGTGGATTCAATAGTGGATTGCCAGGGGGAGGGCTCCATGGGTGGAGTTGCTCTAAACAGGATGTCTGAAGGGCTTAAAAATGTATGTATTTATCATTGAATAATGCTTGCATTCCTCCCAGGGAATGGACTCATTCCCACTTATTTATAATGTATCTTCACCATAAAAATTTTATAATTGGAACTATTCAATCTTCTAATCTTCATTTGAAGATCATTCGTACAAAAAAAATCATTCAAATCAAATATTGTTTATCGTGAATATGGTACTTGGTAAATGTATAGTAAAAATAAGCGGCTCATTGTGAAAATCATGTTGGGTACATACACATTTGATTTATTTGATACATTTGGACGACTAATGATATCTAATTCGAATATAGGGATGATCTATAAATGAAGATTAGGAGACTAAACGATTTTGATTATGAAATTTTGTGGTGAAAATACGTTATTTGCAAGTGAGGAAAATGAGTTCATCTTCTTAGAAAGAATGCAAGTATTATCCTTTATCATTCTTATGCTTTTTCATCAAGTTATATTATATTTCATAAAAATTTATTAATTATCGCATATTGTCTAATATCTTAATGGATAAGGTATTGGGTTTTCACTCACAGGGCTCTTGTTCGAAATTCCCCTCTTCTAAATTATTTAATGGTTTTGAATTCTTCACCCTCCCCTTAATAACAGTAAATTTAAAAAATTATTAATATATACAATATGCTTATAATTTGACCCTTCTGACCACTAAAAATTCTTAACTGACGAAGGATGGAATTAGTGTTATTTTAGACGCGAAAGAGTAAAAAGAAGAAAGCGTCATGTGATTAAGAAAAGTGATTGGATAATTGGTAATTTAAGGTTATAAGATTATATGTTGTGGTTGTAGAAAAGGTATCAAAACTGGCTTAAGCCGTCATTCGCAGAAAATCTTGTCTTTTCTTTCTCAAAAATGGCTTGAGCCATCTTTTGCAGAAAGATGTTAAAGCAATTCCTATCCCAAGGGTCAAAACTGCAACCTACTAATAAATAGGGTTTTTTTTTATTGTTTGTCTTTTGGGGTTTCACGGGTTTTATTGCTTGTCTTTGAGTTTTCTTGTGCAGTTTAGGTCAGCAAGCCTTTATAATATGTTCTTTAAGTCTTGTATTGAGCATCTTTCATTCAATAAAACTTAGAAAACGAGAGTTTTTCTCACAACCTCTAGTTTTCCAGAATTCTATCCAAGAGTAATCGTTTGTGATCACTAAACCATAACTTTCGTCATGTCACTAACTCTGAACATTAATTATGTACAATACGCTTATAATCTCATTATCGTTTTAGGCCTATTGTGCTCGGAATCATAGAGAGGGAGAGGGAGGCCCGCAGTAAGAGAGAATAGATGATTGATGAATTCTATGGTGTTTGCTCATGGCACTGTGCATTTAATTGTTTTTTAAGTATTCACAATTAAAATTAAAAAAATGCAATAATCAACTCTTGGGTTGAGAGAAATAAGAGTGGATGGAAGAGTGAAAAAGGAGAGAGAAGAGGAAAATAGAGGAGAGAGGAATGATTAGAGAGGAGAGAGGAGAAGAGGAAGAGAGAGAAGATAGATTGAGGAGAAAGATAGGATGCAAAGAGAGAGTTGAGAGTGATTGATTTTGAACAAACAATATTATATGTAATAAAGATGAGGGGGTGCATCACAATGGGCTAGCAATAATGTGGTTTAAATTCGCTTTCGGCGAAAATCGAACATAAGACATTTCACTTACAAGTGAAGAGGTATACCACTAGACTGTAGTACTAAGTGGCTTTAAATGTTAGTGGGGAGAAGATCGGTGAGTTGATTTAAAAACTCTAAACAATGACTTTTTTGCGTTTTTAATATATAGCTATTTTTTAAGTTGGTTTTGAATTCAATTTTTGAAAATAGTCATACCAAACAAGAATTCTTGGCTTGAAATTCAAAAACTATTTTTGAGTTAAAAAAAAATCGATTCAAGTTAAATATCAAGCAGACCATTAAATTTTTTAACACATTTAGAATTACCAAATATTATATCTAAACAAATCAATTAACAATCCAACTCTTCAACTGTACCTTCTATTTAGAATGTCCTCTTCTTTACGTATTGCTTGTGGCGTCTCCATGACAAAAAGATTCCCTCTTTTAAATCTTTCTATGAATTTTAAATGGATGATGTAATTAAGTAATCACTCAACTATAAGTTTGCAATTTTCTTTGAACAAAATACTATGAATTAAATACCCAAAACCCCCAATCTTTAAGTGTCATTCCAAATTGGTCTCAACCTTTTTTATCATTCCAAATAAGTACCTAACCTATTGAAAATGTCAAATCCGTTAAGCCTCAATTAAATTTTGTTAAACTAACTAGAGATTACTTTCTCTCCGGAATCAATAGAAAGTCATGAAAGGATAGCCTCCATCAATTGTCACCACTCTCATCATGCCATCACCATCAAACCTAATACAAAACCACCAACTCCACTGTACAACTATAACTCAAGCCACTAACATCAAGAAAAAGGTTATGAAGGTTGCTGAAATGATATGAACTATCATGATGTGGCCATCATTATCTTCACCGCTCACAAAGAAAAACTAGAAGTTTTACGAGTTGACAATCGGCGTATGAGGAAAACACATTAGCAAAAATAAGCTCCTTGAAATTCTATCTGAGTTCTTAACCCTCTCATTTGTTAAAATATTGCCCTCCTAATATAAGTTCAATTTGGATCTATTTTCTTCAATTCATACCCATTTGATCATTAAGTTCCAGATTGTGCAATCTATGTTTGGAATTTAGATTTTGAGGCAACTAATAGTAATATTGACCATGATATACCCAATTGATGAGTTTTCGAAATTTATATTTGAAAAATCAATTGGGATATAATGGACATGATATTTTCAATAGGTTAGATACTTAATATAATGGATATTCTTGTGGCCTATATTTAATTGACAGGGAAAGAGGGGCCGGAGGCACAAAGATAATATAGAGAGAAAGATGTGTTTGTAGGGTTATGTAGAGGATGTGTTATTCCCCCTACGCAGTGCCTTTTATTTATAGTAATAAAGGAGGGAAGAATTCCTTCTCGTCCAAGGAATACAAGTCATAATATGGAAGAATAACTAGAATCAAATCTAATTTAGGATTTGCACAATCACACCTAAATAAGAAGTTTATAACACTCCCCTTTGAGTGTGTAAATACTCAAGTAGATTCAGCATCATGTAGAGTTGAGGAAGTCGACTCGTCGACACTAATTCTGGGAACACACTAGTCTCAAATAAGGTAGGAACTTGCATAAGGAAGCAAGTCTCACAAAAAACCAATGACTATGGTAAAACCGAGTAGGGACAAAACCCATAGGCTAAGGAAATATGCGTGAGTAATGCAAAGCCAAATGAAACGTCTACAGGACGTCATCAGGGATATGATCAACCTAAGGTGGGTGCCTCGTCAAAACCTCATTAGTTTGCAAACACCCAGTGGGAAAAATGCTCCTAATCGTAGGGAAAAAAAGTACATTAAGATCAAGCAAGTATACTTCAGGATACTCCCCCTGAGTTTGACATAATTCCAAAGAGACTAACAATGTTACAACTCATAAAGTTTACAAATACCAATTCCTTGAACAAGCTTCTAAAACGTTGCCTTCGGTGGTGATTTGGTGAAGAGGTCAGCCAAATTGTCTTGTTAACGGATTTGTGTGACTTTAATCTTCCGATGCTCTTGTTGTTGATGTGAAAGAAGAACTTTGGGACAATGTGTTTGGTGTTGTCTCCTTTGATGTAACCCTTCTTGAGTTGTTCGATGCATGCTCCGTTGTCTTCATAGATCATCGTCGAGACGTCAACGACGAGGTAAAGATTGTAGAAGCTTCGGATATGGCCCACAACTGCTCTCAGCCAGAAGTATTCCCAAGTTGCTTCATGTAGGGCGAGAATTTCAGCATGGTTAGACAAAATGGCAACTAAGGTTTGCTTAGTTGACTTCCAAGAGATTATGGTGCCTCAAACGATAAAGACATAACTCGTTTGAGAACACTCATTGTGCAGATCAGATAAGTATCATGCATTGGCATAACCAACAAGGCGAGAATCGACTTGAGATAAGAGGGTGTGACATCACTCTAAGATCCATAGAGATAGAACAAGCCCATATCTGTGGTACCCTTAAGGTAGCGGAATATGTCTTTAACACAGGCCCAATGTCTACGTGTTAGTGCATTATTATATCTTACTAAAAGATCAACAGCGAAGGAGATGTCGAGTCTAGTACATTGAGCTAAGTACAATAAAGCGCATGTAGCACTTAGATAAAGAACTTCATGCTCCAAAATCTATTCATCCCTCATTCGGATAGAAGGGATCTCGTTTTACATCTAGCCAACGACCATAGGAATACTCGAAGGCTTCGTTTTATTCTCGTTAAAGCAGCACAACACCTTATGAGTGTAGTTCGATTAATATACTAAAATTTCATCTAAACGGTGCTCTATCTCGAGACTGAGATAGTATAAGTCTTTCCTAGATCTTTCATCTCAAATTCTAACTTCAGGTGTGCAGCAGTTCTCTGGAGCTCTTTAGAAGTTTCGATGAGGTTCATGTCATCGACATAAATTGCAACAATCGCAAAATCAGAATGTGACTTCTTAATGAAAACACAAAGGGCATAGTTCGTTGTTCACATATCCTTGACTAGTTAAATACTCACTTAGGCAGTTATACCATATTCTTTCGGATTGCTTCAAACCATAGAGTTAACACCTTAGCCGAATTGAGAGCGTGTTTCGGGGTTTGAGACAAAGTGGGAGTCCTCCACGATAATTCACGTTGTTCTTCATGAATGGTAACGTTCTTATCTCCCTTTAACGACAAGAAGATTGTCTCATAGAAGTGACAATGCGTTAAACGAACGGTAAACAAATCAACTGTCAAAGGTTCTAAGTAACGAATGATTGAAGGAGAATCATATCCGACATAGATTATCATCCTCCACTAAGGCCTTATTTTTATATGTAAAGGCGGCGAAATCAGCACATAGACCGCACAACCAAAAGCACGCATATGCGATATGTCGAATTCGTATTCGGTAACCAACTGAATGGCGCTATATGGTTGGGTCGCAACAGGCCTCAGGCGGATTAACATGGCTACATGCAATATTGCATGACCTCAAGCAATGATCGGGAACTTGGTACGTATGACCAACAAATGAGCATTCATTTGTAACCGCTTAATGAATGCCTCTACCAGGCAGTTCTGGGTGTGAACATGGGGTGCTAGTTGTTACTTCAACCTTAACAGACATGCAATAGTCATCAAAAGTTATCCAATCGAATAGATTTGATCGGAAAATCAGGATGGTGAGCATATATTGTATATTAAATATGTATTATTGTATTATTATTCTATAATTATAATAAGTTAAAAAAATGAAATTTTATTTATTTATTTTATGATATATAACAAAATAAAATATAATTTATAATTTATAAAATATTATAAATACTAAATAAATCATATATAATGCGGATATAGTCGAATGGTAAAATTTCTATTTGCCAAGGAGAAGAAGTAGTTCGATTCCCACTATTTGCTCAGGATAATAGATAAATATATTAAATTTTTTTTTTTAATAGATAAAGCATTAAGTATAGCTAACCACAATAGTATAGGGGTTCTACTGTCCACTCTCTTTTCCTCCCACCAAAATGAAAAGGGTAATTCATTATTATATTTTGTTGTCAAAAAAAAAAATGTTGCGGAGACGGGATTTGAATCCATGACCTCAAGGTTATGAGCCTTGCGAGCTACCATGTTGCTCTACCCCGCGATGCATAAAAGAATTGGGAATTAATGGACAAACAAGGATTGAATGCGTCCATCTACCATATATGTACAAATAGGATAGCCCATTTATACATAATGTTAAAGAGGCCCCTCTATGATCAGAGAAATTAATAGAAACTGGATATTTTAATACTTGCTCTGAGCTTGATAACCTGAGCCAATAGTTTGGAGAATGCAGGGTTCCTTGTGGACAACAAGCACACTTATGACCAACATGTGGAAGCGTCAACCAAAACCATAAAATATCTAAATGGTCCGCAGAGAGGGTGAATCAATCCACAAATGTCCCCTTGAATCCTTTGTAGAAAAATAGGAGGATTCGAGCAAATCTTGTCATAAGAAGGCTTAATAATAAGTTTTCCCATATAACAGGTTTGCTATGTGATTCCTTGAATCGAACCTAAACTTCAGGTTAGTGGATGCCCATGTGATAATTTGAGGATACGGTGCATCACTGTTCGTCCAGGATGTCCCCAACGATCATGCCAAAGTGTAATTTTATGCGCAGTCCCAGAGGTAAGGCCGGCCACATAGTGGCTCTCTATAAGGCGTATGGTTGTATTATACAAACCACTCGGGATACGTTCCATCTTCTCTAAAATACGCTTCTGGCCATATTCGTAGGAAATAATGCAAAAAAATTCAACTTTGTTTTCTACATAGGTTTCAACATGGTAATTATTATCTTTAATGCCCTTGAAACTCAACAACGTTTTTCCGGAACGTGGAGAATAGAGTGCCTCATTAATGGTCATTATTGTATCATTGTACAACATTATACGTGTCTTACCGCATCCTTCGATCTGGTTGGATGGTCCTGAAAGGGTTGTCAGATGTGCATCCTTAGGTATAAAGTTAGTGAAATAGATGTGTTCACACAAAACGGTGTGTGTGGTTGCACTATCTGCCAGACAACTAACTTTCCCACTAGTCATACCTAGAAATAAAAATTAATTGAAGCGGTCACATGCATAAAAGTTTGAAAACTTAAATTCATTCAATTAATTATTTCGAGAAAAGTTTATAAACTTCAGGTTCATATTACTTGCAAACAAATGCATATATATACAGAAATATGCAAGAAAATATGCAAATAGAATTTCAGGTCTTAGAATTATAATAATTGAATTAATTTTTTGGACTTTGGACCAAAAGTAAAGTGTGGGTGAAAAATAACAATTAAGTTCAAGGCCAAAAAATATGGGCCAAAAGCCCAAGGGTGGGCTGAACAAATTAATATTGTGAGATCCAGGCCCAAATTTGAGCTGGAATGGGCTGATCAGGCCAAAAGGATGTAGGCCCAAGGCAGCAAAAGGGCTACCAAGGAAAACCGGGCTCAAAATATGCCCAGGCAAGGGTGCTGACCATGTACGGTAGGGAGCATGGATGCACCAGCGAGGTTGGGATTTGGTGTGTCGCAGCGTAGGAAATCCACAACAACCACATGGACTTGGTTCCACTGCAACGGGGACATGGGGACACCGATGACCAATTGGGTTGGTGTCACGAGTGGGCCAAGATAAGGGTTTGGGCTTGCAGTAATGAGCCCAAAAGAAAAAAAAAACCTTTTTTTTTCTTTCAGCTTAAGTCAATGCCAGGCCCAAAAATTGGTATCGAGCTTGGGCCAAGAAGTCCTAGTAGAACTAGGGGTTTTCGCCAGAGAAGATGACCGGCGCCGCCACTGCAGGTGGCCAAATCTTGGACGGGAAGACTCAGGGGTACCCTTTTTGGGTGTTTTCGACCATGATTACAAACGGAGATTTTGAAATCTCAACATTTCAACCAAAAAACCCTAGAAATTCAAATAGGAATTTCAAAAAATCCAACGAGATTCAAAGGAATTTTGGTCAATCTTCATCGGTGGACAAGCTTCAGGCCGTCATGACGGTGACCCAAGGTCAAGGTTGGGTTGCAGGCCCACCTGTGATGGTGGAGACGCCATTAAAGGCGTCAGGTTTTTCTGGGTTTCAAAACCAGAAGCCTTCGACTCCAGTTCTATGGTCTTGCGACTCAGCTCAGCCACTCAGGCTGCAGGCCTAAGGGTTGATGGCTCGACAACTTGGTGGCTTACCAGCCGTGGCTTTCACAGTAGAAGGGTTTGGAAAGAAACCTTAATCCATATTTTAATTAAAAAAAAAATCAATTTCCAGATTAATTCAATGCATATTCATATAAATAATTTAATGCATGTACATATATTTGATGCAATTCATGGTAATATTAAATTCACATAATTTAATAATTATGAATATAATGCATACATAATTTATGTAGAATCTAAAATTCGAAAAGCATAAAATTGAGTCATGCATCATGGTGAATGTTCATGCTATCAGAGCTGCAAAAATATCAAGATAAAAACCGTTGTTTTGAAAGAACCTGATTGCATGATGATATTATTGAACTGGTTTGATGCATAAAACTTCCACGTTAGATTTCTAAGTGTAGCGGTAGGAGCATGCTGATAATGTGTTATGGCCTATGTTTAACTAATAGCGAGAGGGGGGCTAGCGGCACAGAGAAACTATAGAGAGAGATGTGTTTGTAAGGTTGTGTAGAGGATGTGTTATTCTCCCTACACATTGCCTTTATTTATAGTAATAAGGAAATGAAGAAATTCTTCTCCTCCAAAGAATACGAGTTCTAATATGGAAGAATAACTAAAATCAAATCAAATCTAAAGGCGATATAATCAAACTAAGATTTAAAAGGATTTTAATAGTGATAGATTTGATAAGATTAAAGAGGATTAAAGAGGATTAAAGACTCCTACAAAACTCATATGGATTTTTAAAGAATTTGAATGGATTGTGGTGGACTGTGGTGGAAGGATTTGAAATCCTAGGAGGTGAGGTTGGATTCTTTTTAGTCTAGTTTAGTTATACTTTTGGCTCTCAAATCCTACAAAATCCACAACTTATTGAAATCCTCCAAAATCTTAATTTTTTTTAATACACTTAAGATTTGAATGGATTTTAAAATCCTTTAAAATCTTTTAATTGACTACACTAGAATTTTAAAACCTTTTAAAATCCTCTCAAATCCAAATTTGACTACACCTCCTAAGATTTACATAATTACGCTTAAATAAGAAGTTTATAACATATATAATATTTTCAATAACTTAAATACTTGTTTAGAATTTTTTTTTAAAATTGAGATTAATTTGGAAAGACTGTAGGGACTTAGGAGGTATAAGATTCTTATTTCTTGTTTTTTTTGTTTGTTCATATGTTACTTATTAGGGTGAGATTGTTTTTTTAAAGGGGTTTGTATTATCATACACCCTTTCTTCATAGTTATTACCATTGAAATAATTTCTGGCTCCCCCAATGAAAGAGAGGGATGCAAAGCAAAACTCAGCAATTAGCACAAGTTAGTTCTTTCATTCCAAGAAAACTTGCAGATTACAAAAAGACCCCATTTTTCCAAAGTTTACGGCCATCTCCTCCATACACCAAAAGATTCCATATATTCACATACAAAAACAGAGCACCGACAAACACAACTTTCTCCAACTTATTATTCTGCCCTACTTTTTATACATCTTTCTTCGTCTTCACATATTTCAAGCAGCAGATTTCTTCGATTTCTTAGCAGCAGAGCTCTTGATCGACTTGGGCTGCTTGGGCTTCGCGGCGGTTGACATCTTGTTCTTTTTCCCGGGCTTCTTAGCAGAGGAGGTCGTTTTGGTCTTCTTCTCCGCTTTTGGTTTCGAAACGGCGCTTGTTTTGGCTGTCGATTTCTCCTTCTTGCCCGCCTCGGACAGCTTGTACGAGGCCCTGATCTTGATCAACTTTCCTCTCGCCGCCGAGTTCTTCAGCTGCAGTGCCAGAGTCTTCCTGAAGTTCGCCGGGAGCACCGCCTTGTGCTTCTCCTCCATGTGCTTTGCTATGGCGTACGGACTCGACCCGCTCTTCTCGTTCAGCGCCATAAGTGCTTCCATTATCATCTGCAAACAAAATTCGCAACCAAAATTCAAAAACTGAAGAAAATGATCACAAATCTTGAATTCGAGCACCATAATAAAAAACCCAGAAGCAGAAATGGAGAAAATGAAGAAATCGGGATCTGAAATCGCAAATTCAAGTACCTGAAAGTATGGAGGATGAGCGGCGGTTTTGGTTTTGGGTTTTGGCTGTGCAGGCTTCCTCTCTTTTGGAGTCCTGGGTTTCGTCTGCCTAGTTGGCTTTTCTTCCTGCTTGGGTTCCTCCGTCACCGGAGCCTCCTCTGGCGGTGGGGCATCCACGGCGGGTGCTTGAGCTTCTTCGGTGACTGACATCGCAAAAACGGAGAACAGAAAACGCTAAATTTTTCGTTTCTGGAGTAGAAAGATAACCGACTGACGGGATTAGACACTGGACCTCTTGGAATTTAAATGGAGGGAGCAATCTGCGGCTGGGGAATTCTGGGCTGTGATTGGGCGATTCGATGTGTTGGGGATTGCCAGGTGTGCATAGGAGAAATCGGGGACGTACACGTGGAGATAGAGATTGGATGCTGGATTTTCTGCGTGGCAATTTTGGTTTTGTTATCGAGTTTGATTGTGGTGGGAAGTGTGTTTGTCTGTGTTTTTCTGGTTGTTCTTGTCGGGGATTTTCTGCGGGTTTAATTTTTATTTGGATGTGGAATTTTGGGGTTAATGAAGAGAGGAAAGTGTGTTTTTTGCAATGTGGGTTGAAGGAGCAAAAATGGTTTACATTTAAGTGTGGAATTGTGGTAGAAAAACAAAAGAATAACAATTTCTTTAGAGGGAAAGAAAGAAACATTTGTTTTTGTAGGTTGAATGAGGTTTATCATTAGCAAAATAATTTCCGCAAATGCGAATCAAGTGACACAGACATAGAGAAGTGTGCACAAAAAGAAAAAAGCGAGAAAAAAGCACGGACAAAAATAAACATTTAGTATATTTGCATAAATATAAACACAATTTCGTACTCACACATATAGCTCTACTCATCTTAAATATCTTTGTTCTAATTATGTTCGTCTTCTTTTACTTTTGTTGGAATTCAATTTATCTTCTCTCTATACTCCACATGGGGCAATTAGAGTTCAATGACCATTGTCGTAATCAAAATTTCCACATGCGTAATTGATCGAAACTTTGTAAGACATCAATCAACCGTAGCTTACAATGTAGTATTTGGTGGAAATTATAATAAACAAGATATAAACTATCAACGTCTTTACAAATTCTGTCCAACGTAAAGACTAGGTTTTTGTTCTAGAATTTTCTCTGTTATGCAAACCTGAATGAACAAATGACATGACAGAGGAACTTTGTAACATCCTGCTCGTAATTCAACTCTCTGTACGGCACCATGTATTACTCGAGACTGCCAAACAGAAAAGTAGCACCATAATGCAGAAAATCAAACACACCACATACTGTACCGACGTACGTCAATCATGACATTCTACATGCCCTCGTTTGGTGTTCAAAATTGGCTGAATTAGATAACTCACTAAATTCAATGTATGCCTACGTCCAGTTTCTGTCAATTGAGGGTAAAAGATGGACTCGTAAGAAGAAAAATTATCCCTCCCAAAATTTGGAAGTTTAGATCCAGTTCTTCCTTCAACATACATTGGATCTAGGGAGCTACCCAATCCAATCCAATCCAATCCAATCCTAGACACCAAACAAGCCTATACGGTTAGCAGTTATCCATGTTTCTGTATGCTCAATGTTTTCAACAGAGAAATGGAACCTATATACAACTGCTAGTAAGAAAATCTTAATGTTATGCGATATGCGACAAGAGGCACGGGTCATAACACCAATCAATGACAGGTCAGTATAATACCTAATCCTCTAGTGAGCAGTGTTATGTATGTCAAAACCAATTATAGCAGAGTCATACAGATCCTCTTCTGGGAGAGGATCGGTAGGACGAAGCTACTACCCATTTGACAAAACAAAGACTAAATTCCTTCAAATAAGAACCCAAAAGTAGTGCATTTAGATTAGTAGAAACATCATGAATGACTAGCATTTGCCTACTCAATCACAATGATGATACAATCTAAAGCCCTAACGAAAAGTAATTGGATAATCAGAATGAATTACAGCCTGAGCCACTACCCGTTTGAGACAACAGACAATATACCTTTAACTTCAATTGAGAACCAAATACATTCAGCATCTGGCCCCGAATTTCCAGAAGAAAAAAAATCATAAATGGCCAGCATATGCCAAAACTAGAGAAGAAAATTCTACCATAGAAAGTCTAAATTTCTTGATGACAACCACAAAAATTCATTTGTCGGAGCTTTAAAACTACTTGCCCAACAACTAGTTATCACCTGAAAAGCAATGAACTCCTTATTCCTCCTCAAGGGGATCTTCCACAGGATAAAACTTTTATGAAATTGATATAACTGGGCACCATATGACCTGATCAATCCCTTATGCTCCTCGCAGTTATAACATCAAAACAAATGTGGTTGAATTTTTTGTAATTCCAAATGGCATCATCCCTCGGAAAAATACGAAAACTAAGGTATACCTCTGGCAGAACAGTTTCATGACAAAAGGCAAAACTGGTTATGAACCGCTAAATCCATGCTAAATACCCAAAGCTACATTTCAGTATGGAGAAAATCACTACATAACATCATATACACCAACATCAGAATGTCATATAGAGCCTACCCTAATTTAGAAAAACCTCTGAGAATATAATCACACATGTTTCTCATTTATTTCGAAGAGAACTCCATAATTTATGCATATTTATCTCTCCATAAAAAGCCGTCGGTTCATCTTCATCTGCATTTCTGACGTTAACCCTTGCATCTCCATGAAAAAGGATAAACCCTAAACTAAAAACCTGTCATCTCTAAAATCACCAAACTTGACTTCTCTAAACCACAAAATTAACTGCAATCAACAAGTAATTGGCCCGGGTCGGTATTTATAGATAGGGATGAAACAAGTACCTTAACTTCAAAAGAACAACTATAACACAGTGCTCCACTTGTCCATGCCTAATGAGTCGGTCTCCTTCCACCTCCACTATACACATAATTACTAGTTTCTAAGTCAAGGCCCTTGGAGACTACCTAAACTACAAACAGAAAAGATTTGGAAATCCTACTGAAAATTAATTTAATGGGCAACGAACAAGTAAAGAAGACAGATAGAGGACGAAAAGAAAGATGAAGACAGAGAAGAGAAAAAACTATGCAACTTCTTTCAAACAGCAAGCTGCTAGCCCATCTTCGATAAAGTACACCTGATCACAATTAAATAAGTACCATTACGACATTAACGTACCAAATTCACAATAACGGATTTGAACTTAAAATCACAAAACACTCGTATTACCAAAAAGTTCTTGAGTCTAATAGTAGCGGCCACCTGCATATGAGTGATTGCCCTCGAAATAAGATGAATATGGACCGGAATTATACTGCAAAACAAGATTTGATGCATCATAATTACGTTAATGTAACATGTCAAGTAAGGATGAAGTGAACATCAATTGCTTACTCCAGGACCACAATAATCATGAGGGTAGACACTGTTGCGAGCTCCGTAAGTATCTAAAAGACAAGTCAATTAAGATAGTAAACTGACATAAAAGTAACTATACGGGCAAGACGAGGAGAAGAGAGGAAAATTAAAAGAAAACTGAGCATAAACTCTTTACCCCTATAATGGTTTCCATGAAACGAAGCTGCTGGATCAGTGTAATCCAACCGTGGGCGACAACTACTAGGCTCCGAGTAGTCATGATCATAGTCCTAGAAGTAGCAGTTTCATATGATAAGGAATGCCATAAAATGCTTAACAAAAAAACAAAAACATAAAAAAAAAAAAAAAAAATCAAGGGAATCTTACTCTCATGTGAAATGGACGTTTTATTCCATGTGCGTTATCATTGTAAAAATAAGGTTCATCAAAATGACCCCCCATGAATGGTCCATCAAACTGTCCTGGAGAATATGGATGCCTCCTAGGAGGAATATGCATACCATAGCCTCTATCAGGGGCATCATGCCAAGTCCGATCTGTGTAGGGTCTTGGTGGTGGGGCAGCAACTGGAGCACCTCCACCAAATCCATAACGACCATCCCTGAAAGAGCCCCTTCTTCCCCCTGATAAACATAACAAAATCAGTAAGTTTTGTTAGGGGGAGAAACTCTTATGGGTAATCGAAGTCATATTCGTTCGGGAAACCCATCCTGCCAGTTTGACCACGTCCACCACGATAGAAATGTCTGTCAGGTTGGAACGTTGCACGGTTGAAATGATGTCCAACGCGACCAAAACCCCGTCCTATGAGCAATAGAGACTTAAAGAGTGAGAACAAGAAACAATGTGCAAATCAAAATGAATTTTCAATCAAAACTCAAACATATCTCTTACCAGATCTTGAAAAGATACCACTACCACCACCATGACCAATTCGAAATCCACCGCACATTCCACCCTTCACAGCCTGAGTTTTAGGCAAAGGATTTGAAAGTCTTGCTTTCACTTTTACCTAGAGTTACAAAAATCAACATGGGTAGGTAACAAATTAAAATAGGGATTAAGAGTACGTTACTTCAATTACAAATTCTGACTGATGCAATCATATATGAAGAAAATAATGGCCAACAAGTAATTGCAATAACAATTGTAAATAAAGTTCATCCCTTACATGTGTATGTATGCATGTGTGTAGGATGGTGTCTATGTGCCTACATGATTGCACGGACAAATGCAAATCAGTTAAAGAACATTCCCATATATTTTTTTATTTTTCCAATGTGCCAGATAACCTAATCATTTGTTTTTGTACCCACACACACACACACACACAGAACACAAGAATACCTTTGAATTCCCATCCATCAGTTCTATGTTATTTATACTATCAACAAAGGCCACTGCAGAATCATGGGTAGAGAAATCAACAAATCCAAAATCCTTCCGCTTGGCTGTAGACATATTCCGAGCCACAACAACGCGTAAGATTTCTCCATAGCATCTAAATTGCTCTCTAACTCTGTCCTCATCCCAATGAGGTGGAAGCCCATCGACAAATACAGACTTCACTTGGGACATGATCTCTGGGTCAGGCTCACGTATAGGTTCAGCAAAAGCCACTTTGGCAGTTCTTTCAGCGTGGCCAAATATAGCATCGGGCTGTTGAAACCTCTTGTATGCAAGCCTAGCATCACCACGGCAAGAGAATTCAATAAATGCAAAACTGCGGCTCAATCCATCACTTTGAACATCTGGAACAAGATTTATATTCTCAACACCTTCCACACCATAATCCTTCAGTTTCTGTTTAATCTGTCATCCCACATTAAGATAAGGGAAAGAGTGAACGAGCCATACAAGTATTCATTTTTGCTACTTATTTGTTTATCAGGTTATGCATTCAAGACTGATATGATATTGGCACTTACAGCTTCCTTTGTCCAGGTATTGCATATATTACCCACAAACAACATGTCATTGTCCTCACTAGGTGCTGTCCCACATCGCTTCCCTCTTATCTGCAAATTGGTTAATTAGCATGAAGTTTACAAAAATATGAAACAGGAAAGGCAGAAAGAAAAATCCATACAACAGGGTTTTTCATTTCAGACAAAGCATGCCTGGCATACTCCTTATCTTCAAACTCCACAAATGCATAACCCTTGTGCTTATTAGTTGAAGGATTCTTGTGTAACCTAACTTCAACTATCCCTCCAATCCTCTCAAAGACCCTTCTCACATCTTCCTCCACAGCATCCTGATCAAGCCCACCAAGAAATATCTCACGTTCTTTCCTCATCTTGTGCTCATGGGCTGTAAATTCCTTATGTTCATCAGCCAATCTCTCAGTTTCTTCTGCGGGATCCTCTGCATCATCCTCTGGAAGTTCCTCCTCTCCATGTTCTCCAAGATCCAATTTCTCACCATACTCTTCCATCTGCTCATCACCATCATACACCCCTTTACCATGCTCAACATCTTCTCCTTGTAACCCCTCTTTGGAATTTTCTACCTTGTTAGCAGCCTCACTACAGGTCTCGACTTCATCTCCATTATCCTCCAACTCCTTCTTCTGATCTCCTTTCACTTCTACTCTCTCCGACTTCTCCTTCTGACCTTCTTGCACTTCCACTCCCTCTTTTACATCACGAGATGGTTCATTCTCAGAAGACTTTGAAACCTCCCCAACTAAAGATTTTTCTGCCTCAATGGGATCCTCCTCCTCTGTCACTTCCACTCCCTCCTTTACATCACAAGCTAGTTCATTCTCAGAAAACTCTGAAACCTCCCCAGCTACAGATTCTTTTGCCTCAAAGGGATCCTCTTCCTCTATAGGATCCTCCTCCTCAACAGGATCCTCTTCCTCTTCAGGATTCTCTTCATCTTCATTCGGGTTTACTTTTACTTCCACGGTTGTTTGTTTGACTGTTGCAGGCTCTCCAACATTCTCAACAGTGCTTACTTCAAATTCCACAATGCTTCCATCCTTCTTAGCAGACTCTCCAACATTCTCAGCAACCGCTTTCTTTTCTGTAACTTCCACGTCACTAACATCTGCGGTTTTCCCCTTGTTCAATGCATCTGCTTTCGCCTTCACTGATGCCCCCAATTTCGGTGTCTGCGGTGAAACAGATTTAGCAGATGCCAGTGTCTTAACTTTCGCCGACAACCTTTTCGCAGGTACTTTTTTCACCACAGCAACTTTAGCCGCCGGTGCCACTTTAGCAGTACCGGCTGATCCCTCAGTCCCCTCAGCTACTAATCCAACCAATAATTTAAATCAAAGAAAAAAAATTAAGTGAATAACTAACTATCACAATGCTATATTCAGAACTAAAATAATCAGTCATAAAAATCTTCAACTTAACTAGTTCAGCTGAGTAACAAAGTTCAACTTCTACATGCAGCAGCAACCAAAATTCCAGATGATAAAACCCTAATTTAATCAAACTAAATAATTGAAGTTTGAAATTAAATAATGAATCTACTAACTGACAAACTAATTCAATAACTACCTGATGATTTGGGGGCCTTCGAATCAGCAGGCGGTGTCGTTTCGTTCTTCTTGGCCTGCTTCAGTCGGCCGGCACAACCGCGCTTTGTTTCGACGGTTTTCAGAATGGCCACTTCTAAGTCCGGCGGGGAAGCCGCCGGTTGTGCTTTAGCGGCGGTTTTCCTCGCCGGCGGCGTTTTCTTAGCGGTCGGCGGTTTGGAAGCGTCCGCCTTGCGAGGTCTCATGCTTAGGATATGCAGCGGCTAAAACGCGAAGAAATTGAGAGGGAAGTGGAGATAGGGGTTTGGTTGTTGGAGTTTGTGAATCTGACCGTGAGTAGCGGAGCACGGTGGAGTTTTCAGTTTCGACGCGAATAAGGTTTTGTCTTTTGAGTTTGCTAAATGGAGAGCGACGCGCTAGTTTCGTTGGAAAACAAACGTCCACTAAATAGTTTCTCTTTTCTTCCTCTGTTTCTAGCGTGTACGAAAAGTGGTTTATTTCAAGAAAAACGGTTTTATTGGTGCATTTGAAATTTGTGCTCTTCTAATAGTTCCGTTGCAAACGTTAGTTTAGTAGTCGAATTTAAATTCTCCTTATCATAATCTTTTCGCTGATAATTTTTTATTCAACATTGCCATATCATATGCATTGTTCGATAGTTTGAATCTGAATTGTTACTATTGTTTCTCTAATTTTACTATGCTTCAAATTACTCTGGATGATAAATTTGGAGAGCAACTTACATGAAACAAATTTACCATTACGCGGCGTCTCAATTCAATAATAAATTATCATGTGAAGAAAAATTTACGATTGACAACATAATATTGGATGCAAAACTCCACATGATAGTGAACTCGTTCTATATAAGTCATTCTCACAGATTAAGATTTGACTTGAATGCTTTTCTTGCTTTTTTGTGTGCAATTCTCGTGAGATAGGATTTGCAAATGTTATTTGTGAAGACAATTTTACAACGGATCAACTCGCTTGTATTAGTATCAAAATAGTAATTTGTACCACAGTAAACTTGCTTTTATTAGTATCAAACTAGTAATTTGTACGGATTTGGATTCTCTCTGAGGCAACTGGTCGGGATCCTCTAACCAGTGTTCGTGGATCGTTTGATTTTTATCCAACAGCTACAATTATTATAACTTTTAGAAAGTCCCTTATTTGTAACCGTTGGATAAAAATCTAACGGTCTACGAACATTGGTCAGAATGATCCCTACCAGTTGCCTCGGACAGGATCCATACACCTCCAAAATATGTGACTTGGCTCCTCACTGTCTAGCTCAACACAAATAAATTAGTAAACGCGACACTCCAAGCCCAATGCCAAACTCAAAGTCGGGGCGCGCTTTCCGTACACGCGCGAACGTTGTTGTAATTCCGCAGTATTCAGCTCCACTTGGACGCTGCGTTTCGGTCGTACAGAAGCAGCACCGATGGGCGCCTCAGAATCCACACTCTCAAGCTCACAGGTACTTCTCCGTCTTAATCATCTCCAATTGTAATTTTATTTGTCTCATTATCCAAATTTATTTAAATTAGCATTTTAAATTTTTAATTATGCTTGAAGAGGCCGGCCGAAGAAATCACCACCGTGTCGGAACGATCAGAGACCGCCGATCCCGTCTTAGAGAAGCTCAAATCCCTCAAAATCGTGAGTTTTGTATTCTACTTTCCCAATTTTTCATCAATTGAAGAAAACTGAAGGAAAAAAAAAACTAGGGTTTGAAATTTTGAATTCAGTTAATTGGTTGCTGTTCTCTGAAAACGAGTTTTTGAATTTGCGTTTTTGAAATGTTTGATTGCAGTCGACGCCCCTGCTGACTTCGCCCCCGGCTGAGGGCAGCTTGACTGACATTTTAGTGAGGAAGCCTTCGTCTTCTTCAGTGCCAAGTAAGCCGCTTCACTGAATTTTATATTTTTCGATTACGAAAAAGATTGAGGTGAATAAACACCATAATGAAGTCCTTACAGAGGAATTGGACTAGCTGAATTTGGAATTCCACAGCGATTAGTATAATGGTTGTAGTTCTGTAGCTGCTGTGTCTTTTTTCGTGACGAGATTGTTGCTTGTATTTTATTAGTTTTGATGCGGAAATTTTGCTACTCTGTTATGAATTGACAATGTAGGTGTTGTGGATCCGAAAGTGCTATTGGAACTCTTCTCAATGTACCGTGAGTGGCAGGAGGATAATGTCCAAAGGATAAGCAAAAGACAGGTTTGTTTTCACAAGATTACTACTGTCCTCGTTGAATATCTGAGTTTGTTTGAAGAAATAAATCTCTGGTTTTTAGGGTTCACACATGCACTGACTGTCCGTTTTCTGCTGTCGGAGGGTTATTTCATATAATTTCGAAGTTCAGGAGGCAATTTTTTAGTTTAAAATCGAAGTAGAAAATAGAACGTGGGTCAAGGATTAGCGTATCTTCTTCAGTGTCCTTACCCATAGAGCGTGTCATCGTCTACTTTTTTCTTCTGATGCTCTGGTTGGTAAAATGAAACCACTGAATTAAGTGGATCATGGTTAAATCTGAACTAAGTTGAACAACTTCAAGGAGGTGACCACTTTAAGGATGTCGCAATGAAATTCAAGTTATTTTTTCATGTGATGGCCCTTTATTAAAGCAATGAGCTGGTTTCTGACCGGGTGCAAACTTTCCATTTAGTGCGGTATAAACTAGTGTTAATAAATTTCGTTGGAGTCTGACATAGTCATACACTGATATGTTTGGAATGAAGTATGTGGTTTGTTCTTCCTTGTCCGAAGCCTGTTTTTTCTCATGCCGAGATTTGTACTAGCTAAGTTGTTTGGCATCCTTTCTCCCCCAGAGGAACCGTTTAAACCTTACTAATTATTGCAGGGAGAGGTAGAAAATAAAATAGAGGTTACGGATGCTTTGGCTGCTAAACTTCTTCAACGTTTTAATTATTCAGTGTCGGCAATGAAGACATCTTCACAACATTTATCCGAAGGTAAGTGATCACGTTATACGCATTAAGGGAAGAAAAATGTATGTTGTAAGGGTCTTTTTCCCTCGGCGGATTTCAATGGACCTAGTATATGGTGAAATCGGCAGTATCTACCATCCATCGCATGTGTGTCATAACTTTCTGAGATCTTTTTCCACTTATTCTATCTTCGTATTGGAACACGCATGCAGTTCACTCGTTGCAGGTGGAGATTGGGGAGCTTAAAGGAAGGTTAACAGAGGTCATTAGCAACTGTGATGCACTGTGCCGGAGAATATCTGTTGAAGGACCCGAATCCCTCCGGTCATCCATCAAGCCGTTTGCAGTCTGCACCACCGGCCAAGAAATCCAATCGAGCTCTAGCTCATCCGACGTGCAAAGAGATCCAGACCAAAGTCTACCATCCGCAGTATCCAAGTTAGACTGATTTTGCATTCTTTCGTGTACAAAATCTATGAACGAAAACACGTTTGATTAATTTCTTTTCGGCAACATTGAGGCGTATAAAAATTCTAGTTGATTGTTATAGTCCTTGATTCATTTTTGGATTAACCGAGGACCATTTTCGAGCGCTAATAACATCTCTCTGAAAAACAAGAAAATGAAAATGACAGGGTAGGAAACAAGTAATTTGCTGAAAAATGAATCAAAGTTACAGAAAAATTAAAAACAAAAACAACCCTCGAAACGAACAGCACTGAACAATTAATTACTGGAATTCAAACTCTATTGAGCTCTAGAACTAAGCCACATTATATAACTTAAAACTCTTTTGGCACCCGTGTACCCAGCACCGGAGATATCAAGGCTGTTGCTGAGCATCCATGTACCCAGCATCCACAAGCACCTTCTCCCTCTTAGCCAATTCAACGTCTTCGTCCACCATCATCTTCACCAGCTGCTGAAACCCGACTTTCGGCTTCCAACCCAGCACCTTCTTCGCCTTGCTCGCATCCCCTTTCAGATTATCCACCTCCGACGGCCGCAGGTACCTCTTGTCGATCACCACGTGGTCTCTCCAGTTCAATCCCACGTACCCAAACGATCCCTCCAGGAACTCCTCCACCGTGTGCGACTCCTCCGTCGCCACCACGTAGTCGTC
Organism: Malus sylvestris; assembly: GCF_916048215.2. Classification (NCBI taxonomy): domain Eukaryota; kingdom Viridiplantae; phylum Streptophyta; class Magnoliopsida; order Rosales; family Rosaceae; genus Malus; species Malus sylvestris. The sequence continues at coordinate 20,299,229 of NC_062274.1, read as the reverse complement.
CGGCTTCTCCTGCTGCAGCATCATCCACATCGCCTCCACGTAGTCGCCGGCAAAACCCCAGTCCCTCGACGCCTGCAGATTCCCCAAAAACAGCTTGCTCTGCAATCCCTCCTTGATCCGACCCACGGCCCGGGTGATCTTCCGGGTCACGAAATTCTCCCCCCGCCGCGGCGACTCGTGGTTGAACAGAATCCCGTTGCACGCGAACAGCCCGTATGCCTCGCGGTAGTTCACGGTGTACCAATGCGCCGCGCATTTCGAAACTGCGTAGGGGGATCGGGGGTGGAACGGCGTCGTTTCGGACTGAGGAGGCGGGGTGGCCCCGAACATCTCGGACGACCCGGCTTGGTAGTACTTAATGTCGGTGCGGCCGGTGGCGGCGATGTGGGAGCGGACAGCCTCGAGGAGGCGGAGGGCGCCGGTGGCAACGACGTCGGCGGTGTAATCGGGGATCTCAAACGAGACGGCGACGTGCGATTGGGCGGCGAGGTTGTAGACCTCGTTGGGGGCGATTATGTCGAGCCAGCGGCGGAGGGAGGAGGAGTCGGTGAGGTCGGCGTAGTGGAGCTTCATGCGGGCCTTGTGGGCGTTGTGGGGGTCGATGTAGATGTGGTTGATGCGCTGGGTGTTGAAGTTGGAGGACCGTCGGATCAGGCCGTGGACGTCGTAGCCTTTGTCGAGGAGGAATTCGGTGAGGTAGGAGCCGTCCTGGCCGGTGATGCCGGTGATTAGAGCGACCTTGCGGTGCTCCGGCGAATCAGGGGCGGAGCCGTTGGGGGTTAAGGATCCGGATCTGGCGGTGTCGGTTTCGGATGCCATTGTGGGTGTGGTGGAGTCGTGGGGGGTGTGAGGAGATATGGAGAGGGGGAGTGAGATTGTGAGGAGATGATGGACTTTTCGGAAGAATTATAAGAGGACAGGAAGGACAGATCCAGCTCTGGTGGCGCGGTTGGACACGGACGCGCTTTTAGCGCTTACTTTGGTGACGTATTAGAGGGCGCCAGCTTGGATGATGGTTGGGTCCCATAGCACTACGTTGGGAGCTAAGAGCAAGTCCACCCCTAAGGACTTTGTGCCAGCACTCAGCGCATTTATCCACTAAAGTGAATAGTAATAGACCCTAGTGAACAGTAACAGACCAAAGCATCTCCACCCCTAAAAAAATGCGCTGGCACCCAGCGCATTTATTTGGTATGTTTTTTTTTTTAAGTTTATTTCGGATATGATTTTTAACCAATTTTGGATAAAATTTCAAATAAACTTAAAAAAAAAAACACACTGAAATAAAATTACATACTCATCAAATAAACTTAAAAAAAAAACACACTAAAATAAAATTACATAAACTCATCAAATAAACTATAGAAAGAAAAAAATAATTTTTTTTTAAATTTTCTGTATTTTTTAATAATTTTTCTGTATTTTTTAATAAATTTTAATTAAGTTAATTAATCTGGACCGTTGATCTTTGATCGAACGGTCCAGTTTAAAAGTAAAATTTAAAATTTTTTTATTGTTGGAAATCCAACGGTCTAGAAAAACTAGCCGTTGGAAATCCAACGGCTATCGTAAAGCCACGTCACTGAGCCCAAGTGGGCTGACACCTTTTCAGGTTTCCCTGAAACCCACTCGCGCCTTGCGCGCTTGTGTTGCACGCGCTTGAGAAACAGGCCGGCTTCTGGGTCAGTCCAAAATGTGCTGGGCTGTTGCCTGGCATGGGCTGGGTGCCAGGCAATGTAACGGGCTGGAGCAAAAAAACAGTGGGCTGGCCTATTTTTTTGGCTGGGTGATGGGGAGTTGGTTTTGGGGTGGATTTGCTCTAAGATCTGCCAAATTTGTAAGAAATTCATTTTCATTTATTAATCTCCTAGTCTTCATGTACGCACTCACAATAATACATTTTTTGAATTACGGCATGATATACACGACTTACACATCTTAAATATATTTATATGTGTAAATTGACAAAAGAAAAATCAAATATTTGAAATAAATGAATAATCTTAGATCATATTAGAAGAAACCCTGCATAAACCAATTAAAACATCTGAATTCACATAATAAAATCGAACTCTATATAATTTTGTTTGGGCCCAAAATAACAGTTTGGGCCGAGGGAGGAATCACTTTCGGCCCGGGAAGACGTACGGCGAGAGGGTCATGGGGCGTTCAGCTCATGGGCTTCTAGGCCTAGGTCGGTTAAATCAGAGTGCAAGTCGAGTCCTAATACAATAGGGACCCTCGACGAGATCAGTAAAACTAGAAGGCGAATCCGGCTCAGTTAAGGACTAGATTCGTAGTCCTAGCAGAGATAGGACTGATCGAGGTAATGTTAATCCGGAGAGGGAAACCTAGTTCGAATAGGATTGGAACTCGGGCTCGGTGTTCTGCTACTATAAATACAAGACATTCAGCAATGGAAAAGCCCCCACAAATCAATACAAAATTGCCCTGCGCAAACTCTCACAACTTGAGATCTTTTTCTTTTCCTTTTTTCGCTGACACATCTTCCGTTGGCATCAACAGCACTGTGGAAGCAACCGGTGATATCTTAAGTCGGCATAGATAGCTCTGTCACCGTAGAGTCGGTCGGTCTCGCAGTATCTTCCGTTGGCATCAACAGCACTGCGGCGAGAACGGTCGGTTGCCTATCCAAGTCTCGGTCGAGAAGGGTTTTCGAATCCTTGTTGGTCGAGGTCATCTCATTAGCCTTCTCGGCGAGGTGAGGTGTTACAGTTATTACATTCGGCACATTGCAAGCCGAATTCGGTTCGTGAACTTTGTAAGAAATAGCAGCCTTGTCTTCAGGCTCGAGAACCCAAGAGGCCGAGACGCGTTCCTTTCTCGGCCGCAATCGCAAGACGCAGAAGTCAGTAGCGCGACCCAACGCAGCATCATCAAATTTACTCATCGGCCGAGCCTCGGCCGACGAGTTGGCACGCCCCGCAATCACCGAATGACGTAGTTAGCTTAGAATATATTCGGCCTGCGCGCCACGTAGGCTTTGTAATTTCTAGGGTCAACATTTTGGCACGCCCGGTGGGACCTAGTGCTAAACTACGAAGTTCATGCCAATTGAAACACGATCGGTAAAAAAGAAAACCACTATGGGAAAGTCGATAGCTGATTTGCCGAATCAAAGCACGGGACAAAGTGTGCCACAGGCGCAGAATCCCCATAGCGCCGTGACACCTGAGTCCACGAGTGCGACCCGCCGAGAGAGAGAAGTTAATCTCGGCAGTCAACTCCGCGGTCCAGAAATCCCTAACAGGAACACCTGTGTTCTCACTGAAGGGATAGTGGAAGAGTGTGACGAGGATGGTGGTGAAGGATCTGATCCACCAACAAGGTCGTTTCTTCGAAAGCGATTGGACGAGCAGTCTCGGTCAGTCGAGCAGACGTTTAGTCGAGGCATTGACAAGCTACATGATGCGATACTCAGTTCCAATGATCGACAAACCAGGCTGCTTGAAATGCTGGTTAGTCAAGTTGGTGGTAGCAGGCCTTTCGAGCTTCACCAACATTGTTTACCAGGAAACAACCCGATACCGATTGTACCGGCCGAGCCTATTCCTGCCCCGCTCAAAACAGTTAACTTGGAGAAGGGAGGAGGGTCGAACAGTAGGTCAGACGGGACCGACCAAAGGGTCGAAGCAGCATCTGTTGATATGACCGAAGTTCAGCGGATGATCGACTCGGCTATGAAGAAAGGGCCGAAGTTTCCCAAGTTTATTCATCCGTACCCAGCTTGCGTGGAGACGTTTGGATACCCGAAGGGCTTCAAGATCCCAGATTTTAGTCTTTTTGCTGGTGAATCGTCCCTGTCTTCGTTGGAGCACGTGGCTCGTTTCACCGCGCAATGTGGAGATGTGAATAGTGATTTCCACAAGTTACGGCTGTTCAATTTTTCATTGACCGGCTCGGCATTTGCCTGGTACATCAATCTCCCGCCTAATTCCGTCCAAAACTGGGAGGAGTTGGTCGAGAAGTTCCACGAGCAATTTTATCGGCCGGGGATGGAGATGTCAGTTTCTTCATTAGCACGGATGGCTCAAGCATCTGATGAGTCACCAATGGATTATCTTACTAGGTTTAAATCGGCTAGGAATTGGTGCCGAGTGCCCTTACCCGAAGTCGAATTTGTCAGGCTTGCTTTGAATGGCCTTGACGTCGAATACAAAAAGAAATTCTTGGGGGCAAATTTTCGGGATATGTACGAATTAGCCCAGCATGTCGAGCAGTACGACTATTTGCTCCGCGAGGAAAAGACTTCGAAGACTCCAACTCGGGGAACGATTTACAAGAACCCTACTGTCAATTATGCATCAACCGAGGACGAATGTGTTAGTGTGGATGCGGCTGAGATAGTAATAGATAAACCATACATTTGCAAGGCATTGACTCAGGTTGATTCTAGAGAAGCCAAAAGTCGCTCGGCCATTGAAGGAACATCGAAACCGTCAAAGGTTTATACTTTTGATATTACCAAGGCTGACGCAATTTTTGACCAACTATTATCAGCAAGAATCATTAAGCTTCGGCCCGGTCATAACATTCCTAAGGCCGAAGAGCTTAAAGGAAAGGTGTATTGCAAATACCACAATTCGAGCAAACACACGACAAACAATTGCGTCGTATTTCGTGATAACGTCCAAAGCTGGATTGATAATGGCAAACTGAAGTTCCCCGAGAAGAGGATGAGTGTTGATACTGATCCGTTCCCCACGGCAACAGTAAATATGGTCGACGCGTACCTACCCAAGAACAAAGGGAAAGGCAAGGCTGAAGTGGTTGAGACACAACGCCCGCGGAATCAGAATGTTCGGCCACGGTTCATGGCCGATTCGCGTTCAAATAAACCATCCGCGGCCTTAACGGGGCCCGCTATTGTCAAAACTATGACGGAGTGTAACGCCGATGAAGATAGTGGGACGGCGGTTCTGTGCAGGAAATGTAAAGCGAAGGTCGACAGTGAACCAGAAGAGAAACCTTCTTCGCAACCCGTGGCCGTAACTCGGCAAAAGATAGCCAATGAAGACCAACATCATGGGGTTTTTGGGAGGCTCGGTCCTAAAGTACGGATGGAAGAGACACCCCCGGTCAGGCGGCGCCTCGATTTTGATGCTTCATTTTATGACGATGATTACTATAAGCGTAATTCTAGCAGTTCAGGATCATCACGGAATCAAAAGACCTTCAAGCCTCCTGAGCCTAGAGATCAACGTTGGTATACATACCATTCTTCGAAGGGCGTCTATACCGCGTTGTCCAAATCTCAGAAACGCCGGCATCAACGGATAGATTGCATGGCTCGCCGACAAGCAGCCCAAGAAACTTCGGCCCCTAAGTGGCGGCCGAAGGATACAGTTGCTAATGATGAGGAGCGACCACCTCCAGCAATTTTGACAGAGTTGGCTCAGGGGAAACGGCTGGTCGATCAAGACGTCGAGACCATGTTTGAAGAAGCTGATAAACGGATCAAACTTCTTATTCGACCAGGGGAAATGAAGGCACGCCTTGAACATTTCAGGCAAGAGGCCGAAAGCAAATTATCCCCGCTAGTTATACAAGCGCCTTTGGTCAAAATTAGACGGAATTTGCATCCCCCGTTCCTTGGGGAGTCTTTAGAGTATATGCGAGAATTTCATAAGAGTCATTCGGCCAACGATCTGTATGGTTTGCCGAAGGCATGCCAGGACACCATTGATCTGATCCTGACTTGTCCAGATGCCGAGTGAATCATCCAGAATACCTCAGACCCCGGGTTGAAAGCAAGGTTCCAGCACATACGAGAAGCTCGTGTTTTTGGGTTTGAAGTCGACCCGTACATCGATATCAATGCAGCCGACCTTCCTTTCTCGCTGGAGGACCTTCAGTATTTACGGTATCACTTTGAAGTATTTTCGGCGGTTTCTCTCTTCGGCCTTACGACCGATGAAATCGCACGTATTGCCCGTCTGGATGCTTATCTTGACACTAGGGATGCTCGACTACACTACCAGGAGCAGGTTCAGGTTTTGACCCCAAGTTCATTGTCAATCTCGACCTTACCTGAGGCGGTCACGCAGAACCAACAAGTGGCCGAAGCGGCTCCGCTGAGTGACATTATTGAAGAAGGGACGGAAGAATCTCATTGTCCGACTCTGACGATAACTGAATACGAAGTCGCTGACCAACCGAACGAGGAAGGTCTTGACCAGTTGGGCCCGTCAGTCTTGGATAATATGGAAATCAGTATGGTTCATGTGTTACCTGCTGATTTTCAATCAAGCACGGCTCAACCAAATTTCCTCGATGGAGATGTGGTTGCTGAGGAACCCGGCCATGTGGATTTTGTATCAATTGCTGAAGGCGAGCCAACAAAAGATGATAGTCTAAAGGCTGCTTTGGCCGAATTGTTCCCTCGTTTATCATCTGCCAAGCTTCACCATTTAAAGCCATTGTATGTAACGGCACACATCGAGGGATATCCGGTTTCTAAAGTTTTTGTCGATTGTGGAGCTACTGTCAATATCATGCCCTTGAACATCATGAAGGCCTTACGCCGTTCAAATGACGAACTTATTCCGTCAGGGATCACAATGAGCAGTTTTGTCGGCGACAAGTCCCACACCAAAGGTGTGCTTCCGTTAACTGTGAATATTGCCGGTCGCACCCATATGACCGCCTTTTTCGTGGTTGATTCCAAAACCGAGTATAATGCACTGCTCGGCCGAGATTGGATTCATCAAACCAGCTGTATTCCTTCCTCATTGTACCAAGTGCTTGTCTTTTGGGACGGCAAATCGGTCACTGTTCATCCTGCCGATAGCCAGCCCTTCGAAGCCAACATGATTCAAGCACGGTATTATGACGATCATGTCGGCTATATTACGTTGCAAGGCTTCAATGAAGAGGGACGGCCGACTCGGATTTCCGTTCAGAAAGCTATCGAGGTTGGCGCCGAGACTGTCCAGCAGGATTCGGCGAGACTCGGATTAGCTAACTTTCTCCCCGAAACCGATGTTTGACGCCGATCGGGAAGCACGTAGGGCCGCGGTTTCATCTACTATGGAACGACTGCTGGCCCATTGGTATACGATATCTAAACAACCAAATTCGGGCGTCAACCTCGTCGAGTTCCTTGCTGAAGGAGATAATGGGCCTGTATTATCTTTTGATAAAATTCGAGCCGCCCCGACCGAGCTCGAAGATCATCGGCCCCTTGTTAAGGACCCGTTGGAAGAGATTAATGTTAGGACGACCGATGACCCACGACTTTTGTTTATTAGTGCGTTACTTCCTCAACAAATGAAGGACGAGTTGCGGGCCTTGCTTACGGAATTCAAAGATTGTTTTGCTTGGAGTTATCATGAAATGCCCGGCTTAGATCGTGCTTTAGTCGAGCATGAATTACGTATTAAGCCCGGATTCAAGCCTTTCCGTCAGCCACCTCGTCGATTCTCGACTGAAGTACAACTCAGTGTCAAGGACGAACTAGTTCGGCTTTTGAAAACCGAGTTCATTCGGACAGCTCGATATGTCGAATGGTTGGCGAATATTGTTCCTGTATTAAAGAAAAGTGGTGCACTGCGCATCTGCACCGATTTTCGAAATCTGAATCTGGCAACGCCCAAAGATGAGTATACAATGCCGATTTCAGATCTGTTAATCGATGCCGCGGCGAATCATGCGATCTTATCCTTTATGGATGGACATGCCGGATACAACCATATATTTATTGCCGAAGCCGATGTGCACAAAACTGCTTTCCGTTGCCCGGGGGCACTCGGCACTTACGAATGGGTTGTCATGCCATTCGGCCTCAAGAATGCCGGCGCCACGTACCAACGGGCGATGAACACCATCTTCCATGATTTAATTGGCACCATCGTCGAAGTTTATATCGACGATGTTGTCGTCAAATCTAAACGCCGACAGACACATCTGGACGATCTTCGACAGGCTTTCCTCCGTATGCGTCAGCACAACCTCAAGATGAATCCTGCCAAGTGTGCCTTCGGTGTATCGGCCGGGAATTTTCTTGGTTTCCTCGTACATCATCGTGGGATTGAAGTCGATGAGAATAAGGCACGCGCAATCATCACCGCCCCACCCCCAACAACGAAGAAACAATTACAGTCCTTACTCGGCCAGATCAATTTTTTACGCCGATTTATTGCTAATTCGGCAGGTAAAATGAAAGCGTTTTCCACACTTTTGAAGCTCAAGGACTCAGATAAGTTCATGTGGAATGAGGAGCATCAGGCGGCGTTCACGCAGATCAAGGTTTCCCTTACAAACCCACCTGTTCTGGTCCCTCCTCAGCGCGGTAAGCCTCTCAAGCTGTACATTTCGGCGGCCGACGAGTCCATCGGTTGCCTCCTCGCGCAAGACAACGATGCCGGACGGGAACAGGCTATCTTCTACCTCAGCCGTAATCTGAGTCCTCCGGAGATCAATTATTCCGCCGTTGAGAAGCTCTGTCTCGCCGTGTTCTTCGCTGCATCCAAGCTTCGGCATTACATGCTCCCGTCGGTCACCCAAGTCATTGCCCAGACCGACGTTATCCGGTACATGCTTACCCGGCCAATTGTGAAGGGCCGAATTGGGAAATGGACGATGGCGTTGTCCGAGTTTAGTTTGCAGTACGTGCCGCAAAAAGCTGTGAAAGGACAGGCGTTGGCCGATTTCCTTGCCCAGCACCCTTCGCCTTACGATTTCGGGGGTGCTGATGTCGAGATTGGCATGGTGGTGACCCGCGACAACTATTGGACGATGTATTTCGATGGTTCCAGTACTTCGTCCTCGGCCGGCGCAGGCATCGTCATTCAATCTCCTCACAGCGATCGTTGGTATTTTTCGCTCAAGTTGGATTTCGACTGCACCAATAATCAGGCCGAATACGAGGCTCTGGTCATTGGTCTAGGCCTACTTCTTGACCTACATGCCACTCGTGTCCTCGTCCTCGGGGATTCTGAACTAGTGATTAACCAAATTAATGGGTCTTTTCGCTGCATGAGTTGTACTCTGGCGCCTTACCACATGGTCGCCAGCTATTTGGCCGAGTCCTTTGACGGTATTACATTCGAGCATGTTTCTCGGGTTCATAATACCGACGCAGACGAGTTGGCTCAAATCGCCTCCGGTGCACAACTCTTGGGGGGCAAGCTAGGCCGGGAGATACCAATATTACAACAATTATACCCGGCCTTGGTTGATCAGCAAATCCTCCGTCGAGACAATGTGATACGCACCAGGGTCATGTCCTTGCCTTCGTTGTTAGATCGGCAGGACTCTATAGAAATTTGCGCTGCCGAGGTAGTACCAGATGATTGGAGAAAGCCCATTATGCAGTACCTGGACAATCCTAACGGAAAACATAGTCGCAGGACACGGACTCACGCCACGAACTATGTCACGTACCAGAACGAGTTGTACCGAAAGGGCGAAGATGGTTTGTTATTGCTATGCCTCGGCCCCCAAGAGAGTGCTCGAGCGATCGCAGAGGTTCATGAAGGGGTATGCGGAGCTCAACAGTCTGGACGGAAAATGCGATGGCTACTCCGACGACACGGTTATTTTTGGCCGAGAATACTGAAAGATTGTATCGAGTTTGCACGATGATGCGTGCAGTGCCAAATCCATGGGCCTATACAAAGGGTCCCGGCCGAATCGCTACATTCGGTCATTAAGCCGTGGCCGTTTAGAGGATGGGCCATGGACGTAATCGGCAAAATCACGCCGACTTCTGGAGCTGCTAAGCATGCATGGATAATAGTCGCAACTGATTACTTTACTAAGTGGGTCGAAGCAAAATCATATGCCGAGTTAACATCTAAAGAAGGTTGCGATTTCGTGGAGGAACACATTGTGACCCGGTTCGGTGTGCCAGAAACGATCATAACCGACAATGGAACAATCTTCACAGCCGAAAGGTTTAAGGAATACACGGCCAATTTGAAAATTCGGTTGGAACAGTCCACACCGTATTATCCACAGGCGAATGGGCAGGCCGAGGCAAGTAATAAAGTGTTGATTGGCATCCTCGAAAAAATAATAAAAGAAAGGCCTGGCATGTGGCATTTGAAGTTGAACGAGGCGTTATGGGCATACCGAACGTCGCCCCGATCGGCGACTGCAACAACCCCATACGCATTGACTTATGGACACGATGCGGTGTTACCAGTCGAGTTGAGCATAAATTCATTGCGATTAATTGAACAAAGTAGTTTGTTTAGCGCCGAATATAATCAGTCCATGAGACAGGAACTAGAAGATTTGGAAGAGGCGCGACTTGACGCTTATAACTTACTGGTGGCACAGAAACAGATTGCCGAGCGAGCCTATAATCAAAAGGTACGACAGAAAACATTCGGCGAAGGTGAATTGGTGTGGCAAACGGTGTTGCCCGTAGGAATAAAAGATCCTAGGTTCGGCAAATGGTCGCCGAATTGGGAAGGGCCGTTCATTGTGCATAAGGTATACGGCAAAGGGGCGTATCATCTTAAAGACAGGACTGGAATAGTTCACAAATTACCGATTAATGGGAAGTTCTTGAAGAAATACTATCCGGTCACATGGGAAATGCATGAATAAAAAATTTGTTGTAGAAAAAATCATTCCATTAAAATTGATAGGTATTACAAAAATGAGTAGGTCAAATACATTCAAGGAGACGAGGGAAGAAGAGTGCTGAGCAGAGCTTTCAACTCCAACCACCGCACGTCGGCCATAATGACTTCGGCTTGCCGATTCTTTTTGTCCAGCCTCAGGCGCTCGACCCGTTTTTTGGCCGCCGCATACTCAGTTAGGCGATCCTTCCCGCTTGACTCGAAGTCCCTCGCAAGCTCAGAAGCAATGACCGACCGGCGTTTTGCTAGTTCGGCCATCTGACGGTCGAGCTCGGCTAACGCTTCTCCTTTTGCCCGTAGATCGTCAATCTTCGGACGGAGAGTGTCTTGAACGGCCGTGGCGGCTTGCAGGTCCTGTTCGGCCTTCAGAGCAGTCTGGAAGATGCTAAATGTCTCCCGAACGCGCTCCAAGGCAGACGATGCCCAAACAATGGCATATCCACTTAGGCGACCGTCGGCTCCAAGGTCGTTCAGACACACGCCGAGCAGATCAAGACCTTTGCGCTCAAGTACTTGCGATGGTGAGAGTGACATGACTTCTCGCAACTGGGCTAGGGCGCTTGGATCGGCAGCCTTAGTCGGAGCGGCCGAAGGGCCGGACTCTGCAGTCGTGCTAGAGAGGAGAGCTTTGAATTCAACCTCCCATGAAGCCTGCACGAATAAACAAGGTTAAGCTTAAAGGAAGTCATGACAAGAATAGCAAGAAGGTGTCGTTTTTAACCTGCCGAGAGGAGACCTCGGCCATGTCCCCAGGGTCGTTGCTCGAACCTAAAGAACTCAATGGCCGAGCCCAGTGTCTCAGATTGCTTCTCACTTCACGCGGCCGATGGAGGTTATCTACGTTTGATGGCCACTGAGGCGGCCAGGAAATATAGATAACGCCATTCGGCGCATAGAATTGACGGTGAAAAGAATGTACAGGCACCTGACATTTAGTTTTTCCTTGTTTAGAATTCTAAAGCAGAAAAGCAATCAGGAGGAAAATTGAAGGTACTTACAAAAGCCGAGGTAACCTCCTGTGGAGGAATGTGGAAGCCTTGGTCTTGAGGATGGACCGGCGATTCCGCCGTGGCCTCGGGTTCCTCGAGCAGCCGTTTGCCACGGTCGGCTGCCGATGGGCCGACTGGCGCAGCTGCTTCAGTGGAGGCAGGGACGTCCTGGTCCTGAGAAGGAACGAGAGGTTCGGCCACCGCAGTCGGTTCCTCGACCGCGCGCTTGCCACGGTTAACCGAGGAGGGGCCGGTTTGAATGCCATCTCGGATACTGGAGGAGGTTGTTGACGAGTATGAGGACGACGCGCCAGCGGGACCTCGTCGCTCCCCTCACTCTCTTCCAACACGAAGACCGTGGGCTTTGGATTCTTGGGAGAGGTTCCCTCGGTCGTAGGAACCGCCTGTTGTGAGACAGGTGCCTTCTCGACAGAAGGAGGTACAACTGATTCGCCGGCCACAGAGGCAGGCCGTCTCTATGGCCGAAGCCGGCTGTTTCTTGACCCCAGAATGGCCGGCGGCGGGAGAAGGGGAAGCACTGGGAGTCGTCGTGTGGCTGGAGATAACGTGGATCTCCCGTGCACCTTTCTTCGCCAGTTGTTTGACCCGCTTGGCAGGCGGGGAAGGCCCGACCTCTTGGCGAGGCCGTTTGATCAGCACGGCCCTACCAGCGGGTTTATCCTTTTGGGCCACGACCGATTTTTTCCCGGCCGTAGCAGCGGCAACTGCCTCCATCTTTCTCAAAGGCCGATTACCTAAAAAAAATAAAAGACAATTCAGTGAGGCAAATCAATATGCAAGGTTGATGGAAAGGAGGAAAATGGAACAGGTACCTTGAGTATGAGGGGCCGAGGCCTTCTTAGGTCGGTCGCCGAAGAGTCTGCTCACCACATCTTCGACCGGCGCACTAAAGAACTCTTGGGTGTAATTTTCCCACCACTCACCGAAGGTGTCGGTGCAATGAGTTTCTGGGGTGGCTGGTCGAAGCCGGAATTTTTGGCAGTGCTCTTGGAATTCCCTCACGGCGGTTCTACACTCCTTCTCGGAGGAACGAGGTTCGCGTCCACGGCTTAGGACCGTTCGGGAGGAGAGAAGGGGGATAGGGCAGCCCTGAAGGTAGCCGAGCTGTCGGGCAAGGAAGTTCGGATGATATACTTCCCAACCTGACCGTTTCCCATCACAGCCGAGAGGGAGGTCGCGAGCAAGCACAAACGACCCCCAGGTCTGACGAAGATCGGCGTCCTCCTCCGCGCTCCATGGGGAGGTAGGCAGCCTGATGGAGGAAGGATAGTCTCGACGACGACATATTAGGAACTCGTCGTTGGAGAAGTCGTCGAGAGCGAAGAGGTACCGAAATACCTCTTCGGCTTGATGGGGAGGTGTCGGTCGAGAGGCCAGTTGAGGTCCAAGCGCCTCTGTTGGTGAGAATTCAGCTATGGCCGGCCGAAGGGAGGCGAAGTATACTTGCAACCAGAGTTGGAAGACCCAGAGGGGACCATTCTGGTGTGGGTCGACCTTGTGGAGGGTCGCCTCGGCCAGGCAGCGGAAAAGTTGGGCGAGAATATTGGAACTCAGTGCCAAGACATGACCACTAGCTAGGGCTTCGGCTACCGGCATGTTCTCGACCAAACACTTGTTTGACTTGGTACAACAAACGTATTTGTTGTACCAGTAGAAGAGGAAGGCTTCATGCTCTCCCTCTCGCAGGTCATCTTCTCCTCGGTCGGCGAAGTGAAGATAGAGGGTGTTGTAATTGCAGAAGTTCTTGTGGAGCTTCTGAATATCTTCCTTCGACGGGATATGACCGTCACGGTTCAAGGTCTCGAAGGCCCGACGGTCGAAGAGCGTTTTCAGGTCGATATTCGACGGATGCCCAGAGAGGGTCGCGTCGACAGGGATCCCGGTCGCCGAAGTCCCCAAAATGGCAGTAATATCCAGGACGGTGGGACCAATGGGACCCAGAGGAAGGACCATCGTGTTGGTGGCCGAGCACCAGAAGCACAGAGCGGCTTGGAGAAGCTCCTTGTCGGGGACAATTTCCATAGACGAAAGGAGAATGGCGTCGTAGAGGCCAAGGGCCTTCCATTGCTCGCCGAAGAGTCGTTTCATTCGAACAACCCAGGCTGCCCAGGATGTGGTCGTCGAAGGCCAGGAGCCCTGGGGTTTAGCCGCATCCCATCGCGACCATTCAAACCCTTGAAGCAAGGGTGTTAGGCAGTGCTCCTGAAGAAGGCCGATGATAGTCGGCGGTATTGTAGCCTTGAATAGAGGACCCAGGATTTGGTACTGGGTGCTCATGTCGTTTTCAAACCGAATGGTCTTGATCGAGCTCCGATCAACAATCTTCTGGTGTTGGTCACATTCCCTGGAAAGCTTGGAGATGAAGGACGCCATTGTGAGAAAGAGGCACGGAGTAAAGGGGTTGTCTGGGTTGGGGATTTAAAGACGAAGACTTGGAATAGGAGAAATGCACTAGAAATCAATGGCAGAGGATTTTAGGAAGTTTGAGAGCGTAAAAATACAAATGAGGGAATTTCGGTATTTATAGAGTTATGGGGGGGAAGAGCAATCGTTCGAAATTCAAAACAAAGGGCAAAATCGACCGGAGGAATCGTTGATCATGATGAACATTTGGGAAATGCGGTTGAGAAGACAGACGGTTTTAGGTTTTGGGGGCGCACGATCGCGTGTGACGGCGAAGTTAATGACGAAAGACGGTTCGACGCCTGCACGATGACAGGTGGGCTCACGGATTGATGTAATGGCTCGCGGATTGAGATAGTGGTCATAATGGCAAGACGGTTCGGGCAGGCGCACGCTTCAGACGTCATTATCGGAGATTGGCCATGTTGGAGGATGCCACGTGGCGAGTGGTTTAGCAGGATCAAGATCGTGCGATCGTGTTCAATAAATGCGCCTTGGAACTCGGGTATTGGGATCCTGAGTGGTAGATTCGCTTCTTCAAGGCCGAAACTCGGCCGAAGGTTTTAGGCCGAGGACCTCAGAAGCGAGGGGGCAATGTTTGGGCCCAAAATAACAGTTTGGGCCGAGGGAGGAATCACTTTCGGCCCGGGAAGACGTACGGCGAGAGGGTCATGGGGCGTTCAGCTCATGGGCTTCTAGGCCTAGGTCGATTAAATCAGAGTGCAAGTCGAGTCCTAATACAATAGGGACCCTCGACGAGATCAGTAAAACTAGAAGGCGAATCCGGCTCAGTTAAGGACTAGATTCGTAGTCCTAGCAGAGATAGGACTGATCGAGGTAATGTTAATCCGGAGAGGGAAACCTAGTTCGAATAGGATTGGAACTCGGGCTCGGTGTTCTGCTACTATAAATACAAGACATTCAGCAATGGAAAAGCCCCCACAAATCAATACAAAATTGCCCTGCGCAAACTCTCACAACTTGAGATCTTTTTCTTTTCCTTTTTTCGCTGACACATCTTCCGTTGGCATCAACAGCACTGTGGAAGCAACCGGTGATATCTTAAGTCGGCATAGATAGCTCTGTCACCGTAGAGTCGGTCGGTCTCGCAGTATCTTCCGTTGGCATCAACAGCACTGCGGCGAGAACGGTCGGTTGCCTATCCAAGTCTCGGTCGAGAAGGGTTTTCGAATCCTTGTTGGTCGAGGTCATCTCATTAGCCTTCTCGGCGAGGTGAGGTGTTACAGTTATTACATTCGGCACATTGCAAGCCGAATTCGGTTCGTGAACTTTGTAAGAAATAGCAGCCTTGTCTTCAGGCTCGAGAACCCAAGAGGCCGAGACGCGTTCCTTTCTCGGCCGCAATCGCAAGACGCAGAAGTCAATAGCGCGACCCAACGCAGCATCATCAAATTTACTCCTCGGCCGAGCCTCGGCCGACGAGTTGGCACGCCCCGCAATCACCGAAGGACGTAGTTAGCTTAGAATATATTCGGCCTGCGCGCCACGTAGGCTTTGTAATTTCTAGGGTCAACAAATTTACATTAAGAATAGAGAAAATAATATATAATAAACAATTGATTGAATCATATTATTATTTACCCATTGTGAGGCTAAGCCCACCATCTCCCCCTTAGTGTAGATAATATCGTTTTTTAAAAAGAAAAAATAATCATTTGACAACTAATTTAATCACATTATTATCCAGTGCGAAAGACTTTTTTATAACCGGCATTACACGCCTTTTAAGATGTTTTGAACGTGTTTAAAATAGAGAAAATAATATTTAATAAACAACTGATTGAATTACATTATTGTTAGCCCATTATGAGGCTAAGTCCACTCCATCTCCCTTAGTGTAGATGATATTGTTTGTTTAAAAAAAATAAAAAACAATCATTTGACAACTAATTTAATCATATTATTACCCGTGTGCAAAAGATTTTTTTTTTATAACCGGCATTACACGCATCGTAAGATGTTTTGAACGTGTTTAAAATAGAGAAAATAATATTTAATAAACAACTTATTGAATCACATTATTACTAGCTCATTATGAGGCTAAGCTCACCCCTTCCCCTTAAACCATCTCCAACCCAAATCCCCCCCCCAAACAATCTCCAACCCATGCTAAAATATTGGGTTAAATGCCAAATGTTAAAGCTGGGCCAAATACCCCCCAAAATTCCCCCCGTGAGATTGGACTCACTAGCAATTGGGCCAGTCTCGGCCCAATCACACTCCAATGCACCCCACGCGGTGCGCTTGCAAACCTTTCCTGATAGGGGTGGGCCCCGCTGTCAGCCGTTTGTCGGCCACCCAAAAATCCCAACGGCTATAATTTGAATCCAAGGGCTTGGTTTAACGGACCGTTGGTTGATTCAACGGTCCAAATTCAAATTTAATTTTTTTTAAATATGTTATTTTAAAATACATTGAATCCAACGGTTGAGATCGAATATAATCAAATCTAACGGTAAAAAAAAGATCTAATGATCCAAATTTAAATTCAACGACTAAAATAATTTAAGGCTTGCTTTGTGAAAAATTTAATGATTTTTCAATATTTATCGGAATTTAAATTTTTTTAGATTAAAATGTTCATAAAATTAATTTACGATAGTCTACATATATTTTTTTTAAATTTAATTTAAAAAAAATCGCCTAAGTTCATTATTTAATAATCACAAGCTAAAATTTTAGGCGAACGGTTGAAGCAAAAAAGCTGTTTCTGGGCTAAAAGCTAAATTTTCCAGGCTAAAATATTTGGATTTTAGCCCAACCATTGGAGATGATCTTAGTGTAGATAATATCGTTTGTTAAAAAAAACAATCATTTGACAACTAATTTAATATAATTTAATCACATTATTATCCGCGTGTGAAAGACTTTTTTTATAACCGGCATAACACACCTCTTAAGATGTTTTGAACGTGTTTAAAAATAAAGAAAATAATATTTAATAAACAACTGATTGAATCACATTATTGTTAGCCCATTGTGAGGCTAAGCCCACCCCCTCCCCTTAGTGTAGATAATATCGTTTGTTAAAAATAAAAATAAAAACAATCATTTGACAATTAATTTAATCACATTATTATTCGCGTGTAATGATCTTTTTTATATCCAGCATTACACGATTCTTAAGATGTTTTGAACGTATTTAAAAATAGAAAAATTGAATCACATTATTGCTAACCTATTGAAAGGTACTAATTTTAAAAAATAAATAAATTAAAAAAAAACACAAAAAATTAATTATTAAAAACTACTTTTAAAATGACAAAAATGCCTTTGTCTTATTTGATGCATTATTTTGGGATGCCTTTGAAGTTTTTTGTCTTGGGGGCATTTTTGTCCAAATATTTTTGTTCAAGCTTGGTGACACCAAAATCACTATTCACCCTTTCATTGAAAAAAAAACAATCATTTAACAACTAATTTAATCACATTATTATCAGCATGCAAAAGAATTTTGTTTTTTTAACCGGCATTACACGCCTTTTAAGATGTTTTGAACTTGTTTAAAACAGAGAAAATAATATTTAATAAACAACTTATTGAATCACATTATTGCTAGCTCATTGTGAGGCTAAGCTCATCCCTTCCCCCTTAGTGTAGATAATATCGTTTGTTAAAAAAAAAAATCACTTGACAATTAATTTAATCACATTATTATCCGCATGTGAATAACTTTTTTTATATTTGGCATTACATGCCGCTTAAGATGTTTTGAATGTGTTTAAAATAAAGAAATTGAATCACATTATTACTAACCTATTGTGAGGTAATAATTAAAAACAAACAAACAAACCACGAAAATATTAATTATTAAAAAATACTATTAAATTGACAAAAATGCCCCTACCTTATTTGATGCATTATTTTGGGATGCTTTTGAAGTTTTTTGTCTTGGGCGCATTTTTGTCCAAATTTTTTGTTGAAGCTTGGTGACACCAAAATCTCTAGTCACATTTTTCATTGGCTTTATATATATTGTGCAAATTTCTTCCGCCTTATTCTTAGACAAAATTGAACATACAAAACAAACAACACCTTAGGTCAAGGCCAAGAACCTCACGCGCCCACGATAAATTGGGGGGGGGGGGGTTTGGTTGAAGAACCTCTGATGCCAAAGTTAGAATTTTGAGAGAAAAGTGTTTGGAGAATTTAGAGAATTTGGCAAGAGTGTAGAACTTAGGTTTTGAAGAAAATGAGGTTGTTTATATAGGGGTGTGGCCGGCCCCTTTGGGAGGATGGGGACCGGCCACTTGGATGGTTTTTTGGGTGAGATTCATGATTTGTTAGCTAATTAATAAATCAATTAATTAGCTAATTAATATAATTAGAAAGGAATGATTTGGGGGTTACATTGTGGAGAAGATTTGATGAGGATGGATGAAATAGGTTTTGAATAAATACCTATTTTGGGCACTTTTGACTTGATTGAGGAATAATTGCCCACTACTTGCGCTTAGAAATCCCGGTGTGCATCGAGGGTAATCTTGTCTTTTTTACCCAAAAATTCACGTGTCACCTCCATATTTTTCTTGATTATTTTTTGCTCCCACACCTGTTGGGCTGCTAGTAGGAAAGGGCAGCAAGTGTAAAGATCTTCTTACTTTAGGAAACATAGGATTGTTTCCTATTTTGATGTAGATTCCCTCTTTAATAGGAAATTAGATCCTTCTAGGAAAGGGAAATAAATTTCTCTCAAAGCCTATTTAAGTCCACCTTAAGTGGATTATTAAATTAACTTTGGAGAGTGATTTATTCTACCTTACAAGAGAGAGAAATGTTAGAGGATATTTGTTTCCACTCCTCTAGCAATCTTCTACATCTTGCATGTGCAAAGGATCGTCTTTCGTTGCTTGCTTCGTCTTTTCATTGCTTCAAGGTAAGAAGAAATTAATTTTCCTTGTCTTCTTAATTTTTTGGGAGCCTCAGGGCTTGAATTTTGGCTCGACGGGGGTCGAGGAAGCTTGAAAAAAGTGGCTGCCATGGGTTGACTTTGTGATGGTGCTTGGGCGTTGTAGTCTGGGCCTCTGTGCTTAGGCGGTGAGGAGAGAAGCAGCACGGGGGCGACAGCCCCCTCCTGGTTGGATTAGGCCATGAAGCCTTTGGGCCAAGAGGAAGAAAGGGGAGCCAGCACGGGCTGGGCTCCCTCCTTTGCTAATTTTTTGGGCCTGGTTCTTTTTTTGTTTTTTTTACATGCTAGGCTCGGGCCCGTGCATGAAGGGAAAGAGGGAGAGCAACGAGCCGCTGGGTTTAGCCCGCTTGAATGGACCGAAAGTTTTTTTTTTTTTTTGTGCTCCCATCTAGCGAATCTTCCTTCCATCTTTGTAGAATTTCTTCAAGCATGTCTTCCTCGAGCCACAAGAATGATGAACAGTTGAAAATATGGGGCTAAAATTTGGGATTTCCTACCCTTGGATTGGAGAAAGCCTTAGGATTGTTAGGATTGTTTTGAGTATGAAGCACTTATACTCGCAAGTGTTTAAGTAGAAGCGTTTTTATTAGGAACATATAAGATTTTTTCTTAATTTTGAAAAAGTACATAGCAATTTTATGATTCATCACTTTTTAAAAATGTATTTACCAAATTTATATATAACTATTTCACCTTCTACACACAAGAATAACTTACATGACACAGGTACTCATCGTGATGTTTCATATCAATGTTTAAGGACATGTGTAATCTTTTTGTTATGCATTTAGCAACCTAAGTATTAAGCTACTAAAAGCTCGTTTTAAACTTGCAAGTGCACAAGATCAAACACATAGTATAGAAAGCAAGTACGAGATCATTTCCACGAGGATTGCACTAATATGTATCTAGAGTATGATTCCTAACAATTTAAATTAATTAATTCACAAAACTAGCAAATATGCACATAAAGGTTTAACAAAATAGTTTGAGATGTCTTAAATTTACGTATAAAAACACAATATAAAGAACATAGGAAAATAAAAGTAATTGACATTAAGGGTTTTGAAAATGATGTTTGAACGGTTAGGACTTTGGTTTTCATCTCTAACATTTTTCGCCTAAGCAACCGATACACACGATGATACAAAACAGATTTTTGATGCTTAACGTTTGTCAACCTAAAGGCATGGTATCTACTCTTTAAGCTATTGATTTCCCTAAACAACGAATTAGGCATGGGTATCTACACTAACTCCTTTCATTCTCGAAGTATTTAGTATGGTATCTACTAAGTTGCACTCCGAGAAAGCATAATACAATGGAAATCGACAAACACACAAATCCTAGAATATGGTATCTATTCCGGTTATTCATGATAATTAATTCCAAGAACCTTAACTAGTTCTCTTGTTACTCGGCATAGGTACAAGACTCGATCATCCAAATTTACCCATGTAACGAACTCAATTACAAAGCTATTCTATGATGATAAATCATAAAATAACTAAATAAGATTGGAATTAAAACTGGAATTAATCACTAAAGCATCAACAAATTATCTTGTAACAAAAGTGTATCGAAAATACTCAAGGAAACATGATTAGGACTTCAACCAAATCCCAACTATGAAATTTAGTTACTCATAATCTAAATGGGCAGTAAAGACAAACAAAATAGGAAGTAAAAGGAGAAGAAAAAACTCTTTGATGTCGAATTGCAGAACGGTGCTCTGGTCCTTCCTTTTTCTCCCTTCTGCCATGGGTTGTTCTTTCTTTGTTTTTTATATCTTGCGCACCCCCTGTTGGTCTGATTAGGGATCCTCCATTCTCCTTCTAGTTGTAACCGACAAGGCAATTAGCCTTCTTTTTTCATTCTAATTCAATGGGCTTTAAAGTCCCATCATATTAGTCTTCTTAATTATTTCCTGCCAATATATATATATGTATGTATGTATGTATGTATGTATGTATGTATGTGTATGTGAAATAATTTATCTACATTAATATGTAAAATATAATTTTATTGACTTAATTAAGTATGTATAATAACATATATTAGACATGTTTTATGTTATTATATATAAAGCAATGAATTTATAACGTTAGTGGTTTTTTTTTTCTTTTTTGTAAAATCATTAATTCTTCCTTACAATCTGCATGACATTAATTATGTACATCAAACATCCAAATAGGGTTTATCAATAAAATAAAAAAAATTCAAATAGGGGTATTTTAGGCATTCAGAATTTTTAAATGTGTAAAGTCAAACATAATTAATGAATTTGTTGATTTGGAATCTAGTCAATGGGTTTTATTCAAGTAAAAAACCTATGTCGGGTTTTATGTAGAGAAAATTAAGTTTTAAGGGCTAAAGTTATATTTTCAGTAATAAAAATAAGTGTTGGCTAGAAAGGCTCAAACGAAAGAAAAAATGTCTATATCATTTCCAAGTTTGTTACATGAATTGATGTACATTTCGAATGGTATAAAGCAAGTTCTAGAGATGCATGTAAAAAAATAAGATCATACACACAAGAACAAATGTGATTGAGCATAATGGTTCAATCATATACTAGGCTCAAAAGCTCACAAGGATTATGCATGTCTCCACAAGTGTTTACATATATTTATCTTGACCACAACACATCATATCAACCATGTCTACGTGCATTCAAAGCTTCCAAAAAAAAAAAATTTCATGTTTAGGTCATGCTATCAAATGAAGGATGCAAAGAAATACGCAATTATGGAAAATTCGTAGTGAAGTCATCTCATAAATTAACTCAATGTCATCATAGATGTTCGAAAAGCGACTCGAAACATTTTTTTTTCCTTTTTTTTCTTTCTATTTTTGAATTGTTTTGTTTTGTTTTTTACTCTAAATAAAATGAAAATATAAAAACCAAGTTTGAATTGTTTTCCCTTCCCCTAAACTTAAAATCGACATTGTCCTCATTGTTGTAAGATAAACTAGCATTTAGAATGGAAAAATAAATAATAGGGAAAAGAAAGAACAATTTAACAACCTAACAAAACAAATTAAATGAAAACAAAAGTAAAGAGAAAGTAGAGAGACTTAGCTGGATAGATGCAATCTTAAATCTCCATAAGAATTAAGCCAGCAAGCTCTCCATCTTCGAATTAAGTTGAAGACGGCAGATCATTAAAATGGGGGAACACATCAAATTTATTCTTGTTCACGAATCTCTTGTTCCACCACCCTTCATCGTTGACGATTGAACTTGATTTTCCTTCATTAGCCAACCAGTGGTTGCTAGAAGGCCTTTTGGAAGACTCAATAAGAAGAGAGAACGAATCTTCATAAACATAGTCAATCATGTAACATTTACTAGTCTCTTGCAGATCTTGACTTGCTCCAAATACTTTAAATTTGTTTGCCTCATCGCCAACATGCATGGTAAGAGTGCCTTTCTCAACGTCAATCAATGTACGTGCAGTGGCCAAGAATGGACGACCTAATATGATCAGAACTTCCCTATCTTCATCCATATCTAAAATCAAGAAATCAGCAAGGAGGATTAATTTGTCAACCCGGATTAAAACATCTTCAATAATTCCTCTTGGGTATTTGATTGATCGATCTACAAGTTGCAAAGAAACCGATGTTAGCTTCAAATCCCCTAAACCTAATTTTTTTTTTTAAATGGAGAAAGGTATTAGATTAACACTTGCACTCAAATCACACAAAGATTTATCAAAATGATAATTTCCAATAGTGCAAGGTATAGTAAAACTCTCTGGATCTTTTAGTTTAGGAGGTAACTTTCTCAACAAAACTGCACTTACTTCTTCGGTTAATGCAACTTTCTCATGTTCCTTAAACTTTCTTTTGTGAGTACAACAATCATTTAAAAATTTAGCATAAGATGGAATCTGCTTAATAGCATCAAGTAAAGGAATATTGATTTCTACTTTCCGAAGAGTTTCAAAAATATCAAGTAAGTGTTGTTCTTTCTTTTGCTTGACTAACCTTTGAGGGAAGAGTGGCAGTATCACCTTCTCCTTCTCACTTACCTTGGTGGACGCCATTGCTTTTGTTGGTGATGCACCCACAACTTCAGACTCTCGTTCTTTATCGTCTACTCCCATTTTTTTGTTAACAACTTTGCCGCTCCTTAGGACTGTAATGGCTTTAAGCACCTTTTGACCTTTAGGGTTGGGTATAGGTTGTGATGGGAACTTTCATTTCTTTCTTTCACTCAATTCTTTAGCCATTTGCCCCACTGCGCTTCTAACTTTTGAATAGCTTGACCCTGTTAACTACTTATTTGTTGTTGCTGTTGAAGAAGTTGAAGTACAGTGCTTTCAAAGTCTAGCTTCTTTTTCATGCTTGAGTCAATTGTTGAACTTGTGGTTGAGCTTGAAAGTTGGTCCCTTGTTGGTAATTTATTTGTTGCTCTTGTGGGTTTTGACCATTCTGTCCATTCCTCCATGAAAGAATAGGGTGAAGCTTCCACCCTTGATTGTATGTACTGGAGAACAGATTGTTCTTTTGGTGGTAATTGTCTTGTCCCACATAATTTACATGTTCCTGATCTGTAAAAGAAGACATAGGACATGTCTTAGTTGTATGGTTAAAACGAGAACAAATAGCACATACCTCATCCCTTGGAGTTTGCTTGCTGCTAAGGGAAGACATGGCTTTAACAAGCATGTCAATCTTTGTGTTCATAGCTGCCATCTCTACTTGCACACCATCATTGGTATTAATTTCATAAACTCCTTGTCTCCTCGTGGTGCTTCTTCCTCTCGTTGAGAATTGTTGTGAATTCTCACTCAACTCTTCAAACATTTCAATGGCTTCTTCACCATTTTTTTTCATCAGGATCCCATTGCAAGCCGAATCAACAATAGCTTTATTAGTATCATTTAAACCCTTATAAATGGCTTGTACCTGATCATCTTTGGGCATGTTATGAGTTGGACACTTAAGAAGCTTGTTCTTAAAGTCCTTCCAAGTTTCAAAGAATAAATCACTGTCTTTTTGTTGGAAAAGTTCAATCTCCCTTTTCAGTTGCTTAGTCTTTCCGGCAGGAAAAAACTCTTTCAAGAACTTGGTTGCCAACTGCTCCCATGATTGAATTGATCCTAGTTCCAAAGAATTATACCACAATTTAGCATTAGATTTCAATGAAAATGGAAACAAAATTAACTTGATTTGCTCGGGAGTAAGGCCTTGAACGCCTTACGTTCTGGAAAGATCGAAGAAATCTGTCAAGTGAAGATGAGGATCTTCCTCTGGTTTGCCACTAAAATGGGGAACCATGCTAAGCAGCTGCGGTGATATATGCATATTCCCTTGAACATTAGGTTGGAAGGTAATACAAGATGGAAATTCGATGTTCTTAGGCTGGAACTTATCCTGCATCGGGACTCTAGGATTGACTATTTCGTCAGCCATTTTTGGTTTGGACTTAGCTCACTGCCCTCGCGCTTGTTTCAAATTGCGTAAAGTATGCTCAAGCTCGTGATCAATGGGAAGAATCGCTAGATGGAGTGAGCGTCTTCCTTGCATGCACTGCAAAACCAACAAAGAAACTTTAGAAACTATGCACATAAGATTATGCAATAAGATAAAACAATGATAAATAACTAAAAGTAGTTAAAATACTAAACTACAACTAACTAAAAAGATAAGGGAAAAAATGACGTTAGAAATACAAATCCTAGACTCCGATTAGGGGACAATCCTCGACAACGGCGCTAAAAACTTGTTATGCATTTAGCAATCTAAGTATTAAGCTTGTTTGTACCATACTTGACCAATCCCGAAACTACCAAGCATCGGTCAACGTTATACCGTCAAGGACCCAGAAGAGTTTCCCTCAAACCAGGAGGCCAATCATAACCCGACATGTGTCGACATCAAATACCAATCACAGCGCGACACGTGTCAACATCAGAGGTCAATCACAACACGACACGTGTCAATATCAGAACAAAGTTAGAAACTTTCTTCTATAAAAAGAAATCATTCTCCCACAATAATCCCTAATGCCATTTATACTAAATCATTTACTAGAACTCACTAAAGGAGAGCTTGAACCTATTTATTTGTGTAAACCCTTCACAATTAATGAGAACTCCTCTACTCCATGGACGTAGCCAATTTTGGTGAACCACGTACATCTTGTGTTTGCTTCCATGTCTCTATCCATTTACATATTTATCCACATTAGTGATCGAAGCAATTTAGCGAAGGTAATAAACTTGACACTTTCTGTTGTACCAACGTCTTCATTGATTTTGTGCATCAACATTTGGCGCCGTCTGTGGGAAACACACTTATTCCTACCCTCTTCAGCTTTGTCAAGCTGGTTTCCACCATTCATACACTCACTTTTGACCAGGCATCCCTTTCCAACATGGGGAGCGAAAAAAGCCACATCACACAAAACGACACCTTCATCGTGCCTAGTGTGAGGCAGCGAAAAAAGGAACGAAAGAAGTTCGTTCTTCAAGCTAAAGTCGAATAGTTAGAGGCTCAGAACAACAAGATAGCAATGAAAAATTAGGTCCTCCGAGAGCAGTATGAAAAGCTATTCGAGATGCTCCATGAGGCTAGGCATACTTAAACACATGAGCTCATCACCCCATGGAAGTCAACCATCAACTGGTGCCCCCTAACACGGAGGGTCACCTGCCTTCGACATGGGTATTCCTGACCAGGAGCTAGCTACTCATTCGACATGGGTATTCCTGACCAGGAGCTAGCTACTCATCGAAATGTTGATCAACATGAGACTTCTCTCAACCCAGCTGCTTCGACTAGAATTAGAAGAAGTGGAGGAAGGCACCTTCTTGCAGGAGGAATGAAAGGATCAAGAGCCGTTTACAGTGACTGTCGAGACTTCCTAAGATAGTGTTAAAAAAATTCTATCCACATAGGCTCAAGGATCAAAGACCCAAGAGTCATCGAAGAGCTCAGTCCTCTACCATAACGTAGGCCAATGCCTAATCCAAGAAAGAAACCACATGCCTTGAAGGGACAAGAAAGTGAAGAAGACTCGGGGGACTTCCAAACGGCATGTCTCGAAAGCCAGTACGGTGAATCTAAGAAAAAGCAACATGCCTTTAACCAAACTTTCATACTTCCAAGGGATGAGGAAAACTTGCAAATGAGAGTTGTAATGATGCCTGACTCCACTCAGGACCCTATTATCCTGCATTTCCTTGAATAGGTGAACAAGCTAAAGGCCGAGCGTGGGCTGGGATCAACCAAGGCCCGGCCTTCTGACAAAGAGAATCCTTAGCACCCATCTACAAAGAGAAACGAAACAAAAGCTTGGCTTACAATCTTATACTGGGAGGGAAGATCCGATTAAGCATATCTACCTCTTTGAATTTACCATGGCATACCGAATACACAATGATGAGGAACGATGTCTCATATTCCTCTCAACTCTCTTTGGTGGAGCTTTCAATTGGTATTTTCATCTTTAACCTAATATTGTGGATTCTTTCGCTGAGCTAAGGAGACTATTCGTGGCTCAATGCATCTTCCAAGCTGATCACGTACACTCCGTTGATGACCTATACATTATTCGTCAGAAATCAAATGAGTCATTGCGTGAATATACCGGTCGCTTCAGCTATGAGTACTCTCATTGTGCTGAGGCAGATGATAAAATAATACTCAAGGACTTTACAGTAGGCATGCATGAATGTTTTTTCAAGTACATGATGAATGCTAACACTTGGAAGACTTACTCTGAGTTAATGATGCAAGCTTACAACCATGCATTTGCCGAGGTAAGGACATACCAAGGGAACCCCCATATGGTTTACTGATGCGAAAATTATCTTAACACACAAATTTAACCCTCTTTTGACAATTGTAGTAGAAGTATAAGTATGGATCGTTCTGAATCAGGGATTAAGAGGGCTTGCTAATAACCTCTAAACTGACTCAAAAACATAAAACTAAATTTAAAAACACTTAACAAGACTCACAAGACTCAAAGCAAACTTAAAATACTCAAAACCGCTTAAAACACTCAAAACAGCTTAAAACAACTAAATAAACTTAAACTAGACACTAGGAATGACTTTGGATGAAAATTGACTTTTACTTGAATCAAAACATTTAAAAACACAAATTAAAACAGATTCTAACTAATTAGACACACTAAAGTAAAGGGGGATTGAGTTTTGGACGAAGTTGAAACAAACAAACAAGTATGAAAAACTAGACAGATTGTAAAATAAATTTGAGAAATAAGATGATGGATGGGATAGCTAGAGACTTTTTCTCCACACATGACATGTATGCAAATAACTTGATTTCCAGTTACTGCTTCATTGAATTATGAACGACAATGCTCCAAATTAACTGTGACATCACTAGTTAACTCTCAGATTTTCCTTGTTTTATTGGATTGGATGACATCATTCGACAACCTAAAACATTCTTCTAAAGTTCCCTACATGACATCATAATAGAGATACAATCAAAGATCATTACGTTTAATGAAAATCATAAGCATTGACAAAGCACTTGCAACTATGACATCATGTCACTCATGCTAGGAATTGAACTTAACGCGATCGTTTATAAGTGACCTTCACTACATGTGAATATAAGTTTGTAACGATTATGTGAAACTTCCTTATATTCTAGCAACGGATTTATGCATGCCAATTAAGTGTCGACCCTTAATTAACAAATACAAATAAGTTATCAATCAAATAGTTAAGCCAATTGCATTCACTATTCAAGAGTTCATAACTGAAATTTATCAAATTACATTGCACACATAATCATGGTTTTGAAATCACCCCTAGCCAAGAAGGGTTTAGCCACTCATAATTACAACAAAACGAAAGGAAATGAATTTAAACATTAGAAACAAAAGAAAGAAAACACCTAAACGCTCCAATGATCCAAGTTGGACAGCAAGCACGTCCAAGCACTTTCCTTCCCTTCCTTTGCTACGGCACAAGGTGTTGGTGAATGTTTGAAGGTTTGTTTGTATGGACGAATGGATGTGTTTGGATGAAGGTTGTGTTGAAATGGGAGTGAATGATCTAACAAAGTATGACTCAATTTATGTTACACACACTTCCTTTTATAGAGGAAGTGCATGGCAATGGAGGGGAACATGGAGTGGTGTAGCAATTGAGTGCAATGATGCATGAAATCTAAAATGATGGAGGGAACAAGGAATGGTTTAGCAATTGAGTGCAATGATTCAATGTAATGATGCATGAAATCTGAAATGATGGAGGAAACAAGGAATGGTGTAGCAATTGAGTGCAATGATTTAATGTAATGATGCATGAATCTGAAATGAATGAGGGAACAAGGAATGGTGTAGCAATTGAGTGCAATGATTCAATGTAATGATGCATGAAATCTGAAATAATGAAGGGGACAAGGGTGATGATGTATGGCATGGGTGGAAAGGTGAGTAAGTGGTGAATCAATGAATGCAAGGAGGTGAAAGGATATTGTGCACATGGTAGACAAAGGAAAGGAAGTGGAATGATGCAACAAATGAGTCAATGGAGGGAACATGGATGATGATGCACGGCATAGGAATCTAAAGGTGAAGGATTTATTTTGAAAAACATGTTCATTTGAGCAACATCATATAACATGCAATTAACAATTAAAAGGCGGAATCATGCTTGCATGCACTCAAAAACAAAACATTACCATGAAATTCAAAGCCTAGTAGATTGGTGAACCAATAATCAACTCAAAACAAAGTGAGTTGAAATTAATACCTTTGTAGATTCCTCTTTGCATAAGCAAAGGCTAATCACCCAAAGAGATAGGGCCTTCATTCCTTGCTTCTTAGATCCATGGATTTGGATGGAAGAATAGGTTCTCTAAGTTCCCAAAATTGAGAACCTCTAAGTCTCTTCACCAAGGTTTGATTGTAGAAGAAATGAGTGACCTTGGAGTAGTAGGATTGCTAGATGTACCCTCCAAGGTGTTAGCTTCTTTAGAGAGAAAATGGAGAGACAATTCTCACCCATTTTCACCCAAAATAAACCCTTAATCACATTAATGAATATTTTGTTATAAAGTCATTTATATAGTCACTTCTTTAAGTGACCTAAATAACCAAACAACCCCAATTCATCTTCATGGCCGGCCTACCTTGGGAATTTTGGGCTTTTGGGCCTTTGTGAATCTTTATTCATTAAGTTGTCATACAACTTAAGTCAATGGGCTTGACGTTCGAAGCCCATTGGGCTTTAAGGTCCAAAACTATCCCGAGGTCTTTAACGAACTTATTCGTTTGATTAATTAACATATTAATTAATCCTTGCCATAAATTAAATGATTAAACCATTTAATCATTCTTACTCATTTCCGTTTAATCTCCAATCTCTACCTTTTACGGTGTGCGATCCATTAGGTTCCTTTTAGCGAGGCAGTGGGCGATTAAAACAATTTTACATCGATTGTGAATTGAAACAATTTTCAATTCTCCCTTTAGTGGTTATACACGTATAGGGCTTCCACAAACCATGGTTGACGCCTAGCAGCATGTCATGGTTACCCAAGCTAATCAGAAGAGGTTAGAGAACCTATTCAGTTCGGGATTACAAATGCAATACGGTCCTTCTCTAATCTAATACTCTTGACCACATTGTTTGGTATGATAGTTTATTTATTCATGTCT
Source organism: Malus sylvestris (assembly GCF_916048215.2). Taxonomy (NCBI): domain Eukaryota; kingdom Viridiplantae; phylum Streptophyta; class Magnoliopsida; order Rosales; family Rosaceae; genus Malus; species Malus sylvestris. The sequence goes on along the minus strand of NC_062274.1, from coordinate 20,269,613 downwards.
ACTATCCAATGTGATTCATTTGCTTATATGATTTCCTTGAATGTGATTTGGAACGCATTCCCCAATCTCATTCATACTCTGGCCAGAGATTCCAAATCATATCATAGAGTATTCTCCCTCAACTGTTTGAAGGTTAGAGATCCCTTGTTGCGCATTTACTTGTCTCCATAGCTAAGTGGCTTAACCCCAACGATGCCGTGACACCCCTAGGGGTGAATTAGACATAATCAAAGATTAAGGACTTAACCACAAGACAACTGTGATGCCTCAGGTCAAAGGACTACTTTGCATTATCCCAACCATGAGTTCTCATGTGACATGGAATATAAGAACTCTTCGTTGATCACGTTCAGTGAACTCATTCTCTTATTGAGCACCTACGTACTTGTCTTGATGTCACACACACCAATGACTCGAGACTAGTCACTCTCCCTGAGAGAAGACACAGTACGTACTGATCTTAACGGACTGTCAATGCCCAATTGGTAATCCTATGATCAGGAACATTTAGGATGTGTCTACGAAAGAATGGTCTCATTAATCTAACTTCATTAGATTGCATTCTCCCAATCACATATTCCTTGGACTTTATCGTTTAAGCATATAACATTTATATGAGACGGCTCAAACAATAATCTTTGCCCTTTATATGTTAAACTAGATTAGTTTAACATTTGAAATGTCCGTAAAGTATCATCATATGATTGGTTTTAGGGCACATTTCCAACAATCTCCCACTTGCACTAGAGCCAATCAGCTAGGTCATCTTGATGATACCTCTTCTGTAGTCATTTCATAAATGGCTGAATAGTAGGCCTTAGACAGTGGATATCTATATGTGTTATCCACAGAAGCAACCTTGAGAATAACGACGTCACCATTATACATGATTCTCAATCATGTGGTTCAGTCTCTCATTTGTGTTCGGATCTTGATGAGACCTTGATTCCCAGGCTTGAGCTATCGCCCCATTAGTGTCATACACTTTCTGGTTGGAATCGAATAGAGAGTTCATAAATGAACTTTCCCATCCAAACAACATTGTTGTAAACTTCTATATGGCAATATATCTTGCATTCATAATGGAACACACTAAAGTCATTACTTTAATGTTTCCATCCAAATATCTCTTTAGTCATAATAAAGAGATATTTGTTTATCTCTTCATTCATAATGAAGAAACATCCAATGATGGATTAGATTCATAATCTAATACATTTACGCTTCCATTACGTTACTCTAATTCTTCCTCATTCTTTGAGGAATCTATCCTTTAGTATTTCTTAAATACTTAAGGACTCACTTGACAGTTGCCACGGTTCTGATCCTGGGCTTGCACTGATATCGTCTTGTACCGTTCTAGGTACAACTCATATCAATGTTTTTCATACAATATGAAATACATAAATCACCTTTCTGCTTATGCATAAAGGATTCAATTTACGCATTATTTCTATGGGAGTCAAAGGGTACGTTCCCTTTGAGAAGGGCAACTTGCTAGTCTCACTAGAATCGTCCTTCTTATTGAAGTTTATCATCATATGAGAAACTTCCTAGCATCCATTGTCTATTATTAGGGATTGATATAATCCAATTATATCATGAAATATATCATTATAGATTTCCATCCCATGTATATAGACTATATCTCCCATATACATTCTATCTTCATATAATGTATTAAAGTCATAACTTTAACGAAGAAGTATTCTTTTCATTTCCAAAATTAATATATCATATATACTTAAATTTTAGGAACATGATTAACTCCCACTAATCTTTTGTAAAACTCGTAAACAAAAGATTTATTTACATCTTGATGAGAAATCAAACGATTTGAACCTTTTTCCTCATAAAATGCAAATAGCTCCCACTAACTTGCTAAGATCCATGATGGATGGATCTCTACAACTTACATGTCTTGTGATTTATAGTTTTGGACATATATTATCAAGACTATCTTAATAATGGTTTCGGAAACCCATATTATGTCAAAACATTGAATCACCATTTTAGTTGTAGCTAGCAATCTTCGAATTAATTGAAACCAAGCCTATCTCAAAGATGGTTTCTTCAAAGTCAACCATTCTCTTTGATTGTAGTTACCTTAAGCTACCAATTAGCTATGAAGGTTTCATTATTTCGAGTCAAATGGTACTTTACCATTTCCTTGAGTATATATCGTATATGCACTCAATGTAGTCATAAGGATTTTCATTCTTATCGACTACCTTGGAGCTTGTGGTATAGGAACTAGGTTGTTATATTTGTTGATTACTTCCTTGTCTCTCAAAGAACCCATTCTTTGAGTTCTATCTCTCGTTCATTTGCTCTTAGGCAAATCACATTGTAGGATTACAATGAACTTCCCAACCAAAACAACATTTGTTAGTTGGTTTATAGAAGCGATATCCAAAAGTTATTTTAAGGATATCCTACAAGATTGTTATCAAACGAATATTGCTTATTAGCACACAACCCCAAATCTTTAACATGCTTAAGATTTGTCTTTCTTTTCCAACTACATCTTATGGAGTCATGAAAATATTGGAAGATCTTCTCATTGACAATCATATTGTTTTAGAAGTATATATCCTATATATGGGTAATAGATAACATTTAACGAACTAAATCTTATTCGAGTTCGTTCTTCTCCTAATGGAGAAATACATTATCTTATGATGCTATTTTCCTTGATATCTTTCAAGGAAACTTATCTAAAGTGTTACCTTTCCTTGGATCAAATCTAAGGAGGTAAATACTTTAGATATCTTACTCATCTATTTACATTTCTTGAATTCTTTGAAACCTTTTGCAAAGTATTCGGACTTGTGTTTATTCAAAATAAACTATAGTCCAACCGAGAGTGATCTTCGGTGAATGTCATATAACATGAGTAGTATTATGTTGTGGACAAGTGCCACTAACATCTAAGTGAATTAACCTCAACAACTTTGTGATTCTTTCTTCTTTCCAAAAGAATAAAGATTCGAACATTTCGCCTCTATACAATTTTAACAAGAAGGTATTGGATCCGGATCTATCGATCCAAAGCATCCTTGTTTCACCAACTCGTAACTTATGTTTTAGAGGTATCACAATTTAGTTGGGATTAGTCACTACCTTGCAACCTTTTGGGTTTTAAGCATCATTATATTCTAAACAGTTAACACTACCATATCATCTCTACTATAGAGACAATCAATTAGATTACTATAATCCAATTTCTTTGGTAGTTCATATGAGGAAGTAAGTACTATCTGCTTTCGCAGAGATCTATATCTTATTCACGTTCCGTATGTGAAGCACCTTTTCTTCTCTCATATATCTTCTACTTCTTATTAGTCACACTTTTACAACGATTTGTAAAACATAGTTACTAATACGGAATCATACATTCAAGTAGAAGAACCAACTGTTTTGAACTATTCAAGAACAATTTACAACACCTTCGAAAGGTGTGTTCTTGACACTTGCAAGACATTTCTTGCAAATACCCCTTCCAATGTCCATCCTTTCATAAAGAAAGTTTGTTCCCTTGGAGTTATTTATCTTCTTTATTTGACTTTCACCTTTGACTACATTAGTCATGGTCCCTAAACTCCCACTATCTCTCTTGAAACCTTTTTCAATTGTGTTATACACATCAAACAATTTGGAGAGTATGTGGTTATTGTTCACTACATAGTTTACCATAAACTTAGTGAACCATTAGGATAGGGAAACTAAGGTGAAGTCCTTGCCTAGTTTCCGTCTCGTTAAGTGGTTTAACACTTCAACACTCAATGATTCAAAATCATCATAAGTCCATGTTAATGGACTATTTTTGTCAACCAACCATTATGTTCTAAACATAATTACAAACTTTCAAGAGTTGTACAAGGCAACTCTCATTTCTTCATTCAACAATTTGTAAGTGAAGAATCATGGCACATAAAGTGTCCATTCCCTTGTGCTTACTTCTCAAGTTCTTTGTTCAATTAACAAAGAAATAAGCACTAAGTGTTTGTATTGACTAAGGGTTGTTCAAAGCAACTCTTATTTCTTCATACAACAATTTGTAATTGAAGAATTATGACATTAAAAGTGTTGTCCTCTCTATGATAGACCTTTTCTAACATATTCTTCTAATGATACATTATCAATAGGAAGATTGTGAGGATGAGACTACTTAGGTACATTTACAAGCCATTAAAGACAATCTATGGTTTTGTAGTACCAAGTCCGTAAACTAAACGTTCGGCTTTTATTTGTCAAGTGTTGGATAGCGTTTGCAAATATATTGGTAAACAAATACATAACGTATATAAATTGATTGATTTTAAGCCATTTGATTCGGGTCTTTAAATCAAATAGCATCACCCACTATTTTTGGCAAATTCCATATCCCTCATTGGAATTCGAGAGTTTTGGATGAAACTCTTAGTAGGTTATGGGAGGCTCACTATTACCAAGCCCACCTCAGAAGAACTCCATATTGGCTAGCAACAATAATAATGAGAGAGTACGCTTACTCATTTGCAACTAATGCAAGTACCCATCTTGTTTGGCCTCTAGAGAATGATGCCTCAGAAGAACTCCATATTGGCACCATTGCACTTAGTTAAGTCATTCCCACCATGCTAGTTCAAGTAGGGGTTCAAGAATGGCCTCAGAAGAACTCCATATTGGCCACACTCGTTGCCTACCTTTCACTTCATCATATGTTTATAGGCTTCTCCTGAATGTAAGCACATACTTTGCAACCCCAGAACTGGACGAATACATTGTACGAGTCACAAACGATTGAAGCCCACCACGGTGGAAGGCCACGAAAGAGTGTTCTAAGCACTCTCACGCTTATCAACTTAATAATAGTTTGGTTGAGGGTTTTAGGTCTCATCACATATAAACATACATTTTAATCTCTATTAAAACTATTTTGGTCCTATTACAACTATTGGTCCATATGATTGTTTTAGTTGTACATAATACTCTCACTATACTTTTAAAACGGTTTTTAAAGCAAGAGTATATGTTACTACTAACATTAGGTTTGCATTCATTTGATGGACTATATAGTTGCCTTAGGGCCTTAGGATGACTATGAACCTTTGTTTAGATTCAACACGAGCCTTGTGTTGAATCTCGGTCTAGGGATGGAGATTGATTTTAGTTACGCGTTTAATCACATTAAGGCGTGTTGTCTTAGGGGCGTTGGACCCAATTACTTCATTTTCATGCATATCATATAAAGCAAGAAAGAAATACTTCAAAGTAAAGGATGAGCTTATGCTCATTACAACATTTGCATAAAACAAATTACCTTAAAGTAAAGAAGGACTTATGCCCTTTTACAACATTTGATCAAATCAAATTACAACCAAAATCTAATCTACACATTCCCATGGTTCAAACAAATTTGAAACGCCTTTCACATAGCTCAATTATATTAGGCTTAGGTTCATAATCATCCTTTAATTAATTAACGTTTTAACTAATTAATTGAATGCAACATTTTCATTTGGTTTTTGTATCCATAAAATTGATTTAAGTGGAGCTAAACAAAATGAAAATCCAATTCTCATTTAAAGAGACAAAACAATTTTGTTCTCATCCTATTTGGGCCATCATGCAATAACCACAACTTTTTGGGCCATATTGCGAAAACATAAACTTTTGGGGTCACTTTGTAAAAACACAAAAGTCACTACTTCATGTAAATACAACTAGAACCCAAAATTTAAATAAATTCAAAAACTTCATTAAAGGAGCAAAACAATTTGTCCTTTAGCGTTTTTAGGCCTTAACGTCAAAACGTAAACTTTCGGGTCAAAGTACAAATACACAAAAGTATCAAAACTTTATGTAATTGCATAAAAGCCCCAAAAATACCCTATTTTATTAGGGTGGCCGGTTTTTAGGGATAAAAATGAGTGGTGGGTGTTTTGATTTATTAGTTTTGTCAAAAACAATCAAGTAGTGCTTTCACCTTTCATAAAATTAATATATGTTTTGATGATTGATGTTTCCATCATCATTTATACAAATATTTAACACTTTAAATACTTTCATAAAATTAATATATGTTTTGATGATTCATGTTTCCATCATCATTTATTCAAATATTTAACACTTTAAATACTTTCATAAAATTAATATATGTTTTGATGATTGATGTTTCCATCATCATTTATTCAAATATTTAACACTTTAAATACATGATAAATCATTTGAAAAACATATAACATAAACTTTATGAAATATTCAAAACTTTGAATCAAAACACAAAACCTTTTTGTTCTTGGCAAGAACATCAAGAACAATGAAGAACATCCATGAAAACCCATAAGAGCTCCATGAATGTTTTCAAGCCATAAAACTCAAATTTTCATCATTCAAAATGAGGCTAACATCCTAGGGTACTTAGGGGTTCCAAAAGTCACCTTAAAACCATTTTAACAAGACAAACATGAACCCAAAAAATCACCCTTTGGATTTGGCCGAAAATTCCCAAAATCATGGCACCAAATTTTAGCTCCAATATTCATCCTCATATGAACTACATCTACAACATTTGAGATGGCAAATTTTCAAACAAAATTTACATTCAAAGAAGCAAGAATAAAGCTTGTAACAATTACAACTTTTAAATCATAAACTTATGAACTACAAAACCCAAAAGGATTCACCAACTACTAGACCTAGGCTCTGATACCACTTGAAGGATTTATTTTGAAAAACATGTTCATTTGAGCAACATCATATAGCATGCAATTAACAATTAAAAGGCGGAATCATGCTTGCATGCACTCAAAAACAAAACATTACCATGAAATTCAAAGCCTAGTAGATTGGTGAACCAATAATCAACTCAAAACAAAGTGAGTTGAAATTAATACCTTTGTAGATTCCTCTTTGCATAAGCAAAGGCTAATCACCCAAAGAGATAGGGCCTTCATTCCTTGCTTCTTAGATCCATGGATTTGGATGGAAGAATAGGTTCTCTAAGTTCCCAAAATTGAGAACCTCTAAGTCTCTTCACCAAGGTTTGATTGTAGAAGAAATGAGTGACCTTGGAGTAGTAGGATTGCTAGATGTACCCTCCAAGGTGTTAGCTTCTTTAGAGAGAAAATGGAGAGACAATTCTCACCCATTTTCACCCAAAATAAACCCTTAATCACATTAATGAATATTTTGTTATAAAGTCATTTATATAGTCACTTCTTTAAGTGACCTAAATAACCAAACAACCCCAATTCATCTTCATGGCCGGCCTACCTTGGGAATTTTGGGCTTTTGGGCCTTTGTGAATCTTTATTCATTAAGTTGTCATACAACTTAAGTCAATGGGCTTGACGTTCGAAGCCCATTGGGCTTTAAGGTCCAAAACTATCCCGAGGTCTTTAACGAACTTATTCGTTTGATTAATTAACATATTAATTAATCCTTGCCATAAATTAAATGATTAAACCATTTAATCATTCTTACTCATTTCCGTTTAATCTCCAATCTCTACCTTTTACGGTGTGCGATCCATTAGGTTCCTTTTAGCGAGGCAGTGGGCGATTAAAACAATTTTACATCGATTGTGAATTGAAACAATTTTCAATTCTCCCTTTAGTGGTTATACACGTATAGGGCTTCCACAAACCATGGTTGACGCCTAGCAGCATGTCATGGTTACCCAAGCTAATCAGAAGAGGTTAGAGAACCTATTCAGTTCGGGATTACAAATGCAATACGGTCCTTCTCTAATCTAATACTCTTGACCACATTGTTTGGTATGATAGTTTATTTATTCATGTCTACTATCCAATGTGATTCATTTGCTTATATGATTTCCTTGAATGTGATTTGGAACGCATTCCCCAATCTCATTCATACTCTGGCCAGAGATTCCAAATCATATCATAGAGTATTCTCCCTCAACTGTTTGAAGGTTAGAGATCCCTTGTTGCGCATTTACTTGTCTCCATAGCTAAGTGGCTTAACCCCAACGATGCCGTGACACCCCTAGGGGGTGAATTAGACATAATCAAAGATTAAGGACTTAACCACAAGACAACTGTGATGCCTCAGGTCAAAGGACTACTTTGCATTATCCCAACCATGAGTTCTCATGTGACATGGAATATAAGAACTCTTCGTTGATCACGTTCAGTGAACTCATTCTCTTATTGAGCACCTACGTACTTGTCTTGATGTCACACACACCAATGACTCGAGACTAGTCACTCTCCCTGAGAGAAGACACAGTACGTACTGATCTTAACGGACTGTCAATGCCCAATTGGTAATCCTATGATCAGGAACATTTAGGATGTGTCTACGAAAGAATGGTCTCATTAATCTAACTTCATTAGATTGCATTCTCCCAATCACATATTCCTTGGACTTTATCGTTTAAGCATATAACATTTATATGAGACGGCTCAAACAATAATCTTTGCCCTTTATATGTTAAACTAGATTAGTTTAACATTTGAAATGTCCGTAAAGTATCATCATATGATTGGTTTTAGGGCACATTTCCAACAAAAGGGAGTGCAATGGTGGTGCACAGAAATGATGGAAAGGTGAATGATGGAGTGACACCCCTTTGTAGCTGAGCTCTTTATCATTTTTACACTAATTCTTCTTTCTCTTTAACATATTCCTAGCCTCCTTAGTCTTCAATTTCGTCCATCCACCTTACTCCATGCATGTGCTATCCATTCTAAGCCCAAAACTGCTCCAAAATGCATCTTATTGCTTTATAAGGCCTATGGACCTACAAACACACTAAAATAGCTTAAAATACATAATTAACTAAGAAATAACAACATAAATGCATGAGAACAAGCTAACTCAGTTGCATAAATATGCTCCTATCATTTACCCATATCAACAAGTGGGAAGTGGAAGTCAAGTTCTACCAAGTGAGGAGATATTGGCCATTCAAACACCCATTGCATCCTCTCCTGCCTCATTTAGCTACTCGCTAAGTCGCCAAACGTATTCATCTCTTAGTAAGAAGAAGGATTTTTACTCTCAGCAAGCTCATTACAACAAAAGGGATAAAAGTTCGTATCAAGACAACTGGGGGTGAATGTACCGTCAACTATTATGACTAAGGGGCCAAGCCTTACTCTTTCAAAGTGGAGGACTAGGTAATGAAGAAAATGTTATTATAAGAAGGCATACACATCACACACTCTTGATCAAAATAATGTGAAGCAAAATCAATTCATGGTACCAAAAAAAAAAAGAGAAATATTTTTGAAATTTTGAAAATAAAAAAAGGCTTAGGCCTCCCCTTCTTTGGGCCTAACAACTTTCATAAAAAATATATATGAAGGATGAGTTTTGGGCTACCACTTAGAAAGGAAAATGGTGAATTTTGTTACTTTGGAAACTTGGCTACTAGCAAGACACCTCCTTCGTCAACTTCCTTGACCAGAGACTTGGGGGACTCCTACCATATACTACTACACCTCGGTACTTAGAAGTTTCACGACTACTCAGTGACTTGGATCTTTCAAGTCTCAAATCGAGAAGTTTTCCTCACTCGAGAAATTAAGGGAGCACCACCTCAACTTACAAGATCCACCTACGAAGTTTCAACATGCAAACTTCAACAAAAGAAAAAATTCAAAGAACTAAGTGAATGATGCCTTAGTGTATTTAACACAATACACTAAATGAAGTAAAGCTTATTTATTGATATCTCCGATAAATTACAGATACGTGCATACACATGAATCAAAACAAACAAACAGGATGAGGCCTTCACAAAGGTTGCTCATGAATAGTCTCAGCACTCGGCAAAGCCCTAGAAATAGGAAGCACCAGAGAGTAATCAATTGAAGCCTCAGTACTGGGCATAACCCCAGAAAGAGGAGGCACCGAAGGTTGATCATTTGGAGCTTCAGTATGTGGTACAACCCCAGAAGACGAAGACAATAAATGTCTTTCAAACAAACCCACAAACCTCTGATGATCAATTAAAATCTGATCATCAGATTTTTGCAGCTGGTCAAACTTCCTCTTTATGTTTGTAGCGTAGTGATGTGCGAGCTTGTGCAACTGTTTATTCTCATGCTTGAGCCCTCTAATATTCTGTTAGAGACTTACCACTTCAGCTGCCAATGATTCAACTTGGTGGGTTCGAGCAAATAGGCGTTGGGCCATATTAGATACAGAACCTGCACACTAAACGCTGAGAGCTAGAGAATCCTTAACAGCCAACTCATCAGACTGTCTGGAAAATAATCTGTTATCTTTAGGAGTGAGAAGGTTCTTGGCCACCACCACAGTAGTCATATCATTCTTCATAACAAAGTCCCCAATAGTAAGAGGACTAGTAAGGGATAAGAAGGATAGGCGTCATATGTTGTCTTAAGGAGACATGGCTGCCTCTTTACCAAAGTTCAAGTCAAAACAACGGTCGGATGGGCCAGACATTTTTAGAAATGATGAAGGAAAAATGAGTCCAATAAATCTCTGAAGTACAAAAATAAGGGGAAAATTCCTATAAGCAAAAACTCTATGAACGTACTTTTTGCACACAATTGGTGCCCCTATAAAAGAAAGGGCAACAGGGCCGTTTGTTCAAAAATCGAAAAGACACCACTCTCCAGATTTCGAGAAGATGATTTTCCTGAGTAAAATATGTTGAAAATCTCTAAATGCAACATCAGCTCCTCGGGTACCACAAATAACTTTGCTAAAGATCTCTAACAAAATTTAGACACATAAAATTTGAAGGTCCAGCTACCCTACTATTACCCACAAGGGTAAAGGAACAGCATCATTGCTTGATAACTAGAAAGTACCTATTTGTGTCAGCCTCCGTGCTCCTTGGCAAAGCAGACTGGCAAAAATGCCCAACCTTTACTCACATTCGAGAAAACACTCCCAACAAGATTGCTTGCTCAAAAATCAAAGAGGCACCGTTCTCCAAATCTCGAGAGTTAGATCCCCCAACAAGATTACTTGCTCAAAAATCAAAGAGGCACCGCTCTCCGAATCTAGAGAGTCATACCCCCAACAAGATTACTTGCTCAAAAATCAAAGAGGCATCGCTTTCCGAATCTCGAGAGCCAGACTCCCAACAGGATTGCTTTATCAAAAATCGAAGAGGCACCACACTCTAAATCTCGAGAGCCAGATTCCCAATAGGATTGCTTGTTCAAAAATTGAAGAGGCAACGCTCTTAGAATTTCGAGAGCCAGATCTTTAACATATCTTCTTGCTCGAAAATCGAAGAGGCACCACTCTCCGAGCTTTGAGATCCAGATTTCCTTGGATAAAGCTTGCAGCTCCTACTACATTGCTATGACCAAGAAGGGTAAAGGAATAGCATTACTACTTGTGTTGGGGAAACTCATATATACGTCGACCTCCATCCTTCACGGACAGGCAAACCTGCAAAAATGCTCAACCCTTCCTCATATCTGAAAGGGCATTCCCAACAAATCCTTTCGAAATACTCAGCTTTCCTTCCCCCCCTAATAATACCTCTGCAAACTAGCCACACCAGAGCAAGAGTATCTCATATCATTAGGTTCAAAAGTAAGAGTATCCATATCATGTTTTTTCCCTGTCTTTTCCTTTTCCCTTGTTTTTATCTGCAAGATAAGGAGAAAGAAAGCAATAAGTTGGAACCTGAAATCAAATTTTTGATCTGGAACTGGTTGCCCGGAACCTTTGCATGGTTGCTCACCTAGCATTGCTCTCGATTACTCATCATCAACTGTTGTTAAGGTCACGAATCCCTTCGGCAAATACCTTAGAACAATTGATACGATACTGGCTATTTACATTGAAGCTGCCAAGCATGGATGGGTCGCTGAGAAGTAGTGCTCTGAAAGACCATTTAAATGCAAAGGTTGTGCACCATTTATACTATGTAAAAGATTGAAGCAGAAGGTTCAACATGAGCTGGAACAGATCACTATAGCACGATGTCATTCCTGCATAACCGCATAATCCAGACGGATGAGTCTAAATCAAATCCAAGCTCGGCATTGCTGCCCTATCCGAAGAGCTCAAGACACTTCAACAACCTTTTGCTGGTAACGTTGCCAAATAGCAAAGCCTCGCTATACCACATCCACTACTTTGTCAACAACAAAAGTATACCATATCATCAAGGTCGAATGAACTCTTGATTTAATGGACTTGTTTTGACTCTTAAATTCTTGAGTCGGCCTTATACTCTGGAGAAAACCAGAAAACCCTTCAACCTAGTTCAAGAATAAGCATATGGAAAGATATTTCTTCAAAAGCAAAAGTATCTCATATCATCTCTTCTCCATGTCCTTTTCTTAGTCCTTGTTGATGTCTACAGAACAAGGAGAATGAGAACAATTAGCCGGAACACGAGATTAAACTTTCGATCTAAGACTGACTGCTTAGAATTCTGATTGTTTACCTTGTATGTCACCTCTTTCGGCAGATCCCCTCACTCAAAGACTTGGGGGACTCTTACTATAGGGTTTGTATTGCGTTTAACCAAGCCCGAAACTACAAATAAGCTTCAAGTGAAATTGATACATTACCTTGTGCATCTCCATCGGTTAAAAATACCACCCATGGATGGAGGAAAAGTACTTCCAGAGAAGATGCCACATCTACCTATGAGACAGATAAGGCAAGTGAAAACGATACCACACTTCGGTACTTAGAAGTTTCATGATTACTCAGTGGCTTAGATCTTGTAAGTCCCCAACCGAGGAGCTTCCCTTACTTGGGAACTTAGAGGAACACTGTTTGTACCATACTTGACCAATCCCAAAACTACCAAGCACCGGTCAACGTTATACCGTCAAGAACCCAGAAGAGTTTCCCTCAAACCAGGAGGCCAATCATAACGCGACACGTGTCGACATCAAAGACCAATCATAACGCAACACGTGTCAATATCAGAGGTCAATCACAGCACGACATGTGTCAATGTCAGAACAAAGCTAGAAACTCTCTTCTATAAAATGAGATCATTCTCCCACAATAATCCCTAATGCCATTTGTCCTAAATCATTTACTAGAACTCACTAAAGGAGAGCTTGAACCTATGTATTTGTGTAAACCCTTCACAATTAATGAGAACTCTTCTACTCCGTAGACGTAGCCAATCTGGGTGAACCACGTACATTTTGTGTTTGCTTCCCTGTCTCTATCCATTTACATACTTATCCACACTAGTTACCGGAGCAATCTAGCGAAGGTCACAAACTTGACACTTTTGGTTGTACCAAAGTCCACATTGATTTTGTGCATCAACAAAGCTACTAAAAGCTCGTTTTAAACTTGCAAGTGCACAAGATCAAACAAATAGTATAGAAAGCAAGTACGAGATCATTCCCGCAAGGATTGCACTAATATGTATCTAGAGTATAATTCCAAACAATTTAAATTAATTAATTCACAAAACTAGCAAATATGCACATAAAGGTTTAACAAAATAGTTTGAGATGTCTTAAATTTAAGTATAAAAACACAATATAAAGAACGTAGGCAAATAAAATTAATTGACATTAAGGGTTTTGAAAACGATGTTTGAACAGCTAGGACTTTGGTTTCCATCTCTAACCTTTTTTCACCTAAGCAACCGATACACACGATGATACAAAACAGATTTTTGATGCTTAACGTTTGTCAACCTAAAGGCATGGCATCTACTCTTTAAGCTATTGATTTCCCTAAACAACGAATTAGGCATGGATGTCTACACTAAATCTTTTCATTCTCGAAGTATTTAGTATGGTATCTACTAAGTTGCACTCTGAGAAAGCATAATACAATGGAAATCGATAAACACACGAATCCTAGAACATGGTATCTATTCCGGTTATTCGTGATAATTAATTCCAAGAACCATAACTAGTTCTCTTGTTACTTGGCATAGGTACAAGACTCAATCATCCAAATTTACCCATGTAACGAACTCAATTACAAAGCTATTCTATGGTGATAAATCATAAAATAACTAAATAAGATTGGAATTAAAACTGGAATTAATCACTAAAGCATCAACAAATTGTCTTTTAACAAATTGTCTTGTAACAAAAGTGTATCGAAAATACTCAAGGAAACATGATTAGGACTTCAACCAAATCCCAACTATGAAATTTAGTTACTCATAATCTAAATGGGCAGTAAAGACAAACAAAACAGGAAGTAAAAGGAGAAGAAGAAACTCTTCGATGACGAATTGCAGAATGGTGCTCAGGTCCTTCCTTTTTCTCCGTTCTACCGTAGGTTGTTCCTTCTCTGTTTTTTATATCTCATGCCCCTTGTTGGTCTGATTAGGGATCCTCCTTCATTATCCTTCTAGTTGTAACCGACAAGGCAATTAGCCTTCTTTTTTCATTCTAATTCAATGGGCTTTAAAGTCCCATCTTATTAGTCTTATTATTTATTTCCTTCCAGACTTTTTGGCTTCTTCCAACTGGTTAGAACTCCTAATAAATAGGAATTTTAACCCTCCCTTAATCTGCCAGGTTGATAACAATTGTAGAAAACTTTGTATTCGCGCGTAGCCCGACATTTATGTACTAAAACTTCCATAACTCTCTCAAGAAAAATGCTATTCAAGAACCGTAAAATTCTACGGAAAATAGACATCCGTAACTTTCCAAACATATATGGCATATCTCCTAGTTCTTCCCGAGTCAATACAGTTTAATCCATGAACTCGACTGCTTTGCAGAGGCTATGCTGATGACATAGGATTGTAAAAGCCTTTTTAGCTCCTTTTGCACTCTTTGCTTGTTACAACCTACAAAACACAAATATAATGTAAAACCTATATAAAAGAGTAAAACAAAGGTGTAAACAAGGTGAATTATTATTATTATTATTATTATATATATATATATATATATAATAGCGAATTTACGAGCATAACACTTTTTGTCTACATGTTTGTATTATTGACACAAATCGATAGAATGATCATATGTTCGTTTCATGTAATTTTCTCTTCTCACACAACCTCTATTCCTTTAGTCTTTAGATGTTGGATTTGAACAAACTAAAGAAAAATCAAATGCCAAGATTAAGAGAAAATGTGCATAAAGTAAAAAAAAATTATGTAAAATTACTCACATATGCTTTTATTTCCGATAAAAAATTTGTTACATCGTGATTTATCTTCTCAATTTCTTTGAACAAAGCCGAATTAAGACATGGTTCCAGAAAAGAGAAAGACTTACATGATGGATACATCGTTATGGTGCCATCTTATGCCAATGAATAAACATGTGTAAATTTTTTATTCACAAATTATTGTTTTATACAAATCGTCACGTGACGATATACGATCTCCTATAAGTTGTCCCCGTAAAGGCATAGGACTATAGCTCAATGCATTTTGTTAGGGTGAATTGGCAATTTAGTCCTTGAATTATCACCTGAGTAAAAATTAGGTCCATGAACTATTTTTTTTTTCAAAAAAATCAATCATTGAATTATAAAAACCTGCCAATTACATTCTTAATAGTAGATTTGAAGCTACTATATTCAACTTTCCGTTAATTTAAGTCGCATTACTTGCATGTGATACGCATTGGAGTGTGGATTGGTAATTTTTCATAAAGAAATAGTGTATGGAGTTAACTTTGAATGATAAATTAGATTCACAACCTATATGAAAAGTTAAAAGCTTGTAGGCCAGAAAATGCCGGTATTACACTCTAAAGTATGTCAAGTGATTTACGTTGACAAAAAAATAGATGAAATAACTTTGAATATAAATAGTATGGATGAAATTAGCCATTTTTAATGAATTTAGGGGATTATTTTATCAAAAAAATAATTTAGGAACTTAATTTTCACTAAGGTGATAATTCAGAGATTAAATCAACACTTTACCCTAATTGGAGAAAGGAAAAACGAGTATGAATATTACGCCTAACATTGACAAACACATTCAGCTCACCCACGTCTAAAGCTCACTTCATGGTCCAACAATGAAAATAGAATAATACTTGCTTTCTCCCTATTGGGGGAATGCACATATCTTTGCGAATAAGGTATCTTTCCGTTTAAACTTTATAATTGAAACCATTTAATTTCTTAATCTTTGTATGAAGATCATCCCTATGAAAATATTATTTGAATTGAATGTCATTTAGTCATCAAAATATGTATAAATAAAGGGAAGTGTTATTGACACTTCAAAAATCTCATTATACACTCCTCACAAGTGTATTTTTTTCCTAATATAGAAAGTTTGGAGTGCTAATAACAATTCTCTAAATAAATTGACGGTTTATCATGAGTATGTTATTTGGTGCTAACACCGTTCATTTGTTCCATACATTTAGATGATTAAACGATCTCCGAGTTGAATATTTTTTCATTTTTTTGGTATAAATGATCTTCAAATGAAAATTAATAAGTTAAATATTTCGATTATGAAATTTGTAGACTAAATATACATTATTCAGAAAAAACAAAAGATGTGCATTCCCCATAAGGGAACATAAGGGAACATAAGTTCTGAGCCAAAAAACCAATCCCCTTTGTAAGTTCTAAAGTGTTGAGAGTTGTCCAACATCGGTAAGGGACAATGTTTGCTATGTGCTTATATGGTCTTTGGTTACTTTCCATATTGCCAATTGGTTTTATAGTGGAACCTTAATTTCATCATGGTATCAGAGCAGGTTGTTCTTGTGTGAAGTCAAATGGCCACACGCGCTCCAAGTCACTCAGTTGTTGTCCACATGTAGGCTTGAAAATCCGCCACACATGCGGGGACGTGTTGAGAGTTGTCTCACATCGGTGAGAGACAAAGTTTGTTATGTGCTTATATGGTCTTGGGTTAGTTTCCATATTGCCAATTGGTTTTATGGTGGAACATCAATTTCATCATAAAGCCAAACCATAAAACATCGAAGTTTTACAAAAATAATATCCCTTGTTCCTGAAAAGTTTAGGGGATGAAAGGTTAGCCCATCCACATCCAGGGATAGTGCATATCACAAGTTTCTAAGAACTTATAGAGGGACTTTCAACCTATTTTTTTGTTTGTACGGATCGCCAACCAAGAGGAATTGCTAACAGCGAGACTCGAATTTAAGTTCTGGTTTAGCAAATAGAACAATCATTATCAACTCAACCAACCATCATAGGCTTACAAAAGTAATATCAAGCAAATGGAAAGAATGTACAAGTTGGTGTTGATTTTTTATTTTTTTTATTTTTTTTCAAAATGATAAAATAATTATAATAAATTTATCTAAATTTCAGAGAAATAGATTCAAAGTAACGTGTGTAGGAAATGGAGCACATTTATATAATTAATGTGTCTAAACCTCGGGTACACGTCTACATCTTTGACTGCCTCCCCCTCAACTGTATACCCCGTCAATCAAGTATTAGGTTAAACGTTTTTGTCAAAATCTTCAAAGAGTGTGGTGTGTTCTTCACGTTCTTTACTTACGCATCAACGTAGAATATTAGCTTCCTTCTCCTTCGACCACGGCATGCTTTGACCTGCGAAGGTGCCACGAGACCTCAAAATATTTAATTGTCGACGTGGTGTCTTTGGACAAAGATAATTTAAGGAAAATAAGTACATATGGTACAATGTATTTTATCTTCTCAATAAACTTGGAAAATGTAATGTGTTTTACCTATTTTGACAAAAGGTGTTTTAACATTTTCAAGAGATTAGGTTAACCAAATATCATACGAATTTGTGAAAAACTTGTAACTCAAGTGATTAGAACTGTATTCGTGCATTCAATTCTACATTCGAACTTCTTATACTCTAATATCACTTGCATAAAAAAAAAAAAAAATTACACCATCTAATTCCAAAACTAATGTATTTTCAAGTTTTCCAACCCTCAAGGAAATATAAAAATCCAAAAAAAAAAAGGCTTTTTATTCAAAATAGTCATTGTGATTGGCATAACTACTCACTTTGGTCCTTAATAATGAGAATCGATAGAAGTAGTCATTGAGTTTGTCCACTGTAAATCATTTTGGTTTTTTCGTAAAAAATATGTGGATATCCTCATTAAATTGTTACATGTTCGACCGCGTGACCACTTTTTTAAATATATTTTTTTCAAATTCAAGAATCCCTTCTTTTTATTATCAATTACTAAAATGATGAGTATCAATCTCAAAGATCATTTTAAATAAAAATTCAAAAAAGAAAATTATATAAATTGCCCAAAAGGGTCATATGAAAGGCCAGATAAGAATTAGCGCATTTTCGCGGGTCTTACCAAATATGACGTCATAATTGAAATTTACAAAATTTGGAAAACCCAAAACAACCAATTAGACGCTCCCCCAAACCAGGTCACCCAATTCGATTCATATAAGACGACCAAGTTACCAACACCCACCCGCACTCGAAGCGACGACGCATCGCCTCTAATCTTCTTCCCGGTTTCAAAAATTAGGGTTTCAATTTCCAAAATCTGTATAAATCGGACCGGTAATTTTACAAATTTGTAGGAAGAATTTTGTGTAAATTGAGATTATGAGAATGAATTTGAAGCGGTCGAGGAAATCGAATTCGGTATCTTGGGCTTCTGGACCCGATCTTCGTCAGGTATAATCGCCGATTCTTCTGAAACCTTTTCTTGCGTTTTTCCCAGACAATTTGTTCCTTCTTTCTTTCGATTCGAGTTTTTCTGTTTGGCGGCTGAGAAAGTACTCCAATCGATCAGTTTTGTTCTTTCCCTTTGATTATTTTCCCAGATTTAATTAACGAAACTAAAACTCTTAAGATATGGTTGATTAAAGCTTGCTTCTGGTTATTAATTTTTAATTATCGTTTTACTTGTTTTAGTCTTTCTAATTGGATTTGGATACTCATTTGAAATCATCATCAGAAACTCATTGAAACTCAAAAAAAGAGGAAATTTATTGCAATATTGGACAAAAGCTTGGATTAATGAAAATATCAAGACCAAATATCCAAAATATTGTAAAAAAAAAAATTAAAATTGAGTTTATACGAAGGATTAACAGAGTTATAGCATTAATCAACGGATCTAGAGCAAGAATCGATAGGATTATACCATGAATCATTAGGATTAAGTTTGATTTCATCGCAACAAAATCGTACACGATGAAGTTCTTGCTGAAACTGTACTGCTGTTCTCTGTATTTATGATCAACAGAATTACTAACTAGGATCTTACAAGAATCAGCAGGTTTAAATCCTGTTTTAGTGTTATGATGTGTACAATTTATGACATCGCGTGGCTATCCGTACACACTTGAGTAATACCATCACGTGGTGTTACGATCCACCAATGGTACATTTATTAATACTTCATCATGAAGCAAGTAACCCGTCGCCCACCACATGTTGTAGTTTGGGCGGATTGGTAAACCCCTAGGTGAGTTTGTATGCATGTGGTCCACGTGGTGGGCGATGGGTAACTTATTTTGAATAAATTTGTAATATATAATGAGGGGTGATTTAACGTCTAGGCTTTTGAATAGGGAATAGCTCACCACTTAATCTACATAAGAGTTGTAGGAGATGCAAATTATCAGGCTTGTTTTTCCTTGATGTTTGAATTCCAATATCTTGTGGGAAATGCTACTGATTGTTTTCATTCATCTGTTCATTGTGACCGGACTCGATGTTTTTCTGTTGGATAGGTAAAGCTGTTCTCTTCCGAAGATTGTCCTGTGGCTGTTGGCGTGAAATATCAAAATCATCTTCAAGCAAAGGCGTCATATATGTCGCGTTCAGCTCCTATAGAACATGATTTTCCCCCTGGGTTTGAACGCTGTGTTCCAGTGAGACAACCAAAAGTGGAACGGCCCCTCATCCGTCAGATTCAATGGAAATGCCCTTCCAAGGTGAGTAGGCGTTAGATCTTTTCTAAATTGTTGTTTAAGTATGCATGTGATGAGAATATATGGTCTGTAATCTGAGTCGAGTTATTCATTTCAATGGTGTTATGTTGATTTTATTTGAACAGTTTGTCATGAATGAGGCCTGGCAAGTAGCAGCAGGTGAGGAAAGTGAGGAAGTCAAGGCTCAAAAGTTGAGAGTGACGAGAGTGCTCGAAGCAGTTTATCCTCGTCTTTCTGCAATTCCCCCTAAGTAAGCATTCTATCTTGTGTCTGGACGTATGTTTCATAGTCTTTTGTTCTTTTACGTAATGGAACCTGATCAGCTCTAATGTTTTAAACAGCCCCTCTGTTTCTGCGGATGTAAAAGCTGAGCGTTGTGACGATAGCCTCACTCCATCTGTCCCCCTTATTCCAATTGAAGAAATTGAACAAGAGTCCCAGAATTTACCATCATCTGATATGGACTTGGATTCCGATGTAGAATGTAAGCCACCAGCCTTGCCCCAAGGTCTGCCCGCGTCTCCTCAGCAAATTGCCGATGATAAACCATCACTAGGAAACTTACCTGGCCAAAGTGCGGATGTGATTGCTGCTGCAGTCGCATTGACTGCAATCGTGGAAAGCGCAGAGAAAGGAAGTTTGATCGATACCAATTTGCTCATTAAAATTCTGAATGACCCGAAAATGATCCAGAAATTGATTAACGAACCCGGATCACTGGCCAAACTAGGAGTTGCACCAACCAACTCCTTTACTGCACCTGCACCCATGCCAAGGACAACAGTTCCATCAGTTCCCTCATCTCTTCCAAAAACTGATATGCTAACGACTGCTGGTGGAAACTTGTTCCCTATGGCTGGTACAGTGGGACTGGGAACTACTATGAATGCGATCCCTCTTCAATCAGGTAGTGTTCAAATGTCCGGGTTGAACCCACCCGCACCATCACCACCCGTGCCCGTCACCCATTCCAACTTTGGCACGTTACCTAGGCTGCCAAATCAAATTCAAACACAACCCACCATCGGTGCAATGACTTATCCGAACAGAGCTCCATCACCGGCATTCTTAGTCAAGGAAGCCCTGCTCCTTCCGGCGAAGAATATCAACAACTGTAAGAACCTCATCATGCAACATGGAGCGGAAAAGCAAGAAATCCAGTACCCCTTTGTTGCACAAAAACAAATTGGTAACAAATTTAATCTCTCGAAAGACATGAAAATGGCACCAAACTTTAAACCAGTAGGAAAGAAACCAAAGAAGCCAAAACAGTGCAAGTACTTTAAGGGCTCCAACGGATGCCGTAACGGCGTTAATTGCAAATTCCAGCATAACATGCCGCTTCAATGCGGTAACGGTAACCTTATTGGGGGCCATATTGCAAAGAGGGCGAAACCTAATGGGGTTAATACCTTAAGGATGTGAAAATCCTATAAAATTTGGTGCTGTGCGTCATTTTTAATTTCTGTACAGTTTTGCGGACAGAAACTTGGGGCGTTTGGGAACCCGAGACAGGCTGTAGGGTTAGTTAATGTTGAACAAGGACAAATAAGTAATTTTCAGATTTAACGTCTATTTTCAACATTTGAATTAAGTCAGTCTAATATTAGGACATATGTTTACTTAAAAAAATGGAATTGCAAGAAATTAGTATCTATTAAGATCATGTGTTTAATAAAAATCAAGGAATAAGCGACGGAAAGGGTTTATATTCCCTTTCATCCTTATTTTTTTTTTAAGTGTTCTGATTTATGGTTTCTTCGACTGCAAGTAAACATGTTATTAGAGTAGTGATATTCATCTCTGCTTGCAAGTTTAACTCACATGAACGATAAATTCGATACCTAACTATTATTGTTGAGTCCTATGGTTTATCTCAAATTCCCTCTGATAGTTATTGTTGAATCAGCAAAAGAAAATAAAGAGAGCAATCTTTTACAAGTTGTATTGACTTTTTAATTGGAGATGAGAATTTTCTCTATTAACTTATTTATGAAAATAGGGTAGTGTGTGTGTGTGTGTGTGTGTGTGTAGACTTGTGACAAAATATAAAATCATTTAATTGCTATAAGTCAAATTTCTAATAAGTATTCAAACTTTTTCATATTTTTTTTAAATCCTTAATTAATTATCAAATAATTGATGAATAATAATTTATTTTGATGTTACTGTCATCTCTAAATCATTATTTATTTGGTATAATAGGGGCAGGGAGTCCAAAACACTCAACCATAACACATTTTTTAATCGAATTTCTTACTTTTTAATGTTTTTTTTTCCAGTCACATTGATCATAACCATTTCTGTGGTTAGAAACCCGCGTTTGGACGAAAACAATGCATGTGATGTTGTGAACAAATCTAAATTTTAACGTCTTTTAATTCCACAAGTGACATATATAATTGGGACAAAAACCAGCAAACTTGGGAGACATACAGTTTGAGCTCCAGGAGACATTCTTGATATTCCACCACCTCATTTGGCAACTTGTGAAAAGATACGAAACTGGTTTGTGGCAGTTGTGTGGTGCTGAAAAATCAAAACCCTAATTTCACAAAGATAAAAATGAACCCACCATGTCTACCCACCTCTACCTGTCCCACTTTCCCAACACAATCTGTTTCCTGCATTCAAATTAACCAAATTTATGTGGGAAAGCCCCATTTCAGATTAAGATCGCAGCAGCACTGTGGTTTTCGCAAGATCAGAGAAAGAGACTCGTATCAGAATTTTTTTTGTGGCTGACTAATATAGTCCATGCAAATTCAGCCATGTGTTGGATTTTAGTTTCTCTCACATTCATTAATCTTAAATGTTTTGTTGGTAAAGATCTAAAATGTTGGGTTCTCTATGATTTATCAATTTTTATGTGTTGGTAGGGAGCATGAGACCCTAAGTGAAAGGAAAGTTACATGCAATAACAAGATATCCTCCGGCAATTCATTAATTCATGAAGGGAGTCAAGGGGCTTAATTAGTTAAATGTATGAAGCATGTTGTAAACCCATTTGGACAAATGACAAGTGTGTTAATTTGGTATATCATCTGAATATAAGATTATAAAACCAATTTAATTACATACTGTTGTATGCAATTGCATGTCACAAATTCATAAATTTTATATATAAAAAATTAATTTTGTAGCTAACACTGGAATTCCTTTGGAACACGAAGCACTCATATTTAGCCACAAATATATTAATTGGGACGAATTGTGTCTTAGATGTCACTGCCACGCTTAACATTTAGCGTGACAAACAGAAATTGGTCGCGCAAAGCTTAATAGTGTCTCACAAACGTATGCGCGACGAACAGAACCCATCCTGCAAAATCGTGAAGAAATACTTTGTGTGACGAACAAAAGCGTTGGTTGCGGAAAATAAAGCGCGACGGTTCCTCATTCGTCACACCAAATTTTTAGGAACAAATATGTTCGTCGCACAAAATGCCAAGACACAAACCTAGGACGACTAATATTCGTCTCTAAAAACTTTGTGCAATGACATATTGTTCTTGCGCGACAAAAGTGAGTTATTGCAAAAAAAGTATGCACGACGAAGCTATTCGTCATGCAAAAAAAAATATATTTTTTAAATTAGATTTTTTGTTCTAGTTTTAATTTTGTAATAAAATAATAAAATTAAATTGAAATAAAAAAATGTAATGAAGAGAAAAATAATTATTTAAAATAAAAATAAAATGTATGTCCAAGGAAAAAGTTTTAAAAGTAATGGACTAAACAACTAAGAAAAAAAGGTGGAATAATTTACGGGGTCGTCGTTCGCATGCGGCTGGAAAGATTGGGGCAAGAAGGGCTCGGGGTTGAGGACAGGCTCAAGGGTCGAAGGGGCAGAGTTTTGGGCATGCTCGGCTTGGAGGGGATCGGACGTCGACGGGGGACGAATATCCAGGAAACAAATGCCGGACTGAATGAGGGCCTATACAATCAGTGACATATGGCTCTTATATGAGGCGAGCTCAGTCCTAAGGTCGGCCACCTCTACTGTCAAAGATGTCACCTCACCCTCGACTGCGAGGATGAAGAGGCTCTAGGTTCCTGCCACCGGGCATTCCCCATCCCCCTACAATACGTCCCCGACCTCCACCTGAGAGTCTGATCCAAGGTGTCTGTAAGGATCTGAAACCCCGCATCCTCGGGGGGATCCACAGACTCGAACGAAGTCTCGGGAAGAAGCTGGGAGACGGACTCCTAAAGAACCAATTGCCTTTTCTCTATCATATTCACATGTGTAATATAACATGAAATATTAATAATAACATTCAAACAATAACCATTATACTTAATTGCGTAAGATAGTAATTACAATTGAAGAATGCTTACATGAAGGGACTCAGCCAACTCATCCTCGGGTCAAACATAAATGTCTGCAAAGACGTCGATTTCTGGGAATTTTGAAACCCCCTGAATAGAACAAGATAAGAAAAATGTTAGTACGAAAAAAAAAATATTATTGACATATTAAAAATTGAATATGAAAAGCTTTATTATTACCTGCTGCCACACCTCCATCCTATATGAGAAAGGTCTCGAACTCAAATGGTGGAGAAGAGTCTTCTTCTCCCGATTGATCTTGTTGGCTTTCACATTCTTTTGTTATACAAAAAATAAACGTATTAGTTCTAATTTAAATGAAATATTAAAAAATCAATAAACATTAGTAAGAAACGTAAAATACTTTTAGACTTAATATAAAAAACGTGCCACATAGCCGGGCTCCTGAAAATGACTGCAGAGCCACACCCAATTTTCTTCCCAGTCCTCAAACTCCTTCGAGCAACCCTTCTTAACAGCGACATACAAATCATCAAATGTCTAAAAATATTGGTGCAGGTCGCTCTTCCACTGCTTGTACCGTTCAACGAAGAGCATGTTGACGTACGCCAACATATTGTCGTTGATGTCGTCAAAATTGTAGTTCATCTACAATGTAACAAATTAATTACATACATTAAGGCAGGATACTTACCGACTAATAAGCGTGCACCTTCAACCTCACCTCTTCTGGCATCGCCTTCCAAGACTTCCATCGCATAGGGCAATAGGTTCGAACATCGTGAGCCAATCCAATCGTGATACGTTTGTTCGTCACCTGGGTGACCTTCGCCGTCTTCAACTAGCGACAAGGTCCCCGGGTATTTTTCTTCGTTGAAAAAAAAAAAGAACAGTCAAACACTACAAATTATATTGAAATTTCGGGAAAACGTCCCCTAAAGTTAGAACATTTCCCAAACCCTGTACATTGTAATTAATAATATATGATGTCCAACAACAATCACAACAGTTGAATGCTTCAGTAGTGGATGCCAAGTGAAATATTACATAGTAGAACCTGGGAATTTAAGTAGCAAATTCAAATGCCATATGAATTGCTTCAATACTTGAAGACTAACGGCCTAACGCCTACCATGATCATTCAGATGAAAATCCTTTATATAAAGGACATGTAGAGAAAACTAAATTATCAGCTTTACACATTTTCCTTCTACTTACCCAACTAACAAACTAAAGATCGAACTTAAAGCAGCTCCAGCTCAAATTTTGAACAAAATTAAACTAGTAAAACTCGTAATTAAGCAGAAAAACAAAAGATCGAGCAGCAAAAACGAAATTTCGAAGACTAAGTAGAACAAAAAATCAGTGAGCTTTTTCCAGTCCAGAGATTGATTAGAGCATAATTTAATTAACCAAAATATTTAATCTTAACTAGCAGCAAAAATCAAACCAAAAAATTGAACAAGTAATCGAATTAGATAAATGCACGGTAGCCACTGACCTCAGGACTAAAGAAAATTTAATAAACATTTAAAGACAGGTTGTTCCCTACAAAGAACTAATGACCACCCTCCCAGCATCATTAGGCAATCCAATATCACATAGAACAATCTATATGGAGAAATCACCAAGGCACTATAGAAAGAAAAAAAAAACGGTTATCAGCGTGCGGGGCGTTGTTTAACTTTTCCTTGTTGTGACCCCGAGGCATCAATAGTGGATGCCAATGTCGTGTCGGGGTGTGCGGGGGAGGTGGTGACCATGCTTGGCGTTAATAGGTAGCGCTACTGATGACGCCAACACCTGGGAGACCCAGGGACCAACCAGATCAATCAAATTAACCGGCCTGAGGTCCATTTCTGCTGGAGCAGTTGTGGATAAAGTAGGAGGCGGGGGTATCGAACGGGGTGCAGTCGTCACTGTCTTACGACTTCTAATAAGCTGTGACATCTACACAACAACAACAACAACAACAACAACAACAACAAAGCCTTTTCCCACTAAGTGGGGTCGGCTATATGAATCCTAGAACGCCATTGCGCTCGGTTTTGTGTCATGTCCTCCGTTAGATCCAAGTACTCAAGTATTTTCTTAGGGTCTCTTCCAAAGTTTTCCTAGGTCTTCCTCTACCCCTTCGGCCCTGAACCTCTGTCCCGTAGTCACATTTTCGAACCGGAGCGTCAGTAGGCCTTCTTTGCACATGTCCAAACCACCGGAACCGATTTTCTTTCATATTTCCTTCAATTTTGGCTACTCCTACTTTACCTCGGATATCCTCATTCCCAATCTTATCCTTTCTCGTGTGCCCATACATCCCACGAAGCATCCTCATCTCCGTTACACCCATTTTGTGTACGTGTTGATGCTTCACCGCCCAACATTCTGTGCCATACAACATCGCTGGCCTTATTGCCGTCCTATAAAATTTTCCCTTGAGCTTCAGTGGCCTACGACGGTCACACAACACGCCGAATGCACTCTTACACTTCATCCATCCAGCTTGTATTCTTCTGTTGAGATCTCCATCTAATTCTCCGTTCTCTTGCAAGATAGATCCTAGGTAGCGAAAACGGTCACTTTTTGTGATCTTCGCTAGATTGCTCTGGTCATTAGTGTGGATAAGTATATAAATGGATAGAGATAGGAAAGCAAACACAAGATGTACGTGGTTCACCCAGATTGACTACGTCCACGGAATAAAGGAGTTCTCATTAATTGTGAAGGGTTTACACAAGTACATAGGTTCAAGCTCTCCTTTAGTGAGTACAAGTGAATGATTTAGTACAAATGACATTAGGAAATATTGTGGGAGAATGATCTCGTAACCATGAAACTTCTAAGTACCGGAGTGTGGTATCGTCTTGACTTGCCTTATCTGTCTCATAGGTAGATGTGGCATCTTCTCTGGAAGTACTCTTCCTCCATCCAGGGGTGGTATCTGTAACTGGTGTAGATGCACAAGGTAATGTATCAATTTCACTTGAAGCTTACTTGTAGTTTCAGGCTTGGTCAAGCGCAATACAAACCATGTAGTAGGAGTCCCCCAAGTCGCCGAGCTAGGGGATCTGCTAAAAGAGGTGACAGACAAGGTAAGCAATCAGAGCTCCGGCTGATTGTTCACATTCTCCCTATCTTGCAGGCAGCATGAAGGATAAAGAGAAGAAAAATGAGAAGAGATGATATGGGATACTTTTGCTTTTGAAGAAGTAACTTTCCACAGGCTTATTCTTGAATTGGGCTGGAGGGTTTTCTGGTTTCCTCCAGAGTATAAGGCCGACTGAAGAATTTGAGGGTCAAAACAAGTCCATCAAATCTAGAGTACGTTCAACCCTGCTGATATGGGATACTTTTTCTTTTAACAGAGTAATGGAT
Organism: Malus sylvestris; assembly: GCF_916048215.2. NCBI lineage: Eukaryota > Viridiplantae > Streptophyta > Magnoliopsida > Rosales > Rosaceae > Malus > Malus sylvestris. The sequence goes on along the minus strand of NC_062274.1, from coordinate 20,242,145 downwards.
GTATAGGCACGTGTGCTGTTACGCTTGTCTCCACATGCTTCCTTGTATCCTTCTCACTTGCCCTGTATGTTCATCAGGCAGATGTGGTATCTTCCCTGGAAGCATAAGATGTTGAAGATGAGTACTCGAGAGCAATGCCAGGTAAGTAATCAGGTAAGGGGTTCCAGGCAGTCAGTTCCTGGCTGGAAGCTTGATTCCAAGTGCTGACTGATTGCTCTCTTTCTCCTTGTCTTGCAGGTAAGAACAAGGCCAAAGGAAAAGACAGGGAAAAAACATGCTATGGGATACTCTTGCTTTTAACCCTGATGATATGAGATATTCTTTCTCTAGTATAGCTTGTTTACAGAGGTATTATCGGGGGGGGGGGGAAAGCTGAATATTTCGAAAGGCTTCGTTGGGAGTGCCCTCTCAGATAAGATGAAGGGTTGAGCATTTTTGCAGGTCTGCCTGTCCGTTGGGGATGGAGGTCGACATATATAGGAGTCTCCCTAACATCAAGTAATAATGCTATTCCTTTACCCTGCTTGGTCATAGCACGGTAGTGGGAGCTGCCAGCTTCACATGTTTTAACTCTGTCAGAGCACTTTGAAAAAGTGGTATGTGGTATCTGGAAAGCTGATGTTGCGTGTGAAGATTACAGACAAGCTTTATCCAAGGAGATCCAGCTCTTGAAGTTGGGAAAGTGGTGCCTCTTCGGTTTTCGAACAAGCAATCCTGTCGGGGATCTGACTCTCGAGATTCGGAGAACGATGCCTCTTCGATTTTTGAGAAAGCAATTCTGCTGGGGGTCTGGCTCTCGAGATTCGGAGAGCGGTATCTCTTCGATTTTTGAGAAAGTAATCATGTTAGGAGTCTGGCTCTCGAGATTCGGAGGGCGGTGCCTCTTCGATTTTGGAGCAAGCAATCTTGTTGGGAGTGTTTTCTCGAATGTGAGTAAAGGTTGGGCATGTTTGCTAGTCTACCTTGCCACGAAGCACAGAGGTTGACACACATGGACTTTCCAATTATCCAGCAGTGGTACTGTTCCTTTACCCTCTCTTCGATTTTTGAGAAAGTAATCATGTTGGGAGTCTGGCTCTCGAGAATCGGAGGGCGGTGCCTCTTCGATTTTGGAGCAAGCAATCTTGTTGGAAGTGTTTTCTCGAATGTGAGTAAAGGTTGGACATGTTTGCTAGTCTACCTTGCCACGAAGCACAGAGGTTGACACACCGGGACTTTCCAATTATCCAGCAGTGGTACTGTTCCTTTACCCTTGTGGGTAATAATATGGTAGCTAGACCTTCAAAATTTATGTGTCTAAACTTTGTTAGTGTTGTTTCTTTGCTATTCTTTTACCCTTCTTGGTCAGAGCGATGTAGTGGGAGCTGCAAGCTTCACGTGTCTCAACTTTGTCAAAGAACTTTGGCAAAGTTATCTGTGGTACCCATGAGCTACTGTTGCGTGTGGGAAGTGGGTGATTGAACAGTACGATTCATATGCTTTCTACTTCTCCAGAAATCTTCGACATAATGCCCATAATTTCCGCAAAGCTGAGTGTGCGTGTGACAGGTGCTGACAAGGCTGGAAAAGTAGGTGCCTCTTCGATTTCTGAGATCGGCCCTCGTGGTCTCTGAGCAACCCAGCTTTTGAGAAAGCAAGCCTCTTCGATTTCTGAGATCGGTCTTCATGGTCTTTGAGCAGCCCAGCTTTTGAGAAAGCCAACGCCTCTTCGATTTCTGAGATCGACCCTCGTGGTCTCTGAGCAGCCCAGCTTTTGAGAAAGCAAACGCCTCTTCGATTTCTGAGCAGGCGCCTCTTCGATTTCTGAAGCTTCGTCGAGTGCAGATTTTTATAGGGGGTGACATTAAGTTCCAAAGCACACTTGAATATCCACCAGTAGAAGCTCCATTATTGCACTTCTAAGATCTTGATTTGTCCGACCTCTTCTCTCTTTAACACCTTTGAAAATGTCTGGCCCCTCCGACCGTCGTTTTAACTTGAACCTTGTTGAAGAGGCAGCCCCGCCTTCTCCAGACAACATATGGCGCACATCCTTCGTCTCCCCTACTGGTCCTCTTACCGTTGGGGATTCCGTGATGAAGAATGATATGACCGCTGCGGTAGTGGCCAGGAACCTTCTCACTCCCAAAGATAACAGACTACTTTCCAAACGGTCTGATGAGTTGGCTGTTAAAGATTCTCTGGTTCTCAGTGTTTAGTGTGCAGGTTATGTGTCTAATATGGCCCAACGCCTATTTGCTCGAACCCACCAAGTTGAATCATTGGCGGCTGAAGTGATGAGTCTCAAACAGGAGATTAGAGGGCTCAAGCATGAGAATAAACAGTTGCACCGGCTCGCACATGACTATGCTACAAACATGAAGAGGAAGCTTGACCAGATGAAGGAATCTGATGGTCAGGTTTTACTTGATCATCAGAGATTTGTGGGTTTGTTCCAAAGGCATTTATTGCCTTCGTCTTCTGGGGCTGTACCGCGTAATGAAGCTCCAAATGATCAACCTCTGATGCCTCCTCCTTCTAGGGTTCTGTCCAGTACTGAGGCTCCGAATGATCCCCCTCCGGTGCCTTCTCTTTCTGGGGCTCTACCGACTGCTGAGACTTCTCCTAAGCAACCTTTGTGAAGGCTCCCTCTTGTTTGTTTATTTTGACTCAAGTATATGTACATATTTGTAACTGATCGGGGATATCAATAAATAAGCTTTCCTTCATTTCAACGTATTGTGTTAAATACACCAAAGCCTTCTTCGCTAAGTTCTTTGAATTTTCTTTTGTTTAAGCTTGTATGTTGAAGCTTTGTGAGTGGAGCATGTAGGTTGAGGTAGTGTTCCCTTAATTTCCCGAGTGAGGAAAACTTCTCGGTTGGAGACTTAGAAAATCCAAGTCACTGAGTGGGATCGGCTATATGAATCTTAGAATGCCATTGTGTTCTGTCCTGTGTCATATCCTCCGTTAGATCCAAGTACTCTAAGTCTTTTCTTAGGGTCTCTTCCAAAGTTTTCCTAGGTCTTCCTCTACCCCTTTCTTTCAAAATACCAATGCACAAGTTTTCCTAGAGAGAAACATATACTCATGGGAAATTGTCTAAACCCAATCAATCGTGTCATAAAAGAATTTTTCAAAGGCCATAAATGTAACTAATAACTCTAGACACACAACCTAAACATACATTGGATTAACATTAAATGCTAAATAACCGGGTAACCCAATACATGAAAATCAATGTAAAACACTCTTGGCTACTGCAATAAAGGCCATATAACATCAGCCTATTATTGACTAAACTTGACTAAACCAAAATATTCAAGATTGAGAGTAATTCTAACATTATTAGACATAATTGAAACATTGAACTCACCATTTCATCTTTATATCGAACATCCAATTCAATAAATAAAATGAAAATAACCAACAAGATAAACAGGTTGTGTAGGGGGAGCCCCAGCGAAAAGTTTATGAGGCAGCTTACAATTCAAAATACTAAACATTAAGCAACTGTAAATTCATAAGTAGCAAGATATAAAGTTAGTTATAAGTTACATCAACTGTTTATGATACACAATCTCTGAATAAGAAGATTTCAATTCTTAGACACCATATTAATTTTGAAACTTTTCAGGAATACTGTTGATTCACATGAAGTTCGTATAGATCCCCAGACGAGTAGAGTACACCGACCATATATAAAATAACTCAAGTTCCGAAAAGAAATAGTATCTAAAAAGAACTGACAACAATCACAACAAGTTATTGTTAGGATTCAAAAAGGAGTTCTAAATAATACCGAAGCAAGTATAAGAGAAAAACAGGGTAATTAAATTGCTTCAAGAGGAAACTGGTGTTTTGGACCCTTTGTGACGAGGACGATGCAAATGGGAATAGTGCAAACAGTGCTTCAAGAGGAAATTGGTGGCAGGGTATGATATATATGTGGGCTTATTACTTAATAAAGAATATTATTAGTGTTTATTCTGCATAATTAATATGTACGTTAACGTTGATGTCTCATTTCTGCAGGTTCACTTTATTACTAATTGTTTGCTCTACGTATTATGTGAACTCACCACCTTTTTTTGGACAAAAAGGAACATTCATTAAGTAAAAAAGGTTACAGGCCAATCCAAACGGAAAGGAAAAATAACCCAAAGCAAATTCGGGGGAATCAAATATATAAAGCCCAGCCTAAAAAGCAAGCTAACGAAAATTAAAACCCTAATCCCTAACTTCCAAAAGCAGACCGCCGCCGTTACTGGTATTACGAACGTCTTGCCAGTAGCCACTAGAGCAGCAATACTAGAGAAAGCAACCGAGAGGTCAATTCGACCAAGACATCGTAACAGAAAACTTACAAACCCGAAACTAACAGTACACCACAACCAAAAGTCGACACTGGAGACGCCAAACCAAGAAATGGTTACCATATCTGATACACCATCACAAATCCCTGCAAATATAAACAAACATAGGAACACATGGATAGAAGGTGAGGCTAAGGGGGTATGTAAAATACCCTTACTTTGTTCGGAACCGCATAACACTTGGCCTCGAGGGGATGCCGGCATGCCGGTTGGGGGGAGGGAAGTGAGCAAGGGAGATGGATCTGGCAACCATTTTCGATTCGGCGCACACAGGTCGGAGCCCAGGAAGGGGTGCGGGTGGGTTATGAGGCGATGAGGTAGAGAGGAAAGGTGGGGGGAAGAAGTAGTTCTGGGTTTGTAAAGGGACGGCCGGAAAAGAGGGAGGGTGGAGAAAGAGCGAAGGTCGCCCAAGAAAGGGCATGAAGCCTGGAACTGAGACAAGCTCAGGGAAGAATTGAGACAAGCTCAGAGAAGGAAGAAGACCAAGCTCCCAAAACCGAAACAGAACTGAAAGGAAAACTGAAAAAAAAAAAAAAAAGGCAAGAGGGAAGAAGAAAGGGAGAGAAGAAGGAGAAGAGAGAATGAAGCTATATATGTATGGAAAATCAAATAAAGATGGTGGTGTTATATATAGTACATATATAGCATGCCAAATAGAGCTAGCAGAGTAGCCAGAACTGATCCAGAAACTTAGCTTGTTGGGTTCTTTTTATCCCACCTAGTCAAGTTGGCCAAGTTTAATTATATATGGATATGAGCTTATTAATCTCAGCTTTGAAGTACTTTGTTTTGTAAGAACTTTCCATGTACTAATTTACTAGCACATTGTGCTTTTTTGAATTTCAATCCTTATCTAAGTAGTTTTACCGATCAAATCAATATATAATGAAGCCATAGCAACTTTTTCTATGATATTCTAGATGCCAATTTGCTTGGCTTCTTCCCTAAAATTTCTAAAAGTAGGAATCCCTGCAAATTAAGGACATTGAATGCATATAGAACTAGCAATAGTATATTAGCATCGTCCTCGTCACAAACTGGTGGAAACAGAATAGTCCGAAGACAGACATTTCTGGGGTTTCTCCTTATAGAACTAGCAATAGGACATTGAATGCATATACAACTAGCAACAGTATATTAAACTAGTGTGATAAAATGAAAGCAGACCCCAGTAGCTCCAATTGTTAAAATTGAAATAGCAGGCAAATTTAGAACAGAAAACCTGAGAAAACCATCATTAAAACAAGCATATGAAGCAAAAACAAACACCAACAACAGAAAATGACACTGAAATGATTGAAATGAAGCTCAATTAATGCAAATCTAATCTTCCTCTTCTTTTTTTTGAACAATCTGATGAACATATTCATCTAAAAAAACTTGAACACAAAGACAGATATAAATCGGTTAACAAATAGAGAGAATTCAAGCCAATGTGCCATAACCCTAATCTAGGTCGATTTTGTTATGGTATCTCAATCTTTATTGCACAGAACCCTAATCTAGGTCAATAATCATTCCCATGCTGTGCATATACAAAATTAAAGCAGATTAGAACCCTAATTATAATCAAAGCATAAAATAATCCTAAAATTGTGCATATACCTCAGAGATACGGCTGTCGGAGGAGGAAGAGAGATGGTTGTCGGAAGAGGAAGAAAGAGTCCAAGGTGGCGAGCGGCGGAGAGGGTGAAAGAGATTTAGTGAGAGAGAGGGTTGTCAGAGGGAGAGAGGATTTACAGAGGGCTATTAGAGGAAGAGCTGAGGGGAAAGTGTTTGCGATTTCAGTTAAATCCTGAGATTCTTGCGCGACGTAATAGAAATATATTCATCACGCACAAAATGTCAAATTTTCAGCTCCTTGCGCGACGAAAAGGAATTTAATCGTCGCACAATTTGCATGACGAATATCTACATGTTCGCACAATGAGTTGAAAATATAATTTATCCGGGTCAATTTTTTTTAAATTTATATTTATTCAGATAAAAACAATTTATTTATAACATAAGATAAATAAATTACAAAAAAAAAATCATTTAATATGTTTTACAGAGCAAGTCACAAATAAGTTGCATTATTCATCATTCGAACTATAATAACTTTCACTATCGTCGTTATCATCACTTTCCGTCTCCCAAACCTCCTCCTCGATAGGTATGTTATCATCATCGTTCGGGCCCACTACACCATCATATCGTGGAAGATTACCGAGGTCAATTGTAATTGACTGAATCGGTATTTCGATTGAAGCCACTCTTTGTATCTGAAACGGTTCTTGGATAAGATTTGTATTTCGAAATGTTTCCGCATCATTTTCCATTGAAGATTCTAAACGTTGGTCAGTGACGTTGTCGACGTCGTCGTCAATAGGGTCTTGTTCTGGTATAGCATACACATTCCTCTGATCCATCTTTTGAACAACTTTCCAACCTCTCTTGGCTTTAGGGTCATCTAGATACACAATCTGTTTTGCCATGTTTGCCACAATGTAAGGGTCATCATTGTACCAAGTTCTGTTAGTGTTCACAAATAGTAAGCCATGGTCGATTTTAACACTTCCATGCCTATTTGGGTTTGTATCAAACTATCGACACTTATACATGATCATTTGACATCGGTCTTTGTTAAGCAATTGCACAACACTTATTAGTTTGCCATAGAAATCAATATCCGTACTTTCTCCTTCACTTGGGACATGGACACCACTGTTTTGTGTACACAACTTGTCATCTCGTGCAGCCCTCAAAAACTTGATGCCATTAACATGGCAACCTGAGAACAATTTAGCACGAATCGGTCCGAACACCAAGGAATATAACTCTTCACTGTAAGTGGGGGAATTTGATGCTTTCAATTTATTCACCTAACATTATACAAAAACATACACCTGTTAGTTTGAGAAAATTAAATACTACAATATATATGTCAAACACAAAACACTTATAACTTACATATTTGAGAAACCACTATGGAAACAATTCACGGTGTTTCCTGGCATACAAATGTGATGGATGTTCTTGCTTCATCATCTATTCATGCTCATCTAGGTATACCATTGTCTTGTCACAATTGTTCAGTACGAACCAGTGCGCTACCTCCATGTCATTTTTGGAAAACGACTTGCCTAGTATAGGATTTTCAAAGGGTCATGCGCATTGGGCAAAAACATAAAGTTTCTCATTTCTCACACCTCGGTCATTATTGTGCTGAGGATGATTGATAGTCTTCTCCACATCTTTTAAATACATTTCAAAAAATGTAAGCGACTTATATTGAATCCAAGCCTCTATAATTGATCTTTCGGGCTTTGCCCTGTTGCGTACATTTTTTTTCAACTCCCTGAGAAGCCTGCCAAAATAAAATGATACGATACAAATTAGTAAACATGAGTTAATGATGAATAAACAAATGATGAGGATTTTATAACTTTCTATTGAATACATCCAGCAATAGTTGACAAGACCAACAAGCAATGCCTATTTCAGCAAGTGAACCATCATGCGGATCAAACTTGTGAAGAAAGTTGGAGGGAATATCATCTCAAACTTGCATAAGGCTTGGACAATGTCATGGCGCAACTGATTAACGTCTGTCTTTCGCAACATTCTTGCCGTCAGTTGGGAAAAAAATCTAGACAACAGCATGATTGGCTTCACAACATCTTCTGGCAATAGGTGTCGAATACCCACAGGAAGTAGGCATTGCATAACCACATGGCAGTCATGGCTCTTTAGTCCAGCAAATTTACCCCCGTCAACATTCACGCAACGCGCGATATTAGAAGCATACCCATCGGGAAACTTTACAGACGATACAAACTTTAAAAACTCTTTTTTGTCATTCGATTTCATGGAAAAAAACGCAAGATCCCTTCTGGCTTTATCACTGTCTCTATTCATCCATAAATCCTTCCGTATGCCCATTCTTTTCAAATCAAGACGAGCTTTGATCGTGTCCTTTGTCTTGCCCTCGATATCTAGAATGGTGCCCACCAATGTGTCAAAATACATTTTTCTCAACATGCATAATGCTGAGGTTGTGTCTCAATTTTAGTTTCAACCAATACGGGAGCTTAAAAAACATAGACTTGTACGTTCAATTCATATGTGTAGAAGGTTTGGTCATACTCACTGTTTTCTCGAATAGAGCAAAATCCAAACGGTTAAGCTGTTCCAAAATCTGATCACCAGACTATTATATAGGTCTGAGGCAATATAACCCCTAGTGCTCCACCCAGAAACCATTGCATATGTAGGAAAATCATTCACATTCCACATAATTGCTGTTTGCAAAGTGAACATCTTCCTAGTACACTTATCGTACGTGCACACATTGTTTGTCCATAAATCCTTGAACTCATCAACCAACTGCCCTAAGTAAACATCGATTAGCTTACCAAGATCCTCAGTTATCAAAAGAGTCATCATCATATATTCTTTTTCATGCATTTCCAAGGTGGCAAATTATATGAAAATCGACCAAATGTTGTGGTGTAGGTTTAGAACCCCAAATGGATTGAATCCATCAATGGCAAATCTCAATCTAACATTTCGGAGATCAGCAACAAACTTGGGGAACGTTCGATCAAACTCTTTCCATACCTCCCCATTTGCAGGATGCCTCATCACATCGTCTTCTACAAGTTTTTCCTTATGACATCTCATGTTAGTGGCAGTATGTGTCGACATATACAATCGTTGCAACCTAGGTTTCAAGGGCAGATAACGCATGACTTTTTGTGGGATCTTAGTCCTTCTATTCTCAGATGTCATTTTGAACCTCGACTCATTGCATACAGGACATTTATCCAATATTTTATTCTCTTTGTAGAATAAAATACAATTGTTTTTTCAAGCATGAATTTTTTCATAACCCAATCTGAGACCATTCAACACCTTTTGCGCATGTCTATGGTCTTCCGGCAAACAATTGTCCTTTGGAAGCATTCTTTTGAAAACCCCCAAAAAGTAGTTGAAACACTAGTTCAACATACGATACTTTATTTTTATGTGCATTAGTTTCACAATGGCCGTGAGAACCGAGAAGCTCTCGCATCCCGGGTATAACTCTTGGTTGGCAATTTTAATAGTTTTCCATATTGTTCGAACTTTGCATTGTCCATTGCTATAGGCACGTCATTTTTCCCTTCCTGATTGGTGTTTGTTGATGCAAATGGAAAAGCATCATTTATAATATCCATGACTTGTTCATTAGGATCCACAATAGATTCAACATTGCCCACTTTTGTGGTGTTTGAAGACGAAGCATTGTCTAATTGTTCCTCATGATGGTTCTAAGTAATATAGGTCTCCACCATTCTATTCCTTACTAAATGAAATTGAACATTTTCAATTGTCCCTTAACGTGTTGTTACACATTCTACATGGACACCGAATTCTAGTTGCACTTGGGTTGTGTGTACGTGCAAATTCAATAAAATCCTCGATTCCATCCAAGTATTCGTCAACGTATCTATTCGGGTTTTGTATCCACATTTTGTCCATAATTCCTACAACTACAATAATAGTACAACAATCACAACAACTTCATACAAATGATATTGTTACCTTATGCATCAGGTAAGGGCCATATCCCATTTGGGAATGCAATGTTAAGTCACGTAATTTATGGTTACATCAAATTAGATTTTGACGTTGAGGAATTTCGGTAGCATCTCGGTAAATTCTTCAGATGGAAAACATAGATATGAAATACCTATGTGCCACCCAAAGAACATATAGAGATGGCACCGAAATCCCGACAACCGAAACCTAATCCTTCAACCATAAACTACGTGCCATAACTATGCATTTCCAAACTGTCCAAATAATGGGACAATTCAAGAATCAATTGGACCGCAGTCATGTTTTCGCATCCATGCACGAAATCCAACTAATCCTCGAATGGGAAACTAAATTTTACTCAAAAAAAAAAAAAAATAAGTACGAAGTTAATTATAATTAACTTTGTAATCACAACACATATTTGTACGTCACGTACAAATTTAACAACATAATATAAATATAATTTCACAACACAATATAAACATAACAAAATAATTTAATTAATTTTATATTTTTTAAAAATAAAACAAAGAAAATACCTTCTAAATCGTTCTCCACCAATCTCTAATCACACACTATCCCTATAGATAACAAATTTCATGGCTTTAGTATGAATTTACATTAATAATTTTACCCTAACAAAAAAAAAGGCTTACCAGACACACCGAGATAGCTTGATCAACCTGGATGGAGTATTAGATGATGAAATTGAGAGAAAATGGAAGTGACAGATTGGATTGAAGAAAAACGAAAGGGAGGAGTGCAGAGGCTAAATCGGCAATTTTATTGCAGTTCTGCCTTTGCAGCTGAATCCAGATTATAAAGTTAACTTTTGGACGAATGATTTTGCGCGACAAATACAGTGTTCGTTGTGCAAATACACTTTGCGTGACTAATATATCATTTGTCGCTCAAGTCTACATTTTTTTTTGTTTACTTTATAATTTATTAATGTAAACAAGTTGCATGACGAATACTATTTTGGTCGCGCAAAATGCACATTTTTTTTTCCGTTTTCTTTTTATCTAATGTAAATTTTTATTTTAATCTAAATAAAAAACTCAAACCTAATTAAACATTACCAAATTAATTAACAAAACTAATTTATTATCTCAAATACATATTATAATTAATGTAAACATTAATAGTCATCCATATAACATAAATTTATTAATTAAAATCAAATATAAAGTCCTAAAAATCTTATTTCATAAAAAAAAATACAATTCAACTTCAATCATCCTCCTCTGGGGTAGTAGTACCTCACTTATCCCGCAACACATCAAACTTCCACTGCCGGAAATGCTTCTTGAAAAGGTCATCCAGATACTTCCGCTGCATATCATCGGTTTCATCAACATCCCAATGAACCTACATTAATGCCAATAACAATAAATTAGAAATTTAAAAATACTACTTTTTAACAAAAGTAATTATACATTATTTAATACAAACTTACCCATAATTCCCTTAGCATGAACTTCTTCAACTCCTCAGGCATCTTTTTCCAAGACTTAAACTCAGCAAAACATTCCCTCCGCACCAAACACCCAATATCAAACCTAAGTTCGGCATACGCATCAACCCTACTTTTGTCTTCAAAGTAGGGCACTTGCTTGCGTCAGTACCTCTCTACTCGCAATACAACTTTCCTTTTGTGAGAGCCTTCTCCATAATCGGCCATTACCTAATCTTTGAAAATTAGGAATCTGAAATTGTGTTTATATAGCACTCGGAATACTTTGCGCAATGAACCACTTCGTCGCGCAAATTGGTTTATTCGTCGCGCAAAATGCGTCATAAATGCGCACTAAATGGGAGCGTTTGAAGGCATCTAACCATTTCAGTGAAAGTTTACGTGACGATTATGTGGAAATTTTCGTCGCGCAAACATTTGGCGGCAAAATTTTTTTTCCCGCGTTTTCTTGCCCGACGGCAATAAGTATTCATCACATAAATTTATTTATTTATTTTCCTTTCCTGCCATTTTTGCACGACGAGTATGTTTATTTGTCGTGCAAGCTGTTTTTTCTACTAGTGTCTAGAGGGGTTAGTTATGATATTAGCTAGGTTATAGGGGTTTATGTAGTACATTTTACCCAGGCTTGGTTAACTTGTCATTGGACCATGATGAGTGGCACTTTCATTGACTTAAAACTTTTTATTTGTTAAGATTTAGGTATAAATTATTAATCCGAATGCACTTTTTCATTTGTGTGTCCGGATCATTTTTTTATAATTTTATTGTGGATAATAATGTACCGAGACGTTCTTTTCAATTTACGTTGTAATAGTAAGCAAAATGATTTGAAGTGCACGAAAAGGGATTATTTACAAGAACTGAACTGGAAATGGTAAAACTGATTGATATGGATGGCAAAATAGATCAATCAACTTAATAATCAATTAAGGGGAACCTTTGACTATGGTGTTTAGAAAAAGATGATGTGAAACATTATGGCGTCTTTCTTTGATCACAACACTCTCATGTGAGCTTTGTCTCCTTGATTATATAGCACAATGTTAGGTTAGTTACCAATCCCTATCTACCAAAATAAGGTTATATGCCTCTAAACGCAATTAGTTTGGGATTTTGGAGATAAGGAAATGAAAAGGAATTTGCACCGTCCAAATTATTTGCATGCCGTATTATACGATAGCTAGATAGCTATAATCGATCCATCGTTAATGTATTAAGATCGTAATTAGGGTACGTACGTCTAATTAATGATGCAATTGATTAACTGAAGTATGATTAAGAGTCTCCTAACCACCAAGAGCTTCAAAATGGACAATGAGACATACTTTCATGTGCCTCTGAACGTACAAAAACGGAGTCCAATTAAGCATGCGCGTCACAGCTAACCATTAAGCGGATTAGGTTTTATACTAATGTTGGTTGAGTATTTTTTTAATATCTTTTTTTTTTTCATGGCTTTTGAAGAAGATCGAATTTGTGGAGCATGATAGTGGTCTGTGGTTGGCACTTGGGTTAGGATCCATAATAAAAATAGTAGAGATCAACGGATTTGCTTAAGTTAGTGACTTCCACAAATTAGGAAAAGGATCCTCGGATCCTTCTTCTAGGGATCCAAAGGATCCCATAATCTTATCCGTTCATCATACATCGTGCGGTCAGAAATCATTTTAAATTTTAAATTTCAAATTAAATATAAATAGTATCTAATGAAAACTGATCGCACGATATACGATGAACAGATAAGATTACGGGATCCCATGGATCCCTAGGAAAAGGATCTGACGAGGATCATTTTCCCACAAATTATATGAAGTAGGTACTTCAACTTTGTACGTATAATTAATCATGTTGTGTGGGTGTCTCCAACTATCAAATAAGTACAAAGTTTGTATTATTTAGGATCTTTAAAAAGCACTTGAAGTGCTTCCTACAAGAAGCACATAACTAAGTGCTTCTTCTAGGAAGTACTTTAAGTGCTTTTAGAACTCAAAAAGTACTTTCATCAAAAGCACTTAACACTTCAAAACGAGCCCTAAGTGTATGACGAAAAATAATATATAGGTCGTTCTCACCTACAAATGATCCGTACCATTTACACAAACCTTAATTAGTTGGAACCCTAAATTAACTCTAACCAACAACTTCATTCTATCTCCAAAGTGAACCGATGGCTATAGAATTGGGTTTTGTTATGTCTTCTTTCCTGACGATTAACATTTTGCTTAACTTAATGTTTATTAGTTATTAAGTGAACTTCCGTGGGGTTTAAATTAATTCGTTGAATATATACATTTTTCTCCATTGATTTTAGTTTTCTGAGATAACTTTTCGTCTCCTTTAATTTATCCTCTCTATTGGTTTATTTACTGAAAGGTTTGTCCATGGGAGAGATTTTTCAGTGTGGCCGTCACATGAGATGGTACACCATGTGTTCCTATATAAATAGTGAGTTATGTGTGTTAAATGGTTAATAACTTAAAAATTAAAATTTTCCACCACTTGCATAAAAACACATGGTGTACCATCCGTATTCCCGTCACAACTAAAAATTTCTCGTATCGTTTAAAAAGGACTAGAATCATTTAACCTAAAAGATGATTATGTATGTAATCATATTCATGCATAACATGCTTCTCACATTGACAGTGTAATATATGAATTTCAGAGTGTAAAAACCAATCTTGCTACAGTAATAAGAATGTCGCTGTGTTATTAACTATAATTAACCTTAATTACCATTATTATAAAATTGGAAATTGTAAACTTTGAGGATTATAATGTGATCTTATTTTTCTTATATTCCAAATGTTATGTTAACGTTAGTTGTAAACCCTGTTAACTACATTACAAAAGATGAAGATTGGTACAGAGGAAGAGAAAGAATTGGTAGAGAGAAAACAAGAGAGATTGTATTGATTAATTAGAGAAAATGTATACAACTGAACTTAAGGAAATGATAGCTATACAATCCTTTATATAGCCATATATCCCAATTACAATAATACTCTTCTAACTATATTAACAAACTTAACCACTAGAATAATGCCATGTGGCATTTCTGTTAATACTCCCCCCTCAAACTGAACTTGGTGTAGCCAAGTGAAGTTTGAACCAGTTAGAGCTCTGAAACTGATCTAGAACTGCATGACGTTTTGAATGCATGACAAAGGTTGTGGTGAAGCCTGGGATTTGGTAGGAGGACCATGTGACTGAGGAAACCACTTCTTGAAAGCCATACAAGCATGCTTTTATCATTGAGAGCTCAATTGATCAACCCATGAGGCTCGCTGAAATGTATGTTGCTGCTGAAAAATGCTCTGCACAATACAGTTTCTAATCCTAATCTGTTGAAGTCTTCGTCATCTACAGAGGAGTTTGAGCCAAAAAAAAAAAAAATTTGAACTAACTAAATTGTACAGAGACTGGCACCAAATCAATTAAGGAGACTGACACTCCAAGAAACCAAATCAATCAAGGAAAATGACACTCCTGATAGCTTACTAAATCTTCCCAAATACTAACACCAAAATTAACCAAGGAGAATGACACTCCATACTCGCAGAAATAATGACACTTCCTGCCTTTGCATTTACAAATCGCAATCTTTAACTAAGAAACTCAAATCCTAGAGAATAACACTCCAAGATATACACAGAAAGAATGACACTTTCTGATATCAACACATAAAAATTCTTAACCAAAACTCCCAAACACTACAGAATCATTAGCAGAGACGAATTCACCTGATTTTCAGCATGAACTTCCCCAAATCTTCAAATTGTGCAATTTCAGACAAACAATCCACGTTTCAGACGTTCGAACTTCCAACTTGAGCACCAAACAAGTCAGCGGAAAACATCTTCAGGATCAGAAATGGAGAAAAACCAATTGACAACTCTTTGATTCCAACAACGCCACCAAAGTTTTTTTTTTAGCTTAACTTGAAGTTCTTCCCACGAATATCGAGGTAGTAGTTCATGCCCCGACATTTCTTCAGACTTAGGCTCTCAAGAAACCTACATTGTGCTAACAAAGTTTCTTGAACTAAAACCGACAGCTTAATCCAACCCAATGATAAGTGCTATAGTAGACCAAAATTCAAAAACAAAGATGCATTAAAATTGCAAGAAAACAGAGCCAGGGACTCAAGTTCTCGTTGAGCATACACATCCAAAGGCAAATCAAAATAGGCATGGGTTCCATACCCGGCGTCGTCCCACCAAAATTTGCAGATCCTTCATATGAAAATTCTGAGCTGGGCATTTCAACAAACACATGGACTGCACCCCTGTCTGAGCAAGACCGCAACCCTGTCCATTGCCATTTTCAAGAACCAAGAAGCAACCCAAACTCAAAACCCTGAAAAACTGAAACTCTTTTCCATAATCTCTTAATTAAACCTAGAAATCTTGCACTTGGAATTAAACCCCATAAATCCTTTGATCCCGAAATTGCTATCTTCCATTGAAACCCAATCTGACATCAAAAGATCGGTCTCTGAGGATTCAACCCACACTAAGAATCAGATTCAAGAAAACCCGAAAGATTGTTCTCTGGGATTTCTAGGGTTTCTTTCGAGGAGACATCCGAGCCGTTCGAGGGAGGATCTGAGAACCCAATCGAATGGCATCGCAGGGGCAGGGAGCGATGGACGGGGAAACAGGTTCAGCTCTCGGAGTTGGAGATCAAGCGACTCTATGTCGCTTCCAGGGAAATCTTTCTCTAGCAGCCCAATTTGCTCGAACTCGAAGCCTCAGTGAAAATTTGCGGTGAAACCCAGATGAAAATTTGAGATTGTTGATTCCTGTTCTCCATGAAAATGCTTGGATCTTTTCATAGCAGAAAAATCCCAAAACTAAACACAAAACCCTCGGAAGAAAAATCCAATGACCAAAAAAAAATATAAGAACTAAGAATACGGAAGCATAAACAATCAAATACGCGGCAACGAAAGAAAGTAAAGAAGAAAAATAGAAGAGGAATTGACCACCAAGATCCATGGCGTGAGCCTTGGTGGCTCTGATACCATGTTAAATACATTGCAAAAGATGAAGATTGGTACAGAGGAAGAGAAAGAATTGGTAGAGAGAAAACAAGAGATATTGTATTGATTGATTAGAGAAAATGTATACAACTAAACTTAAAGAAATGATAGTTATACAATCCGTTATATAGCCATATATCCCAATTACAATAATACTCTTCTAACTATATTAACAAACTTAACCACTAGAATAATGACATGTGACATTTCTGTTAATAAACCCATTAAATGTGAAGGTAGAGAGTCACAAATGAATAATGACGATGGATAATTTCAAGACATCCACTAAGAATAACTTACTATATTGTAACAAGACTGTCGCCCGTCGCGTATTCGTTTGCAAAAGATTCTACCCGCTACTCGGTAAAAATTATAATTCAAGGTGGCCCTCACAGCTCGTCGGGCTTGTCTGGAAGTCAGATTGACGTTTTGGTTTCTTCAAAACTCATAGTTATTGTTGCAGGTTTTTTTTTTTATTTCATTATTTAATGGTAGACTCGTGTTACAATTTCTTTGTTAAGCCAATTCGTATGTGGCTAGTGAGTCTGGGAGACTTGCTTTTTGAGCGAGTCTCCTTAGCATTTCTCGTGAAGGATATCAGTCAACTTTTCATAGTGTTTATTGCATGAACTCCAACTTTTCATACTAATGCAAGATAATTAAGGTGTCTAAACCTAAAGATAGAAGTCAAAACGAGACAGAATAGATTGAGAGAGAGAGAGAGAGAGAGAGAGAGAGAGAGAGAGAGAAAGAGAGAGAGAGATTAAAAAGGGAGATTTAGAGCTCCCCTTGAAGTCATTCATTAAATGTCTCACTGAAGAATAACTCCTTACATATGATCATAAGCATCATCAATATACAATCACTAACGTTAATAAATCACTGTCAATTAGAGCCACCAAGTTTCGACGACATATACATCAATTTATATTACAAATTAATCAAGGTTTGCAGAAAGCGTGAAAAAAGAATGACGCAGCTAGCAATAAGCTTCATTTCATTCTGCAGAAACCCAAAAAAGAAAAACCCTTCCTTTTCTTTATCACCCAGACGACGATCAAGAAATCAATATATTTGGTAGATTAGAGAGCGAAAAACGACTTCTTCGCAAGGAATAGTTAAACCCATGTCGTGGTTAAATCCAAACTCCTCCTCAGCTCTTTGGAGAAGAGTTTGGAACTCTGGATGCCCCAGCCATGAAATTGGGATAATATATCTGCTTCTGTTTTCACCGACATACACTGCAAAATGCCCCTTTGGCACATCGTCCGGAAGACCACCTTCATTGTTGTACACATTTTTCTTCCCAAAGCTTGAGCATCTCTTCAGAATTTGCTTTAAAGCTGCTGTTTGAGGTAGCTTGTTTGATTTTTTGCTGATAGCCATTGTTGTGTTTGTGTAAAAGGTTTGAATAGTATTGTGTAATGGGTTGAGGGTATAGAGAGAGAGAGATGAGAGATGAGGGGAAGTGTGTAAGATGATTTGATGGGGGAGATTGGAGGGCTGGGGAGGTATTTAAATGAGGAGGGAGTGAATTAAGGAACTGGTTTTGTGAGCAAACAAGGCCATGTGATATGTGGGGGCAAAGAACAACTCACAAGTCAATTAGGGAAAACAGTGTTCAAGAGGCATGCATAGCAACCCCATTGGGGCGGCTTGGCCTACCCTTGCTTCCCTCGAAATGTACACCATGGGAACCCTTTCTCTATCTCTATGTACTAGTTTAGTATCTACTTGTGGAGCAAAAAATAATCACAAGGCGACACGTGAATTTTTAGATAAAAGAGAATAAAAATACCCTTGAGGTACAACGAGATTCCTACACACGAGCAGCGGGCAATCATCCTTCAACCAAATCAAAAGTGCCCAAAATAGGTAACAAATTTAAAGTTATTTCATTCATCCTCATCCTATATTTTCCACAAGGTAATTATTTCATAACCTTCAAAACATCCCATATAAATTACATAACCCCCAAAATATTTATTCTAAAAATATGTTGATTAACCAATTAATGGATTAATTGCCTAATTAATCCATTAAATCGCACATTAAACCATAAGTTACACCCTATCCCTATAAATAGGCTCCCATTTTCACCAAAAAATAAATCCAACACACTTGGGAAATTCCCAATACTCTCCAAACACTTTTCTCTCTAAATTCTAATTTTGGCATCTGAGGTTCTTCGGCCAAAACCCCCTATTCATCGTGGTGCGTGAGGCTCTTGGACTTAACCTTAAGGTGTTAATTGTTTTGTAGGTGCAATTTTGTCCAAGATCAAGGAAGAAGAAATTTGCATCCACACTACTCATACGAGTATTCTGTTACTCCTAATAATGTTTAAAATATGTTTGATAATCGTTTTGTTTTTTGTGTTGTTTGTCTTTCTAATTCAGAATTCAAATGGCATAAAGATAAAAGGAAGAAAGAAGATCGAAAGACAGAGAGGAAAGCAATAAATCACAATGGAATTTTACTTAAGTGAAAACTAAAAAAATATATGATTTTCCTTTTCAGGTTTTTATTTTGTACATATTGACAAGCATTAACTTGTGAGTGGTTAATTTATAATGAATTAGATTGGTCTAGCTCAATAGGATGGTTAATAAGTTTATAATAGCCAGATATAGTGCTTGGTAACTTGAATTTTTCTGTAACTTTCATTTGTAACTTTGAGACATTCATTGTATTCAATATACAAGAGATTTCATTTCTCTTTTGTTCTTCGTTTTCTCTTCGATTCTCAAATCTTTCAATGCAGTTAAAAGTATACATTCTCTGTATTTTTCATCCTCCCACCCTTTTCTATTCTTTCTCCCTCTCCTTTCTACCATATGTTCTCTCCGTATTACAAAAACTAAAGTGATATGTTCTCTCCGTATTACAAAAACTAAAGTGATTATAAAATGGTTATTAATTATTAACTAGAGGTTGAGGTCCCCTTTTAGAGAAATAGTTTGATCAGATGTTCAAATAGTTTTATTCATGCTGTATATATGAGCTTTGGAAAATTCGAGAATGTGTTTGTTCGAAGTTTACTATCATGAACAGTGGATTGGCCAAAGAAAAATCTGTAATGTTTTTCTTGATGGAAGGATCTGTCACACTCAACTCTCTTGTATTCCTCTCAACCTTAACGGAACATATTCTTTCAATTAGGTTTCGTTTCATAGTCACTAACGCAGACAAGAATGTTATTTTATATATAGTAAAAGTTATTGGATGTTTCAAACTTTTATAATGTAAATATAGCATATACAGTAGATAAAATTGGAGTTGCATAATACATGCTTCCGTAACCTTCTTTTTATAAATACAAACGATATTGGCAGAAAGAAAATTCAGACCTAGTATGACCCCTTTGCTCTTAATTACTGAGCTATGACCCTTTGCTCTTAATTATTTAGCTATGATCCCTTTCCTCTACAAACTTGACAATTTTGTGTTCCATCCATTATAAATTAATCCTGAACTAAAACAGAATAACAAGAATGGATAATATGTAAGACAAATTTGCAAAAAAGACATAAAGAATAATGATTGAAGGAATTTTGGAACGAAAAATTATGGACGCCCCTCCAATTAAAGAGTAAGAAGTTAGCAACTGATGATGATTGGATATTGATGGTATTTATTGGAGTGCATAATCATAGATCAGCAAAGCATTTGGAGGAGATCATTCATTGCTATAGATTATCAGCAGATCAGACTCCGTTGTTGGAGAAATATCATTTCAATTTTTTTAGGAATTATAATGTGTGGGAAAATAGCATACTAGAAGCTATTTTAAGAATAATAATGGGTCAAGAAATGACATTTCAATCTTTTAAATTTTATAGTAAATGAAATTATAATTTAAATGAAAAAATAAGACACTGAATGGATCTAACAACTCTCTATTATAGTAAACTATTTTGCATGTCGCACCAAAAAGGTAAAGAAATTGCGATGTCCTTTATTTGGTAAACTTTTTGGGTACATCCAATTCTTGGTCAAAAAATAAAGTGACTGCATTTGTTTAATAGATGATGGGCATCCATGGTGCATACTGCATAACAAATTTGTTTGATGAATGTTTGAAGGAGGATTGAATATGCAGCCTCTTTTAGTTTTAAGGAAAGAAATACAACTAGACTAATATATATATGCAAATACGTCAGTCTTCTTCTAAACCATACAATCCAAAAATTTAAGCATGTCTTTCTTTAACAACTTTCATTTTGTGCTTTACGAATACAAAAACAATTAAAAAAAATTACGGAAATAAGATTTGTAAAGATGTAAAAAGTAACTAAATAGTTAACTCGATTAATAATTATCAACTATTAATCAAATACAGACGCTAAAGTTGAAAGTTGATACAACTCTTAACCTAAATTAGTAACTTGGTGACTATTAAGAATAAAGGCAAAATCTTCGTTTTTAAGTGCAGTAGAACCCAGCTAACTGAAAAACAATATTAAATCTTTCAAGAACAAGGGATCAAAAGATCTTTTGGTTGGCAAGTGAAATATAATTCTTTTTTCCAAAAGGTGGTCCAATCCAAATAATGGTGTGGATTTACCTTTTTCTTCTTCGGTACCAAGCAAAGTAATCACGCGTATATGCAATTACTCCATTGGATACAAAGCCATAAGATAAAAAGGTGGTGTTAGGTTTAAAGTTTAAACAGGTTGGGTACATGTTATTCTCCGTATCAAATGTTTGAGAACATAAAAAGCCTGAGTTTAGTTCATCTCATACTTATATTCTTTACCACCAAATCAATATTCTACTTCAATTTCTCGTCCTTGAACGGTCTACAAATGGATGTTTATATATTATCGTTTAATAACAAATTGCGTCCACATGTGAGTGGAATTGTTAGAAGCCTTTTGTTTAAGACTCAATAGTGTGGTATAAGAAATGATAATTCCTAACTAAATTTGTAAAGATTTGAGTATCATCAAAATATAACCTCATATTCCTACGGCACAGGACGAGTGCTACAATGATTCAGAAATATGTTAGGATCTCGTCGATCTCAATAGGGGACCAAATGAACACACATTTGTCTCACCGTTTTTTCTATGCTTGTCATGTACACAAAGCAACAGAAAAAGCAACATACCAAACTCCCATGCCCAACAGAAAAAGCCCAGTTGCCCTAAGCCTCCAAAACGGGGGGCAAACTTCTCTCAGTCACATCTTTTGGGGTTGCTTGCCGCCTTGTGGTACTGAAACTCATTGACAACCATAAATTTTTATAAACAAAAATTAAAAAATTAAAATTCGTATAAAATTATCAAACTTTGCAGATGAATTCATTTACACACACACACATATATGTATATACAGAGATAATTTGTAGGTGCACATGTTCAACTTGAGTTCCAAATGCGCAACGAGTTCTGGAAATGTCTCACCATTTAAGACTGCCCATGTTTATCTTTTTGATAAAACCAAAAGCCAAAAACCTGACTATGCAAATACAAAGATGTATGCAGAAGGAGCTGCTGGTAAGTTAAAGACACATGTTCCTAATAAAATGAGCACCAGTTGTTACGGTACTAGTCTCTCTCTCCCTCTGTCTCTCTGACTCACTTTTGAGAGAATTTAATTAACCCATGTTCTAAGGCTCAAAAATTCAGCCGGCATGACAATCTGTCTTCCTTTCTTCAATTTGTTTCTTTGTATTCTTTCACATTCCAAATGATTACCCTAAATTCCTATATACAAACAAACAAGGACACAATGTTTCATATCCATGCAGGTTGTATGAGAATATGTATGCGGAGTGGTAAGTTTGGACACGACGAGATAACCAGACTAAAAAATGACATGAAATGAACGGTTCATACCATAATATGTTTGTATCATAATCGTGTCAACCTGTGTAGCACAATTAATAGACAATTCATGTTTCAAGTCAATCTGCATGTCCCGGAAGTGACATGCTATAACACTTTCACAAAGTCATGTAATCTGTATATGATTCACATAACCGAAGATCACAAGATAAGACATTTCCATTGAGGGATGAGACTATAAGCTTAACTCTTTTCTTTGATGAAAATATTATAATTTATGGATAATTTTGTACTTACGAACAATAAACGGATCATTGTCAATCGTGTAGTACCTTTAATAATCGTGTCATGTTCGGATTGACTCTAATCATGCTTGTACGGAATACGTGTTAACAAGAACCCAACCCATGAACGCAAATGGCCGCCCTTGCTGGTACTACATGCTAACACTCTAACCAATTAAAAGTCGGTATATGATGTATTGACAGGAAAATTTGTCATACGAACACCAATTATGCTGGTCCAGCAGTTTTGACTGTATTCATACGACAAACGTCTTCGTATGAAAGAATTTTCCCTATCAATATATCATATACCAGTTTGGTGTTATAAATTCACTATGGCAAAAGCCAATGAACCAAAGAGTTCCTCCAATACCGAAGAACCGAGTCACATATGCGGTTAACCAAGTTGTGGTAAGGTGGTGCCAATGTCTACATATGCGGCTACCCATGTTGTGGATATGAATATGGGTAGAGAGTTCAGAATTGAATACTGGAGGCACCACAGACCATATCATCTTAGCTGAAGGCGCGACCATGATTGCCAATCCACAGAGAGAGAGAGAGAGAGAGAGAGAGAGAGAGAGAGAGAGAGAGAGAGAGAGAGAGAGAGAGAGAGAGAGACCTCGTGTTACAGTATATGTTCAAAACCTAACAATTTATGGTCATGCGAATGCCATGTTTAAAGAACCTGACGTGAGAGGAAAACAACACAGAAACTGAACATTGCATTGCAAATCACTGTATCGAAAGTCAGAATTCTCTGCATTTGAATTCAGAGTTCCACTCGAACACTTGATTAATCCGATTACATTCATTGTCGCTGAATAAGCAGAAGTTAATGAACAGATTAAAGCTGCTTGAAATGACTATAATGTTTGATGCAACAGTAACTAAAATGTGTGAAATGACTGGAAGCGGTTCGAATCATGTATTCAACTTGTAGCTGAGAGCTGAAATTGAACCTCTTGCGTTCAGTGACAGTAAACTCGGCTTGTAAGACTGAAAACCATCAAAATTACTACGACAAAATGAGCAAAGAAACCGAGTGGCTTATGATAGTTCCGTCATACTCACAAAGAAACCGAGTGGCTTATGATAGTTCACGTCATACTCACAAATCGACCAATCAAAATATACATGTAACTTCAACATATGCATAAGTTCATTCATACATATTTTACATTCATGTGTTCGTGCACGCAAACTTCTAATTCGTGTTCAGTGATATGCTCCTTTGTTGTTCCTCTACTAACCTTCAGTTAGCTCTAAAGGAGAGATTTAAAAAACATGGAGTTTACCGTAACTGTGGATACACATGTTTACATCAATAACCATTCATTGATCTTCCGTGATTTACACCGACGAGGAAACTTCAAGGATGACCTAGCATGATCATGCATATTCGTATCCCGACGGTGGTTTTGACAGTTGGGGCGGCCCATCCAACATACTCAGTTTTCTTCTCACACTGACAATGTGGGCTTGGACCTATCAAGTTGAAGGCAATGTAAACATGTTATTCTCCCAAAAATCCCAATATAGAAATCTGCAGTCAGACCATTCAAACAGGCACAAAAGGAAGAGCAAAACGAGCAACGACTCAGTACTTTGAACTAGGCATATGCCTACACGTGAAACCAGGCCCATAAAATAAAAGTTACAAGATGAAACTCATCATATGCTTTCTGTTTAGTGAAAAACACAGGACACTCAACTATAACCCGGTATTAGACTTGACCAAAAGTAAGAAGAAAGAGGAATACAAGTTGCAAGAATTGATAAGGGCAACAGTACATGCAAAGGGTCATAGCTACAAGTGAAACCCGAGATGATTAAAAATGCATTCAAGATAGTGTGGGACATGTAAGACATCCAGCAATAACGACTCAGACTTGAAAACAATGGACAGACCTAGAGAGGATATACATACACTATAAGGGAAGAGAAACAGATCATCATAACCACCTCAACAGAAGCTAATAAAAGAACATAATCTCTAGTAATCTTAGACAGCAGTACCCTAAACATGACCACAATTAACATGATCATATAAGCTAAAAAAGAAAGGCCAGTATTTCCATTCTTATTAGGTTGGGAGAGTGAGGAAAAAGAAATTGTATACTAGTTCCAAAGTATTAGCATTTTACAACTAGACGAATAGAATAAAACTAAAAGAGCATTGACCACATTGACTAGTAAAAATTGAAAGAGAACATAGGTACTAATTCTAACCTCTTGACGAGCCGCTGCAAGTTTTAAGAGCTCATCTGCCTCAGAAAAATTCAAGAACCACTGACTAAGGGGATGATCTTTTGTGTCCCCCCGTTCCTTGTCATTCTTCTGATCAATTGACACTGAAAAAATCCACATAAACATTTTAAATCAAAGGATTATAAGAAGCAAAGGTTCAAAATCCATCAAAGCTATAAATTTACCAGGATTAGGCAAGTTAAAACCAGCAGGTAAACGGGGTACTACTACAGCTGGATGGTTCTGCACACGAGCAAAACAAGCCTCTAAAGGATCAGGGAAAACTATTTCATTGTAAGACTCCACAACAACAGGTTTCTTGGTTGACTGGGGCCCAGATTCATCTTCAGTATATAACTTCAAATGGTGATACCTGCATGATATGAGCTCTGGTAATTACTGATCTGTCTTGTGGATGTTTTCAAGTAGATGAAATCAATATCAGAATACGCAACTCACAAGTCTAACTGTCTCTCACAGACATCATTGTGGAAGAACAGACTGATGGCAATTTCAAATTCACCCCAACCACATTCCGTTAACTCAAATGGGGGCGAATCAATCACTCTCATAGGGTTATTGAAACTAGGATGCAACTGAAATATAACTCGCTTTACCACCACACCAAGGTCCTCATTTGTTGCCCCACGAACATAAACAGTCCACTTATGGGACTGAGACCTAATAAACAGAAAACATATGCGGAAATTATTCAAAGATACAAAAAGGCATAAACGGAAATTGTTCAAAGACCCAATTAATACTTACTCACTGGCCTTCCTACCGAGGTAGAATGCAACTGTCCCGTATACTATCGGCACACAGATATCAACATCCTTAAGTCTCTTGTTTGTGCTCTATGACAACCGAAACGAAAAATCATCATACATGTTATGGTATTACGTCTAAAATGAAAAGTAAATGGCATTCAAATATACGGAACCAACAAATGCATATCTCTTTCGATTCTTCCCCTTGCTTCCTCAAAGTCAATGAACTAAAAAATCTACTAGTTCCAGAAATATTATCAAAAGACTACAAATTTGCAACGAAAAAAGAAGAAAAACTCAAAATTTCCAGCCTCTAAGTTGTGATTCACTAGAAACCCACTACATTATTGAGCTAATTTACAAATTTAAAAGAAAAAATTAGAACCCAAATTTTAAGACGAACAGCGGAAAAATGCACTACCTTCTTGTCGCCATCTTCTGCAGGCTTTGAAGTTCGGACTGGCTGCGACAGTTGGGCAGAGCTGCCACCCTCCTCCGGCTGAGGCGGTTCAGATTCACCTGCTTTTCTCACTGACATTGTGAGTAAATGTCAAGGTTTTCGTGTTTTCAGTTTAAACAAAGGAATCGAAACAAGTAGTTCGACGAGAAAAGCACGAAAGGGTTTTTCAATTGGGAATATTTGCCATCTGGTATTGCTATTCCCTTGGAGAAATTAGGTTTCAGAAAGGGCAAATTGGAGGAGTAAAGAGGGGTTAGGGTTTCAGTTCGTTTGCCTTTGTTATTTTCAGCGGGATTTCCAAGTTTTCCTTTTGTTTTTTCCGAGGGAAAAAACACAAATTATTTTTTTATAAAATTCTTTATTTAAAAAAAAATATGTTACCACTTATTACATCAGTCAAATGATTTCATTTTTAAATGAGAAGTCTTAACTTTGATTCTGGCCAAATGTAAATTTGAACCAAATTATGGCTGGATCACCCCCTCTCTTACTAAGATAATATCGTTTATTAAAAAAAAATGTTAAGAACGAATTCCACATTTACCAGAGGGGTAACTTTGAATAGCCATAGATTATTAGATTACACTATATTGTGAATTAATTTTACTTTGTAACCCTTATTTTTTTCAAAATGAAAGTTGAAAACTCGTATTTTAAGTAGTAAGTCTTGTGTTTTAAAATAAATGAAAACTGATAGACAAATTTTGTTGACTCACGGGAATAGCTTTAAAAAAAATGTAAATAATTAACAAACGAGTTTTGATTTTTTGAAAAAAAAAATTAAAAACAAAATAGCTGTTGTACCGTCCCTTATTATTTTTCAAGGTATCCTACAAAAGGATAAAAACCCAACGGTCCCATACAAGAAAGAAAGTCAAGGTAACACGAATCTTCGCTAGATCCTCTTTGTGAGGATTTTGAGAATCCGTGAATCGTGTTCGTTCATCGTACATCGTATGATTAAAAATTATTTTAAATATTTTTATTTAAAATTAAACACAAATAATACTTGACAAAAACTAACTGCACAATGTACGATAAACGGACACGATTCATGAATTGTCAGGATCTTCACCAAAAAGATTCCTGAGAGGATCCTGTTGCAAGGTAACACTATCATGTGAAATATAAAACTTTGTAAAAAAATAAAATGCATGGCGATGCATGATAATTTTAGGAAATTGTGCAAGTCTTTCTGTGGTACCTGTTTAGAAGCAAATACAAATGCTGAGAATAAAAGAGCCGATTCAACTTCCCGTTTAGCCTATAGATTATAGATTAAATCACCATGCTTGATATAAAACATTTCTAGTTAGAATGTGGCCGGAGTTCAGACAAAGTGCAGATCATTCACCAATAACATTCCAATGAAACCTATACAGCAAGTGATTAACAATGAGACTGTATTCCAATCAATGTATGATGTTCTGGGTACGGTCCAACAACAGCGTAAATGCAGAACTAGACAATGAGTTCAAGGGGCTCTTCACAATGTTACAATTGAAAGAACGAGTCTCGGACAGAGATTGCAATCCAGAGTCGCTCACTCCTGCATGCCTCTCTGGTACGTTGATAGGTGGAACTGATCCGAACTGTGTTGCAAAGCAAGCCACTGGCAAGCGAGCGTCAGCAAATTAGATGTTCGAGGCACTCAAAGCCATCACCTTGCATTGTTCATTCATGGCCAGAAGTTGGGCCTCTTTCTTGTCAAGAAGAGCGCTCAGCTTCACATTTTCTTCCATAAGTTTCTGGACTTCCGTCTCTTTCTGGATTTTCTCACCCTCTAACTGTGTTGTTTTCGCAACTAGCCTGTTTCAAAGCAACATCAAATGATAAAGCACCAAACATTTCTACCTAGAGTTGATGGTTGCAGAAAAGGGCCGAGATCAAATTGCTACAGAGGAATAACCCATATTACAACGATTGTTAAAAAACGTAAGAACTTGTGCACACACGAAAACACATACATATGCCTGCGCATGCACATATGTAGAAGACTGACACGTTCATGTTTCTATGGGAATAATGACAAAGATTATCTCTATTTTTTTTTTTTTACTGAGAAGAAGATTCTCATAAAAATGGAAAAAGAAATTCAAATAGATATGTTTAAAAACATCATTTAGCATTATAAATACTTCAAATACATTTTTTCTGTAATATTCTATGTGCCTTGGCCATGTAAATGAAACTAAACAAAGAAAAAGCCCAACACTTTCTTAACTAAAGGATATAAGAGTACCAACGTAAAAATCTTTTTCTATTGACTAAGTTCCGATTTCAAGAGAGTGGCCAATTGTTTTAAAGAAAAAAATCAGCACCTCAATTGATCAAACCAAGAAGTTCTACTTACCATGTTCATGTTTGATGTCACTTGCCATGACACAAGCAATACAGTGCCCAGCAAAGCACTCAATCCATGATAATGGGGCACTCAATCCATGATAATTTGTGGGACAAACAAGAGAAAAACAAGGATAGCAAAGAATATGGCATAACCAGCTAAATGATAGAAGTGGAAGCACTCGAGATGAATGAATATATATTGAATGCAGAAGTAAACATACTCACCGCTCAAACAGTCTCTCTATAGTTTGAAACTGTTTCTCAGATGAAAGCAGAGTTTCTCGTACAGTTATAAGACTGCTAACATATGATTTCAGAGACTCAAAGTCCCGCTTGACACGGCAAAGCTCCTGTTCATTTTCTGCAGCTCGTAGCCTCTGCCTAGTAGTTTCTTCAACCAAATCCTCAACTCTCTGCCGCATTTCATTTAAAATACCATTTGTACCTAGTGCAAAGTGTTCCATCTCCTCTAGCTTCACAGACATGTTCTCAATTTGAACCGACTTTTTTTTAATTTCTTCCTGACCAAAAGTCACCTTCTCCTTCTCAATTGCAGTTTCAGATTCTGCCACTAAAACTCTCTTCACAAGAGCTTCCATTACATCCGTAACCATCTGAACAGATTTAAGTAGTTCACCAATATAAGCCGCATCTTGTTCATCCAGAGGACCATGCTGGTTGCTAATCCCAACCCAAGTGTCTTCATCTGGACTATCAAAGGAAGTAAGATCAACATTCCTAGACCAACCAGACAATGGTGTACCATTTTTATCAACAAGGCCCACCCCTTCTAATTGTTTGATGCCGCATGATGTATGTGCTAAATGAGGAACAGCCATTACTCTTGATTTTGATTTCAAGTATGTTAACACCGTTGCAGTAGTTTTAACTCTCCGCCAAAGAATCTCCAGTTCCTTTTTGGAATCTACCTTCGACCCCTCTATACAAAGCTTTACCTCCATAAGCTTTGTTTGTAATACATCTACTTGGGATTGGCGATGTTCTATCTCCTGCTTCCACGGTTCATGTGTTTGACCCAGCTGAGACTTCAAGGTTGACAAGTCAGCATCTTCCTCTGCTGCCATCCCCTGTTCAAAGTTGCGAAAATGAAATCTTTGAAATTTAATACGACAATGACTATTGACCCTTCAAAGGAATAACATATTATGAAGCTTAAATAAAGTTATAAGCAGAAAACAAGGTTTCTAGTAACTCAAATAGGCTTGATAGCATAAAAATATATACGAAGTTTCCATCTTGGGTTATTTGGCATAGTTCTCTTGTAAATGCAGTTGAAATACACCCAAATCAAAATAAATATAAGGTTAATCATATTAAACACATTCACCACTCCAAACTATTCAATCACGGAAAAAGGCTTAAATCCAAGCTGCATATGCTAGCACTAAAGAACTGGGATATTCGGCATGATGTGGTCATTGTAAGGTCCAAGCAATGTAGGTTATACACTCTAGTACAAAGAACCTAATAGGTTACTTAAACGAAACTTAGTCGAATGGAGCCAAATCTACGCCTCGAGAAAAAAATATTAACACGCGTAAGAAATGTTTTAGTTCACCAATAGCGGAACAAATGGGTGATCATCGCCCAAGTACTTTTAGGTATTTCCCTGAAAAGCTACACAATCACTCATACATGCAATCAGATAACCAAACAACAACAGGCCAGCAACGCAAATGCATCCCTCAACTACAACTCGATAGCATTACGCAGAAGAAATCTAGACGACAGACAGATTAAAGAAGATCCAAAATACGAATCATAAATCTAAGTATATTTCAAGTTCAAAAATTCTGAGAAATGGAAGTGAAAATTAAAAAAATATATTTATATTTGCACAGAAACTTAAATCAAGCTTAACCCTAATTATCATATTTCGAAACTAATTCTGTAAACTTTTGCTCTACAGCTCATCAAACTAATCGCATACAATCACAATCCGATCTTAACAAAAAACCTAAACTTCGAACAAATTTACATAGCAAACTGAGAAAGGCGCGTAATCTCCAAAAATAAAACGAAAATCTAGCATCGGACGCACCAAAGAGAAGGAAACCATGAACGATTAAAGCAAAATTCAAACCGTTGAGAGAGAGAGATGAGAAGGGACCTTCGGAATCGAGGAAACGAAAAGGAATTCCGACGAAGGTTGGAGTGGAGGAGGAGCAGATGGGTGGGTGGTGGGTGCCGTCTTCCTTCGTTTTCGTCCAGCACACCGGTTTTTTTCTGTCTGCCCCTTTCTTTTTCTGTTTTCAAATAAACAAAATATAAACGGGAAAATTTGATGAAAAATGTCTATTCACATACCCTCTACATTTTTTTAAGTTATCATATGAATTAAAATTTTCAGCAGTTTGGCATACCAATTTTTTATTAATTTATTATCTCATCTTAATTTCGTTAAGGTATCCATCTAAAATAAGTCATGGGACTTTCCTATGACTTATTTTTAAAGTTATTCTGGACATTTCAAATCCTCACCCCTGTTCAAGATTGGTTCAGACATTTCAACTTCATTTTTTTATAGACATGAATGACCTCGCTGATTCTCAAAGCTTGAAAGCTTGCAATTAATTAAAATTCATGTTAGTGAACCTAATGTCTTTCTTAGTAGTTGACAATAAGTTTTTGAAACGAAGCTAGCATGTTCTTTTTACCATCAAAAGTTTTCGGTTCGTACCAAAAAGAAGTAGAGAATTTGTGAAAAAGAGATCAAAAGTCTTAGGCCAATTTATTCTCCCACTCCATGTTTAAATATATCTATGTATAAAAATAAAATAAAAAATTTGTGAAAAGGTCTCAAAAGTTTGAAATAATTCTGAACACAAGTCATGCGCATTGTACATGATTTATTTTGAATAAAAAAAAACTTAACGGTGTTAGGTGATATGACAAATTAATGATTTCGAAAAAATGATATGATAAGTCGCTTAAAATTTTATTTCATATGACAAGTTAAAAAAATATATAAATTCATATGACATTTTTAAAAAATTTCTTTTTTTTTTAAAAAAATATAAGAGATATTGGGCGATGAAGAAATCAAATCTATGATCCGCTTTGAAAATAAATGTTGTGCCTTTTATGCAAGTGATGTTGAGAGAGGACGAATCGAACTTAGAACCTCGTGGTTTCTTCCTCTCTTTTCTATTCAATTGTAGGGTTTAGAACCTTACAAAGAAGACAGGGTCGACTAAATATCATATGATTCAAATGTTTCTTCAGTGACGCAATAAGCTCCAAAGCTATGTTAATTATTTTGGAACAAGTTCTATCGATAGAGTTCGTATCCATTACATGGAATATATCAATAACATTAGAAGCTCGTTCGGAAGTACTTTTAAAATAGTTGAAAGTGTTTTCGATGAAAATATTTTTGGAACAAATCCTAAGTAAAACTGCAAATGAATCCTAGAAAACACTTCAAGAACAACATAACTGGTGCTTATTGCAAGAAACCTTTCAAGTGCTTTTGCAACCAAAAAATATTTTCTATAAAAGCGTTTTTAATTATTTTAAAAGTCTTCTAAACGAGCTCTAGGTTGAGATATGTTTCTTAAGTTTGATTTATGATGAGGAAAGTGTTTGTTTTGGGATGTTGGAGTTCTTTAAAAACTTGCATTGTTTTTGGGGCAATTAGCTGAAAATCAGTTTTTGGTATTTGTTCTTAGAAATGATCAGTTTTTATCATGTTGTTATTTTAGCATCATTACATCTGAGACATCCATATACTAAAATTTAATCATTTATACAATCAAATGTCAAAACCGATCTTTGCAACTAATTGACCATACCGATTTTTGGCATTTGTTCGCAGAAGTTATCAGTTTTTATCATGTCGTCATTTTAACATTAGATTGAGATGACGTATTTTTTAACTGGTTGTATATCCTCTTATGACTTTTCTCCTATCACGCCGATAACAATAAAAAATGACTAAGAGTATTAGCAAGACTGGAAGGACGAGTGGAGCTTAATATGCTTATACCACAATGGGAAGAACCCAACATTTCAAACCAAAAACCTGCCAATATTACAAAGAGAACAACATCTAACAGCAATGATAAATCAAGTCACAGCTCAATATTTTCACATCAGGGAAATGGGCAAATCCCAGTCTGGTGTTCCTGCTAGCTAAAACCAGCATGAGATCAATCACCTCTGTCTCCACCTGAATCACTAAAAAGATACGGTACGAGCGAAAACCCGGCGTAACCAAGTTGGCCGGCTAGAGCAGTGTCTTCTTTTGCACTCCAATTCGGATCTTCTCCCCAAGTTCGAACTATATTACAATGTCACTCGAACATATATAACCATACCTACATGCTACATATTATACAAAAAAAGGGCTGGCCTTGAGTGTAACCATAAGAAGCGACCGCCTAAAGCCCCGCATCAAGAGGGGCCACACAAAATCTTGTGTCTACGAGAAAGTCTTGGCCACTGGAGAAGTGGCAACTAAGCCTGATAGGAGTGCCACAATAAGGGCACTATTGTAAGTGCTTGGCTCACCTTGCATTGAATTGTTCCTGGAATCAATGTAGGTCTCATTCATGAAAGGGCCACCAACTAGGGCACCAACAGCTACATTTGGGTTGGGATTGGGTGAGTCCAGCCACTTAAACCCGTCTATGCAGCCGGTTTCTGCATCCACTGGAATTGAAGCTCCCCTGTGGTGAACATATTGAGGGTAGCTGCTTCCGTACCCTACAAGGTAGCTCATCCTCATTGGGTTTTCTCCTAGCACATAATCTGCCTGCAAGGGTTTTTGTTTGCAATTAGGTTAGTTTGATGAAAACGGGCAAGAAAAACCAACTTATATATGATGATGAACTAGCCCAATCGAATACCTGAGAGATGGCAAACTTGCGAAGGTCAACAGGATTGTAGGATTTTCCATCGCAATACAGGATTTCGGTTTTAGATGTTAGCATGTAGTCACTATAGAGAATGGCTAAAAATGCTGAAGCCACAGCATGCTGTAGACAGTTCCATTTTATCACCCAAATCAGACCGCCTACATCGCATGACATGCACTCATCAATTTAGTCTTCGCACACACGATGTGACGTGCGTGTGCATTCAATTAGCATGTATCAAAGGACAAAAAAAACCGATTGTTTTCCATTGGATAATGAGGCATAAGCTAACATGTTCTGCACATGAGTTTCTTGTAGTCAGACAACAATGATGAATACATGTGAAGAGATTAGTGAGTGCGAAGATGCTAATTCGTGCGAAATAGTGACAGCAAAAAGAATCTTACTGGATGTTCTGCTGGATGTTGCCGTGGGGGAATCGGGTAGAAGTGAACACATGAAAACCTCTGCAGTTTCCCTGTATTCCTGAAGATCAATGTTCTCTGCAGATGACATGTCTTTTGTGCCAAAGAAACTTATCCTAGACATCAGAACCTGCTCCAACATGACACAAATTGTATTTATTCTTCAAGAGACTTTCAACAAATAATTTTTCGTGACAGCATATGACCTGAAAATGATTAGAAGCAACTAAATGCGGGTTCACAACCCGTTTTACTTAAACAAAAAGGGCTTGCCGTATCTTCAGGATAGTTAAACAACAAAAATGCTTAGTTGTAATAGTTAATCTTGGCCTATAAACTACACAATGGTAAAGCATTGTTATATACTATGTACCTGAGTTGCAGCATGCTTGTCATCCCAGCTAAACCAAGACGGACTTCCCCAATTTGCAAACGCTGGCCCGTTCTGTTCGGTTGCATATTTGAAGTAGGTTGGGTCTTTAGTTGCATGATAGAGCCAGGTAGCTGCCCATAAGAGTTCGTCTCCATATCCTGTAGAGTTGTAGTAGATTTGCACTTGGGGAATGCTGACACTATAGGCACCTCTATAAGTATCAGCAAAAGAAAACAGCTGCTCGGCGTGCGTGAGGAGCAACTTAGAGTAAGAGGAGTTGATTTTCCTGAACACCAGAGATGCCGACGCCATGGCAGCTGCAGTTTCTGCTGCAACATCTGTTCCTGGGAAGGATGTGTTGATTTGAATCAGAGGCCTTTTCTCTGTCATGACTTCCGGTCTCTGCCAACAGTTGTGATCCAACTCAGGATCACCCACCTTCAATCACATAAAAGTTAACAAATTAACAAACAAAAAAAATTTAGAGAAAGAGAAAGAGATTAAGAACAAAGCAATCTTATCACATGATGATAGAGATAGACAATTATATACTATTAGTTGTAGGCGAGAAAATCCGAGAGAATAGGGCACTACTAGGTCACCAAAATTCGTTCACTAAATAATGTTCTCTTACGAAACTTGTATCGCAAGACACTCTTATATGCCTAACTGTGAATGCGATCAAATTAAGGCAAGAATAAACCTAATGAATTGTCCCCATTCACGATCTAGCAATCCTAGTGTATTCAAACAAACATGATACTAAGAGTAATGTTCTCTAAACAAACTTATATTGCAAGACAGATGTTTTTACGCTGCGATTTGCGAGACACTGGTTCTAGACCACAAATTCAGACAATAATCGATCTAATGAATTGTCCCGATTCACAGTCTAACAACTTGAGCATTACCGTCCATGTATCGAAGAGTTTAATAGGATATCATTGAAAATTTGAAGTAATTAACCTAAATAATGTAACTAACCTGAACATAAAGCACATTTGGAGAAGGATGTGCATTGATTAGGTAATCAGTGATCCACTTAAGTGAGTCATGGGCATGATCCAACTGCTTCACAGCTTTCATTTGGTCTCCATATTCAAGAATCGCCCAAGACAACACAGTTGCAGTGAAAGCCATGGGAAAGCCAAACTTGATGAGATCACCTGCATCATACAGTCCCTTTGACAAATCCAAATCATCCTCACTCCCGTCTTGGAGGCCCGAATCCCCTCGCCACGGAATGGGGTTATCCACCAGCTTACCAGCTGCAACAAGAAGAAGAAGTAACACAGGATCATAACATGCTTGGTTTATAACTTACAAATAAAATCAAGGGATCATTGAGACTGTTTCTGCAGAAAGCACAACGTTTTTAAGTTTTTCTGACAAACAAAAGCAGAAATGTGCTTCTAGTTGACAGAAAACCGCTTTTAGCCTTTCCAGAAGCAGTCCCAAAAAGACCGCAAAACAAGAAACGGAGAATTGGGTTTATGTTACATTTCTGGGCATCGAAGAACTGCATGGAGATCTGAAGAGCTTCGGAGTATTTTGGCACGATGGCGCCACGGTGACCTGAGACCCTGCTTGATTTCCAGTGCTTGAAATACTGTACAAGAGTAAGTGCAACCATTGCTGCTAGCAGAGAGATAGTTAATAACAGAAGTAACCGCCAACACCATCTCTCCGTCTTCGACTTCGACTCTGTGCTGCAATCGGCTTCTTTCCCAGCTTTCAGTTCCATGTTTCACATCCGATTCAAAGCGATAGTTCTCCGAACCATTTTTCTACAAGATTCGAGCTTTTGATCCGTAAATACCAATTCCGATTGTGATTTCCCGACCCAGAAGAAGGAAAAAACAGTCGGTCTTTTGTTTTATTTGATGGATTCAGAGACAGATTGTGTGATGCCCAACGCGACCGCGGGTCTGCGTGGAAGGCAGATAGACGTGGCCGGAGAATGATGCCGTTATGAGCGTCGGGACAACCTTGTGAATTGCAAAAACGGCTGGCGCGGCTTGTCCGTTGTTTTGAAAGATTTTTGCTTTGTTTGTTGCGCGGTACAAAAAAAAAAAAAACAAACATAACACTCGTGCTGGGCCTATTGGGCCTGAAGATATTGGGCCACGGCCCTAATCAACTAGTGACGGCCCATATTATCCTGTTTTTTTTCAAGGTCAACTGGACAAGGGCGCGAGAGGTAGGAGCTCGCCCGGCAACTCGAGAGTTCCGTAGTCCGTACGATCCCTGCGTCTCGCTTGCTTGCTCGTCGACCCTCGGAGCTTAGCAGACACACAGATATATAGGCGGAAGACGAAGGAGCGGAGTAGGAGTGAGAACTGTAATCTAATCAAACAATGGCGGAAGGAAGAGAAGGGGATTGGGAGTGCAGTGGATGCAGGAACAGAAACTACGCCTTCAGATCCTTCTGCAATCGCTGCAAGCAGCCTCGCCTTCTCGTCGACACCAAAACCCCCGCCGACTCTAAGTGGCTCCCTCGCATCGGCGATTGGATCTGCACCGGTTAGACCTCACGCCCCTCTCTCTCTCTCTCTCTCTCTCTAACTTTCTCTCTCTAAGATTGCTAGAATTATACTAGGGTTAATTTTGGGTTGTATATGGATATGGGTTTTGGGAGTTGTAGGGTTTAAGGGTATTTATATGGGGTTTTGATTGAATTGTACTGCACATATAATAATGGTTACTTCAACGGGTTTGGTGTTTCTATTTTTAGGAAGAAAATTAGAGATGTAAACAGTCCCCTTTCCTTATTATTCATTAACGGTTAGAAACTTAGATGCTTATGGCCGATTGATAACCATTTCGTTATCAGTTTTTAGTTTTCATTGACGGTAATAAGCCTAATAACATCTCACACTCTTCTTTCTTGTTTATAATTGAGAATTAAAGCTTGGGGAGTGCTGTCTTCTCAGTTCATTCCAATTACCCATTTTCAGTTGCCTTTTTGTAAGTTGGGTTCAAAGGGAAAGACGGTCATTTTACAAATCGTTTATCGGTTTTGTTGAGAGAGATAGAGGTTGAGTATGGCAGTTAGGGTACATGCTTTGTTTGGTATATAAGAATATAGGAAAGGAATGAAGTACAACTTTGAAGTTTAATTTCCCAGTTGAACAAATATACGATCTTTTTTCTCTGGGTGCGTTCGATTTCAATTACAGAAAGAGTATATCTTACTTGCACATTCGTAGCCTAATGAGTAATGACACATTTCCTTGACCTTGTTTATTCAATGTGAATGCATAATTGTTATTGCAGCTTGTATTTTTCTTTGCTTTTCATTTTTTTATCAAGTTGAAAAAAAAAATGGTTAGCAACTCGCTATCAATTAGGTTGAGTGGTTTCTGTTTCTTGTATGGGTATTTTGGTGTGGGGTGGACTTGTTGGTGTGCGTACTTGGCTGGATTGTGGGTTGGGTGTGTGTGGCAATGGATCAATAGGTTGCACTAACAACAATTATGCATCAAGAGAAAAGTGCAAAAAGTGCGGGCAACCAAAGGAGGTAGCGGCAATGCCAGCGGTTGCAATCCCCGGAGCTTCTCTCCCAACTTATTCACATCATTTTGCCAGGGTCCAAGGAGGACGGGACCAAAGGATGATGATGGGCAATGGTGCTCCCCCACATTCGCTTCTGAACTGGTCTATACCAGGGGCTGATAAGTTTGGAGTTCAGCCGGCTTCTACTTGGCCTGTAGGTGGAAACCATAATGCTGGACTTCCACATGCAAATTCTACTAATCAGCTTCTTTCAGTTCCAAAAGGATGGCGCAGTGGTGATTGGTTATGCAGTTGTGGTTTCCATAATTATTCATCTCGAACACAGGTATGATGATGCTACATGAGCATTTGAAGCAAAGAGTTTTCCTTACCTAACTGTTGATTTCTGATCAAACTTTGATTTATCTGCAGTGCAAAAAATGCGATGCTTTTCCACCGTGTACGCCCTTTCTTTATCAGCATTGCAATTGTCGTATGATGGATTTATGTTTTAGAAGCACCTGAGCTACAGTTATTGGGTTCCATTATTAATCACTGGTATCATATTGTAACTAATGCTCATTTATTTCCATTCCTCTTTTTTCATATAAAGCTCTTGGAATGAAGCGATTAGCATCCGAAGAGCTTGTTCATGACTGGGATAACAAGAGACTGAATGTAGGACATGTAAGGATGATCTATCTTTTCTATGGAATTTTAGATTATAAAACTTTATAATATTGTTTCATACAGTATCCCTTGCTTTCTTCCTCTCCTCATTCTCTCCGTATTCTTTTCACTAAATGTGCAGACAGTTGGGCAGCAGCAATCCTATCCTGGATTTGAGCAAGTGGTAGGGACCAGTGGTAACCCCGCAACTGGACCTTACGCTCCTTATCATCCCAATATAAGCTCAGGCGTGGCTCCGAATTTGCAAGTACCCATGCCATTCACACAGCAAGCAATGACACCTACGCTTCTTGGAAAAGGGTGAGTTTGGAATCAGCTTTTCCTTTTACATATGCATGCTTAGGTACCACATTCGGTTGGTTAGATAACAGTTTTGGTCTTTGAGTCTTTGTTATTATATGCATATTTGTTCTTGCAGTGTATTATTCATGTTTATTTAACTATTTTCAGTTTGCTTCCACACCTTTTTAAATGTGGATAATATCTATCCCTAATTAAATATGGCCCCTATAAACGTCACTTATGATGAGCCTATATTTTTTAGCACAAAATCAGCTATTGTAAGATTAGCTTCTTTGATAAGGATTTTCTTACTTATATTTTATTGACTTCGCAGCGCAAAGCAATGGCGTAATGGGGATTGGATGTGCACAAATTGCAACAATCATAATTATGCATCTCGATTAAACTGCAATAGGTTAGTTTCTAAACTAAGCATTGATTCCTCTTTTGCTTAACATTCGTTACTTCATCCTTTTCCTTGGGTTTTAATCCCAACTTTACCAATGGCATAGTAAACTGTTTTCCCATATGGTATGGAATATATCCTGATGGAGCAGTGAAACCTCTTTCTTGATATATCCTGATAGAACAATAATTTTCAAATTTTGTGTATCAATTATGCTCCGAGTTGAGACGTGTAAATGATCTGCATTATACATAGTAATTTGCTCTGAATGTTGGAACCCTTGTTATCTGCAGGTGCAAGACTGAAAGAGATGCAACCGCTCAGCCAGTCAACGCCATGTAGCCATTCAAATTCATAAAGTTGTATGCTTGGTGCTCATTCAAGTTTTGATTTAGCCTTTCATTGTGTACTATGTTGAGGTGAAGATGAACCTTTTGCTATAAGCGCCGGGTTATCTCACATTATTCAGATAGCATATTGATATTCACTCTTAATCGTTGCACTGCAATAATGTAATTTACAGCTCCATAGTTCCGTTTCACAGAGAAGACATGGCTGTGTACGCTTTATTCATCAGTAATATTACATGCTCAAAACTGTGTTTTTCCTCCGGAATTTTCTCGTCGGATTGTCCTGGAGTGCTAATTTATGCTAACAATAAAGATGCATGTTTTCTTCGTAATGCAAACAATATCGGGGTTGAGGAATTGGACACCAGAATCTCGGATGCAGGTGAATGCTTTTGACCAGTTGAGCTATAGACCTTTCGCTAACGATAAGTATTTGGTTCGTAGAATCGATAAGTTGTAGATTGTATGTGAACGAAGTCTACTATAACATCATCGAAATCAAAACGCGAAGTAGAAAATCTCTTGGAGAAGAGAATGATTGAATCAATCAGGAACCCTTGAGGATGGAAGTGGGAGAGAGAGGAGGTGCATCCAACTGGTACAGGTTAAGAGCTGGTCCAACAAA
Source organism: Malus sylvestris (assembly GCF_916048215.2). Classification (NCBI taxonomy): domain Eukaryota; kingdom Viridiplantae; phylum Streptophyta; class Magnoliopsida; order Rosales; family Rosaceae; genus Malus; species Malus sylvestris. The sequence continues at coordinate 20,202,273 of NC_062274.1, read as the reverse complement.
CCTGAAGAGAATCCAAGCCCCAATCACTATGTAAATTGAAGCATAAGCAAACTTATTTAACCAAAACAAAGCACCCTTCTCCCCCACATAAAGCTCCAATGCCTTTTCCCCCAGGCTCATATCCTCCCACTTCTTTGGAGCAGCACTAGCTTGAGCCTTCATGACCCGTCCGCCGTCCCTCTCACCGCCCTCCTCTCGCTGCTGCTTCGTCCGTCTTCTCAACCTCTTCTTAAACCGCACTCCCGTGGCGTCTGGGGCTGCCACGCTGTTGCCGTCAGTGTCCGGACTGCTAGTGCTGCCACCACCATCACTGCCGGTGGTGTTGTAAACTAGTGTGCTGATTCTGAGAGGCCGGGGACGGGCGGGGGAGAAGATATGGTTATGTTTAGTTGGCGAAGGTTTTGTGAGGGCGAGGTGGGTTGGGGAGGCTGGCGTTGAGCTGAGGAGGTGGAGGAGTTTGGCGTCCATTGTTGTTGAAGTTTGCAGGTGCAGCCAACTCCAAGTGAGTGAGTGGATGGATGTTGCTTTTATCACTTTCTTTATCTTTTCATTAATTTTCTTCCTGTCTGCTTAAAGAATAGTTTGGTTGGGCTTCAACTTCAAGTGGGCCTTAACCATTTCTTTTGATTTCGTTTTAATGCAAGCGATTGAGCGGGAGAGAGATTGAACCAAGGAAAACACAACAATGGATCATGTAACTCGCAAAATGCTATAAGAATTTTACTAGGATTATTTGTGCAAATTTTAAGGTATTTTAGCTATATTTAGTATCGAATTCGTCATTTACAAGATTCAAACCTAAGATCTCTCACTTTTAAGTGAAGATAAATATTATCAGACCGTAGTACTGAGTAACAATTTATAATAAGAATTATGACTTTTATTTTAACAACTAAGAAAGAAATTTAGGGATGTCTTGTATATGGTGTTTAATGGACTTTCAGATCCTCAGATTTGCCTCTCCGTAGCTTCAGAAGCAAATCCCAGGAGGCCTTCGTTCTCTATCGCTGATTAACAAAAAAGAAAGAGGTCAAGAGATAAAATATAAAAGTTAGAGCAAGATATTTTTGTGAGGTTTTGGTAAGGGACTTGGATTGTCTGCCCTCCTATTTCAGTGCCCTCCCCGTGCCCTCCTGTTTTGTGTGGTCACGGTTAAGTCACATCAATATTTTATATTATTTTTTTATAAAAATAATGAAACAAAAAGAAATAATAATATAAAATGTTGACGTGGCTTAACCGTGACCACAAAAACAGGAGGGTACGGGGAGGGCATGGAAATTGGAGGGCAGACAATCCAAGTCCTTTGGTAAGACCGTCTGTGTGGTGAGCGGCTTCGTCGAAGATTGTGCTCAACCACATATCTTATGGAAGATGATCTTTTTCGGATTCTCTTTGTGGGGATCCGGAAGATTAATAATCCCGTATGTTTATTATATATCGTACGGTCAATTTTCGTTAAATACTATTTATATTTAATTTTAAATAAAAAAATTTAAAATAATTTCTAACAACACTATATACGGTGAACGAACATAATTGATTGATCATTTGAAACACTACAAATAGGATCGCGATAGGATCCTATTCCTTATCTTATCTCCCTTACTTTCTTAACACTATTATTTCATATTAAAAAGACGGTGTTACTATTTACACTCTTTTTTTACTTTTAACACATTTCTTTCAATTTTCTGTCATTAAATCAAATGAATTGGAGATAATCAAATGATATAAATTAAAAGGAGTACGTGGAAAATAAAAATAAATGTGTAGATATCAACACTCTACAAATAACGTAAAAAGTGAAAGCTCTCGCACACTTGCCGAATCCTAATCTTAGATACTATTTTTAGCTTTAGAATAATTAGGTTTTCCTCATTTACTTGTCCAAGCAACAACTTTTAATCTGAATTTCGTATCAGAAGTTAGAGCTTTCGTGCATTTTTTAGTTTACAATTAAAACACTAAATACATTTTAATTATTATGTAAATTCTATACTTAACCAGAAAAAACCTAAGTAGCCTCTTTATTATTTTTCTAGTAAGTATGCAAATCCATTCATTCCAAAATGATTAGTGAAAGAGCTTTGAATCAGCCTCTTTATAGCAAGTTCATAAAAGTTTGTTAAATGGTAGAATCGCATACCCATAGTTCCTTATTGACAACTCAATTTGTGTAGAAGGTTTGAAAAACTTTATAAATGGTTGGTGCGGAACGCTTTTTTTTTTCTTCGTTCAGATTGAAATTCCTAACAAGATTTTTGCGAGATCCACTGTTAACATTTTATTCTCAATAATTTGTACGTATTCCTTCTTAATATATGAATATCTTACTTACACTAAAAAAAACTGAGGCTGAAAACAGAGTTCTTAAAAGTTTGGTTGTGATAAAATATCTGAGAAACACTAAATACATTTTAATTATTATATAAATTCTATACTTAACCAGAAAAAACCTAAGTAGCCTTTTCATTTTTTTTTCTAGCTAGTATGCAAATCCATTCATTCTAAAATGATTAGTTAAAGAGCCTTGAATCAGCCTCTTTATAGCAAGTTCATAACAGTTTATTAAATGGTAGAATCGCATACCCATATATCCTTATTGACAACTCAATTTGTGCAGAAGGTTTGAAAAACTTTATAAATGGTTGGTTCAGGACGTTTTTTTTCTTTTCGTTCAGATTGAAATCCCTAGCAAGATTTTTATCGAGATCCACTGTTAGCATTCTATTCTCAATAATCTGCACGTATTCCTTCTTAATATATGAATATCTTACTTACACTAAAAAAAACTGAGGCTGAAAACAGAGTTCTTAAAAATTTGGTTGTGATAAAATATCTGAGAAACACTAAATACATTTTAATCATTATGTTAATTCTATACTTAACCAGAAAAAACCTAAGTAGCCTCTTCTTTTTTTTTTTCTAGTAAGTATGCAAATCCATTCATTCTAAATTGATTAGTTAAAGAGCTTTGAATCAGCCTCTTTATAGCAAGTTCATAACAGTTTGTTAAATGGTAGAATCGCATACCCATATATCCTTATTGACAACTCAATTTGTGTAGAAGGTTTGAAAAACTTTATAAATGGTTGGTGTGGGACGTTTTTTTATCTCTTCGTTCAGATTGAAATTCCTAGCAAAATTTTTATCGAGATCCATTGTTAACATTCTATTCTCAATAATCTGTACGTATTCCTTCTTAATATATGAATATCTTACTTACACTAAAAAAAACTAAGGCTGAAAACAGAGTTCTTAAAAATTTGGTTGTGATAAAATATCTGAGAGAGAGAGAGAGATTGAGTTATGACGTGTTATGTGTGCTTCATAAATTGAGCATGTGTTCAAACTTTAAACAAATTTGACTAGGGTACACACAAGTATGCATTTATTTAAAATATTCATCTCATTCATCATTAGTTTGAATATCTAACTATTAGATGGTGAATTATATTAAGTAAATTCATGTACAATATCCGAGTCCCTAAATTTGATTGAGGTTATTTAATTTGAATCTGGGCATGTTGTGTTGAGATTTGATGATGTGAGGAAAAGTTTGTCCCACATTGGTGATGGACATGCCTTGTTATGAGATTATAAGATGAAACTAATTTTAGGGTTTCAATATATTTCTTTTTATATTCTTCTCTCATATGAGGCAACACATAATATACATACTCAATCCTTGTACTACAAGGAATATTAAAGACATAGAAGGTGAGTTATACTCAAACTAGCAAACACAATTACTTTCCTATTGTATTATTGTTGACTAACGCCAACACTTCCCCTCAAGTTGGTGCATAGATATCATCTAGGCCCAACTTGTCGTGTGAGTCTTGAAACCTTCTTGCAGAAACTGCATAAGTTAGAATATCTGCCAACTGTTCTTCTGTCTTCAGGAACGGAGTGTCAACCAACTTAACATCCAACTTTTCTTTGATAAAATGTCTATCCACCTAAACATGTTTGGTCCTATCTTGTTGCACCGGATTATTAGCTATCTCCCGTGCTCCTTGATTATTATAGTACAACAGTATAGAACCTTTTGGTTTAAACCCTATCTCAGTAAGTAGAATCCAAAGCCATAGAAGCTCACAAATACCATGTGCCATTCCTATGTACTCAGCCTCGGCCGAAGACCTTGCCACCACATTTTGCTTCTTACTTCTCCATCACCAGCTACAAATGTGAAGTATCCTGACGTAAACCACCGATCAATGATATTTCCAGCCCAATTTGCATCTATATACCCTTTCACCTCCATATGCCTATGCTTTCTATACATCAACTCTTTTCCTGGAGCTCCTTTTAAGTAACTCAGAATCCGAATTACTGTTGCCATATGATCCTCACTAGGAGCAAGCATAAATTGACTCATTACACTTACTGCGTAAGCAATATCTGGCCTTGTAAGCGACAAATAAATCAACCGCCTTAACAATCTTTGATACCTTTCCCTATTCACTGGGACTTGATCTTGATAAATTGCTAGATGATGATTCTGCATAATATGTGTGTTGATGCACAAAACCGGAGGCCTTGGTACAACGTAAATCCGACCGTGAATCTGCAAGAAATGTAAATAACACAAGATGTATCGTGGTTCACCTTAAGGTTTGGGTTATGTCCACACTGATTATGTATTTATCTGAGGGAGAGAGAGCTCTGAATGAGAGCGAGAGCTTTGAGAGGGTGAGGAGCCTTATGAATTGACCTCCCCTAATTGTGAGGGTGAAGAGTCCTTTTATAGAATAAGGGCTCCTCACTTATTACATATTTGCCCCTTCCTTTATTATATAATTACATTTAAGTCCCTCGAGTATTTATACGAGATCTAAATACAGAGGCTCTAAATATGGTATAAACAGTAGTCCCCCAAGTCTTCAGTCAACAGAGTCTTTTGGCTGGAGACTTGAAATTCAGTCCATGTGTGGGCCAAAGTAACTAGATGTTGTCTTGAACTGATGCTCGATATGAGGCGGTGCTCAATCTGAAATGATGTTCAACTAGAAATAGCACATGCTGCGAGGCTACTCGGCTCATGGCTTATGTTTGCCTTGGTTGGCTCGGCTTGTGGCGTTGAAGGTGAGGGAGTCCCTTTTATAGAATAAGGGCTCGCTCCTCAATACATGAATGATCGGCTGGAGTTGATGCTTGCGGTGAGGTGGTTGCTCAGTAAGCGGCGATGCTCTCTAATGGTAGTGAGGGAGTCTCTTTTATAGAATAAAGGCTCGCTCTTCAATACATAAATACGGGCTAGAGTTAATGCTCTCTAATGGTGGTGAGGGAGTCCCTTTTATAGAATAAGGGCTCGCTCCTCAATACATGAATGGTGGGCTAGAGTCCCCTAAGTATTTTTCATGAGGCCCAGTTGAGGCCCAATATATGGTACATAATGTAATACCCCAAGTCTTCGGTCAATAGAGTCTGTTGGCTGGAGACTTCAAATTGAATCCATGTATGGGCCGAAGTGGCGGTTGTTTGGAGGCAGTATTTGTATACCCTGCACTGAAGCTTTGTAAGTGAAGCTTTGAAGTTGGAGCTCTGTAAATGAAGCTTTTGAAGCTAGAGCTTTTGTAAATGAAGCTTTTAAAGCTGATTGACATGAGTGATGTTTATGAATGTTTGATTGACATGAGTGATGCTCATGAATGTTTGATTGACATGAGTAATGCTCATGGATGTTGACATGAGTGATGTTTATGAATGTTGACATGAGTGATGTTTATGAATGTTTATGTATGATTGATATGAGTGATGCTCATGAATGTTTATGTATGATTGACATGAGTAATGCTCATGTATAATATGAAGTACTGGCCGTACTTTTGATCACCTAGTTTGTGGCATGAAGGAGAGTACGGGTTGTACATTTCATCACCTGGTTGGTGGCATGAATGGCTAGTTGCCAAATGATATTAGAGTACGGGTTGTACATTTCATCACCTGGTTAGTGGTAATAACGGCAGGTTGTCGAATAATTTTGGAGTACTGGGCGTACTTTTGATCAACTGGTTGGTGGTAATAGTGGTGAGTTACTGAATAATTGTGGAGTACTTGGTGTACTTTTGGTCACCTGGTTTGAGCTATTTTGGTCTTATGGGCCTTCGCCCTTTACACAACATTCCAGCCCATTTATTTTGGGCTTTGCCGTTTTTTTTTAACCCTCTGATGGGGTTTATACAGATGTTCCCGAAAGATAAGAAAAATACATCATTCAAAAATAAAAAAAGTAAATCACATCATTCTGGTGGGTTGTTTATTCCTTGCTTTTGCTTTCTGCTTTTACTTTTCCACCACACATCTCTCTCTATCTCTGTATCTGTCTCTGCGCTGCTGTCATGCATGTGCTCAGTAAAAACCCAATCTTGCAGACTTTATTCTCTTCTCTCATTTTGCTTTACTTTTGCTTTCTCTTTTCCCTTTTCTCTTTTGCTTTCTCTTTTTCCTTTTTGGCAGATGGTAAACAAGGGCCTCGCAACGTGAAAGTGTCGCAAAGTTACACGATGCTGTCACTTCTTTTTTTCTTTTTTCTTTTTCTTTCTCTCTATTCACTGCACCTTTCTTTCTGTCTCTTTCTTGAAAATGGTGATGGCGAATCGAGAGAAGGCGGTGCTTCTCGAAGCCAGAAACTTGCAACCAAGCGTGAAGGCGGTGCTTCTTGCCAAGTTAAGGGAATATAAATCTGATCTCAATAAGTTGAAAAGGGAAATCAAAAGAGTTGCATCACCTAATGCCACTTAGGCTGTTCGCGATGAACTGCTAGAGAAAGGAATGGCTGATACGCATGCGGTTTTTTCTTATCAAAGAGAGAGAATGTCAATGTCTGTTAAGCCCCAACACCTCGAAGAGAATCCTCAATCTCCATATCCCTCAAATCTCTAGAACTTTGCATCAGAATGTCTAAGGCGGTAGCGCTGTTTGCATTCAACGCATTCAAGTTCACGCCAGTTTTAAACAGCAAGAATTTGGTAATCTCGGTTTGCTTCTTGGCCATGGCAATATGCAAAACAGTGTTACCATCACAATTCTTCCAATTCACAAAATCATCATCATTCCCAGCTGCCTCAACCAAAACCTTCAACCCCTCCAACCGGTTACACCCAACGCACAAGTGCAGCGCCGTCTCGCCTCAGTCGGTCAACGCCCAGGTCGACTCATTCCCAACTCGGACCAACTCTCTCACTGATTTAACTCGCCCTTTGGCGGCCGCTACGTGGAGAGGCATTGACCTATGTGAGTCCAGCTCGGAGGCTAGTTCGGGGTTGCGGCTCAGTAACTCGGTAACAAAACCCAAGTGACCCAGCATTAAAGCTACGTGAAGCGGCGTCTCGGAAACGCAGGAGACTAAAGCTCTGTCGAGACCGAGTGGGTCTTCTGCGATCAGATCTTTAAGCGCCGCAGTGTCTCCCGCCATGGCTGCATCCAGAAGCTTCTTGTCCATCTTCTCCACTCGTTTCTCTCTTTTGGGTAAACTGAAAAGTTGTCAAGCTTCCTTGGGTTTCGAGCAGTCCGTCGATTAAGGCACTCGGATCTTAGACGAGTATGCAGGAAAAGATGAGTGTTCTGCCGCAGGATCGGAGTGAACTCCCCAATTCCCGAGAGGAATCGATGATTTCTGAGCAGAATCCAAACGGGGAGACCAATTCTATGGATTTGAATTCTAGGAGAAGAAAGTCTGTAAGTGGAGATGAGGTGAGGGTCTGCGTGGCGATAAGAAAGAAAGTGAGTGATGAGAGTTAGAAAAGCAAGGATGCGAGGGAGACAGAACCTCATTGAGACTGAAAATATTAGAACAGAAAACTAAGGGATGAAGAAAGAAAGTAACTCATAACTAGTGAATGTTTTTTTCTAGAAAAAATCCAGTGAGGTTTGTGGGTTTTTTGCAGATTCACAGTGGATGTGAAAAAATGAAAGAGAACCGACACAACTTTTCGTATCGATTCCCACAGATGGCGCTAAATGTTGATGCACAAAACCAGAGGTCTTGGTACAACGTAAATCCAACCTTGAATCTGCATGAAATGTAAATAACACAAGATGTATCATGGTTCACCCCAAGGTTTGGGCTACGTCCACACTGATTACGTATTTAACTGAGGGAGAGAGAGCTCTGAATGATAGTGAGAGCTTTGAGAGGGTGAGGAGCCTTAGGAATTGGCCTCCCCTAATTGTGAGGGTGAGGAGTCATTTTATAGAATAAGGGCTCCTCACTTATTACATATTTGCCCCTTCCTGTATTACATAATTACATTTAAGTCTCCCGAGTATTTATACGAGATCTAAATATGGAGGCCCTAAATATGGTATAAACAAGGTGTATCCATTGGTTTACACCTTAACATACCAGTTTCAGACAAAAGATCCAACACATACTTTCTCTGAGATAAGTATATTCCTTCCTGAGACCTAGTCACCTCAATTCCCAAGAAGTATTTAATTCCTCCAAGATCTTTCATCTCAAACTTAGAAGACAAATGCCTTTGCAGATGTTTGATTTCCATTGTATCATCACCTATGACAATCATATCATCTACATATATGATAAGCAGAGTTACCTTGCCATCCTTGCATTTGATGAACAATGTATGGTCTGCGTTTCTCCATTGATACCCATATTTCTTCATCGCCTGGGTAAACCGCCCAAACCACGCACTGGGTGACTGTTTAAGGTTATACAGTGTCTTCTGAAGTCTACACATTTTCCCACTGGAGTTCGCAGCGCCATAACTTGATGGAATATCCATGTACACCACTTCCTCTAAATCACCATGTAGAAAAACATTTTTAACATCAAACTATCTCAGAGGCCAATCATGGTTCGCAGTAAGAGATAATAAAACTCTAATGGTATTCATCTTTACAACAGGGGCAAAAGTTTCTTGATAATTAACCCAAAAGGTTTGGGTAAAACCTTTGGCCACTAGCCTCGCCTTGTATTTATCAATTGTTCCATCTGCCTTATGTTTAATAGTAAACGCCCACTTGCATCCCACTGATTTCTTTCCCTTGGGAAGTGGGACCACACTTCATGTATTATTCTTTTGTAGCGCTTCCATTTCAACTTGCATTGCTTTTGTCCATTTTGAATCTTTCAAAGCTTCCTCCACCTTGGTGGGTATTTTGATGGTTTCCATTTGCTGAACAAATGCACAGAGAAGAGAGCAACGCTCGACAATTCAACCAACATTCCTTCAAACGCCAGGGAACACTATTATGAGAAACATAAATGAAAAGAACAGCTCAGGATGAATCACACTCAATCCAAAGGTAACGCCAACCCTTCTCACAAGCCAAGTTTACCGCATGAATTACAACATGCAATTCAGCTTCAAAAGATGTAGCCACCCCTAAAGAAGTAGCAAAACACCCTATGCATGAACCAAAATGATCACGAAAGATACTGCTAGTACCAGCCAATCCCGGTGATCGATAAGCTACATCATCGGTATTCACCTTGACCCAATGTAGAGAAGGTGGTTTCCATAAAACTTCAGTAACACGAGATGACATGGCAGGACGACCAGACAAACCAATAGCGCGAAGATTACAAAGTTCTTCCACGTAGTTTTTCATGTTTCCCTTGCTAAGCGGATCAATGTCAAGGAGCTGCCAATTAATTGAGCGAACAATAGCAGTAATGGATGGTTGAATATCGTAAAAACGAAGCTTTATAAATGACATGAATGAAAAATTAGTTATATGGGGAATCATGTAGTTAGCTCACTGATGTAAACAGATTATTAATTTATCATCAATTTATGGCAGATAAACATCCCAGGGAGCAAATGCCCTACCAACACATTATGGCACACGAAAGTGAAGTTTACGAGTACAAGAAGTGGGAAGGCAAAGTTACACGTGGCTATAGTTTCACAAAGAGCTTTTAAGTGGCTGGGGAGAAGTCTAAGCAAATATGTCGTCCGCTGGCTTTGTCTCCACTTTGGCTTTCTCCATGTCCTGCAGTTGCTGTTCCTTGGCCAGCTTTTTCAGCCTGGCAAGCTCAAGATCCTTGCTCATCTTCTTCTTGTACATCTCGGTGTAGGTGATCGGCGCCTCGAGAATCGGCTTCTCTCCCTCCCTCACACTGAGTGGATACACTATTGCATCTTGAGCTGGGTTCTGGAATGTGGCTATGGACAGCCTGCTGCTGTTTGAGTTCACCACTGCTTGGTGATCAGCATTCTTGAACCTCCCATTGCTCAGAAACTGCTCAAACAATTATGCACAATAATTCAATCAGTTCAATTGACTCAAGCCCATGATTTTATGTTTCGTTATATGCTAAACCGCTAAACCTTAGTGTTGCGTTCATGCACGTGTAAGTAAATCTCGACTATTGATGCATCAGGAATCTCACTCTCAACAACGGTCACACAAATAAATGTAAGCGACTGACCATAACATCACAAACCCTATGCAGCCATTTTCCTATTCTCTAATGTCAATTGTCAACAGCACACGCAATTGTATTAAATATGAGGTGTTTGGTAACATATGCATTGTTGTGTGGTACAGAAAACCCCATATAAAAAACGCCCCTATCTTGCTCATCACATAAATATAATGGCATTTAATTACCCGCCATCATCATCACGAGCATACCCATTTTTATTGAATTTTTTATGACACATGAACCCCTCTATAACGTGACAAAAATGTAATCATAATTTACTTCCATTTCTGTACGACTTTTAAACCATTACCATGCTAAGAAATATTTGTAAATTTTATTTTATTTATGCACCTTGTAACGTTCTAATAAAACCGCTATTGTTTGAGTTAAAAAATATTTGTAAACTGCAAGTTTAATTATAAAATTGTTTAAACTTCGTCGGTAGCTAATTTAACATTTACTTTAACAAAACCTATCGTTTGCCAAAAAAAATTATAAGATTGTTTAGTATTTTACTCACATGACCATGATCTCCGAGATTGACCACAAAAGCTCCTTCCACTGGTTGAACGGTGATCCATGTCTTCCCATCATCCCTAGTAGCCTGAAGGCCACCAACTTGGTCCTGAAGCAAAAGGGTAATTGTGCCCGGGTCCGTGTGGCGCTTGAGGCCAAGAGTTAGGTCGGGCTGAGGGCACTTCGGATAGAAATTCACCACCACTTTTTGGTCCATGTCCACACATGCCTTTGTCAATGCCTCTGTATCCAACCCCATGGCTTCTGATAAAACCCCCAAGAGCTTGCATGCCAGCCCCATCAGCTCGTCGCTGTACTTCTTCGTCACCTCCCTCCATGCCTCTGGCTTGTCCGGCCACCTCGAGTAGTCCCGGTGGCGAATCGGGTATGAAAAGTAGGTCACAATTTCACGCCAATCTTGCACAGCTTCTCCCTAAATTTACAATCCAAATATGTCATGTGTTAGGACATAAGTCAGTAGTACTTCAATTTCTTGTATTACTAAACTAATAACGAGTTAATGCCTTCTAACAATTTATTTTTAAAAATAACAATAAGCTAACAAATTTTATTTTGGTGTACAAAGATCCTGATATTTCGAATTCCTATATATAGCGTTGTGATCACCTGTAAATGACTGGACACGATGAATCCACCCTTTTTGCCACCGGACATGTCGAAGCGGAGCTTCTCCTCCGATGGCAAATCAAAGAACTCTTTGGCGAGACCGGTCATTTCCGATATGAGCTCGGCATCAACTCCATGATCAACAATCTGGAAAATACCCCAGTCCTCACAAGCTTCCACAATCTTCTTGCAAATCTCGGCCCGGCGGCCTTCAACCTCATCGATCCCGGCAAGCGAGATGATCGGAATTTCGTTGCTGAATTCGTTGTAGGCAACCTTTGGACGCTCGTCTTCGTCTCGGACAAATTTTTGTTGTAGGGTTTTCTCATGCGCAATGGATGTGAGGGTAGTAGCAGGAGGAGCCATATTTTGGTGTTGAATTTGTTTGGCTCTGTTTATTTGGTATTGGCTCAAGGGAAATATGTATGTTTTGTGTTTGTCTTGGTGAGGCTAGGGTGTGATGTATATATATTTAAAGGGTGAATATGTATATTTAGGATTGGGGTCGCTACAACTACCTCATGGGTCGTGGAGTGATCTTTTACCAGTCATAAGACTCTCACGGCTACCAAACCACTTTGTATTTTGCTTCTAGAATTTTATTAATTGGGTGGTTTCAAGAACCAATTTGTAGGTACAAAGTATGGTCCATTTTATATGTAAGAAGAACAATATTATTAAAGAGTAATCAAATATAGATGTGTTATAAATAGGTAAAAGTTAGAGAGATAAACTTTACTAGTGATAAGAGCAAAACAGGTGTAAAATATCACATTGTAACTATAATACAAGGGGATGACAAATAAAAGAGAGAGGCATAGATACTGATGTTATTGATCTTTCCTTTTTCTCTGTGTATCTTGAAAGCATATGGAGCGCTCTATTTATAGAGCAACTCCAAACAAACATATTAACTATACATTGAAATTTACAACATACACCTTTTGACAATACGATCCTCCTTCATTTCCCAAGTCAATATCACTTTGTGTGGGCATTGAAAAATCTACCAATGTTTTCAATATCACTGTGGGCATTCATTAACCCACCAGTATTTTCAACAGTCCCCCTTGGATGCCCACATATCAACATCAGTTGCCTCGTTAAAACCTTGCTCGGAAAAACCCAGTGGAAAAAAATCATAGCGAAGGAACAAGAGTACAAATTTACCTGGATTGTTGATATAGTGTTAAATATGCTTATGTTGCCTCGTTAAGACCTTGATAGGAAAAACCCAGTGGTAAAAATCCTAATCGAAGGAAAAAGAGTACAACATGCATTTATCATGGATGCTCCCCCTGATTCCACATTCTCCAAATTTATTTGATTGGTAAGTCGACGTAATTCGATACTTTGCACTAACTTCTGAAACGTGCACTTTGGTAGAGACTTGGAGAACATGTCTACCAGATTTTCATTGGAACAGATTTGTCTGACTTCAATAACTTTAGCCTTCTGAAGCTCATGTGCACTGAAAAACTTTGGAGATATGTGTTTAGTCTTATCGCCCTTGATGAATCCTTCCTTCATTTGGGCAACACATATTGCATTATCTTCATGGATGACAGTTGGATTGTCTGTCTTCGAAGTTAGATCACATGAATTCCGGATATGATGGATCATTGATCTTAGTCAAGAACATTCATGACTTGCTTCATGTCAAGCAAGTATTTCTGAGTGATTTGAAGATGTAACAACTAATGTTTGCTTTGTTGAGTGCCATGAGATTGTTGTACCTCCATTCTTGAACACATATCCAGTTTGTAAGCGGGCTTTATGCGGATCAAAGAGAAAACCAGCATCTGCGTATCCAACAAGGACCTGGTCATTTATGGATTTCTTTCAGTAGAAGAGGCCCATGTATGTTGTCCCACAAAGGTATCGCAATACATCTTTAACTCATTTCTAATGACAAATTGTTGGAGCAGAGCTATACCTTGCTAACAAGTTGACTGAAAAAGCTATAACTGGTCTAGTACATTGTGCTAAATATAATAAAACACCTATTGCACTCAAATATGGTACTTCTGGACCAAGGACCAGTTCATCATTTTCTTTTGGACGGAATGGATCTTTCTTAAAGTCCAAAGAACGAATGACCATTGGCGTGTTGAGTGGATAAGCCTTGTCCATGCCAAATCGCTTCAGGATTTTTTCAATGTAAGCTGATTGGTGGACCAAAATTCCACTAGCATAATGCTCGATCTGCAGGCCGAGATAATATTTTGTTTATCCAAGGTCTTTCATTTCAAATTCTCTTTTCAGATATTCAGCAGTTTTATTGAGCTCTTCAGGAGTTCCAACTAGGTTCATATCATCGACATATACTGCCACTATAGAAAATCCAGAGTTGGATTTCTTAATGAGCACACAAGGGAAAATGACATTGTTGGTATACCTTTCTATGATCATACTCACTGAGACGATTATACCACATTCGTCCAGATTGTTTCAGCCCATACAATGATCGCCTTAATTTGATTGAAAGCATACCTCGTGGTTTTTTAGTTGTTTCAGGCAACTTAAGTCCTTCTGGGACTTTCATATATATGTCAATATCTAATTCTCCATATAGATACGCGGTGATGACATCCATAAGTCGCATGTCAAGTTTTTCTGGAACCACTAAACTTATTAAGTAACAGAACGTAATTGTGTCCATTACAAGAGAGTATGCTTCCTCATAATCAATTCCAGGTCTTTGTGAAAAACCTTATGCAACGAGTTGTTCTTTATATCTTGCAATCTCGTTTTTCTCATTTCGCTTTCTTATGAATACCCATTTGTAACCCACGGGGTTTATACCAGGCGGAGTTTGGACTACTGGTCCAAAAACATTTCACCTTTCCAAGAAATTTAATTCTACCTAGATTGCATCTTTCCACTTAGGCCAATCTTGTCTCTGTTTGCATTCATCAATAGAGCGGGGCTCTGCTTTCATGTACCTCTGTTTCTTCAGGTACATGTGTCTCATCAATGACATTTTTTTTCTTCTAAAAGTACATAATCATGAATTGTGGATTTGTCATTCATTTTTTCTTCTTGAATGATTCCATTTGGATTCAGTTGTGCCCTTGTCTTTCTCTTTCGAGGGGCTGAATCTTTTGAACCTGGAGGTCTACCACACTTCAGGTGTTCACCAGATGAATCATTTGCTGCCACTTTATTTTGTCCAACAGGAACATCAATTCTTGCAGGTGCATTTGCAGCTGGTATATATGATTTTGTCACTTTCATAGCATCATTAAATGCATCTGGCATTTGATTGGCAATACTTTGAAGATGAACGATCATTTTCACTTCATTTTCACATTGAGTGCTACGTGGATAAAAATGAGATAAGGTGGGAACAATTCATGTTAGCTCTTGTCGTTCTTCTGGAACGGTATTTTCTCCCCCTAACGATGGGAAGACCGTCTCATCAAAGTGACAATCAGCAAAATGAGCTATAAACATATCACCTGTCAAGGGTTTCAAATATCTAATGATAGACAGTGAATCAAAACCCACATAAATTCCCAATCTGCACTGAGGACCCATCTTAGTTCATTGTGGTGGTGCAATAGGTAAACAACACAACCAAAAACTCGTAAATGTGAAATGTTTAACTAATGCCCAAACACGAGTTGCACTGAGGAGTATTGGTGGTTGGCTATAGGTCCCAATCGAACCAATGATGCAGTATGTAAGATGGCATGTCCCCATGCAGAAACTGGCAATTTTGTTTTCATGAGCAGAGTACAAGCTATTAATTAAAACCTCTTGATAAATGCTTCTTCTAAACCATTTTGAGTATAGACATGAGGAACAGGGTGTTCAACATCAATGCCCAATGTCATGTAGTAATCATCAAAAGTTTGAGACGTAAATTCACCAGCGTTATCAAGTGGGATTGACTTAATGGGGTAATCTGGGAACTGTACTTGTAACTTAATTATCTGAGCAAAAAGTCTCGCAAAAGCTACATTCCGAGTATACATGAGACAAACATGTGACTATCAGGTAGATGCATCAACCAAAACTATAAAATATCAAAATGGTCCACATGATGGTTGAATAGGCCCACAAATATCCCTTTGAATTCTTTGCAGAAATGATGGTGATTCAGCATCAACCTTTAGCTGTGATGGTCTAATTACCAACTTCCATTGAGAACAAGCCTTGCAAGGGTTATCATTTGAGATAGCAATATGTCTGCTCAATAATGGATGTCCATTAGAGTTGGTAATGATCCTACGCATCATGGTAGATCCTGGGTGACCCAGACGGTCATGCCAAAGCATGTAAACTTTTGAATCAATGAACTTCTAGTTCATGACAGTATGTGATTCAACTGTCTTTATGTATGTATAATACAATACACTCGTCAAACCATGCAACTTATCCAATATACGCTTCTGGGTATCATTGGAGGTAATGCATATATACTTCACATTTTCTGCACTTTTCATTTCAATGTGGTATTCATTTAAACGTATGTCTTTGAAACTCAACAAATTTCTAGTAGATCGAGTAGCGTATAACGCATTTTGTATGGACAGTATTGTTCCATTTGGTAACAGAACCTGGGCTTTCCCTAAGCCTTCAATTACATCTGATTGGCCTAATATTGTTGTTACCCTTACTTTTGTAAGCATCAAGCTTGAGAAATACTTTCGATCTCGAAGTATTGTATGTGTGGTTGTGCTATCTACAAGACATATATCTCTACCATTTCTCATGTTTTGAGAATGACCATAGCTTTTATCCATGCTTTCTAAGTAAAAGGGATCATGGTTAAAAGCAATTTATAACAGGAAATTTAAATGCCACTTTTATTAAATTTGAAATGCTAGTTTTAAACTACAAGTTCAGCATAATAAAAGTACATCAAACATAAATGATTCAGTCGAACCGGTACATTTCATTTCCCCTTTCCATAATGAAGTCTGAGACATCTAGATGGGTTGTGTTCAACTGCCTTAATAAGTCGCATACTGGATCATGTATATCTATTGGTTTAGCTTGGTCGAAAAAATTGGTCTCAACACCCTTCTCCTTGATTGAGGCTTGATATAGATCAACCAGATGTTTTGGGGTACGACAAGTACGCGCCCAGTGCCTATTGCCACCACTCCTATGGCAGGCTCCTTTAGAGTTTCTGGAAGCATTGTTCATATGAGCTTTGCCTTTGTGGCGATTCACATTTTTGAAGCTCAAGCCTAAATTATACCTTGAAACCTGGTTGTGAAACTGGACACCATGATTCTTGCCTTTTCCATTCCACTGTCCTCGCATGTGGCCACGTCCTCTTTTATGATCATTACCATTAGAGGATGTGGCGTTCACTTCGAGGGAAGCATCATTCACTTCTGGGAATGGTGCAGATCGAGCAGGTCGGGATTAATGATTTTTCAGTAGGAGCTCATTGTTTTGTTCAGCAACCAGGAGCATAGATATCAGCTGGTTATATTTAGTGACACCTTGCTCTGTATACTACTACTGTAGGACCACATTTGAAGCATGAAATGTGCTGAAAGTCTTTTCTAGCGTATCTTATTCAGTGATGGTTTCCCCACAGAGTTTCATCTGGGAGCTAATTCTGAACATCGCAGAATTGTACTCAGTCACTGACTTGAAAACCTGGATCCTTAGGTGAGTCCACTCATAAGAACTCTTGAAAGAATTACCGTTTTCTAGTGATTGTATCTGTTTCTCACTGCCTTCTAGAGAGATAACGGATCTTCAACCGTTAAGTACTAGCTTTTTAGTCCTTTATTAAGGTGGCAACAGATAAGGATCATGGCCTTCACCCGATCTTGAGAAGATGCATTGTTCTCATCCTTGATTGTTTCTCCAAGATTCCCTGCTTCCAAATGGATCTTGGTATCCACTACCTAGGTAAGGTAGTTCTTCCCAGTAATGTCTAAGGCAACAAAATCAAGCTTTGCCAAGTTCGTCGTTTTCTTTTCTGAAAGAAAACAGAGATGTGTAAGAACTTGCAATAATATGTATTCTGGAGGTATATATTGTTAGAACTTCTGGTTCTTACAAATTTTTCATTTTGATATTCAGGCCAAAATGATAAGCACTCGAAACTTCAGGCTCGAGATTTTCAAGATGAATGAGGAGGGCGATTATACTGCACCATTCTCTTTGAAATAACATAACATAGGATGGACAATTATTTCGCACCACTCAATTAGCAGGAAAATTTAAATACGCAAAGCATGGTGGATGATTATACCGCATCACCTAAAATTTGCAGTAAAATTAACATAAATAAACACTGGATTAGTAATCAAAAGCTACACCAAACAAGATATCAAAGATATATGTAACTGTTAGGTTGAGAAATAAAAGCAGGCATGGTGCAAATAGTTCTTCATGATGGTATATCTAACAGTTGAGGCAGATGAATAAGATAAACAGTAAACTCCTTAGAGGAAACTTTTTTTTTCTTTCGACAAAAAGAAATGAGAGAATAATTAGAGAGTCGTGCTGATAACGTGTTATAAATAGGTAAAAATTAAAGAGATCACCTTTACTAGTGACAGGAGCGCAGCAGCTATAAAATATCATACTGTAATTACAACAAAAGGGGATGACAAATAAAAAATGGAGGAATAGATATTGATGTTATTAATCTTTCTTTTTTCTCTGTGTATCTTGAAAGCATACGGAGCGCTCTATTTATAAAGTAACTCCAAACAAACGTATTAACTATACATTGAAATTTACAGCATACACCTTTCGACAATACGATCATCCTTCATTTCCCAAGTCAATATCACTTTGTATGGGCATTGAAAAATATACCAATGTGTTCAATATCACTATGGGCATTCATTAACCCACCAGTATTTTCAACAAGATGTAATGTTCTTTTCTCTTCTGTATAGTTGTTATACTTGACTATGTAATTATTAGTATTACTGAGGGTAAATATGTAAGTTTTGGTTCTATTAACTCTATAAATACCAAGTGTAAAACTAATTATTGTTCAATGAGAAATACAAGGATTACAGTTCAAAGTTTTCTTCCTCTTTAAGCTTTCTCTGTAAGTCTCAATATGGTATCACTTGGCATTTGCCTCCCGACGATTTCAATCCGTCCAATTTCCACTTGCATTATTTCATTCTTGAAGACAATTCATCTTCATCAAACCCTAACTTCTCAAATTCATATACTTCTCTTACGATTCAGAATATTGGAAGCATGGTTCCAATCAAGCTGAAACGCTCAAATTATCTTCTATGGCATGCGTTGTTTGCTCCGATTCTTCACTGCTACAAACTCATTGGTGTCATTGATGGCACAGAACCATGTCTTTCTCCTATGCTTCCAGATTGTTCAATCAATCCGGCCTTTGAACTTTGATATGAAAAAGACCAGAATCTCCTTATTTGGTTAAATTCTATGCTTTCTGAAGAAGTTATTCCAGATCAAATTAGAGCAGCGATTTGGTGGTCATGCACACATTCACCAATTGCGATGTCACCTTCAATCTCTTAAAAAAGGATCTCTGTCAATCTTTGAATATCTGCAGCAAATCAAAGAGATCTCCGATTCATTGACTGCTGTTATAGCTTTTGTTACCGATCGTGACTTGATTACTGCTACACTTACTGGATTGCCAGATGAATTTGAGTCGTTTATCAATTCTATCATGCTTCGTTTTTCTTCCATAACACTTAATGAATTGCACGGGTTACTTCCCACCAAGGAATTGTCCATGTCTCGAAGAAAGAAACTTGCTTCCTCCAATGTCACATAACCATTTCAAGCCTTTTTATGCTCAGGCTTCTTAAGTTCCTATTCTTCATACACCACAAGTCGTTGCTACTCAGTATCCTCAATCATAGAATTTTGTGAAGCACAATCATGGTAATCAAGGTAATCACTACAACAATCAAGGCCATAACTACAATAATTGTGGCAATCGTGGTTCCAATTACAATTTCAGAGGTAACAATTCCAATCACCATGGCAATTATCATGGCTCTCACAATTTCAATACATCTAGTTATCGTATACATTGTCAAATTTGTGGTTTTACTAGTCATGAGGCTATCGACTATTATGATCGTATGAATCTTGAGATTGTTGGTAAAGTATCTTCTGCAAAGTTGGTTGCGATGTGTGCTCATCATTCAATGAAGCCTAATACTCCATCCTGGCTAATTGATTCTAGTGCCACTTTTCACATTACAAATGACATCTCCAACATTCAATCTCCCAACCCTTATCATGGAGAAGACAAAGTATACATTGGTGATGGTAAAGGTCTATCCATTGATCATATTGGTTTTTCTTTGTTACATACTATATACTTTACATTTCAGTTGCACAATGTCTTACATGTGCCTCAAATGCAACACAACTTCTTTCTGATTATCAGTTTATTAAAGATAATAAATGTTCATTGACTCTTGATATTGATGGATCATATGTCAATCATCATACTACAGGGATGATGGTTTTGCACGGACCAATTAAAGATGGCTTCTTCCCTATTCAAATATCTTCTAGTCACTCTTTAATATCTTCCCCTACTGCATTAATCAGTAATAAAGCCTATGTAAAAGTGTGGCATAGTAGACTTGCCACCCTTCTTTTTCCATTTTTAGAAGGGTACTCTTTACTACTCAACTTGTACTTCAAGGAAAATCTACAGTGGATTTCTTCTACAAGGACTGTGCTTTAGCCAAGAATCATAAACTTCCCTTTAGTAGTACTAGTTCATTTTCATCCAAAATGTTCGGATTTGTTGCATTGTGACTTGTGACCCTCACATGTGTTGGCTGTAAGTGGTTATAAATACTATCTGCTCATTGTTGATGATTTCAGTAGGTATTGTTTGTTTATTCCCTTGAAATCTAAGGCAGATGTGTACTCCACTTTTGTAAACTTTCAATGCTATGTAGAAAATGTTCTTGGAAATACAATCAAAATTGTCAAATCTAACTCAAGGAGTGAATTCATTGGTAATAAGTTTCAATCTTATCTTAAGTCTCATGGTATTTTACAACAATTTAGTTGTCCCTATACCCCTGAACAAAATGGCTATGTTGAGCGTAAACACATACATTTAGTTGAAACTGCAATGACTTTGTTAGTTCAATCTCAAGTACTTTATCAGTTTTGGGTTGAAGCATTCTCAACTGCTACCTATTTGATTAACAAACTCTATATCTCCGGTATTCCCCAGTTTCTTTGCGAACCTTTGTTTCACATTCCACCAAATTATCCACGGTTGAAAATATTTGGATGTAACTGTTTCCCATGGCTCAAACCTTGCATCTCTTCCAAATTGGATAGTAAAAGTAAACATCGTGTTTTCTTGGGGTACAGTGTTCAACATAAAGGGTACAGGTGCTTGGATCCACTCACTCAGCACGTTTAAATTTCCAGGCATATAATTTTCAATGAATCAGAATTTCCATATCACAAGATTATAGCTATTGCATCTACTACTTCATCAACTTCATTATTTTCACCTATTAGTCTTAAGTTTACCATTCCTCATTGTGCTCCATCTATAGCACCAATTCCTCAAATGTCTACTCCTACTCCAAGTAATCATCTTATTGATGAATCTCCACTACATGAAGATCATGCATCATCATCAAGGGTAGCTTCTTCAATTACTACAGTTCATCAGGTTGTTACCAATATGCATCCAATGGTTACTCGGTCTAAAGCATGAGTTTTTAAACCTAAGGCTTACTCAACAACTAAGCATTCATTGCCATCTTTAATTGATCCTGTTCCAACTACATATCTTCAAGCATCCAAGTTTGCACATTGGAGAAACGCTATGCAAGAGGAATTTAATGCATTGTAATCCACAGGTACATGGTCATTGATGCCTTCTACTTCTAATCAAAATGTTGTTGGTTATAAGTGGGTCTTCAGGATCAAGAAACATCCAGATGGCAACATTGATCTATATAAAGCCCAGCTTGTAGCCAAGGGCTTTCATAAGAAATAAGGACTGGATTATAAAGAGACTTTTAGCCCAGTGGCTCAACCTATAACAATTAGGATTCTTTTGTCTCTTGTTGTTCAATGTGACTGGTTTTTGAATTAACTTGACATTAGTAATGTCTTCCTACATAGTGATCTCAAAGAGGATGTCTTTATGACTCAACCTCCTGGCTCATGTGACCCTAATTTTCCCAACCATGTGTGTAAACTCAAAAAGTCTATTTATTGTGTAAAACAAGCTCCTAGATGCTTCTCTCTTTGTTCTTAAAGCTTATGTGTTGGTAATTGTTTTGGTTTATGTCGGTGATATTCTAGTGATTGGACCAAATTCAGATGTCTACAAACGTTTCATTCAGAAGCTTAGTTCATTTTTTCCAGTCAATGACTTTGGCTCTTTGCATTATTTCCTTGGTCTTGAAATTCATAGGACTTCTGAAGGTTTATTTCTTTATCAGAGTAAATATTTACTTAACTTGCTTCATAAAACAAAAATGGAAGGTGTCAAACCTTGTACAACCCCTCTAAGCTGCATCAAACTTAATCACACTAGACCACTTTTCTCAGATCCTACAAAGTATAGGTCTATAGTTGGTGCCTAACAATATTTGACATGGACCCGGCCTGATTTATCTTTAGCAGTTAATCGAGTATGTCAGTTTATGCATGCTCCAAGGGAATCTCACTTGCAGGCAGCCAAGAGAATCTTGAGGTTTCTCAAAGGTTCTCTCACACAAGGTTTATGGTTCAAAAAGGGTTCATTTGATCTCTTTGCCTTCTCAGATGTTGACTGGGTAGGTTGTCCATTTGATAGAAGATCTATAAGTGGTTATTGCATTTTTTTTTTTGCGATCCAATTTGATTAGTTAGAGTGCCAAGAAGCAATCCACTGTTGCTTGCAGTTCCATAGAAGCTAAACATGGGTCATTAACTCACATTGCTACAGAAATCACTTGGATTTGCAAAGTTCTTAATGATACTGGTCTGCCACTTTTTATAGTTCCTGATTTATGGTGTGATAACATCTCTACCTTTTCATTGGCATCAAATCCAGTGTTTCATGCTAACACAAAACACGTGGAAATTGACTACCATTATATCAAAGAACTTGTTCTTGCACATTTGATCAAAGTTCAATATGTTTGTAGTCATGATCAACTCGCAGACATTCATACTAAAGCTTTGACAAAACACAGGTTTCGGTATTTGTAGTCCAAGCTTCCTCTCGGTTCTTTTCAGCACCAAGTTTAGCTTGAGGGGGTGTAAAGAGTAATCAAATATAGGTGTAATGTTCTTTTCTCTTTTGTATAGTTGTTATACTTGACTATGTAATTGTTAGTATTACTAAGGGTAAATATGTAAAGTGTTAGTTCTGTTAACACGATAAATACCAAGTGTATAACTAATTATTGTTCAATGAGAAATACAAGGATTCCAGTTAAAAGTTTTCTTCCTCTCTAAGCTTTCTCTATAAGTCTCAATAATTATTTCAAAGTTAATAAGATGTTTGAGTGTTATGTAGCACTCAATGTTATTAGTGTTTTAGCTATTAAATTTAATTTCCGTAATTGTTAAATTTTTCTTTAATTTTGACCATTAATTTTTCATACTCAAAGTTAAGTATCATCAGGTGAAAAGATTTGGAGTTCAGGTAAATTTTGGAGTTTTTAAGGAGTCATGCATCGTGTCACTTATAAGAACCATACAAGAACTTGAAACCTAAATATTATGTCACAATATTTTATGGGGTAAATATTAAATGCTCTTGTGATGAAGGTGTGCACATTTTTGGATTAATAAGTTTTTTGGCCAGTGCTACATGCACCAATTTTATACACCGAATGATGTGGCACCTTTTATACAATATAATTTTTTATTATAATTATCATCAAATTTCAACTTGAATTAAAACACAAACTTGATTAATGTCACATTATTTGGTGCACAAATTTTATACGTAAATTTGAAACATTATTATTTGGTTTGTTTTATTAACACCCCACATATTGTTGAATACACCCCCCCATACTAAATACACCCCACATCTACTTTTTCAATCAAAATTTATCTTAGAACACCCCCATTTACTTTCCTATACTACCCTCACACCCAAACTTTCTACATACACCCCAAATTCTTCACATACATTCAACATTATCTCATTGTGCATTCTCACCACACCTCCAAATTTCAATACTCTCGCTAAACATGTCAATGCTAATTATGAGGTCGACTACATGACATTTGATTGTTGGTTTATTTTACTGGTAGAGCACAAATCCAAAATTTGTATTCCTCTCTGTTACTCCTCTAGAGTCAGTCTAAAAAAATTATGATCCAAAAAGAATGATAGGACATGCGTGAATTTTTTTTTTCCAAAATCATAATGGGAAGATTATAATGGGTTCAATTCTTTTTACTATACAAAACTTAAAAGAAAGTAGTGCCAACTGCGAAGCTTACCACTTAGAGAAAAAATTGTTTATATTATAATGGATTTATTTATTTTTGAGAAATAGAAAATTTGTTTTGGAGTAGTTATAGATTTTGATAACAAAAAAATGTTGTGGTTCTTACAAAAATCCATAGTGAAGTACGTCTGGTTACGAATTCGTAACATTTTTTATTTTTATTTTTAGGGTTTAGGTTTCTATCAATTTGGGGGTTTTGTCAATTAGGGGTTTTAAGATTTTAGGGTTCGGGTTTAGACAACAAATTTAGAGTTAGGGTTCATATTAGTAAATAATTTGTGTATTCAATTTCTTTTAATTTTTTTTAGGCTAAATAGTCATTTCATGTTAATATACATGAGTGATTTAATAATACATATTTATGTGGGGTGTATTCAATAATATGTGGGGTGTTAATAAAAAAAACCCTTATTCTTTTTCTTTACAAAAAAGCAACACGAAATTTACATGGACCTTAAAAAAGCTTCAATCCCACAGGCAATGTGATCGTTTTTTATTTATTCCTTTCTGTTTTTGGACTGATGAATGAGAAGGAGGAAGGAAATGACAAGGATAATAGATATAAGAAATGAAGAAGTTTCAGATGGTTACACGGTTATATGGTGTAACTAATCTATTCATATTATAACAAGTGAATTTAGCCATGGCTTTTTAGCCAAAATGATTCCTGAGATTGGTATAACTCTTCACTTTGGTATTTGACAGTGAAAATCCATAGAAAATGTCTCTGAGTTAGTCCACAGTAAATTGTTTTGATTTTTCTGTGAAAAATCAAAACAATATCCTTGTTAAGTTGAGGGGTTGGCTTGACAAAAATCCTCTTTAAAGGGGTCACGTGACAACTTAATGAGAATATTGACAAAATTTTCACTAAAGAACCAAAATGATTTACGGTGAATAAACTCAGAGGCCACATCTATCGATTTTCATTGTCAAGACCAAAATGAAGAGTTATGGCAATCTCAAGAATCCTATTGGGTAAAAATATTGAACCCTATATTCGTTCCCTCGCATCAAAAGCAATTTAGGAAGAGTGCAAATTTTCTCAACAAAAAAAAATGGAAGAATACATATGATGGTTTTTAAAATAAGAACTGCTCAGTTGAATAAGACCTTCATTTTCAACTAATTATGTCCCAAGGTCAAATATCATAATCTCCTTAGGTCAGTTTGGGATTGTTGCGTTTTTTTAAAAAACTACTTTTGTTGTGCTTTAGTAATAATTTGTTGAAAAATAAAGCAGTTAAGTATTTGATAAATTATATTTTTTTTAAATGTTGTGAGTATAAAAAGCAAGGTAAAAGTGTTTGGTAAATTTTAATAGAAAAGTAGTATATTGTATATAATGACAAAATTGGACATATGATAGTGGGGGGTGGTGGCGATGATAGCGGTGGCGAGGGCGGTGGTGATGATGGTGGCGGCAGCGGTAACGACAAAGTTAGGGGTATGGTGGTGGTGCCAATAGTAGGGTGTGTATGGTTTGGGTGTAGAGATAACAATGGTAGTAAGGGCAGAGACATTGTCGATTGTCGTGGAGTGATGATGGTGGTGGCATTAACTCTGTTCTCCAAAAGATAAAATGTATGTAGAAGATTGAATAATATCAATTTTAAAAAGAAAAACTAATGAAAAAAGCTTGAAAACTTTGAGTTTTAATGATAAGGACAAAATAAAGGGTAAAGTGAATATTACTAGGTTTGACTTTTTAGTGTAAAAATGTGGTTTTTCATTAAAGTGAACAGTACCGTGGGCTTTTCGTTAAAAGTCCCATTTTAAAACCTAATGAGGGTATTATAGGAATTGGAATATTCTTTAAAAGCTCAAATCTCCTTTTTATGAAAGCAACTTTTAAAAGCAACCTACAAGTTGCTTTAAAAATAAGGAAAACTAATGAAAAATGGCTTAAAAACTTTAAGTTTTAACGATAAAGACAAAATAAAGGGTAAAGTGAATAGTAATAGAATTAGCTTTTTGGTGTAAAAATGTGATTTTTCGTTAAAGTGAACAATACCGGGAGTTTTTCGTTAAAGTTCCCTTAAAAATATGTTGTCTAGAGGCCGTTGCTTTTAAAATAAGTAGGATATTTTAATTTTACCAAACATTTTTTTGTTGTTTAACTTAAGTGAAACAGTTTTTGGTAAAAAAGTAAGTGCTGATAAACCTACCCCATTGTCTTATTTCTTCATCCACATTTTAATGAAAATATTAGTGACATGTTTATCGTTCTAGAAAAAGACTTTTAAATCCAACCCATTTTCTCTCCTTCACCGTCTCTTTCTTTTCGTCTCCAGTTTTCTCTCTCTTTTGTTTCATCTCTCTCCTCGGCTTCAACCGCCACGACGACTGAAAGTTGCTATTGGTCTAGTAATTTCATTGTGGAATAGAACTTGGCTGCTGAAAACTTAGTAGCAGCCAAGTTCTTTCCTTCATTGTAGCCTCACTGTAGGTTTCGAACCCAAGACCTCCAATTTTTAATTTGAAGAAATCCTTGCAATCCATATTTTACCACTGGGCCACTAGCTCGTGATTGACAATGAGGTAAGTCTATCATCACTTAAAAGTAAATACCAAATGGAACCTTAATATGACTTACAATAGTAACATGACTTGTAATTAAAAAAAAATTAAGAACGAGATCAATCAATTGAAAAGCAAAACGTTATCATACAATCCCAATTTTTACAATGTTTAGTGACGAGTTAATTACAATAAGTGAAGATATAACGTGCCTATAAATGTTGGTTGGGTTAAAAAAAACATCATCAAACAACTTTGAATATATATATATATATATATTTTTTTTTTTTTTTTTTGGGAAACCAAACAACTTTGAATATTACATACTTGGTTGTTAGTTGATTCACAACTTATCTAACAACTTATCTCTACTAATTAATAAAATCCGTGAAAAGACAAATTAGTCTTCTATCACAAAAAAAAAAAAAAGATGGGCAATAATGTAATTTCACAGGTTCAAATTTTACTGTTTTTTATTGAAACCTCACCTACAAGTGATGTTAAAATACCTCTAATATTTATTAAAAAATAAATTAAAAAAAACCAAAAACAAAAACCTCCCACTCCCCCATGTTCTCTCTCTCCCTCTCTCCTTCTCATTTTCTAAAAAAAAAATGTGTTCATACACTTAAAGTGTGTAAGCAAATGCTAGTATTTAATTAAGAACACCCTGCCATAGAAAAATCAAAATACTAAGAGTTTAAGAGAGGAGAAATAATTTGAACTTGAAAATTAATGAGTTGAAAATAACAGTTCTAACCACCAAAACACTCAATCACTTGAATCACTTCAATTTTTTTTTTTTCAACTCTTAATTTTTGTTTTACCAAAACATTTGATGTTCTAAATTTTTTAATAAGTTGCTTTAAAAAAAAAAAAAAAACAATGCAAGCTCAAACCAACCCTTAATAATGAGTTAATCACAATAAGTGAAGAAATAACGTGTCAATTATTTGACAAAAAAAAAAATGATTTTTTAAATATCAAGAGAGGAGAGATAAAAATAAAAGTTCTAACTACTAAGATACTCCATCGCTTAATTTTTTTTTCTCTTTTCAATTCTTAAGTCAATGACTTGTAACTTGTAATATTTGTTTAAAGTAGGAATTGCCAACAAATATTAAATACCAGAAATTGAGCACAGCCAACAGATACGGTGATTTGTGGGCGGAAGTCGCGTCACGTGATCTTCACCGAACAATTTCCCATCCTCCTCTCGGTCTCAGCTAGCCATGCCCATGCATATGCCTACCCGCCCCCTTTGTTGGTAACATTTTAGTGTATTGATATATGACTTCCATTGGGTCTCACTTCCCACAAAGTCATCTAGTGTAGTTGCTTTGATAGAAAACTTCTGAGTGGTTAATTCTTATTACTAATATATATAAAGGAAAACTAATGAAAATGGCTTGAAAACTTTGAGTTTTAATGATAAGGACAAAATAAAGAGTAAAGTGAATAGTACCAGGA
Source organism: Malus sylvestris (assembly GCF_916048215.2). Lineage (NCBI taxonomy): Eukaryota > Viridiplantae > Streptophyta > Magnoliopsida > Rosales > Rosaceae > Malus > Malus sylvestris. Next base: position 20,174,298 of record NC_062274.1, on the reverse strand, counting down.
TTGACTTTTTAGTGTTAAAATGTGGTTTTTTGTTAAAGTGAACAGTACCAGGAGCTTTTCGTTAAAGATAAGGACAAAATAAAGGGTAAAATGAATAGTACCATGATTGACTTTTTAGTGTAAAAATGTGGTTTTTCTTTAAAATGAACAGCACCAGGAGCTTTTCATTAAAGTTCCCTATATATAATTGTTTGGGCCCAAAAATACTGTTTTGGGCTGAGTTAGATATTTTTCGGCCCAGTGTAGGATAGGCTGAGGTTAGATTCATCCTCGGCCCAGAAGATTGTAAACAAGTGTCATTAGAAGATATTCAGCCCATGGGCCGAGCGGTCGAAGTGGGCCATATCCTATCGGAAAGAGGAATGTGGACGAATCTTGTTATGAGAGGGAGTCTCGAGGGGATCAGGATGCTGAGATTGAACACGGTTTGATAATGAGTTGTGTTCAAAGTCTTAGTAGGAATAGGATTGGTCGAGATAAAGATGGATTATGAGAAGGAGTTCTAATCCAGGAATGAATAGGATTCAATACAGGTTGGCTGCTATAAATAGGGAGAGAAGACATCGAAATAGCTCTTCTCCAATTCAACACACAACTGCCCTGCACAAATTATCTCAACAACCTTGAGGATTTTCTTTTCTTTTTCGCTGACACATCTTCAGTTGGCATAAACAGCACTGTGAAAGCAACCGGTGATATCTTCAGTTGGCATAAACAGCACTGTCGCCGTAGAACCAGCCGATCTCGCAGCATCTTCAGTCGGCATAGACAGCACTGCATCGAGGGCGATTGGTTATCTATCAAAGTCTCGGTCGAGAAGGATTTCCGAATACTTGTTGATCGAGGTCATCTCATTAGCCTTCTCGGCGAGGTGAGGTGTTATAGTTTATTGGGCTCGACACATAACACGTCGAGTTATTTTATGATCAGATACTCTCAAGTGGGATTTAGAGTTCGGCATCTCGACGGCCGTACCACGTTTACTATTAAGACTTATATCTACTTTGAGTATTTGTGCCCTTACACTTTGGTGTCAATTCGGCGTGAGTTTACTCTGACGAATACCATCACGGTGGCCGAATCCGATGACGACGATTTGTGAACTTTGTAAGAATAATAGCCTTGTCTTCAGGCTCTAGAACCTGAAGGCCGAGACGTGTTCTTTCCAAGGCTGCAATCGCAAGACGCAGAAGTCAGCTTGCACCCAACGCAACATCAACATATTTTACTCCTCGGTCGAGCTTGGCCGACGAGTTGACACACCTGCACACAACCGAATGATGTAGTTAGCTTATAGATTACTCAGCCTGCGCATCACATAGGCTTGGTAGTTTTTAGGGTCAACATTTTGGCACGCCCAGTGGGACCCAGTGCTAAAACTACGAAGTTCATGCCAATTGAGACACGATCAGTTAAAAAGAAAACAACTATGGAAAAATCAACAACCGATTTGCTAATTCAGAACATAGGACAAAGTGTATCACAGGCACAAAATCCCCTTAGTGCCGTGACACCTAAGTCCACAAGCGCGACTCGCCAAGAAAAGGAAGTTGGTCTCAGCGGTCAGCTTTGCAATTTAGAAATCCCTAACAAAAACATATGCGTTCTCAATAAAGGGATATTGGAGGACTATGATGAGGATGGTGGTGAAGGCTCTGATCCACCAACAAGATCGTTTCTTCGAAGACGACTTGACGAACAGTCTTGGACGGTTGAACAGACGTTTAGTCAAGGAATCGATAAACTGCATGACGTGATACGCAGTACCAGTGAGGTACAAAACAGATTGCTTGAAATACTGGTTAGCAAGGTTTGCGACGACAGGTCATTCGATCTTTCCTGGCAATTGCCACCAAGAAATAATCTGTTACCAATAGTACAGGCCAAGCCAATCCCTACTCGGCTCAAGCCAATTGACTTAGAAAAAAAAGGATGATCGAGTAGCAGGATAGATGGACCTGATCAGAGAGTGGAAGCAATGTCCGTCGATATGATCGAGGTCCAGTGGATGATTGATTCAGCCATGAAAAAAGGGTCGAAGTTTCTTAAATTCATCCATCCATATCCAGCTTACGAGGAACAGTTCGAATATCCTAAAGGTTTCAAAATTCTAGATTTTAGCCTTTTCGCTGGAGAATCATCTTTATCCTCGTTAGAACATGTGGCTCATTTCACCGCGCAATGCGGAGATGTTAACAGTGATTTTCACAAGCTACGGCTGTTCAACTTTTCATTGACAAGTTCAGCATTTGCCTGGTATATCAACCTCCCACCTAAATCCATCCAAAGCTGGGAGGAATTGGTCAAGAGATTTCACTAGCAATTTTATCAGCCAGGGATGGAAATGTCTGTTTCCTCGCTGGCAATGATGGCTCAGGCATCTGATGAGTCACCAATGGATTATCTTACTAGATTTAAATCGGCTAGGAATTGGTGCCGAGTACCTCTCCCTGAAGTCGAGTTTGTTAGACTCACTTTGAACGGACTCGATGTAGAATACAAAAAGAAATTTTTGGGGCCAAACTTTTGGGATATGTATGAATTAGCCCAGCATGTCGAGCAATATGACTATTTGCTTCGAGAAGAGAAGATGTCGAAATCCCCATCTCGAGGGATGATTTACAAAAATCCCACGGTCAGTTACACGTCGACTGAATGTGAGGAGTCTCAGTACGTCAGCATGGGCGCGACCGAGATAGTAATAGATAAACCATACGTGTGCAAGACATTGACTCAAATTAATTCCAATGAGGTCAAAACCGCTCGGCCACTGAAGAAACAGCAAAGACATCAAAAGTTTATACCTTTGATATCACAAAGGCTGAAGCAATTTTTGATCAATTGCTATCAGCAAAGATCATTAAACTTCGGCCAAGGCATAACATTCCCAATGCCGAAGAGCTTAAAGGAAGGACATATTGCAAATATCATAACTCGACCAAGCATGCCACAAACAATTTTGTCATATTTCATGATGATATCCAGAGCTGGATTGACAAAGGCAAGTTAAAGTTTCCTGAAAAACGCATGACAGTTGATACGGATCCAGTCCCTTCGGCGACAGTTGGCATGGTAGACGCCCATTTGCCCAAGAGTAAAGGGAAAGAGAAGGTCGAGTTTGCCCCAGTACAACACATCCTAAAGCAAAGCTCCCAGCCTCGACTCAAGATCGACTTATTTTCCAACGCACCACCTACCAAATTCTTAAGGTCGGCCATAGTTGAACCCATGTCAAGTTACAACGATGAAGAAAATGGCGGGCCAATAGTATAACATATCCTAAAGAAAGGTTCCCAGCCTCGACTCAAGATTGACCTGTTTTCCAATGCGCCACCCACCGAACTCTCAAGACCGGCCATAATTGAGTCCATGTCAGACTTCAGCAAAGATGAAAATGGCGGGCCGATAGTTTTGTATAGCAATTGTAAGGCACACGTTGTATTAACCGAGCCCAAGAAGAAACTACCTTAGATGCAGATACCGACATCACGACACTAATCGGCGATTACTGCGGAACCTCCAAAGGAACCTGGTGAAGGCCAGCGCCAGAAAGTATTCGATAAGCTCGGCCCAAGGAAACAGACTGATGGTCCTACATTGGTCAGACGACGCCTTGATTTCGACACACCATTTTATAACGAGGATTATTATTCACGTAATTCAAGTAGCTCGAGCTCATCAGCAAATCCAAAAACCTTCAAGCCACCTGAACCACGTGACCAACGTTGGTACAACTACAATTCTCCCACCGGCATGTATACCGCGCTTTCAAAGTCTCAGAAATGTTAACGTCAGCGCATAGATTGCTTGGCTCGACGGCAAGCGGCCCAGCCTATTTCGGCTACTAAATGGCAGCCGAAAGAAACGGCAGGAAGTAGAGATGATCACCAACCCCAACAATCATGGTTGAATTACAAGGGCAGAAGGAAACTAATCGTGACTTCGAAACTACCATTGAAGCATCCGAGAAGCGCATCAAACTTCTTCTTTGGCCCGAGGAAATGAAAGCTCGTTTCGAGCAATTTAAGAAAGAAGCCGAAAGCTAATTGCCCTTGTTACCTTTGAAAGAACCATTAATCAGAGTTTGGTGGAATCTACACCCCTCATTCCTCGATGAATCATTGGAATATATGAAAGAATTTCAGAAGAAATATTTCGCCAACGACTTGTATGGGTTGCCCAAGGCATGCCAAGAAACTCTTGACCTGGCATTAACTTGCCCCGATGCTAAGCAGATTATCCAAAAAACCACGGATCCAGCAATAAAAGCCAGATTCCAGCACATTCGAGAGGCTAAAGTTCTCGGCTTCGAAGTGGACCCATATACAGACATTGACATAGTCGAACTCTCTTTTTCTCTTGAAGACCTTCAACACCTTCGATATCACTTCAAAGTTTTTTCGGTCGTATCCTTGTTCGGTTTAACGGTTGATGAGAAAGAACGGGTGGCACGTCTGGACGCTTACCTGGACACAAGGAACGCCCGGATCGCCTATAAGGAACGAGCTTGTAAAATACAGCAGGAGCAGAGTTCAATACCAAATGCATGCAAGCCTGACGACGACAGTCAAAAGGACACAGAATCGGATTGTGCGCCACAAACGCACGAAGATGTTGAGACACACAGCAATCAAGCCGTGAATGCTCGAACACACGATGCTATAGTCCTCACCACCCCGAAAAATGACAACCAGGATCCAATGGGCCCTTCAGTCTTTGAGAAAATGGAAATCAGCATGGTCCATATTCTACCGTCAAATTTCAGCTGACTACACACCAACCAAGTTCCTTGGACGGTGATGTGGTCGCCGAAGAAGCAACACAAGTTGATTTCGTCACTACTACTAAAGACAAGTCACCAAACGGTGACGATAAACTTAAAACAGCCTTGAACATCTTGTTTCCCCGTTCTTCCTCGACTAATCTTCAGCATTTTAAAACCGTTGTATGTCACGGCCCATATTGAAGGCTACCCAATCTCCAAGATTTTCGTTGATTGCGAAGCAATGGTCAATATCATGCTTGTATCGGTCATGAAAGCATTACGACGATCCAACGACGAACTCATTCCTTCAGGAATAACCATGAGTAGCTTTATCGATGACAAGTCTCAGACCAAAGGAGTACTCCCTCTAGAGGTCAACATTGCAGGTCGCAATCACATGACCATATTTTTTATCGTCGACTCCAAGACCGAATATAATGCCCTGCTTGGTAGGGATTAGATTCATCAAACGAATTGCATTCCTTCTTCTTTATATCAAGTTCTCATTTTTTTGGATGGTAAATCAGTTGTGGTTCACCCGGCCGATACTTAGCCGTTTGAAACCAACATGATTCAGGCCCGCTATTATGATGATCACGTTGGCTATATTACCCTACAGGGTTTTAATGAAGATAGACGGCCGACCCGGATCTCAGTCCAGTAGGCCATCGAGGTAGGCGTCGAGGTTGTCCACCAGGATTCGGCGAGACTCGGTTTGGCCAATTTACTCCCCACCACTGATGATTGACATCAAAAGCGAGAAGTGTTGGGCCGCGGTTTCATCCACGATGGAACGCCTGCTGGCCCATTGGTATGCAATTTCCAAACACCCACATTCGGGCATCCACTTAATCGAATTTTTGGTCGAAGAGGATAATGGCCCAGTACTATCATTGGATAAAGTTCAAGCCGCACCGACCGAGCTCGACGATAGCCAACCTCAAGTTAAGGATCCTCTAGAGGAAATAAATGTTAGAACGGCCGATGATCCTCGGCCATTATTTATTAGTGCATTATTACCCCATGCCATGAAAGCTGAACTCCATAAATTACTTCACGATTTAAAGATTGTTTTGCTTGGAGTTATCATGAGATGCCGGGTTTCAATCGGACCCTTGTTGAACATGAATTACGTATCAAACCTGGTTGTAAGCCTTTCCGACAACCTCCTCGATGATTCTTGACCAAAGTACAGCTCGATATAAAAGATGAAATTGTTCCACTGTTAAATGCCGGGTTTATCTGAACTGCTCGATACGTTGAATGGTTGGCGAATATCGTACCGGTGCTAAAGAAAAATGAGGCCCTACGTATTTGCATTGATTTTCAAAATTTGAATCTGGCAACACCCAAAGATGCATATCCCATGCCAATTTCAGATTTGCTAATCGACGCTGCGGCTAATCATGACATGCTGTCATTCATGGATAGACATGCCGGTTATAACCAGAAATTTATTGCCGAAGTCGATGTTCATAAAACTGCTTTCCGATGCCCGGGGGCACTTGGAACCTACGAGTGGGTAGTCATGCCATTTGGTCTAAAAAACGCTGGTGCCACATATCAACGCGCGATGAATACCATTTTTCATGACCTGATCGGCACTACCATAGAAGTGTATATTGATGACGTTGTGGTTAAATCGAAAAGTCACCGTACACATATTGATAATCTTTAGCAAGCTTTCCTTCGGTCTCTCCTTGGTGTGGAAAAATTAGAGGTTCTCAACTTTGGGAACTTGGAGAATCCTTTCAACCATCCTCATCCATAGAGCTAAGAAGCAAGGAATGAAGGCCCTTTCCTTGGGTGATTAGCCCTTGCTTATGCAAAGAGGAATCAACAAAGGTATAAGATTTTTCAACTCACTTTGTTCTTGAGTTGAGTCTTGGTTCACCCTTCTACTAGGCTTTGAATTTCATGGGTAATGTTTTGTTTTTGAGTGCATACAAGCATGATTGTTAATTGCATGTCATAGATGTTGCTCAAATGAACATGTTTTTTCACAAAATTTCCTTCATTGCACGCTGCTCATGTCCTCATTTTCAGCGATTCAGAGCTTGTGATTAACCAACTCAATGGAACTTTTTGGTGCATGAGTTGCACTCTGGCGCCCTATCACATGGTTTCTAGTTACTTAGCCGAGACATTCGACGGTATCACATTCAATCATATTTCCTATGGTCGGAACACCGTCGCAGACGAACTCGCTCAGATAGCCTCCGGAGCACAACTCCCAGGGGGCAAGTGTGGACCAATGATACCCGTTTTACAGCAATCATATCCGGCTTTGGTTAATCAACAAGTCATTCAACGCGACCAAGTCATCCGTACACAAGTAATGTCATTACCTTCGTTGTTGGAACGGGAGGATCCTGTAGATGTTTGCGGGGTCGAGATGCTACCAAACAACTGGAGAAGGCTAATTATGCAATACCTTGATAATCCCAGAGGCAAACACGACCAAAAGACAAGGTTCCATGCCACAAACTACATCTCGTACCAGAATGAGTTGTATAGAAAAGGCGAGGACGGTTTATTACTGTTATGCCTCGGCCCGCAAGAAGTTGCCCAAGCAATCACAGAGGTACACGAAGGAATTTACGAAGCCCATCAATCAGGACACAAGATGCGTTGGCTACTTCGCTGGCACGGTTACTTCTGGCCAAGCATATTGAAAGATTATATTAAGTATGTATGAGGATGCGTCCAGTGTCAAATTCATGGACCCATCCGAAGAGCCCCGACCGAATTACTTCATTCGGTCACCAAACCTTGGCCGTTCAAAGGATGGGCAATGAACGTGATCGGTAAAATTACGCAATCTTCTGGAGTAGCGAAACATGCATGGATACTCGTGGCAACTGATTATTTCACTAAATGGGTCGAAGCAAAATCATACACCGAATTAACCTCCAAGGAGGTTTGCGATTTTGTGGAGGAACATATTGTGACCAGATTCGGCTTACCAAGAACAATCATAACTGATAATGGCACAATCTTCACAGCTGAAAGGTTCAAAGAATATATGGCGAGCTTAAAAATTTGGCTTGAGCAGTCCACACCATACTATCCACAAGCGAATGGACAAGCCGAATCGAGTAATAAGGTTTTGATCGGCATTCTCAAAAAAATGATAAAAGAAAGACTTGGCATGTGGCATTTAAAATTGAATGAAGCCTTGTGGGCATACCGGACTTCACCCCGGTCGGAAACGGGGACCACCCCATATGCGTTAACCTATGGACATAACGCGATGTTATCGGTCGAGCTAAGTGTAAATTCTTTACGCGTGATCGAACAGAGTAGTTTGTCCAACGCCGAATACAACCAGGCTATGTTACAAGAGTTAAAAGATTTGGAAGAAGATTGGCTTGACGCTTACAACCTTCTAGTGGCACAAAAGAAAATTATCGAGCGAGCGTATAATCAAAGGGTTAAACAAAAAAAGTTCGGCGAGGGGGAATTAGTTTGGCAAACTGTGCTACCTATGGGAATTAAAGACCCCAGGTTCGGCAAATTGTCGTCAAATTGGGAAGGACCGTTTATCGTCCACAAAGTCCTCGGCAAGGGGGCATACCATCTTAGAGATCGAACCGGTATTATTCACAGGTTGCCAATTAATGGAAAGTTCTTTAAAAAATATTACCCAGTCATATGGGAGATGCACGAATAAAAGCTCATTTCATTTCATTAATAAGCCTGTTTACAGTCAAATCATTCTAGGGTGATGAAGGAAGAAGAGTTCCAAAAAGGGCCTTCAGCTCCCATCACCTCACCTTGCCCATTATGACCTCGGCTTGCCGGTTCTTCTTGTCCATCTTCAGCTGCTCGACTCGCTTCGCGTTCGCCACATATTCGATTAAACAAGATTTGCTGCTTAACTCAAAGTCCCTCGCAAGCTCAGAAGCAATGGCTGAACTTCGTTTTGCCAGTTCAGCCATTTGACGATCGAGGTCGGCCAAGGCTTCCCCTTTCACCTTTAAAGAATCGATCTTTGGACGAAGAGTGTCTTGGACGGCCATCGCAGCTTTCAAGTCATCATCAGCCCGAAGAGCGTTCTCGAAAACATTAAAGGATTCCCGAACTAGCTCCAAGACGGACGACGCCTGAACGATAGCTTCGGCGCTCATTTGACCATCTGCTCCAAGGTCGTTTAGGCATGCCCCAACGAATTGAGACCTTTGTGCTCAAGGACTTATGACGCTGAGAGAGACAAAATTTCTTGCAACCGAACCAGAGCAGCTGAATCGGCATGAGTAGTCGTAGTGGCCGAAGGACCAGCCACTCCAAAAGTGCTTGACAAGAGAGCATTAAACTCGACTTCCCATGAAGGCTGCACCCAAAAATCATTTTAAGCACAAGGAAATCATGAAAGAATATAGCAAGAAGGTTTTTGTTTTAAACCTGCCGAGAGGAGACTTCGGCCATGTCTTCGGGTTCGTTGCTTGAACCTAAAGAACTTAATGGCCGAGCCCAGTATCTTAGACTACTTCTCAGTTCATGCGGCCGATGGAGGTTATCTACGTTCGACGACCACTGAGGCGGCCAAGAAATATAGATAACACCCTTTGTCGCATAGAATTTTCGATGAAAAAAATGGGTGGGCACTTGAAATTTAATATTTTCTTGGTTCAGACATGTTATAACAAATTGACAATAGAAAGTAATCGAGCCTTACAAAAGTCGAGGTCACTTCTTGAGGAGGGATGCCGATGTCTTGGTCCTGAGGGTGAAGTGGAGTTTCTAACGTCGCCTCAGGCTCGACCATAGGCCTCTTTCCGCGATTGGCCGTCGGAGGATCATCTTGATTGGCCGTCTCAACCACGAGGGGAGGATCAACAGAAGAAGCTGGGATTGGCCGAGAACAACTCGCCAGCGGAGTCTCGTCACTCCCATCATCCTAAAACAGAAGTGTTAATAATTGTTTGATACTTAATAAGCAAAGGCATTTGACAGCGTAATCATACCTCTTCTAAGATGACCGCCGAATACTTAAAATTACTAGAGAGATCATTTCCAATCGAAGGAGTCGTTCCCCCCAGAATGGGTACTCCCGCTGACCGTGGAGTTGCAGGCAAGTCAACCGAGGGTGCAGCAACCGGCTCAACCATTACCCCGGGGACCTCAGGTGTTAGTTGAGCTTGGGTTGCCGGGTTGGCCGAAGAAGGCTGATTATCTGTCGAAGTTTGAACAACAGAAGCGGGATGATAGGCACTCGGGGCGGTTGTCCCAGTGGTATGGCTGGAGATGACATGAATCTCCCGAGCTCCCTTCTTCACCAATTTCTTGATGTGTTTCTGGGGACGGAGAGTTTCGCCTGTTGTCTCGGTAACCGGGTGAAGTTGTTTGCTCGGTAGGATTTTTATGGTGGTCGTTTTGGAGGAAAGGGCCAATTTTTTCTTGACCACTATTGGGGCAACCACATCCGTCTATTTTAGTACCCGACCACCTAAGAAAGCAAAGTCTCGTTAGTAGAATTACCCAAATGTCTAAAAGAAAATATAGGTAGAAACAGGGGTATACCTTGGGGCGCCTCTTTAGATTGAGGGGCGGAGGGTTTTTTGGGCTGGTCACCAAAAATTTTGTTGACTACTTCCTTGATCGAAGTGCCAAAAAAGTCGTGCGTATATTCCTCCCACCAGTCGTCGAAGATATCAGTGCTGAGAGATTCAAGAGAATTTGGTCGAAGATGAAATTTCCTACATCGTTCCTGAAATTCTTTCTCGGCGTCTCTACACTCTCTTTCTGAAGAATCAGAGACGTGCCCTCTGGTCAGAAGGGAGCGAGAAGAGAGTAAAGGCAATGGGCAACCTTGGAGGTAACCAAGCTGCCGGGCAGCAAAGTGGGGGTGATAGACTTCCCAACTCGCCCGATGAGCATCACAACCAAGGGGAAGGTCGCGAGTTAACATGAACGACCCCCAGTTTTGTCGAAAAGCGGCATCCTCATTATAACTCCAAGTTGATGTGGGAAGCCAAGTGGAGCAAGGATATTCTTGACGACAACATATCAAAAATTCGTCATTAGAAATGAGGTCGGAGACTTCTTCGACTTAGTGAAGGGGCACTGGTCGAGAGGCCAATTGAAGGCCGAGCGCTACAGTAAACTGGAGGTCGAAGACTTCTGGCCGAAGCGTGGAGAAATAAACCTGCAGCCAGAGTTGGAACACCCACAGGGGTCAATTCTGGTATGAGTCAGTCTTGTTGAGGGTCGTCTCGGCCAAGCAACGAAGAAGGTTGGCGAGGATGGCGGGGCTAAGTGCTACAGAATGGCCACTAACCAAGGCTTCCACTACCGGCATGTTCTCGACCAAGCATTTGTTTAACTTGGTACAACAAATGAATTTGTTATACCAGTAGAACAGGAAGGCCTCGTGTTCCCCCTTCTGAAGGTTCGCCTTTCCTCGACCAACAAAATGGAGGATAAAGGTGTTGTAGTTCAGGAAATTCCTGTGTAATTTCTGAACATCGACTTTTGAAGGCTCTTGACCTTCCTAGCTCAACGTCTCAACGACTCGATCGTTGAACAACGCCTTGAAATCAAGGTTAGAGAGGCATCCAATAAGGGTAGCATCGACTGGGATGCCGGAATGAGAAGTCCCAATGATAATCGAGATGTCGAGGATGGTAAGAGTCATAGGACCAAATGGAAGGACCAAGGTGTTGGTGGCCGAGCACCAGAGGCTAAGAGCTGCTATGATGAGCTCTTTATCCATTGTAATCTCCATAGTCGAGAACTTGATTGCGTCATAAATACCAAGAGTTTTCCACTCTTTGCTAAAGAACCTTTCCATTCGAACGACCCATGCCACCCAGTTTGCATTAGGTGAAGGCAAGGATCTTTGGGGTTTTGTTTGGCACCACTTCGACCAATCGAATCCTTACAGTAAACCTGCCAAACAATATTTTTTGAACAGGTTGGTAATGGATGACGGCACTGTATCCTTGAAGAGTGGGCCCAGAACTTGATGAGTAGTGTTTGATTCGCCCTCAAAACGCAGAGTTTTAATAGCATGTTGATCAATGAAATCCTTGCACTTGTTGCACTCAGAAGAAAGTTGTGAGACAAAGGAGGCCATTGAGAAAAGGTTAGAAATTGCTGAGAGGAAAGTGTCAGAATTCTTGGTTTTTTGGAGGTTTTACAAGGAAACGGAATGGCAAGAAAATTTCAAAGGTTTGAGAAAGTGTAAGGTATGAATGAAAGAGATCCAGGTGTTTATAAGCATTTGGGAACGAAAGGCTAAACGATTGATTTTCAAAATCAAGGGTAAAATCAAGCAGGAGATAAACTAATCATTGTACACGATCAGAAAATCAAGGCGAGATGATCGAGGTTTCCAAGGATTGAGGACACACGATGGCGTGTTACGGCGGTTTTAATGTAAGAGAGACATTTCAGTGGTTGCATGGTTTCGAGGATCATGATTAAAGGCTGCTAGGGTAACCAGGGGGTTGACACGCGAGATGACGGTTTGGAAATCGAGATTGAGGGATCAAGCCTCATAAGTGCGCATGGTGTCAGTTCCCACGAGTCGGTTTCACTTCTTCAAGGTTGAAGCTCGAACTAAAAAGTATAGGTCGACGACCTCAGAAGCGAGGGGGTAATGTTTGGGCCTAAAAATACTGTTTTGGGCCGAGTGAGATCTGTTTCGGCTCAGTGTGGCATAGGTCGAGGTTAGATTCATCCTCGGCCCAGAAGATTGTAAACAAGTGTCATTAGAAGATATTCAGCCCATGGGCCGAGCGGTCGAAGTGGGCTATATCCTATCGGAAAGAAGAATGTGGACGAATCTTATGAGAGGGAGTCTCGACGGGATCAAGATGCTGAGATTGAACACGGTTTGATAATGAGTTATGTTCAAAGTCCTAGTAGGAATAGGATTGGTCGAGATAAAGATGGATTATGAGAAGGAGTTCTAATCTAAGAATGAATGAGATTCAATACAGGTTGGCTGCTATAAATAGGAAGAAAAGACATCGAAACAGCTTCTCTCTAATTCAACACACAACTGCCCTACGCAAATTCTCTCAACAACCTTGAGATTTTTCTTTTCTTTTTTGCTGACACATTTTCAGTTGGCTTAAACAGCATTGTGAAGGCAACCGGTGATATCTTCAGTTGGTATAAATAGCACTGTCGTTGTAGAACCAGCCAATCTCACAGCATCTTCAGTCGGCATAAACAGCTCTGCGTCTAGGGTGATTGGTGATCTATCCAAGTCTCGATCGAGAAGGATTTCCGAATCCTTGTTGGTCGAGGTCATCCCATTAGCCTTCTCGGCGAGGTGAGGTGTTACAGTTTATTGGGCTCGACACATAGCACGCAAAGTTCTTTTATGATCGGATACTCTCAAATGGGATTTAGAGTTCGACATCTCGACGGCCGAACCACGTTTACTATTAAGACTTATATCTGCTTTGAGTATTTGTGCCCTTACACTTTGGTGTCAATTCGACGTGAGTTTACTCTAACGAATACCATCACGGTGGCTGAATCCGAAGACGACGATTTGTGAACTTCGTAAGAATAGTAGCCTTGTCTTCAGGCTCTAGAACGCGAAGGCCGAGACATGTTCCTTCCTCGGCCGTAATCGCAAGACGCAGAAGTCAGCCGCGCACCCAACGCAACATCAACATATTTTACTCCTTGATCGAGCTCAGTCGACGAGTTGGCACGCCCGCACACAACCGAAGAACGTAGTTAGCTCATAGATTACTCGGTCTGCGCGCCACGGAGACTTGATAGTTTTTAGGGTCAACAATAATTCATATAAACTAAATTAAAATCTACATCAAGTTATGATATCACTTATTGCAAAAGGAATTCTCTTAACTCATCTTTAATCGTCACTCAGTACTACAATCTAGTGGTATTCCTCTTCACTTGGAAGTGAGAGGTCTTAGATTTGATTCTCGTCGAAGACGAATTTGAATCACATTATTGCTAACCCATTTAAGACTAAACTCACCACATTCCCTTAGTATAAATAATATCGTTTGCTTAAAAAAAAAAACTCCTATTTAATCGTGTGTACTGTCCAATTGTGAAGTTTTATTTTACAAGACATTGACACAATTTGAGAAAAGTAGTCCTCGTTGATACAAACATTCACTTTATGTGAAATATTGCTGCATGCATTTCTTCCATAACAAGTATTCGGCATGACGATAGAAAATAATAACAGATAAATTATACGGTTAAGTTGCTAGGTGGAATGTCACTCATCCATTACTTTAGTCTAAAGTAGGAGGGAAATTGGCACTATTCATGTGAATAGTGATTTGGACTACATTTCAGTTTATTTTCAAAATTGCCACTCGGATGCTTTTACCTAACTTTCTCAATATTTACAAAAACACCATCCAGCCTTAAAACCCGATTTCCACCCCTGCATCTCAAGGTTTGACTTTGACCAAAAAAAAATCCTCAAGGTTTGACTCAGGGAGAGAGAGGGGAGGGGTACAGACCGGCTGACAAATTGGAAAGAGACGACGGCTCCCCATTTTCACTCGGAGACAGCTGGGTCTTGCTATGCGGAAAGGAGAGGAAGGGGACAAAGGGAGTGTAAAAGATGGGGATAGAAAGACTGACATATTGGATAGATATGGGAGCTACGGGTTTCTACTGCGTGACAGAAATTTAGCTCGGTCTTCTTCCAGGATCCATGGGATTTTCTGCGATTTTAGAGAGAAGGATGAAAAGGGAGAGAGATACAGAACGAAAAGTATGCGTATGTGCATTCGTTAGGAAACAAAAATGGAAGGTGCTAAACCTTGTACAACTCGTCTGAGCTGCATCAAACTTTATCACACTGGACCACTTTTCTCATATCCTACAAAGTATAGGTCTATAGTTGGTGCCTTACAATATTTGACATGGACCCGGCCTGATTTATCTTTTGCAGTTAATCAAGTATGTTTGTTTATGCATGCTCCAAGGGAATCTCATTTGCAGGCAGCCAAGAGAATCTTAAGGTTTCTCAAAGGTTCTCTCACACAAGGTTTATGGTTCAAAAAGGGTTCAATTCATCTCTCTGCCTTCTCAGATGTTGACTGGGTAGGCTGTCCATTTGACAGAAGATCTATAAGTGGTAATTGCATTTTTTTTGGATTCCAATTTGATTAGTTGGAGTGCCAAGAAGCAATCCACTTTTGCTTGCAGCTCCATAGAAGCTGAATATGGGTCATTAGCTCACACTGTTGCATAAATCACCTGGATTTGCAAAGTTCATGATACTGGTATGCCACTTTTTATACTTCCTGATTTATGGTGTGATAACATCTCTGCCTTTTCATTGGCATCAAATCCAGTGTTTCATGCTTGCACTAAGCACGTCGAAATTGACTACCATTATATCAGAGAACTTGTTCTTGCACATTTGATCAAAGTTCAATATGTTTGTAGTCATGATCAACTTGCATACATTCATACTAAAGCTTTGACAAAATACAGGTTTCGGTATTTGTAGTCCAAGCTTCCTCTCGATTTTTTTTAGCACCAAATTAAGC
The DNA here is from genome assembly GCF_916048215.2 of Malus sylvestris. NCBI lineage: Eukaryota > Viridiplantae > Streptophyta > Magnoliopsida > Rosales > Rosaceae > Malus > Malus sylvestris. Next base: position 20,159,025 of record NC_062274.1, on the reverse strand, counting down.
TTGAGGGGGTGTAAAGAGTAATCAAATATAGGTGTAATGTTCTTTTCTCTTCTGTATAGTTGTTTTACTTGACTTTGTAATTGTTAGTATTGCTGAGGGTAAATATGTAAAGTGTTAGTTCTGTTAACACTATAAATACCAAGTGTATAACCAATTATTGTTCAATGAGAAATACAAGGATTAAAGTTAAAAGTTTTCTTCCTCTCTAAGCTTTCTCTGTAAGTCTCAATAATTATTACAAAGTTAATAAGATGTTTGAGTGTTGTGTAGCACTCGGTGTTATTAGTGTTTTAACTATTAAATTTAATTTCCGTAATTGTTAAATTTTTCTTTAATTTTGACCATTCATTTTTCATACTCAAAGTTATGTATCATCAGGTAAAAAGATTTGGAGTTCAGGTAAATTTTGGAGTTTTTAAGGAGTCGTGCATCGTGTCACTTATTCCATACAAGAACTTGAAACCTAAATATTATGTCATAATATTTTATGGGGTAAATATTAAATGCTCGTGTGATGAAGGTGTGCACATCTTTTGGCCGGTGCTACATACACCAATTTTATACACCGAATGATGTGGGACCTTCTATACTATATAATTTTTTTATTATAATTATCATCAAATTTCAACTTGAATTAAAACACAAACTTTATTAATGTCATATTATTTGGTGCACAAATTTTTTACATAAATTTGAAACATTATTCTTTGGGTTGTTTTATTAACATCCCACATATTGTTGAATACACCACCCATACTAAATACACCTCACATCTACTTTTTCAATCAAGATTTATCTTAGTACACCTCACATACTTTCCTATACTACCCTCACACCCCAAAATTTCTACGTACACCCCACTTTCTTCACATACATTCAACATTCTCTCATTGTTCATTCTCACCACACCTCCAAATTTCAAGACACTCGCTAAACATGCAAATGCTAATTATGAGGTCAACTACATGACATTCCATTGTTGGTTTATTTTACTGGTAGAGCACAAATCCAAAATTTGTATCCCTCTCTGTTACTCCTCTAGAGTCAATCTCACAATATTTTGACCCAAAAAAGAATGATAGGACATGCGTGAATTTTTTTTTTCCAAAATCATAATGGGAAGATTATAATGGGTTCAATTCTTTGTACTGTACAAAACTTAAAAAGAGTAGTGCCAACTGCCAAGCTTACCACTTAGAGAAATTGAAAATTTGTTTTGGAGTAGTTATAGATTTTGATAACAAAAAAATGTTGTAGTTCTTACAAAATCGATAGTGAAGTACGTCTGGTTACGAATTCGTAACATTTTTATTTTTATTTTTAGGATTTAGGTTTCTATCAATTTGGGGGGGGTTTTGTCAATTAGGGGTTTATTCAATTTCTTTTAAATTTTTTGGGGCTAAATAGTCATTTCATGTTAATATACATGAGTGATTTAATAATACATATTAATGTGGGGTGTATTCAACAATATGTGGAGTGTTAATAAAAAAAACTCTTATTCTTTTTCTTTACAAAAAAGAAAAACGAAATATTACATTGACCTTAAAAAAGCTTCAATCCCACAGGCAATATGATCGTTTTTTTTATTTTATTCCTTTCTGTTTTTGGACTGATGAATGAGAAGGAAGAATGAGATGACAAGGATAATAGATATAAGAAACGAAGAAGTTTCATATGGTTACACGGTTATATGTTGTAACTAATCTATTCATATTATAACAAGTGAATTCAGCCATGGCTTTTTAGCCAAAATGATTCATGAGATTGATATAACTCTTCACTTTGGTTTCTGACAATGAAAATCTATAGAAGTGGTCTTTGAGTTAGTCATCGTAAATCGTTTTGATTTTTCTGTGAAAAATATGTCAATATCCTTGTTAAGTTGAGGGATTGGTTTGACAAAAATCTCTTTAAAAGGGGTCACGTGACAACTTAACGAGAATATTGACAAATTTTTCACTAAAGAACCAAAATGATTTACGGTGAACAAACTCAGAGGCCACATCTATCGATTTTCATTGTCAGGATCAAAATGAAGAGTTATGACAGTCTCAAGAATCATGTTAGCTAAATATTGAACCCTATATTCGTTCCCTCGCATCAAAAGCAATTTAGGAAGAGTGCAAATTTTCTCAACAAAAAAAATGGAAGAATACATATGATGGTTTTTAAAATAAGAACTGCTCAGTTGAATAAGACCTTCATTTTCAACTAATTATGTCCCAAGGTCAAATATCATGCTCTCCTTAGGTCAGTGTGGGATTGTTGCGCTTTTTTAAAAAACTACTTTTGTTGTGCTTTAGTAATAATTCGTTAAAAAATAAAGCAGTTAAGTGTTTGATAAATTATACTTTTAAAAATGTTGTGAGTATAAAAAGCAAGGTAAAAGCATTTGATAAAATTTGATAGAAAAGTGGTATATTGTATATAATGACAAATTTGGACATATGATAGTGGGGGTGGTGGCGATGACAGCGATGGCGAGGGTTGTAGTGATGATGGTGTTAGTAGCGATGGTGGTGGCAGCAGTAACGACAAAGGTAGGGGTATGGTGGTGGTGCCAATAGTAGGGTGTGTATGGTTTGGGTGTAGAGATAACAATAGTAGTAAGGGCAGAGACATTGTCGGTTGTCATGGAGTGATGATGGTGGTGGCAATTATGGTTGTGGTGGTGGTGGTGTAAGGTTAGTATTTATTGTGGTAGGTGGTGGCAGTCACTTTGTTCTCCAAAAGATAAAATGTATGTAGAAGATTGAACACTATCATTTTTAAAACCTAATGAGGGTGTTATAGGAATTGAAATATTAATTAAAAGCTCAAATCTGCTTTTTATGAAAAACAACTTTTAAAAGCAATCTACAAGTTGCTTTAAAAATAAGGAAAACTAATGAAAATAGCTTGAAAATTTTTAGTTTTAACGATAATGACAAAATAAAGGGTAAAGTGAATAGTACCAAAATTAACTTTTTAGTGTAAAAATGTGGTCTTTCGTTAAAGTGAACAGTACCGAGAGCTTTTCATTAAAGTTCCCTTAAAAATATGCCGCCTAGAGGTTATTGCTTTTAAAATAAGCAGGATATTTTAATTTTACCAAATATTTTTTTTGTTGCTTAACTTAAGTGAAACAGTTTTAGGTAAAAAAGTAAGAGTGCTGATAAACCCACCTATTGTCTTATTTCTTCATCCACATTTTAATGAAAATATTAGTGACATTTTTACCCTTCTAGAAAAAGACTTTTAAATCCAACCCATTTTCTCTCCCTCACCGTCTCTCTCTTTTTGTCTCCAGCTTTCTCTCTCTTTTGTTTCATCTCTCTCCTCGGCTTCAACCGCCATGACCAAAAGTTGCTATTGGTCTAGTACTTTCATTGTAGAATAGAACTTGGCTGCTGAAAACTCAGCAGCAGCTCCTGGTGCTGACCAATCACATATGGACACATGTCTAATCTTAGACACGTGTCCATCTGTGATTTGTTAGCAGCAGGAGTTGTTGCTAATTTTCTCAGCAGCCAAGTTCTTTGTAACCTCATTATAGGTTTCATTTGCCCTTGTATCATTTTTTTCCCTTAAATTCATTTCATGTTCTAATACTTAGATGTTAATGACAGTTGGATACAATTAAATCTCGAAACCATGGGGTGGGTTTGGGTTTTGCCCTTGTATCATTTCAATCGCAAGATTGGGGATTTTGGGTTGGTGATGTTGAAAATAGAGGTGGAATGAGAATAGTGATGGGATGATAAGGGGGAAGAGGGTTAGTTGTCCTTCACAGGTTACTCTTTCTTCCCTACTGGTGGTAAATTACGGTTATCCTCACCTTCCAAGGTCGAGAAGACTCACAGAGACATTTCAACCTCCTCCTGGTCACAAGTCTGGCTTCCAAACCGGCAACGGGTTTCAAACCCAAGACCTCTAGTTTTTAATTTGAAGAAATCCTCGCAATCCACATTTAACCACTAAGCCACCAACTCGTGATTGACAATCAGGGGAAGGGACAGACCGAGGAGAGAGAGGGATGGGGGACAGATTAGCTGACAAATTGGAGAGAGACGATGGCTCCCCATTTTCACTCGGAGGCAGCTGGGTCTTGCTGTGCGGAGAGGAGAGGAAAGGGACAGAGGGAGTGTAGAGGATGGGGACAGAGAGACTGACAGCTTGGATAGATATAGGAGCTACGGGTTTCCACTGAGTGACAGAGAGATTTAGCTTGATCTTCTGCCATGATCCATGGGATTTTCTGCGATTTTAGAGAGAAGTATGAAAGGGGAGAGAGATAAAGAACGAAAAACATGCATATGTGCATTCATTAGGGTCAAGGGCTTATGCACAGAGTCGGTGAAGGACGAATGGCAAGGTCTGCGTTTTCACATTTCTCCCTTCATTCAAAAGGTCATGAACTCTTTTAGATTAATTGTTTTGTTTCTGATTTGCCATTTGCTTTGTTAAAATTACCATTCATATTTGGTTATTTCATTCAAATTGCAATGCATGTTAATAATTTTTTCGTTTGGGTGATAGGGTTAAGTCTCTGTTTTTGTAAATTAGGCCTTTGCACTGATATAATTTCTCTGTTTCTCCATCAATTTGTGTATAATTCATCATTTTTCTATTTAAAAATTGTTACAGATATTATGTTCCTTCATGAAAATTGTCATGGATCTTTGTAGATTGTTTAGTTCACCTTGGGATTCACTCTATTTCAGTTTATTGTTTTTAAATGTTGTTCACTGTTTTATTTGCCATTCCATTTATTAAAATTGTCATAGATATTTTTTCCTTCATTAATGTTGTCATAGATATTTTATATTGTTTAGTTAACTATTAGGGTTTCCTCTTAGTCTTTTGTAGGTTGTTTGGTTCAGCTCTAGGGTTAGCTCAGGTAGCATGTTAGCCACCAGAGCACAGGGCTTCCGCAAGAGGCCTACTAAGTATGGTGTGTTGGACCTCATGTATATATACACATAGCAAAGTCCAATGTTATAGCACACTTCTAGTGAGATATCAACTTTTAGAGTCTTGTTCTCCTATCCTATTGTTACGATCCGTTCCAAAAAATATTGTATTTTAATTCCTCAACGGTGGTAAATAACCAAAATGTCATTGAAAGGAGAAAGTGTTGATTTTGGTTGACCTTTTGAGTCATGACACTTGTGATCCATCAAATTAGCATATTATTACAGAACTCGAACACATAAATGAGTGATGCAAGCTGAATGGAATTCGAATTACAACAAAGATTTTACGAAACTACAAAGTTCAAGGGCGTTTAATAATTACAATCTTCTAGATATTTTCCTATTCTATTATTTTATTTTGTTGGGCTTTGGGCCTAGTGGGACCCACCCATTATTTCTTTTCTTGGGTCACCTTCACTCTCAATAACTTTCATATTTCTCTTATTTCTCTTCCCTTCCTATTTCTTCCCCAACTACTACACAAACACTGACGGCAGCTTCGTCGCTGTTCTCCGACAAACTAAGCCAACGTACTACCTTCTTCACCATGGACCTAACCCTAGTCTTTGTTTGGCGAAACTCTACCCCCAACGACGATTTGACAAGCTCCGATGCGGGATAACTTTCCTGTGTTTCCAGCGGAGCTAAGTCTTGAAACTACTACCATCTGATAGATCCCATTGAGTATATACATTTTCATATATTGCATGCGTGAAATGGTTAAGATCTTATGCAGATTCGAAGTGGACGACGAGAAACTGACTACCGATGAGGGTTTTCCAGCTAAACATCAAGGAATTAACCCTCAAAGCTACCACCATTATGTTCATCTCCATTCCAAGACTTCAAATATGTCAATGGATCGGACATAGGAGTAATGACAGTGGCACAGTGACGCCATAAAAATTATAACCAAAACAATAAAATCCAGCGAGGTTGCAGGGCGACCCGACTCAGATCCGGGTCAACCCCACCCGACAACTTGGTTCAAACCAGGTACGAACCTGATCCAAACATAATCCAACCCGACAACTCTGTCTGACCCTTCTTACCAGACATTCCGACACGTTTCCAAATTCGGGACGAAATTTTTCAGTTATATTTCATTTACTCTGGTACTAGTTTTAAAAGAATATTCCGTCTAACACGTAATATCCCTTTTTCGATGATGGACTATTCCGCTTCCGACAACCACCTCAGCTCTCGGTGCATGGAGGCACGTGCTGATCTTTCGCCATGTGCAACGGCATGTGGAGAACTTGAGATCCCTTCTTTGGTTTCTTTGTTGAATCCACATCCGCCTTTTGTTTTTCTAAATTTGACTATTTTAGTACAGATTCATCAATCATCATGTTTCATAAAAATACGTGATTTTAATTTTATCCTTTGTAATTATTGTAGTGGTTTCATACTTATGTGAAACGTATCTTGAGGACCTTTAAAGCCCGCAAGGCGGTTTCAATCCGACGACATGTTGTGAGTTAGTTTTTCTTTCTAAACTATTAGAATTTTGCCTACATACTTTGTATATATGAACACATTTTTTTTAGAAAATGAGAACAAGAGAGGGAGAGAGAGAACATGGGGGAGAAGGAGGTTTTTATTTTTGGTTTTTTATTTTTTTTAAAATTTTTTTTTTTATAAATATTAAAGGTATTTTAACATCACATGTAAGTGGGACTTCAATAAAAAACAGTAAAATGTGGACCTATGAAATTACATTATTATCCACCATTTTTTTTGTGCGATAGAAGACTAATTTATCTTTTCACCCTTTTTTTTGTCGACAAAGAGGGTTTGATTAATTAGTAGAGATTATATTATTTGTTTTTGAAAGTAATTTTAGAGCAAGTCCATCCCTAAAAAAATGTGCCAACACCAAGTCTATTTAATTCACTCAGTGAACAGTGATATACCTCAATAAACAATAAGGGTGCGTTTGTTGCACCAGACTGTCTTGGACTGGACTAGCTACAGGGATTAAGTTAGACTGGCTTAGACTAGACTAAGTTGGATTAACTTAGTGAAGCATTTGGTGCAATGTCGGACTAAGAAGCAGATAACTAAAAGACTCAAATATTATATTATTTAATCTATATTTATTTATATTTTATTATTAATTTATCACTTTTTTTGTTTCTAGAATCATCTCTCTATCTGCCAATAACTTTTCATTTTTTTTCATCTTAACCCATTCCTCTTTTCCTCCACCAGTCTCTCCCTCTCATCTCCCTCTTTGTATCTTGTTTCACCATTTTTCTAGAATTCTCTTCCTCTCCGTATACCTCTCCCTATTTTCCTCTGCCCACTTTCTCCCTCCCCTATCCCACTTTTCCTCATCCACTCTCCCTCTCTTTTCCTTATGCAGAGATTCTCACAAAGGGTTTTATCGGAGCTCTCCACCCAGCGCCTTCACCGATTTTCTAGGAAAATCTCAAATTTTTCTGGTGATTTTGCCTTTTTATTTTGAATTTGTGTGGGAATTCGTCTGCAGGTGCTTAATTATGGGGGTTTTGCATTTTTGTTTTGAATTTTAGGTATTTATTTTGAGATTTAAGCAATGGGTTTGAGATCTAGGCATGGGTAAGGGAGTCGGAGTTGCAGACGACAAAGGCGTGCAAACGATGTTAGAGATAGGATTAGGAATCCCATGCTTTTTGGGGGGTCTCACTAGGACGACCTAGCAAAGCACTTAGTCAGAACGAGTCCGACTTAGTCTTATTTAAGTTTAGTCCAACTCGCATCAAACACGGGATTAGGAATCTTAGCAAAGCAATCTAGTCCAGTGAACTCTAATAAGGGCAAACAAACATGCCCTAAAAGGCCAAATGCATTTCTACCTCTAATAAAAAACAGCCTAGTCAATTTTATTAAAATATTATTATTTTTATTATAAAATAATAATAAAAATCATTTATTTTATAAAATGAGAAGAAAGAGTAGTTTCCTCTGCTGAGATAAACACACTCCCTCACCCTCATCTCTCTCCAATTTATTCCATCAAAACCTATAAAAGAACATCTTTCCCGATTATTGTCAAAACCCTAGATTATTGAAAGTTCAGAAATTGTGGGCAAAGGAGGTTGTGCAGATCTAATTGAGGACGATCATAGACCAATTGCCTGGAACCCAGAAGAAAATTTAAAGAATTAAACTTTGATTTGATTTATTTCTTTACCGACGAGAGGTTGAAGGTTATGGGAAGAGCTGGCATTGACATTGACAACGTGGATCTGGTTGTGGCGACTGAGTTCAGGTGCTTGGTGATGAATGTCCCCACGGCCAACACCGTTGCGGCCGTTGAGCACAGGATTGCTCTCGTCAAATGGCCCGACTTTTAGATCTGTTGATTCTAGGCCAGCCTCTTGCTTGGCTTGGGCTGGGTGCCAACCTATTAGGTTGGGGTGGAGCAAATTGAAGGGAAGCCGGTCTGTTTTTTGGTCTGGGTGCCGGCCTAAGATCGGCGGTGGAACTGCTTTTATGATATGCTTTCATCTCATGCTTGCTTTTGCTTACATTAATGCGAGAGGTTTTTCTGTAACCATCACACGAGGTGGTACACCACGTGTCCACTCTCCATTAATGCAATTGTTTTATGTTATCTTGATGATTGTGGTTTATGTTTTGGGAACCTTTATTGGGAAATGTTTTACTACCGTGCATTACTTTCTTGGGAGTTGCCATGCTTATGCAATATTATGACTTGAGACATTATCCATGGCATGTTTTCGTATGATTTACTTGCTCGTCATATATGCTTGATGGTGTCCAAAGATGCTTTAATAGTAGTTTCTTGGCCAAGGACCAACTCTATGTGTATGTTCACATGCACCGGTGCGTTCATGCATTTACTTTGGATACAGATTAGGTGTTAGCATGTACTAGGCAAGTAGGACTTATATGGGAGCGCATAGCACCAATTTCACATATATGTAGTACTAGAACATAAACTTTATACACCTAGTCTATTCATTTCATAGGATCTTTACATAAACTCATGTGTCTGCATTGTCTGATGAGCATCCCATAATGTTGATTATTGATTTATGATTACTGCTGCTTGGATTTCGGCTTTCCGTTAGTGCTATGAAATATTATATTTAATGTTATTAACATTATCAATGACATACTCTGGAATTGTGATTCTACTTGTCTTTTTCCTCTAAATAATTTTATATTTCGAGTAAGAGTATTATTACATTATTCTTTTATCACCTCGTTTTGCATACTTACATAGTACAATACTATGCGAACTCATATTTGTTTTACAGCTAAGGGTTACCTACACTTTTGAAAAGAAAAGGTTTTAGAAAAACTATTACTTTGCCCACTCACATTTCTATTTTGCGCCCCTCCAAGTCCCAGTATTGATTTCCTAGTATGGCGAGAGCTTTTTGATGGTTTTGCCGACCTTGATACAACGTACGAATTTACTTTCCCTTTTTTGTATAAATGTCCATCATGTTCGAGATGAGAATATTACAATTTACTATTTATTTATGCTCTGGCATTCACATGTGTATTAATAGCTCCAACCCTTTTCTGCGCACTCACGATTAGTTTTATACTTAGACTTTTAGGTTAGATTTAATGCTCTCACACTTTTTCCACATCATCTACATTTTATGGCTTCGTTACTTTTTATGTATCGGCCAATACGATTTGATTCGAGTGTCATATGAACATTCTAGGTCAAGGTGTGTCACCTATGGTTTTAGAAAATTGTAATCACTCATTATTCGATCATAAGTCTAACAGTAAGTGATTATTTTACTTTTGTTATTTAACTTTCTCCTCCATCGTTGAATTAAGATCAAATGATAGATGACGATAATTTTCTTGAACCATGTGTTCTAGGAGAATGAGATTGATGAAATTTAGATGTTTTTGTTTTCTAATAAAAATTATTACTAGCAACGTCCTTTTCTTCTTATTCTTTCAGAAAATTGATAATGAGGAGGAGAACTAATCAAACATAGAAAATTGGGTTTAGAGTGATGAAGAGAGAGCAACTTACACGGTAAATAATATACTTCATTGGAACGTTCTATGCTAATGATAAAATATTATATAAATAAAAATTTACACATATCATTATATCATTAATAAAACGTAATATGATAATATTATGTACTCGTGTTATGAATGATTTCTCAAAAATGGGCACCAAACTGGAAGGGACAAGGATTATCTGCCATCCGACTTTCGATACCCTCCCGTGCTCTCCTGTTTGTGTAATTACGGTTAAGTCATGTCAACATTTTATATTACTATTCATTTTTGTTTTATTATCTCTATAAAAAAAATAATATAAAATATTAATGTGACTTAACCTTGATCACACAAAATAAGAAGACACGGAAGAGCACCGGAAATAAGAGAGAAGACAATCCTTGTCCAACTGGAAGGCATCACTGCCTTAAGAGTTATATCGGGAAGTATGACACCGAACGGGTTTTGGGAAACAAAGCTTTGATGGTTTGATTGTAGAACAGCTAGCTAGCGAGGGCCATCTAGTCTAGCCAACACACTCGTCTGTCGATGCATAGATTACAACATTGTTTTCTTTTTCTTAGTCAAGTTGTCAACTTGACAAGTTGTGAGTTTGTCAGTTGTTCCAAATAAACCACTCCTCTAACAGGATTCTCTTTCCTTTTTTTTCTTTTGCCTTCCATCTTTTCCTTTTACACTTTCTTATTTTATCTTTTTATTATTAAAAAAAATTAATATAAAATATTAACGTGACTTAACTGTCATCGTTCAAATATGAGAAAAAAAAAAGGAAGGGAAAAAAAAAAAGTGAGGATAGAATCCTATTCCTCTAAAATTTTCAATCATAAATCTGTCTCCCTCTCTCTCAACAAGTTGAGCGTAGAGTTAGCTAGGTGGGTCCACCTAAGCATAGTTCCTATAATCTTCCCTACTAATTAAACAATATCAAGAGACTAGTTTCTTGTTAAGCCTTAGTGTAGATCAATAGAAAAGGATCTCGCAATTATGTCAATTATGAGAGATCTTAAGGATCTCGTAATTATGTTCGTTCATAGTACATCGTACGGTTAGAAATTATTTAAAATTTAAAATTCAAATATAAATAGTACATAACGAAAACTGACCGCACAATATATAATAAACGAATACGATTGTGGTATCCCTAGGATCTCTAGGAAAAGAATCCGACAATCAATCTAAGTGGTGAGAGACGGTGAATTAATAACTAATAAGTTAGGATTAGAACATACCATATGGTAAATATATCGTGTTTGAATGGAAATACCCAAATGCACCGGTTTAAAACTTTAAATAAAAATTAAGCTTTAGTTTTTTCAAAAACCTCAACTGTACAAGAAGACAACAAGAAATCACAACGAAAGCCTTACCACAAAATAAATAGATTCTCGACAAGGATGTCCTACACGAGAAATTCACACCACCTGTCATTATATAAATGAAGAGAAGTTTTTTTTTTTTTTTTTTTTCAAGTTGTTAATTTTTTTGTTAAACTTTGTTTACTACCGTAATGTTTCGTGGTTTTTAACATTTAGTACATAAAGTTTTTTTAGTTCTAGAGTCATATCTAAAATGTAAATTTTGGACAGTCTCATATATCCGTTAGTCAAACCGTTAAGTTTTCAGTTAAGTGATGACGTGACGCCCATGTGGATAATGACTAGGCGCCACGTGTCATATAGGCCCACATAAATATTAAAAATTAAAAAAAAAAATTTCTGGGTTGTCCCCTACCTTAACCCCCGACACCCATCATCCTTGCCCTCTTCTCTCGCTTCGACGCCATCCCCAAGCCCTCCCTCCCTTCTCTCATGTACCCACTCAACCCTCTTCAATCCCCCGCACATCCAACCTTCCCCTTCCCTCTTCGACTCCACTCTTTTCTCCCCTGATCCTTCCATATTCTCTCCCTTACCACCATACCCTAACCCCACCCATTTGATGGGTAGTGGTCAACAAAACCCAGATTTATGGCCGAAGAGTCACATCCACCAGATTTGTCAACGGTGGAGAACAAAACCCAGCGGCAAGAGAAGACGGTGATGGTAGCGGCGTTTCGAGTAGATGAAAGGAACCCGTCAATTGCATATGGCAGCAACCTCGACCGGTCAGATGACAACGTTTCACCTTGATTGCAGGTCTGAGGCTCCGTTGGACTATGTGGACCGGGAATTTAAGGAATGGACGCTCAGATGTCTCTGATTTGATGAAAAAGGCAAGAGACTTAAAAATGGTTGTGAGATCTAAGATTGAGGGTTTTCGTTGGTTTTGAAGAAATCAGAGGCATTGTTTGGGTTTTCTGTGAAGTGGAGGATGCAGAGGGAAGTGGGGTGAGGGTGAGGGTGAGGGTGCATAGGAAAAATCTGGAGGTGGGTTTAGATGAGGGGCTGCTGGTCCACGGGGATGTCCTCCTTGGCTTGGATCTTGGCCTTGACATTGTCGATGGTGTCGAAGAGCGGAGAGAAGCAAGAGCAAAGAGAGGTTGAGAGATAGAGAGAGTGTGTGCAGGGGTAGGGTTTTTTTTTAATTTTAATTTTTTTTTATAAATACTTTTATTTAATTATTTATTTTAATATTTTAATATTTTTAATGACACGTGGCGCACAGTCATTGTCCACATGGGCGCCACGTCATCACTTAACTGGAAACTTAACGGTTTAACTAACGGATGTATGAGACTATCCCAAAATTTACACTTTAGGTATGATTATGAGACGAAAAAAACTTTATGTACTAAATGTTGAAAACCATGAAACATTAGGGTAATAAACAGAGTTTAACCCTTAATTTTTTAACCATGTAGTTCACCACTTGTATAGTGATACATAGTGTTCTATTTTGTATCCCGGACACATTGAATTATAGTAGGGAAAAAAAAAATTTAATATGTCCGGAACATGAAATAGTACACCACATGTAATTATCCATTAAATTTTGGTCCAAATGTTAAGCAAAGATATTAGTGGTAAACCATAAACAAAGCAAACACAAAACAAAAGAAGAAAACATTGGTTAAAGGTAGATGAGTTGGAGTGCAGTCTGGCAGTGTGACTTTCGCGGAGACCCTCTGAAAAAGAAAAGTATTAAAATAAATAATACATCCAGTATTATTGGACAGGTAAGCAGGCACTTGCATGAGCCCGCCCTACTGCCTTCCATGCATCATCATTCATCAGTCTCTCCCTATAAATCCACACACTAATGTCTCATAACATACAAGCCAAACTAAGATACTCCCTTCTTCTTCTTCCATAAATATAATCAAGATGGCTTTGTCATCAAGAACGCTCGTAGCTTCCATGCTTGTCTCTTTTCTGCTTCTCCAATATCTCACTAAAGCAGCTAATCATCAATATGAGACGGTAATATATCGACACATATATACCATATGTTTCTTTCAACTTTCAAATGGTGTATTCAAATTTTCTTCAATGATTTAAGAAAATATATGAATTGAGAAGTATTTGTACCTAACTATTTTCAGATGGACGTCAATGGAGCACCAAGCCCCCAGGCCCCGACATTAGGTACGTCACGCTCTTTCATCTTCGATTCTCTTGCTAATCTCACCGTTACTGTGATTATGACCATTTAATCTATTGACATCCAGTCTTTAAGAAAATTTGAGTTCATATCTTACCATGAAAGTTGTTAGTTATAATTTCTTATGTCCAATTAATTAATTGTGCAAAATATATGTGTGCAGATTGTGGGGTGGCATGTGAAGGAAGGTGCAAACTATCATCGAGGCCTCGTCTCTGCAAAAGGGCATGTGGGAGTTGTTGTGACAAGTGCAATTGTGTTCCTCCAGGCACTTCTGGCAACTATGAGTCATGTCCTTGCTATTTTAACCTCAAAACCCACAATGACACCCGCAAATGCCCTTAATACGCTTGTAAGCAATGCATAATGAAACTTTTGAAGTGAGAGTAATAATTTCCTTTCTATTATTCAATTAAAATTTCACCAAAATAAATAAAACGATAATGTTTTGGCATGGAGATTGTATTAAGATTGCATTGTAACTTATAAAAAACTTTTTTTTTTTAAAATTCTTTTGTTTTATTTGATGAGTATTCAATTTGTTGGATGATGTATTTTTATTTGTTTTTTAAGTTATCAATAATTTTTTGAAGTTCCCTAATTATTTAGTAAATTAACATAAACATGTCGTAAGTGGTGAATTGCCCTAGTAAATAGGATATTCCTCTTCAACCTAACGTATCTTGAGTTTAAATTCTTCCTCTTCTAGAAAATTGTAGCAACAGTCTCTCAACTTTAACTCAATTGGAGCAATGGTTTCTCAAAAAAAATTCATGACCATTGGTCTCTTAACTCGTCAAAACGTGCAACTATGGTCATTTTCGTCAAGTTCGTTAGAACATTTTCACGTTCCATGCACGTGAGGCTAAATCAAGGGGCAAATATGAGAAAATTGTAGAAATAGTCCCTTAACTTTAACTCTATTGGAGAAATTGTCCCTCAACTTTAACCAAATTGGAGCAACGGTCTCTCAACTTTAATCCAATTGTAACAATGATTCTTCCAACATGACTCGTTCTGATAGAGTTTATGAAAAAGATCATAGTTGCACGTTTTGAGAAATTAAAGGACCAATGGTCATGGATTTTTAGTTGAAAGACCATTGCTTCAATTGGATTAAAGTTGAATGACTATTGCTACAATTTCTTTCATTACTTTAACTTAGAATAGTAATATCACTTATAATAAATAAATAAAACATAAATATATCATGCAGTTTAGTAATCCCCTCTGCTCGATATACACCATATGGTCGTAAAGTTAAATTCTTGTGTGAGATAAATAATCTACGTATGGAGTTATAACCTCTCCCGGAGCACGTGTATAAACATACATATGCATTACATGTTGGTGTATTTCCTTCTTTCCTTTTTCGATTATTTTGCTCCTTTTGTTTTTTTCCTGAAAATTATTTGGCTCCTAGATCACACGTATGTATTGTTAATCATGCTTAGTGATAGTGAGATTTTCTATAATTAATTTAATCCCGACAGTTTTCAAAGTTCACACTCGATTGGTCAAATGAATCTGAGCTGTGCATCCCCAATCAAATAAAAAAGAAGAGCTGAGCTGTACGTCACTCTACCAAATAACTACTCCCATACGGAAAATAATCATTGCCGGATCCTTTTTCTGATTAATTTTCATTAGGTAATATTTATATTTAATTTTAAATTTTAAATTATTTCTGACTACATAATATACGATGAATTGATATGATTACAAGATCCCCCCATACAACACAACTTGAACTCGGCCACCAAATATTCTCTTTTTTCTCAGAGATCTTTCGGTGTACTTCGCTATTACGTGACGATATAATCTTAACTACATATTATTAAAACTTTAATTAAAATCTTATAAATTATCTTTTAATCACCCTAATAAAAACCGAATAGAAATTAAAACCAAAGGTAGTAATATAATTTCACACAAACTAAATATTAATTTTTTTAAGCCTCACCCACATATGATTATAACATATCTCTAATATTAAGAAATTAAAAAAAAATAAAAAAATAAAAAATAAACCCGTATCCCCTCTCTTCCAACTCACACATTATCTCTCACTCTCTTCCTCTTTCCTTCTATTTTAAAAACAAAAACAAAAAATATGTGCTTTTTTTTTTTTACCAAAAGAGAAAACGTTACAATTTTATATAACATACAAATTCTAAAAGGTGTTAGGCGTTAGTGGGGCGGTGATTGGGACCTAGCGCTTTGGCAGCTAAGCTGGGTCTAAGTGAAACACCCCGACTTGAATGTCCACCTGAACTCCGAATTAAGCTGTGTTGGCCAACACCCGGAAGTTGACGAAGCCATAAAGTATAGTGATGTGGAAAATGTGAATAAATTTAAACCTAAAAGTGCCTAAATAAGAGTGCGCATGTAAGCAGGAATGAGGTAGGATAATAATTATACCAGTAAAGGTAGCCACCTATACTAAGATTTTCCAAGAATTAATCTTCATCAAGTAATCACATAACGTCCATAATCGCATAATCTCGAATAAGCAAACATATCATATCAAGTGCTCATCGACACATACTGATACACGAGTTCCTGCAGACATATTTTGACATGAACATGACTGGGTGTAACAATGATATATGCTCTAGTACTACAATCACGTGAAGACTGGCACAATGCGCATCATATACGAGTCCTAATTGCCTATAGCAATCTAGGACATGACTAGTACCTACAATGGATCCAAAGTGAGCGTACGGTGCGATGTGCACATACACGTGAAAGACTGACCCTAGCCCGAGCGAGTACTAACGCCGGTGCGACAATGATGAACAATTAACATAAATACAATCACATAACAGTAAATCGATAATTCACATCGACATAATAGTAATAAATAAAATATTAATTAAAATCCCATAAAAGTACGCATACATGTGCATCCCGTAGGATTTATGATAATTTCCTAATTTTCTATTATTTCGCTAATTCTTATAAACATTAGTCTAATCTAGGCATACGTAGGAAATTCTTTTTCAAATGTATAAATGGAAACTAACAATCATATATATATATAAAAGAAAGATCCACTCACAGTTACTTGCGATGTCACATTTGTTCAAGCTAGAAAGCTAGAGTCTCCGATAGTAAAAATATTCCAAAGAATATTCCTAGAATATTTTGAGCCCATTTCATAAATGGGCCGGGCTGGAATTATGGCACAAAGGCTTGGGCTTAAGGTTTGGGCCGGGTATGGGCTTAGGCCTTTTTTTTCAGGTTGGGTCGAGTTGACCTGGTTCTTGTCGCCGGTTTTCGCAAAGAAGAAAGCCAGAACTTTAGAAGCTCCGTTCATCCCCAAAACTCAGCTAAACCTAGCAACCCAATATATGAAGTTAAAGCTCAAGATTTGGCCAGAAATATACCATTGGGTTCCTCGACCGTGGCCAAAGTTGGCCAGAAAATAGCTCAAAATTGCCGGAGTATTTCCCCAAGGTGTTTTATGCGTCCAAAACATCGCCAAAACATGTATACAACTCAAAAATTGAAACGGTGATATGGGTGTATGAGTAGGAGAGAGAGAGAGAGAGAGAGAGAGAGAGAGATGAGGTGGAGTGAAGGAGGAGAGGAAACCCATGGCAAAAAATGAGAGGAGAGTTTGGGTGAGTGTGGTGAGGTGGCAGCAAAGGAGTGGAGGAAGTGAGGTGAAAGAGAGACCAAGGTATCTGGAGGTGAGGATCCAGAACAAGGGAAATGAGTGAGAGTCCCATGTGGGTGGGTCTCACTGGACAAAAAACTAAAAAAAAATGTTAAAATAATAAAGGGCCAATTACCTAGAATAGTGAAATTATTAAGGTACCTTATGACTTCGTAAGTCCGTAAAATCCCCATAGTAACTCCAAATTCAATTTCGATTGTGCCTACGTGTTCATATCGTCGCGTACTACACAAATATGCCAACAAAATGAATCATACGTCTCTCTCTAAACAATGGTCAACGGAAATCAATCCTTACCTCTAGGGGCATTTTCGTCAATTCACTCTTTTAAAATTAATAAAATCGTAAAATTAGGGACGGGTTGTCACACTAAGGCATTGGTGGCTAAACTAGGTCTAGGCAGGAGTAGAGTGAGAAAATGTTACAAATCTTAGTGTTCTTGTTCTGGGTTTTGGCTTTGAAAAATGGAAGGTGGGAGTTGGGAATTTTGGATGCCGAGGGGCAATCGGGGAGACGCATAGGATGAGGAATAACAAAAAGTTAACGATATTAAGGTGTTTAACTAGGTGGACATGTGTCATCCTTTTAGAGAGGCTACAACTTTTTATGGGTGCAGAAGATTTCTACTAGTTTTGTAAAGTTTGCAATCTTAGTTACTTATGTTAACTTTATGTTAAAATGTAGGGTAAATTATATTTTGCACCCTCAAGTTTGGGTGCAATTGCAACCATGTACATCATCTTTAAAACATTACAATTTGATACATCAAATATAATTTAATTGCAATTTCATACAATCAGTTACATAATTTGTTAGACTGGTTGTTAAGTAATGATGTGGCAGTTATGGGACACAGTTTTTAATAAGGTGGATGCCAACTTTGTGCCATGTGGATACAAATTTAAAAAAAAAAAACAATTATTGAAATATTTAATAAATTAAAGGGTAAATTACATTTTCATATCTCAGGTTTGGGTTATATTTCAATTCCTTACAACATCTTTAAAACATTTCACTTTCATACCTTAAGTACTATTTTATTTCAAAATAATACCTCCGTTACATTTTTCATCCATTGATCCGTTAAATGTTGACGTGGCTGCCACATATATGCCATGTGGCTGCCAAATGTCTGCCACGTGGCAGAAAAAAAATATTTTTTTTAAAAACCTGAATTTTTACAAACAAAAAAAAAATTGAAACCCCAGCGACCCACATCTGCAAGAAGAAGAAGAAGAGGAAGACGAAGGAAGAAAGAAAGAAAAAAACCCCAAAATCCCCCATCACTCACCCCTGAAAATCCCACCCAAGATTAGGTGGATCTACCATAAAACCAGTCCAAAAATCATCTCAAACTCGTATTTTCAAAACTCACCCACACTGAAAATCACCAGATTGCGGAAGGAGGAGGGTCGCGCAGGGAGAGGGGGGAGCTGGGTCTCAGGCGGGGGAGAGAGGACGGGAGGAAGGTCGAGCGGGGAGAAGGGGAGCTGGGTCTCCGACTGGGGGGGGAGGGGGCGGGCGACAGGAGAAGGGTCGTGGGCGGAGGGTTGTTTTTTTTTTCTTTTCTTACTCCCTCCTCTTCCTCTTCTTCTTCCTGCTGCAGATGCGGGTCGCTCAATTTTTTTTCCCTTCTTCTTCTTCTTGCAGATGTGGGTTGCTTGGGGGGGGGGAATGGATAGTTTCAATTTTTTTTCTTTCTTTCTTCCTCCCTCTTCTTCTTCTTGTTCTTGCAGATGTGGGTCGCTGGGGGGAGGGATAGTTTCAAATTTTTTTTCTTTCTTCCTTCCTCCCTCTTCTTCTTCTTCTTCTTCTTGTTCTTGCAGATGTGGGTCACTGGGGTATTCAATTTCTTTTTTCTTTTCTTTTTTTTTTTTGTAAAAAATCAAGTTTTTTAAAAAATATTTTTTTTACCACGTGACAGACATTTGGCAGCCACGTCAGTATTTAATAGATCAATGGATGAAAAATGTAACGGAGATAGTATTTTGAAATAAAATAGTACTTAAGGTATGAAAGTGAAATGTTTTAAAGATGTTGTAAAGAATTGAAATAGAGCACAAACCTGAGGTATGAAAGTGTAATTTACCCTAAATTAAAATGTCCAAAAAAAAAATTAATAATCAACCCCATCCCACCGCCACTGCCACCACCACCCGACACCTCTTCTCTCTCTGCTCCACCCCTTCTCCCCTCCTCCTCCATCCCCACACCTCTTATCTCTCAGACCAACCTCATCGTCCACAACCACCAACAACACGCCCCTCCATCACCATTAACCCTCGAAACCACACCCACCACGACCAAATCGCAGCAATTCAAATCTGGTGTGGTTTGAAATTTGGAATTTCTCGGATCCGTCGAAATTGAAAGCGACCGTGGCTAAAATCTGGCGTGGTTGAAAGAGGGAAACCTAAGTCAACACGTGGGAGAAAGAATGGTGGGTATGGTTGCAGCTCTGCTGTGGCGACAACTCTGGGTGGGTGGGTGGGTGGGTGGGTGGGTGGGTTCTTTTGTTCTTCTTATGTTTCAATGGGTGGGTTCCAGAAGTGGGTTAGCATCATGGCTTTGAACAACGATGTAGCCATGGCTGAGATGCCAA
This sequence comes from Malus sylvestris, assembly GCF_916048215.2. NCBI lineage: Eukaryota > Viridiplantae > Streptophyta > Magnoliopsida > Rosales > Rosaceae > Malus > Malus sylvestris. Next base: position 20,139,227 of record NC_062274.1, on the reverse strand, counting down.
GAGAGCTAGAAGATTCTAGATTGAATCCAAGGTTGTGGGTGTTGGGATTACGAATAATGAGGTCTCCACCGCTGCCAATTGAGTGACGACTCATGGTTTGATGAGGATACGTTTCAACCCCAAAAGGGGATATGGCGTTTGTGTGTGCTTTGGATGGTTGGGATTTCCGCATTCGTGAGTGCAACGGCTTTGGTGAAAGCTTTGTGGGTACTCTAATTTTGCAACAAAGATGATTGTGGGGAACAATGTCCAAAATGCCATTTCGCCGATATTATCGGTTTTTCACGTTACCGATATTTTAATAGGTATCCAACGGGTTTTCGTCAAAATATCGCGATATTACCGATATTTTAATAGGTATCCAACGGGTTTCCGTCATCATAGCTGCCAAGATCTGCGCCCCTCTCTGCAATCCACGCTCAGACCCATCAAAATGAGCAATCCATTTTCTCCAGAGGTGGCCGGAATATGGGTTGGGTGTCCTTGGGGTCATCGGGGTTCCTCTGCATGTCGCCGTGCTTCCCAGAGATGGAGGAGAGGGAGGAAGAGTTCAGGAGGGTGGTGGAGATGCTACACTGGCATCGGGGTGGACGAATTTGGGTGGGCCTTGGTGTGGGTGCAATCGGGGAAATGGAGTCATCTGTGCGTCGGCGTGCTTCCCAGAGACGGAGAAAAGGGAGGGAGAGTTCAGGAGGGTGGTTGAGATGCTGCGCTGGCATCGGGGTGGACAAATCTGGGTGTGCCTGGGTGTGGGTGCAATCGGGGAAATGGAGTGAGAGAACGAGAGTTCGAGAGAGAGATAGAGTTGAGAACTAAGAAAGAGTAAAGGGTCCGAGAGAGACTCGGGAAAAGAGAGAGAGAGATAGGGTAAGGGTTAGTGGGCTGCCACGTGGCAGCATGACGGAGAGTGAGAATCAAGATGGAGGGTCTAGATTAGATTAGGATAAATGACTCAATTGCACAATTTATATAATTTCAGGGAAAGAGTGAAAATATATAATTTCAGGGAAAAGGTGAAAAACTAATAATCAACTTAAATTAGTTAAATCCATCATGCAATGCATTTCCTTCCATTTTTTTGTGATAAACTAATAGATAATTGACTAAATAAACATCATACAAAGTTTCAATAAAAATTTCCAAGTTTTTCTTACAATTTCCGTGGTTTCCATATTATTTTTATCGATATCGATAATATCCTGATATTTCCATCGATATTTCCGTGTTTTTGGACTACCGATATTTCCGATATCATCGATATTTAATACCTTAGTGGGGAATAAAGGTGAGGTAAGGGATTTCAAGATGGTTTTGAGTGAATCTGAGCTGGGATGTGGGTTCTTGGTTCTAGGTTGCATTTCAATTTGAGTTTCCTGTTGTCGATGTTTTTAAATTTGATGAGGATGTGGGTTCTGGGTTTTTGGTTTTGGGTATTGGGTTTTGGTTCATCATCGTCGATTTCCACAAGTCAAAGTTGAAGACGATGTCGTCTCTTTTTTTTTTCTTATCTTCTTCTTCTTTTTGTAAACTTTTTCTTAAATTGTTCTTAACCATTTGATACATGTGTGGCAGCCACGTCAACGTAAATATGTCTCATCACTTGCCACATCTTCACTTAATAGATAATTTAACATATTTTTTAACGGTCGTATAAAATTGAAATAAAATAATAACTAAGTTATGAGATTGAAATGTTTTTAAAGATATTGTATGAGGTTTCAATGACATTCAAATCCAAGAGGATAAAATATAATTTACCCTAAAAAGTAACAAAAATCAATTTACAGTGGGGAGAAATGCTAGCTACATTCTCCTCTTACCTTTCTCTGCGGACCCTTTTTCCTACCCGCCTTCCCCATTCATTGGTTGCCATATCACTTAAAACAATGTATTAAATGTTTTTTAAAAACATGTAACTCCTATTCCCTTTATAACCCCTTATAAATCAATTCAAACTCATCATTTATTTTATCTAAAGTTAAACACTCCTACTCCCTTTCTTCTTATCTTTTATTTTTTTTTTATCTAAAGTTAAACACACCTTAAACTCTAATTTTCACGATTTATCTTTCCCCTTCCCCATCTTTCGTCCATAATCCCAACTCCACGGACACCAATATGATATCCTCGTTTTTTTTTTTTGTGATTCTGTCTAAACTTTGGGGCTGCAAAAGGAGGGATTTGGAGATTGAGATGGTTTGAATTAAATGGTCATCGCTAACATTGTTTTAAAAATCTCTGCCTAGCGCCCTCCAGATCCAGCCTAGGCATTAGGCGATTGGTCACCGCTCCAATTAATGTCCAGGTGTTTGAAATTAAGAAATAACGCCTAGACTTGTTGAGATGCTAGCCTAGCCCGGCTAGACTCGCCTAGGTCGCGACTCACTTAGATAGAAAATAAATAACTTTCAATTTGCTTTTTTTTTTTTTCCAACAAATTGTAAGAAACTTATTGAATACTTAAAATGAACACACATTATATGCTTGTTCCCCATATTTTCATTAAGTTTCAATACTTCATAATATATATGTCATTTTATTTTGTAGTTTATGATGAAATTATACATATTTTAAGTATAAAAGACACTTATTTACACGAAATAGAATATATTTATTTAAATCTGTCTAGTCCACCTAGACGCTCACTTGGTCGTTATGCTCCAACCCACTTTCGGACTAATGTTTAGCGCCTTTTAGAACCTTGATCGCTGATAGAGATTTCGATGCGAGGAGAGTGGCGATCCGGAGAGGACCCTGGAGGTAGTGGTGGCTGAAGTGAACAAAAAGGTCGATGGAGGTGACGGTCTTTGATTTCAGAGGGGCGTGGAGATGATGACCATTGACGACTGCTCAGCAAATATGGTCACAATTTTTTTGATGACGAATTTGAGTTTTTTTTGTACCACGGTTCAATTTCTGTGATGTGGGTTTGGGGATTAATTGGTGTGGGTTGAGGTTTTCTGCAATTTAGAATTGATAAACATAAACGTGAACATGTGGGTTTGGGGATTTTTGTTGGAATAATAGACGGCCAGGCCAGGCTCGGGGAAGGAGACTTTGAGTTTTTTATTTTTAATTTTTGGTGAGTTTACTGAGCGAAGGAAAAAAAAAAGGAAAAAGGAAATACATGTTTTTAAACACATTAAATGAATAATGTTAGAGATATTAAATTTTTAAAAGTGCATTTTTGCTCATCACTATTTAATGTGGTGTATGCTCACCACTTATTTTCACTGTTAGATGATTTTGATTTTTGAGATTTGTGCCTATCAATTACACGAATTTGAAAATTCAAACTTATCTAATTGTGATAAATAGGGTGGTGAGCATACACCACACTGACTGGTGATGAGCAAAAATGCTCCTAATTTTTAAACCAAATTTGCAAACCAAATGATATGTCACAAGTAAGAAATAAGTATTTTAATCAACATTTTAGTAATAATTCAATCGTCAACATCCACATCATTTTGTTTAAATATTTTGTCTCCCTCACATACATGACCTCACATTAAATGATAGTGGAGTTTACATGACAACCAATAACTGGGAAAGAGGAAAAGGCAAGAGAGATAGGTAGCTAGCATTCCTCTTACAAGAAGATTGGGAACTAGTCCCCACCTCCTCCCACCTCTTGTTCCCACCCCTTCTCCCCCAACCCCAATGGGGGTTTTAGCCTCCATGAGACTACTATATTTGAAGTTCTAATTAGAAATTTCATCCATAATGAGTCAGATAATGGGACTAGATCTACAATTTGGGTTAGCAACTTCCTTTTTTGGGTAGCAAAAAATTAGGCTACAACTAGCCCCAAAAAACAGTGGGTCCCACGAAAAAAGTAGCAACCTATGTGAGTCAAATTTTACCACTCCCTTCACTTGCCAATACACTTACACTATACTTTTATTTATTTATTTTTTATTCTTCTTTTTTACATATTTTTGTTCGAAAGGTCCTCCTCCATTTTGTTTGTAAGTTTAATGCTTAAGACATAAAATGATATAAGATATTATACTAAAAGGGCTTACTTTTATTAATTTCAAACATTATTCTAAAAATCTCCATCTAGCATTGTCTAGGCCACACCTAGGAGCTAGGCGGCTAGTTACCGCCCCGATTCATGCCTGGGCGTTTGAAAATTAAGAAAGGGTGCCTAGACCGCCTAGGCACCCGTCTAACCCGTCTATACCCGCCTAGGTTGCGACTCACTTAGACAGAAAATAGATAACTTTCATTTGCATTTTATTTTTTTCAATAAATTGTAATAAACTTGTTGAATACTTAAATGAACACAGATTATAAGTTTGTTCTCCATATTTTCATTATGTTCCAGTACTTCATAATATATATGTCATTCTATTTTGTAGTTTATGATGAAATTATATATATAAAGTATAAACAAGCATTTATTTACACGAAATATAATAGATTTACTTAAATCCGCCTAGTCCGTCTAGGTGCCCACCTAGGCCCCGCCTAGCAGCTTAGGCGCTAGGTCCCAGCCCACCGCCTGATTAGCGCCTAGCGTCTTTTAGAATCTTTCAAAATAAAAACACAATACATATTAAAATGACATTGACAGTTTAGAGACTTAAACACAAAACATAAACAAACAACATACCTAAATTGTAAAGGCATTACAATTTAATTATTTGAAATAATACACAAGGAAACACACTTATACTGTAAAGCCATTACAATTTAGTTATTTAAATGCTACAAGCACAAGACTTAGTCTCTATGTGTATGTCCATTCTACATGTGTGCAATGAAATTATTTTGGAAAACGAAGTGGGCATTTGGATCTTCCAACAGATGAGATTGAGATAAGAGAATCTAATCCAGCGAACGGTTCATAAGTGATGAAATCTAATTTTGACAAAATTTGTATTTTTTTTTAGATTGAAAAGTTCATAAAAAAAAAATTAAGATAACACACATTGAAACACCCAACTATATATTTAGTACACCCAATTAAATAATCAATGCTATCAAATGAACAAATTAGTCTATCCGATTGAAACAATCAGTATAATTTGACGTACCAAATGAGATGTAAAAATAGAATATATCAATTATTTCATTCACTCAACACATAATGTTATACATTACATTTTAAGTAGTTCCCTCCCTAGTCAATGAGAATTTTTATAGCAAAGTCCGCATGGACACCGTACAAAAACTCTGCAGATGAAAGTGTGCGTTGAGAAATTTTATGGGTACAAATAGATTGAAATTAAAATTGTAATGTACCGTATATCATATGATTCAATTACCATTAACCTTATAAGATAGGACATTGCTTGGTTCCTGACCAGTAAAAATTTAATTTTCTCACCCAATGACAAGGACCAATTAATTGTCTTTTCACACTGGCACAGTAGGTGGAAACTCAAAATCTTTGGGTAAGAGGTGGCGCTATGAGTTGTGTTTGAGTTTAGGTAGTATTATCCACGCACTCATTTTTATCTTGGACACATCACTCTCAATTTTTTGCATTATGATCAAATAAATTGAAGAAGAACAACAGACAAAAATTAGCAAAAGTATGCGAAAAGTAAAAAACATGTGTGAATAGCAACCCCATTGAGTTTATCCACTTACTTCTGTGTCATGACACACGATAATAATATTTTAAAAATAATAATGTAATAGTAATTAGTCATACTAAACCAATACATACTTGTATCATTTCATAACAAAAAGTCACACTTGGATAATCTTACCACTATATAAGCAGTGGCAAATTCAAAAAAAATATTCTTGGGGGGTTAATGAGGAAATAGAATGCGCAGAGTGCAAAAATTTTGTACGAAAGCCTATGGCATTTAGTCAAACAGTTAGTGGGCTACAGTCATCGGTTGAGCCATATTGCGTGCCTATCGGCAACTTCCAAGCGGGTCTTTCAACACATGTCAATATACGCAAGAATGTTTGTCGATAGATGACAACAACACATACACAAAAGGCAATAGGCAATGTTGAGTGATGCAGAGTATCACTCAAGCATTTGTCCCACACCTTATTTGCACAAAGCAAGGGGTCATCGAAGGCACTCCTCATCAATTTTTTCGGTTGCTACTAATAATAAGCTCACTATTATGTTATGAGTGGAAAAAAAACCTCCTAGAAAGGGTGGAAAAAACTCCTCTTGTTATCTTTTTATTTTAGTAAGAAATCACATATTGATTTTATGTCATATACTAAGAAAAAAAATTGAAAAGAATGATTTTCATTACTCTAAAAATCTCATTTTTTTACTCCCAACTTTGGATAACAGTCGAAGCCCAAACGATCCATAACCTAATCCACTCGAAGCCCATTACTATGCTCGAAAAGCCGTCACAATTCAAATGATGAAACCTTAACGGCTAGTTTAGCCAACGTGTCAAATTCGACGAACTGCACGCGCCAACGGTCACATTCCCGTTTCGTTTAAGAAACCCCGTTCACAAAACCACCTCTTTATAATCCTTCCAAACTTTATCCCAAAGCCATCGACTTTTCTCGTCTCTTTCAAGAATTTGAATTTCAGCGCCCACTGCTTTCTTTCTCCGATCTCCAACTTCCGATCCGTCGATCTTTTTCCGGCGACCCTTTCCGTTTCTCAGCGACTTTTCAATTCGGATTCAATGGAGACTCCATCGTCAATCAGGAGAGTCACGAGGTCTCAGACATCGGTCGCTCAGAACAGCAGCAACCCCCTTTCAAGTGAGTTCTCTCACTTTCTTTTGTTTCCTTCCAAACAATCGAATGATCGTGGAAAATAAAATATGGGTACTTAGGGTTCATGATGCATGGGTTTTAATGGGTTTATCTTATCAAAAATCTGATTTTCTTTTCTTGAATATGTAATTTTCAATCAGAATCGGGACTTTTAATACTTGGACTTTGATGGGTTTATCATAAATTTGATTTTCGTATCTTGAATCATTAAATTTTCAATCAGAAATCCGGATTTTAATACATGGTTTTCAATGGATTTTGCTTTTCTTTTCTTGTTTTGTTAATCTTTCTTCAGGAAAGACTGAAGATTCTGAGAAGGCTCTCTCGAAATTGAGACCAACAAATGGGAAGCAACAACAAGATCGGTCTGCACTGATTGACATCACCAACGATTCTCCGATAGTTGGACTTGCAATGGGAAGCTTGGAGACTCCATCGTCGGCCATACTCAAACAGAGAAGCTGCAGAGCCAAGAACACACCTGGGTCTGGAGAGGCCTTGCTGAGAGGTCAAGTCAAGACCCTTTTGCAGCAAGTTGAAGAGGAGGCTGAGCTCTCAAAGATATCGCTCGAAAGCCGCCCTATTTGCCTTATTCAAGGCCTTATCGCCAACTCTCCGATGGGACTCCTCGCGCCAACGCCAGCGAACACGCCACAGGTCTCTGATCTCTCTGTTGGTGCAAGCGGAAGCAACAAAGTTGGTCCGAGTTGTGAGCAACCTTCAGTTGTTCAAGAACAATTAATTTCGCAGGTTGGTTTCTTCACCTATTTTTCATCTGGTGCAATAATCTGATTGTATTTACTTGTTTTAACTTTTAGGTTTGCCTCAAAAAATTGTAAATTACTGATTATTTTTTTTTCATCCATGCAAATGTGGTAGGTGGTATGTGACATCTTTGAAGGAAAAAATCAGGGGAGCCTCGAATCTCAGAAGAGTATCCTGAGCCGCTCTCTGCTGCTGGATTTCTCCGAGAAGTCTGAAATCTCCTCTCTTTCATCAGAGTGCTCCTCTGTGATTACTGACAGCAAGGAGAAGTCATCATCCCCAGATGATGACAATGCATCCATCTGGTCGATGCAGGTCAATGCCAGCACCCATGATGAAGATGAGGAAGAAGCAGCCGATGACGAAGAAGACTATTATCTGAAGCTGAATGAATGTTATGGAATGGAAGAAGAAAAGGAGAAAGATGGAGGATACAATGTGGAGGAGCTTTGTGATGGCATTAGCAATATTTGCGTCAATGAGACGAGAAGGATTCCCAAGTTTGAAGGAAAGCATACCAGATTTGTGTATGACAGTGAAGATGAAATCGTTGAAAAAGAAGAAGGATCTGCAAAGACTCCGGAATCAGCTTCGTCGGGTGCCCTGCGGCTGAAGGGATTGCCAACACCAAAGGGGAAGCACCTACGGTTTCTTGAGGAGGAAGATTGATAGATTCTGGCTTCGAAGTGCTGAAGTTGTTTGGTTTTCTTTCTTGATAACCATGTTAGCGAAATGCTTTGTTTTTTGTTTTGGTTTTCATGACACCAAAAAAATGACGATTGTCATTCATCACTTTGATTTTTAATGAATGAAATATTCTTTGCTAGTTTTAACCAGTTGGTGCCTCTGTTTATTTGGATGCAAGTTTAATTGAATTTATAGCGATCAACCACCCCTACTCCTCCCGGCGAGAAGGCGAGGCACAATTTGTCAGCAGCAGGCTCGTTTCCTGCGGGAGCTGCCCACTGTTAGGTACTCAAACCCAAGGGAAGAGCCCAACCCAAAAAGACTAGTCCAGTAGGTGGGAGGACCCCAAGGACTTGGGTACCACTATGCCATTTCTGGTGTAGCCGATGCATTCCTTTCTATCTGCGGTAGTTCATAGAAACTGAAGTCTCCGCAGCAGTGTCGGGTCTGAATCTTGCATCCCCTCTCAGATACCAAAATGTTATCCTGGAAAGTGAGAAGATTTGTTTCCTCATCGGATACATCGAAAGGTAAATTTTGTTGTTTCTTGTTAGGGTTGTTCTCCACGCCTCTATTTCTCGCATCGTGTTCATTTAACCAGAAGTACTCGGCAACACTGGCGTAAAAATCCATGGAATTCAAGGAACAAGTAGTACATTTGACAAATTTCAAAACTTTGCCCCCGGATCTTGCTCATTTCTTTCCATAAATAAAATTTACGTAAGACATGTAATTTACATTGAAAAGGCTACTCATGTCTTTCCACATCGGGTCACTAAAAAGCACCAATATGTACATAAATAGCACACCGTCCGTCTGAATAGATTTATAATCCCTCCTCGACTCTACAAATATCTGTGCTACGACTTTAAAACCAGGGGTGCCACGTTGGATCCATCATGCACAAGTTCCTCGGAGTCAAGGCAGCTTCAACCAACTCAGTCACTCCGCGCTGCACTGACTGCGGTGGTTCCATGCCATTATCCTCCTGAATGCAGCACAACACACATGACAGTGACACACTATTAGGGACCATAAATTAGCAATTGGTTAATCAATTTTTGAAATCGATAAACCCTCAAACTTATAGAGGAGTGTTTTAAGGTTTAGGAAATCGATAAAATCAGCACCAACAGCATAAATTATCTTGAATTGAAAAAACAGCATACCACTGTTTAGATGGAAATGAAAAATGGAAATAAATCACCGAATGCATTGTCGCTCATTTTATGAGACGCGCTCAAACTCAATATCATTGCGAGTGATGCAAAGCTCTATGTTATTTAAAGATTGGAGGCACTGGTTACCTCTTCGGAAAAGTACTGTGGGGCAATTATATTGATCCGGCCAATAACATGCTCTACATTGGCGATGACCTTCTGCTTGAAGTCAATGGGGTTCATATTACCCCCTCCCGCAAACGGGGCCATAGGCATCCCGAGGGAGGGTCTTCTCCAAGACCAAGACAGCAGCTCATCACGGAAAAACATAGCCAGCTGATGCCACAGATGTTGACTTTGCTGCAATAGAGAAAGATTGAGATTTAGGACACATAATCTCTTTGCTTACGTGCTCATAAAGAAAGCAACTGCCAAGAAAAAACTCACTTTGGGTGAAACAACAGCCTGTGCAGCAGCACACATTGCCGACACAATGAGGCCTTCCACTCCAAAATGGGAGAAGAAAGCTTGCATGTTCCTTGTAAGACGAAAAGGCACTGGCTCGTTCAATTCGACCATTCCATTTACATCATATGCAGGATGAAAATCGGTTTGAAATATTTTTCCTGTGTTCTTAGCAAATAAAATTTTATTTGGGGACCTCCCTCCAATTTGTAGCATGAGAGACATAAAACTCGAGAGGGCCAACTGGATGGCAAACTGCTTTTTGAAAGTCCACATATGGTTCCCGTTTAACAGAGTCTTGTACATGTATTGGGAAAAAATGCCGTCAGATACAAGATTTTTTGTTATGTCATTATAAGCTTGGAGGCGAAGGTCTACAACAGCTCCGTTAATGACTTGGCCAGATACAGCCGGGTTCAATTGCTCCTTGAAATAGGTTATGGGAAGATCCGCCTCCTTGTCATTCCTTGAGCAGTGATTCTCATACACCTCAAGAAAGGTGCTGTACATCAAATCATCTTCTACCATTCGGACCTGCACATACAGCAATAGTATTAAAATAAAAAAAAAACAATTTCCTTCTTCTCGACATGGTTACAATAGCAACCACATTTGATGCAGCGTATTAATGAGAGATGGGTTTATGAGCACTTTGGTGATTAATTGGTCACATTCATGCATCTCACTAATTCATACCTATGTAACTGCTACTGCACTCGTCTCAGGTTCATTCATTACACTATGTAGTCTTTAATTTGCATCTACGCATCACCTAGCTGTACAAGGGTGGCTTGTACCCTTATTTTGATATTAGAATAATCAATCTACAGACTAGGTTGCTCTCATTGAGAGTGCTAATTTCCTATTCAAGGTTTCCTAGTAGAATACAAAGATATTCTTCTAGTTTTCTGCTTTTGTTCTGCATCAACATTCCAAAGAGAAACTAACCACAAAACAACCAGGACCTGGTAAAATAGCCCTATCCCTTATCTAAAAACCAGGAGATGTCTTCAAGGTGGGGAGTTACGTCTAGTAGTTATATATATATATATATATATATATAGAGAGAGAGAGAGAGAGAGAAATAATCTAATCCCTCAAATGTGAATAAGGACAAACCTGGGACCAAACAGGAATGATGATTGGGGTGTGAATGGATATGTGGCGTCGCCTTGATTCCTTGTGCTTATCAAACATTTGGTTCATCACACGGAAAAGCTGCAATATTCGCTCGTCACTTCTAGCATTAGGGGTTAAAGATGTCTGGACAATAAAATGACGTTGAGAACCATCAGAGCCAATAAGAGTCAAACGCCGGAAACTACTTCCATGTCTTCGCACTATTGGTATATCAGCTCCAACCCTGTCTAACTTTACTGTATGATCGGGTGCAATTTCCTGCAAACATAACAATCATGTTGTTTCATATAAGAAAATGCACTGAGAGAAGATATAGAATTTTGAATCAACTTGATCTGAAAGCATTTATCCAAAGCTTGATAGTCATTCAACATAATAGAATCAACTTGGGATACAACCACCTCCATTCATCCCATGACACAGGAAGACCAATGAGATGACTCATAAAGAATAAACAACAAAGCCCGGACAATGATAGGAGCAGAAATGTGCAAACACTGATTTAGTTACCTGATCGCTAAAGTACTGTCCTGGAACCTCCACATCAACGACATGGAAGTCGCGCAACACCCTGCTTTCCTCTTCCAGCTTCAAGACTGCTGGAAACCTGTCCTCAACATTGCTCTGGAGGACATTTTTCCAATGCTTTAACCGCTCAGTCAATTCAGAGAGGGTGGCAGGGAAAGTAGTAGTACTCCCAGGATCAAGATCACACTCAAAATCCTGTTTGTACTCTCTCACAAAATCAACATGCTTATTCACAGCATCTTGTGAAAAGCAAGCTCTGCAAACACCGGAGAGTTCCTTCTTAAGCGATTGGGGAACTTCAGCTGTTGTGGCAGTTGGGTACTTGTAACAGCGGTGGAGCAAGGCGTTAACCACAGCTAGAAGTCTCTCCTCTGGCAGAGTGACAAACCTTGAACCAATTTCAGTCAGCAGAGTCTGCACCCAGAAAGTTAACAAAATGAGGATTGACTTTTCTTAATTGTCTGTGTTAATAAAATGAACTTATTAACACGCACGCACGCACGCACGCACATATATATACATGGGACTTCTAAATAACAAAAGTACATCAAATATTTAACTTCTGAGACGGAGATATCACACCTCAAGTTCACTAGCCAAATTAGTATGTTTACTTCTAAGAGCCTCCATTATATCCTTTGCAGCATCAAAAGCGCTGGCAGCAGAGGGTACTGAACCCAAAGCACCATTACGCCTTAATGCACTCTGACCACCATCACTGATTGTTGAAGAACTTTGTTGCTCATTACCCTGATGCATGCCACTCTCGACAACTGTGGACCTTTCAGATTCTTGCCCATGAGAGTTTCCACCATCATGAGAACCAATTCCACCACCAGATTGGGCAGTTTGGTGAACTTGGTTGTCTGAGGATAAACCACTGCCACTATGACCTTGTACTCTAGCATTCCCATCGGCTAACCCAATTGAACCAGCACTGGCACCAGAGGCACTTTGCTGTATCCTTTGAGCCATTGCCATTCGACTACCAAGTTCAGCTTTATTTGCAACATCACGCCGTTCAAGCAAGTATGTGCGCAGCCAGTAATATAGGGCCTGAGATTATAATGCTAGAGATAATCAAGATTTATGTTGGAGTGAAATACTGCATTGAATTTTATTTCCTTCGACAAAGTCAACATAACATTTTACCTGGGGATAGACGGTGGCGATTTTTAGTAGGACGAGTTTGCAATGGGGAGCTTCTGTCCTCTGCAAAGAAAGTAGGAGTTGTGGAATCCAAGAAAGCCAGACCCAGTGGGGAATTTGGTCAATATATTTATCAAAAGACCTCCCAACATGTTCATTGGGAGTATCAAAGCTTAGAAGATATAAAACATGAGCTAGATGATTTCTTGAGTTAGATATCCCAAATTTGATGGCTTGAAGAAAGCAACAGACAGCATACTCCAACCATGTCTCATCATTCCTTTCTCTGTAAGCCTGTGAAAAATAAATAGAAGATAGGTTACGCACCAAAATTAAAAAATTTAAAAAAATTAAAAAAATTTAATATCATCATCATATTTGAAGCACATTACAGGACATACCATGTCACAATAATTTCCCCAGCTTATCCATCCTTTAGGCACATTTCTGAAAAGGCTGACAGCGTTGGAGTATGAAAGATTAGCACCTTCATAATCATTTAGCTTTAACAAGAAATCCCCCTTCAGACGAAATATTTCTGCTTTATGTTTCACAGGAAAATACTCTAAGTTTGTGCTGTTGATTAGATTGAGACCACTGGTAAGCTCCCCTTTCATTTCCAGATAAGCTTTTGCCTGTTCTGTAATCTTAACAAAGGCCTCCTGGTAAAATACATGGAAAGAGATTAGAAACCTGTATCTAGGGCAAATAGAACTGGTTTATGGAAGGATATCACCAAAACAACATATCACAGTTCAACAATATAAAAACATGAGAAACACTAAGGAGACTCTCTCAAAGTGAGACTCTCCATGGACTGTCCACCACCTCATCTTTTTGGCACATTGTTTTATAATGTTGGCACAGAAATTGTGCCACAAAGATGAGGTGACAGAGTCCATGCAGAGTCCCACTTTTGAGAGTCTCCTTAGCATTTCTCATAAAACATTAGCTATGGAGGATCGCGCTCATGCAACATTACCTCAAGGAGGTTCAAGATGATAATTTAACATAATTAACATGGTTACAAGTTGCATAACATTTACCAGAAACGAAAATCATACATTGAGGGCTTTCAACATATCAGCTAGTAACCCCCAGAATAGAGTCCTTGGCTTATACTGGAGGATGTTCATAAAGGCCCAACAACCATGTTTTTACTCATTTTTTGAAGGACAGAAATAAGCAATTAAATCAAATACAATGTAACGGTTGTATTTATTATTACCTGCACTTCCATCGTTGAATGGCCATACATCTTTTCAAGTATTGAGACACAAACATCGTAAAGGCCTTGCTTACGACCAATGTGAGCAAGCTTATTAACGTTCCAAGCTTTGTCACGATAACCAAGGTGATGAAGTTGTGGATTCGTTGTTGTAAAATCTTTGAATGCTTCTATGACTGCATTGTACATTTCATTCCTCCATTGTAGCAAATCATACCAAACAGACATGTTATCCCATTCATTTGGAGTTCTCAGCCTCCAAGTCTCAAGAATGTCCTTGAGATCAGCATATAGATTTCCATGTACACCAACCACAGGATTCCCAGAAAGTTTGTTTCCGTTGGCAATGTCCACAAGAATTCTTGACGACTCTTGAACTTCAACTAGCTGTTGGAATTGCTGTAAGAGAGGAATCCTAGCATGGATAGACATCTCTGGCAGCTGCCACCACTGATCCAAGGCAAGATCAACACCTTTCCCCACACTGTTCTCAGCGTCCCCCACACCATTTGCATTTCTTTCATGAAGCAAAATGAATGATTGTATAAGCCGAAGTTTCGGAGTATCTTCCACCTGAGCCTTTGTAAGTACCTGATCCTTCAAGTATACCCAATCAGGCAATTTCCAAAGAGTATCAAGTAGTATTTCGTGATTCTCAATACTTTTTCCATATTCTACCAATGGTTCCCATTCACTAAGTTGACCAGCACAGTACAGCCATTGTTCTTCCCAGAGACACATCTCGGCCTTTGGTACTGTGTTATTATATGTGCCCTGAGTTGACTTAAGCATAGCTTGGTAAAAGAGGCTTTGAGCACGTTGCCAGTAGCCATGCTGAACTAGCGAAAGCCCGGCTCTAGTTTCTGCAGTGATTGACCTTTTCTTCCACAATCCACACCTCATGTCTTCTTCATTGAGCAAACGATAAAGTTCCGCAAGAGACTCTGAGCACTTTGTATCATTTGTGAACAACATGACATGACTTTCCAGCAGAGCCAATGCTATGTGCCATGCATTGTAAGTTTTCCCAATATATTTAATGAGCTCACTTGGCATCCGAGGCTGAGGGTGGCTCAACTGAAGCCCTTCCAGAAGGGCTTGCACAACATTTGGTCTGCTGCCTTGCTGCTTCTTATGATAATCTTTTGAAAGCAGAGCAATCATTGGTTTAGCTAGTGCAACCTGCTCTTCCTTGTCTAAGGTCACCCAGGCAATGGGAAACACCAACACCCACAAATGATAAGCAACATTGGCATCCGCATGAGCAAGCTCTCTCAGTGGAATAATAAGATCAGCCACCTAGACCAAAGGAAGAATTCAAAAGAAAAAGTCAGAACTTTCCATTTGAGTAGAATATCAATTACGCAGGCTTGTCTGATGATGGCTTGCCACCAACAACAGACAAGGGAGCGAAATTACTTAAACCTATTAAACATAATTAATAGTAACAGAATCTGGAAGAGAGAGTTAGAAACCAGGCATTATTTTAGGACAAATGTAATAAAACATTAATGTATGTGATTGTGACCATAACGCCAAGTGTCGTGAAGTGGTATTACAAATCCATCAAAATTATAACACGTTCTGGGACTCTTAACACCATGTCAGTATGCCAGATTGTCTCATCATTGCCAAATAGATTCACCAAAGGAAAATTTAATGAACCATCATACCTTGAGTTTGCTCATCTCATTCAAAAAATGTGCATGCTTACGAACAAGGGTATCAAATGTTAGAGGAGCATCCTCTGAACCCTCTGGGATATCAGTGACCTGCTGGTGCATTGCAAAAGGGTCTGGAGAATCTGAAACCAAAAGTGGTGGCACCTTTGCAGAGTTTGGAGGAAGAGTAATAGGTTTATCCTCAACTAAGATTGCTAAAAGAAGATCAAGGCCCTGTTTGAGCCAGAAGACATCACCCAAGGCTTCCCAATCCTGAAGGTGAATGACATACTGAAGCCTAGCAAACAATGTTTTCCCGAGAGATTCATGATAAAGTGAGAAAAATT
This sequence comes from Malus sylvestris, assembly GCF_916048215.2. Taxonomy (NCBI): domain Eukaryota; kingdom Viridiplantae; phylum Streptophyta; class Magnoliopsida; order Rosales; family Rosaceae; genus Malus; species Malus sylvestris. The sequence continues at coordinate 20,123,371 of NC_062274.1, read as the reverse complement.
TCATCCGTAATTCAGGATCTCTTGCACGTAAACCAAGCATGAATTGCCTTTCCACCTTCTGAAACACCTCTTGACGCAGGGGGAGGGGATATCTGGAAGTCAACCAAATATTTTAGCATATCCTTTTATTCAAGTACAACAAAAATGAACTCAACTACATTACTTACTTATTTGAATCAGCACATAATCCATAAAGAAGCTGAAGATATTTTCTGTCCCACTCTTCAAGAGCAATTGAGAAGTTTTGTTTATCAACTTGTGAAAGCTTCTGAAGAAAGGAAACTATTTCCTTTGAAATGAGAAAAGCATTTGAAGTGACAGATGAGCCTGGCTTTCCAAAGTCATCTTCAATCCACCCATTTATTACCTCAAGTATGCAAAGAAGCACGCTAGCATCAGTGCCTTTCTCAGAAAGTAAGGCATTTAGTATTTGAGTTACAGATCTTTTGCACTCTGGAACAAGCATGACCCTTTCACTAATAAGTTTCAGAACAGAGTTCAGATTAGAAATGACGGCTCCAACATCAGCCCCTTGACGAGAAGAGGATACTGCGGAATCCAGATCTTTTGTCTGGCCCTGAAATAGAGGACAAGGTTCACTAAATATAATTCAACTGAAGTGAGACAGGATATTATCCAATATTAAGACATCATAAAACAAACTATAAAGGGTGGTGCTATCCACACACCCCTTTTACCTTCCACACACACCCTTCCAGATGAAATATAAGTTACTCGAAGGGCAGAGAATATTGAATGAACTGTACAAATTAAAACCACTGCCTGATTGGTATACAATCACCAATTACCATATAGTCTAGTGGCATTTAGTCCCCACTTTTGATGGAGGAGGTCCTGAGTTCAAAATCTTGTGGATAAGAACTTGCGTTAAAGTTGGAAAAAAAGATTAGTAAACAAAGATCATTCATGCCAGATCACATCTGCGTTCCTCCAACTGGGCTGCATATTGTCATAGTTCTACTTCTGGCTGAAAACGTATGCTCCGGTCTCAAAGGTATGCATGTTGAGAATGAATCTCACATTGATGAGAGGAGGGACCTTGCATGGGCTTATAAGTAAGTTGGGATGCACCCCATGTTGCCAAATGGTTTTATGGTGGAACCTCAACTTTCTTCAAAGCACAGAACTATCCCACAACTTGAAGGCAACATAAATTCTAAATCCAGAAGACCAAGAATAGAAAACGCAATGATGTGTTTAAAAACCAGAAACCAAACCAAAGTAACTAAGAAAAGCAGATTACTGCCAGCTGATAGAACATAATAGACAGATACCAACATATCATGGATAAAGTAAGCAGCAAGTAAACATGTACACAAGAGGAATAGACAAATAAAACTGACTAGATGATGAAGTAAATGAAATTTGATACAACGAAACATGAATTTATATGAAACACGAAAGAGGTAAACATGAGAAAACAGACATACTTGTCTCAAATGAGAACTTGATGATGACCCCATATCTCGTGCCAGGCGTTGCAGAATACGGACGAAGATGTAAGGATCAACAAAGTTCTTTTGAACCTCTGTCAAGGTTCTAATCACAAGCAGCACAAAACTAATTGAATTAGCAGTGCTCTCCTCACTCGATGTCTGAGGAGCTGTAACAGCATTGATGTGCTTCTTTATTAGTTCATCAACCTTGTGATATATTAGATTCACATCTTGTGGAGTAGTAGCTGCTTCCAGAGGAAAAGCAACAAAGACCATTTTCAACAGGGAGCACAATGACTTTCCGGCATCTAACAGTTTATACTTGAAACATGGTTCAAGAATCTGTCAAAAAAAAAATGTCCCCCATAACACCAAAGTTGAGTGCGGAACTCCAGGTAAGAGCAGACTTCGTAAGAGAAAAAAGATAAACAGATGTGAGAACATACCTGGGAAATTTGATTGATGTTATTTCTGATGAATAAATGTGGCTGCTTCTCTAGGACCTTATTCATGACATCCAAGCCCTGCGCAAGGGCTGTGGAAGGGTCCTTGGACTGAGGCTGAATGCTGCTCAGAAACTTCTCTAAGTAATTGAATTTAACATTGGCAGTTGGCCACACCTCCAAAGCCTGTGATAGAAGGTCTAATGCTTGTTTGTACATAATACTTGCTTCCTTGTCCTTGGGCTCTATGACCAAAGCAACCTGTTTCCAAAACCATGAAAATGGTGAGATTATAAACTACAAACAAATATACAAGGACTCCATGACAGCTCAACATTACTGCACCTAAAGAAAGATTGCCTATTCAATTATAGGTGATCCATAAACCAAGCATAAGACCATTCAAAACAAAACCAAAATCGAACAAATTCAATTATATATGGAGTACATAATGTCAAAAGTCCAAGATAGGCTTAGACATCTTTTCCATTCACAGATGTTCCATGGAAGGAATGTCAACAAGCAGAGTGTCATCAGCCAGAAAGCTTCGGTTCAAATTAATGAGGTTCTTTAATGCCAAATTGACGAGGTTTGAATACCAAAATATTTTCAAACCATCTCACTCATACATGAAACATGTGTGATAAGTTGAAGGAAGGGTGTTACCCTTATAAGGAAATTGATAATCATTTCCTCCATAGCAGCATTTGGCTTGAATTCTTCATCAGGTTGGCTAGCAGACCCAGGGGTCTCAATGTTAGGGATTGTGGATGGCCCACCAGGCGACATTACACAGAGGGATTGAAGACCAGGTTCAACTTTGACACGCTTCGTTGAATCTTCAGGAAATGTAGACCCATCCACAGAGCGCTTAGGATCAGCACTAGCAGGGCCTAGATTAAACCCCTCACTGTTCTGATTGGTAACATCACCATCTGCCACTACTTTCATTTCATTTTGTCTTTGTCTTTCCCATCCAACAACCAAACCCGAAAGTTCAATTGCAAGACGCCTGTTTTCTGCAGAGGTGTTGTAAGGCAATCCAAGGCGACTAAGAGAATTGACCATCTGAGGTACAAATTGAGCTCTACAGCTGTAAAAGAGATCTGAATGGCGCACAATAAGCTGAAAAATGTGAATCAGATTAGGGATTGAGTGGCCTTCCTCAACCAAAATTTTTTTGGTGTACCGTATCCAAATTGGCATACGAGAATCTCCAAGAGGCAACCTTCGTGGTAGTGCTGGCATTAATATATCAAGGGCCTGCTTGACCAACATTTTATTCTCTGGTTGGCAAGTTCTCAGGAGTGCTACAAAAACCTGCATACTCAAATCAACGTCAGGGTACTAAAACAAAATAGTTTTTATTAACAAATTACTTGACAATGAATCCAAAGAATGCATTATAGAGGGGCGCAGGAGCTGTGAGCACATGCTGGTGCATTCCAGATTATCAACAAATATATACGTTTATAGACCACTCTAACAATTTAAGATTTGGTAAATGGCTAAGAATTATAGGATAGATGTGATTTTCATTTCAAACACAAACGAGGGAAAAAGACCTATCATCTGAGCATAAAACTGATAATTCTATGACAATTTGAGCATCAAAACCAAAATTTCCAAAGCATTAAAACTTAGTGTCAATAAGGGGTTAACAGCTTGTGCCAAGTGCCAACAAAAGATTAAAATAGATATCATGCCCACAATGTGCAATACCTGGAGTATAATTTTTTCTGGGGCTTGATAAGCCTCCAAGAAATGGCAAACATTTACAAATGCCCACTGTTTACTGGCACTATCTTCGCGTTTGAGATGATTCCAACCAAATTTGATTAGTTCTTTCCTATGATGTACAAGGTCATTCTGCAGATACTTAAGAAGCAAAGTGGCAAGCTGCAAAAGTTCTATTCTCAAGGGCTCGTCATATTCAGCAGAAACCTATACACAGACATGGTGAGACAAATAAAGAAAATGTAATCTAGAAAAAAAATATATACGTTTGATGATTTAAGAACTAAGGAGATGAGACATAGTGGCACTGGAAGCCTTTAACTTTTGCAGAAAATATACCTCTTCTGGAGGATCGAGAAGTCTGTCAACAATTGTTTTTATTATAGTTTGGTCAACAACTTCCCAACTCTGATCATTTTGGAAGGAATGAGCAAGCATTGGAAGAATAAGCATTTGCATAATAACCACCAGATGATCATGACCAAGTTGCTTTGATTGGAAAAGATTTAAGAAATGCAAGAGAAGTGCTTTCTTAAAGTTAGGTGGATAACCTTCTGCAACCTGAGAACAGATGATGATCGCTTCACAAACAATCACCTAAGTAAAATACAAATGACATAAAACAGGGAGAAAAGTACGTACCTCAATGATATAAAACTCCTTCAGAAATGTAAAATCAATTCGAGTATGAAACAAGAAGATGGAGAGTATTTCAAAGAGAACATTCACTTCTGTTTTGTCATGCCGTAAATAATTCAGGAAGCATTTGACAAGCCATTTGCTTTCTTTAACCTGCATTTCAAAACATTAGTAAGTAAAGACTTCAGGGCCGCATAGTAAATGATACGTTAAAATAACCGAAAGGTCATATAATTAGTTTAAGAAAGAAAGCAAGGGTTTTCCCCATCTTAAGATTACCTAATGGGTTAATTATACTAACAAGCCACTAAACTTGCCCAACAGATGATCAACAACAAAGTATAGAACTTCAATACAAAAGCCACTAAACTTGCCTGCACTAAGTTCAGCTCCTGTTCATTCTGCAAACGGGATAGCCTTGCAGGTGACTTCCAAACAAGTACCAAGGTATCAAACACAATGCGGTTACTTTGTAGCCAGCCAGGTATCAATTTGACTAAATTTTTTATGAGTGCAAGTCCCCGAAAATAAGCATCTGGCGTTGCACCAGGATGTGCAGATGGGAGATTAGAACTATCAGATAGAGGCTTAACAAGACCTTCATCACCCAACAAAGCAGAAGGTGGAGTTGATGTTCCCGAAGCAGTTGGCAAAAATTCAGGAAAAGCACTTGCAAGTATTTTCTGTGCTGATTTAGCAAGTTCATCTCTCAAAGGCTGGCCAGCATCCGATCGGACTATATACATAAACCTAGATATGAGAAAATATATTAAATGCTAACAAAGAGCACTGGATGAGTATGAACATAATTTAATCAATAATGGTATGATGTGTCTGCCTGTGTATTTGGACATACATATATTTGTAGAGAGTTTATATACCACTTGGTCACCAATGACCATGAATACTTCCATGGTCAATCACCCCTGAATCTAAATAATGCCAACCATCCTATTTTAATTTGACAGTTGGTACCATGGATTTTCATGGTAAATGATGGCCAATAGGTCATTAGGGTTGGGCATCAAACCGGCTGAACTGCCTAAAGTGGCTGATCCAAACCGTGTTGGGGGTTGGTTCAGTTTTAACTGTCTATCTATGCATACATACACACGCATGTATATCATATCTAAACATTACCTCCTGAAGTACTTCGGTTCACTTAATCGAGCAAGAAAATAATCAACCGCTAATGTCGCATAGCGATTCAAAAATTTGGTGAGTGGAAGGCGATATGGGCTGTTGATCTCACTATATACTTGTCCAGGAAGAAGAGCTCCTTCCAATTCAATAGTCAAGGTTACAAGTTCATCTAGGAACTTTGATGCAGCCGTAGGAAGAAGGTGAAAAAGCTCAATAATAGCTGGAAAAAACACAAATGTAACATAATAAGATCTGTAATCATGCACATGTATAGGCATACAAGAAAAACACCAAGGTTAAACAACTGAAAATACATTACCAGCTGCAATTTTTGGCTCTTCACCAGCCTTCCATAATTTCTGACTTTGTGCAAGTTTTTCAGGCTCTAACCATTTCTTTAGGTGTTCCAGTAGCTTGCCACCTAAGGTAACATTAAACCAATTGGACAAGAGTTCAAGAAGACGGGCCAGACCTTGCAGAAGAGGCATGCTCAGATTCTTCGTGTGTGCCAAGTTCACTAAAATAGGCCTAAGGCTGCTCTGCAGAAGTTCTTTTGGCATCCTCTGCTGATTAATAACCTACACAGCAATGGAGTACAGTTTTTTTACAAGAAGATGAATCAAGTACATTTTTTCAATAAAAAAAAGCCCAATGTTTCCAGTAATAGTGCAAGAAAAGCATATGCTGTAGAAAAGGAAATAAGAAACTAGATGATGTATAATATGTTCATTTATACTTCATGAATCACCCATTCATTTATACTTCATGAATCACCCACCAAATGGATATGGCTCAACTGACCAAAACAAACATGATAGATCCCAGATGAGTAAACTTTCCAGAAAAATAGACAATCAAAAAGGGAGGCCAATAATTCCATAGAACAATCATCATTATACATCCAGGCATGCATTACAATACGACAAAAAGAAAAAGATGGATAGACTAATTCAAAAGAAAACACCACCTGTCGCAGGCCTTCCTTGGCCACAGCAACAATTTCAGGCGTTCGACATGTCAAAGATTTGAAAAACATGGAAATGATCTTTGCGCGCAATTCTGAATGATTTGGAGTTTTAAAATCTGCCCACGCCATGGTAGTACAAAGTAGCTCAATGCAGGCTGTTCGAAGCTTATTTAATGATGTGGCCACTTTGGGGTTCATAAACTTCACAACCCACACAGTTTCATCAGCCTCAGCTATTTGCAATGCTTCTTGGAGAAAATTAACCAAATCTTGTGTCAGCTTGAGAAGAGGTGGCCTCAAGCCCAAACAGAAGTTTAAAGCTGTAACTGTCCCCACCTATGTGCCACCAAATCAAGTTAGAAAGAACTTCAACAAATTCTAGTCATAAACATTAACAACATAGATTACCTGTTGATCAACAGTTTTTGACCGGAGTGGTCTTGCTAAAATTTGCTGAAGCAAATTTTGATATAATGGCTCGAGTAGCTCAGATACCTCACTACCAGTTCTACTAGCCAAAAGTGCCAAACAGGACTGCACATTCTTTCTGACAATAATAGATGCATTGGGATTAAACAATTCTGCAGCAAGGAAATCAACCACTCCTTGAAAGCTTTGCCGGCGTGATTCACTGTTTGCTTCATCAACATTATTAACCACACGAAGAACCTGTGTAAGCACCTGACTTGTCTCTTCCTGCTCTTTGCTAGCATATATAGGAAGCCTTTTAAGAACATACACCAAACCACGAACGATTCTTACTTGGAAAAGGCACAGGGTCTCAACAGTGACCTTACCAACCAAAGCACCAAGTCCCATAACACCTCCCATCTGCACTTGCCAGGTTGTACCATAGCAACAATGCAAAAGACGGGGCAAAAGTTGCTCGAAAACAGGGATGCGAACACTTGGGGGTGGAGAGTATACAGGATTTAATGATGGACTAGAGACCATCATTGGAGTACCAGGGCCTCTTGACATCAGCAGATCAGCATGCTTTGAGCGAGCAAGAAAGAGAAGTGTTTCAGAAAAAACATTTAAAGCACTAAGTGCAGCCGTGGCATGGAGCCGGTTTTCATCTGCTAGCACATCAACTAGAGCGTCCAAAAATATCAGAGGGTCTAACTCCTTGAGGTTCGAGGAAGTATTAATCTTTGACCTGGAACTGGAACCCACTTGGGCATTAGATGAAAGCATAGGACCACCAACTGCAGCATTGGCAATTGAGGTATTAGTTGAGGATGAATCAATATGGAACATCATCGCAAAATGGCGGCATACATTCACAACAAAGTCATCCTTGGGGTCCTGGAGATCTGCCTCCACACTGGCAGCAATGACAGTCATTAAGAGAGTCTTGAAAACAGACTTTTCAGCAATAAGTTGGGTCTTCGTCTTTACACCTAAGTCAGCCTGCAATTATGTCCAGATTTATTATAATGAATATACTATTTTTCTTTTTTCTTTCCCTTTTACGGGCTATATGAAAACAAAACATAAAAAGGGGCAGGTAAAGAAGATATGGAATAGAAGTTGAAACAGAACAACTGTAATAGACAGAAAATGAGAATACAAAACCCAGACAGAGTATTATCTTTTCATTCTTTTTTGGTTGGGGAGAGGAGACTAAAAGTTTCTTGACAAAAAAGTTTCAAAAAGATGAGACATGGTAAATGATGGTGTAAGAATGAACATGATGTAGATAAGTCAAGGTATCATACAGACAATTAATACCCAGACATGTATATTCTAATACATAAATTCACTCATGCATTAACTGGATTTTTGTGCAGCATCTTCTCAGTAAAGCACTAGAGGTCGCACTTGGTGCGATGGCAAGTGCCTTCGCCCATGAGCGGTAGGTCTCGGGTTCGAGACTTGGGAGCAGCCTCTCCATAAATGGGGGTAAGGCTAGCCGACATTCACCTCTCCCAGACCCTGCGTAAAGCGGGAGCCTTGTGCACTGGGTACGAACTTTATCTTCTCAGTAAAGCACTAAATAATGAAGATGGCCTTACAGTGAAGACCAATAACTGGATGACCAAATAGTTCAACCTTCACTTTAACACTATTATCCCAACTACATAGCCAAAAGTGAATATGACTAATATAAAGCAATAAAAGTTTTGATCTTAAGGTTCAAATCACTGGAGGACTCAGCTATCAGCACTTAACAAAGTGATAACATTAACTCAAACTAACCTTCATGTCTGATGTTTCAGGCCGCTGCCAAGAAGAATCAACTGCAGAGACCAACAAAGTTGACAACTGACTAGGCGTGCCTCCATCATCCTTAATCTTTTCAGGCAAATTAAGCTGGGACGATAAGCAAACACGAATAAACTTCAATGCCTGTTTTCGGTAGAAAGTATCAATTCCACTATTTTTGTGCATAACAGCTTCCACGGCAAGATTAATGCATCGATCCAGTGGCACCAAAAATGGGGTTGAAGGCTCAAATGTAAGAATCGTGCGAAGTCCATGCTCTGGGTTCCCCTTGCATTCAAGTGCAAGGGGTTCTTTGAGAAAACGCCTGTTACGACCTCCTAACTTGCCAAGGAGTTGCAATGCTTTTGCACCCCAAGGATAGGGAGCAGGCCTCAAGTGTGACCATAGGGTCAAAATCACCTCAGACATTACATTGGCCATGCTGGGTTCCAAGAAATCAGGATTCAAACTGTCTACCCAAAACTCAAGTGTTCTTAAACCTAAACTCACGAGATCATCACTTCCTTTAAGACACAAAACAAGAGGCTTCATAAGACGGGGAAGGTGGGGTAGCAAAGAACTTAGGCGCGCAGGCAAGGTTAAGCACAACTCCAGCAAAAGGTCCCTCATATCTTCCCCTGTTGGACCCTCAAGCATCATCAACAGCATATTAAGACAGGGTTGTAACATAGGAATCAAATCCCTCAGAAGAAGATCAAATTTGCATGCTGCCAGTGCTTGAAACGTTGCATGAAGAAGTTTCATATAACCAAGAGGCTTTTCAACTTCAGTAGCATTTTTCATGCACACTTCCATTATAACAGGAACGTGAGGTTGCAAAATACGCTCAAAATCTGAAGGCGCTTTTCGAACTGCACCAAATATAAACTGAAAGAGATGCAATACTAGTTTTGCTGAAGGTGTATCTGGATGCTTCAGAATATCAAGTTTACTGTTTACAAGGTAATTAACCAAAACATCTGCAAAGGGCCTGTATACTTTAGGGGCTTGGAGAAGTGTAGAGAATATGTGAACCAACTGTGTGTTGCAAATCATGCACTCGAAAAGCTCAGGCATACACAACGAGAACATGTCCATTAAATCTCGAGGTTCCATAATAGCCAGAATCTGGGAAAAGAGCTGCAGCATTTCCCTCTCTTCATCCTTCTCCTTGAATAGAGCCAAGCAATGCACCCCACTCTTTAAAACACCAGAAGCTTTCCGAACCTACCCAATAACAAAGTCATATTAAGGGATTGGGACCACAAAATGTTAGATTTCATTAAATGAACTTGGAATACCTCATCTTCTCGCATCCCTTTAAATGCCTGAGGCGCTGGTAAATTAGATGATGGTGAAACAAGCACCTGTGGGTGTGTTCCATGCGTGGAAGGAGAAACCTTAAACCATCAGAAATGCTGCATAAGATAACAAATGTTAACAAACTCAGGAATAACTAATAACATAGATAAAAATACCTGTGAACGTGGCAAGTGTGCATGAGTGATACTCCATATGATAGTCTTCATTCCTGACAAATACAGCAAAGACTGATCAAATTATTTATAAATTAAAAAAAAATAAAAACAACCCAATTGAAGAAATAACTATCAGAAGTACAAGTATCATTATAAACCATGACACGGAGAAAAATAGCAAAAAATGTGGTGAGGATCAATTACCCATGACCAATGTCTTAATCAGATGCTTACAATCATTGACTTCCTTAGAATGTTCAACGGTGATCTGCAAATTCAAAACTGCCTGCAACCAAATGATACGCGACAAAGTAAATTAAAAATTAAATAATGTGCTTCATGATAAGGGATAGCTATTTAACATGGTTCTAAAAGGCGCTAGGAGCTAGTTGTGCAGCGGGTAGGGGCATTGCGCCTGGGGGAACTAAGCAGAGGCCCAGGCGGTTTCTTTATTTTAATCAATGTTTTAAAAGACAAAAGCCTGAGGTGAGAGGCAAAGCCTCATGGGACCTAAAATTATTAATATTATATATATATATATACACACACAAATATACAATATAGTCAAATCAAACATTATACAAGAATAATCAACAATCAAATAAAAAAAATCTTCACTGTACGTGAGAAACCCTAACTTTAAAACAAACGCCCCAACTAACGCCTCAGGCGCACCTCGACCACACCTAGGTGATTTTAAGCCTACTCGCACTGAGCAGAAGCGTTTTCCTCACCGCCCCGCCTCGAAGGCTGCCTAGGTGCACCTCAAGGCTCGTTTTTCAAAACACTGATTTTAAGTAAATATATTATATAACATATAAATAAGGGTCTACTTATACATAAAAAATAAAAAATAAAAAATAAACATAATAGTCTTAGGAAACATAAATTGCAAAATAGAATGATATATAAATTATAAAGTACTACAACATATTAAAAACATAGGGAAAAAGCATATAATGAGTGTTCAATTGTTCATACAAGTACCCAACAAGTATCTTGAAAACATAACATGCAAAAAGGCAAGCTAGGCGGGCACCTAGGTACTCTTTCTTATTTTTAAAACACCTAGGGATTAATCATGGCAGCGGCCAGCTACCTAGCGCCTAGGCGCAGCCCTTTAGAACACTGCTATTTAATCAAGCAATCAAAGAAATGGATAAATAGTAAGCAATGGAAGAATTTTCTTGATAAAGAAACGATCGTATTAAGATCAAAGGAAACATCTACGAGGTTGGTCATGAAGACCAAAACAAAAACAGAAAAAATACAGCTTACAAACTAGAGCATAGAAAACAACCCAGCACAAACAAACACCTAAAAGCCATTGGAGAGCAGCCGCTTTCCAGTCTAGCCTAATCAAAGAGAGAAATTCCCCTAAACTTTGAGGAAACAGAGGCCAATGAGCAGCCAAAAACCAAACTCTGCCCCACAGCTCTGTGAAACTAGCTCCTTCAAAATCTTCAAAGATCCTTCTAGTTCTCTCCTTACAAACGACCCAAATTATCGCATGAAACATACAACCCCACAACCTTGGCTTTCTTTCCCTCCCAAGGCAAAGCATGAGCTTCACTAAGGGAGGGGCAATTCTTCAGGATTACCCATGTGATACCCATCTCCTTAACATCTTCAGCTACAAACTCAGAGTCACCAGACAATGCAAGAAAGTATGGTCAATCAATTCCAAATCAGATTTGCAAAGGATGGACCAGTGAGGAGATAAACTAGAAAAGGGGCGCCTCCTTTAACCATATTAATAAAACTAATATGCCTACTTTGTGTTTCCATACAAAAACTGAATCGGTCTGATTTTCCAAATAATTACAGCAATACAAGCAGTTTCAAAACCTGTGCCGCTCTCAAATTTCCATATAAATCCACTGGCTTATAATCCCTAATGGTAACCATATTTACTACCATTTTTTTACATCTTTACAAGTGCAACATATATGATAAACCTATACCTATCATTAAAAAGAAAACAAAAGTTTAAAACTTTAAACACAAAGTACTTTAGCATCAAATAAAGAGAGTGTGGGCAAGTGATACAAAGACAAAATATAATGAGCAACTGGAAACCATAAAGGCATAAATGCACATAGAAACACAATCTCAAAGAAAAGTTTGACAAAACTACCTGCACAGGGAGCTCAAGCTTTGACCTCAGAGTAGCACGGTCCTTTCCCTCCTCAGCCTCCTCCAGCAGCTATCAGGTAATATGAGACATGTCAGTATTGAAAAATAAGCAAGAAAGAAATAACAATCAACCAAGATCAGACGGATTTCAGCAAATGCAAAGAACCGCACAAGCATCAACTTCCCCAAAGTTCAGGAGAGAGTGCTGATCATGCCCGTTTAGCCAGAAATTGTAGTTTTTTTAATTTAATGACACAAAAGTTTGCTGGGTGGTACTAAAACAACGCTTCTCTTTAAAATGAGAAGTTTAAGGTCTTAGGTGGTGGGAAAAAAAAAAGAAGCTAAAGTGTTCTTGAACTGTTTGGTGCTGGTCAGAGAGGAGTCACTGAATCTTTGAAGATGTCAGGGGGCTGGAAGTGGAGGAGGTGTGGGATAAGGTTAGGCTTTGGGCGGCTCTTCGGGCTCATGTTTCTCCTGTCTTAAGGAACACATCCTATCTGATCTTGTTCAAGATTGGAAAGCCGTAGGGTGTGTTTGGAAGTGCTTTTAAAATGACTGGCGCTTTTGATGAAAGTATTTTTGGAATCAATCCTTAATAAAAATGCAAGTGAATTCTGGAAAAGCACTTGAAGTGCTTCCTGCAAGAAGCACGTAACTGGTGCTTCTTCCAAAATGCATTTCAAGTGCTTTTGGAACCCAAAAACACTTTCAGCAAAAGCTCTTTCAGTCATCTTAAAAGCACTTCCAAATAAGCCCCTAATGTCATGATATTCTACTATACTAGGATAGATGTAGCTTAGTAAATTATGTATATTTTGACTGTGTGATGGACTACTTTTGCACTTTATAAGTACAGTTCCTTGTTTTAGATTAAAGTTTCTTCTTTTCAAAAATCAACTCCCCCAAAACATAATTAAATAAATAAATTATTTAAATACATTGTCGAAAAACACATCTTTGTTTGAGCACCAAACAGTATGAAATGCAACACAAAACTCTTTTACTCACATAAACCATACAAAGATGATGCACAAAAATATATGTTGACATAACTTAGCCCATCTGGTAATATGAAAGCTTTCACATGAAACAAAATTATCAACTAAACAAGATGCCCAAGTGGTTCATGTGGTTAAGTAGATAGAGCAATCAAAGATTACCTGAGGAATAGTGCGCTTGAAAGTACTAAATTTTCCAACAAAAGCATCCAATATACGCCCCTACAAAGAACCAAAATATTTATAAGCTGAAGGAAAAAGAAAACTCGTACAATCAACCAATTCAAACCATTCTAGGAAAATAATTAGGCTGTAACTCAGACCAATAGAATTCGTGCTTCATCCATAGATGGTTGGTCAACACCTTTCTCAAATATAGGCTCCACCTGCGTACAGTGTACCCAAAAAAACAATACATAAAACTGAATACCCCAAATGAAAAAAACAGGCAATCTCTTGAAGAATAGAGTTAGCATATGCACCAGATTCAGCATCAAGCGAGCACAAGTTGTATGAATGCTAAGAGACAATGAAGCATCATGCATGTTGCTCGAAAACAAGTATATGATTCGGGATAACTGCAGCATAAAGGTAAGCTTGTTAGAAAATAGTGTGAATTTGTGATTTAAAAGTACGACGAGAAATTGTTCCAATAAACATCAATAAACATCAAACATTAAGCAATCAAATAAAAAAGGAATAGAAGTGCCAAATGGGGCACTGACCATCAAAGGAAGAATATAAAAGAAAAACACAAAACCCTGTTGATTGATTTCACACTTTCTCAATCCTATAAAAGGAAGGTTACTTTGGATCATAAAAGTCTTATTGGGAAGCATACTCATAATGCTGGACAATGTATCTTAAACAAAGTTCATTTAAGGATTCAGGTTGAACCAACTTCTTTTAGATAGGAAACCAACCTTCATTGAAAAAAGAATTTAAGTAAAAGGGAGTTGAGCAAGTTTGTCCACTAAGCAAAACACGTAGGGCAAACCAATACAGACACAAGACTAGCAAACCAACCATCAACATAAAGCTCCCACCCATGAACTACTAAACCGTCATTCTGCAACAATCAAGTCAATATAGGTAATTCTCATAATGCATAATTGAAGGCTGACAACTGGCCTAATTGAAGATGATGAAGAAGAGGTAAGACCGTCCAATATAAAGTGAATGAAAAGTTGTATATGAACGATCAAGCCTCATTAATGAGAAGAGAGTGATGGAACAGCAGTCTGGTTTTATATTAGGCATAACAGAATAGAAATACCTGTGACAAGGAGAGGTCCGCACGAACATGATGAACAATCTCTGCAAGTAGACTATATGCCAATGGCCTCAAGGTCTCAAAGCAGGCTCGACCACTTCCAACCAGAACCCTGAAAATGTTAAAGAAGATTCATAAAATTGGAACGGAAGTTAGCTACAACAATATTATTACTTCTCTAAAATGGAATAGTTGTTTGCAGTCAGGCGAATTCCCGTTACAATTGGAACTGGTTAGCATATAGTGAAACTGTTGTTTTTAACTAAAACAAGTCAGAGAAGAATTGAAAAGTAAAAATATGGGGATGGACACTACAGTTCTGGCAAGTGCAAGGTTGAGATTGTTGCAAACTACAAAGAAGAAAAATGATGTTCAAACAGGAAGCAGATAAACGTTCTAAAAATCTTAGCACATTCCATGACTCCACATAATAGGAAGCTAACCATTTATTTCTATTTCTCAGAAAAACTGCAAAATTAATCATTTCAATCTGATGGCAACCAAAATGTACTTTCTAGCATAAGACTGGTTAGGTGGAAGCAAAGATTCCCATAAATATTAAAAGAGCAACCCATATGCATCATGTGCCAAATGTTTTCTCTGGCCTGCCTCTGTCCTTAGCAGCAACATCTATGTACATGTCTCCAGCACATAATGCTTATTGTTTAACCATGAATACATTACAGAGGAAATAAACACCTCTTGAAATCTTTTCTAAGAATATGTTAAAGGCTACTAACAAGAACATATCTTCTCCATTATATGAAGATATTGCATTTATCAAAGATTTCAATAAGTCATCTTGAAATAAAATTTCTGTATCATGGTTTTGGCAATTTAGAGGTCACCATATGATTGAGCCAACAGTGTTACCTTTCCTCCAATAGTGTGTCAATCAGAGGAAATAAACCTCTCTTGAAATCTGTTCCAAGAACATGTTTTAAGGCTACTAACAGTTCCTGCACTCAACAATATATTGGTGATTCAGAATACAGTCATGGAAGAAGAAGAAAAGGATACAAGTGGAGAAAAAATAAAGTAGAGACAAGAATACTTACCTTTCTAATCGATACGGAATCTGAACATGTAACAAGCAAATTGACTATACTTTTACATATGCTTTCCTCATGGGGCCTGATATAATCAGCAAAGCTCTTCAACAGATACGTTAAAAATGAAACTGTCTGCAATAGAAGAGAAACAAACTAGTAAACAACTAATGAAGAAAGCATTGATGGGTGGACAAAACATGAAATTAACATAAGGCTACAAGGATACGTAAGAAAGAACAGTGCCCCGCTCACAGAATTGAATACATATATATTCAGCCTAAAACACATGCTTACCTTCACCTGTGCACCCTTCAACTCAATGAAATGAGTCCTCAAATGCAGAGGAAATTTTTCAGGGCCAGGAACAGATATAGCAGCAACCATCAAAGGCAAGAGGTGAGGAATATTGGTCTGCACGAGTCGACTATACAACTGAAACAAAAACATGACCACCAGGGGACTCTCAGTAATTATCTTGAAAGAACGGGTACTAGGGTTAAGTTGCCCACCCCCAGCATACCCACTACCACCAATACTACCACCAATACCACCACCGATACTACCACCTCCAATACCACCACTCAATGATTGATCTGAAGAAGTATCCATCGGCTTAATATCTTCCATGCCCACCGCCCCATTTTCAAAGAAATGGTTAACAGTCAATTTAAAGTTCTGGTAAACCTTGCAAACAAAGTCCAAGAATGGCTGAACTTCATTTTCCAGAGTCGGCCTGAAGTTCCTGAGGAGGTCAAAGATTATACGGATACATATTAAACCATTCTCTTCATTGTCAGTGGTTAGTACATGCATTGCAACCTTCAAGAGCTCCTGGACAAAAGGACGGAGTACTTCACTGTGGGGGAGACGATTGAGAATCTCCACCACAATATTCCGGAGCTTGTGTTCGGGATTGTCAGTTAACTGTGGCTTTGTAATTTTCTCAAGAATCATGGAAAATGCCCTAAAGTAGCATTTTAGAAAATTCAAGTACTCCGCTGTGTGTGCAATCTCTAGGCTGTCCCGAACCTCCATTGCCATCTGAAGCCTTGCCTGTATTGCTGTTCCAAATAAAAAGAAACTATAACATCTTGAAGACCCATCAATCAAACTTGGTTGAATAAAAAATTAAATCAAAATTAAGCTTTATTTATCATAGTTAATTGGGTCCGAAAACGAAGGCCGTGTTTGGTTTACTGGACATGCACTAACGGAAAAATATTTAAAATTTCCAGTGTTTTGGACTTCACTGCACAGGACGACGAATTTTTCTCAATTTACAATGGTTCGTTCGATAAAATTCAATAAAATTATTACTAAAGAAGGCTTAAAAGTTCAAAAACATAGTTGAATTATGCTTCAAAGATACACACACACACACAGAGGAAAGAGAAAGTACGGAGGTCGGGCTCGACGAGACGCCGAGCATGTTGCTCGAAATTCTGAACAGGACTCATGGGCTCTGAATCACCGGCACAAACCACAGAAAAACCCTAGCGTTCCCGGGAAGAAACCCAAAACGCAGAGCTCCGAGACTCCAATCGCGCAAATTCCCAACTAAACTGCTTCTGCCGCGCGACTACCTCCTGCTTCTTCCACTCCAAGCAAAACCCGGAGCTCCGCTACTTCCTGCAGTGGCTGAAATAAAAGGGAACGTAGAAAAATTGGGGATTTAATTTGAGTGTTTGGGAAATTAGGGTTTAGGAAATTGGTGGGAGTTGTCGTGATTGTTCTAATTTCTGTAATGGTTTAAGTTATTTACGGTGACAGTGTCTGTGTATTCTCTCGCTCGCAAAGACTCGGGTCCTTCGGCGAGGACTCCAGATTTGGGGGGAACTGCGCTAAAGTGGTCTTTTGGGGACGAAAGGCCGTTTTGTGTTGTCGCTTGACGAAATTGTGGACCGTTAGAGGCCCAAAAGCTTGGATGTGGCCCATATGGATCTTCTTTGTTTGACCACTTTTAAAAAATTAATAATAATAAATTAATATCAAATTCGCCAATATTTTCATATGATCATGCTTCCTAACACTTGGTTTGTGCAATTAGGCATATATCCAAATTCAATATATACTAAAACTCAAATATAACTGAAGCACTGTTCATAAACACATTGTGTTTCTTTTTTTTTACCCTGTCAGGTTTTTGTTATTACAGGTATGCCATTGTTTTACAAGTTATATATATGGATCTTTTTTATTTGTTTCTTTTCTTTCTTCTTCGTTCTCTCTCTTCTCTCTTGCTCATCTCCGTGACTCTGCTAGCGACGACAGCGAGCTGTTGCCGTTCGAACGCCGGCAAATCGGACCTCATCGTTACTGCTAGTCGTCTCCCATTCCTTTCAATATATACTAAAACTCAAATATAACTGAAGCACTGTTCATAAGCACAGTGTGTTTCTTTTTTTTACCCTGTTAGGTTTTTGTTATTATAGGTATGTCATTGTTTTACAAATTATATATATGGATCTTTTTTATTTGTTTCTTTTCTTTCTTCTCCGTTCTCTCTCTTCTCTCTCGCTCCTCTCTGTGACTCTGCTAGCGACGACAGCGAGCTGTTGCCGTCTGAACGCCGGCAAATCGGACCTCATCGTTACCACCAGTCGTCTCCCGTTCATCTCAAGAACAAGAAAGTTGTGCATGCCTCAAATCATTATTGTTTCAACAAGGGTTTTCGAACTTAACCCCAATTGTATTTCAATCTCTCTCTTTTTGCATTTTCGATAGGTTACAGTTTTTCACGTTCTATTGATTATGAATT
Source organism: Malus sylvestris (assembly GCF_916048215.2). Classification (NCBI taxonomy): domain Eukaryota; kingdom Viridiplantae; phylum Streptophyta; class Magnoliopsida; order Rosales; family Rosaceae; genus Malus; species Malus sylvestris. The sequence goes on along the minus strand of NC_062274.1, from coordinate 20,105,082 downwards.
CTAATGTTTTGCGTTCAATTTGGGTTTTTGGAATTTTGAATTTGTACCCTATTTCTTATTTTCCAAAATTATTCCCTAATTTCACATTTTTCATTTTGTACAGGCGTGGGTGAGACGCGTAATTCTACAACCTCTTCAAGGTGTACACGCAGCTAGGAAAATTTCAGCAAGAAAAATCCCCAGAAACTCCTCCTCCTGTTTTGTCATTGATATCTCAGCTCTGTCTCTCTCAATCTTGAGGTACCTGACATTGGCTTCCATTTTCGGTCTGAAATATATAATTATTTATTTGAGTTTGCTGGGATTTATTCAATTCAACCAGGGTAGGTTTTTCAGTTGTTTGGATTATTTTTTTTTTATTATTAATTTAGATTTCTGGGTTTTTTTTGTTGGTATGGTTCATACACAATGAAAAATTTATGCGTTCTTTTGATTCTTGGGCATGCATCAAGCTTCCGTCTTTTTTTTTTTTGTTTATGAAATCATGTTCAGTGAACTTATTTTCTAGGGGATTGAATTACCCAGATTGCCCAAATATATATATACACACACACGCACATATTGTTTGAGAAGGCAATTAAAAATTTACTCATTTCTAGAATATGATGAAAAACATATTGTATCTGTTTTGTTTTATAAGAAAGTGTAGTACCATCATTATGTCATTGGCTATTCTTAGGAGAATTTGATTGCAAGTTCCTGAGGTTAGCAATTGTAATTAAGATAACGAAAAGATTTGGACTGTCAAATACCTAACATTTCAAAGAAATATACACTAAACCCAACAACATTCCTATGTTCTGTTTAACAGGTTATTGAATGACACCATATTTCAAAAATATTTTAAAATGAGTTGAGGTAATGGATGCTTTGAAAACATTAAGACCCCTGAGATTTTCTTATTAATGTTTAGTCCGGTTCATCTCTTCTTTTTCTGTATGAAGCAATACAACATTTGTGGCTGCTTGAGAGCTTAAAATAAGCCTATGAGAGCTTTTATGATAGATCACTGGTTATGATTGTAATGAAAAAGTTTGTCATATGATTGTGTCTCAATTGACTTAGTCCCATTGAAAAGGGATCAACTTTTTATCATTGTTTTAAGTATGCTATACACTGGCAAACAAAACTTTGTTCTACATCGCTCATATATATACATGTAATCACTTGATTCACCTATATTATGAGGTATTTGATATGGAGCAGACACAATCATATGACATTGTTGTACAATGCTTAAGAATGTCTAAAACTAAAGAATTTATATGCTTTGTATATATATATATGAAAAGTTGGTTTTGATAGGCACCAAAAGTTTGGCCATAATAATTTGTCGTTACATTAAGATTAATGATTCAATGGGGTTGTGTTTAACTTTTTTGGAGTTTAAATTATGGGAGTTTTAATGAAAAGCCCACGGTACTGTTCATTTTAACGAAAAACCACATTTTTACACTAAAAAGTCAAACCTGGTACTATTCACTTTATCCTTTATTTTGTCCTTATCATTAAAACTCAAAGTTTTCAAGCTCTTTTCATTAGTTTTCCTTTAAATTAAAGGGTTGAGCTTGATGGCTTATACTCTTTTCTTTTTTGTCTTTCCTTTGCTGCATTCTGTGTAAAGTTCAAATGGATTCTTTAATTTTTTTAATTTTTTTTTTTTAGTTTTTTGGAGTTTTCTTCGGTAAAGTTTGGTTTTTTATGGTGAGTTCTTAACTTGGTTTTGCTTACTTTTTGTCTTCAAATATAAGTTATTCGATGCTTTTCTTTGTTTTTCTCTAATTTTTAAATTTATTTTTTTGCCATTTAGTGTGAGAAAATGGCTTGAAAATTGGAATTTCCAATATTTGGGCAAAGGAAAACAAGAAGAGAACACCAATAGTGGTGACGATGGAGAATCCCTTCTTTGCAGTGGAAATCGACGATCTATGTGCAACATTCAGTGCAGTTTATAAGAGCAGAGGTCAAAATAAAGAATCAATGACATGGGGATTTGTTTAATTTTATCAAGTTTTGTATTGAGGTAAAACTCCCCCCATTTAACATAGTTTTAAATGCTGATTAGTATGTGTGTAAATAAGATTGTGAGCATGGTTGTGTATATATATATATAGAAACATTGTTGTAATTATGTGTAACTAAAGTTGTAAACACGCGGCATCGCGCGGGCTTTTTTGCTTGTTATAAGACTATATTTTGGAGTAGGATAATTTTTTTTATTTACTTTAAAGGTGGACAAAACTTATCCATATAGCAGGTGGTATCATAGTTGTTTTTTTAATTGCATTTATAGTTTTACTTCTATATAATTAAAGAGTACATTGTAGTAATGAACTCTTAATTTTAACTCAATTGGAGCAATAGTCTCTCAACTAAAAATCCATTACTATTGGTCCCTCAACTTTAATCCAATTAGGGGAAATGGTCTCTCAACTTTAACTCAATTGTAGCAATTGTCCCTTCAATATAACTCATTTTCACAAAATTTTGACGAAATTAATGAAAATGACCACATCTACAACTTTAGCTCAACTATATCAATGGTCCTTATTTGTACTGTTTGTTTCTCTCTTTTTTTTTCTTTTTTTTTTCTTTCTCTCTCTATTCATTCTCATTGTTGCTCGTGTCTCTTTCTTTCTTTCTCTAACTCCTTCGTGGTTTTCTCTCTCTTTCTCTGATTACCACCCATCGATGGGTCGGCTCAATCCGAGGCTCATATCGATATTGGCGTCACTCCACTCCTCTTTTTCGATAGTTTTAGCCTTAACTTAAGGTGTGGTCCATAAGAATTCGTAGCACAGTTTGTAGCTGTGAATTGCCTCAAGATTAGTAGAAGTTTTTTAGAGTTCTTATCACTAGTGGAGAAGATCACAAGGTTAATCTCTAAACCATTGGGAAGGTACAGTTAAGCTTTAGTGGTTGATAGTAAAGAGAAGGCAAAATTGGAGGTGGGCTTTGAAAATCTTGTAGGTTCGAATGAGGCTAACTTGAGAGAAATAGGCAAAAGGTTCAAACAATAAGGAGCTTTTGTCGACGGCGATGAAGGGGGTTGCCGTTGACTAGAGTGTCGAATAGGGCAATTTTGGGCGGTGCGAAAAAGAGAAATAAAAGGGAAATAATGAGTTTTTGTCCCTCGCATAGCAAACAATCTTGGTGAATCAGCTCTTGCAGCGCACCAAGATGCAACGTGCCCCAGACAAGGTGTCTAGAAGTAGGATAAAGGCAGACAACGAACCTCTCCAGCAGCGTCCTATCAAGCAACCACTCGACCAATCAAGAATCAAGTGTTCTGGCAATGTACACTCCCGATTGAGCCCTTGAGATAGCGTATACTCTCATATTAGCACGCAGAGGAGCGTGCACTCTCGACTAGGCCCACGAACGAGCATACACTCACGGTTAGGGCCACACTCCAATAATCAATATGAGCAACCATCTATGCCAAATGTTCATTCGCAACTAAGATCGTAAGGAACATTATCAATCTCATATCGGAGTAGGCAACACGACGAACGGAGAGAAGTAGTCACTCCATCCGGCTTAAGTTCAACCGGCAGTCTGCGAGTAATTCGCTCGCCTGCTAGGAACGTACTACATGCACCTCAATCGCGACATAGATGAGCCGAGCACATGAAGGAGAAGCCTAGACCAATAAGTCACGATCAAAGGCAGCCGAAAGCTTTGTTGCCCCACTAAAGGAAAATTCAGAAAAAAGTTAGAGACCTCTGACCAAACAATTGTACGATTTCAAGCACAACGAAACTACTGACGAGGCGCTCCGACGAGACATAACCAACATAAGCGGGTCACCTTTCATTGACAAGATCAAGCAGATAGTACTATTTCACATAGATTGTCGAATACAAAGATTACTTCTGTTCCGACAAACGCACCAGCTTAGCCTAATAGCGTGCCGGGGGCAGACAAGAACCAGAAGGACACACCAGCCGAACTACCATGAACCGGGGGCATGCTTTGTTCTCAACACTCTAGACAATTCAATACTGAAGCAACACATCACCAGTAGCCGAGTGTCACGAACCTAATGGTCCAATTCCTCTTGTTGTGCACAATCTAACCCAAGTCAACCTCAGCTTTGTGCTTACAGCCGTGCCAACCTGCTCCACTGCTCCCAGCAGCCCTTAATCTGTCACTATGGCTCAGAATTATGCCTTCTTGCTCCACGACTCCCAGTAGCCCTTGATCTGTCACCATGGATCTTAACTGTGCCGATCTTGCACCACGGTTCCCAACCATGCCGATCTTGCCCTGTGGCTCCTAATCGTGCCAACCAAGCCTATGGCAATCCAAACTTTAAAGCATCCAATGATGAAGCAGAAAGCAAGGTTTTAATAGCAGCCCTTGCTAGAGAAAAACTTAGCGGTGAAGAAGTTTGTAATCCATTCAAATTCTCAGCTGATCACCAACCAAGCTTCAAAAGAGCACAGAACGAAACATCTAATGATGGCACAATACTTGAAGAAAGTCTGGGAGTAGCTCATCGCGCTTCCCACTTACACCCTTATGCGGGTTTCACAAGCAATTTGAAGTCTCAAGTAGATCGCCGAACAAGACCTCACAAGTTGAGGATTATTTCAGTTGTCCAGCTTTCCTCAGATGCGCTCACGACAACGACTTCCATGCTCTCCAATGCAAAAGGATAAACTAATCCCCCGACGCCCATCAGCGTAAGCTCTCCAATGCGAGAATGTAAACTAATTGATCTCCAGTGCAAGATGTTAAACTAATTGCTCTCCAGTGCGATAGGGTAAACTAATTCCTCAACACCTATCTGGGTAAGCTCTCCAATGCGAGAGGGTAAACTAATTACTCTCTAGCGTGAGAGGGTAAACTAATTCCCCGACACCCATCTGGGTAAGCTCTCCAGTGTGAAAAGGTAAACTAATTGCTCTTTAGTGCGAGAAGGTAAATTAATAGCTCTCCAGTGCAAAAAGGTAAACCAATTCCCTGACACTCATATGGGTATCCTCTCCAATACGAGAAGATAAACTAATTACTCTCTAGTGCGAGAGGGTAAACCAATTTCCCGACACTCATATAGGTCTGCTTTCTAGTGCGAGAGGGTAAACCAATTCCTCGACACCCATATGGGTAAGCTCTCCAATGTGAGAGGGTAAACTAATTGCTCTCCAGTGCGAGAGGGTAAACTAATTCCTCGACGCCTATATGGGTAAGCTCTCTAGTACGAGAATGCCACATGGCTCAAAAGATCAAATGCTTGAAGACTAACTAGGCAGCGAATGGTCAAGGGGCAACAACCACTTTGCACTCAACAGTTCGCTCATTTGACACTTCATCTTCAGCAGCTCCGAGCTTGGCAATTCCATCATTGACTGCTCCATCTACGGCAGCTGAGAAATCACACTCAGGCAGTTTTCTCATTTTTAGCAAGCAGCCCAGATGAGGAAGCTTAAACCGTGGCCCATGTCACGCCACTTCCTCAGCCCATGCCAAGCCAGTCCTTGGCGTCAATCAAGTCGAGTTGCACAAGCAATGGCCCTTGCCACACCACCTCCTTGGCCCATGCCAAGCCGACTCTTGGCCTCTGCCAACCGAAGTATCGTACTACCTCGATGGCTGCCCCGCGGCTGCATTACCCAAGAAGAAGATAAGGAGAATTAAGTTTTTCTTACATCGGTGCAACGTAGAGAAGACAAAGAAATCAACGGAAGACAGTTCTTTGCATGGGCAAGCAAAAAAGAGTGTTAGGGTAGGGGGAACAAATATCCTCTAGTTTTCTCTCTTTCTTGTAGGGACAAATGATTGCCCTCCGAAGTTGATTTAATCCCCTACTTAAGGTAGGTTTAAATAGCCTTTGGAGGCGATTTATTTCCCTTTCCTAGAATAATCTAATTCCAAATCCAAGTGAGAATCTGCATCAAAGCTGGAGATCTCTACACCTGCTGTCTTTTCCTACGAGCAACCCAACAAGTGTGGGGGCATTTGTGGAGTAAAAAATAATCAAGAAAATTATGGAGGCGACACATGTACTTTTGGGTGAAAAAGGACAGTATTACCCTCAAGGCACATCAGAACTTCTACGCAAAAGCAGTGGACAATCATGGCATAATCAAGGTCCAAAGTGATCAAAATAGGTATTTATTCAAAACCTATTTCATCCATCCTTATCAAATCCTCCCCACAAGGTAACTTTCAATTATTCATTCAAAATAGGATTAATTACCTAATTAATTAATTGATTAATTTCCTAATTAATTAATTAATTAATTAATTTTCTAATTAATTTCTTAATTCATTGCAAGATATTATTTTGACATAATATCTTGCAATTACACCCAAAAACCACCATATGTGGCTGTTTCCCATCTCTCCAAAGGGGGCTGGCCACACCCCTATATATGGTCCCTCATTTCTCCGAAAACCTAAGTCCATTCTTCTCCTAAAATTCTCTAAACACTTTCTCTCTCAATTCTAGCTTTGACATCGGAGGTTCTTTGGCCAAAGCCCCCCCCCCCCCCACCAATTCATCGTGGGCACGTGAGGCTCTTGGCCTTAACCTTAGGTGTTAATTGTTTTGCAGGTAAATTTTCGTCCAAGAAGAAGAAGGCGGAAATTTGCATCAACATTTATACCGAAATTATTGTACATGTATAAGTTTTGTCTCTATATAGAGAACATATGATCAATGCTTAATCCGGAGAATAAGGAATTAAGGATATAAAAAATATTAGCGTTTATTAAGTGTAACACAATTTAAGAAGTGTGCAATATCCATCCCAGAGTACACATTGAATTTTGTTTAGCAAAAAGGATGGAAGCCCAAGTTCTTGCTAGAAGTTAATAACTAACAAAATGATCAAGATGGTCCAACCACCCTTGTCAACTTCAATTAACAAAATTCAGTGAAGTGGACGCCAAGGAAACAAAACCCCCCATATGATCATTTTTCTTAACTTCCTTTAAGTAAAGCCAATCTCACACCACACCATCCGTTTCCAACGACCTCCTCTTGCAGCTATAGCTCCCCGTTTTGAAATTTGTATTAAGAGGACCTTCACTCAGTAACTCCACCATTAGCATCTCTCCTTAATTAGTTTGCCAACCATGAACGCCGACGAGAGTAAATTGGTTGTCATGGGCCGGGCAGAGATCGACACCCGAGCGCCTTTCAAGTCCGTCAAAGAAGCGGTCATGTTGTTCGGGGAAAGAGTTTTGGTCGGAGAAATATATGCCAAGCAGCTCAAAGAGGTAAGCTAGCTTTTCCCCTTAAATATTTTTGTATTTCTTATAATTAATATGGTATCAGAGCCTAAATAAATGTGCTTTGCTAAACGCAGTGAGAACCCTTGGTTTTTGGATCTCTCCACACTCTAAGTTCTCCGTGCACCCATAGGGCATGTACTAAAACCATTCCTCCGTCAAGACCATCACTCCGAAACCCACCCACCAGTCCGATCATGTCACGCATTTTTTCATGTCAACCACTGACCAAAAACCCATCACCATTAAACCACTTTGCTTGAATTTTCGTTTCTCAACGTACAACTTATTGTCACATAATGTAAATTTATAATGTATTATTATTTTCTATGTCAGATTGGAGCTGCAGTGTCCAATGATACTACTAATGGAGATGCTGCTCAGTCAAGAATCGAGGTCTTAACATCGGAGCTCGAAGAAACAAAGAAAAGTCTTCAGAAAGTTAGAGAAGAAAACAAGTCAATGGCATATTGCATCAAGTCACTCAGAGAAGATCTTGACCGTTCAAAACAAGAGCTCCACAAGTACTTGAAGGCAAGAGAGTTTGATGATCAGAAGCACCGAGTAGATCCTGAGATTGAAGAAGATTTTAAGTTCATTGCGAACAGAGACACGAAGTTCGAAAACAAGAAAATGTTGAGCCAAGAGGCTGAGGAGTTTGTGCAGAAGAAAAGATATGTGAAGTTTGCAAGTCCTGCTTCGTTGGCTCAGGTTATTGTTAACAAAGAAGGGTCGCTTGAGGGATATGGAAACCCTAGTTCGGTCAGGAAGACAAATAAGAAGAAGCCTTTGATGCCTATGATTGGGTGGCTTTTTTCAAAAAATAAGGCAATTCAAGAAGGTGAGTCTTCAAGAGCCTAAGGCTCTCATGAGCGAGAAAGTCTTGTGTACAATTATCGCATGATATCTCTCTTTTAAGCGGATAAGATTACAGGCGGAGACGGAAGAAACAAAAATATAAGGGCTTTGTTTGTGTGATTGTGGTTGGAACAGGTGGCTTGTGTGGCTTACGGACGCTAGAATTCCCCCTAGTTACTAGATTATGCAAGATATTAAGTAGATATTTTGCCTTAATAATTTTTTTCTTCTCATTATCTAGAAAATAAAGGAATATTGCTTCAATTTTGTAAGTTTGTAAGACAAGACAGGCTTGGCCCTAAAGCTGAAAGAAGAACGTCGTAAGTGTGCTAGACCTTCTACAATTGAAAATGAGAGCATATGTAATAATATGGGCTAAAGAAGCATTTGCCATTGTGATGTGTTCATGAAAACCCACAAAGAAAACCAATACAACGAAGAAGGATAGAACTATTAACCTAAATGATGTGATGGATGATGATTGAATTTCTTTATTAATTATTTAAATAATGAAGTTAACCATCAACCGACACATCATGTATCTAAAAAATCTTAACTACATTAATAAAGTAAATTTACACAAACTACATTTTACCCTTTTTTTTTCAAATCCTCACCCAAAGGTGATCTATCATCCTCTAATTTTGAAAAATAAAATATAAAAATGAAAACTTCTCTCTCTAATCCACATTCCTTTTTTTTTTTTTCTCCCTTTCTCCTTCTCATTTTAAAATAAAATAAAATTTATTTTCACACAAAGAGTGGGGCATATGCTAGTATAGTTTTAAGAAGGTCTAATTGGATTATTAGTCCTCGTGGTGATACGGTAGTTGGAAGATAGTCCATGTGGTAAAAAAAAAAAAAAAGATTTAAGCCCCTGTGGTGAAGTCTGTTATGATTTATGCCCAAAATTGAAAATTCCATCAAAACTTTCGATTAATTATTAGCATGTGAGTCATACATATTAGGCTAAAACGGAACTCTTCATACACATATTAGGCTGAAACATAACTTTCCGTTAATTGTTAGTACATGGGGCTGGCTGACGTGCTAATAATTAAGGAAGTTGACAGAATTTTCAATTTTTGGCATAAATCCCAACATGTTTCACTATAGGGGCTTAAATCCTTTTTTTTTTTACTACATGAACTATCTTCTAATTACTCTATCACCGCAAAGATTATTAATCCAGTTAAGCCTAAAAAAAATAGTCACTCTAGCATCACTTTTATTTATTTATTGAGGTATTTGTTGAACCCCCTCCCATGCCCCTCCCTCCAAACTTGTAAGTATCTATCAATTTCTCTATGAACTTTAATTTTCACAAATTAGCCCATGAACCTTTTTTTTTTGTCAAGAGCCCATGAACTTTTATAATTTTCCCAATTTTACCTAACTTTAGTTTCAGCCAATTACGTCCCTGAACTTTTATAATTGGCCAATTTCTCCCTTGATGTTAGATTTTTGTATTAAATTTTCCATCCATCATGGTCACATGCATGACACATGGCAATTGTCTGAGGGCAAAAAGCCAATTTTATCCCTAATGTGGACAACGTATTATTTTTTTCTTTTTCTCTTCCACTTATCACTCCATACACTTTTTGTTTGAATTTTATCCATAATGTGGACAACTATAAATTTTTTCCACGGTCTTGCTTTTTCAACAACATGTTGGGGGTTGTGATGTCATTTCATTAGCCTTCCTTGTGACTTAATTAACTTAACCGTTTCGTTCACCAATTTCAATTGAAGACTCAAATTCAAATAAGAAAAATAATTACTAACCTCAGCAAATTCATTATTAGAAACTGGCCAATTATAAACACTCATGGGGATAATTAGTGAAAATTAGAGTTCATGGAGAAAATTGGTCAATTATAAAAGTTAAGGAGTGTAATCAGCTAAAATTAAAGTTCATAAGAAAAATTGACAGCTCTTTACAAGCTCAGAAGAAGGTAAACTAATACCTCTTTATTTATTTATTATAATGTTAATCCTATAATCACGTTCATGACATGAATTCCATATGGCGTATAGTCAACGCAAGTACTCCCTCAATATTTTGCATATGCAAAACTAGCAACAAACAGACCGATAGCAAATCCAGTTGGAAGCATGATGGAGACATTGAACCCCACGAACCCTAGTTACTTTGTTTCATCTTTCATATATTGCAATTATTTATTATTTGTAACTTAATGAGAATCCTCTTTGTGAGGATTCCGAAGATTCTCCAATCACATCCGTTCATCGTAAATCATTTGGTCAGTTTTCGTTAGGTACTTGTAGAGCAAAAAATAATCAAGAAAAATATAAAGGCGACACGTGGATTTTTAGGTTAAAAAGACAAGATTACCCTTGAGGCACATCGGGGCTCCTACACGCGAGCAGCAAACAATCACCACTCAATCAAGGTCAAAAGTGATCAAAATAAGTATTTATTCAAAACTTATTTCATTCATCCTCATCAAATCCTCCCCACAAGGTAACCTCAAAATTTTCATTCAAAATAGGATTAATTACCTAAATTAATTAATTGATTTTCTAATTAATTAATTAATTTCCTAATTGATTGCAAGATATTATGGTGACATAATATCTTGCAATTACACCCTAAAATCACCAAATGTGGCCGGTTCCCACCTCTCCAAAGGGGGCCGGCCACACCCCTATAAATACCACTTCGCTTTTCCAAAAACCTAAGTTGAATCCTTTTGCAAAATTCTCCAAATTCTCTAAACAATTTTCCCTCAAAATTCTAACTTTGGCATCGGAGGTTCTTCGGCCAAAGCCCCCCTCCCAATTCATTGTTGTCGTGTGAGAATCTTGGCCTTGACCTAAGGTGTTAATTGTTTTTGCAGGTGCATTTTCATCCAAGAACAAGAATGAAGAAATTTGCATCCACAAATTGGTGTTTCATTGAGAGTTGAGTCACACATTCGTAGAAGACTCTCGAATCCAAGGTTTTTCGTTTTCTTGTTCATTTGTAGATTTTTTGTACATTCTTATTCTTGGAATTTTTCTTTCAAAAAATTCTTCGATAAAACGTAAAAGAAAAGTACAATGGCAAGAGATTCGGAAACCTCGACAAACAAAAATTCCAACGTTCAAGAATTAGAACCGCGACGATCTAAAAGGCTCAACACAACGATGAGTGGAGGGGCACCACCGTGGCAATCACCATGGTGGCCACCCTCGACAAAACCAACGACCCAAACTGTGTCACTTTAACCTTCAAGGGCCCAAGCCCAAGCCCAAGCTGAGCCACCTAAACCCAATGCGAGCCTAACGCGTTGCCAAGCCGAGCCCTAGCCTCGCACCCACATGTGCCACACGCCGAGCAACCCACTCTCATGGCCCAGCCTACTCCAGTGGCCTTTTGAGTGGCCCAAATCAGTCCAAGATTAGTTCAATCGTCCTGATTTCAAATTTATGGGATTATGATTGAACCAGGGGCATTTTCACCATATTTCTCCGCGGATTTAACCTTTTCCAACTCAAATCTCGTGCACAGAGTCTACCACACTTCCACTACTCAAGAAGGCACATTCCTTTCAAGCTCTTCTAACCCCAATGGAGAACAACACTTGTCTCGACAAGTCATATAGTTGACGAGCACCCTTGCACAACAGACGACCTTGGTAAATCAGCTCTTGTAGCGCACCGAGATGTAACATGCTCTAGACGAGGTGTCCTGAAGTAGGACAAGGGCAGACGAATAACCTCTATAGTGGCCTCCTATCAAACAGCTACTCGACCACCCACTAACCGAGTGTACGAGCAATGTACACTCCCGATTGGGCCCCTGAGATAAAGTATACTCCCGTCTTAATGCGCAGAGGAACGTGCACTCTCGACTAGGCCCATGGATGAGCATACATTCACGGTTAAGGCTACACTCCGATAGTCAACATGAGCAACCTTCCAAGCGAAGTGTTCATTCGTGGCTAAGCCCGCAAAGAGCATCATCCACCTCACATCGGAGTTTTGATGATCTTTCCTTCGTTTTCACCAAAGAATACTCATCCTATTGCTCGATCAAGAAAAAGTCTGACCATTTGTTCAATATGAATAAGAATCCAAAGGAGTTTCTCCGCGACTACGTGAAAAAAATCAAAGCAAAGAAGGCGAAGATTGTCGAATGCGATGACTCGATAGCAAGTGCAGCCTTCCAAAAAAGACTTCCAACAGACCACCTACTATTAGGAGAATTGATCATAAAAGAAAATCTAACTATGGTAGACTCTTTCACTCTAGCAAAGAAGCATGCACTTTGGGACGAAGCTCGATGAGCAAATAAGGCGCCCTAGTAGCCTCGAAAAAAGGCTAAGTGTAGGGACCAACCCACGACCAAGGAAGGCCCGACGACCAAGAACTACTCTAAGTTCTCAATCCCGATCCACCAAATCCTCCACGACATCAAGAAATATCAATGTTTCAAGCTGCCAAAACAATCAAAATGAGATACTTCCAAGTTGGATCACACCAAGTATTGCGTATTCCATCGAGGACCTAGTCACACAACCGACGATTGCTACACTTGGAAGAACTACCTGGAGAAGCTCGTGAAAGAAGGCAAGGTCGACAGATACTTGGACAAGCTAGCTACGCAACCTAAAAGGAACGCAGACGATGACGAAAATCCGCCAACCAAAATGATTCGGAACAATGGCATCTTCGTCAAATCCGAGTACTTAGGGGCCACTAACAACTCCAAAAAAAAAGATCCAACATGCTATACTAGTCTCACAGGTCCAAGCAGTCGACACCCAACCTGGACCCATCGTTGGCTTCACCGAGCAAGATGCAGAAAACATCGACTTCCCACATGACGATGCATTAGTAGTATCTATCCAACTAGCCATGTTATAATCGAAGAATGATGGTTGACAACGGAAGTACGGTCAACCTACTTCAGCTCTCAATAATTCAGAAGATGGGCCTAGAAAGCATAATCATACGCCGAGTGGAGGTACTCACCAGATTCAACGGACACACCTCGACTGCCATCGGCCACATCACCCTTGACGTGAAAACATCGCCAGTTGTCTCAAAGAAGACGTTCACGATCATAAGTGACTCATTTCCCTATAATGGGATTCTTGGGAGACATTGGTTGATCAAGCTGGATGTCTTCACTTCCGTCAAGTATAAAAAATCCAATTCCGCATCCCGGGATGAGGAGTCAAAGAAATCAAGTCTGACCAGGCAGTATCTCGACGATGCATTGTGTAGGTACTGAAAGAATCAAAGAAGAAGACATTTACCCCCGTAGAGGCTACGAAGGTCCGAAAAGACGAAAAAGTTACCCAATAGCAATTATAATAAGCGGATCACGAAAATGGTGCCCAAATAGACGAGATGGGATGGAAACCCGAAGAAGACGCTGAGGACATCATTCTGAATCCCTAGGAACAGGAAAATACGGCTAGAATCGACTCACATCTAAGCACAATCGAGAAGGAAAAACTCTTGGCTTTTCTTAGGGAAAATCATGATATCTTTGCGTGGTCACTTTCCAGCATACTCGGCAGTGATCCTAAGATAGTTTGTCATAAGTTACACGTCGACCCCGTAGCCAAACCGGTGATCCAGAAAAGAAGGCATTTTGCACCTGAACGAGTAACGATCATCGAAGCAGAAATTGACAAGCTACTGGAAGCCGAATTCATAGAAGAGGTAGCATACTTAACATGGCTTGCTAACATTGTGCTAGTAAAGAAGAAAGAGAAGGGCAAATGAAGGGTTTGCGTATATTACATCGACATCAACAAATCATGCCCAAATGATCCTTATCCACTTTCCCGAATCGATCTATTAGTAAATTCAACTTCTAGGAACCAGCTGCTTAGCTTCTTGGATACATACTCCGACTACAACCAAATAGCCATGTACGAGCCCGACAACGAGAAAACCACGTTCGTGATCGAGCGAGGCACCTATTGCTACAAGGTCATACCCTTTGGCTTTAAGAATACGAGAGCCACTTACCAAAGGTTAGTATACATAATGTTCAAGAAGCAAATTTGGGTAACCATTGAGGTCTATGTTGACGACATTATGGTGAAGGGCAAGCAGCGATTAGACCATATCGGCAACCTGGCAAAAACTTTCAACATCCTTAGAAAGTACAAGATGAAGCTAAATCCCGCCAAATGCATATTTGGAGTATCTTCAGGTAGATTCTTAGGATACCTAGTAACCCAACGAGGAATCAAAGCATATCCCAAGAAAATCCGAGTGATCCTAGAAATGAAATTTCCAAGCATCTTAAAGGAGATCCAAAGCTTAACTGGATGAGCAGCCGCCCTTAATCGCTTTTTCTTGCAGTTTACCGATCGATGCAAACCCTTTTTCAAGGCCATCAAGAAGGCACAACAAGACAAATGGGATGATGAGTGCGGAAAATCTTTCCAATACCTAAAGAAGTATCTTACATCACCTTCCTTACTATCCAAGCCGGAAGCAGCAGATGACTTATACATCTACTTGGCAACCTTAAAAGTAGCAGTGAGTTATGCCCTCATGCAGAAACTAGTTGTTGTGGCTAGGAGTGATGAAGTAGGCGTTGGAACTTGGCCAATACGATTTAGTTTTTCAACCCTGTACGACGATAAAGGCCCAAACCTTGGCAGACTTTATAACGGAATTCACTCCTAGCCTAGGTGATGCAACAGAGCAACCTAACGACGCCCCAAAAGCAGCCGAGCACACCTTAGCCACACTTGTTCCACTCGATGAAGACTTCTAGCATTTGCATGTCGACGACGCATCCAACTACAACAGCTCAGGAGCAAGCATGATCCTTGTCACCCCAGACGGTTCGATGCTCGAGCAGGCGATCAATCTAGGCTTCAAAGCATCCAACAACGAAGCAAAGTACGAGGCCTTACTAGCAGGCCTATGAATGGTAAAAGACTTGGCGGTGAAGAAGCTCGAAATTCATTCTAATTCCCAACTAATAACCAGCCAAACTACTAGGGAATACATGGTAAAACATCCAAAGATTGTGTAATACCTAGAGAAGGTACGCAAGCAACTTGAGACATTTCAGGCTTACACTCATACTCAAGTTTCGCTGGCAGACAATGCACACGCAGACGCACTAGCCGGTCTAGGCTCCGCCCTCGACTACTAACACAAACACTTTATCCTGGTGGAGTATCTAGACAAGCCAAGCATAGAGGCGGAGCCAGCAACCGAAATGTCACATGTTAGTATAACTCCCAACTAGGAAAGTTTTATTATAGACTACTTGGTTAATGGCACACTCCTCACAGAAAGGTTGGAGTATAGAAAACTCTAAATAAAAGCAGCACGCTACTACATGCGGAATGACATTCTCGTCCGAAGATCTTACACCGGACCACGTTTCCGCTACCTAGCGCTTCCTGATGACCTAAAGGTTCTAAACTTAATTCATGAAGGCATTTGTGGAAATCATTCCGAAGGCCAATCCTTAGCACAGAAATCTCTTAATGCAGGCTATTACTAGCCTACCATGCACCAAGAAGCTAAGGAGTTAGTACAAAAGTGTGACCGCTGCCAACGTTACAAACCGGTACCAACACTGCCTACCAGCGAACTACACCCGCAGACGAGTCCTTGGCTGTTCATGCAGTGGGCAATCGACCTGGTATGGCTAATGTCGCCCGTTACTGAGGGCAGAGACATGATGATCATGACAATCGATTACTTCACCAAATAGGTAGAAGCAGAGCCCATGACAACCATGACTCAGACAAACATAGAGCGCTTCGTATGAAGGAACATCATTTGCCGATTTGGCATGCCTTAGCCCATCGTCACTGACAACGACCACAATTCATGGGCAAAGATTTGGCGAAGTTCTTGCAAAAGTATGGTATCAAGCAGCACATATTCATGTCGAGGCAATGGGCAGGCCGAAGCATCCAACACGATGATCTTCCACTGCCTCAAGAAATCCTTCTCCGACAAAAAGGAAAAATAGCCAGACAAACTCTCCAGATGTCTATGGGTATATCGCACCATCAAAAGATGAGCAACCGATGAGACTCCTTTCTCTTTGGCATTTTGTTCGGAAGCAATCATTCCTCCCAACATTATCGTGCCAAGTATCAGCACTCTACTGCCAAACATTGAGTAAAACAGTAAGGAAATGGCCACAAAAAGATGGATCTCGTAGAGAAGGCTCTAAAAAGATGGATCCCATCTGAGAAGGTTCGTACACGATCAGCAGATTAGGCGGCAAGGGTAATTACACATTCACCACCATGAACGACAAAGAGATCGAATAGCAGTGGAATGCCTACAATCTGAGAAAGTGTCATGTGTGACTTCCCGCTACATCAAGGCCCGAAGAACTCGAGCAGCTCAACGAGCGCCACCTCACAAGCCAAAGATTATCAAGTTATTATGTAGTTTCTCCTATATAGCTAAGTTTTCGTTCGTTTCACTTATTTTTCAACGAGGAATTTAGAAGTAATTTACAACTTGGCTCGACTACATGTCTACAACAACATCACTCCTGCACTTCAAAAGAAGACTGCACCCTTCTTAGGGACTCATCGCAGGAATTGCGCCCCCCGAAGGACCAACCATGCTCTCTAGTGTGAGAGGGTAAACCAATTCCCCGACACCCACATTGGTTTGCTCTCCAAAGTGAGAGGATAAACTCAAAACTACGAATATCCAAACGTGAATGAGCCTGGCTACCCTAGTATAACTAGATGCACAGTGACTTGCGCCGGGATTCTTAAAAGTAGCCATAATGGTCTTTTTCAAGGCTTAGCTAACTAAAGGATTTTGGGTCTCTTGGCCTAATCTATAGGGAACCGGGCCCTAGAGACGGATGAGGCACATAACGAAATATGCCCTATGGACAGCTGCCTTGGAACCCTAAAGCTGCTACCGAGTGCACTAAGGTAGCCTACAGTTTCCAGAAGACTGCCTACGGCTTGCCTTTCGAGTAATAAGCCGCGCTAAACTTATACAACCGCACGTTTATGTAAGAGGTTAAACAAGTTAACGCGTATATATGAAGCTTTGTCCATTGCCGACAAGCTATGTAGTCGACGAGCTTCATTTCTGCTAAAGCACGGAATGACCTACACCAAGTCCTAAAGTGTTGTGATACTTACTACACAACCTACGAAGTTGGAGAAAGCCAAGGTTAACAGCCTAGTGGTTACATGAACTCGTCTACTTCTGTACGTAAGGCATCTGGCTGCTGACCTTGTAGCTAACAACTTTGCAAAGTTTACACCAATACCTACGGCTGCATAGACTACGCGGGCTTGTTTGCTTATAGAAAAGTAGCATGTCTGCCACTGGTCTATAAAGTTTAAAGGTTAGGGCATGAACAAAAGATGCGGAAATGGAGAAAAACAAAGGAAACAAGTTTATTAAATTTTCTAGCAAAATTAATAAACAACTAACAAAGACCGAAGGAGTTCAAGCAAAGTAAAAGCAACAAGGAAAACAAAGAAAATCCTAAAGGCTACCTAGAAGACTACTCTTCAGCAGCTTAGACATCCCACGACTACTCGGTCGCCACACCTTCAGCAGTCCCAACGCTCTCAGCAGCGGCACCATTCGATGTTTCACCCTCAGCTGCCCCAACCTGGGCACCAACCTCTCCGACTACTTCATCAATAGAAGCCTCAAAAGTAAAGGCAAACAAGTCTTTCAAAGAAATAGAGAAGGTCTCGAAGTCTTTACCAGAAAACTCAAAGTCAGACGCCCACTCAAAGAGATGGTCTACATAACCCAACTTGTAGAAATCAGCTTGACTTTGAGTACGCGAAGCCTCGAACCCAGCCTTCTCACCCTTCAACTGCTCATTCTCTTCGAACAGACAAGCACGAACCCACTGTAGCTCATCCACTTCATTCTTCAAACTGTCGTTGATCTTCAAAGCACTTTGGAGTTTCAACACTTGAGGCTCAATCCTATCAACGAACTTCTTGAAGTGGATCACTTGGTTGTAAGCAACAATTAGTTTTTCATCCTTTGCGTAAGCAGCAGAGCAGAGCTTAGAGACAACACGCTCAAGGTCTTGAATCTAAGAGAAGTTAAGGCAGAAATATTAGACCCCTTCAAAGCAGCAAGCTCAGATCCCAGCTTTTTGACTTTCTCGGTCGAGAAGTAGGCTTCGGCTGCCATAGTTTTTGCCACCTCATTAGTAGCCTTGGTATCTTTTTTATTAAGGAACATAGACTCGGCTATTAGAATCACCATTTTCTGCATCATAGCCAACATAGTAGTCCTTTTATACTCGGTCGTATACTTTGCAAAGAAACTTGGGCCAACAACCCCTCTGACGCCATCAACAAACTTGGCACACACATTCATGTCCTCAAGCAGATATGGTCTCAAGAACGCACAAATCTCAGCAGCTTCCCCCGAAACAGACTTAGAGGATTTCTCATAACTGCCCACACGAGCAGTCTCCTTCTTCTTAGCAAATGAATCAATCTCAGCAGCAGAGGGAACGGGTTTGGGCGCCATTTTAGCAGGCAAAAACACCTTGTCACTCTTCATAGTAGCAAGCATTTCCAAAGGTGAACCAGACTTAGCCCCAGACAGACGTTTTGGCACAGATTTTGGCACTAAAGGCATGAAGGAACTTCTACGCTGAGCAATCCCATCAGCAATCGAACTAGCCACATTTGGGACGGCAAGCTTCACCGGCACGGATCTAGCAGCCTCATCCTTCTCACCCTTAGGAAAAGTTAAGTTAATCATAAGCTTGGGAACAGCCGGTGAACCCTCGCGGGCAGCGGAATAAGTCTTTGTCTTTTTCTCAGCTGGCGTCTTTTGAGCAAGGTGGGAATGTCTCTTTTTCCCATTTTCATTTGCAGTAGGCTCCACCACAGTGATAAGACGAGCCAACGCCTCAGCCTTGATTCGCTTTATCTCATATCTCAGGGGCAGTCCACCATTCTCCTTAGGAAAAGGACTAAGCAGCTAACGCCACTCCCGATGCTTAAAGGGAATGCCTAGTGCGATATGCACCTTCCTCATGTCTGAAGAAGTTTTAAGAGTTAAGCCAAATTCTAAATCTCCAAAAGCAGCGGGAGACAATCAGAAAATTAGAAAGCAGTTTAGCACAAATACAAAGCAGTCGAGAGGTTAAGTAGCCTACTTACTGGATACGAAGATCGTTCGAACACACAGCTCGGGGGAAGAGTCAGACTCCCACTCTCCGCTTATCTCCAAAGTCTCATTGGCCTAGTCATAATCTCATTTGCTTGAATGATCGAAAAGCCTATGGCGGAATCGCAACTACCCAACTCCCTCGATGTGGCCAATGTCAAAGAAGTACCAAAATTCGTTGGTGATTAAATCTAACTCAAAGAATTGGCTTAGATTGAGGAATCCCACCATCACACGGACCGCATTCGGAGAACATTAAGCAGCGGCACACTTCATAAAGAAAAGTACTTCCTAGAAGAAATAAGGCATGAGAAAAGTAAATCCTAACACAACGTAGTAAGGGTGGAACTTGTCTGAGCCCCACCACATGGCTCACGGCTGCTACCATCTTTAACACGCTTCACTCGCACTCCCGACGAAATAGTGTGCCTATATGCCTCAAGGTAGTTTCTAAACAAATCATCAGAGCCAATTTTGAAGTGAACAGCCTTGAAATAGCCAACCTTGCTCAAAAACCCGCCTTGATGATACAAAGGCAGCACACCATCATCGTTCTTATGGCTTGAGGAAGACATACTTGAAGAAATTTTACAAAAATGCAAGGAAGATTCGTTAGATGGTTGCACAAAAAAAGGGTTTGGCACAACAGGTTTCATGGCTCAAGCAGATCTTAGCCTCTCTTTCTCATCTCTCGAACACGGGCCTAAGCCCAAAAAAAAAGGCAACAGCTAGCGCACAAGGCCTCATTGGTCCAAAATCACGGCCCAAGCTGCAAGAACCCAGTAACCATGCCAGGCCCCGCAACCTAGTCCAATTCCTTGGCCCAAAATGCCTCTTAGCCTATTTGCTCTTCTTTCCCAGGCATGAGCCTGAGCCCAACCTACACAAAAACAAAAAAAAAACAAAAAAAAAGAGGCACGCACCTCCCTGGCCCATCTCTTTTCACGGCCTAGGCACAAAGGCACAGACAACAGCACCCAAGCTCTAGCCAGCTGCTAGCCCTCAACCCAAGCCAAGCCTCTACTACACCAAACCCATGGAGCCACCACGTGGTAGCAACTATGCTATGGCTTTTTAGCCATTTTTTCAAGCTTCTTCGACCCCTGTCGAGCCAAAATTCAAGCACTGAGGCTCCCAAAAAATTAAGAAGACAAGGAAAATTATTTTTTCTTACCTTGAAACAATGAAAGACAATCCTTTGCATGGGCAAGATGTAGAAGACTGATAAGGGAGAGAGAACAAATATCTTTTAAGCTTTATCTCTCTTGTAGGGAAAAATAAATCACTCTCCAAAGTTGATTTAATAATCTACTTAAGGTAGACTTAAATAGGCTTTGAGAGAAATTTATTTCCCTTTCCTAGAAGGATCTAATTTCCAATTAAAGAGGGAATCAACATCAAAATAGGAAACAATCCTATCTTTCCTAAAGCAAGAAGATCTCTACACATGCTGTCATTTCCTGCGAGCAACCTAACAAGTGTAGAGGCATTTATGGAGCCAAAAATAATCAAGAAAAATATGGAGGCGACATGTGGATTTTTGGGTTAAAAAGACAAGATTACCCTTGAGGCACATCGGGACTCCTACGCGCGAGCAGCAGACAATCACCACTCAATCAAGGTTAAAAGTTACCAAAATAGGTATTTATTCAAAACCTATTTCATCCATCCCCATCAAATCCTCTCCACAAGGTAACCTCCAAATATTCATTCAAAATAGGATTAATTACCTAAATTAGTTAATTGATTTTCTAATTAATTAATTAATTAATTAATTTCCTAATTGATTGCAAGATATTATGGTGACATAATATCTTGCAATTACACCCTGAAATCACCAAATGTGGCCGTTCCCATCTCTCCAACACCCCTATAAATACCACTTCATTTCTCCAAAAACCTAAGTTGAATCCTCTTGCAAAATTCTCCAAATTCTCTAAACACTTTTCCCTCAAAATTCTAACTTTGACATTGATGGTTCTTTGGTCAAAGCCCCCTTTTCCCCCTCATTAATCATGGGCATGTGAGGCTTTTGGCCTTGACCTAAGGTGTTAATTGCTTTTGCAGGTGCATTTTCATCCAAGAACAATAAGGAAGAAATTTGCATCCACAGTACTGTTTATATTCAATTTTAACTAAAAAAATTTACAATGATTTCTAACATCATGGTAAACTGATGTGATTTGAGGATCCTCGTAATCCTCACAAAGAGGATCCGGCAATGATCCTCACTCTAACTTAATTATCTCCCCACCCATAAATTTGTGAGGAAGCTACAAATACATTAACTTGGTTCAAAATTTTGTGTATTCTGGAGCATCCAGTCATTCAAGCGTTTTAACCATTAAATTTTATTTTTCGTAGTTTATATAAAAATTTAACAGTTAAACAAAGATCTAAAGAAGCACCTAAGTAAGATTTTAGTCTTAGTTCACAGAACATAAATTAAACAAAATCGATTGTCCTTCTGTTTTTCCTAGTCGGTAAGTTGGCTGGATCGAATAGAAACCATGCATATGTTATATAATTGGATTTTTATCACAAATAGTTCTTGAAATTGACCATCACCATCAAGATGGTCCCTGAAATTAAAAATCAATCAATGTAATCCCTAAAAATAGGTGTCGAAAATCAATGTGGTCCTTCCGTCACAATTATGTTAAAAATTCCGTTAAGTGATGATATGGTACATAAATGGGGCCCACAAGATTTACAGGTTTTAATCACAAATATTCCCTGAAATTGACCTACACCATCAAGATGATCCCTGAAATTAAAAATCGATCAATGTAGTCCTTGAAAATAAGTGTCGCAAATCAATATGATTATTCCGCCACAATTTTGTAAAAAAAATTGTTATATGTTGATGTTTGTTTAATAATTAATTAAAAGAGTAGTCTAAATACCTTTTTGCTCAATGAATATTTTTTTTGGCTTTTTAGCCAAAATGGTTCCTGAGATTTGAAATCAATAGAAGCGGTCCCTGAGATTGTCCATCATTAATCATTTTGGTCATTTCATGAAAAACCTTCATTAAATAAGAATAAAATGACAAAAATACCCTCAATTGTTTATCAAATCATTTTGGCCTATTGTTTGTTAAATTGAGGGTATTTTTGTTATTTTGATCCCTTATTTAACATAATTTTTCACGAAATGACCAAAATGATTGATGGTGGATAATCTCAAGGACCACTTCTATTGATTTCAAATATCAGGGACAAAGTGAGGAGTTATGCAAATCTCATGGACCATTTTAGCTAAAAAGCCTTTTTTTTTCTTAAAGTAGGGCCTACTCCAAAGAGAGTTCCCTTCCATAAATTCTCAAAGGTATAAGACTTAACCAAGGCTTAAGAGGGGGTTTGGAAATAGTTTTCAACCAACAATAGACACACCTCAGTTATCACCTCATTATCTCAAGGCAGACCTTGCCGTTCTTTGAGTCACTAGACCACCAGAGAAGCGCTGAACAAGCTTTCCAATATTAAGTTTGTGAGGATATTGATTGTCTAAGTGTGAACGGTGATGTCCCAGACATCGTTGCCAATCAACCAAGCCGTCACCAAAGATGATCTTAATCCAGGTTCAATTTGGTGAAGGGTGTCGAAGTCTGTAAAGATGAGTGTATTGAGTTTTTTTTAAGAGAATAGATAGCAAATGAGGTAGCGGAGTGTGGACTAGGATGGAGGTGATTGCAAGACTTGGTTTTTGGGTTGACAATTTTTTTATTAACCATTAAATTATTAAACCTATTTGTATTTTTTTTTAATTTATTAGACTTATGTGACCCATTTATGTGTTACATTAGCAGATAACAAAATTTTTGACATAATTGTGACGGAAAGACTACACTGATTTGGGACGCTTACTTGCAGGACTACATTGACCGATTTTCAATTTCAAAGACCATTTTGATGTCGCGGGTCAATTTCAGGGACCATTATGATGTCATAGGTCAATTTTAAGGATCATTTGCGAGAAAAAAATGACTTATAGGGCCATTTATGTGTCATATCAGCACTTAACATAATTGTGACGGAATGACCACATTGATTTGTGACACCTATTTTTAAGAATTACATTGATTGACTTTCAATTTCAAAGACCATCTTGATGATTATGGTCAATTTCAAAGACCATTTGTGATAAAAACCTATATAATTTGATTAAAATTATGTACCATCCACATGAGGCCATGTGAAGCTCACCAGGGATGAAGACAAAACTTTTCAAGTAACATGCATGCATGGTTATAGCAATCTACTTCGCCCCAACTACCCTGAACAAAGCAATATATATTAATGTTATATTTTTTCCGGATACATGCATATATTGAATATAAATAATCGAATCTTTGATTATGTTGATTATTACTTGAATGTGTTCTTTTTATGACAATTTATACTCATAAGCGTTTTTATTAATAACATTTTTATTAGAAATATCATAAATTTGATTTTTTTTAAATAAAATATTTTTAGGCTAATTATATTAACACCCCACAAATTGTTGAATAAACCCCACAAACTTAATACACTCCACATTTGCTTTTTCACTTAAAAATTATCTTAATACATCCTACTTACTTTTCCATAATACCCCCCACACCCCACATTCTCAATATACATCTTATATTTTGTAACACCCCACATTCTCAATATATATCTTAATCAACATGTTTGATAGTTGAGAAAATAAATAATACGCTAAAAGTGATTTGTGGCATATTTATAAATCTTTATTTTTATTAAAACCTAATAAGGTTAAAATTATCATTACATAGTGGAGTAAATAAGTCATTTAATATTAAATTTCAATGTAGCGGTGTATTCAACATTTTGTGGGGTGTTAATATAAAAACCCTATTTTTATCATCTGCATCTCTAGACAACACTAGAAAAATGCTAGATTTTCTATTAAAAAGTTATCATAAGCGTTTTTAGTTATCTGCATCTCTAGACAACACTAGAAAAATGCTAGATTTTCTATTAAAAAGTTATCATAAGCTTTTTTTAGTTATTTGAAACTTAGTTTAAGTTGAACCCAAGTTTTTCAAAGAAAACATTACCAAACAAACCATGTTAAACACATTATACACAAAAATAAACATAATATACATAAATCCTGAGTTGTCGTCCCATGCAAATAGATTCTCATATAAATATAGTAGCTAGTACTCTCTCATGCTTCAACGATCACAACTGAATTAAAGAATTTCAGACACAGAGAAACCAGAAGAGAAGAGAGATATAGAGCAAATTTATCTCTAAGAAAACTATGAAAACTCATCTATGCATTCCAAGGATGAGAAGCAACAACCCCTTAAGCGCAAACAAGGTCACCAAACGTCTGTCTCCCATGACTCTCCTCGACCAGTTTCGTGAGGCTGCTTTTTTGCTTGATCATGTTGTCGGCAATCTTTTCCAACAAGGCTGACGGACGCGATGGTCGAACCAGCCCAGATGTACAGCGGTATTACTGTCCAATCAACTATCACCACAGCGAGGCTACCGCAGATTGCATTGATTTTATCAAGGAAAAGGCTTTGCCGGAGGACCAAGACAACCTTGACTCTTCGGCTAATGCTAGTAGCTCAGTAGAGGGGCACAACGGATCGAGACGTGATCATCCGGGGCTAGTTATGTGATATATAATTAATATGCTAGTGTTTAATAAATCTCGAATTTGTGAGGGTGTGAGGGTATATTAATTCTTCTTCAAATCTACAACCACTTCTTCCTTTCTGATTTGACGATAAAATGAGTAGTTTCTACACTCTTCTGAGTTACTCAACTCCCCTAAGAAGTACTCATTTCATGTCTTTCATTGAAAAGATTATGAAAATAATCTCTCAATCTGTCTTTGACCGTGTTCTCTGTAGCAAGAACCTTTCCATCCTCATCCTTGATGCACCTCACTTGGTGTCTATCTACAAGAATAAGGGCGACGTACAAAATTGCATGAACTATAGGGGTATTAAGCTAATGAGTCATACAATGAAGCTCTGGGAGAGAGTCATTGAGCATAGATTGAGGCAAAAGACACGGGTTTCGGACAACCAATTCGGGTTCATGGCAGGGCGCTCAACCATGGAGGCAATCTCTCTCTTACGAAGATTGATGGAAAGATATAGAGATGGAAAAAAGGATTTACACATGGTCTTTATAGATTTGGAAAAAAGCGTATGATAGGGTCCCAAGAGACATTATTTGGAGGATTTTAGAGAAGAAAAGAGTAAGACTAGCATATATCCAAGCTATAAAGGATATGTATGAAGGAGCAAAGACTGCCGTAAGAACTCATGAAGGACAAACCGAAAGCTTCCCCATAACTGTAGGATTACATCAAGGCTCATCCTTAAGTCCTTACCTTTTTGCGTTGGTAATGGATGAGTTAACAGGACATATTCAAGATGATATTCCTTGGTGTATGCTTTTCGCAGACGATATAGTGTTGATAGATGAAACTCAAGAAGGGGTAAGTGCGAAGCTTAACCTTTGGAGAGAAGTGTTGGAATCTAAAGGTCTTTGCCTAAGCCAATCAAAGACAGAATATATGAAGTGCAAGTTCAGTGCAAATAGAGGCCAAAATGAGTTAGGGGTGAGGATCGGAGATAAGGAAATACCAAAGAGTGACTGCTTTCGCTACCTAGGATTTATCTTGCAAAAGAACGGAGAATTAGATGGAGATCTCAATCATATAATAGAAGCTGGATGGATGAAGTGGAAGAGTGCATCTGGCGTGTTGTGTGACTGCTGTATGCCACTGAAGCTCAAGGGAAAATTTTATAGGATGACAATAAGGCCGGCGATGCTGTATGGCACAGAATGTTGGGCGGTGAAGCATCAACACGTACACAAAATGGGTGTAGCAGAGATGAAGCTGCTTCATTGGATGTGTGGGCACACGAGAAAGGATAAGATTAGGAATGAGGATATTCGAGGTAAAGTAGGAGTAGCCGAAATTGTAGGAAAGCTGAAAGAAAATCGGTTACGGTGGTTTGGACATGTGCAAAGAATGTTTACTAACGCTCCGGTTAGAAGATGCAACTACGAAACAGAGGTTCAAGGCCGAAGGGGTAGAGGAAGACCTAGGAAAACTTTGGAAGAGACTCTAAGAAAAGACTTGGAGTACTTGGATCTAACGGAGGACATGACACAGGACCGAGTACAATGGCGTTCTAAGATTCATATAGCCGATCCCACTCAGTGACTTGGATTTTTCAAGTCTCCAACCGAGAAGTTTTCCTCACTCGGGAAATTAAGGGAACACTACCTCAACCTACATGCTCCACTCACAAAGCTTCAACATACAAGCTTCAACAAAAGAAAAATTCAAAGAACTTAGTGAAGAAGACTTTAGTGTATTTAACATAATACGTTGAAATGAAGCAAAGCTTATTTATTGATATCTCCGATAAGTTACAAATATGTACATATACATGAGTCAAAATAAACAAACAAGATGGAGCCTTCACAAAGGTGCTTAGGAGAAGTCTCAGCAATCGGTAGAGCCCTAGAAAGAGAAGGCACTGGAGGGTGATCATTCGAAGCCCCCGTACTAGATAGAACCCTAGAAGGAGGAGGCATCAGAGGTTGATCATTTGAAGCTTCATTACGCGGTACATCCCCAGAAGACGAAGGCAATAAATGCCTTTGGAACAAACCCACAAACCTCTGATGATCAAGTAAAATTTGACCATCAGATTCCTTCATCTGGTCAAGCTTCCTCTTCATGTTTGTAGTATAGTCATGTGCGAGCCGGTGCAACTGTTTATTCTCATGCTTGAGCCCTCTAATCTCCTGTTTGAGACTTATCACTTCAGCCGCCAATGATTCAACTTGGCGGGTTCGAGCAAATAGGCGTTGGGCCATATTAGACACAGAACCTGCACACTGAACACTGATAGCCAGATAATCCTTAACAGCCAACTCATCAGACTGTTTGGAAAGTAGTCTGTTATCTTTGGGAGTGAGAAGGTTCCTGGCCACCACTGCAGCGATCATATCATTCTTCATCACAGAATCCCCAACGGTAAGAGAACCAGTAGGGGATAAGAAGAATGGACGCCATATGTTTTCTGGAGAAGGCGTGGCTGCCTCTTCAACAAGGTTCAAGTCAAAACGACGATCGGAGGTGACAGACATTTTCAAAGGTGTTGAAGAGAGAAGAGGTCGAACAAATCAAGATCTTAGAAGTGCAAGAAGGGAGCTTCTACTGGTGGAGATTCAAGTGTGCTTTGGAACTTAATGCCAACTTCTATAAAAATCTGCACTCGACAGAGCTTCAGAAATCGAAGAGGCACCTGCTCAGAAATCGAAGAGGCGTTTGCTTTCTCAAAAGCTGGGCTGCTCAGAGACCACGGGGGTCGATCTCAGAAATCGAAAAGGTGTTTGCTTTCTCAAAAGCTAGGCTGCTCAAAGACCACGAAGGCTGATCTCAGAAATCGAAGAGGCGTTTGCTTTCTCAAAAGCTGGGCTGGTCAGAGACCATGAGAGCCGATATCAGAAATCGAAGAGGCACCTGCTTTTTCAGCCTTGTCAGCACCTGTCACATGCACACTTAGCTTTGCGGAAATTACGGGCATTCTGTCGAAGATTTCTGGTGAAGTATAAAACATATGAATCTTACTGTTTAATCATCCACTTTCCACACGCAACATCAGTTCATGGGTATCACATATAACTTTGCCAAAGATCTCTGACAAAGTTTAGACATGCGAAGCTTGCAGCTCCCACCACATTGCTATGACCAAGAAGGGTAAAAGAATAGCAAAGAAACAACACTAACAAAGTTTAGACACATAAATTTTGAAGGTTTAGCTACCATATTATTACCCACAAAGGTAAAGGAACAGCACCACTGCTGGATAATTGGAAAGTCCTTGTGTGTCAACCTCTGTGCTCCGTGGCAAGGTAGACTAGCAAACATGCCCAACCTTTACTCACATTCGAGAAAACACTCCCAACAAGATTGCTTGCTCTAAAATCGAAAAGGCACCGCCCTCCGAATCTCGAGAGCCAAACTCCCAACATGATTACTTTCTCAAAAATCGAAGAGACACCGCTCTCCGAATCTCGAGAGCCAGACTCTCAGCAGGATTGCTTTCTCAAAAACCGAAGAGGCACCGTTCTCCGAATCTCGAGAGCCAGATCCCCGATAGGATTGCTTGTTCAAAAACCGAAGAGGCACCACTTTCTCAACTTCGAGAGCCAGATCTCCTTGGATAAAGCTTGTCTGTAATCTTCACATGCAACATCAGCTTTCCAGATACCACAGACCACTTTTTCAAAGTGCTATGATAGAGTTAAAACACGTGAAGCTGGCAGCTCCCACTACAGTGCTATGACCAAGCAGGGTAAAGGAATAGCATTACTACTTGTTGTTAGGGAGACTCCTATATATGTCGACCTTCAACTTTAACGGACAGGCAGACCTGCAAAAATGCTCAACCTTTCCTCATATCTGAGAGGACACTCCCAACAAAGCCTTTTGAAATACTCAACTTTCTTTCCCCCTATAATACCTCTGCAAACAAGCTACACCTGAGCAAGAATATCTTATATCATCAGGGTATCCCATATCATGCTTTTTCCCTGTCTTTTCCTTTGGCCTTGTTCTTACCTGCAAGACAAGGAGAAAGAAAGCAATTAGTCAGCACTTAGAATCAAGCTTCCAGTCAGGAACTGACTGCCTGGAACCCCTTACCTGATTACCTACCTAGCATTGCTCTCAAGTACTCATCTTCAACATCTTATGCTTCCAGAGAAGATACCACATCTGTCTGAGGAACAGATAGGGCAAGTGAGAATGATACAAGGAAACATGTGGAGACAAGCGTAACAGAACACGTGCCGATACATCCACTACTTTGTCAACAACAAAAGTATCCCATATCAGCAGGGTCGAACATACTCTAGATTTGATGGACTTGTTTTGACCCTCAAATTCTTCAGTCGGCCTTATACTCTGAAGGAAACCAGAAAACCCTCCAGCCTAGTTCAAGAATAAGCATGTGGAAAATTACTTCTTCAAAAGCAAAAGTATCTCATATCATCTCTTCTCTTTTTATTCTCTTTATCCTCATGCTGCCTGCAAGATAGGGAGAATGAGAACAATCAGCCGAAACTCGAAATCAAACTTCTGATCTAAGACTGATTGCTTGGAGCTTTGATTGCTTACCTTGTCTGTCACCTCTTTCAGCAGATCCCCTAACTCGGCGACTTGGGGGACTCCTACTACATGGTTTGTATCGCGCTTGACCAAGCCTGAAACTACAAGTAAGCTTCAAGTGAAATTGACACATTACCTTATGCATCTCCACCAGTTAAAGATACCACCCCTGAATGGAGGAAGAGTACTTCCAGAGAAGATGCCACATCTACCTATGAGACAGATAAGGCAAGTGAAAACGATACCACACTTCGGTACTTAGAAGTTTCGTGATTACTCAACGGCTTGGATCTTGCAAGTCCCCAACCGAGGAGCTTCCCTCACTCGGGAACTTAGGGGAGCATTGTTTGTACCATACTTGACCAATACCGAAACTACCGAGCACCGGTCAACGTTACACTGTCATGGACCCAGAAGAGTTTCCCTCCAACCAGGAGGCCAATCACAGAGCGACACGTGTCGACATCAGAAGCCAATCATAGCGCGACACGTGCCAACATCAGAAGCCAATCACAACACGATACGTGTCAATGTCAGAACAAGGCTAAAAACTCTCTTCTATAAAAGGAGATCATTCTCCCACAATATTTCCTAATGTCATTTGTACTAAATCATTCACTTGTACTCATTAAAGGAGAGCTTGAACCTATGTACTTGTGTAAACCCTTCACAATTAATGAGAACTCCTCTACTCCATGGACGTAGCCAATCTCAGTGAACCACATACATCTTGTGTTTGCTTTCCTGTCTCTATCCATTTACATACTTATCCACACTAATGACCAGAGCAATCTAGCGAAGATCACAAACTTAATACTTTCTGTTGTACCAAAGTCCTCACTGATTTTGTGCATCAACAATCCTTAAGTCCTTACCTTTTTGCGTTGGTAATGGATGAGTTAACATGACATATTCAAGATGATATTCCTTAGTGTATGCTTTTCACAAACGATATAGTGTTGATAGATGAAACTCAGGAAGGGGTAAATGCGAAGCGTAACCTTTGGAGAAAAGTGTTGGAATCTAAATGTCTTCGCCTAAGCCGATCAAAGACAGAATATATGGAGTGAAAGTTCAGTGCAAATGGAGGCCAAAATGAGTTAGGGGTGAGGATCGGAGATCAGGAAATACCAAAGAGTGACCGTTTTCGCTACCTAGGATCTATCTTGCAAAAGAATGGAGAATTAGATGGAGACCTCGACCATAGAATACAAGCTGGATGGATGAAGTGGAAGAGTGCATCCGGCATGTTGTGTAACCGTCGTATGCCACTGAAGCTCGTGGGAAAATTTTATAGGACGACAATAAGGCTGGCGATGCTGTATGGCACTGAATGTTGGGCAGTGAAGCATCAACACGTACACAAAATGGGTGTAGCGGAGATGAGGATGCTTCGTTGGATGTGTGGGCACACGAGATAGGATAAGATTAGGAATGAGGATATCCGAGATAAAGTAGGAGTAGCCGAAATTGAAGGAAAGATGAGAGAAAATCGGTTACGGTAGTTTGGACATGTGCAAAGAAGGCCTACTGACGCTCCGGTTCGAAGATGTGACTACGGGACAGAGGTTCAGGGCCGAAAGGGTAGAGGAAGACCTAGGAAAACTTTGGAAGAGACCCTAAGAAAAGACTTAGAGTACTTGGATCTAACGAAGGACATGACACAAAACCGAGCGCAATGGCGTTCTAGGATTCATATAGCCGACCCCACTTAGTGGGAAAAAGCTTTGTTGTTGTTGTTGTTGTGAGGGTATATTAAATATTCATGAGTTTGTGCCAATTCATTTTATATCCCTTTTTTCCATTTAGTTTAATTTCTACAGAGAGTGTGTGTTGAAATTGTTAGAGTGAATTGTAAATTGATATGCATATTTACGGCGAACTGATCAGTCATTTCCTCTTCTTATTCTTGTAATTATCAATTATTTCATTCCTGTAATCCTACTAAGTTTCTGTTTATTATTATTTTTTAATAACCAGCTGAACCAATAAAGAAGACCTCTGCAAGTGGCCCTCTATCACAATGGTGGAGATGAGTGTTTTCCTGATATCATGGCATGAGTTCAAACTCTGTTGACTCCATAATCTAACATCTAATCTAACAAATCTATCATTTGAAAAAAAAAAAATAACAGAAGACCTTTAAGCTGAATTCGAATCTCCTCTTCACACTTTACATTAATTCAAAATAGAAAGTGCTAGCAACCTTTTCATTTCAATTTTCTCCTCAACTCATGCCACGTGTATTCTACTAGCACAGAAAAACTAAAAATTTAATTATTTTTCTGTTGACAAACTAAAATTTAAAATTATAATAACAAAGGAATAAGAATAATGTGATTTTAATATAATTAAGTGGTAATGAAGTACACGTGGTAAAAAAAAATCAAAATATTAAAATGATAAGGAAAGTCATAAAGTTGTTATCACTTCTCATTCAAAATACAATATCATTTATATGAAAAGAACATTCATCAAAAGTAAAGCTATCACAATTAATTATCAAATTCACCGCAAAAAAATATGATTTTTACGTTTATATGAGTTTAACCTAAGACATTCTTCAATCAAATTGAGACACACCCACCAACAGACCAAAAACTAGATTAAATAATGTGTTTTTACACATGTTAGAGGAGGAGTTCCGTTAAGCCACACAATGGGCATCGAATTCATCATCCACGAGATTTGAACATAAGAATTCTCACTTTCAAGTAAAAATGAATACTATCAAGCTGGTAGAGCCTTACTGATTAAATAAATATGGTTCATATAATCCTTGCCACCTCCTAGTTTTAGCCCAAACGACATGTTGTTAGCTATTCTTTTTGGGGTGAAAAGTCGGTGGGTTTTAGACAAAGAAAAGGGGGCGGAGGGCTTCACATTGCGGTGGTTGAAGACGCAGGCAGGCGGCGGAGGGCTTCCCTGAAATCGTCAATTTCCCGATATGTGATAAACCCATCATAATATCAAAAGTTTCATATTTTGCGCTTAATTTTGTTGCTAATTAGTGTATAATTACTGATTGCATTTAAGGGTGGATTCAATTAAGAATTTGATAGACTTTAATGAATTTATAAATTCATGAATTTTTATGGAGTTTAATTTATTTATAGAGATTTCATATAAAATTTTGATTCAATTCCCTCAAAATCTCATGAAGAGATGTGAGATTTGTAAATTTTTAAAATACACTACGAAATACCTCAAAATTCTCTCTAATTCCTCAACTTTCTCAAATTCTTTTAAATCAATTTCCAATTGAATACATTTGAAATGTTATAAACTTATATAAAATCATAATTGAATACACTTGGATTTCTAATGATTTTAATAAACTATCTTAAAATTCTAATTGAATACAGCTTCAATTTCAGAGAATCACTTAAAATCTTAATTGAATACTTCTAAATTCAATAAAATAATTAAAATCCCTCAAAATCCCAATTGAATACACCTAATTATATTTGGTATGATTTTTGCTGCGAAAAGGGGGATCAGAAAGAGAAGACAAGGTCTCTCTGGAGCTGACGGAGGAAATTATTCAAAGCATGGAAGTTGGTTTAGCTTTTAGAGACTATGTAATTACTTTTACCTCTCTGTTTCTGATTTTTTATTTAATTTTATCTGTTATTAATCAGAGTAATGGTTTGCATACGTGGGTTCTTCGTACCCAAGTTTGAATCCCCCTTCCGATAGATTAAAGTAGTTTAGAATATCGTCTTGTGTTAAAAAGAAATAAAATTTACATCATTGTTTGGGTTTTTATGCACAGAGTGGTAGAATTAGTTCATTGGACTTCCACAAGGCGTATAGTTATGTAGTGACTGCTCGTGATGACGAGTCGATTCGCCTGTATGATGTCTCCAGTGCAACATGCTTGAAGACCATCAACAGTAAAAAGTATGGAGTTGGTTTAGTTTGCTTTACTTCTCATCCGACAACTGTTATATACTCTTCCAAAAATGGGTGGGATGGTATGCTTTGCATTTTAACGCTTTCACCTCAACTTTTGTATTTGGTATTCATGTTTATCATCTATGACGTTTACTTATAATCGGTCAGATACTAATGTGATATTGCGATTCGGATACTAATGTGATATTGTGATTGATTCATTCAGAATCCTTGAGGCTTCTCTCGTTGAATGACAATATGTACTTGCGCTACTTCAAAGGCCATCATGACAGGTTTGGTTTTAGGCTGGATTGCCATTTGTTTTCCCCCAGCGGTAGCTTTTAGCGAGCTTATATGTGTAATTGGAAAAATTGGTTTTTTGTTTCTAGGGTATTCTCACTTAGCTTGTGTTCTCGCAAAGACTGCTTCATCTCTGGTTCTCTTGATAGAACTGTACTGCTATGGGATCAACGGGCAGAGAAGTGTCAGGTATTGGGTGCAGTTTCGTACATTTAATTTATTTCTTCAAATGGTTTATAATATGTACCCGTATTATGCGTTCACGGAAGGCCTGCCACAGCTTATGATGATCAAGGGTTAGTTTTTGCAATTGCCTTTGGTGGAAACATAATAATGTTTGATGCCTGAATGTACGAAAAGGTTAGTTGCTTTGTATTTGAGTACATATGAAAATTCAGAAGTTTGCAGTTATGTAGACTTAAGCATGGCTGATTTGATTGCCCAAACTGTTTTTATCTTGTTAGGGTCCTTTTGATATGTTTTCTGTTGGGGGAGATATGTCGGATGCAAATGTTGTAAAGTTCAGTAACGATGGGAGGCTTATGCTTTCAACAACCACAGGTGGACATATTCATGTCCTTGATTCATTCCGTGGAACAATAGTAAGTTCTCAAGAACTCATTATTAATGTAAACAAATAGTTAGACTCTGCACGGTTTATTCTTTCTAATATGGCTTCTCTATCATTATTGTTTAGTTATCCACATACAATGTTAAGCCAGTCTCCAGCAATTCAACATTAGAGGCTTCTTTTAGCCCCGAGGGGATGTTTGTCATGTCAGGTATGAACGTCTCCGATTTCATTTTTTATGTCATGTGAGTAAGCTCTGGGATATCAATCATCTTCTTGGTTGCGCAGCGTTAATGACATTCATCTTTTCTTGCATAGTTTCTTGAAGGCTGCCATCTCATTTTCATACTGAGTTTCTTAAAGGCTGTCGTTTCATTTTCATGCATATCTTTTATTAATTAGACTTCCCAGAAAATGCTTTCCCTAGCATTCCCCATAAACCTATCCATGAAAAAAATAACCTGTATGATCACCAGATTGATGGTTTCTAAACTTTTGGCAGGTTCAGGTGATGGTAGTGTCTATGCTTGGCTGGTTCGGAGCGGGAAAGAAGTATGACAAATAATATATTCTTCTTTCATTTGTAATGATTTGTTCCCACTTTAATACAGTGTGTGTGCACCTTACGCTTCTATCCGGTGCAACTTATGTTTGTAACCTATCTAGGTCACAACCTGGAAGAGCACCGAAAATGAACCTCCAGTTATCAAATGGGCTCCCGGAAACCTCATGTTTGCAACTGGATCGTCCGAACTATCATTTTGGATTCCAGATTTGTCTAAGTTGGGATCTTACGTTGGAAGAAAGTAGAAATTTCTGGTCATCTCACCGCAAATTTCTAGCACAAAGCAGTTCAAAGATTCTATTGAACCGTCAATTTGTTAGTGAAACTTGAAGTTACCGCCGGAGTTCCATCAAACTGTTGTCGTATATCGTCCTTCCCTCCAGGACCCCAGTAACAGAAAAAAACAATTGCACTTCATATTATGAGTCATTCTTTTTAACTCCTACAAGTATATGCTTCTTTCTTTCTTCCCCCACTGTAAATTGTTTTATGGAGATGAAGTGTCAGACCAGAGGTGGAGGCCACACTCACACTCATGACAAAATAGGTGTTTCGCTTATGTTGGATTACCAGATGAAACCAAAATTCAGGGGAATTGTGGACGACGTCAGTCATCCCATGCGTGAGTTATTGCAAGTTGTTGATCGGGAGAAAACTTACATGCACGACAATGTTATTGTGACCATATCTCAAATCAATCGCATTGTCATGCATTTTAACTTTCTCGCATAAAATGGTAGTTTGTGATTGGATTAGAGATACTACTACAATGAAGTTTTCATTTTTACTTTTTTTGCTTAACAATGCTTGATTAGTTTGGAGTACTGCAACGTAAGAATCTTTGTGACATGGAAGTTCTTCAGTTTGGGTGCGGACTGCAGTATAGAGTTACACTACGTAGATGTGGGGACTAATAAGTAGTAACCGTTGATTTGTGTGCATTTTACAGCCATCTTAATGGTTAAAGGGAAAAGTTTAGTTATGACCCCTAAATTTTGGACCTTGTTCCACTTTGAGCAATGAATTTTTTAGTTTGTTCCTTTAGGGTTAAGACCCTCTAAATATTCTATCACAATATTCCGTTAATTACATATCGTGCAAGCAATGCAACTGATCAACTTTGAGGGTCATATACATCAACAAAATGTTACATTCACAAGGATAACTACAACTTGTTATTCTGATAATTGAGTTATGAGAACAAAGTTAAGAGAAATTACAACTTACAAAGTCTTCTAATGTACAAAATAAACGAAAACAATCCTCAATTTGACAGAATAATCGACAGATCTAAACAACAAGTGGAACACTAACACAAATTGAAAGTTGGGGGGATTCAAAACCAAAGCAAAAGTTCATAGAGCAAAATGAAGCAAAGTCTATAATTCAGAGAACATTGCTAAAATATTCATGAAAAGTCAAGTTGAATTAAAATGCAAATTAAGAGGCTAATTGAGGAGTTATCCTTTCAAAGAGAAGAGAAGGAAGATAAAACAAAAATCATGTGGGGAGGCATATGTGAGGACCAATTAATGGGTAAAAATCTTGAGCTCAACAATTCTGATAAAAATGGAAACCAAACCAACTTGGAAAATATGGATTTGAAACACTTTACATGAAACTGGCCAAAAAGCATGATGTATGTCATGCCTCATTTTGCTGGTTAGGGACATTACGTACTTGAAGTCACAGAAAGCTTTAAAGATTTTCTTCGATCCACAACTAAATCTTTTCTCTGTAATAATATATATATATCAACCAAGGAAGAACAAGAAGCATTGTCTGTAGTTACCTGATTGAGGCCGCACCCGAGTCGTATTATCCTCTTCTTAAAGGCTTGCATGTCCTAAACGACATTAGGGTTTCTCCTAAGCTATAAAGTTTGAACTTTTGTCAAACCAGAAAAAGGAATGCCATCCCACCCAAAATCTTGGTGATGGGGACCCCTTTTATGGAGGTGCCCACAAGGTGCTCTACCAGACGCAAGAAAACTGAACCCCAAAATTACGAATGTACATAGACTGATAGAGTGAATATGTTTCGGTTGGTGAATGTCTTTGAGAATGTGTGTCATCATGTGACTCATTTTCTTGTTTATTTACACCCGCATTTTATCTTTGTGCTTTGTTTTAACTCATTTCATACCCATTAGGTGGTGTTGTCTTTGGCTTCTCCAAAGTTGTTCAATTGCAGTTAAATAACTAGATACTGCAATAAAGGGTTCGTAACTTAGATAACTAAGAGCATTTATTCTTACAATTGATGCACTTTGTATATTAGCAAAATATTGGACTATAATTTGCTAGCTGTATGGACACATACAAAGGTGTGAAATCAAATGATTATGATATCCAAATTCAAATTGACCGCCTTTGGTTCTTTACATATAAGAAGTCATTCATATTTGCATGCAAATCATTATCTGACACGTATCCAAACATAACTCATTGAAATTACAAAACTATAAGTTTACTTATATAGTTGTGTCCTAATTGTCCTATTAATTAACTTATGAATGAAAGTGTCTTATGTTAAACTTTAAATAATAATACCTTTTTTTTTTTTTGAAGTTAGTCTAAATGGTGATAGCTGGGGTATATTGATTTATGATTATATTTAGGTCCAGAAGAAAGATTTTTTTAGTGTGACCGGTATATGGGGTGGTACACCATGTGTCATTATATAAATGGTGGGATATATGTGCTAAAAAGTTAATAACTTAAAAAATAAAATTTCACACCACTCCTATTAAAACACGTGGTGTACCATTTGTGTTCTCGTCACAACTAAAAATTTCTCTAGAAATTGATTCTTTTCAATATAATCGCAAAAGCACTAATCAATAGGTCATATGAAGAGGCATATTGTAGGCTTTGTGAACACACTTTTAGAACAAGTGAAGGGGGATGAAACGTTGGTCCAAACAATAAGATATGGCGACTAATTAAGTATTGAAACTTCTTTATTTTTTAAATTCTACTCTGCAAGAAGCCTAGAACCATGCAAGGTCCGTAATAAAAATTGAGATTCACTCCATATCTTTGTGTCTGGAATTTGCGGATCGTGAGATTCAGATCACTAAATTTTAATCATAGTCTCATTAGCTCATCTTACTGGCCCACTTCATAAGAACTCAAAAACTTGATCAGTCCGGATCTCCTTTTCTCTCTCTTGAATGGTGGAAATGTCTTCGTCTGGGACTTGAAACACAAAGATCCGGAGTGAATCTCATTCCCATAATAAGACCAAATATGAACAAATATTACATTGTTGCATTTATTGGATCAACACTTAAACATTCTGTCTTGATTGGATTTATTTTAAAGTCAAATATGAACAAATAATTTGCAACTTATGTATACCAAAAACAAGAAGAAGAAGAAGAATGTTTTGGAATTTCCCAAGACCAAGAGGGTTCAAACTTCAAAATATATACTCTCCCCACTACCACTAGCTCCCGCCTCTACTTTATGAAAACGGCTGCATATACAAACACATTCACACACACTTTCATCTTTTTTGCCCAACAGCATGTCTTTATATATTACATTTTTCTCCACACTCCCATTTCATATCATTGGCAAATCTTTTCGACATTGCACACACATGACACATGTGTATACACAACAAACCCTTAACGTAAAGCACTGTAGTTTACCCTCAAGGTCAAGGGCCCCAGCTAAAATTTCTGTCGAGAAATTACGTCACACTTAGCAGAGCAGGCCTTCAGATTGAAATCTCCATCTACCATCATCTTCTTCGTGATCTCCTACTGATAAAGTGTTAATTAACTGGTAAGTGCTTGAAAATGACTAGGTCATTAATACATTATTTAATTCGGTGAAGGTGATTGCATACCATTCTCAGTAAAGTTTGGACCATTGGATCATGTTCTTGCTGACGATGAAGATTGAACAATATAAACTGACATATTACCTAATTAATGATGACTTATATAAAATGGATTCACTATTACCGTTACATCTCAAACCATTAATACGAGATTATGTATAAGACTTTTTACATGACTGTATTAATGGCCCAGGGAGTTACAATGACTATGAACCCGGTTCCATGAAAGTCCTTCTCTAAGCTTTTTTTTTTTTTTTTTTGTCAAACAATAGATTTTCTTAGCTTAGATATTAGATTAGCTTCCGATAAAATTCAAACTCACATTATCATGCAAAAACTCAACTTCTTTCCACCACTGTTATAAAATGCCACTTGCAAAGTCTTTCTCCTACTTAACATCTATCTATATTATGAATGAATCATGGAATTATTATTATTTTATATATATATATATATATATATATATATATATATATATATATTACTGATTCCATGCATCTTGATTAGCAAATAATTATTATGGAATATTCTCGGGAAAGGGACAACTAAAAGTTAAAAGTAAGCTAATAAATCAGGAGATTAAGTTCTTTGCAAGACACGTGTCAAACCCAACAACTTTTGACGTAATTAAATGGTTAAAGCCAACAAAGCCTTAAAATATGTAGGAGTTAATCATATATAAGATAGTAGGGTAGTAGCCATACTGATCACAATTACAAGCTGATCATAGATTAAACTAGATATTATAGCAGCTAGCTTGCTAGAAGTAATTAGAATTAGAGACATGGAGGAATATTATTATTACATATAATTAACATGATCTGAAGCAATCAGGGGCCATGTGGCCGTAGGAATTGAGGCTAAGCTCAAGGGAAGTGCGAGACCCACCATCGTTGCTGCCGTCGGAGCGGTACCAGCCGGAGTAGTAGCCTTCCATGGAGGAGGACTTGATGTTGCCAAAACCATGGATGTCTTCACCATGCATGGGGAAAAGAGGGAGAGTCTCAATCTCTGGTGAAGCATGCTGATTGTAATATTCTTCTTCCGTCATGTTTTCTTGATCACCAAACACTTGTTTTGATGGTGATTTCTTGTCAAAGATGGAGTAGGGTGAGGAATATGGATCAACACCAACCCATGATCCTGGGTTGTGATTAAAATTATTATAATTAGATCCACCAACATGACCGGTGCTAGTACTTCCTCCAGATGATAGTGAGCAGTCCTGCAATTAACCCAAAAATTAAAAATAAAATGTAAATTTTCTTACTAACAAATGATATAATCATCTAAACTGTGGGAGGGATCTTGAGTGCAGAGGGGGAGAGCACTAACCAAATTGGCGAAAAGGGTTTGCAAATATACATTTTCAACTGTTGTTTTCATTTTAGTACCAGGAGTGGAATAGAATATGTACTGTTTTATTGGGGTCCAACTAGTTTGGCTTAATATGAGAAATGGGGAAATTTATTTCTAGTGCTTAAAGGAAACAAAGGGCGAGAGGTTTTCTTCCTTAATATGGGAAGTTTCAAATCACTCTATGATGTTTTGTGTTGTAGATAAATTGATGACTAAACTTGCACTACTGTGCTCACATGGGTGCAAGTATTTTCATTTCTTCTTGCATTAATTCATTATTGTGTATGAATATAAATATATATATTTACAAATATAAACTTACCCTAAAGCTCTTCTCCATGGCCATGGATCCATACCCATAGTTTCCCATCTGTGCCCCAGCAGAAACATTCACACCAACTGAAGAAGAAGATGTAGAAGAAAACCCTACATATAAAATAAACCAAATAGTAAAAACTAAAAAAAAAGTAGGAAAATTTAATAAATTAGTTAGTGAAAAAGGTCGGTCTCTAATTATCTAATTACCAGCTGGTGAACCAGAAATGTTGGAATACTTGCTGTGGTGATTAACGGGTAGTTGTTCATAAGCAGCAGCAGCAGTTGCATTAATATCAATCCCAAACCCTGATGATCTTTGCCTGATATTATCGGCTTGCGGTGGTACAGCTGGCATTGGTGGTGCTGCGTGATGATCAGGAGCAGAAGAAGAAGTGAATCTTTTCTTCTGCCTCTCACGAGCTTTGTGGTTCTGAAACCAATAGAAAACGTTCTTGCCTTCGATCTTGCCGTACTGTCGAAGTTTAGCAGAGATCCTGTGAATCTGCTCAGCGCTGGGTGATCTAATGCCATTGTTGTAGTATAGGTCCTTCAAGATTTTTATCTGATCAGTGGTGGGTGTCCACCGCGTACTGCTTTGCCTGCACATGACTCCACCCCCCTGCCTGTTGCCGCCGTCTAATAGTTCATTTGGGTTTTGTTGAGGGTCCATTGAGAGATTCTTTTGATTACCAGCGAAATTTCTACTCTAAATTATCCTAAGCTATGAGAGGAGGGTTCGAACTCGAGAGACGGTGTGACGGAGACGGTGTGACGGAGAGGAAGGACATTACAAAAGGAAGCAAACAAAATGGAGTGATGAGGAAGAGAGAATGAGGGAATGAGAGAGAAGGTAGGTGAGATAGAGAGAGAGGAAGTGCATGAAATTGAAAATAATGTTGGGATTGGGGATCAAAGGGTTATAATTAAGAGGGGGAAGGGGGAGGTGAGGAGGGGCACATGGAGAGATGAAGAGAGGAAATCAGAGAAATATCTGAGAGAGAAGGACTGAAGTTGACAGAGGGAGAGTAGAGAGAGAAAGGGGTTCATAAAAAAGGGAAGGGACAAAAGAGGGATTAGAAAGGGAGGGCATCAGTGGCATAAGAATTACTTGGTTGAAAAGGCATGACCAAGAGGCATATATGAAATTATTATTTTTTATGCACTTTTTAAGAGAGAGAGAGAGAGAGAGAGAGAGAGAGAGAGAGTAATATAATATGATATGATGATGAAGTGATATAATGGATTGGAAAGAAAGAAAGAAGAGAGGGTTCTGAATGGGATTTGGATCCTCTCTCCTGAGCCCAAGGAGATGATTCTCCTAATCAAGAAATATGGACCGTTGAATTTTTATCTAACGATTATAATTATTATAACTTTAAAAAGATTTCTTTGTTTGTAACTGTTGGATGAAAATTCAACGATCCACACTCCTTGGGCTCAGGAGAGGATCCAAATCCTTCTGAATGAAGGAATGAACGGTCATAAAAATGATGGGGTGAGTGATTTAGAGGTTCTTCTTTCAATGGGGAGATCAATATTATCCCTTTTTTTCAGTTCTATTTTATTATCTTTAGGCGAAGAGAGCCAGCTAGCCCTAGAATCACGAAAAAAATTTAGTTGTGAATGAAACACAAGTGGTACACTACATATTTTAATAGCAATGGTGGGAAATTTTATTTTTTAAGTTATTAACTTTTTAGCACACATATCTCACCATTTGTTTAGTAACACATGATGTATCATCCCGTGTACGGTCACACTAAAATATCTCTCCAGAACCACAAAGATACTCCTGTACTTAGCTAGGGTTGTCATGGGCAAAACTGTAAATTAAACTTGATGAAGTACTTCTCTCTGTGCCTTACATATAGGTTCCAAACTGTACTTTGAGACCCATTAGGGTTTCTATTCTTTGGTTCTTTTACCCCACTTTTAAGCTCTCATATCTTCTCTAGGAATTCCAACCTACAGTAGTTTGTAGTAATGCTAGAGCTTAGGCTTGGTGCAAATCTACTATATATGTACATGTCCTGGGCCGAGATTATATAGGTGGATATATTATATACAGCCTTGAAGAATAACTGGAGAAGTAGCTAGCCCAAATACAACATGGTAATCAATGCAATTTACTCACAGCTCCAAGCTAGCTAGCCTCTTATTGTTCATCTTCATCTGTGCCAATCAAATCTGATTCTTGACAGAAAATATATATACTCTTTGATTGAAACTAATGTTCAAGATGTGTGTGTGTATATATATTTACAAACAATATGCGTTTCTGAAGTATATAGTGATCCCCAATTGGTTACCCTAATTTCGTAGTGTTCATTATTGTTAAGCATGTACTGTAATTTATACTTTTGATTGAAACTATTGTTTTTCCCATTATGAAAGATAAAGATCAATTATATGATCACAATGCTATTGGTGAAAGAGTAGTTATGTATGATCAACAATAGAATGTTATATGTTCTTTGAAAGATCATGACTAGTTTTGCACATTAGGATAACAGGTCATTTGTTAACAAACCGTTTAGCAATAACTTTTTTACAAGCAACGATGGCGGGATTTTGTTGACAAAAAATCAAACAATACAAGAGGGTGCCATAACGGGTACATATTCTTTACTGACCAATTCCTTAATTTAGAGAGCACAACCAACAAATGAAATAAACCACTACACGGCTTCTACAAACACGAAGAGCAAACAGTAAAAATCTAATGCAAAGACAGTAGGCACAACAGATGTGACACCGAATGCCAACCTGTTGAGCAATGTATAGTTAGAGAATGCTCAACCCGAACCTGAAACGCTCGTAACGTAAAAGCATTGTTAACGGGTGAACCGTTGACGAAAACTTGATCTTATACTAATCTATGATTTTGACTTTTATACTTTTTAAGAACAAAACAAAGTATCACAATAATACTTCACAGTACATAATACATCCCAATAGATTCTTCAAATAAGAGGTCCAATACAAGAAATACATAAATACATCTTGAACATGCATGTCATTACAAGAAAATTTTAAAAACAAGTCCGAGGCTAAAAATAATGTTCGCCTCATCTTTCAACAACCAAAGCATTCTTTGATTATCTCTTCAATGTATCTTTAGTTGTGTGGAGCATGAAAAAGGAAGAGGGAGTCTTAATCATCATCTAGATTTAAATTTAGTTGCCTATGAAATTACTATAAAAGAATCTTTTACAAACCCCAGGTTTTTATTAGGGGTGTGCAAAATACCATCGAAACTAAAAATGTTGTCAATTTAACATATATATTAATCTTCTTTTAGAAATATTATCAAAATTCATCATGTGTTGCGTAT
Source organism: Malus sylvestris (assembly GCF_916048215.2). Taxonomy (NCBI): domain Eukaryota; kingdom Viridiplantae; phylum Streptophyta; class Magnoliopsida; order Rosales; family Rosaceae; genus Malus; species Malus sylvestris. The sequence goes on along the minus strand of NC_062274.1, from coordinate 20,061,471 downwards.
GCGAGCACTTTTCCATGTGTTTTTCACCACTCAACAATGACGCACCAGATGACTTAGAGTAAGAATTTTTTGTTAGTTTTGACCTGAACCCAACTGTTATCTTGGCTCTTGTACTGAGTGGTTACAACTGTTATCAACCCGAACCGATACGCTTCAACTAAACAACGCAAATTTTTGTGCGAATTCGTGTCTTGTTAACTGTTCAGGTACAATCTTGCTATTTCTATGGATAATTGAAGATGTGCCTGGTTATGCAAAATTTAACTTATTTTTTAAAAGCATAAACCCTAGAATGAAAATTATGTACATATCACTAACCTGCTGTTTGCAAATTTTTTTCGTGGTTGCACAGTTTGAAGTATTTTGCTCACTCTGATCATTTGGTTTAGTAAGGAAAAATGATCTTCTTGGATGAGATCCTAATTCGTTGCATATACTTTTGGTGACGAAAACAAGGTATAGGGGGCGACACAATATTTGGGGGTCTCTTGTAGTGCCTATTGTTGGAAAATTATGCGTGTGACTGAGTTCAAATCTCATGAAGCACAATCAAATAAAACAAACTTAGTAATGTTGTAGAAAACACGATAAGTCAAAAATTATACTTCATAGCTCTAACATAATAACTTATTGAACAAAATTAACCAACTAGAATTTAATCATGCAAACCCTAAAAACGTTACTGTTATAAACATACCTTAACTATGAAAGAAACCTTATTAATTAAAAGAGTGTTGCACAAGCACAAGTGTATGAAGTGATGATCCTATTTCTGTGCAGAGATGGATGGAGAGATGAGAGATGCGGATGATAGAACAAATATCAAGGAGTAAAGTGCAAAAGAAAGAAAGAATTCAGTGGTGTCATCATGTCTGTATAGTCCTTTATGCTACGGAGCACGCGTTTCAAAATAAATGCCAAAGCATTAAGTATGGTGTGTGTCATGGTTTTGGGAGCTCTTTCATGCATGCATGCATGTCTCAGTCTCTAGGATCATCATCAAAAGCTTCATCATTCTTTGCCACTGCCGCTTTGTTTCTACCTTCCTCTCTCTATAATTCTCACATGCACACGCAATCTACCACACTCTATATGATATGAACCCTAACCCCAAGTGGGTTTTATATCCTAATAAATAATTCTATCAATATTCCTCTTTAATCCCATGCATCTTTGCTTTGCAAACAAGAGACTAACCCTAATCCCATAAACCTCAACTGGTTTTATGTGAATTAATAGCCTAATTCAGTAGACCTATAACCCTAATGCCATAAACCTTAAACATGTACCCTACCCACCCTCACCAACCCTAGTGGCTTTCATTAACATTCTTGTCTGAGCTAGCAAGAACTTGTACGCGTTAATAGTCACCTTGGCAGAGATCGAACCCTAAATCTATATATTGCTAACTTATGGGAACTTGTATTGATATTAACACGACTATGAGATCATTAAAGACCAACAGAAAATTAAGGAGGCAGTTGCATCTCTCTTTTTTTTTTTCATTGGATAACTATTTTAATCTTATCATTCATTCTCACGTTATTAGAAAGTTTTCAATACTTTACAACCCAACAAGAAGAAACTCTACATCTTTCTCCTTTCTAAACTTTTGGCCAAATGGAAGCATTATTTTTACACTAAACTTGTACGTGTTTATAGTTATATTGATAGAAATCGAACCCTTAATCTATCACATTGCTAACCTATGAGAGCTTGTATTGATGTTAGTACTGCATCTCCTCACTAGGTTAAACTTGTTCATGCTAATCGTATGTTATTTAAAAAGTCCAATACTTTACAAACCAACAAGAAGCAAGTTTACATATTTTATTTTTTACACACAACTTTTCTTTTTTGATGAATTTTACACAAAATTTTGGCCAAATTGAAGCATTCTTTCTTGAATTCAGCCAGTCCCATTCCCTTTCTCAGTAATCCTGACTGACGTTGTACATGCCTATCTCTCTTCGTCCTCCGTCTCTCTCACATTTCAATTTTTACAGATTGCATAATATGTTTGATTTTGACAATAATATCATCATGAGATTTCCTTTCCTTATCATGCATTTACATGGAGGGTTTAGGAATCTGAGAGCCTCTCTCTCTCTCTGTCTCTCTCTCCGATTAGCCAAAAGCCAATAGGAGGAGGAGTGTAGAGGGATGAGGGTTTTTGTTCCCTTGTCCAAATAGTCAGTCTTGCAATTCTTTGATGATCAACTTTTAGACTTGATTTACCAGTGAAGTTGTATATCTGTCCCCCTTGTTATCCAAAATTCTGAACTGCTTACCTAATAATTGACTGGCCTTAGTGTGCTGTGCATAGCCGCTGTGAGTACACTCCCCTTTCTTTCGGGTAATCATCTTCGGATGTTATTTTCTTCCCATATCTCTCTCAAGATACATCTCAATAATATCACCCCAGATCTCTCTCTCTCTCTCTCTCCCTCTCTCTCTCTCTCTCTAGACTGCTATAGTAAGTAGTCTCATTCTCTTTTTGGTTCTTTTTTAAAGTCTAAGACAAAGACTTGCAACTACAGTTCTAGACTAAACCCTAGCCACAAGTTTCTCTCTTAATTCATGTTCTTGTCCTTGAAATATTCATTCATAATAAGGATCCATATATATACCAAAATTATATTGTACTCCAGTCTAAGTATCTGATGAATGGAGATTTAGATATATAGTTAATAATCCAACAGTCAAGATTCAAACAAATATAGACGTTTGTAGATGTATACACACACTATAAAATCCTATACAAATAAGTGTAATAGTGCATTTCATTTTAAATACCTTTTCTTTTTTAACTATGTTGAATATATGCAAGCCAAGAAACTTGCTTAGAATAGTTAGAATCTCTCACATATCATATGAATGCTATTTGCCTAGTAGCTGCCTGGCTAGGTACACAGGCTGCTACTGCATGCTAGAGCTTCTGAAGTTTGATGGCAGCTGAGCGCAGTTTACCTTTTCATGTGGTTTAATATGCTTTGTTTCTACAGCACACTAGGGTAGTAGGGATGGGACCATGAAAGGTAGCTAGAGTGGACCCCCACGCATATATAATTCATTTGGCATGTAAATTGAGTATTTGTGGTTTTATTGGACCACACCATCAGCCACTGTTGCGTTCAAACCTCTCTGTGTTGAGGTGTTTTCAATTTATTTATTTTATTGAGAAATAAATACACAGTGGTATACTTATTTCTTCTTTAATTTATTCGATTTAACTGAAAATTAAAAGAAATATGTGAAAAAATAAATGAAGTACGTGGATAGCCCATTTTTAATATAAGGAAAACTAATGAAAATAACTTGAAAACTTTGAGTTTTAATGATAATGACAAAATAAATGGTAAAGTGAATAGTATCATGTTTGACTTTTTAGTGTAAAAATATGATTTTCTTTAAAATGAACAGTACCGTGAACTTTTCATTAAAACTTCCATAGAGTTAACTCTAAATGGTAGGAGGAGGACCAGAAATCTCAAAGTTAGAACTTGAGTCCCAGTTGATCGAGGAAAAACGAAAGAGTAGAATTAATGCCATATAGATTTTGTGGGGTAAATGTGCTAGATCTAACCTAACATACAATCAAATCATATCATATCATATGTATGTACTATTAATGTATACAATCCTCAAATATATAAGGTTGAATATACACCTTGACTCGAGCCATATTATGGTAGGGTGAAAAGCTACATAAATCCCATGATTAGTGAAATTTTACTTTGTTGGAGGATGTCATGAGTTAAAATTACATTGATGACATTTGTTAATAATTTTTTTTAAAAAAAAAAACAGAAAAAAAAAACCATCTATGCACAGAATGTTTGGAAACAACTATAACGCGATATATTTTTTTTTTTTTTGTCAAAAAATAGATTTTGTTAGATTGGATGTTAAATTAGTCACCCAAATAATTTGAATTCATGTCATCATGTAAAGATTCAACACATTTTCACTACTGTAATAAAAAAAACTATTTGCATAAGGCGATAGTACCTGAGTAGTAATATAAACGCCAATTTTTATGACAGTAAATGCAGTGTTTTACGTGATTAATATTATAAAAGATAGTACATGCGTGTGTTTTCAAAAAGGATGAAAAAGAAGCAGGGTATGTAAAATGAGGGATTGATTGAAAATATGAGACAAAGTGAAAGACCAATAAAAAAAGTCTCATTAGTATCAAATCTGTTATTTAGGGGTGGGCATGGTTTGATTCGGTGCGGTTTTGAAGCCAAAACCGAAATGAAACCAAACCGTTTGGTTCTGTTTGGTGCGGTTTCAAACGGTTTCGGTTTGATTTTTAAGAAAAAATGTACAATTTGCAATTTAACATATTAATAAGTATTTCCCATTAGTAATAGGAAAAAGACATTTATTATATAAACAATAAGCATGTTGCATGCAGTTGTGATGTTAAAATATGTTTGTGCAACAAAGGGTGTCCCGTACAAGGTATAACATAAAACAAGTTGAATAACTTTGAATTCATTAAACATGAGCGAAACTTTCATACTAGAATATGTGATATCATGCTTCAAATGAGTGGACTTCATTAGATCATTGTTCGACTCTTGATAACAAGATTAGTCCACCCTTGTACATATATGTGTGTGTGTGTGTGATGGTATAAAATAACAAAGGTCCTTCAAGTAAATGAACGAAAGAATTTTTTTTTTAAAAAGAAAAAAAAAAACCATCTATGCACAGAATGTTTGGAAACAACTATAACGCGATATTTTTTTTTTGTCAAAAAATAGATTTTGTTAGATTGGATGTTAAATTAGTCACCCAAATAATTTGAATTCATGTCATCATGTAAAGATTCAACACATTTTCACTACTGTAATAAAAAAAACTATTTGCATAAGGCGATAGTACTTGAGTAGTAATATAAACGCCAATTTTTATGACAGTAAATGCAGTGTTTTACGTGATTAATATTATAAAAGATAGTACATGCGTGTATTTTCAAAAAGAATGAAAAAGAAGCAGGGTATGTAAAATGAGGGATTGATTGAAAATATGAGACAAAGTGAAAGACCAATAAAAAAAGTCTCATTAGTATCAAATCTGTTATTTAGGGGTGGGCACGGTTTGGTTCGGTGCGGTTTTAAAGCCAAAACCGAAATGAAACCAAACCGTTTGGTTCTGTTTGGTGCGGTTTCAAACGGTTTCGGTTTGATTTTTAAGAAAAAATGTACAATTTGCAATTTAACATATTAATAAGTATTTCCCATTAGCAATAGGAAAAAGACATTTATTATATAAACAATTAGCATGTTGCATGCAGTTGTGATGTTAAAATATGTTTGTGCAACAAAGGGTGTCCCGTACAAAGTATAACATAAAACAAGTTGAATAACTTTGAATTCATTAAACATGAACGAAACTTTCATACTAGAATATGTGATATCATGCTTCAAATGAGTGGACTTCATTAGATCATTGTTCGACTCTTGATAACAAGATTAGTCCACCCTTGTACATATATGTGTGTGTGTGTGATGGTATAAAATAACAAAGGTCCTTCAAGTAAATGAACGAAAGAAAGTGATGAATGATGATATTCTAGTTTGGTTGTGTCCATACTAAGTGCATGGATTCTAACAAATAACCAATTAAAACATGAAATTTAATATGGACATTTAATTAAATGTTTATTAATATTTGCGGTGCGGTTCGGTTTCGGTGCAGTTTTCAAAAGCCAAAACCGAAACCAAACCGTTTTCTATGTTGCGGTTCGGTTTCAAAACCGAAACCGTTCCAAAACCACAAAACCAAACCGTTTGGTGCGGTTCGATTTGGTTCGTGTTTTGGTTTCGGTTTTCGGTTCTAAGTGCCCACCCCTACTGTTATTTAAGATGGAAAAGAGGATAAATGGGTATATTTAATAGAAAAGGATCCTCGTCGGATCTTTTTTCTAGGGATCCTAAGGATCCCGTGATCGTGACTGTTCATCGTATATCGTACGGTCAGAAATTATTTCAAAATTTAAAATTTAATATGAATAGTACCTAACGAAAACTGACCGCACGATGTACGATGAACGGTCACGATCACAGAATCCCTAGTATCCCCAGAAAAATGATCCGGCGAGGATCCTTTTCCATATTTAATATTCTGTTAATGGTTGACAAGAAGAAGAGATTTTTTAGTGTGCGGAAATACAGCTCGGTATACAAGGAGAGATTATTGAGAAACTTGAAGAAAAATATTTCAACTTGTATTATGATACTTGTGTACCAGACTGTGTTCCTAGCACATTGAAAAATTTCTCACAGGAAGAGTTCTCTTGCGTATAGATAAACACATTGCAACCTTATTTATTCACAACAAAAAGGAGTTAGCCACATTAGTTAGTAACCAGATGCAAGTTTTTGTTGGATGCAAAATTTGGTGCAAGTTAGTGTCTTTAGTATCCATAAAATTTTCTTTTTAATAAAATTCTGAGAGTTAAACACTTGAAACTAGTCACCATAGCTCCTCCCATATATTTCCAAGTAACGACTTTTTTAGAATGTTAATAACAACTCGTCAAATTATTTGCACCATGTTGTAATGGAGATGAGAACCCGAAATCATGGCCGAAGGGAGTAAGAAATATGAATAAGGGCATTCCTTGTAAATGTAGAGTCAGAAAGCAAAAGAATTGAAAGTACAAAAGAGAAGCAGAATAAACTCCCCCGACTGCTATCTCTAGTTGTACAAATTTACTAGACCAACAGCGTCTGTAACGAAAAGAGAGAAGGAAAAAGTAAATCAACACCGATACTGTGTTCTTATTCCAACAAGTACCAATTTACCAATCTGCATTTCATTCTCATCTCAACAACGCAAATATACGGCTGAAACCGGCCAGAAATTCTAGACGTTCAAATACTAGTACACTTGAGCATGCATAAAGAAATCCGGTTCACAAACGTAAAACCGAGGAAGGATACAAACAACTGATTCCTCCAATCATTAAACAATACCACACTCAATAGATTGCAATCCAATTACTGGGATATATGAGCAGCAATGTGCTACAACCAACAAGCTTCAAGTTGGTTTATCCACTATATAGGACAACTCACCCATATGCTTTTCACTCACAAAGCCGCTACGCGATAAGCCTTATAAGCTATGGAAAAACAATCCCAAGAGAACTGTGGTGGCATTCCAGCAAGTTGCATTTATGTCCACTGCCTTCGCCGCATGAGTCTGAACTTCCATCTATACTCAAACAGGCATATTGCTTTTGTTAAAGATAAACCAAAGCATAGTTGACATGCCTAAAGTAGATGTAGAAAGATACAAATCCAATCAATATGCTTCCTATATCTCTTACAAAATTAAGTGCAAGAACCTTGACGAAAGGTTGGAAGGGCCAACGGCAACACTTGTACTGGCAATGAAGTTAGCCATCATCAACTAGCTCTCAAAATTCACATTGGCCCTTCCCCGGTTCCACCTATTTCCGGATCCACGTCGACTCCATCCGGAGTCGCGGGGCGCTGAGTGGAACTCACGTCTGTCAGCAGATCCCCTAATTTCGGAGTTACCCGCTCTTCTAATTGGCTGCCTCCTCATTCCACGTTCGCTCCTAGGTGAATTTAATATAGTTTTCTTGTCCTGTTCAAAGGATAGTGGTTGAATATCCTGTAGATCAGGTTCTGGAACATAACCATTCGGCCGTTTGGTTTCATCCATTCTTCTAAATGTGATTGATATCCTACGATATACAAAAACGAGCAGGTAAATATCCTGAAGACAAATAATTAATACAAGCAACCACAAAAAGACAAAATTATATTGCAGAGTTTTAACTCTTACCGTTTTGTAGGTACTGCAGGCACACAATGCTTAGCTACATCAGCCCCCTTTCCGTTTAAAACCAGAACAGATCTGCATGGAAAAATGCTGACTATTAAGTAAAAAGGTTGATGCATATATCAAAATACATAGATGTAATGACAAACAATAGGTAGAATCTAAACAAGGGCAGAGAATGTGCAAGGACAAATCTGGATGGCATACTTACCCAACTGGCAAGGGAATGGCAAATGAACCTTCAAACTCGCCAGGACCAATGATCTTTAAGTTTGACCCAAAAACTATGTTGCACTCACTAAGAAAAGACACAGTGCAGAAAGGTCGAACAAAATCATGGTTGTCAATATGCGGAGGTATACAGTCCCCCTCATCATATACATTGACGATGCAACTATCAGGTACACAGGTCGGGGGAAGCACATGCCATTTTACCAGCCTCCTAATGATCACCTTGAAAAGATGAGGTATGGGATCGACAACTTCATCGCGGAGGATACCAGGTGGATTACCATACTTATCCTGCAACCAACATAGCACAACAGATGCAAGTGCAACACATTAAAATCAGTAGGACATATTGTTCCTTTGAGCAAAGTTCAGAAATTATGCCCACTAGAATAATAATGTAGCTGATTTCTACCAAATGTTAGTCAAATAATAAATTGAAATTAAATATAAATGCCATAGCGAAAAGGCATACCACTACATAATTGTAGCAACAGCCAAACTGCATGGTTACTCGTCCCTTGCCCCTCATCCACTTTTGAGGTGCTGTATACGTACGTGCTGCAAGAATTCCAGAATAGGTTATCCAAAGTGGTATAAAGTATAATACCTATCCTAATAAGAAATAAATAAACATCAATACAATAGAATGCAACTAGAGAATCCAAAAACACTTTAGTAAGTTCCACGTAACAGAATTAACTCACATAAAAACAAGTTTGAGCTAAATAATAGATTTTGGATATTTTCAGTATAATAAAATATAACTTACAACTGAACAAGAAAAGAAAGGGGGAATCTTAAAGTTGGCACATACATACCACTGAAAAGTTCTCTGGCAACTTACAACTAAACCGATTACAAAATAAATCTTGAGGAACACAACAGATGTAAATTCATAAAAGAAAACCAAACACATTATGTGCATTCTAGACAATTTACATTCTAGCTAGGCAATAAAAGGGTTACCATAAAGCCTATGTATCAAGTCATCGTAAATAGATAAACATGTTATTGGAAACATTACAGAGATATATACCTCATGTATGTAAAGGTCGTACCCAGTGCACAAGGCTCCCGCTTTACGCAGGGTCTGGGAGAGGTGAATGTCGGCTAGCCTTACCCCCATTTATGGAGAGGCTGCTCCCAAGTCTCGAACCCGAGACCTACCGCTCATGAGCGAAGGCACTTGCCATCACACCAAGTGCGACCTCTATATACCTCATGTATGTAAACAAGAATAATTATCAACACGAAGATCCAGCACCATATTGGCATTCCGAAAGCAAAGAACTAACCTTTTAATTCACCCTTCCTGCCCATCTCTTGAAGCTCATAAACACAATCAACAATCCTCTTCTGTTCCGCTGCACTGAAGATACCGGTGTGGAGCACAAGTCCGTCCAGAATGTTAACCAATTTCCCATTAACCCTCTCCAAACACATATATTCTTTCTTCCTCTTAACATTCATGAACCTAAAGTGTTCCCTCTGCTCCCTAGACAATGAAGACTTTGTAATCCTCAACTCTCCAGTCGTGTCGTTCACATTCACCACCCGCTTATTCAATTCGCGCTCTTCCTCTTCCTCCTCTTCCTCTTCCTCCAGTTCATCTTCCTGTGCCATATCGGCCCATGACATCCGAGGGCTTGGAGTCTCTAATAAGGGGGATTCAGGACACAATCCACTTTTAGAAGATTCAGGGTCGGGCTCCGATAGCCCCTGAGCTCCGTCTTTCCAACCTAGTGAACTTGTGTCATCCTCATGATTATCTTCACCAATATCATTATCACTACCCACCTGCAACTCCTTGCTCTCCGGTTTCAAATCACTCGAATTCTCATCCGGGTTAACAGGTATCGAATCGCCTCCAAGTTCTACAATTCCCAAATCACAAAATCCCAATAAGGTTATGCCGAAACACAAATTCAAAATTCAATTTATCTGTGTACAGTACAGCATAAAGATAGAGACTTTTACTTTCTACACACTTTCCAGCCCTAAATTTTCCCAGGAAACAAACAGAAAATGAAAGAATTCGTACCTGGGCCGAGAGAGCGGACGCGATCGGTGAGTTTGGCGGAACAGTGCTGGCAAAGATCCCTGGTGAGAAAGGGGAGCCAGGTGGAGAGAAACTCCGAGGCGATTTGGAGCTCCGAGGGCTGATAACCGACGAGGACCGGGTCGACCGGTTCGACCCGGTTGTTATCGGAGGTGTCGTCGGTCATGAATTGGTGGGGCCGGGTTGTTCCGGCGAGTTGACTCGGTGAGTGGATGTTTTTGCTTGGAGTTTATTTTTTTTGATGGATTTTTGCTTGGAGTTAAAGACAGACAGACGGGGGATGTATAGCGGGTTGGACAAAACCTTTTATTTTTTGTGACTATAAAACCTTAGGCAAGGGGTAGTAATTATGGAGACGGTGGAGGGGTAATTTTGGTATTTGAATGGGTGGTGGATGCATCCCGGTAGGATTTGGAATTTGAAATCCTCTGTGAGAATATTGGACACGTGTGGACATCTGGCAGGCCCAATGATCGGTGTTTGACCCAACCTCTTCAGTTGGGCTAGAAGAAAAGCGTGCCCACCTTGTCCATCGATTTCGTTAGATTTGTTTGCATTGATTATCTTCTAATGTATTTAATCTATTAATTAGGAAAAAAAGATATGTAGAAGAAAATTACATGAGAAACTCATTCGTGTTGTACTTTATTTAATTTGACAAGGAGAAGGAGGCCGACGACAAGGGTAGAGAGAGAGGAGAGATGTGCTTGTAGAATCGTAGGGAATTGTGTATTGAGGATGTGTTATGCCCCCATGTAGTGCCTTTATTTATAGTAGTAAAAGGAGAGAAGAAATCCTTCATCCCTATGGAATACAAGTCCATATAGGAAAGAATAATTAGAATCAAATCAAATCTAGGATTTACACAAGCACACGTAAACTAGGAAAGTTCACAACACTCCCCCTTGAGTGTGTAAATATTCAAGGTAGATTCAGCATCATGCAGAAAGTCGACTTGTCGACACTAATTCTGGGAACAACGCTTATTCTCAATAAGGTAGGAACTTGCATAAAGTAGTAAGTCTCACTAAAAAACCCTAAGGCCATGGTAAAAACCCAAGTAAGGACAAAATCCATAATCTAAGGAAAAATGTGTGAGTAATGCAAAGTCAAAAGAAACATTTACGGGACGTCATCGGGGATATGATCAATCTAAGGTGAGTGCCTCGTTGAAACCTAGTTAGGTATCAAAAATCAAGTGGGAAAAATGCTCTTAATCGTAAGGAAAAAGAGTACATTAAGATCAAGCAAGTATTCTTCAGGATACTCCTCCTGAGTTTGACACAATTCCAAAGAGAAATTGCAATGTTACAACTCAGAAAGTTTACGCATACCAATTCCTTGAACAAGCTTTTGAAACGTCTCATTCGATAGTGATTTGGTGAAGAGGTCGGCCAGATTGTCTTGTGAACGGATTTGCGTGACTTCAATCTCCTGATGCTCTTGTTGTTGATGTGAAAAGAAGAACTTTGGCGCAATGTGCTTAGTATTGTCTCTTTTGATGTAACCATTTTTGAGCTGTTTGATGCTTGTTGTGTTGTCCTCAAAGATCGTCGTAGGGATATCTACAGCGAGGTAGAGATCGGATGAGCTTTGAATATGACCCACAACTGCTTTCAACCAAAAGCATTCCCGAGTTGCTTCATGTAAGGTAAGAATTTTAGCATGGTTAGACGAAGTGGCAACTAAGGTCTGTTTAGTTGACCTCCAAGAAATTGCGGTGCCTCCAACGGTAAAGACATAACCTGTTTAAGAACATGTTTTGTGCGGATTAGATAAGTATCCTGCGTCGGCATAACCAACAAGACGAGAATTAACTCGAGAAGCAAAGGGTGCGGCATCACTCGAGGATCCGTAAGGATATAACAATCCCAAATCCGTAGTACCCTTAAGAGCAGTTCCACTGGAGGTGGATTTGCCCAGCACCCAGCCAAAAAATCAGGTTGGCACCCTGTCAATTCACTCCAGCCCGCCCAATTGCCTGGCACCCAACCCAAGCCAGGCAACAAACCAGCTCATTCTTGACAGACCCAGAGACCAGCCTATCTGATGCTAGCGTGACATCAGCCATTTTTTTTTTCCGCACCAGGTCGGGTCAAGGAGGTTTTGAAGAAGGCCAATTTGTAGGATTCAGAGCAAAGGGCGGTGGGGATGGCGTTTGGGGGCCTTCGACGCCCTCTCCGACGCCGGATGGTCGAGAGAATTGGGGCCGTCGATGGAGATTTCACCCAGAAAATTAAAAACCCATTTAATTTTCAACCTCCATTTGGGGTTTGTGGGATTCAATTCATGAAACAACCATTGATTGCAGAGATATTGTAGAGAGATCTAGGGGAGAAAGATCTGAGGAGAGCTTAAGCTCTCGGCTTCATTGATTGTAGAGATATTTTGTGTTTGATTTGTTGAAGATTTTGAAGAGGAAGAAGAAGGAGAGCTCACTGGAGTGAGCTGGAAAAGAGAGAGAGGGAGAGAAAATAGATAGAGAGAGAGGGAAAGAGAGAGGGAGAGAGAAAGAAAGGACCGGAGAGGGAAAGCAAGAAAGAAGAAAAAAGAAAAAATAAATTAAATGATAAAATATTAATTGATATGAATAAAATAATATAATATTAGATAGGCTGGGTGCCAGCGTATTTTAAGGGGTGGAGATGCTTTGGCCTATTACTGTTTACTGGGGTCTATTACTGTTCACTTGAGTGGATAAATGCGCTGGGTGTTGGCACAAAGTCTTTAGGGGTGGACTTGCTCTAAGGTAACAGAAAGTCTTTCACACCAGTCCAATGTATGCGTGTTGGTGCATTACTGTATCTTGCCAAAAGATCAACAGCAAATGAGATGTCGGGTCTAATGCATTGAGCTAAGTACAATAAAGCGTCTATCGCACTTAGGAGAAACTTCAGGCTCCAAAATCTCTTCATCATCCTCATTCGGACGGAAATGATCTCGTTTTGCATCTAACGATCAAATGACCACATGAGTACTCGAAAGCTTTGTTTTATCCTCGTTAAAGCAGCGCAACACCTTTTAGGTATAGTTTGTTTGATGTACTAGGATTCCATCCGAACGATGCTATATCTCGAGATCGAGACACTATCAAGTCTTACCTAGATTTTTCATCTCAAATTCCGACTTCATGTGCACGGCAGTTCTCACGAGCTCTTCAAGAGTTCCGATAAGGTTCATGTCATCGACATATATTGCAACTATCGCAAAACCGGAATGCGACTTCTTAATGAACACACAAGGGCATAGTTCGCTGTTCACATATCCTTGACTAATCAAATACTCACTAAGATGGTTATACCACATTCTTCCGGATTGTTTTAAACCGTAAAATGAATGCCTCAACCGAATTGAGAGCATGTTCTAGGGTTTAGAAATATTTGAACCAGTTAATGTAAGTCATTCGGGAACTTTTATATAGATTTTCGTATCAAGATCCCCATAGAGATATGCAGTTACTACGTCCATCAGCTGCATACTCAGTTTTTTGGAAACTACAAAATTGATAAGGTAGTGAATAGTAATCACATCCATAACTGGGTGAATAAGTTTCTTCATAGTCAATCTCGGGGCGTTATGAGAAGCCTTGTGCAACAAGACGAGCTTTGTAACACATAATTTCATTCTTATCATTACGCTTCCGAACGAAAACCCATTTGTAGCCAACGGGCTTCACATGTGGAGGAGTAGGAGCTATAGGTCTAAACACCTTACGTTTCGCAAACGAATTGAGTTCGACTTGGATTGCTTATTTCCAGTTTGACAAATCAATTCTACATTGACATTCATCAACGAAACGAGGTTCAATGTCATTGCTCAACATGATCTCAATAGCTACTGCATATGTTAATGCATTGTCGACAATCATCTCATTTCTAGACCACACATCATTTAAGCTAGCATAATAGACCGAAATCTCATGATTCTCGGGAGGAGGATTCGTCTCTTCAAGGATGCTTCCGTAATCTAGAATTTCCTCATGAGTTGGATAAAATGAGTGAGCGATAGTCAGATTCACGATAGGCTCTTCAGAAGCATGTGTCGTGGGTTTCCTCTTTTGGGAACGTGAATCCTTTAAACCAAGAGGTCTGCCACGCTTTTGTGTAAAGGCAAATGATTGGCTAGTCGCTAATGTACGTGGATCACCAAGATTATCATCCTTGGCCTCTAGGAGGAAAGTCCGTCATACATTTGGTACATCCATCTTTACAGGTACATTCGCAACTGGAATATGTGATCTTATCACGCGCGTTAGATCGGTGAAAACATCTGGCATACTCTGAGCTATGCTCTAAAGATCTAATATATGTTGCACTTCAGTTTCAGACTGAGCAGTGCGGGGATCTAAATGAGACAAAGTTGGAGTCGTCCACGATAATTCGTGTTGTTCTTTAGGAACGTTGACGTTCTTATCTCCTTTTAATGAGGGGTAAACAAATCACCTGTTAAAGGTTTTAATTAACGAATAATCGAAGGAGAATAATATCCAACATAGATTTCCATTCTTTGCTGAAGCCCTATTTTTGTACGGAAGGGCAGCGAAATCGACACATAAATTGCACAACAAAAAATGCGTAGATGCGATATGTCGGGTTTGTATCCGGTAACCAACTAAAAGGCGCTATATGGTTGGGTCGCAACATGCCTCAAGCCAACCAACATGGCTGCGTGCAATATTGCATGGCCCCAAGCAGCGATCGGGAACTTGGTACTTATGACCAACGATCGAGCAATCATTTGTAATCGTTTAATGAATGCCTCTGCCAGGTCATTATGGGTGTGAACATGAGGTATTAGATGTTCAACGTCAACCCCAACCGACGTGTAATAGTCATCAAAAGTTTTAGATGTGAATTTTCCAGGATTATCCAATCGAATATATTTGATTGGATAGTTGGGGTGGTGAGCCCTGAGCTTGATAACCTGAGCCAACAGTTTGGGGAATGCAGCGTTCCTTGTGGACAACAAGCATACGTGTGACCAACATATGGAGGCATCAACCAAAACCATAAAATATCTAAATGGTCCACATGGATGGTGAATCAATCCACAAATGTCCCCCTAAATCCATTGTAGAAAAATTTGAGGATTCGAACTAATCTTGTCATAAGAAGGCTAAGTAATAAGCTTTCCCCATAGAACATGTTTGACATGTGATTCCTTGAATTGAACATAAGCTTTGGGTTAGTGGATGCATGTGTAATGATTTAAGAATACAGTGCATCGCTATTCATCCAGGATGTCCCAAACGGTCATGCCAAAGTGTAATTTCGTGCATAGTCGCAGAGGTAGGGCCAACCACATAGTGGCATTCTATGGGGCGTATGGTCGTAGTATACAGACCACTCGGGATACGTTCTATCTTCTCTAGAATACGCTTCTGGCCATATTCATAGGAAGTTATGCATAAAAATTCAACTTCGTTTTCTACGTGGGTATCAGCGTGGTAATTGTTATCTGTAATGTCTTTAAAGCTCAACGACGTTCTTTCGGAACGTGGAGAATAAAGAGCCTCATCAATGATCAAAATTGTACCATCGGACAACATTATACGTGCCTTACCGTATCTTCAATCAAGTTAGATGGGCTTGAGAGGCTTGTTAGAGGTGCATTATTAGGTATGAAGTTAGTGAAATAGATAAGTTCACACAAAACAGTGTGCGTGGTTGCAATATCTGCCAAACAACTAACTTCCCCATTAGTCATACCTAGAATGAAAAATTAATTTGAATCGGTCACATGCATAAAAATTATAAAAACAAATATCCATTCAAAATAATTTTAAGTATTCAAGGATGGAAATTAATTAAAAACTTAATATCTAAAAAATGAATCACCAACAAATATTCCAAACATAAAGGAAAATTGTTCAAAATTTAACCAAAAACAAAAAGGGGTTCGGCCACCACTGTGGAATTCAGCCCCATTGTCTTATTTTAACTAAAAAATAAGTCTATGTCTAAGATTCTAATCTTCCATAGGTGTGATAGCCTTCTGAAAGTCAGAAACTTCCATCTTTGTACTCTTTGGATCGTCCACTTGCACAAAGTTTGATTCAAACTTCTTACAATGAGAATGATATTCAACTATAACTTTTTCAGGAGCTCGGCAAACACGAGACCAATGGTCATTTGAACCATAACGATAGCACATGTCCGCATCTATAGTTTCAGTGCTTTGCCCTTATTCTTGAAGTTTAGGGCCTTGGAAGCAAGGTTAGGGCGCTTCTGGGCTTTGTTTCCTCCCTTGGATGGGCATTGACTCTGTTGACCTTGGTGGGATAGCTTATGGCCGCCCTTACCATGCTTCTTTTGGCGTTTTGGGTGTTGGTTTGTGCTATAGTGTGTTCCAGGCACTGCTATCACCCTAGTAGGTTGAGCTTGATGATTCTTCATGAACAGCCTGTTCTTTTTTTTCAACGAGAATTAAAACAAAGATCAAATTCGAGAACTTAATGAACTTCTGAGCTTTATTTTGTTGCTGCAGGACAATATTAGTAGCAGAGAAGGTCGAATAGGTTTTCTCTAGGAGATCCTCTTTGGTCAAAGTTTCATTACAAAACTTGAGAAGTGATTGGATTTGACAAATTTCATAATTATATTCATTTACATACTTAAAGTCTTGGAAGTGCAAATGCTGCCAGTCATGTCTTGCGTCAAGCAAGAAGATGTCCTTTTGGTGATCAAAGCGATCAGCCAAAGCGACCCATAGTGCTCGTGGATCATTCTCAGCAAGATATTCAGTTTGTAAAGCGTCGTGGATGTCTTCGGATGAAGATCATAGCAATGGCCTTCTCAACTTCGCCAATAGGGTTGTTCGTCTCATCTACAATGGTGGGACACAAATTCTTTGCAGTGAGATGGAGCTTTACACATTGGACCCACTTGAGGTAGTTCATTCCAGGGACCTCCAAAGCGGTGAAGTCGAGTTTGATCGAATTCGATATGTTCCTATCACAAAATAAAGGACAAGATGTGATTAGTGCAATGGAGAAAAAAAAAATCAATCCATTCACATAGGAGTAGAACATTCATGTTCTAATAGACATGTATTGGTTAATATTCGCATGAAAAAGCTTTGGGTTTTCATGGGTGATGTTTTTAAGTGAAAAACTTCAGGTTTTCAAATACGGCATGTTAATAGAAACTTTAGGTTTCAAAATAATTATGAACTTCATGTTCAGATGTTCCTGCAGACAAACGCAAATATATAAAAAGAAATATGCAACAAGAAAATATGCAAATAAGACTTCAGGTCTACCATTATAATTGAATTAATTATTTGGACTTCGGGCTAAATTTAAAGTGTGGGTGAAAAAATATAAAACCGCTTGGGCCTAAAATAATTAGGCACTAAAAACTCGAAGCCCAAAAGAAAGGCTTAAGCCCACGAGTTTGCTGAGTAAATTCGGACTGTGTGGCCCTGGGCCCAAGAATTTGGGCTGGTTCGGTCTCGAGTCAAGCAAATGGGTTGAACTTATGCATCACAAGGTTATTGGGCTGCATGCGCAAGCCCAAAAAGGAAATAAAGGCTCGTAAAGGGCATGGCTTATCTGTGATGCAGATACGGGGACATGGATACTCCAACAAAGCTGGGATCCGGTGCGGCACACACGCGTATACCAGCATAAGCTGGGATTTTTTGTGACACAATGCATGGAGATGTGACAGGAGCCCAGATGGGCTTAACTGGATCTCGGGCCAGGTTGTCACCAAAGCCCAAAGGGCTAGTGAAGTGGGTTAAAACGCTTGGCACAAGCAGGCCCAAAAAATATGGGTGTTGTGCGATGAACCATGAGGAAATCGAGGCCCATTAGGGCTCGAGTGTGATTTCCAGGCCACCCAGTGGCGTTGGGTGTGGGGATTCGCCGGAATCTGTCGACGATGTCGCTTTAAGCAACATTTCATGGTCGGTGCAAGCTATGGTTCGTTGGAGAACCAAGTATTTATCGACGAAGATGAAATCTCAATGTCGGGGGAAGGAGAATCAAAGGAATTTAATCGAATTCTAGTAAAAACTCATGAAATTCTTCTGGAAAAATCGATGAGGTGGATTTAGGCTTAAGGTTGTGGGTCGGGACAAGGTGCATAAAATGCACCATTTACGGTTTAGGCTTGCAAAACTGGGTTTCGATGTTGGGCTAGACTTACTAAGCCGTCGCAGGTTGCTAGCTTAGTGTTGGCGGCTTGAACGGTTTAAGGTCGGGGGTTCGAAGAACCCCATTGTTTCTCGATTTCAATTTTTTTTTCAATTCAATTCAATGCATATATTTTAATGCATGTACATATATTTGATGCAATTCATGGCAAATATCAAATTCACATAATTCAACGATTATGAATACAATGCATACACAATTTATGTAGAATCTAAAATTCGAAAAATGTAAAGTTGGGTTATACATTATGGTGAATGTTCATGCTATTAGGGTTGCAAAAATATCGAGATAAAAACCGTTATGGAAGAACCTGATTGCATGATGATATGGATGAACTGATTTGATGCAGAAAAAGCTTCAACGTCAGATTCCTAAGTGCAGCGGTAGAAGCGTGTTGATTACGTGTTGTAGCCTATTTTATCTGACAAGGAGAAAGGGGCCGGCGGCAAGGGTAGAGAGAGAGAGGAGAGATGTGTTTGTAGAATCATAAGGGAATTGTGTATTGAGGATGTGTTATCCCCCTTATGTAGTGCCTTTATTTATAGTAGTAAAAGAAGAGAAGAAATCCTTCATCCCCAAGGAATACAAGTCTATATAGGAAAGAATAACTAGAATCAAATTTAATCTAGGATTTACACAATCATACATAAACTAGGAAAGTTCACAACAATTCGTTTTTATATTAGTGATTACTTGCAATGATGTTTGATTAATTATATTAGTGATTTCATATTATAATGTTTGATTAATTTGAAATGTCATGTATTTTATTTTATAGAGTTTTATGGATTTTCATAGAGATGAAAACATGGATTTTGAGAGAGTTTACTTGGTTTCTATAGAAGTCTATATGGATTTTAATGGAATTATATGTGGATTTTAACGGAGCTTGTGAGACTTTTTTCAAGGATTCAAATAGAATTAGGTGGATTATCATGGAAAATTTTATTAACATGCATTTCTTTTTTCAAATTTTTATTATTTGAAATGGTGATTATGAGGTGGTGGTGGCAACGATGATAATAGGAATGCCATGCAGTCATTGTTGCTAAGATGGTGTAAAAAGGTTGTTGTAGGAAGTTGTCAGATAATGGCGATTGTTGTGACATGTTTGTGGTGGTGGTGATTGAGATGATGCTTATGCTAATGGCGTGGTGGCGACAATAGTGACAATGGTGGCGGTAGGAGTAGTTGGGTTGGTCATGGTAAGTGGTAGTGGTCATACAATGGTGAAAGTGATGGTAGTGATAATCATTGTATTATGGTGGGTGGTGGAGTATACCATCCTAAGTGGGAGAAATGAAATCCATCAAATTTTTAGGGTTAGGTTCGATTTGCAACAACCCAAAACTTATTATAAAAGCACAAAGTCTATCAAAATCCTTTTTTTTTATAAATCATTTAAAACCAGTGAAATTTTAAATACACGTGAATTTTTATAGACTCACCAAAAGATCATAATTAAATACTACAAGATTTTAGACTTTTGAAAGTCATAAGCAATCTTTATTCAATACATGGTGACTTTTATCTCCAAATGAAATGTTAATATGTCCACATAAACTATAATACTGAAAAAAGACAACCACTAATTATTTTCAACCGAAATGTCAAATTCTATGTGACATGACATGAATTAGGAGCAAAGGAGGTTGCTGGGAAATTTGAGAGCAACTTCAAATGTTTTTTTAATTAATTAATAAATATTTTTGATTAGTTTAATCATTTATTGTAATAAATATTGATTGTTGAATGTTCAATCTGTTCATGGCATCATGATGATTCCACTTTTACAAGAGACTTGAATCCTTATGCGAGAACCCTATCGAGGTTGGTGACATTGTGTATAGAATCATTACACAGGTGTCATGCTCCAAGCTCTGTTCCCAAATCAAACTCAAAAGCTATCACATGTTTATAACGTGTGTGCGAGTATAGCATGATGAGCCGAAGTTACGGCAGTTCTGGATGAAAAGAGAATATGAGTATTAAAAAAAGGGATTTTTCCAGAATCAAATCTCAAAATCCCTTTTGTCTATTTGCAGCATAATCGGAACACTACTACTTTATTTGAACAAATAGAATGGGCATTTGATTCTCAAGAGAGTATTTTGCCCATCATCATAATTATGCTACATGTTTACTACACATTTAATTATTTGTCATATGTTCTTTTATTTAACTCTATTTAACTTTCACATCAAAAGTTACATTTTTAATTTTGAAAAAAGCTAACCAAAATTAAGTGAAAAACACGTGACAGATGATCAAGTGTATAATGAACATTCACAAAAAATTTGGAAACTTTAACGAAAAGCTTTTGGTATTGTTCACTTTAACAAAAAACCACATTTTTACACTAAAAAGTCAATCATAGTACTATTCACTTTACCCTTTATTTTTTCTGTATCGTTAAAACTCAAAGTTTTTAAACATTTTTTATTAGCTTTCCTAAAAAAATTTGGGTTGTGAGCAAAATTACTCCCGCTTCTGGATAGCTATAATGGTAGATACGGAATAATCATAAGTCGGCAGGTCACCACCGGCACCACACAACTGCATTGGTCTGTGTGTCCAAGTATACAAATAATGTTGGAGGTTAGTCCACCTCCAATAAAATGTGATTGGTTTCTCACCTTTATAATATTGTGTTGAAGCGTTGAAGTGTATTTTGGCCTCTAGAGTCAGCTACCATGTTCTCTAGGGATAGCTCTAGGCACTAGAGTAATTAGTCTTCTTTCCTTGATTTAAGGGATGTGATTGATTGGTGAGCTACCATGTTCTTTAGGGATAGCTCTAGGCACTAGAGTAATTAGTTTTCTTTCCTATCTCTTTTTCTTCCCCCTCTTTCTTCTCATATATAGCTGGAACCCTTGTACATTAAACTCATGAAATACATTACAAATTAAAGCCATAATTTCTATATGGTATCAGAGCAAGTTCTTTTGTAACCTGTCTCTGCCATTCTTGCTGCTGCGAATTTTTTCTTTCAAAGTCTAAGTCATGGCTGAAGAAAGTTCTGTGAACCATGATGAGGAAACCCAGCATAGTCTCTCTCCAAACTTCTCGGACGTTGAGGTTAACACCAATCAACATTTATGTTCAGTTCTCTTAAACGAGTTCAATTATCTTCCTTGGTCCCGAGCTGTTTCACTAGCTCTTGGAGGCAAAGGGAAGTTAAGGTTTGTAAATGGAAGCGTGGAAGCTCCGACCTTTCTTCCTTTACATACGATGCATGGCTCTGCAAAGATCAATTTGTCATGTCCTTGCTGCTCAACACCATGGTGAAACATGTTGCTGAAAATTTTAGCTACTCCAATTCCGCACATGATCTTTGGAAAGCTTTGCAGGATATGTATGGAAATCAAAACAACTATACGCGGGTTTTCCAATTAAAGAATGACATTGCCAGTGCTCAACAAGAAGGGAAAGCGTTTGTTCAACACCTTGGGAGTCTGAAAGCCATGTGAAATGAGTTTGATGTATATATCCCACATACCACAGATCCTACCATTCTTTTAAAACGAGCTAAGGAAGACAAAATTTATCAGCTGTTAGGGAGTTTAAGCTCTGAGTACGAAGACCTATGGAGTCACATCTTGATGAGTCAAGACCTACCTACCTTCAACAATATTTATGCAACTATCCAACAAGAATAAGCAAGGAAAAAGGTTATGAATGCTGATCATAGCCCCAGATTGACTGAGACTCGGGCATACGCATTAAATTACAAGAATTTAGAAGCCAAGGTATACAAGGGAAGAAACACACATCTAAAATGCAAATATTGCAATGGTGTTGGTCATGTGGAAGACAAGTGTTGGGAACTTCATCCTGAACTCAAGCCTAAGTTTAGCAAAGATGGAAAGATGATACCAAGGTCCTCACAGCAATTTCAACCTCATTTCAAGGCATAACTTGCTAATGCTCACCTTCCTACTATTTCACAAGGATCCATGGAGTTCACTGCCAATACATTGTCATTGATCAATGAATTTGCAGCTTACCTACAAAGTAAAGGACACGGAGGAGGCTCACATGGTCAAGGCAATGAAGAGAGTAGTCACATAGCTATGCTGGGACAATTTGCTGGCTTTCTTACTGGAAATGAGAAAGTTCCAAAGGGAGAAGCATTAGGTATACTCAAAGCCTTCATTACTGTCATATTAACTAGTACTGAAACTAATTGTTGGATAATTGATTCAGGCGCCACAGATCATATGACAAACAAAGTTACAAATTTACATCATTTAAAAAAATTTCAAGTCCCTCGCATGTGTCTGTTGCAAATGGAAAAAATGTCTTAGTTTTGGGAAAAGGAGAAATAAACTTACTCTCTCAAAAAATACCTTCCACTGCCCTCTATGTACCAATCTTCCCTTTCCAACTTTTGTCAATTGGAAAGATCACCAACACTCTAAACTGCCGTGCTATTTTCTCACCAAATAATGTGATGTTTCAGGATGTTCTCACCATGAAGATGATTGGTGAAGGGGTCTTCATAAATGGACTTTACTACCTATGCAAGCATGCCTGTTTCACTCAGGCTCTTCAAGCTTAATCGAAGTCCATAGATGAAAACCAACTTTGGCATAGGAGATTAGCTCACCCCTCTGAAGTTGTCTTGTCTAAACCGTTTCCAAATTTTTGTAACCCTTATCCTACTTGTGATACTTTTCAATTTTCTAAGTTTACTAGGCTACCTTTTGGTAATTCAATGTCTAGGACAAGTAGACATTTTGAAATGGTACATACCAATGTATGGGGACTTGCAACTGAATCAATAGAAGGGTTTAAGTACTTTGTTCTATTTGTTGATGATTTCTCTCGAACAAGTTTTCTATATCTTATGAAATCAAAGAGTGAAGTTCCAACCATTTTCAAAGATTTTCACATGCATGTTAAAACACAATTTCAATCAAACATTAAGGTTTTAAGGTCAGATAATGGCACTGAATTTCTATCCAACAACATGCTTCAATACATAAGTTCTCAGGGTATCATACATCAAACCAGCTGTGTAGGGACTCCTCAACAAAATGGAGTAGCCGAGAGGAAAAATAGAGATCTCTTGGAGAAGACTCATGCTCTCATGATTCACATGCATGTTCCAAAGAAATTTTGGTCGTTTGCTATCCTTACTACCACTTATCTCATCAATCGACTTCCAAGTCGTGTGCTAGGGTTTAAATCTCCCTATGAAGTTCTCAAAGGGAGGAAAATAGATTTGACACACCTCAAGGTGTTTGGTTGTGTTTGTTTTGTTAACATCCAAACCTTGAACCGTGACAAACTAGATGCCAGGGCAAACAAGTGTGTGTTTATGGGATACTCAGCCACCCAAAAGGGATATAAGTGATTCAATCCGGTCACTAAGAAGTGCACAATTTCAAGAGATGTGAAGTTCGAATAAGACTGTCCCTATTTTACAAGTTAGGGGGAGGATTTAGTTGATATGTTCCCACTACCTTAAAACTTTAATCATCCGATGTTGGAAGAAAGATCAGTCACTGTGAGTCTAGATTGTGAAGAGGTACAAACTGACCAAATTATTGCCAGTGAGAGTGAAGAAAAGCCCTACTCTGATCATTCTCAGTCCATTACAGAGTCTCAGGTGAATAAGAGAAACCCTCATCGAATCAGAAAACCTCCAGCTAGGTTGCAAGACTATGTTACATATGCCTCACGGCATCCTATCACTGAATGTATCAGCTTTAGTAAGTTCTTAACATCCCATGCTGCATTTCTTAGTGAAATTGATAAGCACTATGAACCAAGAAGCTTTCAAGAAGCTTCTCTCCTCCCACAATGGAAACAAGCCATGACAGAAGAGTCGTGCATTGGAAAAGAATCACACCTGGAGTCTAGTTCAACTACCACCAGGAAAAAAGGCTATTGGAAGTTGTTGGATCTACAAGACAAAATTCAAAGCTGATGGATCTATCGAGAGACACAAGGCTAGACTTGTTGCTCGAGGTTTCACCCAAACATTTGGAGTAGATTATAAGGAAACATTTGCACCAGTGGCCAAGATGAACTCAGTCAGGGTTTTACTTTTAGTTGCAATCAATTGTGGGTGGTTACTCTACCAAATGGACGTGAAGAATGCTTTCTTTCGTGGAGAGTTGCAGGAAGAAGTGTATATGCAACCTTCTCCAGGATATGATGGTATCAAATGCAACATGGTTTGCAAATTGCACAAGGCAATATACGGATTGAAACAATCACCAAGAGCTTGGTATGCCAAGCTCAATTCTGTTATGGAAAAGGCTGGATTCTTGTGAAGTAATGCTGATTCTTCGTTATTTGTGAGAACTGGCACCAGTAGGAAGTTGGTGGTCCTCATCTACGTTGATGATCTTATCATCACTGTAGATAATACCGTGGAGATTGAGGCACTAAAACTCTCACTACATTAAACTTTCGCTATAAAAAATTTGGGGAGGTTAAAGTATTTTTTGGGGATCGAAATGGCAACATCTTCAAAATGACTGTTTCTACATCAGCGGAAATACATATTGGACCTTCTTCAAGAAGAAAAAATGCTTGACTGCAAGCCTACTATCACTCCCATCGATTGTAAACTGAACCTCATCATAGATGGAGAAGCCATGCATGATGTAACCTACTATCAACGATTAGTAGGCAAACTCATATACCTTACCATCACTCGTCCAGATATCACTTATGCAGTAAGCTTAGCTAGCCAGTTTATGCACTCTCCCACTGTTGATCACCTTAACATTGTTAAGAGAATCCTTGGTTATCTCAAGGGTTTAATAGGGTAAGGATTTACAATGCACAACAATCAATCCACTGTCATTAGTGGCTACATAGATGCAGACTGGGCATGTAATGCAATTGATAGGAAATCAACCACAGGCTATTGTACATTTGTTGGTAGAAACCTTGTCACATGGAAGAGCAAGAAGCAACAGGTAATTGCTCGTTCCAGCGCAGAGGCTGAGTATCGAGCCATGGCAGCCACTGCTTGTGAACTCATTTGGCTTAAAGGGTTTCTTTCAGACTTAAGGTTATCTAGTTTTACTCCTATGTCACTTATGTATGATAATCAGGCAGCCATGCATATTGCTGCCAACCCTGTGTTCCATGAAAGAACCAAACATATTGAAGTGGATTGTCATTTCATCAGAGCTCAAGTTCAAACTCAAATCATCTGGACCATGTTCACACGAAGCCATGACCAATTGGCAGATCTCTTTACAAAGGCATTGGCATCCATTCAGTTCCATCGATTATTAGGCAAGCTTAGCTCAGTTAACCTCCTCGATCCAACTTGAGGGGGAGTGTTGAAGTGTTGAATTGTATTTAAGGGATGTGATTGATTGGTGAGCTACCATGTTCTCTAGGGATAGCTCTAGGCACTAGAGTAATTAGTTTTCTTTCCTATCTCTCTTTCTTCCCCCTCTTTCTTCTTATATATAGCTAGACCCCTTGTATATTAAGCTCATGAAATACATTACAAATTAAAGCCATAATTTCTATATATTGTGAGTGTGAAAGCAACCAAATTGTGTTCATACTGCAAAAAAAAAAATCTTAAATTCTTCAGTAAAACATGCTTCTGAAGTTAACTATGATCACGAAATTTCATCTCATCACTTTGCAAGTGGTTTATATGTTTTTTGGAGTGAATTAATTTTTTTATAGAATGATTTTTTTGTGCTCAAATTTTTAAATGGTAGGAAGAGCAATTCAAACTTGAGTACAAAATGAAATTAACTATGATACCAAACTAGCACACTCTAATTCGAATATCTACGTGGACACTGAAATCAAGGTACGATCGTTGACACATGAATAGGGACGAAATTAAAACAAGTAAGTGATGTGTAACTGTATGAATAAATTAAAAACTGAAGTTAAAGAAGGACTGAGATTGCACATGTGTGTGATGAACCTTTAATACATACATGAAAAGAAAAACCGAGCATCTAGTTAAGGACAGTGGAAGTACACTAATGTAACATATCCGAAGATTAAGGTTCTAAAAGACGCTAGGTGCTAGTCGGGTGGCGGTTTGGGGCTTAGCACCTAAACAGTTAGGCGGGGTTTAGACGGGGGCCTAAGTGGACTAGGCAGATTTAAGTAAATTTATTATATATAGGGTAAATCGCCAAAATGGTCCCTGAGATTTGCATAACTCATCACTTTTGGTCCCTAAGATTCCAAATCGATAAAAATGGTCCCTGAGATTGTCCACCATCCATCATTTTGGTCATTCCATTAAAAGCTCTGTTAAGTGTTTCGAAGCTCTTGGCCCGAAGTTTGGGCAATTTTCAAAGCTTCGAGCCATTTTTCGGCCAAACCACGATCAGTTAGCCATCGAAAAAGGTACCATTATCTTTGTCTCGTCGAGAAGTATGATTTTCGTTTTTGAATCACTTGATTTCGTTGAGTATTGAAGAAGTTATGAATGTTTAAAGTTTACCCAGTTTCCAGCGAGTTTTCAAGTTTTCACTCGGACCAGTCAACTTTGAGGCTATTTTCCGGCCATCTCTGGCTACCATTGGGCTTTGAAATAGGTATAATCTTATTCTACACTTTCCTATCTTCATTTTGATATATTATGGGTCGAATTTGGTTAAGAAACGATTAAGTTATGAAGCTTCGAAAATTGCCCAAACTTCCGGCCAAGAGCTCCGGGTCACTTAACGGAGTTTTTAACGGAATGACCAAAATGATGGATGGTGAACAATCTCAGGGACCACTTTTATAGATTTGGAATCTTAGGGACCAAAGTGATGAGTTATGCAAATCTTAGGGACTATTTTGGCGATTTACCCTTATATATATTGTGTAAGTAAGTGCCTATTCATACTCAAAAAAACAAATAACTGTATTGTGATACATCAATTGCAAAATAAAATGACATATACATTATAAAGTATTAGAATATATTGAAAACATAGGAAATGAGCATATAATAAGTGTTCATTCAAGCACCTAACAAGTCTCTTACATTTTATTGACAAAATAAAATGAAAATGAAAGTTATCAATTTTCCATCTAAGTGAGAGTCATGACCTAGGCGTGTGTTTAGGTGGATTTAGACGGGTTAGGCGAATGCTTAGCCGCTGGGGGTCTAGGTGCACTTTCTTAATTTTCAAACGCCTAGGGCCTAATCGGGGTAGTGGCCAGCAGCCTAGCGCTGCGATTTTTAGAACAGTGTTGAAGATGTTAATTATAGTTTACTAAGAATAGTCCCTACTCTAATGAGGGAAGACTATGCCACCACACATCGATGTCAAAAAGTGTGAGTGAACAAAGCCTACTAAATCCTGGAATGGTGCAAAACAAAAAAGTGTGAATGGACAAAAATAAAGATTTCTAAAAATCATTTGTCTTTTTTGAACATATTAACCCCTCATTGTAAAAACCAGTATGGCTTTCAGAATCATGCAACATAATTCATATGAAAATAAAAAACAATAGCTGAAAAGTATTTAGTTCAACAAGACGGGTAAATCTCATAAATGCAGACACATGAGTCCGTGCAAAGAGACTCTAACATGAACATGCTCTGTGTTTATACAAGTTACAGTCATGTACCACAATCATGTGAAGTTCGCGCTAAGTGCATCACACCCGGGTCCTAATTGCCTAATGCAAAACTTGTACATGCTTGCACTAAAGATATATATTCTTAGCGTAATTGCAGTGTGAACGTAAGTGTGAAGCTCGTTTCAATCGTAGACTTGGTACTAACACAAGTGTAAGCATCGCAAATGAGCGAGTATATCAAATATAAACTTGTCATGGCTAGTCTCTCGAATCTCATGTCACAGACCAAGTAATTGCACAAAACATTACATTTCTAAAAGTAATGCACAGCCATAAATTCGTTCGATAGTTAGTTCACAAAGCTCAAAAACCACATCATTAACACATAAAACATTTGCCTTTCTAAAACAGGGCATGATACAAAATTTCATCTTTTCACTTTGCAATTGGTTTATGTGTGTTTTGGAGTGAAATTTTCTTTTTCTCGATACAATGGATATTCCATACAAAATTTATTTAAACGGCAAGAAGATCAATTCAAATTTGAGTACAAAAAGAGAAGCACAATGCTCTAATCAACTTTTTTTTAAAGTAGAAAATTAAATGAAACACAAAATCCCCTTGGGCAACAAGTACAACTGTTGAGAATGAATCTCACATTGATAAGAAAATGGACTTTGTAATGATTTAAAAGTAAGTTGGGCTCTCATATTGGCAACTGATTTTATGGTAAAACCTCAAATTTTTTTTCATGGTATTAGAGAAAATTGTTCCGAGTGTGAAGCCCAATCATCATGCTTGTTCCACGTCACCTCGTTTGTATTGTCCATGTATTAGGCTATAAAATTCACCCCACTTGAGAGGGGTGTTGAGAATGAATCCCACATTGATGAGAAAATGGACATTACAAAGTTTTATAAGTAAGTTGCGAACTCTTCATATTGTTAAGTGGTTTTATAGTGAAGTCTCAACTTTCTTCAACAACAATTATCAAAGTGTAAGGCATTCCTTACACTACTAGGATAAAATTGAGCCAAATATAACATGAAGAAATAGAGTTCTCTATAACAACTAATTTTTATCTAGGGGTGTGCTATCCACACACCTCTTTTTACTTCTCACACACCATTTTAATTTTCGACCATCGTATCAAATGAATTAAAGAAAACCAAAAGACAAAATTAATAAGAATGTGTGAATATCACTTCCCGTTATCTATGCTCTAATCAACTAATTGGATGAAAATTATTAGTTTGAAGCATATGCTTCCCCACCATATATATTGTAAACAATATTGGTTAACGGTGGTCGTCCACGTGCACGTGAAGCTGTTGATTGATGTTAGAACATGTGCTGCACTTGGATTCTTTGATCGATGAAAGCCTACTTTTAATGGCCAAAATCCATGTTGGAAGTGTTGGAAGTGTTGGAACTTTTAAATTAGAGTTTATAGACTCCAAAAAGGATTACAATCATTACATGCTATTTAAAACAAGAAAATATATGTATGTGTATCGTGTAAACCGCAAATCCATATTGCATTTATATATACAAGTATATATATATGTATGTTTCCATGCAATCGGGTAAGCCTTACAAGATTACAAGCATATATCAAGATTCATGCACTTAACCAAATATATACATGTGAAACCAGGAACAAACTCATGTAATTATACACAAGGGTAAGCATGCGTCATGCGTGTATATAGTACAGAAGGGTTTCAATGCTAATGGCCAAGTACCTGAGGATACCATTGTCGTAGAAGAAGAATATACTGATATACAAGAAGGGCCTTCTCCTGAATACACAGAGAACCCAGAAGAAAGTCTTCTACTCACTGTGATCCTTAATGTTCTACTAGTGATAGAGCTAGTTTTCTGAATGAAACGTGTTGTTATCACGTGAGCAGAGACGCTTCTTTAATATACATAACCATAACCAATTCCCACCTATCATAGGAAGCTGGTTGTAACCATTGTAACCACGCTCAAAACATGAATAGAGATTGCCATGTTCCACGTATACTTCCACGTTCTAGCTGTCTTTTTTCATGGCAACAAAACAGGAGTCAAGCATATCTAATTTAATTTTTAATGCATGGATTCCATTGACAACCAATAGAATAAAAAAAAAAATTTAATCATTTTTTAATAGTTAATATAACTATGGCCTTAATATAATAATAAAACTAGCATATGGGTACATACAAAGTGTGTGAGAACTTTTTTTATTTTTGTTTTTGAAATAGAAGGAGAGAGGAAGAGAGTGATAGAGAATGTGGGAGTGGGAAGGTTTTTTTATTTTTTAATTAGAGATATATTAGGATTACACGTAGGTGAGGCTTTGAAAAAACAAACAGAAAAATTTGGTTGTGTGAAATTACATTTCTGCCCCAGATTTCTTATTCATGTTCTATTTTAATTAGAGGGTTAAACTGGTAATTTCATAGGATTTTAGTTGACAATGAGTGTTTTATTAGTTAGTAGAGATAAACATTTGACTCATAGAAGAAGATTTAATATTTGTATTCAATTGGCCACATCAGCCATTAAATAAAAGTTTGACATATTATATTTGATATCTCATTTGGAGATGCTCTAAGATCCCCTTAAAATAATGAACTTCATGCGACATGTCCATTCAATGGTTCATATTATAAATTTGTTAGGGTGAACTGCCAATTTAGTCCATGAACTATCACCTCAGTGAAAATTTGGTGCCTAAACTATTTTTTTTTCACAAAAATCAGTCATTGAATTATAAAAATCTACCAATTACATCTATAATATTATATTGAAAGCTACAATATTCACTTTTCCGTCAATTTAAGTCACATTACTTGCATGTGATACACATTGGAGGGTAGATTGGTAGTTTTTATAAAGAAATAGTATATGGAGTTAACTTTGGAGGGTAAATTGGTAGTTTTACATAAGAAATAGTGTAAGTTAACTTTGGAGGGTAAATTAGGCGTTAAATTCGTAACCTATATGAAATGGTAAGGGTTTATAGGCTAGAAAATAACAGTATTACACTCTAAAATGTGTCAAGTGACTTAAGTTGATGAAAATTTTGATAAAATAGCTTTCAATATAATAGTAGGGATGAAATTAGCGAATTTTAATGAATTTAGGGACTTATTTTACCGAAAAATAATTCAAGGTGATAGGTTAGGGACTAAATCGGCACCTCACTCAATTTTTTATATACAATAAAACCTTTCTAAATACTCTATAAAAAAAATAATATCTTTGTAGTATTAAAAAATGGGAATTGTTATTGGCACTCCAAAATTCTCATTCTACACTCCAAACT
The DNA here is from genome assembly GCF_916048215.2 of Malus sylvestris. NCBI lineage: Eukaryota > Viridiplantae > Streptophyta > Magnoliopsida > Rosales > Rosaceae > Malus > Malus sylvestris. The sequence continues at coordinate 20,030,349 of NC_062274.1, read as the reverse complement.
TTCTATATTTAGAAAGAAAAATACAGTTGTGAGGAGTGTATAATGAGATTTTTGGAGTGCCAATAACACTTCCCTAAAAAATTATGATCTTAACTTGGGTCAGGTATGCATAAGAATAAGCTCCGCATTCTAATAAGCTATAATTTTTTTAGGTTTCTCGCCTCCACAGGTAATAATTGTCAATGGAAAGGGATTGTCTCCAGATCCCTTCCACCTAGCCACTTGAGCATAAAATCCGGGCCCTTGAAATTTGATCTAATGGTTAAAGTTATTATAACTTTTAATCAGGCCCCTTGTTTTAAGCACTTGGATCAAATTTCAAGGGCCCGAATTTGTAGCTCAAGTGGATCCGAAGAGACCCCTTTCCAATTGTCAATAGGTATAATGTTGTTTGCGACAATACTTTATTTGTGTTTAGAGTTAATACTACATCTTAAGCTAGTGGATACATAATACTTCATCAACACAAACATCTTCTTGTTGAAGCCAAAATACTTCTCATTTCCCAAGCATATTTACAATTTTTTGACATGAAACTTTTGGTATTTATGTCTTGTCATCCTCAAAATTATCTCTTTCCCCTTCTTGCCTAATTGCAACAATGATTCCTTAGTTAAAGCATACACAACTTCTTACACAGCTCAGCATGAATATTTACATTTGGCTGACTTCACATATTGAGCTTAAGTGGCATGATTGATTTGATAGAGGAAGAAGAAAAAGTATTCATTTGAATTGGTTGAAGATTGCATTGGATGTATAGTGTGTATTTATAAAATTTCTTAGGAATAATAACACTAAAGAGAATATCACATACATATATTCACTAGTTTTACAAATTAATTGTCCTTCTTTTTCCAATGTTAGAAATTGACAAAATTCATTACTAATATTGTTCTTTATATCCATACAACTTTTATTAAGAATAACTAAATCAAAAGTAATATTTTCTAACATTATACTATATATAAGTTTTACCACATGTTTATAACTTTATATTACAGTAACACTACATATTAAAGTAGAGGATTTAAGCATAGAATCTTTTGAAATAATATGGTGAGAAATACCTCTAAATTATCAGTGATTATGTTCATTTAATTACTTTATTAGAAGCTGTTCGTGGCGGGAATTTCCGTGGGGAATGCTTCCAGGCCGACGAGCACACAGCTCCCCGAGAGGTTGGCGCCGGTTGATGCTTTCTGTCGGGCTTCTGCTTTACTGGCGGGCTTGTCAGGCAAAGCCTGTCGGGCAAGGCTCGTCGGGCAAGGCTTGTCGGGCAAGGCTGAAAGAGAAGGACAGAGTTAACTTTGAAAGGTGCCTTTGTGAGGCCTTAGGTGTAGGCCTTGAGGGTCACGATCAAGATTAACTTTGAATTGCTCAGGCGTGCCACTACCATCTTCAGCATGGTAGATGTAGAACGGATGTTTGAGTTTTAATTATACGTGTTCGGGAGACTATGTTAGTTATTGACAGGTGCCTTTGTAGGGCCTTAGGTATAGGCCTTGAGGCTTCCCGTAAGTAACTAATTTAGTACTAAAACACAAAAGGTTCCTTTTGTGAGTTATATGGTTCTTATAACCATTATACTTATGATTACCTGAGCTCAAAGAGCAGAATGGATCCAAATAGGTGCCTTTGTGGGGCCTTGAATAGGCCTTGAGGCTTCCCATCAAAATTCATCCCGTACTCGAACGTTTATACGGTCATCATAATTTAACAGAAATAAAACCAAGTGGTAGGTCGATTACTTGCGCCCCAAGTAACTTTGGACTTCTCGTTATCAAAGCTTGTAGTGGATGGGTTAAGTCCACATTAGGTTCTTTTTTATGCCTTGAGGCCAAGGACTTTTTAAGGTGATCAAATCTTATATGCCCGAAGGCTTAGAACTTAAATCTGATTTGAACTATGAAGACATATTCAAATCGAATTCAAGCGCTGAGAGAGTCTTTTAAAAGCCATATTACTAGAAATAACTTGGGTACAATTTGAAGTATACAACATATTGCTAGGCGAATGAATGAAAAGACAAAAACAAAGAAGGTCGGGCAAGGTTTAACCTTGTCGGGCAAGGCTGATCGTCTTGTAACTTCCTACCTTTGTAGGTTAACATAAGGTTTGAAGGCTTAGAAAAGGGGTTGAGAAATGAGTTTGCAGAAAGAAAATCGATACTACAGCAGGCGTTGAGCAGGGTAGCAGAGCGTTTATCCCGAAAGGGATGAAGGCTTGGGTTGACTACAGTTTCGTTTTGAAGGCAAATCTGGCTTTTGAGCAGAGTTTGTGCTTTTGTTTGTTTGTTTGAGTGTCCTTGATTCTGACTTCTCTTTCTCCTTTTATAGACAACTTGCCTTGGCCTCCTGTAACAATAATCTTGCCCGAATGTAGTTTGAAGGATAGTGACTCATCAGCTATTTACTTGTACTGCCAGTTAAAAGTACTTTTTGGGCTGATTAGCTGGCTGGTCTATACCACTTGGCTATTGGGTAGGTGAGCAAGTAGTCTGCATGGCCTGCACCTAGTTAGAAACGGGCTTCTACTGTCTTCTGGACTTCGGCTGGGTTTTGACTGGGCTTCTTCCTTTTAGGCTGCTCTTTGGGCCAACTTCCCACGAGCCCAAAGTTTCATATTTTGATCCAAACAGTGCCCCATTCAATTGATATTTAGCTTGGAATTCCAGGTGCCAATATTGATTGAATAGGTCTCTATTAGTACCCACGTCTTTCATCCTCGGGATTTGCACACTTTTCAACAACAATCACCGTCTTTCTTCGGTTAATCCCATTACTTCCGAATCTCCAGCATTCTTCTTATTTCCGCAATCGAAAACTTCCTCACCCTTCATTCGTCTCTTCCTTGTCGTTTCATTTCCAAACTTCATCAAATGGATTCAAGGTCCAGCCAAATCCACTTATCATACGAATCTGGCGAAGGTATCGCCACCTTGCACTGTTTACTCAACGGCCTGCATTGCCCTCGAGCAGGTTTGTCCTCTGAGCTTTTCTTTTGAAGTACATGGAGTACAATCGTTGGGTCCTGCATGGATTTCTCGGGTTCCTGCAGTGATAGAGGATAATATGCCCAAGGATAACTGGTTTTCTCCAAATCCCTATTTGGCTAAGTCAGGCATTTCCTCATCTAAGTGGTCGTCATATTACCGAGGTTTTCCATTGATGAATGATCCGGCTTGGGCCCAATGGATTGATGAACTAGAGCCAACATTTAAGAAGAAATGGATGAATAATGGTATTTATGAGTTGATAGTGCTTTCAAAAACCACCATTATTCCTAAGCCCGAACTGCTTGCTTCCTCTCTTCTTTTCTGGAATTCGGATACCAATACTTTTGACTTCCGCATGGGTCCCATGTCTCTAACTATTCTTGATATGGCTCAAGTCTTTGGGCTAAGGCTATCGGGCAGGATAGTAGACATTACTCAAGACTAGGCTCTCCCCTCAATTGCTGAAAGTTCAGGTTCATCCGCCTCCTTCCTCTCATTGGAATATAATTCTGCAACTTTCAAGAGTTACGGGACCTCGTTCAAAGGATTCATCCCTTTTGTAAAAGAAAACTTTGGAGCAGGTTCTTCCCGTGCTGATAGAGATAAAAAACATATGTATTTCCTTTTATACTGGCTCAACAAACATATCTTCCCCAACAAATCTAAAGGGGTAAAGGTTGAATGGATCCCCTTGGTGGAAGCTCTTCATAACTTCGATAATATGGCAACAGGTCCATTCCTTCTTTCTCATCTTTACCACCTCCTCTTCGAAATGACTCAAGGCGAGCCATTTGAGACCAACCTGAATGGGCCCATATGGATGATACAAACATGGCTCCAATGGTATTTTCCAGAGTTTCGGGCTGCCAACTTAGAGTTCCCGGAAGGTGTAGCCCCTGCCCGAATCCTAGCTGAAGCCGCTCCTACTTATCATTCCACATTTGCCTGCTTTTATTTCTTCAAGGTTTGTAGGACCCGATCAAACTTGGAATGGGGTGCATCAGTCTTGAGAAGATATCCTTGGTTCCCTGATCAGGCTTTTCAGGATGCTCATAGGGAAGATGCCACCTCTTCTTGTAGGGAAAAATTTATTAGTTGCATCCAATCGAGAGATATGGCCTGGGGAGTCCGGGGTAATCGATACGATCGAGGGTTGGAGGTGTATCACCCTAACTTTTGCAGCAGGCAATTAGGCTTCAGGCAAAACATCCTCATCCCGTTTTTTGACTCTGTTCATTGTGGTACTTCTTTTCGTTTAGTATCTCCTTCTGAAGCGACCTTTAGAGCTGCCCGACGCAGTCTTGAAGTCATGAGTCAAGCTGCCCGAAAGTCCATCATCCTCAATTTTGAATGCACTTCACTCTTCTCTTCTTGGTGGGAAGACAAATGGACCAAGAAATATGGAGGAGACTTGAGAGAGACTCATGATCGCCTGTTCGGTCAACTTTCTCTTAAATCATACCCTAGCTCGGGTGAACTTGAAAACTGGAAGGAGATGATTCAAGAGAAGAATCGGGTTCTTCTAATATGTATCCTTTTCTTATCTTGCTTCCACAATCCTTCCCTTAAACCCTTTTAACTTTTTCCCTTCTTAACCCTGCAACCCAAGTGGATGGTGAATCAGTACCTACTGAATCCGAGGATGACTCAGCTGATGCAGCAGTTCTTCATGGAGCTGCAGCAGAGGCTGAAAGCCGAGAAGCTGGAGGAAATGGGGAAGTTTCAGAAGATTCAAGGGCTGAAAAAGAAACGCCTGAAGCTATCATCTAAGTGTCTAAGCGAAGGAAAGCAGTCGTGATTGAGAACTCAGATTCTGATCCTGCACCCCCCCAAGATTAAACGACGAATTCCTACTCCTACTAGAAAGAGTAAGAGATCCAGAACTGTCCAAACTATCAAGTCTTCAGACCCACCTGCTCCAGTTGTTGAGGCGGGCAGAAAGAAGCAGAAATATTCAAGTGAGTTGTGTTTCCTTCAATTAGGCTGCCACCTCTCTTCTTTATCTAGTTCTTTATGTTTTTCTTGAACATAGGACCTCAAGCCTCAAAGAAACCAACCATCGCCTCCAAGGATGAACCCTTAGGAGCTGCAATGTATAAAAAGGCTGAAGAATTGAAAAACCTCACCCTTAAAGAGCTTGAGGTATAATCTACTTATATGTCTGCATAAATCTTCCCTATTTTTACAAAAACCTTGAGCATGGTTACTTGAACCAGGCTGCAAGAAACGAAAAGCTCCATCCGCCCGAGGTCTCTTCACCACTTGCTCAAGAAACAAACCTCTCCCCCCCCCCGGGTTGATCATTCAGAGGTGTACTCCCTTTCTCAAACCTTAGGTAACTTTATGATTTCTGGGGATAACGCTTGATCTTCTATTTCTTCTGATTTCAACCAGGTCGGGGTATCTGCCCCCTTGCCTAGTCAAGGTTCTCCTTTGATTTCTCCTTCTGTCCTGGAGGCAACTCCATCTTCTCAATTTGATCCATCCACGAGAGTAATGTTGCACTTCGTGGATGAGGATAGTAATTTAGTGAGTAACCATCCCTACAGTGAATTCTTGTATATTGTTTCGGTATTAAATTCTATTTACTTCTTCCTCAGCCTCATTCAATACGAAATCCATCAGTGGCAACAAGAACAAGTGAAGAACCCATAGTCCCTGAGATTCCTGTAACTTCAGAAGCAACTACTTTGCAGGTTTTTGCCTGCCCGACAATTACTCTTGATGAACTTCCTTCCTCCTCTCAGGGTCGAACTCTGGTAAGGAGACATTGTTTTCCTGTTCTTCTCTTACCATCTGCTTACTAACCATTGCTGCCCTTCCTGGACACTTCTAGGGTATTGGTGAAGGTTCAGGTGCAGTTTCTTTTTCCCCCGTCAGTAGTAAGGAGTCTCCTCCTCAACCAGGAATTGGTACTTTTCCTTGTGAGACTCCAAGGCTTAGTCAGGTATATTTCTTCCTCCCTAAACTTTCCTTCATTTCAAATTATCTATTTACCAATCTGATCTTCTTTTGGTCTTTGCAGCAAGTTCCTGAAGAAACTTCTCCTCCTCACTTGGTTCGTAAACCAAAGCTCCTCCGACCTCATTTAACTATTAGGAGTGCCGGGATTGTTCATCCTGGAATGGAGAAGGCCGGAGAGCTAAAAACTGCCTCATCAGTAGGCACTACTTCATTAGAGGAAAGTGGAGTACGAAGCCCTCCTCCTGCTTCTCTATCTTCGAAGACTGCCAAGTTGCCCGAACTGTTTGAAAAATTCGGGCAGCTCGAGACAAAGCTGAAATCCTCGAAGCATTCTTCACCTTCAGGTTTTCCAGAGCAGAAGCGAGTTTTCCAGGAATGGGCAAGGAAAGACTTCTCTGCTTCATTTAGCCTTAAGGCCCTTTATGATCTGGAAAAGGTTACGAGTGAGCTTTTCAAAGTTGGCCAACTGTCAAAAACTCAACATGATTCCTTCCTCTCTTTCTTTGAAAATCTGAGGGCTCTTCGAGACCAACATAAGAGAGCAAAAAGACAAGCCAATCGTGTAAGATGTTTCCAGGAGAAAGAATCGAGTACATCTGCTCAGGTAGACAAGTTGATGAATGATGGCTCATTAACAAAAGAAAGAATTGGAGTGGTGACCGTTGAAATCCAAAAACTAGAGGAACAACTGGTTGTTCTTAAGGCTGAGCAAGCAACTCTTTTGGACACCCTCGAAAGTCAAATCGAAGAAGTGAAGAAGACAAACTCGGAGTTGGAACATTCTAGATCTCAGCTTGAAAATAGCCACACCATCCTGGCCGAACCTAGTAGGATTTTTACAATCATGCAGACATATCACTCCCGAATAACCACCTTGAGTGAAGATGTAAAATTATTGGACTAGGATTAATTGTAACCCCTCTCTTAGTGGAATGAACATGTATTTGTCTTTTGCTCGCTTTGCTTTTGGCCCCTATAAAAAAAAAGTTTTTTTTCTCTCTCGGGCAACTCTTTGCCCTCTTGTTTACTTTCTTCTTTATTTGAGCGAGGGTGTCTTGACAACCTGAGATCCATCTTTCCCCTTTGCTGTTCCAGCCGATGACACTGGCTTCTCCATCTAAACCAGATGGATCGCGTTGATAGGAGCTTCTGGGAAAGGATTGGTATCAACCATCATACTAGCTTATGGCTTGTCAAGTAACAACTTTCCCTTCACTATAAGGTCTTGTACCTAGTCTCTGAACTGGACACAATTAGTTATAGAATGGTTAAAGGTATAGTGTAACTTGCAATACTTCTTTCCCCTTAGCTCTTCTGGTTTGAGCATCTTTTTTGTATTGTCGGGCACAATCACTCTTGCCCGCACCAGTTCTTCATAAATCTCAGGTGCTTTGGCCAGATCGAACGAATAACTCTGATATTTGGGAGGTTTCATCGGGACAAAGCCTCCATCGTTCATCACGATCTTCTGGTCCTTGATAGGCTGAACCAATCATTTTACCGTCAATGGTTTGAAAGGTGTAGTCATCTCAGCAGCACACATCTCGATTTCCTCTCTATCATGATCATCCTCCTGCTCTGGCCCAATTTCTCCTACCTCTACATGATGAATTGTAGCTTTGTTTTTGTAGAAGGGAAGAGTTTTGGACGTATGCTTCACTTGCTGTTCTTCTAGCAATAACTTCTCATATCTTGTGGCAGCAATGACTAATTCCTGTAGCTCATTAAATTGTGTATCATAAAATCTTTTCCTCAAAGGTAATTTCAGAGCCCTTTGAGCAATTGATATGAGCTGAGTTTGATTAACAGGGAATTGGCACCTCATCCTTGTCTTCCTGAACCTCATCATGAAGTCCTCCGTGGACTCATGCTCGTACTGTTTGACTTCAACCAGATCATTAATAGTCATTTCTGGTTCTATTCTGTAAAATTGTTCATGGAAAGCCATCTCCATTTGCCCTCAGTTGGCAATAAAGTTGGGGGGTAATAGAGAATACCACTGGGATGTAAGTTCTGCCAACGAATTCCCAAACAATCTTAACTTGTAGTTTGGGTTGTCCTCATATGCCACACAATGATTAGAGAACTTGAAAATGTGATATCTGGAGGACACACTGCTGTCTTCACCCGTGAATGTTGGGAATGCGGGCATCTTGAAGTTGAGAGGAAATGGATTCTGTTCATCAATGTATTCAAGATAAGGCTTTTGATAAGTAATCCTGAACACAGGGCGAGCTCGTGGTTGAGCATTTTGAGCCATTGCCCTTCTCAATTCGGCCAACTCATCCCTTAGTTGTTGAGTAGCTATATTATTCTAGAAGAAAAGGGCAGACTCGTCCTTCAGGCTTCGGTCATTGCCTATGAATGCTTCTTTCTTTGACTCAGGCTTCCTCCAGTTGGTTCCCTCTCCCTTATGAGCCAATTGGGGTGGCCTATAAGGAAGAGGTTTGTCCGGGGCCGCGGAGCTTTCCTTTTGGCTGGACTCTCCCGTTGTTATGGGCATCCCATACTTCGTCCTTTCCTGCTCGCTTTGCTTCCTGTTATTAAATGTTAACAACGGGAAGCTAGGAAACTCTTTCCCTAGGATTGGCTCTATCACGGGTTGACTTCCTTCAGGAACTGCTTTCTTCTTTCCCCTATCCGTTTCTTTTTCTAATAGTGGAAATAGGGGAATGACTGGCTCACTTCTGATGGTAACCTGGCTCATCCCACTTCCCTGAGCGCCTTTTGGGGTGGAAAACTCCAGATCGAGCCTTCTCTGTAAATTCCCTGTTAAGGTACACAGTCTACTGACCTCCCCCTTGGTTTCCAAGGAGATTTTTTCCATGCTTCTCAATACTTGTATCATAGTAACCTGTAATTCCTCATTAGTTCCTTTTCCTTCCGACTTCCCGGATGAAGATGGGCTTTCTAGGACCACCTGTCCTGATGGGGAAGAAGGATTTCCTGATTGATCTGTCATTGGTAGCACAAGTTGAGAAGAATAGCTCTTCGTTTCCTTTCTACAAAGTATATGGCTTTTCTTTTGGACATGCAAGATCTACACAAATGGAATCCCACAAGGCGTGCCAAAACTATGTTCGTGGCGGGAATTTCCATGGGGAATGCTTCATGGCCAACGAGCACACAGCTCCCCGAGAGGTTGGCGCCGGTTGATGCTTTCTGTCGGGCTTCTGCTTTACTGGCGGGCTTGTTGGGCAAAGCCTGTCAGGCAAGCCTCGTCGGGCAAGACTTGTCGGGCAAGGCTGAAAGAGAAGGATAGAGTTAACTTTGAAAGGTGCCTTTGTGAGGCCTTAGGTGTAGGCCTTGAGGCTCACGATCAAGATTAACTTTGAATTGCTCAGGCGTGCCACTACCATCTTCAGCATGGTAGATGTAGAACGGATGTTTGAGTTTTAATTATACGTGTTCGAGAGACTATGTTAGTTATTAACAGGTGCCTTTGTAGGGCCTTAGGTATAGGCCTTGAGGCTTCCCGTAAGTAACTAATTTAGTACTCAAACACATAAGGTTCCTTTTATGAGTTATATGGTTCTTATAACCATTATACTTATGATTACCTGAGCTCAAAGAGCAGAATGGATCCAAATAGGTGCCTTTGTGGGGCATTGAATAGGCCTTGAGGCTTCCCATCAGAATTCATCCCATACTCGAACGTTTATACGGTTATCATAATATAACAGAAATAAAACCAAGTGGTAGGTCGATTACTTGCGCCCCAAGTAACTTCGGACTTCTCGTTATCAAAGCTTGTAGTGGATGGGTTAAGTCCACATTAGGTTCTTTTTTATGCCTTGAGGCTAAGGACTTTTTAAGGTGATCAAATCTTATATGCCCGAAGGCTTAGAACTTAAATCTGATTTGAACTATGAAGACATATTCAAATCGGATTCAAGCGCTGAGAGAATCTTTTAAAAGCCATATTACTAGAAATAACTTGGGTACAATTTGAAGTATACAACATATTACTAGGCTAATGAATGAAAAGATAAAAACAAAGGAGGTCGGGCAAGGCTGATCGTCTTGCAACTTCCTATCTTTGTAGGTTAACATAAGGTTTGAAGGCTTAGAAAAGGGGTTGAGAAATGAGTTTGCAGAAAGAAAATCGATACTACAGCAGGCGTTGAGCAGGGTAGCAGAGCGTTTATCCCGAAAGGGATGAAGGCTTGGGCTGACTACAGCTTCGTTTTGAAGGCAAATCTGGCTTTTGAGCAGAGTTTGTGCTTTTGTTTATTTGTTTGAGTGTCCTTGATTCTGACTTCTCTTTCTCCTTTTATAGACAACTTGGCTTGGCCTCCTGTAGCAATAATCTTGCCCGAATGTAGTTTGAAGGATAGTGACTTATCAGCTATTTACTTGTACTACCAGTTAAAAGTACTTTTTAGGCTGATTAGCTGGCTGGTCTATACCACTTGGCTATTGGGTAGGTGAGCAAGTAGTCTGCATGGCCTGCACCTAGTTAGAAACGGGCTTCTACTGTCTTCTGGACTTCGGCTGGGTTTTGACTGGGCTTCTTCCTTTTAGACTGCTTTTTGGGCCAACTTCCCCCGAGCCCAAAGTTTCAGTTTTGATCCAAACAGAAGCAATGGACAAGAAAATTAGAAATGGTGGAGACAAAGCCATATTTGACTGGTCATTTTTTATTGTTTTCCACTTTGTTTGTTACATTAGTCAAGTCAAAGGTTTATTTCTCCTACTTTTCCTACCAGTTTCCAAGAGTTCTTACTCAACATTGGATATATTGTAATTCTACTAAAGCACTCCTTTTAAAAATGTTCAGTAGCCTATATTGCACAATTCATCCTAGCCTATATTGCACAATTCATCATTTTCAACCTTTTAATACAATAATATTATTTACACTAAACATGGCTCGTTTGGAAATAATGTTAAAATGACTAAAAGCTTTTAAGAGAAAATATCTTTGGATTTCAAAAGAAGTTAATTATTTTTTTTAAGAAGCACTGGCTACGTGCGACTTTGATGAAGTATTTTAAATGCTATTTTAGGATTTACTTGCATTTTTACTAAGGATTGGTCCCATAAACACTTTCATCAAAAACAATTTTGGCCATTTTAAAAATACTTTCAAACAAGTAGTAAGTCAGACATTAGGTCAACTATATTAATGTGATCAAGGTCTAAAATATTGATATTATCCCGATATTTCCATCGAAATTTTCGTGTTTTTTGACTACCGATATTTCTGTTATCATCGATATTTTAGACCTTGATAGGAACTCTATGTGGTACTAAGTGACTCATGTATCTTACCATGCAATGTATAAAGTGTAAAATATTGTACTAATTCATTATATATAAATGATTATGGTGTGTTTAAACTTCTTTCATTAATTACTACATATTTTCTATACTCACAATGTTTGCCAGCTCGCTATATAATCAACTTAAATCCGTTAAATCCATCATGCAATGCATTTCCTTCCAATTTTTTGTGATAAATTAATAGATAATTGATTAAACAAACATCCTGCAAAGTTTCAATAAAAATTTCCAAGTTTTTCTTACAATTTCCGTGGTTTTTATTCAATTTTTATCGATATCGATAATATCCCGATATTTCCATCGAAATTTCCGTGTTTTTGGATTATCGATATTTTTGAAATCATCGATATTTTAGACCTTAAATGTGATAATAAACTCATTATTCGAAAAATGAATGTGAGATTTTCTTTACACAAGTGGAGAGGAAAATGAAATCCACTTTTAAGAATATTGAACATTCACAATAATTTTCACAAGGTAAAGACCTTCCTTTAGATAAAGTATATTTAGGATTCAAGTATTAAAAAGGGTTAACTCTTCTATTTCAGAACTTTCTATTTTTGTGAGTGGCAACTAAATCATTCATTCCATTGACTAAGTCACGCACCAACTAAGTCGTGCACCAAGTTCAATTTAAAAACAGATGATAATTCTCCAACTAAGCAAAAAAGTCATTTAATTATCTAATGTAATATGATTTTTTGTTTTTTATAAAAAAAATAACCGTTACTTACCATCAGTTGTTTTCCTTTTTAAAAAAAAAAAGAAAAAAAGAAAAATGATTGTTTACTTGTCAAGAGAATTAATGTAAGTGATATGAGTCATGACAATAGATCGCACAAGTATAAAACAAATGGTAAATATAAATAATACAGAAAAGTGTTTCCACAAAACTATATTTCATTGCCTACCATCGGCCATCGGCTATGATTTTTTAAAAAAAAATTGTAGTGGCTTTTGAGGATGAGGACACAAGTTGTGCATGGCTGTCGTCAACTCAGAATCACAAGGAGGTTAAATGATTTTTGGTGGAAGGTTAAAGTCATGATGTTTTACAGTGTAAAACAAAAAAAAATACACATTAATATTTTTGGCTACATTGCCTAGAGAAAAATTTTCCCTCTCCCGATCCACTATTTCCCCTCGATCCTCTCTCCCAAAAGCCCTAGCTTTGAAATCTCAAGAGCCGCCGATCCTTGCTTTGGCTTGAGCTAGCGACAGCCTCCCTCTCCTCCTCCTAGCCTCTCCCCCATCCTCCTAGCCTCTCCCCCATCCTCTTAGCCCCGTCCACCTTTCTAGCCTTCCACAGTCGGCTCCCCTCTTACTTCCATTTTCCACGACCACGTCCTTTCTCATTACCCAACTGTTTTTTTCGGCGAATCGTCTTCCTCTCTCTTCAAAGGTGCTAATAACCAGCACCTCAACTCCCCCGCCATTTTGTGGGAAACCAAATTTCATGGTTTTTTGGAACCTCCGCCCCAAAGTCTATATTTGCCCTAATCTAAGGCTTTATCCTTAAACTTAGAGCTTGATATTTGATGTTTGGGTGATTCTTTGTTGTTGGTGGGTCAAATCCACTGCCCGCTCGAAACCACAATGGCGACAACCTTATTAACCCATTTTTTGCTGCGCCACATTGTGCTCTCAGGTCTGATGGCTGATCACATTTGGGTGACCAGATTTGATGGTTGTACCGCCCTACCTAGCAACGGGAGCTGGCATTTGTGCCACCTTGGTTGACTAGATTTATCCTTTCCGCCATCTTAGGCGTTCAGACATTGCAGCCCCGCCACATTGTGAGCTCAGATTTGACGATTGACTGACCGAACCTGACGATTGCGCTTTCTAGGCATCGAGATCTGGCACTTGTGTCGCCTTTGGTGACCAAATATATCATTTCCGCCGCTTTGGGCGTGTTAAATATGGTTGCTCCGTCGCGTTAAGTTTCAGCTTTGGGCGTGTTAAATATGAGGCTGCATGTAGGCTCAAGTGTCTTAACACTCGAATGAGCCGACTAGTGGGTCGCTTCTTGGTGTAGATTAATTTTTTTGTCTCGCCTAGCGACGACTCTCTGTGGTTTTCGTCTTGAGATGTGACCTTATTTACTAATGACGACTTTACGTGGTTTCGCTCATCTGCGATAACTTTATCTTGCTTCACTTTTCGGTAATGACTTGTTATAGATGTTGCATCTACCATTTTGTGACAGAATAGTATAAGTACGGATTTTATAGTTTTTGTAAATGTGGTGGCCGTTTAGGGGTTTACTTAATTGTTTGTTTGAGAAAATTCAAACTAGATCATTGGAGCATTGTATCCAATTGACCTCTGTATTTGTCTAGAATGATTAATGAAATACTAATTTGTTGTTTCTTGTAAAAAAAAAAAAAAAAGAAAAAAGAAAAAACTACACATTTGGAGAGTTGAAAAATAAGTTTACCAAAAGCTGACGAATTCCTTTTTCCTTAAAAAAAACAAATTGGAAAAATTCTTTAAAACAAGAAAGATAGAAACGTGGTAAAGTAATTGTGGCAAAATGAATTTCAAATGATTGAGATTGAAGCATTATACAAAAATGTCAAATGTACTATGTGGAGCCAAAAATATCAAGAAAATCACGGAGGCGACATGTGGACTTTTGAGTTAAAATTACCCTTGAGGCATACCGAGATTCCCACGTGCATATAACAGACAACAACAGCTCAATCGAGGTCAAAGGTGATCAAAATGATATTCTTTTAAACCCTCCCATCACTCCTCATCAAATCCTCACCCACAAGGTAACTCTCAATCATCCTTTTCAAATTAGGATTAATTGCCAAAATCAATTGATTAATTTCATAATTAATTGATTAATTGCCAAGCTAATTGCAAGATATTATTTTACATAATATCTTGCAATCAATCCCACAAACCAACCAAATGTGGCCGGTCCCAATTCTCCTAATAGGGCCGGCCACACCCTTACATGTAACCACTCATTTTCTCCAAAACCTTAGTCCAATTCTCTTCTAAAATTCTCCAAATTTCTCAAAACACTTTCTCTTTTAAATTCTAACTTTGGCATTGGAGGTTCTTCTGCCAAAGCCCCCACATTCATCGTGAGCGCGTGAGGCTCTTGCCCTTGACTTAAGGTGTTAATTGTTTTGGAGGTGTATTTTCGTCCCAGAAGAAGAAGGCGGAAATTTGCATCCACAAATTGGTGCTTTCATTGAGAGTTTGATTCATACGCTTGAAGAAGACTCTCGCATTCAAAGTTTCTCATTTCTTGTTCATTTGTAGATTTTTTGTATGTCCTTATTCTTAGAATCTTTTATAAAATTCTTTGAATAAACGTAAAAGAAAAGTGCATTGACTAGAAATTCGGAAACCACAATGAACATAACTTTATACGTTCAAAGATTCGGATTGAATGATGAAGGACGAGACGTAGCATCACCACGACGATCCACAAGGCTCAATGCGATGGAAAGAGGAGCAACTTTGCCAACAAGGATCACCACCACCATGGCAGCCACGAGGACTACCGTGGCAATGGGGAGTGGGCCAGCTCCATGGCAGCAAGCCTACGGTAAGCAGATGGAGGCAGCCACCAGCCCAGGCCTACGCCATTTTACAACAGCAAGCCTAGATGCTAGAAACAGCCCAAGCCGTTGCCCCAATAACGTAGGCCTAAGCTTCGTTTACTTGGCGCATAGCCCAATCTGTAGCCTACTTTGCAAGGCAGCTGACCAGGCCCAGCTCAAGCCAGCCTGAGCCACTACCTTAATAGCGTAAGCCCAAGCAGATGCGGTATGAGAAGCAGCCTAGCACTCGTAGGCCCAAGGCCAGCACGAGCCCAGCGCGCTCCCGAGCAGAGCCCAAGCCTAGTGCCCACACGCACCATATGCGGGGCAATCCACACCAGCTGCCTGACCCTCTCTGGCAATCTGATCCCCTCTCGTAGTCCAATCCGAGGCCCAACCCACTCTCGTGGCCCACCAAGTAATCTCAACCGGTTTAAGACCGGTTCAACCGTCTTGGCTTCATATTTCTCGACTATCGATTGAACCAGGGGTATTTTCACCTTATTTCTCCGCAGATTTGACATCCCAACTCAAATGTCGCACCTGGAGTCTATTACACTTCCATTACTAAATGAGATCTATACCGTCCAAGCTATTCCACCCTAAATGGCAAACGACACTTGTCTCGACAAGTCATAGAGTTGATAAGCGCCATCGCGCAACAGACTTCCTTAGTGAATCAACTCTTGCAACATGCCTCAGATGAGGCATCCTGAAGTAGGACAAAGGTAGATGGTGAACCTCTCCAGCAGCGTCTTAGCAAACATCCATTCGACCAGTCACGAACCGAATGTTTTGGTAGTGTACACTCCTGACTAGGCCCCCAAGATAGCGTATACTCTCGTCTTAGCACGCGGAGGAGCGTGCACTATCGGTTAGGCCCATGGACGAACATACATTTATGGTTGAGGCCACACTCCGATAATCAACAATGAGTAACCTTCCAGGCGAAGTGTTCATTTGCGGCTAGGCCCATAAGGAACATCATCCACCTCACATCAAAGTAGGCAACATGACGAACGAAAAGAAGCAATCACTCAATCCAGCTCAAGTTCAACAGGCAGCCTGTGAGTAATTCGTTCGCCTGCTAGGAACATTCCACATACACCGCAGCCATGAAATAGACGAGTCGAGCATAAGGAAGAGCAGCCTAGACCAACAGGTCATGATCGGGGGTAGCCGAAAGCTCCACTACCCCCAACAAAAGCATATTTAGGAAGAAGTAAAGAGGCTTATGACCGAGTGATTGTGCGATTTCGAACACAACAAAGTTATTGATAAGGCATTCCGACGAGACATGACCAACATAAGAAGTCACGTTACATTGACAAGATCAAACAAATGAAACTACCCCATATAGGTTATCGGATACAAAGATTACTTATGTTCCGACAAACGTAGCAGCTTAGCCTAACGGTGTGTTGGGAGTAGACGAGTACCAAAGGGACACACCAATCCAACTACAAAGAATTAGAGGCAGGTTTTGTTCTCAACACTCCAGACGATTCGATATTGAAGCAGCACATCACCAATAGCCGAGCATCATGGACCTAGTGGTCCAATTACTCATGCTGTGCACAACTTGGCCCAAGCCAGCCCCAGCTTTGCATTCACAGCTATGCCTACCTGCTCCATGGCTCTCGGCAACCCTTAATCTGTCACTATGGCTCATAATTGTGCCTATCTTGCCTTGTGGCTTGTGTCGATCAAGCTTATGGCACTCCAAACTTTAAAGCATCCAATGACGGAGTAGATGACAAGACTTTATTAGCAGCCCCTGCTAACGAAAGATTTAGTAGTGAAGAAGCTTGCAATCCATTCAGATTCTCAGCTGATCTCTAACCAAGCCTAAAAAAGGCACACGACAAAACATCTAACAATGGCGCAATACTTGAAGAAAGTCCAGGAGTAGCTCGATGCGTTTCCCACTTACACCCTTATGCGGGTTCCACAAACAATTCGAAGTTTCAAGCAGATCGCCAAACAAGACCTTTTAGGTTGAGGATTATTTCAGTTGTCTAGCAGTCCAGCTTTCCTTAGCTGCACTTACGACAATGACTTCCACGTTCTCTAATACAAGAGGGTAAACCAATCCCCCGACACCCATCTGGGTAAGCTCTTTAGTGCGAGAGAGTAAACTAATTGCTCTTTAGTGTGAAAGGTAAACCAATTTCCCGACAACCATTTGGGTCTTCTCTCCAGTGCTAGATGATAAACTAATTGCTCTTCAGTGTGAGGGGTAAACTAATTTCCCGACACTCATACGAGTCTGCTCTTCAGTGTGAGAGGTTAAACTAATTGCATTCCACTGCAAAAGGGTAAACCAATTCCTTGACACCCATATGGGTCTGCTCTCCAATGCAAGAGGTTAAACTAATTGGTCTCCAGTGCGAGAGGGTAAACTAATTGCTCTCTAGTGCAAGAAGGTAAACCAATTTCTCGATACCCATATGGGTCTGCTCTCCAGTGCGAGAGGGTAAATCAATTCCCCAACACCCTTATGGGTAAACTTTCCAGTGCGAGAGGGTAAACTAATTCCCTGACACCCATCTGGGTAAGCTTTCCAGTGCAAGAAGGCCACACAGCTCAAAAGATCGATTGCTCGAAGACCAGCTAAGTAGAAAATGGTCAGAGGCATCATCCACTTCGCACTCACTTCATCTTCAGCAGCTCCGATCTTGGTAGCTCCATCCTTGATTGCTCTATCTATAGCAGCTGAGAAATCAAACTCAAGCAATCTCCTCATTTTTGGCAAGTAGCCCAGATGTGGCAACCCAAATCATGGCCCATGCCACGCTACTTCCTCAGCCCATGTCGAGCTAACCCTTAGCTTCAGTCAAACCGAGCAGCACAAGTTCTGGCCCCTGCCACACCATCTCCTCGGCCTATACCAAGCCGACTCATGGCCCCTGTCAGTCGACATGTTGCACCACTCCGACTGCTGCCCCGTGGCAACACCACCCAAGAAAAAGACAAAGAAAATTAAGTTTTTCTTACATTGGTGCAACGCGTAGAAGACAAAGAAATCAACGGAATATGGTTTTTTGCACGGGCAAGAAAAGAAGAGTGCTAGGGGATGGGGAACAAATATCTTCTAACTTTCTCTCTTTCTTGTAGGGATAAATAATTGATCTCCGAAGTTGATTTAATCCCCTACTTAAGGTAGGCTTAAATAGGCTTTGGAGGTGATTTATTTCCCTTTCCTAAAAGAATCTAATTCTAATTCCAAGTAGAAATCTGCATAAAAGTTGGAGATCTCTACACCTGCTGCCCTTTCTTGGGAGCAGCCCAACATGTGTGATGGCATTTATGGAGCAAAAAATAATCAAGAAGATCACGGAGGCGACACGTGGACTTTTGGGTGAAGAAGACAAAATTACCTCGAGGCACACCGGGATATCCATGCGCATGCAACGGACAATAACGGCTCAATTGAGGTCAAAGGTGATCAAAACGGTATTCTTTTAAACCCTCTCACTCCTTATCAAATCCTCACGCACAAGGTAACTCCCAATCATCATTTTCAAATTAGGATTATTTTCCAAAATCAATTGATTAATTGCCAAACTAATTGCAAGATATTATTTTACATAATATCTTGCAATCAATCCTACAAATCAACCAAATGTGGCCGCTCCTAATTCTCCTAATAGGGCCGGCCACACCCCTATATATAACCACTCATTTTCTCCAAAACCTAAGTCTAATTATCTTCTAAAATTCTCCAAATTTCTCTAAACGCTTTTTCTCTCAAATTCTAACTTTGGCATCGGAGGTTGTTCAACCAGAGCCCCCCTTCATCGTAGGCGCGCAAGGCTTTTGACCTTAACCAAAGTTGTTAATTGTTTTATAGGTGCGTTTTCATCCAAGAAGAAAAATGTGGAAATTTGTATTCATATACTCGTATAGAAAGCACGCTAAAATTGCTCATGATAATATAAATAAAAACCAATCAATCAATAATGAGAACTTTAACGAAAAGCACCCGGTACTGTTCACTTTAACGAAAAACCACATTTTTACACTAAAAAGTCAATCCTAGTACTATTCACTTTACCCTTTATTTTGTCCTTATCATTAAAACTCAAAGTTTTCAAGCCCTTTTCATTAGTTTTCCTATCAATAATTGGTTTGCATAGGACATTGACATTTGACTTTGTCGAGATATCCAAAGAACAAGTCCACAGTTCTCACGTACAGGAAGAAAAAGTTTGACTCCGACTTTGTGAAAGCTCCACGCCGCTCACAGTCACAGACCTTGACACCGTTGCTAATTACAACTTAGCCCAAACAATTATGATTAATTTTGTTTTTGTGTTTTGTTTTGAAACGTTGTCTCGATTAGAATGTCAAATGTTTAAGTACGTAGTTCTATCTTTTTGTTGTTAAATAATGTTAAATTATAAGTCTTATGGGTGACCATGATGAGTTGGTCGTTAATTGTTTCAAAATTGAACGGTTAATTAAGCCATGCATTGTAATTTTATACCTTTCACAAGTACAATGTCAAACCACTTCTCGAAAATTGTTGGCTTAATCCAATTTTCTTCCAACACATGTATTAGAATGTCAATGACAGGACATAAAACAATCTCATTATTATGTCTATATACTTTTTTGTTTTGTTTAAGTTTGTCATTATAATATCTTTGTTGAGTGACAACATCACGTTGTGTCATTAAATTATATATTATAACATTAGTATTTTGTCCTTAATTTTTAATATTCATTGACTAAAACGTTATTATTTTTTCAATTTTGATCAAAGTTTCTAGCATTAATATATTAATGAATTATATGTAAATTGCATAATTTTTATAATAAAAATTAATAATTGAATTATAGTTTTAATACTCACAACCTTATTAAACTCCTAATTAATTTTCAATTCAAACATTTCCAAAATATAAAAAAACAAAATTATAATAAGTTTGTACTCATTAAATTAAATTTTCAATTTTTTTAATCTTATATATACCCATTCTTAAATATACCAATTTGTTATATGAAAAATGTACATTTTTTTAATATAAAATGTACCCATTTTTTTTATATAAAATTCATTCAATCTTTTCTCTAATCTATTTTTTAAACTTATATGAGTACATTCTATTTCGTTGATTTGAGAATGTATCCATGTCAAGTTTAATAGAAGAAATTTAATAATGTTATTAAGCCTAATATGATTTTTTTTTTTTTTTGTGTTTTTGAAGAATGTACCCATGTTTTGGTAAAATAATTTTTTGATTAGTTTTGGTGAAATTACCCATATATATATATATAGACACACACACAAAATATATTGACAAGTATAATTCATCTTTAATATTTTTTAATCCCATAAATTATAGGTTTTATTTAAAATATCATTATATAAATAACTACAAATTATATTTTTAATTTAAAAATAGATAACTTACATATAAATACATTATTACATTAATGTCAGGGGCTTCGATAAAAAACTAAAAACCACAAAGGTTTCAGTAAAAATTATTGGTAATTAGGAACCGTATCCAAAGTGTCCCTATAAACAAACTACAATATTAGTAGGGTGGTGTTATACACACACCATTTTTTTTATCTCTGACACACTCTCTAACTTTTCAGCCGTCGGAGCGAATGAATTGAAGAAGATCAAAGAGGCAGAAACTAACAAGGAGTGTTTTGAAATTGGAAACAAAAATGAATGTGTAAATAGCACTATACTATTAATATATATTTTGTTGGATAATATAGTACTGACGAACAAACATGTGTTAGAAAACATGCGTTTGTACGATTGTCACACAAAAATACTACTCTTTATGATCAAGCAGGAATTAAATTCAAGGCAGACATCTTTAGACGGAGGAAAAAATAAAGTTAAGTCGCCAATTTTGTCTCCCTTCTTATTCAGGGCAGCAAGTCTTAAATACATGGGTCATATACATTTGACAAATAGTAGATTATAACATCAAATTAAACAACCCAAGTTTGTAGTAGATGTATCACGTATGCCATCAATTGGTGGTCCATATAAACACATTTTGGAGCATTATAAGATTGTGCCAATAATTGCATGAAATAATATATAATCGTCTTCAACAAAAAAAATAAAAAATATATTTATAAGGATAGGATCAAGGGACAAATATTTTTACACTCTTTTTAAGCCTTTTGATTACATGAGATCCAATGGTTCTTATTTATTCATTAAATGACATGGATGCTTATGTGGATTTTAACTAATATTAAAGATACAATAAAACTGAACAAAAATTAAAATCTGGAAAATTAAAAGTATAATTAAAAAAGGAAGAAAATTTAACAGAAAATGATCTTTACAACTTCCTTTTTATAGTTATTAGGCCTATTACAAAGGACCCAAATACACTCACTAACAACCTCTAACTAACTCAATCTAATCAATCACTCAACCAATGATGCAATGCCACATGGCTCAATCATATGGTTATTACTCCCCCTTAAACGAAGCTGAGCTACTGAAGCTAAGTTTGCTGCATACATAACCCCTAATCCAAGTTTTCTGCAATGCTTAAGAAAGATAAGACTATGTAATCCCCTTGTGAACACATCTGCCACTTGATCATCAGTTGGAAGATAGTGAACCATAAGATCACCTTTCTGAATCTTTTTACGTAAAAAGTGATAATCAGTATCTAGATGTTTGATTTTGAAGTGGAAGATAGGATTTGAACTCAATGCTAGGGCTGATAAATTGTCACAATATAAAGAAGGTGGAGCTGATATGTATTGATAAATGTCCTTGAACACTTATCGAAACCAAAAAATATATGTTGCACAGTAAGCCAACGCTTTATATTCAGCTTCTGTAGAACTTCGAGACACAATGGACTCTTTCTTCGACTACCACGAGATCAGATTATCCCCAAAATATACAACAAATCCTGTAATTGATTGTCTTGTATTAATGTCTGCTGCCTAATCTGAGTCTGAGAAAGTTGTGATATCAACACCCTTGCTCTTTGTATATTGAAGACCATACTCGACAGTACCTTGTATATATCTCAAGATTCTTTTGACCTAGAACATATGCATATTAGTTGGTTGTGTCATAAACTGACAAACCAAGTTCACTGAGTGAGCTATATCAGGTCTAGTGAAAGTTAGATATTGTAAAGCCTTAACTATGCTTCTGTAGTGATTAGGATCAGATAACAAACTACATTCTCCTGCAAGAACCTATGTATGAGGCTTTGATGGTGTTGAAGTAGGTTGGCAACTGTTTATACCTGTTTTCTTTAACAAATCTTTAACATACTTAGCCTGAGTTATGAACATAGATCCATCATTTTTATATTGTATATGCAATCCCAGGAAATATGACAACCTCCCCATATCCTTAAGGTTAAACACACTAGCAAGATCATCAATCACAACTTGTATTTTGACTGGATTTGAACCAGTGAGAATTATGTCATCAACATAAAGCCATAAAAGAACTAGATCACCATCATCCATTTTTACAAAAAGACTAGTATCTGAAAGTGATGATTTGAAACCAATAGCTGGAAGATAGCTCGTGAACTTAGAATTCCAGGCTCTTGGAGCATGTTTTAAACCATAGTGATTTAACCAATCTGCACACATGATTAGGGTATATAGGATCCACAAAGCCTTATGGTTGCTTCATATATACCTCTTTCTCCAAATCTCCATCAAGAAAGGTATTTTTAATGTCGAGCTATCTTAATTGCCAACTGAATTGGGCAGCTAAAGCTAAGATTATCCTTACTGTAGTATGTCTAACTACAGGACTAAAGGTCTCGGAATAATCTAAACCTTGTTCTTGAGTATAGCCTTGTGCCACCAATCGAGCTTTGTACCTTGAAATAGCACCTCTGGATTTCTTTTTACCTTGTACACCCATTTTCTTCCAATAATAGATCGATTTGATGGTGGTGAAACCAATAACCAAGTTCCTTGAGTTTTCAATGCATCAACTCCTTCTGCATTACAAGCTGCCATTGTGACTTAGTTGAAGCAACTCTGAAAGTTTTTTGTTCTTCAGTATCTGTAATATCAGCTAAGAAAGAAAAACCCCCAAAAATTTGCTCACTGAATTCATTAGAATGATCATCAGTATATAATTCTCTAAGTTGCAAAGAAGACAACTGAGGTAATAAAGCAAGATAACCCACATTGTTTTTTTTCTTCTGGAAATAGCCCCAGTTTATAATCTGGTTTGAATACGATTTGGATTTGTTTTTGTGATGACTGAATTATGATTAATAGGAGATGAGGTAAATGGGAGGATTACTTGTAATTGTGTAGGATCAAGGACATGAAGCAAATGAGTAGTATTTGGTGAAAAGGAAAGAGTATATGATGGTCCAGATCCCTGAACTCCTGACTCAATTGATGTACTATCTCCAGATTGACCCTCAGATGTACTGTTATGAACTTTATTAGTTTCAAGTACTATCATATTCTCATTACTTGTTGGAGAAGATACTTTTGTTGTAGAATGAGGCAATGATCTCTGTGGAACTTCTTGTGCTTCACCTTGCTGACTGCTTGATACTGGTATAGACACAATAACAGGCACATTTCTTGATTCTTGATGATCATCATGTCTGGAGATAATGAACTTCTTGGTTTGCATATTATAGCAAATGTAACCTTTATAACCTTGTGTATATCCCCAAAACACACACATTACTAACCTTGGTTGTAATTTGTTCACATTGTATGGTCTCAACCATGAGAAAACAGCTGAACCAAAAACCTTAAGCGACAGTAGATCAGGTGCCTTCTTATACAAACTCAAGTATGGAGAACTTAAAATAAGCTTTTGTAAGGCATTCTGCTTATTAAGAGTACTGCATGTGCACAAGCAAAATACCACAGCTCAGAAGGTAAACTAGCATCAGTGAGAAAATTAATTGCAATTTCCACTATATGTCTATGTTTTCTCTCTGCAACTCCATTTTGTTGTGGAGTGTAAGGACATGATATTAACTGCAATATACCTTTATCAGCAAGAAAAGAAGTAAAGCATTTGCTTGTATATTCACCACCTTCATCTATTTGTGATGACTTAATTGACATACCAAACTGATTAAGAATGAACTTGTAAAACTTGACAAATATAAAAAACACATTAGGTTTATTGCTCATAAGAAACATCCCTACAAATCTTGTATATTCATCAATAAATGTTACATGGTACCTATACCCCTCTAGAGATCTTATAGGAGCTGGTCCCCATATATCTGTGTGTAATTTTTCAAAAGGAGAAGTACATTTATCTGTCCTAAGTGAAATGAAACCTTAGACATCTTGCCTTGAATACATGAAATACAGGTACTGTTTGTATCATTTATTTGAACTGAAATGTTTGACTGTTTTAACATTCTAGCTACTATATCATGATCTGGATGCCTGAGCCTTTGATGCCAAATATTATGCTTCACTGCCTTTCCCAAATAAGCATATGGACTCTTTATAGTGAACTAAGAACCTTTTGAACTTGTAACCACATGGATCTGGAATAACTCCTCAGGTCTACTTTTTCCTTGATACACTATCTCCTTTGTCTTCTTATCTTGGTTAAAAAATTTAGATTCATCACATATAAACCAGCTTTTGTTGTCAGCACATAATTATTTCACATAAAGTAAACTCCTAGCAATAGCTGGTACATGTAAAACTTAAGATTAAGAGAATGTGTTGGTGTTTGAAGAATAGTTGAACTAATATGTTTAATTTATAGACCTGTACCATTCCCAATAGTTATCTTCTCAGACCCTTCAAATGGTGTTACTTAAGATAAGACATTGATATCAGAGGTTATATGATGTGACGTATCAGAATCAACAACCCAAGCATCTTGAGGCATAAATGTTGAAGTCTGTTGTGCATTCATTGCAGACAATAATGATGGTGGAGGCTAACCTTGATAAGCATAATTTCCCATTTGATAGCAATCCAAGGCAGAATGACCTTTCTTACCACAGATTTAACACTCAACTACAAAGCCAGTAGTTAGAGCATTTGTGTTCATGTGAAAACAATTAACTGCAGTGTGTCCCCTCTTGTTACATATCTGACATTCAATTACTACAGTGGCCCTAGCTTCAACATTTCCAGACCAAGTGTTATTTCTAATACCAGATTGCCTTGAACCACCTGAGTAAGAATTAGATGTGTTCCCATAATTAGTATATCCCTTTCCTCTGAAGCCATTATTATTCCTGTAACTATTTCCCCCTCTGTAATTATTTCCTCCTCTATAGTTATTGACATGATTTTCAAACTGACCATTTGAAGACTGTGATCTAGGTGCATTCTGACCACTAGAATAAGTAGTAAGCCCATAACCATATGACTCGGGTGACGGATAGTATGGCTGTTGATTGGCATGAGATGATGAATTCAAATCATAAGGTATTGCAGTGATAGTAACAGAAGTTATAGCAGGAATATGATCATGACTATGAGGATTTAAACTTGATGCAGATGAACTAGAACCAGAACTGGACCCCTTGAACATATAAAGCAGACAAATTCTGAGTAATTGCAGTCAATTCTCCCTCAATTTCTTTCTCAGCACCAAGTAGTAGTGCTCTAAATTCTTTCAAAGTAAGTGTTGATTCCTTAGCCAAAATGACTGTACGAATGACCCCATATTCTTTTAGTAATCCCGTAAGACCAACTATCATTATGTCATTATCGGAGACAGAGTCACCTACAGCACTGAGTTATTCCCTAATATGCTTAAGTCTTAACAAATATTTATCAATTGTATCTGACCCTTTATGAATTGTATGTAGTTCAGTTTTCAGGTGATTAACTCTAGACTTAGAAACTGAAGCTAACCGATATACAAGATTAATCCAGACTTCATATGTTGTTCTACAACCAATTATATATTCCATGGCTTCATCAGTTAAAGTAGCTAGTAAGAGACTCAACAAAGCCATATCAATTGCTTCCCATTCAATATATTCCATTGTAACCTCCTTAGTTACTCCAGCTTCAGGACTGACAACAAACTTTGATGGACAAGGAGTTGTACCATCAAAGTGACCAAACAATTTATACCCTCGCATAACATATTGAAACTGAAATGCCCATTTTGCAAAATTGTCATCCCTAAGCTTGATGGTAATCATACCCATAACACATTCAACTTTGAATACATACGCAATCATGATTGAAAGATTGACACTTTCACAAATCAAGAAACTATATGATCAACAATTGTACTGTAGAGAATAACACTCTATGCAGATCAAGAAATCTTGAACAAAGAAACTATATGATTGACATATTGACATTATATGATTGACATATTGACACTGTACGATCGAAAGATTGACACTTTCTTGCAAACAAATCTTGGACAAAGAAAGATTGACACTTTCTTGAAATTACTTCAACACTTCAATTTGCAGAACTACTACAACCAACCATTGCAACTCAAACAAATCCAACCCAATTCACAAATTCAAGAGAAACATGACAGAATCTCAATCCACTTATGGTACAGATACCATGAAATAAAATTCGAGAAATCAGCGAATAACCTAGATGAAGAAAGTTGAACAATATCACCTGACAGCGAATAACAGAGATGAGGATTTAATTCATTAGCAAATCGCGGACACCATAAACTCCAGCAGCCCAATCGATCAAGAAACATCAGTAATCCATAAGAAATAGCACCAAAGTAGCGAAAGAAGACCGAGGATCGGAATTGGCGATGAGCCTTTTCCGGTGATGATACCATAGTAACCTATGAATCTGTAATAACTCGTTCCAAAATGTAGAGTAAATTACGCTTTCGCCATTAGTGAACTTAGACTTTTCGGCCCAATCTTTTAGGATGTGCTAACGTTAGCCCAAAACCATGCCCAAGGTTATAATTATTTTCTGCACCGTGAACCCCTATCTTCTTCTTCATTCTTTTACACTTACTTTCTATTTCTCCATTTCCTTTCTGCATTCTCATCCTCTATCTCCGAGTAGAAACCATCACTATTTCTCGCGAATCTGATCAAATCAACTTCCAATAACTCAAACCTTGGATCTTTAGGACCTAGAGAATCTATCTGCAAGGTTGTATGTGGCTTTTGTGCACCTCTGCGTAATCTGCCATAGCCATCGAGAGCTAGAGTTCTCTTGAATTTTTATATCAGGTAGGAATTGTTCTTCTCTTGGTTGTGTATAATTTATCTGGATGAGTTTTATGTCGATTATATTTTTAATTCTCTGCATATACATATTCTTTTTATCTTAGTTTTCGACGGTGAAACCGTGTTTTTCTCTGTCAAGTTTGAAAGTGTTGGCCCTCGAATTTAGTTGGACACTATTCTAGGTAATAAGGTACCTTGTTGCATGTGAAGTTTGGTGGGAGATCACTGAGAATTAACATGCATGCACGCTGTTTCCTTTTTCAAGAATCCGGCAAGGAAAATCCGGCAAGTTCATGTTGAATCCGAGATGAATTCAACGTCCTCTTATCCTCAAAAGTTTCTGACAAACTCTGGCAATGCCAGCGGTGGTTGCTGTTAAGATTAACGGCGACTGCAGTGGAAACCGTTAGTTCTAGCGGAATCTTTCAACGAGGTATAGGCAAATTTAATGGTACAGAGATGGATTAAGGCACCTATTGAGCAATCTGCTGGAATTACTAGTGAGTGGACCCCTTTTAAAATTACATGATTTTATAGTTCAATTGCATAAATGAATAGCATGCCCTACGAGTTTATGTTTTAATTTTATGTTAAGCATGTTTATTGAATATGTTGATTTTCGTCTCATGTTTTTGGTGAGGAATTAATTGTTGGCCTATTTTGAGCTATATTTTTAATATATAGTATTTTCTATAAAAACCATGAACTGGTAGACTATTCGATGGATGACGATAGAATGTTAGAACATGTTTTCGATACACGCGATGATTTATATGATGTTTTTCCGCGTTATACCTGTTGAGATGTTTTTCCGCGTTATACCTGTTGAGATGTTTTATGGCATGCTAGAGTTTCAAAAAACCTATCACTTATTATGCTAGTAGTTTTCATTATTTATAAACCTGGGGGTTAGTCTGTTCACAACTGTTTTCGTATTATGTATATATATATGAACTCGGTCCACTCACCCTTGTTTTGCGCCCCCTTTCAGGATTTAGAATCGAGGCATACGATCCTGATGTCAACGCTTTCACATTGGCTTATTCGAGTCATCTCGGTGTAGGATCCACATCCTTTTATTTATTCAATTTTATATTAATTCCTTTAGAGCTCTAGTTAGTCGTATGCTCTGAACACGTTCCTAAATTATTAACTCATTGCATTTTAAATTCATAATCCTTATTTACTTCTTATTCTTAGCTTTTGTATCAATTGATGGCTTTCATCACCCTCGAGTGTCGGCCAGCACGTGGTATTTGGGGAATATCGGGATCGGGGCATGTCAGAATCTATGAAGGATGGAAGAAAGAAACAATGGCAGAAAGATGAACAAGGGAAGATGATGAAAGGAATGCTCTCTGCATTTCTCACAATAGTTGAATACAACTTAACATAAAATGATCTTTACAACTTCCTTTTTATAGTCATTAGGCCTATTTCAAAGGACCCAAATACCCTCACTAACAACCTCTAAGTAACTCAATCTAATCAATCACTCAACCAATAATGCAATGCCACATGGCTCAATCATATGGTTATTAAAGACGACTAGTTTGGCTAACTTTATATAGTTTTTCTGTTGGTCTAATAAATTAATTTGCCTGAGAACCTTGGAAGGAAGGGAAAATCTGTTAACTGTGTAGGTTTTTTCCCTCGTACGGATACCTTTAGTTGTGTTTCTTTTTTGGCTTCAAGTTCTGAGTTAACTGATATGAGAGATCAGATCAAGATTCTATCAGATGGTTTCCTCAAATTGCAACAGGAAAATGAACAATTGAGAGCTTAATTGGATTTACAAAATAAAGATGAAACCTTGGCATAAAAAATTATGGTTTTTTGGCTGCAAGTCACGGGCAGACTAGCAACAACTCGAAGGAATCTGGTGGTAATAACTCATCTAGTGAAAATGTTTATCCCTGAATTGGAAGAGCATGACTCAAAAGAAGAATGATTTCGATAGTTATGTCTTTTGTATTAGTTAAGTATGCACATGGTAGACCTTTTTGTTAGCACCTCAATGTGTCTTAAACTTTTCTTTTGTTAGTTAGTACCTTAAAAAGTCCATGTATAGGCCTTGCTACCCTTCTTCACAAATTGCTATTATTAAGATAGGTCACCATGAGTTAGATTGATTTTGGGATGTTTATGTTATTTTGTTGGATGTACAGTTGTTGAACATATTCGAACTTACGTGGTTTAATTGTTGATTAATGAAAATGGGAAGTATTACCTTATAATTGTTATGAGTTGCTATTCTAGATTACAAAACACGAATAAGTAATGGATTCCTCAAATATTATTTCTAAATAGTTATTTGATTATAACATATGTGACATAAGCCGCTTCACCTATCAAAAGAATATGTGACGATTTCAGCGTCACTTAGTGTAATTATATAATTCTGGGATCATATTGTGTGACCCAAAAAGCATCACTTATAAGTCTGATATGAGACGAAAAACATAAGTAACTGAATTTTGTATTTTGTGACGCTAATTTTGTCACATGTTAGAATAATAAGTGACGGAAGAAGCGTCACATAAAATGAAAATATGTGGCGACTCCAATATTCGTCACTTAAACTATCGGTGACGCTGTATAGGTAACGCTAATGTGACGATTTTTCATATTTATATGACGAATGTTGGTCGTCACAAAAGCCATGTTTCTTGTAGTGTAACTCTATCTAATCAATCACTCAACCAATGATGCAATGCCACATGGCTCAATCATATGGTTATTAAAGACCACTAGTTTGGCTAACTTTATATAGTTTTTCTGTTGGTCTAATAAATTAATTTGCCTAGTTAATTTAAGATGAAACATTTCCACGAGCTTCATATCATTTGGTTTGCCATTAATTACTGGAAGGCTGGCAACTTTAGCTAAGGTGAGTGTATGACCACGTACATACACTCGCTCTCATAATTTCTTAATCATTTGATTGCCCGTATACTGAGGGAACTTAGCAAAGTTGAGCTCAATTAATGATTGTGGAGTTCCTTGGTAAATTTCCCTATCTGCATTGATCTATGTCACAAAACATTACTTGTGTTTAGCTACTGCAACCTATAGGTTAGGAATTTGGAGGGAGAGAATTGATCCATTATTCTTTAGAAATAAAAGAATTAGACTTCTCCAGGACTTGCCTCCATCACTAACAAGAGTATATCAAACTTTCGTCGTTAATATTGTATATTACTGTTGTCACTATATATCTTTCTTAATTCGTGACTATATCACATGATGAAAAAGATAAATATAAGAGTAAGATATACAATGGCCCCATATAAATAATTTTGCATTGTAGGGTGATGTCTCTTCCTTGAAAGTGCTCGAGAACTTTGAGCATTATAGGACCCCTACCTTCAATGTTCTGTCGTTT
Source organism: Malus sylvestris (assembly GCF_916048215.2). Taxonomy (NCBI): domain Eukaryota; kingdom Viridiplantae; phylum Streptophyta; class Magnoliopsida; order Rosales; family Rosaceae; genus Malus; species Malus sylvestris. Next base: position 19,999,986 of record NC_062274.1, on the reverse strand, counting down.
TGCCTTAATAGTGTAGTTACTGTTTTTTGGACTAGTTGCTGAATAGTTGTCGTTGTTCATGAATTTATATGAGAAAACTGGAGATTCTGAGAAGAACAAATTATATGTGTGTGTGTGTGTGTGTGTGTGTATATGTATATGTATGTGTATGTGTATGTATATATATTCATACTATCATATATATATCGCATTCTTCAAAATCTATATAAAAATAGCGCGCGTGTGTGTAAACCAGGGATTCATTGAGGTCTACCTAATCTTGTTATAGATATAAGCTCCAACGTCAACATGGAGTGCACAAAGTTGACGTGGTTGGATCACAATTCACAATTAACCCAACAAAGTTAGAAAAAATCAAGACAAAGATAACATAAGCAAAACCTAATCCCTGCCCTAACATAATATAATCAACATATAATACAGTTCCAAGATTTAATTGTGTTCAATACAAAATTATTTCATTACACAAACAAATTATACAAAATTACGTTTATCATCTACCATTGCAAACTCACGGTTTGCTTGTTTTTTTTTTTTTTTTTGTTTAACCCCTCACTCGATATGTTCACTTTCCACTTCCATCTCTAATCTCGTTAAATTCTTACCATCATTCTATTAAATTCTCTTTTAATGAATTAAATTTTTTATTTTTTATTTATGAATCTTTTGTTGTTTTTAACTATTATTACGCTATTTACTGTGGTGAGCAACAAAAAATTCACCGCGTTGCACACCTGTATAAATCTTCTAGAATTTTTTTTTCAAATAACAAATAATAAATATAGTAGCGAGATGTTAAATTATTTATTTCACTCAAGGACATAAAAGAGAAGGAAAATTCACAAAATCTGTTTTGAAAGTAAATAATAATAACGATCTTAAAAGCAGAAAGACAGTGTAGCTTCCGCGCCAACGTTCTCTCTCTCTCTCTCTCTCTCTCTCTCTCTCTCTCTCTCTCTCTCTCTCGCTTTCTCAATTTTAATTTTGTTTTTCTTTTTGTTATAAGAACCGTCTTTTGACCATCCCCTCCTTCTCCTCCCTCTCTTTCTTCTCTTGTTCCTCCCATCTGCTCCAATCTTTCCTCCTTCCATCTCATTATATTTTTATATCTCTGTATCTATATGTTTCTCTGATCCTTTCCATAAATGATCCATTTTCTTCTCCGCCAGCAATGGTTTTCGATCAAAACCTCTGAAAAGTAAAACTTCGCTTCCTTTCTCTGTTTTTTATCTTCTCGGTCAACCATGGGAGGGTGCTTCTCCACCATCAAAGTCAGTGGCTCAAATAGCAACAACACTGCCCCCGCCACCCCTGCCTCCAATCACAACCGAAAACAGAGCACAACAGCCGGGAAGCAAGAACAGAGACCCACCCACGGACCCAATGAACCGCCCAAGAAGCAGGCTGTTCATAAACCCAAAAACAAGCTCAACTCCAGGAGCCGGACGGGGGTCATTCCCTGCGGAAAGCGGACCGATTTCGGGTACGATAAGAATTTCGATAAGCGGTACACGATCGGGAAGTTGTTGGGTCACGGACAATTTGGGTACACGTACGTTGCAACCGATAGGGCAAATGGGGATCGAGTTGCGGTCAAGAGGATTGATAAGAACAAGGTATTGAACTGGAATCTCAAATTTCTGAATTGGGTTTTGTGTTTTTTAGTTTTTGGATCAATTCATTGGAAAGTTGCCCTTTTTAATCTCATTTTGCTGTATGACATTCTGGGGTTCATGAGTTTTCCCTATTTTTCATTTTTGTTTTGATGAATTGTGAAACTTTCTATTTAGGGTGGATTTCAATTGTTAAATGTGATATTCAAAAAAAACTTGTTAGTTGTGTTTTCGTAGATTCTATCTGCGGATTCGAAATTCTGGTTTTTTGCTCTTTTTTCCAATACTATTAGGACTTAATCTCTTGTAGATTCCCACTTTCTTCTGAGGAGCAGAGAGTTAAACTTCCCATTTTCGGGGTTCAGTTGTCGCTTCTTAAAATTTGAACCTCCCGAGCACCTTCATTCAATTGCGGTAGCAGTTAATTCTATTTAATGGAAACTACTTAGTTTGGTTGATTGCATAAATAGTTGCAGATATAATTACTCAAGTTTTGTGGGGCTTGCCTTTTGTTTTATTGCAGGCATCGTTAGCAAAGTTATTGTCTGTTTTTGTTTTTCTGTTCTTGCCAAGTTGCAAGTGTTGAAATATGTATTTCATTTTGTTTCTTTTCAGCCAGTTTTCCTGAACATGTAATTATTATTAATGCATCCATTGGCAAGATAATTACTTTGTTCCCGTTTTCCTCTTTGAAATTGTTCCATTAATGCTGGAATGGTATTTTGTTTGGCGGCAGATGATTCTACCTATTGCTGTTGAGGATGTTAAGCGAGAGGTCAGGATATTACAGGCCCTTGCAGGCCATGAAAATGTGGTCCACTTTTATAATGCCTGTGAAGATGACTCTTATGTGTATATAGTTATGGAGTAAGTTTCCTTTTTATTGTTTTCAAACTATCCATTGTTCTTCTTTTGATTCATACACTCCTTTTCTGGTTACGCGATCTTCATCTTTTCGGAGACATTGTATTTTATAATAGGTGTGTATTACATCATCCTATTAATATGTTGCTCATGTTGTCTTCAATTTTCTGTATTATCAGGTTATGTGAAGGCGGTGAGTTGCTGGATCGGATTCTAGAGAAGTAAGATTCCCTAAAGTCCTGGGATAAATACTCATCTGATTTCTGGTTGACAATGAAATTTTTGCTCTATGATATATTTTGTAACATTGCTATTATATTCTTGTTCTTGGTTAATCAGGAAGGACAGCCGTTACACTGAAAAGGATGCCGCAGTAGTTGTAAGGCAGATGCTCAAGGTTGCAGCTGAGTGCCATTTACATGGTCTGGTGCACCGTGACATGAAACCTGAGGTATAAACAAGTTCATTAACACGAATTTAGAAATTGTTATCTGGAGTCATTTTTCATGATTGAATAACCTTACCTTTATTCCTTGCTCGAAGAATTTCCTTTTCAAGTCGAAAGCCTTAGACTCGCCTTTGAAGGCAACAGACTTTGGTTTGTCTGACTTCATAAAACCAGGTATGCATATTTTCAGTCCTAGAAAGATTTCATCAAGAGATTTACAAGTTCCTGTCAGTGTTGTTCATCTATTAGTTGTAATGATGTTTCTGGACATTTATATTTGAAACCTATAAAGTTGCTTAAACTGAAAATGCAGGGAAGAAGTTTCAAGATATTGTTGGCAGTGCTTACTACGTTGCTCCTGAAGTATTGAAACGCAAGTCAGGGCCTGAGTCAGATGTTTGGAGTATTGGTGTTATTACCTACATTTTGCTTTGCGGGAGACGTCCATTTTGGGATAAGACCGAAGATGGTATATTTAAGGAGGTGTAGTTTCTTAACTTTGTGTACTAATAAACCCGTTCCCTTTTCTGTTGGATTTTCATTTTTCTTTTTGGGGGCAAGAATCCTTTGCCACTTCATTATTTGCACATGTCGCACCCGCCCCTCCATTTTCTGTTTAGTAGACTTAATTGCCTCTTTTTTTGCAGGTCTTAAGGAAGAAGCCTGATTTTGGTCGCAAACCATGGCCAAGCATAAGTAACAGTGCTAAAGATTTTGTTAAGAAGTTACTTGTGAAGGATCCTCGGGCGAGGCTAACTGCTGCTCAGGCTCTATGTATGTCCCTAGATCTCATCCTGGTAGAAATAATGCTGACTACTATGGCACTGGAAAGCGTTTATGTATTTTTAAAAGTTCAAGTTAGTCGGTTTGGAAACGATTTTCCGAATGCTTGCTTTCTTTGCAATATGGTTGGTGGTGTCAATAGTCAATACCCAGAGACATTATTATTTTATTTCGCAGCGACTATATGAAGTGATAAGATTATCTCTTTGGGGGTTTAATTGTTCTTTATATTTTCATTCCAGCACACCCATGGGTTAAAGAAGGAGGTGATGCATCAGAGATTCCCATCGATATATCTGTTCTCAATAACATGCGCCAGTTCGTGAGATATAGTCGTTTGAAACAGTTTGCTCTAAGGGTAAGAAAGATTTCCTTCTGTTGGAGTTTCCAATACTTCAAAGACAAGTGCGTTTTCTATTTAATTTCTGTCATTCAAAATTTATGTGCTTGCAGGCATTAGCTAGCACACTTAATCCTGAGGAGCTATCTGATCTCAAAGATCAATTTGATGCAATTGACATGGATAAGAATGGTGCGATTAGTCTCGAAGAAATGAGACAGGTAAACCTTTATCACATTAAGTTTGAACTTTAGAATTCATGCCCACTTCCTTATGAAATGTAGAATTTGATACATCTCTAACTTCTAAATTCATGTCTATCGCAGGCACTTGCTAAAGATGTCCCTTGGAAATTGAAAGATTCGCGTGTCCTTGAGATACTGGAAGCGGTACGCCAACCCCACAACTCTTTCCTTTTCTGTTCTTTTTCCTTCTCTCTACCAAGGGAAAACCCCACCTTTGTATTATGTTCTTTATGCCAGTCTCTTAGGTTCTCCTTCCCCTTATCATTCTTACTCCAACCCAAGGCGATGTGAATCTCACATCGATCCTTATATCAGAGTTTGGATGTTGCTTCCTTTGTACGGTTTGGGATGTGGTTGTTTACTTGCTTGATTCAGATTGACAGCAACACAGACGGGCTTGTGGACTTCACTGAGTTTGTCGCTGCTACTCTACATGTGCATCAATTGGAGGAACATGACTCACAGAAATGGCAGCAGCGCTCACGGGCAGCTTTTGAGAAATTCGACATAGATAGAGATGGGTTTATAACTCCAGAGGAACTTAGAATGGTCAGTATTATCTGCCTTCTCCCTCTCAGACGACACAGATACACGGCACACTGAATTGGTTCGAGTGTTGTTCTTGTTTAGTTTGCTAATCTACGACATTGCTTTCTTTTCTTTTGCAGCACACGGGTTTAAAAGGTTCTATAGATCCACTTCTTGACGAGGCGGACATTGACAAAGATGGGAGGATCAGCCTATCAGAATTCCGTAGACTTCTAAGAACTGCGAGCATTACCTCAAGAACTGTGACATCACCCGGTCACCGGAATGCTAGGAAGCTGTAGATTGGAAGTAAGAGAGAGTATGAAAGGTGTTCCGGTTTTCTAATTCATAACCATCTGAACCACTCTTGAACTCAAGTATTCAGCAATTTTATTCTTCATAGGATTGATATAAACGTTTCACTGAGACGTGTGATGTTAGAGTTGGTGTGGATCTAAAAGGTGGTGGCTCCGGCTCCGGCTCCGGCTCCGGCTCCGGCTCCGGCTACGGTGGTTGTTCTAAGTGTACATCCATTTGCTGATGTTGGAGATTTGTTGTTTGTGCCATACAATTTATCATGTGTGACATAAATAAATTATAAAGTATGGCAGATTACAACCAGAACGGGGTTCATACGATATTCAAAAACTAGGGTTGGCTACGGTTTGGTTCGGTGCAGTTTTGAGTGAAACCAAAACCGAAATTGAAATTTGCGGTTTGGTAAATTCGGTGCGTTTCAAATAGTTTCAGTTTGGTTTTTAAGAAAAAATGTACAATTTGCAATTTAACATATTAATAAGCATTTCCCAGTAGCAATAGGAAAAAGACCTTTGTTATATAATTAGCATGTTGCATGCAGTTGTGATGTTAAAATATGTTTGTGCAACAAAAGGGTGTCCCATGCAAGCTATAACATAAAACAAGTTGAATAACTTTGAATTCATTAAACGTGAGCGAAACTTTTATACTATAATATGTGATATCATGCTTCAAATGAGTGAACTTCATTAGATCATTGTTCGACTCTTGATAACAAGATTAGTCCACCCATGTACGTATGTGTGTGTGTGTGATGGTATAAAATAACAAAGGTCATTTGCGTTAATGAACGAAAGAAAGTGATGAATGATGATATTCTAGTGTGGTTGAGTCCATACTAAATGTATGGATTCTAACAAATAACCAATTAAAACATGAAATCTAATATGGACATTTAATTAAATGTTTATTAATATTTACGGTTTGGTTTGGTTTTGGTGCGGTTTTCAAAAGCCAAAACCGAAACCAAACCGTTTTCTATGTTGCGGTTCGGTTTCAAAACTGCAAAACCAAACCGTTCGTTGCGGTTCGATTTGGTTCGTGTTTCGGTTTCGGTTTTCGGTTCTAAGTGCCCACCCCTATCAAAAACTACCAAGAGCTTGACAATTTGAACAAATTACCTTGTGTGTGTGTGTGTGTGTATCACCCAATAGATATTTTTTTACGAAGTAATTAATTTGGCTCTTCAAACAATTATGATGAATTTTTGCTTAAAATACTTTCAGATCAATTTACAAAATTTATATTTATGATTGTAATCGTTTATAATCATTATTTATGATTGAAACCATTACCATTATAATCATTATTTATGATCATTGGTATGTACAAATAAAGAATAAAATTTCATAAATATACTGAATTTCTTGGGTTACCATACTCGGGGAAAAAGCTACACGAAGTCTTTAATGAACATTAAATGAGAGGAAAAGCTCGATCAATAATGCTTGTAACTTTTTCATTTGAACTTCTTTATTTCTTCTTACAATCATGCATTGTTGCTTGATGACTGAAAACTTTCTATTTTATAAGTCACTTTTCAAAAATAATTTTGATTGTTTAAACATGATCGGTCTGTTTACCGATAACTAATAAACGAAGAAACAATTTTGGATATAATTAATTTTTTTATATAGAATGTACTATTCAAATCAACAAGCAACTTGAGTTGAATGAGATTGCTAGCATTCGTCTTAATTAATAATAAACCGTCGACTAAAATTACTTAGATAACTGCACGTAGCAACGTGACATTTATACTAAAAAAATTGGTTAGACAACCAAACAGTAAGAGCAGCATTGTAATTCTAATAGTACAATGTTCACTGTCCAAATCGAAAATGCGCGATTTCTATTATGCAATCTTTCATCTTCTTAATCAATAATTAAAAATCATTTCAACAAAAAATCAATTAAATCAGAAATTATTTAGTAATTGTTGTAGGCCTAATTCACTAAATCATATAAAGGACAGAGAGGGAGGTGCAACAAGAGTAGAGAGAAAGAGAGAAATGTGCAATTGTGAGGTGTGTGTTATATCACTCCATTGTGGCTTTATTTATAGTAGTAGAGAGAATTAAATCCTTACCCTAATAGGATTACAATTCTAATAGGATAATATCTAACCCTAGAGAATATTCCAAAATATCCCTAGATATACTAAGATTTACACAATCACATTCTTAGACCTAGTTTGGGAGTGAGGTGCTTAAAAAAAAAGCACCTATGAAAAAAAGCTGTGAGGATTTTAGGTGTTTGGTAAACTGAAAAAAAAAGGCTTATTTTGGAAGCTGCTGTGAGAATAAGCTGAAATCAAAAGAAAAAGTTGAAGCTGCTATTTGCAGCTTTGGAAAACTGGCTTTTTTTTAAAGCACACGGAACTACAGTGCTCCTTTAATGAAAAGACCCACTATCAAACTGCTTTTTTTTCCAAAAGCACTTTTACAAAAAAGTTTACCAAACGCTCTGCTGATTTATTTCACAGCCGCTTATTCTCACAGCACAGCCGCTTATTCTCACAGCAGCTTTTTTTCAAAGCACAGCAATACCAAACCAGCCCTTAATCTCATAAGACTGCAACAGTCGCTCTTGAGTGTGTAAATATTCAAACAAATGGCGTATCGGGTCTTTCGCAATGAAGTAAGTATAGTTGATGAAGTCGTCGGCACAATGAGCGAATGCAAGTCTCAGATCAACGAAAGAATGCATAAAAGGAAAAACTCACAAAATCTCGCTATGGTAAAACCCAAGGTGGGAGAAAAACCCATGGGCTAAAGAGAAAAGTGAGAAGTTGCATTAAATCAAAACTATACATCTTCTGGACGCAAGTAGAACAGCTCACAAAGGTATGACCAACCAAGGATGGGTGCCTCGTCAAAACCTAGTTAGGTAGTAAAAACCCAGTGGGAAAAATGCTCCTAATCGTAGGGAAAAAGAGTATATTAAGAACAAGTGAGTATACTTCTGGATACTCCCCCTGAGTTTGACAGAACTTTCAAATGAGAACTACAAGCATTGCATATGAATAGTTAGGCATACCAATTCCTCAGACAACCTTTTGGAAGGTTGACTTCGGTAGTGAAGTCGTGTAGAGGTCGACAAGGTTGTCTGGGATTGGCTTGCATGACATCAATCTCCTAATGCTTTGTTGATATGAATGTAGACGCAATATGTGTTGGCTTTGACTTCGTTGATGTATCATGGCTTGGTCGGGTTGATACATGCGACATAGTCTTCATGGATCGTCGTTGGGACTCAACGATAGATGAAAACAGCAAGTACTTCGAATATGCTCAACAAGAGCTCTCAACCATGTATTGCGTGTGGTATAGTAAAGTAAGGTGAGTCTTGGAACGATTCAAAGATTTCGCAACTAAGGTTATATCGTGGACCTCCAAGATATTGCGATATCCTTAATGGTAAAGACATAACCATTCGGGGATTTACCTTGTGCGGGTTTGATAAGTAACTAGCGTCAGCATAACAACAAGGCAAGCATCATTCCGATGATCAGGGGGTTGGATCTGCTTGAGATGCGTTGGGATTAGCCCAAATCCGTAGTACTTTTCAGGGTAGCGGAAAAACATCTTTAATACCAATTCAGTTGTTGCGTGTAGGCACAGTGCTACATCTTTACCAATAGATCAATAGTGAAGGAGACGTCCTATCTAACGCAATGAGCTAAGTACAACAAAGTGCAAAGTTGAACTTAGATATGGAATTTCAGATTCCATAACCTTTTCAAGGGTCTCATTTGTAAATATCGTATGGAAGATCATATGTATACTCAAAAGGTAACACATTCGGGGTGTAGTTTGATTGGTAGACCAAAGTATTGTCAAAACAACGCTTGAACTTCAAGTCAAGGCATAAACAAGTTTTCCTAAGATCCTTTATCTCAAATTTCGTCTTCAGGTGCGAGACAGTTTTCTCAAGCTCTTCCAGAGTCTTAGTAAGATTCATGTCATGAACATAAACTGTAACTCTAGCAATTCAAAATATGACTTTATAGTTTAACACGCAAAGACATAATTCATATCCCTAACTGATTAAATAATCACTTAGACAGGTAAACCACATCCGCCGGATTGCTTCAATCCTTAAGTGAAAGCCTCAAACGAGTTAAGAAGGTGTTCCGTGGTTGGAACTATTTGAACCAGTCCATGTAATTCTTTGGGAACTTACATGTAAATTTCTGTATCTATATCCCCATGGAGAAACATTAACCACATTTCATAAAGTTGCTATCAATCATAGGGTGTTTGAGATAAACCTTGTGCCGTAAAGCTTGCATCATATTGTACTATTTCATTCATCTCATTATGCTTCTTTTCCCACTTGTAAAACAACATGGGTTACTTTGGGCAGTGTAGGAACAATAGGTCCAAAACACACTTTGGTAAGGAATTCAACCTGGATTGCAATTTCGGTTGTCCAATCAATTCTACATTGTCACTAATCAACGGAACACAAATTGCAATTTTGGTAAAAAAAAAAAAAAACTTGAATCATCAATTTCTCTCTCAGTTTTTTTTTTATGAAGTGTCTTGAAATTCAGTGGCGTATTAAAAAAAAAAAAACTCTTTCGTTGATTTCTCTCGTAAACTTGTACTATCAATTTGTCTCCTGAACTTCAACTTGACAAGTTTCTTCCATCTAGTATTCCCCTTAATGTCATTTTCATTCTCATTTCATCTATTTTTTTTTAATTTAAGTTGTGACGTAAAATAAAAAACCAATAACTTTTGATGACGCACCTGTGAATTTTTTACACACAAGAAAATGAACACGAGGGAAGAGTTAAGGGTAAAAATTGGTAATTTATATTAATTGATAGAGGAAAATTGGCCAAATCAAAATCGTAGGGGCCAAATCATCTAAGAAGTACAACATCCGGGGGGAAATCGCTAAAATTACCTATCTTAACGGCTTTACCTAACGGCGTCGCATTTCGGTCCCTCTCTTTCTTTCACCTCCAAGTTCGGAATTTGCCGGTTGAGGATTTCCTTCTCTCTGTAACCAGAAGCGAGGAAGAAGATGAAGATTGTGACGTACAACGTGAACGGGCTGCGGCCGCGGATTGCCCAGTTCGGCTCTCTCTTCAAATTGCTGAATTCATTGGACGCCGACTTCATCTGCTTCCAGGAAACCAAGCTGCGACGGCAGGAATTAACCGCCGAGTTGGCGGAGGGCTACGAGTCCTTCTCCTCCCGCACCGGCACCTCCGGAAGGGGCCGCACCGGGTACTCCGATAATTGTTTGGTAAAATGCCTCAACCAGCCACACGGCGGGGCACACATTCTCTTCAAATTTTGCACCTTTATGTTTCCAGTTTTGATTGATTTTTTTTTTGCATATAATGTGGTTCTGTGAAGGTGTGGCGACGTTTTGTCGCGCGAAGTGGGCGTTCTCGAGTGACGAAGTCGCTTTGCCGGAGGCAGCGGAGGAATGCTTTACCGGGGTTCTTGACAGTGGAAAGGGAGAAATGATTGCGGTTGCGGAAGGGCTTGAGGAGTTTTCAAAAGAGGAGCTTTTGAAGGTTGATGGCGAGGGGCAGTGTGTTATCACGGATCATGGGCATGTTGGTATGTTTTGCCTTAGCTTCTAGTTTCAAGCTCGAGTCTTTGTGAGTTTTTATTTTATTTGTTGGTGAAAGTTTAAAGATTTATATGGACAATGGCTGTGCAGTTCTCTTCAATTTGTATGGGCCTCGAGCTGGATGTGATGATACGGAAAGGACGGAGTTTAAACTCAAGTTTTCAAGATGTTAGAGGTAACCAAAATGACCCTTTTACTTTTTAAGTTGCCATTGTGTTCAGTTTCTTTCTTTTAGCATGAAAAAGTTAGACTTGTTATTGTCGTCGTTTTATTTATTTATTAATGTTTCTGTTGTAGAAAAGGTGGGAGTCTCTCTAGCGTCAGGGGAGGAGGATATTTTTTGTTGGTGATCTTAACATTACACCCACTTCATTAGATCGCTGTGATGCGCAACCAGATTTTGAGAACAACCAGTAAGATGTTTGTCTGATCTCTAACAGTGGCCATCTGTGCATGTAATTATATGCAGAATATATAATTGTAGTTCATTCCTAATAATTGAGAAAATCTACCTTGTAGATTTTTAGAAGATGGTTTAGATCGATGTTGGTGGAAAATGGAGGCTCTTTCTTTGATGTTTTCAGAGCAAATAATCCTGATAGGTAAAGCATACACATGCTGGTCACAAAGTACAGGTGCTGAAGAGTTTAATTATGGCTCTAGAATCGATCACATTCTTTGTGCAGGGGCATGCTTACACCAAGAGCAGGACTTGCAAAGTCATAATTTTGTAACATGCCATGTCAAGGAGTGTGACATATTGACACAATTTAAATGGTGGAAAACTAGGGAATTCACTAAGGTATAGGATACATAGATGCTTGCTTTTTGTGTGCATGCAGCCCATGCATGGATGTCATTCTTGTATTAGTTTTACTTTTGTGATTATGCAACAGTAAGTAATGTGGAAGTGCATGCATGTGGTACATATATGTAGGCGAAACATGTCTATGTGAGTGTTTTGATGTTGCCTTGACCTCTTTCCCTGCCTGCAGGTGGAAGGGAGGGCAGAACATGAAACTCGAAGGCTCTGATCATGCGCCAGTTTAGACAAGTTTACTGGAAATTCTTAGTGTTTCCCAGCATAGTACCCCATCTTTGTCTGTTAGATACATTCCAATGGTTGGTGGCCTCCAACAAACCCATGGTATGGAATTATATTCTCCCTTTTGCTGATTACCATCTTGTTTGATTTTAGATGTTTCCATATAAACATTCTCGTGAAATATGCAAGGACATAAATGATAAACCTTTTGTGCGCACTTGAAATTTGAAGGAAGCGACTGCTTCCTTGGTTCAACTAGTATTTAGTTGTCTATTGATTTTAGTTATATTATAGCAGTACTTATTGATCAAATAGATTAAGGGTTTGTTGTATGCCTTGTATTTAACGTGATTTGGGTTAGTGGAATATCGTATGTGCAGCTGCCTTTTGTTTGGGACAAGTTTGGAACTTTGGTGTTCATTAATAAAAATTATATCTATGTGTATAGATGTTAAATATTTTGATTATGAGTCCAACAATAAAAGAGTGAAAACAAAAAAGATTTGAATTTGATTATATCGCTTAATTACTAATACTTCATACTGGATGCTGTATGCTCTCTTAACCTTTTCTCCTGAAGCTACTTCTTCTCTATGCCTACTCGAGGTTGACTGAACCCTTTGTCCTCCTGTGCAGTATATTTGCTAATGAAAAGACAAGCTGCGGAACAAGTTAATCCGGACAGAAATATGATTCAAGAGAGTTTCGGTGAGGGAGAAAAATGTTTGCCTGACCAATGTTGCACACCCGGTGCACCCAGCAGCAACTCCTGTTCTTTGAGCCAAAACTCCCAAGTGATCAGTTCAAAAACAAATGAGCATTCAAGCGCTTTTGCTATTGAGGCTACTTGTAACACCTTGGTGACTTTAGGTGGTGAACGTACAAAAACAATGTGCGGCAGTGAAGCTAGGAAAAAATCAAAAAGGAGTTCCCAACTCTCTTTGAGGTCATTTTTTCAGAAAAGTTCTATCAGTAGCAACAGTGTGAGCATTAATACTGATATTTCTACTAGTCAGAGAAATGTTCCAGATTCTAATCATCTCTCAAATGAAACTCCAATACCAGAAAGTCAAAGCCGCAGTCCCAAGCAGTATGAACTGAACTCTAGTGTATCAAATCAAGATCAGGATGAAGTAGATGCCTGCTCCTTGGACAAAGAGAATAATAATTTTGCGTTATTGGAGTGGCAAAGGTTACAGCAAGTCATGCAGAATAGCATACCAGTTTGCAAGCACCATAGTGAACCTTGTGTTGCTCGGGTTGTGAGCAAGCGAGTTCCTAATTTTGGACGCAGATTCTATGTCTGTGCGCGTGCTGAGGTATGTTTTTGTTAACTTTAATACTGCTGGAAATTTGTTAAAGTTTCTAATATACGATATTGGAGTAAGAGTAAAACAGAAAGAAAATGAAATAATACTCTTGCATGTAAATAAGGAAAGCGAAGTTTAAGCATGATTCAGTATTGTGATGTCTGATGAAATTATGAATTCAAGTATATGACAGTGAAGTGTGGACGAAGGACAAGTATCTATAAATGAATTGCTCCTTTCTTTGATTCTTTCCATTATTTTGTACATCTCAGATTCAATTGATTTTATAAAAGCAGAAAACATCTGATAAATTTTTTGTAGTTCCATCCATCTTGTAACTAGTTTCACTTCGGTACTTAGAGCCTAGAACTTGGGATGAACAAGTCCTCCGGCTGCACAGTCTGTTTTACCCCATTTTGCCATTAAAGAATTTGGGCATCTGACAATTGCAAGCTTTATACAGAACTACAGATATTGTGGAGTTTATATGTACTCGAGCTAAGTTTTCTGTTGACTACTCGTGAGTAACGTTTGTCTTGTTTATGTGGAATAGCAGAGGGCAAAGCAGATGATTTATGAACTAAGTAGTGGCATTCCTTTTGTTCTTCCTACAGGGACCTGCATCTAATCCAGAAGCAAATTGTAAGTATTTCTAATGGGCTTCTTTGAAACCTCGAGAGGAATGACGGTGGTGATCAGTGATGCCAGGTAATAATCGATGCCATGCTTTTAGTTTCCTGCCTACCCTTCGAGACGATGTAGTGCTGGCCTTTTCGGTTTGGAAAATTTTGTAATTAAAATGATTCTTTTTGAAATATAAGTCTCAGGCATAAGCTCCTTTGTTGTATTATTTAGCTGTATAACTTTATTCATTTTCTTGTTTAGTGAATTGATCGCCTTGCTACACGAAAGAAATATGTTTCCAGAATATCAGGATCTTTAGTTTTAGGCTTACGTGACGTGTGCCGTCCATATATATATATATGAGAAGTTAAGGAGAAGAAGGTAGCTAGCATCTTTCGAAAGAGAAATTACACGTTTCCTCGGTATGTCATTTATCAACTCGTTTAAGAAGAGTCATACAGCACGCACCCAGAAGAAAAAAATGTTCCATGTATTAATTAATGTATTATTCTTTCTTATTCGTGGACAACTTCCACATAAAAATACAATTTTTGATGTCACGATCTTGTGTTTTTATAATCAATTGGGAGCCGAAATTTGAGTTTGATGTTTCTTCCAACATTTAGAAGAAAAGTATCACTAGCTAGTATTAAATGTCCTATCAACATCGCGGACGAATGGTCGCAACCGATAACCCAACTATTCAGTAAAAAAATTGAAAGGTTAGTAAACTTCCTCCATACAAAATTGTTTGGGATGGCAAATCAACAAAGGCCAGCGATCGTTATCGATCACAAATTATGGTAAAAGACAACCTTAGAAATAATAATACGATAATATCAAAACACATCAGCATGGATTATGACAAACCCTCACCCCCAAAGATATGTTTTACATCACTTCGAGCGTCACAGGACTAATTTCTAAGGGCATGCAAAAGTTGAATGAGAAGGTTTTTTACGGCCACAAAAAAGCAAAGATGTCCTTGTCAAATGATGGCATTAGGGATTAGGACCTTACCCAAATTGGCTTGAGCTTTCAAGGTTTTGGTCATCAGAAGAAGGAATAATTATTATTATTAATATTGGAAATTGGATAGGGATTATGCAACTCAATCTTAATTGATTAGACCTTAAAAATTTTAGGTACTCAGTTGTCTACCATGTGGGTTTAATTAAGGTCTAGGCCCCATGAGACCTAGTTTGTCTGCCCTCCTCATCTCATGTCATTTCTATCCCCTCTTATTTCTGTGATCACGGTTAAACCACGTCAATATTTTATATTAATTTTTTTTTATAGAAATAATAAGACAAAAAGCAATAGGAATATAAAATGTGGATGTGGTTTGACCGTGACCACATAAATATAAAGGGATGAGAAGGGTATGAGATGGAGAAGGGTAGACAATCCAAGTCCGGCCTCATGGGCAGGTACAAGTATCACCCACAAGTATACTTTTTGTTTTTTTAATAGTATCAAATATTATTCATACATAATAAACTTTATTTATCTAAATTTTGCACCTTATTCCACTTTACTCTTCGAAATTCGATTTGGTTTTGGGCCCTATTAAATTGGCTGAACTAACAAAAATGGGTGCGGGAGAGATGTGATATTTCTATGAATTGAAAGTTTAAGAGAGCTCAAAACTAGAAATGTCAAACTATAAAGTGAAACAGGACTTATAATGTGCAGTTGCTAAATTTTATTCTATTATTTTCGGATGAAAGCAAAGGAGGTCATGTGACTCGTGTTATTTTGATTTAAACAATCATTTTGTTACTGGCTTGTTGTACTGTATATGAGCGATAACATGGCAAAATTGTTGGATATAAGTGTTTTTTTTTTTTCTGTCAGATCAATGTCCCGTATTCAATGAGAATGACTTATCAACACCACCAGGACGCTATCGTGGTATATTGAGCAAATAGCATGACATCCCACGTTTATGTTTTTTGCATAACTTCACATGGCTGATTTAAAACACCATTATGTTTCATGTAAGTCATTGTATTTAGTTTCAACCTCATTACAACCAGTTGTACACAACTTTCTGCACAATTTAGGGTCATTATACTCTACTCTTGTTTGGAATCGGATACCATGTACTTGGCCCTTGGACGTACGTTATATAGATATTTCAGGGTCGATGTATACTACTCATATAAATATAATCAAGCTTGAAAAGGAAGGGGAAGATAAGCAAAACAACAGACAATTGCAATAATTAAGGAGACCTACAAACCTGGTTACTACTGTTTCGACGGACCATCACCGAATAGCTGCTAGTGGACTTGGTAAGGTGGCTCTTCCTAGCCCAAAAAGCTACCAAAATTCACATGCAAATGTATATTATTTTAATCTGTGATGATTATCGTGTTAATTATATCTTCAGAAAACAATATCCTAGTCGATGGAGAAGTGCGACTTTATCTGCCTTTGAAATTTGTATGCGGTGGGAGGAGCTTCTGACTTCTGAGGCAAGTAGTTAAAAGATCTGCACGATAAACTAGTGGTTCCAAATGACATCCCACTACACTTGCTGGGTCCTTTTCCTGCTCTAGTAAAATCATGAAAGGTTCTAGATACTTTTTTTTTGGCCAAAATACTCGAGCCATTTGCAAATGGATTTGGCCTCTTAATTTGTTGATTGCGGCTAGCATTGATTCAATATTCTAGGGTTTTATTTTTGGGCACTCAATTATAGCTAATATATGTGACGAGTGGTATATTGTTCTAATGATTATAGTCTTTATCTTCAATCTACTGTATTCTAAGTTCAAACATTTTTTTCTCTCTCTTTTAATGTAGAATATTGCTTGCATTAAGAAAATGCTTCATTTTATAAAAACTTCATGCTTGCTTGTACCTATAGGTGGTTAAATTAGATTGTAATGTCATGGTCGATCATTTGTTAAGAGAATGAATCCAAGAAGTATAAATAATCATGAGCCTTTTTTTGGATTCCATTTATAACGTGGGTGACGTCATACTGTCTCAGGCGAGGAATTAGGCAATTTTGGCTCGATTGAATAGTCGAGTTTTCTCCTTTTTACTGTAGCGTGACCGATTGGGCATGGGCTAGAGCTCATTTTGTTACTTTTGATGGATTGAATCACCCAATACCCCTAGCAATTGGGAGAGGTGGACTTGCTATTATAGTAGATGGGAAAGAGATTATGAGCCTTTATTCCATGTGGTTTATAGTACCTCTTATGCTTTGGTTTGGAGGGCACACATAAGATGCAACCACCATTACTTTCCATTGTCTTATTTTTGTTGTTATTTATTTTGGTTGGTGTATTTTATAAAAGATAATGCTTGTGTTTCTCTATGGAGAATTTAATTGTCCCCCCTATGATTAACTAATATTTATCGTCCAAACATCTTAATCAGAACTGTTCGTTCTCCTTATCATCATTTAAAGATTATATACGCTTAGAAATTATTCAATTAGCAGACATTTTACCCACTCATATGCATAAAATGAATGGATGGTTCATCACGCGAATGACAATTGTTACCAAAATCGTTAATTGGTTTAACACGGATGGTTGACTAAACAATCTCCAAATTGAATGATTTTTTGTAGACCTGATCTTTAGATGATTATAAAGATAATGAACATTTATGATTTGATGTTATGATGTTCGAATGATAAAAGTGTTAATCGCAAGTGAGAGATAAGTAAGTCCCCAAATGCAGGGGAACACAAGCATTGTCCTTTTATGTATATCCCTTGTCTATCGGTTCTAGAAGCCATGAGTGATCTCCTCATTCTGGCAATGTCACCTAAATTAACAACATTACATCTTGTTGGGGTTATTAAAGAGAAAGAATAAAGGATTCTCTTTACAACTGCTTTTGGATGGTTTATGCTTAAAAACTTAAACATTCATACATTTTCAATGTTCAATGTACGAAATTAATATATAAGTTGTTATTATTAACTCTGAATTAGAGTTTAGTTTCAATTGGAAAACATTAATTTTATAGGAATGGTGGACAGATTAAGAGAATATAGAGGGAAAAGGTGGTAAAAATAGACATTAAATTTTTAGGAAAACTAATGAAAATGGCTTGAAAACTTTGAGTTTTAATGATAAGGACAAAATAAAGGGTAAAGTGAATAGTACCAGGTTTGACTTTTTAGTGTAAAAATGTGGTTTTTCGTTAAAGTGAACAGTACCGTGGGCTTTTCGTTAAAACTCCCTAAATTTTTTTGAGCATAATGCTATATTTTATACTAGGGGAAGGGGGAGTTTGGCTAAGCCACACAATAGGCAACCTAATTTGGTATCGAATTCGCCGTCCACGAGATTAGAAACTAAGACCTCTCACTTATAAGTAAAGAGGAATATCATCAGACCATAGTACTGAGTAACAAAATAAACATTAAATTTAAAACTTGTTAATTTCAAAATCATGGAAGGTCTGTTTAGGTTTACTTTTCTACATCCTTTTGTTTTTCTTAAATAAATAATCTGCTTCCGCACCAAAGAACTATTTTAGTTATGTGACAAAGTATTAGGTTTAGGTGACTAAGACAGATGCTAACACAATCGTAAACAAACTAGTCGAAACTCGAGATTGATCTAATTAATAAAATTTTATTTACAAAAGAAATTTCAAACTCTCTGATAACGATTTAATAATAACACATGACGTTACATTATTTGACATAAATAAATACAATTTACAATGAATACAATTTGATTCGATAATAATGAAACAAAACACATCACTAGATGCGTAACACATTTCAACTTTGTAGTAAAAGTAAAGGAAAAAGACCAATCTGCTAATCTAAAGAGGACACAAATGACCAATAAAACTCATCCACTACCATTTATTTTCAATTTATGACCACCAAAAATAAAGTGAAAATTACGATTATTATGTTTGAGGAGTCAGCATCAATCCCAGCCAAACTGGATAACCATTTTCTTAGCTTAACCAAACACCATATTTAACCCTAGTTATAGCTCTGGCCTGGCCCAACCCACGTCCGCATCCAAACACCCCTCAAACTCCCTCAACATATAAAGCCAAACCACCCCCACTCCTCTCCCTCTCTCCTCAACCAAATTCCACAACGCATACCAAAACGCACCGTATCATGCTTTCTGCCTCGTCCTCCACCGCATTCCTCGCCGCTCCAATTCCCTCCGCCACAGCCTCTCCTAAAACGTCGACACGTGTACGATTTCAGCCGATTCGCGCCTTCGCCACCGGCTCCGCTTACGCTTTGCCTGAGGCCGAGACGGCGTCGTATCTCCGCCCTCAAACAATGACCTCGCTGTACGAAATCCTCGGCATCCCAGCCGTCGCTACGTGTGAGGAGATTAAATCGGCGTATCGGAGACTGGCTCGGGTTTGCCACCCCGACGTGGCGGCGATCGAGCGCAAGGACACGTCGGCCGACGAGTTCATGAAGATTCACGCTGCCTACTCCACACTGTCGGATCCCGACAAACGCGCCGATTACGACCGGCAATTTATGCGGCGGAGCCGGCCGTTGTCGTCGGCGTCAAGATATTCCGGGTACTACACTCGCCGGAACTGGGAGACCGACCAGTGCTGGTAGTGAGTTGACTCTCCTGCTGACGGAACGATTCCGAAATTAAAGCAACTAATCCGCGAGATCATCGGTAATTTTGTAAATATACGAAGGGTGGCATAGCGCAATCAGAGGCGTTGATTATTTTGATCATGATGATCTGGCCGTCCGTCTATCGGGCACGAAAACAAGAAAAAAGAAGTCGCGCCAAAATTCTGGGATGTGAAAAGAGTTGAAAATGTTGTTTTGTGTAGATAATTACTATAATTAGGGATGCAACATTTTCAATATTAGTAAAGTTGTGTTCTTGTCTTGGATTAGTATGACATAAGTAGAGTATTTATGGTGATTTACATGTAGAGATTGAAGCTCAGTATTTTGATGGGTAATCAATTTTTAATATTCTATTGGTATTGATGATTTTAAGTTTTTAAGTGTTTGTTGGTAATGTGAAATTAACTCAATCTTTAACTTTGTTCAAGAAGGTCTTAACTTGCATTTTATTTACGCATATTGAGATTATCATTTCATTTTTATGTCATGGATTGTGTCATAAGCAGTGGCGAAGCTAGGAAATGTTGAGGGGAGGGGAAAAATTTAAAAGGTAAAACATTCCAAAAAAATGTAGTCAACCTTTTAGATAGTAGACAATATTAATATCATTCATAATTTATTAGTACAAACAAATTACATGAAAACGTTGCATAATAGGCTCATTATTAGTAAAAACAAAAACATATCTCTTAATGTAAACAACCAAACTATCATTCAACCATTGATCTCCCATTTTGTTACACAATAGTGTTTTGACAATATTCATAGCAAAAAAGGGATCTCCACCCAAACTAATGTAAGAAGCTTATATACTAACTTGTAGTTTTCACACCTCCTAGTCTTCACCAATTCCTTTGAAAAATCACTAATTTCTTTCAATAATGGAAACTCACTATGCATCTTCAAATCATGAATATAACTATCAAGTTGAATTAGAATTATGAGGTCCACATGATTAAAATCTTAAGGATAAAGTTGGGAGAAATGATCTACTTTTTGTTGGTCAAAAGATGCAAAATTATTCACCGAACTCAAATATGTCATACAAAAGAAGCAAGTTGATATTTACCTCATTGAAGCGATCATTCAATTCTTTAAGTTGCATATAAAGAAAAATAGAGGTCCACACAATAGTAATTGAAGTTCATGAGTCTTGGAGCTTCATGCTTTAATTTTCCAAGTACGAAATGCAAGTCAAGTTAGGAACATTAATATTATTTTTCTCACAAAACTTTTGTTCATCAGGAAACAAGTCCTCAAAATCCTTATCTCTCAAGGATTAAAAGAAAAAAAGATGAAATAACTTTAAATTCTGAAAATAATAACAATAATTAAAAAGGAACAATAACAAACATCAACCTATTTGTGCTCTTCAATCTAAACAAATGAGATAAAGGGTAGAGAATTGAAATGGTGGGCTTGTATCTTTGGGCAATAATGTTTAATCAACTAAATGGTAGTGAGGTTAGAAAGGAGCCCATATCAATAAATTAAAAAAATAAGGAAGAAACTAAAAAGAACCCACAATCCACACCGTTTCATTAAAGGGAACACTGGAACAAAGCTTTATAAACAATAGCATATGACAATGTTGTTTGGTATTTAAACATCATTAGGTCGTCTTCTTCCTTGAAAACATTAAAACCCAGTAGAGCATTGCAGCGCACCAGCCCAAATACCAGCAGGTTTAGAAGATTGGAGGGGCAGAATCCTACTCTTAGTGGAGATTTCTGACAACCGGAGGGGCGGTCGCCCCTCATTGCGCCTCTGTAGCTTCGCCACTGGTCATAAGTTTAAATATTTTTTCTTCTTTCTTATAACACCAACAATTACGAAGGTTGCCAACTTGCCAAAATCATTTCTTCAATGACCTATTCATTGATTTAGAGATAATTTGCACACAAGTATAAAGGGTAATTCCCTAAATGGCTATCACAAGTGGCACCAGCACAAGCACCAACGTTACAAATCTATCACAAAAAGGGTAGACGTAACAGATCTAAACCGACGCATACGTAATGTCATCACTAAAAGTGAGATCACATCAAGCAACGATGCCACATAACCCGTTAATTGCGGTACATACATTACCTGCTAGTTGATGTGCTCCCTCACACATAAGCTTCTCTCTCATTCCCATAAACAACCAACCTTAGATTTGCAACAACTATGGATGTTAGCCCTTTGCTCCAGCTTGGGGGTGATGGCCGCATTTCTCTTCCCTCCTCCTAAACTATCTTTGCCCCTTCACCCACTCTTAGTTGTTTTTCTCTGCCTTAGGTCATCTCTGACCGAAGAGTCCAGAGGGCCGAAAATAGCCATAAAACTGTCTCCAACCGAGGGCCATGCCAAAGGGCTCATGGGCCCCACTAAACAAAAAAGGGCCAAAAGGGCTAACCAACAGGCCCAAACTAGCCAGCCAGTCGGCCCCAGGCGGGGCTGAAATTCAAATTTGCAACGGCTAGTTGCTGACGTCAGCTAGCCGTTATTTAAAAAAAAAATTCAAAATTTGTTTTAAAAATTGTAAAAATTGTAAAAATTCTTTTGTTTTTCCCTATAAATTCCTAAACCATTAAACATTACATAACATTAAGTAACATGAAACAACATTAAACAATATTAAACAACATTAAATAACATAAAAATTATACAACATAAAAATAAAACATTTAACAACATGAAACTTAAACAACATTTTTAAAAACATTTAACAACATAAAACTTAAAACACCTATTTCATGCTTCTTTTGGCCCAAAGATGTGTAACAAAATCCTATTGTAGGTACTTGTTTGTGGTATGGGAACGTATCATTCTATAGCACCTCATGTACTCATTTATAGAGATACAACCAGTTCTTGGATTGAAAGGTAAATTAGGCCCATCATATATTTTTGCACGAGCCCTTCTTGACCTATTTAGATCCTCTTGGTCGTTATCGGACTCTCCATCAATATACCCATCTCACTCATCCTTTTCAATCATGTTGTGTAATATGATGCAAGACATCATGATGGAGTCCAAATTTTCTCGACTTCAATCTCTTGTCGGTTCGCTGATAATCTTCCACCTAGCTTGTAGAATACTGAAAGCTCTCTCAACATCTTTCCAGTATGACTCTTGGTGTAAGGTAAACAACTTTTCGGCGTCATTCGCAGGGTTTGGAATTGCTTAGACAAATGTCACCCACTTTAGGTAAATGCTATATGCCAAGTAATACCCCATATTGTACTGACGATTGTTAATGTCGTTGTCAAGTTGAGGTGCTTTACCTTCCGTCACGGTGTTGAAGATGGGTGAACGCCCAAGAATTATAATGTCATTTCGGGATCCAAGGACTCCAAAGAAAGCATGTTAGATCTATGTGTCATATAAGGAAACCGCCTTTAACACAATAGTTGGCTTCCTCGACCTTCTGCAGAAGCTTTGCCATCTGGTGGGACAGTTATTCCAATCCCAATGCATGCAGTCTAATGACCCTATCATGCTCGGAAACCCACGGTCTTCAGCTTTGTGAATTAGCCGATCCAGATCTTCTTGAGTTGGCTCGCAGAGGTACTTATCTTTGTAAAGCTGAACAATTATGTCATAGAATTTAGCAAGGGTATTAAGGCATGTATACTCAAACATACCATAGGTTTCATCCACCGAATCAATTGGGGAGTCATAGGCCATCATTCAAAATGCACAATAACCTTCTGATGAGATGAGAAACCAGGACGGCCTACTCTGTCCCGCTTCTGTCGAAAGTATAGATTAACCTGCTGGACATCACAAAGTAAATGCTTGAAGACATGACGCATCATCCGAAAGTGACGTCTGAAATCTTCTTCTATGTACACCGAGTTGGGGTTAAAGTAGTTATGCATCATATTGGCATGCATCATATTGGCATGCGTCATCGCTCTGTTTTATGGTTTGTAAAAGTGACCAGCAACAGAGCCATCCCATTGAGGTTGTTCCTGAGTTGGTTGACACACCATGGTTGCAGCCATGAATACTACTTTGTTTTGTGTGTTGCGCCATGCTTTATCTTCTTCATCAGACTCCTCATCTTCTCATCTCATATGCGCCCATTTTTCCTATTTGGAATTGGATAAGGACCCTCAGTTGGAATCCGAAGAGGATCCAAAATTGGAATTCATTGCAAACATAAATTGAAATAGATTGAATTTAAAGGTGTGTGAATTATAACCCAATATCCACCCTATTTATAGCAAAAAAAAATTCAAATCCAACGGCTAGCTGATGTCACTTAGCCGTTGGATTTGAATGTAAGTTGTAGTTTTTAAATAATAAATTATGTTTGGCCCTCGGTTGAAGACGGTGTTTTGTGACATGGCTAAAATGAGCCCTATGGCCATTTGGCCCTTGGTTGGAGATGGCAAGAAATATGGCCTTGCACTATTCGTTAAAATATTAATTTCTTGGAATGCAAGATGGCTAAAACGAGCCATCTTGCCAGCCTTTGGTTGGAGATGACCTTACCTGGTCAAATCAGTGACGACTCTGCTTGCTCGGCTAGCGATTGCTATAGGTCTCTCTGAATGCGATAAAGTCTTCGTGGTCTTGGCTAGGGTTTCCTAATCCTCTATGTGGAGATTTGATATTTTATATCACCATAAAAAATCGTGAATGTCAATTTATCTTTTGATGACTAGACTTAATAATGGCCCCTAGGAGAAGAAGTACTTCGGTAGAAAAATCAAATTGGTATTGTTGTGAGAATGAGGGTGGGACCAAACTTTGGTGTTTGAAGTCCGCATGGACACATAGTTCTGATGTCGAACCTCATAATTTCTTCATTAGAAGGTGTTAGCCGTCTATTTTAGACCCATACTTCGCCACCAATTACTTGATGCCATGTCTTTGTTTAGTCCAACTAAGCATTGGTGGCCTTTAAGGGAAGGAAGATTGGAGATTGTGATATTGTGAAGTCGCTATCATTGAAAAATGTACAAAATTGGTTGTCCACTATAGTTGTTGTTTTGTATAAGTCGGCCATTACAAGTTAAGAACCCTAAGGAAAAATGAAAAGTTGGATGTGGAATCTCGCATGCAATTGACTGATTGAGCAGTGCTAGTAGACAATAACTTCTTCTGTTTTCAATTGTATTTTATTGGTTGATATCACAAAAACTCATATTTGGATTCCAAAGGGATCCAAATGGTGGGGATCTTAGGAATCCTCATATCTTAACCATTCATTGTACATCATGTGGTCAGAAATTATTTGAATTTTTTATTTAAAATTAAACACAAATAATACCTGACGAAAACTGCCTGTACGATATACGATGAATGACTAGGATGTGAGGATCCCTAGGATCCCCACAAAAAGGATTCGAAGATAATCCTCATCCCAAAAACTCAACCATATAATAACGACTTTGAATTTTTAATGCTTTTTTAATATAAAGAAGATATTATAAAAAAAATATCAAAGAGAAAACACTATAATTTTTTTGTAACAAAGAATGAAGAATTGAACACGAGAACTTCTTAGCAATTCAGAAGGAATAATGCTAGGGAGACCAAAATTTTCAACCGAATTTGCAAACCAAATGATTTGTTACCAATAGAAAATAAACACGTTAATTAACACTAAAGTAATAATCTAATCATCAACTTTCACATTATTTTGTTTATACAATTTGATTTAGAAACTCAATCTCCCTATCATTACCTAGTCAAAAGTATCAAATATACTTGTACATATAACACCTTTTCATAAAAGTAAATAATATTACATATATTACCGTGTATGTATGTATTACTCAAACCGAATCTCAAATTTTGTACATGAGAGCAGCTACGGAGATTTTTCAGTGTGATCCAAATATGGGTTAGTATACCACGTGTTACTATAGAGATGGTGAAATATGTGTGTTAAAAAATTAATAACTTAAAAAATAAAATTTCCCACCATTTATATAAAAACACGTGGTGTACCACCCGTGTTCATATCACAATGACAAATTTCTCCATAAATAAAAATCTTTCCTATGAGAGATTTGAACATTTTCTAGTTTTACCAAGTCAAATTATTGCTTTCCTTCTTCATGATAACTTAATAAGAACATACTTGGCTCCTTATTTAGGGCTAACTTGGAGTTCTTGTATTTTGTTTTTCAAAAATGTTTGTGTTGTGTTGTAAGAATAAATAAATGTGAAAAAACAGGTAAGTGTTCGGTAAAATATAGCACTAAAAGTAATTTTAGCAAAAAATGATGGGGTAGGATTGTCAACATGAAAGTTCCATTATTGGGACGGTTCATTTGTCCCCAATGAAAAAAGTGCGTTTTGAGAAGTATGTGTAGAGCCGATACTGCTTTCTGCTGTTTCAGACCTACAATTTTAAATAAAAAGCACTTATTTTTTCATTTATCAAACACAATTAAGGTCTAACGTTAAAATAAAATAAAAAAATTTTATATATATATATATATATATATATATATATAACTATTTTTAAAAAAATTTAAACAACTCAAAAACAAGCTCTTAAAAAGTGACAAATTACCGTTTGACTTTGATGTGCACATAAAAGCTTTACTTTTCACAATTCTAATATACTAGCATGCATAAGATATTTTTTGAAATACGGCGTACTACGCTTGACTTACACGTTTTAAATATATTTAAATGCGTAAATTAACAAAAGAAAAGTCAAATATTTGAAGTAAATGAATAATCTTAGAACATGCTAGAAGAAATCTCTTATAAACCAATTAAAGCAGCTGAATTCACATAATAAAATTAGTCTCTATAGAATTTACATTAAGAATAGAGAAAATAATATTTAATAAACAATTGATTGACTCACATTATTGTTAGCCCATTGTGAGGTTAAGCCCACCCCCCTCCCCCTTAGTGTAGAAAATATTGTTTGTTAAAAAAAAATCATTTGACAAGTAATTTAATCACATTGTTATCTCCGTGCGAAATACTTTTTTTTTATAATCGGCATTACACGCCTCTTAAGATGTTTTGAACGTGTTTAAAAATAGAGAAAATAATATTTAATAAACAACTGATTGAATCACATTATTGCTAGCCTATTGTGAGGCTAAGCTCACCGCCTCCCTCTTAGTGTAGATAATATCGTTTGTTAAAATAAATTAAAAAACAATCATTTGACAACTAATTTAACCACATTATTATTCGCATGCGAAAGACTTTTTTTTATAACCGGCATTACACACCTCTTAAGATGTTTTGAACGTGTTTAAAATAGAGAAAATAATATTTAATAAACAACTGATTGAATCACATTATTACTAGTTCATTATGAGGCTAAACCCACCCCCCTCTCCCTTAGTGTAGATAATACTGTTTGTTAAAATAAAAAAAAAATCACTTGACAACTAATTTAATCACATTATTATTCACGTGCGAATAGCCTTTTTCATAACCGGCATTACAGACCTCTTAAGATGTTTTGAACGTGTTTAAAAAAAGAGAAATTGAATCACATTATTGTTAGCCTGTTGTGAGGCACTAATAAAAAAAATAAAAAATAAAAAGCACAAAAAAATTAATTATTTAAAAAATACTATTAAAATGATGAAAATGCCCTTACTTTATTTGATACATTATTTTGGAATGCCTTTGAAGTTTTTTGTCTTGGGGGCATTGCTGTCCAAATATTTTTGTTGAAGCTTAGTGACACTAAAATTACTATTTACTTTTCTATTGGCTTTATATATAGATAGATAGATGAGATATTGTAATTTACATGTAAGAAAGAATCGTTCTGGGTATATGACCGGTTGGAATGAGAATAAAAGTATTAGGACAAATAATGAGACTTGAAGAGGGGGCAGAAGTGAACTTCATGCCGCAAAACATGGGGATTAACACATGATGACGCGATTACTTAGCATACTTAATTCAGGTGACGTCTAAATCATGACCTGGCAGCAGCTAATCATTTTTCTGAAAACTCATGCAACTCATCAAGAAAAGCAAGCAACGGAGGAAATAAAATATGACTTTATAAGAATATATGCCTACTCATTAGTTGCTGAAATTACTTATTATTGTTATCGTTGATAAATTCCAAAAACAATTAAGGAAGGTTTATCTGTTATTTCTTTTGCTATATTTCGCCACTCAATGCACATTCCGAGTGATTAGATTTAGTTATAAGTTATAACTATTTAGTTGATTGTCGAGTTTAGTAACATGAATTTATGAGTAAACAGCGTATTAAAGTGATTGATTGGTGATTGAGCTTAAGCTAATTGGGTATCGGGGTGTTTGAATACGTTCACTGCAATTTAGTGTGTAAAGTCAAATTTATCGATCATTTATCCACGTCGAAAACGTTGATCTGCATGGAGTGAATTACTTTAAACTTTACATAAATCATTACCCGTGCTAATTGGCGTTGCAAAAAATAAATTTGTGTAATTGATTGCAAGAGGTTTCAGTTTCACTATCAATGGAGTGTGAACTGTGTGATGCTTAGTCCAAATGGATGTCTGTAAACTCTTCAGGCCTTTTCTTATAAGGTATGACTTTAATTTGGTTGTCTCATAAAATACTTCTTGTTATTAATTATATTTGAACTCAAGACACCGGCGCACTGATTAATTTGCAATTAGTGATCCAATTTGTGTAGATTCCTTTTACATTAAAAGTGTTCAATGTTCATCCATACAAAACAAAGATGTTCCCTTTGAGTTAGCTTATGTGACGAATCACGATAATTAGGATTAAAATAGGTTATATTTTTCAATCCATCAAATGTTTGTAAATTTACTAGATTTCAAGCCTCTTTGAAAGTGCTTCAGATGAATATTATTCTCATTGGCGTATTTAACTATATATTTTGGAGAAACTACAAGATAGATATGTCAATTAGAAACAGTGAAAAATCTAAAGAGACCAGAAGAATCATAGAAACCATATCTTATAAATCTCCAAGAGATGTTGTAAAACAACCAAAACTCTATTTCAAAGAGTCAAATTCAAAAAAGTCATCTCCAAGAGATGCCGTAAAAGAGTCTCTGTTATAGCAAAATGGACAATCACTCTTTAATTTAGAAAGCAATTTTTCACTTACTAAATATTAAAAAATAAATAAAACTAATGTTGTTTTAGAAAATGAGTAGATCGGGTTTGAATTGTTAATAATAAAGTATTCAAAGTTTGTTAAATAAAGAGTGTTGTTAGAGATAAAAAGTTAAACTTATTGTAGGCCTAGTTTACTGAATTGTATTTGGGACTAGAGAGGGAGAAGGCCGGCGGCAAGAGAGAGATGTAATTCTGAGGTGTGTGGTGTATTACGCCATTGTGCCTTTATTTATAGTAGTAGAATAGGTTAAATCCTTACCCTAATAGGATTACAACTCTCATATGATAATATTTAATCCTATGGAATATTCCAAGATATCCCTAGATACACTAGGATTTACAAAATCACATTCCTAATCTAATAGGACTGCAACACTCCCCCTTGAGTGTGTAAATACTAAAAAAAACTTCGCATCAGGTCTTCAGCAGTTGAGGTAGAACAGTTGATGAAGTCATGGGCACAACGGGTGAATGTGAGTATCAAATTTAAAGAAAGTATGCATTGGTAGTAAAATTCATAAAACCTGGCTAAGGTAAAACCTAAGATAGGTAAAAACCCATAGACTAAAGAGAAAAAGTGAAAAGTATGCATAATGTCTAAAACAATCGTCAAACAGGACGAAAGTAGTGAACTCAATAGAGTATGATCATCCCAGAATGGGTGATTCATTAAAACCTCGTTAGATAGCAAAAACCCAGTAGGAAAAATGCTCCTAATCGTAGGAAAAATAGTACATTAAGATCAAGTGAGTATGCTTCTGGATACTTACCCTGAGTTAGACATAACTTCCAAATAAGAGAACTACAAGAAATTCAACTTAGATAATTTACGCATAACGATTCCTTGGACGAGCTTCTAAAATGTAGACTTAGACTTAAGTAATGACTTGGTGAAGAGATCGGCTAGGTTATCCTGGGAACGGATTTGCTTGACTTCAATGTATGATGATGTTGTTACTGGTAAAAGTAAAAGAACTTCGGCGTTATATGCTTGGTGTTGTCTTCCTTGATGTATCCCTTCTTTAAATGCTCGATACATCCTACATTGTCTTCAAAGATCATCATAGGAAGGTCAACAACGGAAGTAAGACCACCAGTGCTTTGAATGTGTTCCATGATTGCTCTCAACTAAAAGCACTCAAGTGAGGCTTCATGCAAGGCGAGAATCTCAACATGATTCAAAGAAGTTGCAACCAGCGTTTGCTTAGTAAACGTCCAAGATATTGCGGTGTCTCCAACGGTAAAGATATAACTCATTTGAGAATGTGCCATATGTGGGTCAGACAAATAACCAACAAGGCTATAATTAACTCAAGGACCGAGGGGGGTGGCGGTTCCTCTCGAGGATTCATGAGTGTAGAACAAGCCCAAATTCCTTGTACCCTTCAGGTAACGGAAAATGTCTTTAACACCATTCCAATGTCTACGTGTAGGCGTGTTGTTATATCTAGCCAAAAGACTAACGGTGAAGGAGATGTCGGGTTTAATGCATTGAGCCAAGTACAATAAAGCACCAATTGCACTTAGGTATGGAACTTCAGACTCCAAAATCTCTTCCTCGCTCATTGGGACGGAAGGAATCTCGTTTAGCGTCTAGAGTCCGAACGACGATAGAAGTACTTGAAGGCTTCACTTTATCCTCATTAAAATGTCATAAGACCTTCTGGGTGTAGTTTGATTGATGTACTAGGATTTTATCCGAACAATGCTAGATCTCTAAGCCGAGACAATATCAAGTTTTCCTAAGATGTTTCATCTCAAATTCCGATTTCAAGTGAACGGCAATTTTCTCAAGCTTTGCGGGAGTTCTGATGAGGTTCATGTCATCGACATAAACTGCAATTATCGCAAATCCAAAATGTGACTTCTTAATGAACAGGCATGGGCATAGTTCGTTGTTCACAAAACCCTGACTTGTTAAATATTCACTCAAACGATTATACTACATCCACTTGGATTGTCTCAATCCGTAGAGTGATTTCCTCAATCTAATTGAAAGGGTGTTCCATGATTTAAAATTATTTGAACCAGTCAATGGAAGTCCTTCTGAAACTTTCATGTAGATTTCCATATCTAGATCCCCATAGAGATACGGAGTTACCACTTTCATAAGTTGCATATTCATTTTTTCATAAACTGTTAAACTAATAAGGCAGCATAACATTATAATGTCCATCACGGGGGAATACGCATCTTCGTGATCAATCCCAGGGCATTGAGAGAAGCCTTGCGCTATGAGGCATGCTTTGTATCACATTATTTCATTCTTCTTATTACACTTCCTCACGAAACCCATTTGTAGCCCACATGCTTCATATGTGGTAGAGTAGGAGTTACGGCTCAAACACCTTGCATTTTGCAAACGAATCGAGTTCAACCTGGATTGCTTGTTTCCAGTTTAACAAATCGGTTCTATGTAGACATTCATCAATGGAATTTGGTTCAATGTCATCGAAAAGCATGATGTCGGTAGCAACTGCATACGCGAATGCATCATCAACAATCATCTCATTCTGATTCCAAACCTCATCCAATATTGCATAATGGACTGAAATCTCACGATTCTTGGGAGGCCGGTTTATCTCGTCTAAGACATCACCGTAATATAGAATAACCTCATGCATTGGATCAAATGAGTAAGCGGTGGTCGGATTCAAACTAGGGTCACTAGTTTGTGTTGTTTTCCTCTTTTGGATTATGAATCCTTTGAATTAGGGGGTCTCCCACCCTCGAGGACGGTCCGGCCTTTCGAGGTGGTGTTACGACATATATTAACTATGTACATCCTTGTAGATGCATTTGCAGCGGGTATAAGTGATCTTGTCACCTTTGCTAGATCAATAAAAGTATCCGACATGCTTTGAGCAATACTCTGAAGATCTAGAACACGTCGCACTTCAGTTTTAGACTAGGCAATGCGAGGATCTAAATGAGACAAAGTGGGAGTAATCCACGACAATTATAGAAACGTTAGTGATCTTATCTGCCCCTAACGATAGGAAAATTATCTCATTGAAGTGATAATCCGCAAAACGTGAGGTAAAGAGATCTCTTGTCAAGGGCTCTAAGTAGCGAATAATTGATGGCTAATCATAATCGACATTGATTCTCATTCTTCTATGAGGATCCATTTTGGTACATAGTGGCGGCGTTATTGGCACATAGATTGCGCACCCAAACACACGTAAATGCAAGACGTCAGGCTCGTATCCAATAACCAACTGTATCGATAAATAAGGTTGGGTAGCGGTAAGCCTTAGGCAGACCAACATAGATGCATGCAATATTGCATGGCCCCAGATGAATACCGGTAATTCGATTCACATAACCAAAGTTTGAGCTATTGTTTGAAGGCACTTTATGAAAGCTTCTGCTAGACCGTTTTACGCGTGAACATGGGGTACAAGATGTTCATCTTCAATCCCAATTGACATGCAATAATCGTCAAAAGTCTATGACGTAAACTCTCTAGCATTATCTAGTTGAATTGACTTAATTAGATAATCAAGGTGATGAGCCCTAAGCTTAACGATTTGAGCTAGGAGTTTCGTAAATGCAACATTGCGTGTGGACAATAAGTAGACATGTGACCAACGTGTTGATGTGTCAACTAACACTAAAAAGTATTTAAATAGTTTGCATGTTAGTTGGATAAGTCCACAAATATCCCTTGAATCCTCTGAAGAAACTTAGGGGGTCGTGAATAATCTTTGTAGCTAAAGGTTGAACATTCAATTTCCCCAGGAAGCATGCTTTGCATGGTAGATGGTCGAGATAAGATTTTAGGTGATGCTCGTTTGATATTTTAAGGATGTAGTGCATCATATCTCGTTTGGGATGTCTCATACAATCACGAAGGGAATGATACTTGGCAATAGCCTTAGGGGTAACTCGGCGTATGCGTGACCAATAATCCTTTGATCCACAGAGGTAGCATATGTCCAATTCAGTGGAAGCTAATTGAACAGTAGTTTTTCCCTTGTTCTTGAAGTTTGGAACCTTAGAGGCAAGGGGTTGGCATTTCTGGGTCAAATTTCCTCCATTGGGTGGGCCTCTGCTTCATTAACCTTAGGCCCGTGGTGGGGCTTGCCACCCATTTCCACGCTCACGACGGGGTTTTCGTCGGTTGTGGCTACTAGAATTTGTCACATACAGTTCAAGCGGAGAGTTCGAGCCAGTAGGTCGAGCTTGATGATTCTTCATCAAAAGCTAGTTCTGCTTATCAGTAAGAAGTAAAACAGAGATCAAATCTAAAAAATTGGTGAACTTATGTGCCCAATATTGTTGCTGCATGACAATATTGGTGGCATTGAAGGTCGAATAGGTTAACTCCAGGAGATCCTTTAAGGTTAAGTCCTCTTCACATAACTTAAGTGGTGATCAGATTCTACAAAATTCAGAGTTGTATTCATTCACAGACTTAAAGTCTTGGAAGCGTAAATGCTGCCAGTCGTGTTTGGCTTCAGGCAAGTAAATGTTTTTCTGGTGATCGAAGCAATCGGCCAGAGCAACCCAGAGGGTGTGAGGGTCCTCTTCAGTGAGGTACTCGGCCTGTAATGCATCATGGATGTGTCTTCGAATGAAGATCATAGCAGTAACTTTCTAAGCTTCGTTGACTAGGTCATCGATAGATTCCTCAATAGTGGCTCGAAAACTCTTTACAGTAAGATGGAGCTTCACGTCTTGAACCCACTTTAGGTAGTTTCTGCCAGATACTTCCAAAGCAGTGAAATTGAGCTTGTTCGAGTTTGACATGTCCCTAAAACAAAGGGTACAACAAAAACATGGTTAGTCATATGGAAAGCCATAGACATACGTTATAGAACATTCAAATTCTATAGACATGTATTGGTTTAATTTAAGTATGAAAGCTACAGGTTTCATGTGGTAAGTTTTGAAGGAAAACTTCAAGTTTCAAAAATGCTAAATTCGAAACTACATGTTCGATTTAGTTATAAAAGTCTAGTTCATTATAAGGGTACTTGCAAGAATACATAATACAATATACAACTAAGTGTAGTGAATTTGTGGATTGTTTCAAGAACCCAAGTGTGAGTGTGTCGGGACGACGAAAGATAGTTAATGGTTCAAAGAAAAGAAATAATTTATTAAATCGTTAATTGACTAAAAGTGAGCTTCAGGCCAATAATTTTGGATTAATTGTCCGATTAATGGACTGTTGGTCAATTTAATTAATGGGAACTTTAACGAAAAGCACCCGGTACTGTTCACTTTAACGAAAAACCACATTTTTACACTAAAAAGTCAATCCTGGTACTATTCATTTTACTCTTTATTTTGTCCTTATCATTAAAACTCAAAACTTTCAAGCCCTTTTCATTAGTTTTCCTTTTAATTCAATAGATCATAACCATCTGAGTTT
Organism: Malus sylvestris; assembly: GCF_916048215.2. Taxonomy (NCBI): domain Eukaryota; kingdom Viridiplantae; phylum Streptophyta; class Magnoliopsida; order Rosales; family Rosaceae; genus Malus; species Malus sylvestris. The sequence goes on along the minus strand of NC_062274.1, from coordinate 19,966,194 downwards.
GATCGTGGTAGCAAAATAATAACATTCAGGTTAATATTAGCGGGAATGCTAAAAAAATAGCATTGGATTAAAAAAATCATAGCCCAATATTAGTGGGTTGGTTGTCATGTACGAGGCAAGACCCTAAAGGGGTTTAATGGGCTACGGGTCGGTTGAAAAAGCAACCCAATCATGTCTGCAGGCCACATGTCTGTTATGGGAAGGAACCCAATAGCCCAAGCTGCTGGTTTTAGGCCAAAATGGCAAGGGGAGACACGGGCCCAGCACATGTGCTTGCCTGGGGTATGCGCACGAAGCTCGCCGCGGGCTGGTTTCAATTTTGGGTTATGGGAAACAAGCCTAGCCATTTGGGTTGGCTTGGCTTTGGTGGTCGCAGGCCGTGATAGGTGGCAAAGACCAATAAGTCGAGGCTTGCTGCAGGCGAGCTGAAGCTTGGACAAAGCCCAACAAGCATAAGACTTGCTGGCATGTTGGGCCAAGCTGTAGGGGACGACTCAGTAAGGCTGCAAGCCTGCTGGTGGGCTCGGGGCTTCAGGCCCATGTAGAACCCAATCCAGGCCGAAGCTTGGTTGTCTATGCAGGGGCAGCAAGCCCACGGGGCTACTACAAGGTGGTCCATGACGTCAAAATGACGTCGTCCTGGTGATGGCGTGGCGGTAGGCCAGTCATGTCGGTTTAGCGGTGCAGCGTGGAGCTACGGCTCAACCATGAAAAATCCTTTGTTTTTTTTTTTCGAATTTTGGGGTTAAAACACCTAATTACTTCTAAATTAATTTCGATGCTTTGACCCATAAATTTCACATAGCATAATTGCGTATTGCATGAACAAATATATATTGACAAAATGTATGAACACATATGCAATATATATATATATATATATATATATATATATATATATATATATATATATAATTGAAAAGAAAATATAAATATATGGGGTTCATGCATCATTGGGAATGTTTTCATGTTTCAAGGTCATTTCAAATATCTTAATTTATTTTAAAAGAATCTAATCGGCAGAAAACAATTAAGCCTTTGGTTATGTAGAAGAGTCTTTTCCACGATTCTTAAGTTCCTTAACTTCTGGCAAGAGCGTGCTGATAATGTGTTGTAGGTCTAATTTACTGAACTGCCTTTGGGACTAGAGAGGGAGAGGGTTGGCGGCAACAGAGAGAGATGAGAGAGATGTAATTATGAGATGTGTGGTGTATCACCCCATTGTGCCTTTATTTATAGTAGTAGGATATGTTAAATTCTTACCCTAATAGGATTACAACTCTAATAGGATAATATCTAACCCTAGAGAATATTCCAAGATATCCCTAGATGTACTATGGTTTACACAATCACATTCCTAATCTAATAAGACTGCAACAAAATTGCATAATTGAAATAATTTTTTGCCACTGTTCATTTGTTGTTTAACAAAACTTTAGAGTTGTCTTGAAAATATTCTTAGGAATTAGTACCTAGTTGAAGTTTCTTCCAAAAATTCCATAGTCTTTTGGTAGGACCAGACTGGTAGATAATGACGGTGGAGCGGAAGATATGATGGAGATGGATGTAAACTAGTCCAGTGAGTATTATCACTAGAGAATTTTCTTATTTGTCTGTGAATATAGGATTTAAACCACATCTCTAATAGCAATGTTCCAGATCTTTGATGTGGACTAAGGTAGATTTCAAAGGGCTATAAGATAGAATAATACGAATCCACAATGCCGTAGCAATGAGTATGTGATAGTTAATACCCTCCTAATGCAGTTCCTTGATTTTTTTTATGGTGGAATGAAAAGATTGTCTATGGCTACTTCATCGTATGCAATTTATTTTTTGCACATAATTATCAAGAAGGAAATCAGACTACAAATGCTTTAGTTGTATTTAGGGCAGATAGTTATGATTATTACGGTGGTTTACAGTTTCGATTTTGTAGCCTCTGCCTATGCTCATGACATTTGGTTTTGTATTTATTATCGTTTCCGTTGATCATTTAGTCTTTATGAATGTTGGCATAGTCCTCCTGCTTGTATTTTTTTTCCATTTACTTTCATATAAAAACTGTAAAGGAGGGTAGGGCGGAGAGTTTCTGGGTGTAATTGCCACTTAGTATTATGATATAGTGGTATTCCTATTTACTTGTAAGTGAGATGTCTTAAGTTCGATTCTCGCCAAATGAGAATTTGAACCACAATATTATTGCTAGCTCACCCCCTCTCTCTTAACGTAGATAATATCGTTTGTTCAAAAAAAAAATTCACCTAATTATCTTCGATTCAACTTATATGTAAAAGAAAATTACCCTCCTTATAAATATAATTTCATGCTGTTAAAGTATTCAACCCACACATTTTTTTTATTTCGCATGTTTCATAAAGACATGGGTAGGTCAAGAATTGGGGAAATTCTACTCTCTTTTTTTCACACATTCTAAGTAAACACAATAGATAAAATAGACCGCTTTTAGATCAAGCCATGAATTGAAGGCATTTTGCGTTATTTAATTAATTCGATTTTTTTTTCTTCCCACCTAAAAACAATTTCTCCAAAATTACTTTCAGTTATTTTAAAATCATATCCAAATAAGCAGTTACCCACTGGGGGATAAACGAAAGAAAAGAGAAGGATACTAAGACATATTAAGTTACTTAACCCATCAGTGACGTAAAGTTTCTAGAAGATTTACCCAGGAATTAACTACTCTTCCATCTTCTTCTTATTTCTTTCTTAATATAACCGAACCCACATTCTTGATTCTTCGATGATAAATATGTAATTTAGAGTAACTCCAAGGACTTGACAAAAATTCTAGAAACATTTTTTTTACAAGAAAAAATTCTAGAAACAATTAAGAAAGAAGTATAGACTTATATTTCTGAGTGGTGATTAGCAGTTAATTAGCACCCAGAGTTTTATATTGTCAACACGAAAACAGTACTGATGGGTTAGTTAACTTAATTTGTTAATTGAATGATAATGCTTAGACTAAGTATTCCGATCCGGATCCTAAGACTAAGCAATAAGCATTTTTATCGATTATTTAATCACGGTCGAAAACATTGATCTGCATGGCCTGCATGGTTTTAATGTTTACATAACTGATTAATCTTATACTGATATTCTGCTAATTATTTCATTTCTTCAATTAGTCGCAAGAGGTTTCAGACTCTTGAGGTTTTCTTATAAGATATGACGTTTATTTGTTTGCCCTGAAATACTAGTTATACTAATTATATTGGAACTTACAATACCGTCGGCGTGCTAATTATTTTACATAATTGATACTTATTGAGGTAAAAATTCCAATTTGTATGATTCCTCTCAGATCCAAAGCATTCATACAAACACAAAAATGTTGTTTTGCGCTTAGCTTATGTGGTAAAAGAAGCGGGCGTATAGTGGTTACAGGATTAAGATAGCTCAAGGCCTCAAACATTAGATTCCACCAATGTTTGTAAAAACACAGGTTCTAATTGCTATTTCATATCCACTATCTTTTCAATATGAATTCCAAATGTCATGCATGCTTCGTGTCAGTGTTTGAAGATTTACATAATTTAAGCCCTATATTACAAAAACAATCTTGTGTTTGGTTTTACAGGGTGAAACTAACCATTTCCGTAAGGCTCTTAAATCCACTCTAACCCTGGCTAAAACCTATAATTCTCCTTGCCCCCCCCCCCCAACCTGCCCCCAAAATCCAACCCAACCTATGGCGTAAAACTAACCTAAAACTTAAAACTCATCCGGGGGCCAAATACCGGCCCAAGTTTAGTCTACAAATTGGAGTGGGCCCCAGCATGTGTGACTGAAACCGGGGCTGTGAAGCCCAGATGCCCAAATGGACTCGTTCCACGCGCAGACGCGCCAAAGATTCAGCCGAGGCGGACCCCACCCATGTGGGCGTGTCCCCTGGCTTGTCAGCAGTTGTCGGTAGCCAACGGCTACTTTTCTTCATCCAACGGCTGTGTTAATTAGACCGTTGGTTAATCCAACGATCCACGTTCAAATGTTTTTTTTTAGTTTTATATTTATATATTTATTGAATCCAACGGCTTAGATCCAATATAATCAAATCTAACGGTAAAAAAAAAGTTCTAACGGTCCAAATTTAAATCCAATGGCTAAAATTATTTAAAAAAAATTATTTAACTCAAAATTCACCCAAAAAATCTATAAATACCTATGTATTTGTTCAAACATCTACACAAAACTCACTTTTCTCCTACAATTCTTCCAATTTTTCTTTCTACCATTTCTTCTCATATGTAAATTTTTCAAGATGGCAAAAGAGCATGTTAGAGGTTGTAATTGGACCTTTGATGAAGATATTGCTTTATGCTTGGCATGGATTTCTATTAGCGAAGTTGGTGTCGTCAGCACAAATCAAAATAGAAAGGTTTTGTGGGGGTAAAATTGTTGATAAGTTCTATGAAAACTCCGACGCCGATCGAAGGGAAGCTAGTTATGTTTATGATCGGTGGAAGATTATCAACAAAGCGTGCACTTTGTAGAAGGGAAGCTTGGAGAGAGCCACGGTTGACATGCCTAGTGGAAGGAGCTTATCAGAAATTGTGAGTTTCTTTGTTGATATTTTATTTGTCATATACATAATAGTATTTTTCAACTAATTGTTTTTACGTATTTGATGCATAGGGTGACAAAGTAATGGCAATTTACAAGACAAAAACTACACCAAAAAATCAAGCTTTTACGTATTTAAACGTCTCATATACTCACTCAATATGACCCTATCCTGTCGGGTTTCATATGTTGTTTCAGCGAGATCTTCAACATCTCTTGCAATAGCTCTCACATGTGTTGGTTGGTCATCATCCATATCTTCATCTGAATCTTCTTCAATTTCGATGTACTCATCTTCCACAATCATGTTGTGCAAAATTATGCACGTCATCATGATTGAATGGAGGTCTTCGGTATGCCAAAGTCGTGCAGGCCCTCTAACAATGGCCCATCGAGCTTGTAGGATCCCAAACGCTCTTTCCACATCCTTCATGTAAGACTCTTGCCTCTGCGAAAATAATTTCTTCTTTGCACTATTGGGATAAGAAAAACTTTGACAAAGGTAGACCAACTAGGATAAATACCATCAGTTAGATAGTAACCTAACTCATACCTATTACCATTTACCTTGTACCGAAATTCTGGTGCCCATCCATTGACAACATCATCGAACAGAGGTGAAGACCAAAGAACGTTGATATTGTTGTTTGATCTAGGAACGTCGAAGAATGCATGCCAAATCCATGTGTCGCAAGACGCCACAGCCTCGAGCACGATGGTTAACTTGTAATGACGGCCCTTGAATTGGCCAACCCAAGCAGTAGGACAATTCTTCCACTCCCAATGCATACAATCAAGACTTCCTATTATGCCACGCAGTGGTGAAGCTAGGAAATGTTGAGGGGAGGGGCAAAATTTAAAAGGTAAAACATTCCAAAAAAAATGTAGTCAACCTTTTAGATAGTAGACAATATTAATGTCATTCATAATTTATCAATACAAACAAATTACATGAAAACGTTGCATAATAGGCTCATTATTAGTAAAAACAAAAACATATCTCTTAATGTAAACAACCAAGCTATCACTCAACCATTGATCTCCCATTTTGTTACACAATAGTGTTTTGACAATATTCATAGCAAAAAAAGGCTCTATCCACCCAAACTAATGTAAGAAGCTTATATACTAATTTGTAGTTTTCACACCTCCTAGTCTTCACCAATTCCTTTGAAAAATCACTAATTTCTTTCAATAATGAAAACTCACTATGCATATTGAAATCATGAATATAACTATCAAGTTGAATTAGAATTATGAGGTCCACATGATTAAAATCTTGAGGATAAAGTTGGGAGAAATGATCTACTTTTTGTTGGTCAAAAGATGCAAAATTAATCACCGAACTCAAATAGGTCATACAAAAGAAGCAAGTTGATATTTACCCCATTGAAGTGATCATTCAATTTTTAAGTTGCATATAAAGGAAAATAGAGGTCCACACGATAGTAATTGAAGTTTGTGAGTCTTGGAGCTTTATGCTTTAATTTTCCAGGTACAAAATGCAAGTCAAGTTAGGAACATTAATATTATTTTTCTCACAAAACTTTTGTTCATCAAGAAACAAGTCCTCAAAATCATTATATCTCAAGGATTAAAAGCAAATAAGATGAAATAACTTTAAATTCTGAAAATTATAACAAGAATTAAAAGGAACAATAACAAACATCAACCTATTGGTGCTTTTCAGTCTAAACAAATGAGATAAAGGGAAGAGAATTGAAATGGTGGGCTGGTATCTTTGGGCAATAATGTTTAATCAACTAAACCAACGGTAGTGAGGTTAGAAAGGAGCCCATATCAATAAATTAAAAAATAAGAAAGAAACTAAAAAGAACCCACAGTCCACACCATTTCATTAAAGGGAACATTGGAACAAAGCTTTATAAACAATAGCATATGACGATGTCATTTGGTATTTAAACATCATTAGGTCATCTTCTTCCTTGAAAACATTAAAACCCAGCAGAGCATTGTAGCGCACCAGCCCAAATACCAGCAAATTTAGAAGATTGGAGGGGCGGAATCCTCACTCTTAGTGGAGATTTCCGACGACCGGAGGGGCGGCCGCCCCTCTTTGCGCCTCTGTAGCTTCGCCACTGATACCAAGGAAGCCTCTTTTGTTAACCTTGCGTAGAAGCCTCTTTAAGTCTTCACGATTTGGCTTGCAGAGGTATGTGGCTCCATATATGGCTTGAATTGCCTAACAGAAGTGTTTCAGGTTCTTAATAGCAGTACTCTCTGCAAGTCGGCAATACTCATAATTTGAGTCTGCAGAGCACCCATTAGCAAGCATCCGAAATGCAGAAGTGAGCTTTTGATGAGGTGATAGACTTTGTCGGCCGACAACATCTATCTTCCTTGCAAAGTAGTGGTCATGATTGACAATTGCGTTCAATATGCTTTCAAAAAGCTTTCTCTTCATTTGAAACCGCCTTCGAAAATCATAAGCAGGAAATCTTGGACATTCGATGAAATATTCTTTCATCATTCGATCATGACACTTCTTTATCATACTGCACAAATGAACGCCCCGTGACAGAACCACGATGGCTAGATTCGGCATGGTGCTCATATTGCATAAGCGAGTTTACAAGTTCAGCTTCGCCGTTGATCATTTTAGCATCCTCAATGTCAACCCTTGCTTGGTATTGTGCCATTTGCATTGCCTTGGTACGCCTTCTTCTATCACCTATTGATGAGATATTGAGGATTTTTAGGAAACAAAAACACTTTGAAAGTTGAAAGATTGGTGAATGTAGAGGATGATTGAAGATTGAAAGATTGTGTGATCAACTGATATTGGACCTGTGTTTATATAGAGGATGAAAGTTGAACAGTTGGTGAAAGTTGAAAGTTTGTTGAAAGTTGAACGGTTGGTGAAAGTTGAAAGTTGAACGATTGGTGAAAGTTGAAAGTTTGGTGAGTTTCATGTGTCGATTTAGTGATTTTTCAATATTTATCGGAATTTAAATATTTTTAGATTAAAATGTTCATAAAATTAAATTACAATAGTCTACATAATTTTTTTTAAAGTTAATTTAAGAAAAAAAAATTAGTTTAAGTTCATTCTTTAATAATCTTAGGCTAAAATTTTAGGCCAGAAGGGATGGAGCAAAAAAGTTGTTTCTGGGCTAAATATTTTTAGGTTTTAGTCCAGGGTTGGAGATGGTCTTAACAACATCTTCAAAGGGAGATAGCAATTAATTTGGTAGTAAAGTTAAATTTGCTATCTAAGTAAGAAACACGCATCTCCAACAGAGGTAGCAATTCAATTAGCAAATTAAATAAGTAGCAACTAACTTTGTATATTTACAAAGTCAATTGCTACTTCTTCAACTTAGAAAATCGAGTCTCGCGGTATATTTTTAATCAGAAGTTTTGTTTATGAAAGTGTTAGAAACACTTTACCCCAAAAAAAAGTGTTAGAAACATAAAACCGAACCCCACAAAAATAAGACAAACTTTGAGATAACAATATTTTAAGATAGAGAATAAATTTTCAAGTGTTGGTTGAATAGTAGGTTAGAGTAAAAAAAATTTAGGCTTATTTTTAGATATGCCCACTGAAACTCCATTTTGATCTCATTTTGCCCCCTGTAACTCAAAAATCACCACTTTATTCCTTGAAACTCAAAATTCGTTCCACTCTGATTTGTGGACTCTATCTTCTCCCTGAAATTTGTAAGTCGTCTCTTAAAACATATGTGAGACCTAACACCCAAAAAAATTATGCCACATGTGCAATAAATTTGATTATAAATCTTCATTATGTGTTAATATTCAAGATTCAACAATTAGAGAATATTAAATTTAAAAGAAATTGAAGAGATAAAAAAAATAAAAAAGGAAATTGGTTGGACTGACGCACCCATATCAAACCCACATAAGTAATTATCAAATTTAAGGCAATGTGGAGCGAATTTTGAGTTTTATAGAGACAATTTTCAAGTTTCAGGAAGCAAAATATGATAAAAATCAAGTTTCAGGTGGCAAAGTGAAGTGAACTTTGAGTTTCAGGGAGTAAAATAGTGGCAACTTTTGAGTTACAGGGAGTAAAGTAAAATTAAAATCAAGTTCCAAGGAATGTAGCTAAAAAATAAACCAAAATTTTAACTTATAAGTACCACATAAGTTAGTAAATGACACTTTTAGAGAAAATAGGCAATAAATCTAGTAATACACACACACACACACACACACACACCTACATACGTATACATACGTATACATAGCCTATAAGGGAATGGATTTGTATTTTTTAAGAAAAATAGGGATTAGTTGTGGGCCCAAACGACATCGAACTTCAACGATCTAAAGTATTTGTTTTCAAGTTGTATTTCATATATCATCCTTACAAAATATTAGCCATATTGAAAATATTTGAGGCATCCAATTGAATTTAAAGAAATTGACAAACATTATGGCCTAAGAAACATTGAAATTTAATTGTGACAATAGGAAAATAGTTTCAAATTGAAATGAATTTTTGTAAGGATGATCTATGAATCGAAATTTACAACATAGACAGTTCAAATCGTAGAAGTTCAATATGGATGACTTTTATAACTAATCCTCATTTTTTTCAAAAATAGGAATTCCTCCCCATAAAGGGCTTATATATGTATATATGCCAATTGGAAATAGAGAAGAAGCGCAGAGAGACTAGAAGCTAGGTAGAGAACCATAGAAAACATATCTTATATGCCAATTAGCTTGACATTCTTCCAATTTTCTAAATATTCCATGCTGGTTAGTCTAGACTGTGACTGGTAGCTAATGGTGGAGGACCGGAAGCTATGATGGAGATGGATGTATACTATTACCACGATATTGACTAAAGAACTTTCTTGTTGTCCATCAATTTTGGATGCAATCCCCATCTCTAATAACAATGTTCCACCTGTGCTGATGGGACTCTCTACTAGATACTCCAGATTACATTTTTTTTATTCCTCTTACAAAAATCCAAGCCTTTGTGAGAGTTAGAGAAGAGAAAGAATGAATACATAATTAGGTAATCAGTAATCAAATAACGGGTCGTAATTCAAGTTAACAAACATGTCATACAGGTACACACATGTTTTATCATATTGATAGAAAACAATTATGATTATATATCTTGATGCGGGTTTGATCTCTATCGATTACTCTCTTCCTAACAATAACAAGTTAATCCAGTACCCTATTACTCTACTATAATAAATAAAAACTTGTCATACATTTACGAATAAAACCGTATCGGTGACTGTAATTAGCTTGGAAGCGCTTTGCATTATTTACTTTCTTTTTGTCATCCACTTTTATGACACATAATAAATTTACAACTTCTTCATTCATTTGGGAGAAAAATGAAAGAGAATCTAAGGAAAACTAATGCAAAGGGTTTCAAAACTTTGAATTTTAACCAAATTAAAGTTATTTGATAACTTTTTTTTTAACAAACAATATTATCTACACTACGTGGGTGGGGGAGTGGGCTAAGCCTCATAATAGGCTAGCAACAATGTTGTTCAAATTCACCTTTGGCGAAAATCAAATATAAGACCTCTCACTTACAAATAAATAATAATACCACACCATAGTACTGAGTGACAAAAGCGAGTACAAGGCACACACCAACCCGTGTTCAATTTCAGAAATGGTATCCATATTCAGTTTAAAAAATAGTCAGTATTCAATTTAAGGAATAGTGATAGTACTAGTGTTCGGTTTAATAAATAATGATAGTACTCGTGTTCAGTTTTTAAAAATAATCAGTGTTCAATTTAAAAAATAATGTAGTACCTGTATTCAGTTCCAGAAATAGTCAATTTAAGAAATAATGAGAAAGAGAAGATAGTATGTGTGATAGACGCGCGAGAATCTAACATAATATGCCAACCCACACACATATACACATTATATCTAGGTCAAGTCTTTTAAAGCAACTACGTAAGGCATGAAGTCATCACATTGTTAAATTAAAATCAATTAATCCCGATTCCTACCTAAATAGGAATTGATATAACCTTATATATTATAATTCTTTGCATAACTATCAAAGACATGAAACTTTGCATGATTTATTCTTTCATTCTAGCATTCCGGAGGTAAACCAATATGCTAATTAAGGGGAGGGAGTTAAATTCAAAGCCTTTAATATTTTGGTAACAAACTCGTCATCTACATAAGTTAAATTTAATACCTCTCCCTAAGAGGTAGAGTGTAATACCCTTAGATTGTAGTACCAAGTGATCACTACATGAATTAAGTCCAAAGATTCTAACATGTTTAATATTTTTTTTTGTGCAAAAAAAAAAAAAGGGTTTAGAATGACTAATTTAGCTACAAATTACTAATTTAGAATGCTAATAACATTCCTCTTCTGACCTAAAATCCCCCAACTTTTTAGTGTCATTCCAAATTGGTCACAACCTTTTTAAACATTCAAAACAAGTACCCAACCTATTAAAAATGCCATATCTGTTAAGCCCTAATTATTTTTTCAAACATATATTATACTCAAAACCCACTAACTGGGCCAATTAATACTCCGGTCTAATGGTAATCGTTTTCATTTGTAAGTGAGAGGTATTAGATTCAATTCTGTCCAAAAACGAATTTGAACCACATTATTGCTAACACATTGTGAGGCTTAGCCTACTCCCCCACCCCCCCCCCCCCTCTTAGTGTAGAGAATATTGTTTGGTAAAATAAAAAAATAAAAAAAAATTCACCAATTGAGCATATCATTGTCAACATTAAGGTTTCAAAGAGCTTGTTTCTTCTATGACCCGTCTTTTGATTTTGAAGACAAAGTAACTCCTAGTTAATTTAACATATTTTTAACTATGGCTTATGGATGTGTTATTTTCAATAAGTTGGGTACTGTTTGGAATGTTAAAAAAGTTTGAAACCAATTTGGAATGACACTAAAAAGTAAGGGATTTTAAGTACTTAATTCAACAAAATAACACTTCTTGTTTAAGTGCAGAAAAAATTGAAGACCGAAGAGCCTCGGTACCGAAATCTCATTTAGGCCTTTTAATGCTATTGAAATAGAAAATAAGGCCCAAGTACCAATCCAAGTTCTGATCTAATTTATGCATAAAGTCCAGTGGCCCTATATGGTGATTGTTATGACAAGACTGTACAGTTCCGAACACAGTTCATGAATTTTGTCATCATTTGGTAGCACCACACATTCTGGAAAACAAACAAATGAATGGCAGCCTAGATTCTGTTTTTCGTTCAAAGAAAAAAATTAAGAGAAAAGTAGGACCATAATTCCAGAAAAGTAAGAGGAAATTAATAAGCAAGTAGAAACATGTATGTTCAACCCCAGGAGGCTCCTTGTTCTTCTCATGAGACTTAATTTTGCTTGTATTATCCCTTCTATTGTGAATATATAGCTGGGTATAATCATCTTTGAATTTTGTTCTTCAGTATTAGAGTTTCAATTCATAAGATATTTGACACATTGAAGAGCTGCAATGCATGGCAGATAACAACTATTCTGAATGACAAAAAAGAAGGGATCGAGGGTGGAGAAGAACGAACTTTTAGTTCTCAAGTGTGGGATAAAACATGTTCACTTGCGATAGAACAAATTTTTATTTCTTCTGTTTCATTTTGGGTTGAGAGTCTTGAGACCCGAGGGGAGGGATTATAATTATATAGAAACTACATAAGCATAACCGAAGCTCCACGAAACCTTTCCTTTTGGATTCACAAAGCCTTACGAAATCTTGGCTTTTCATGTCGACCATTAACACTTGAGAAAGGCCAAACCCAAAAGGAAATCGATATGCACAATTAAGTTGAAAATTAACTTTAATCACTAGAATATTAAGTGTATTTAAAAGTTAAAAGTGGATGTTATAATCATAAAAAAATAAAAAAATAAAAAATTAGAGGGCATATCCGTGATACCACAAAGAAAAATAAGTTTTGACACTAGTCCTAGACCATTAAATTTGTGCAATTTTAATAGTTGAGATGTAATCTAATTAATCCAATTAATTTTTTTATTAAAACATTATGAGTTGGGAATAAAATTCTAAAAATCTTTTAAGATTGTTTTTTCTCTCCCATCTCATTAATTGTTTTTCATTAATTTTCTCCCTTTCTCCTTTGACTCTTTTTTCTCCCTTCTCCGGTTCTCCCTCTTCATCGTTCATCCTATATCCTATGTACAGATATTTGCCTTTCTCTTTCTTCTCCATTCATCCTCCCATGGCCATGCTCTTTTCCAAGTTTTTGGTTTTTTTTTTAAATCTCCTCCATTAATTGTCTTTAAATCCCTTCAGACCGGTGCCTTATCCCTTAGAATTTTTTTAACACAAACAGCATCCCCTTCTATATAAAATGTTGCAGAACCTAGCTAATTACTAGCAACAGATTAGGGCGTCCAGGAATCATCCATTTATTGAAGAAAAAATTAAAGTTGTATTTTGCAGCCCATGAATCTCATGCATCCCATGAATACCATACGTAATTATTTGGCTGCAAAACCCTATTTCAATGTGATCCTGATATCTCTGGGATTCAGAATGATTTCCATAAGACTTAATATTTGACATCGTTTAGCAGAACTTCTGCTGCAGAAGCAAAAAAATTTCTCAAGTGAGGATTGATAGAGAAGAGAGATGATTTTTTTTTGTTAGCATTGTTTGAGGTATGAACTTAAATTAATTGTCATAATAAGTTAAATCTCAATAATTAATAAGGTGATAATCTATGATTTATAACATGTGTCAAAGTTTGGCAAGTGACCCTTTACCATAATGGTGGAAAGATGTTGAGCATTGCATAACCGTGTGGGTTCAAACTCTTGTGTCAAAATTTGTGTCACAATTATGATGCCACGAATCTGACCACACAAAAATTATTATGTTATACCATAATATGGGGTGTAGTGGATGAAGTCGAACGACAAATTAAAGCAGAAAAGAAGACAAAACCTTGAACAAATTAACAATGTTAAAAAGTTTTTTCACTTGAATGTGATGGGCCTTGTGATTCATACTAATGTGCCACGTTTAGAATATTATAATGTTTTTTTGTTAGCATACGTGAAATGAAGGGGATTCATTCCTCTTCCCACCCTTGAATCTTGCGTGCAATTGCGCAGTGATCATTGACATCACTGTTTACAGTTAAAGTAATGAGAAGTTAATTTTATCTTTTAGCACATTATCCCATTCATATTTGTTGGCTTTTTCGTGTTACACGAGCTTAATTATCATTATTTCAAGTTTGATATTTGACAATGCCGTTGCAAACTAATACAAACAGCAAACAACAATATGTGCCACTCATTTTAAAGTTGATAAAAGCGAATTTGCTTGGTCATGTGATGAATGTACGTGGCATATACTTTTAACATAGCGAATAAGTGTGCAATCATTACTCCTCCCGATTTTGGGTTCCACGAATTGATGGGAAAGGATATACTATACCCAGTGATACAAAAATGATTTTGTTTTATTTTCTCCGTAATTTGGGTTAAGAAATTAATGGATGAATGTCTATGATCAGCAGTAGCTAGGGTTTTGAAATTACAGTGCAGAAAATCATACAATTAATTGAAACACAAGAGAAAAGATATCAAATACAAAGAGTGTTGGAAGTTTGAATAAAATAAACTAGGTCTGTTTGTCCTGCATTGATAATTAAAAGGAGGTTTCCAAAAACCAATTATAAGCATACGCAAATATGACTTAATTAGTAAATTGGGTTACACACATGGAGAAGGTAGAGATTTGGGCTTAGCTATACATATTAAATGTCAAAAGATGGCCCTCCTGGTGGACAACGCCTATCGAACTAAAAGTATATTTGAGTTGAGTTGATATTCTATCTATAATAAAATAGTACACCAATATGGTTTTAAAATGTGATTTCCTTAGCATTACTCTTACAAAAATCACCTTAATTATATCATTTTTTTTATTTCACTGTTATATCAAATTGTTTTTGTTATATTGAGAAATAAAGTTGCTATAGTTTTTTTCGACTGTACTGTTGAGTTTGCTAGTCTTATACCATTTTGTTATCGTGAGATCGATCGATCCAACAAGGAGTAGTACTGTGCTGATGAAATCCAATGGCTGAGTATCAGTGCCTCGAAATTGAGAAATTGAAGTACAAAATAAGCGAAAAAACAACATAATAATGAGTCTGGCAGGACTGAATGTATATTCTCTGGTACGTATGTCATTGATCTTTTCAATCAAGAGACGGCAACTTGGAATGGTTCAGGTCAATAGAAGATTCGACAATGGCCCATAAAAACATGGAGAAAAGGTTGATTCGGTACGTACTTCTTGCATAGTTTGTCTGCTAGCTAGCTTCTCTGCGTAGGCGTTGCTATTTTTGCCTAGTTTTGTTTGTGAGGATGTAATGGTTCAAGCGTACATGCAGTTTTTATACGTTATACGTGTTTGTAATTAGGCATAATTCCTCCATTTTTGTTCAAGCATATTTAGCACGATGACGATTACACAGGTCTCACCACCATTTAACAGAGTAAAAATAATGCAAGTGGTGGATTATTGCCTATGGTACACTAGTATGGTACATAAAAATGTATATTTCTTTTTTTTTTATTTGTAAAAATACACAACTCACTTACTATTCACATGTGTGAAAGTACACGACTTTCATTTTATTTTTATTATTTTTTTAAGAAAAATACAATATTCATTAAAATAACTTTGAATACGTATAAACTAGGATAGTACGCATACGACTTTTATTAGTTTTCTCTGCGTCATACATTGATGAAAAACGGAAGAAGATGCAGAATTATTGCAACTCATTGCATTAATTATAAGAAATTCTTGTGCATGTAGGGCTGACGTGCACACACGTCATGTTCAAATATCAGTACCTAAGGGTTGTTAACAGAAATGCCAAGTGTCAAGTGCAAGTGGAGACAAGTGTCACTAACATCGAGGTTGCTTACAAGTTAGGCTGGGTAGTTATAAGTTGTAGCTACTATAAATAGCAAATGTACTGTAGCCGGCCCTAAAGGTGTGCAAAATGTGCCACCGCATAGGCCTCCCGATTTGGAAGGGCCATCAAATTTTTTTTACATGTAAACAGATACATAATGTATACTTAAATGTGCAAGATAATAATAATTATTGTACCAACGCTATTGGTGTAGGCCTTCAATCTTGGCTTGGGTTTGAGTCCTTGTGGAACTATTTTGCTATTTTTAAGTTTTGCAAATTTATTAACTTAAAAAGTTGATAAGTTTTACACAAAAAACCATGCAACATATTTCGAACTGAAGACCTTTCAAGACATGAAACACTCTTATCCATTTAAATAATACTTATAATTTGGTGCTCTAATTTGTAGTATTTAAATTTTAATAAGTTTTTGTTTGGACCCAAATTTACACCATTGGCCCGTGTAATCAAGGTCGTTGAGTAAGCATAGTTCTCAACCGTCAGATGGAAAAGTGGGGATAATTTTTTGTTATTGTTAAAGGATAATATTATGGTTTTTATCATAATAATTATCTTTTAATTTGAATTATCTTGGCATATTCTTAAACGGGATGGATAGGATGCATATTATATCCCTAAGCAAGCGGTACAGTTCAATTTAACTTGGGGTGTGTGTGGACGTGTGGATTGGATATGCTGCAAGCTGATATTAAAGAAAGGGGATCAGGATGCATGCATGGATGGGGGTGATGAGATAAGAAGCCTAGGTAGGCTAGGCCTTTGGTCATGATGTGATAATTCCATTAAAGGTGATGAGATATGAGGATTAGGTAGGCTAGGTCTTTGGTCATGAAGTGATAATCTTGGATATGTTTTTATTTATTTATTGAAAATTACGGATAACCATCTGGAAGATAGGCTTTAGCCTATGTCAGTTTTTCATTCCACTAGTTAGAGCTGCAATTGGACTCTACTATCTGGCCGTACCAAGCAGAAGACAGAATGCTATAAATACAAGATGCTCTGTGACAGAGAGAGGCACCTTCAACACAACACACAAACTGCCCTACGCAAACCCTCACTCTATGCGAAACCTCTCAAACATCTTGAGATTTTTATTTTCTTTTTCGCCAACACATCTTCAGTTTGGATAAACAGCACTGTGAAGAACTACCCTGCACAAACCCTCGCTCTACGCGAAACCTCTCAAACATCTTGAGATTTTTATTTTCTTTTTCGCCAACACATCTTCAATTTGGATAAACAGCACTATGAAGGTAACTGGCAAACATCTTTAGTTTGGATAAACAACACTGTTGTCGTAGAATCAGCCAACTGCGGAGCACCTTCAGTTTAGATAAACAACACTGCGTCGAGGCCGACTGGATATCTATCCAAGTCTTGGCCAAAAAGGATTTTCGAATTCTTATTGGCAGATGTCATCTCATTAGCCTTCTCAGCGAAGTGAGGTGTTACAAGTTACTACATTCGGCACATTGAAAGCCGAATTTGATATTGAACTTCGTAGAACTAGCAGCCTTGCCTTCAGGCTCTAGAACCCGAAGGCCAAGACATGTTCCTTCCTCGGCCGCAGTCGCAAGATTAAGAAGTCGGCAGCGCACCCAACGCAAAATCAACACATTTTACTCATCGGCCGACAAGTTGGCACGCCCGCATACAACCGAATGACATAGTTATCTCATTAGTTACTCGGCATGTGCGCCACATAGGCTTGGTAGTTTTAAGAGTCAACAGTTTTACACAAAAAACCATGCAACATATTTTGAACCGAAGACTTTTCAAGACAAGAAACACTCTTGTCCATTCAAATAATACTTATAATTTGGTGCTCTAATTTGTAGTATTTAAATTTTATAGATACAAATTGAAAAAAAAATAACAAAGAAAATACAATATTAAAAAGGATGAAGGGCCTCCATCTAAATCTTGCACAGGACCCGTAAATTCTCAGGACCGGCCCTCCGTAATACAAGAAAGTTAATGCGTACGTGTGGTCATTTGTATGAGGGAGGAGAGGCCGTGAACTGTGAAGGAATCTACATAACCTTTCCATATATCCAGCGTTGGAGCCACCTTAGGGCCAAAGGTGGACATGCGCGGCCGCCCCACACCCCCACAGACAGAGACACATCCACAATTTTATTAGGGTTTAGATTTAACATAACTTCCTTGTACATCTTTTAATCTCCTAATTACGGATTTTTTTGTAAGCAAGCAAAAAAAAAAAAAAACAAAATGAACTGGCTATAAACGAGTAGACATGAAGTGGGAAAGTGTTAGTGCTTGTTTGGATATACTTTTAAAATAGCTGAAAGCGTTTTTGATAAAAATGTTTTTAGAACCAATCCTTAGTAAAAATGCAAGTAAATTCTGGAAAAGCACTTAAAGTACTTCATGAAAGAAACACATAACTGGTGCTTCTTGTAAACAACACTTTAAGTGCTTTTGGAACCAAAAAATATTTTCTCTAGAAGCGCTTTAGTCATTTTAAAAGTACATCTAAACAAGTCCTTAGTTAATTTGACAAAAGAAAAACCCTATATAGATCATTCAATGTTTCATCCTAAACCCTAGATTATGACTCGGCATCCATGCTTGTATCACCCATTACCAAGCTCCAAGTTCTCCAACATTCATTGGATCACTCCGCATACAGCTACGTATATAGCACTCCATGTATAACAAATTATTCAAAAAAAAAATTAAGGGTAAACTATAACTACCTTGTCAACAATGCATAGGAATTTCTTTAAACTCAAACCACGCATTCCAAGCACCCAAGGAGGCCACTACCTTTTACACCACGAGTTTAATTTTGGAGTGAAGGAAAGAAGAAACAGAAGTGGTCCACTTCAATATGTCTCTGAAATGAAGACGGTAAATTAATCACATGCCAATTATGATTATTTCTAATTACGTAGCCGGTAATAATCAAAGTTCATTGATATTTGATGTTGCTTAGAGTGTGAATCCTAGACTGTGGAATTGAAGTCTTCAATATTACTGATTTGAATAAGGGAAATTTTATTTGAACCCATATTTTGTATCTTAACACCTAGTTTACTTTTTAAACTCACATTGTATTTGATTTATCTATCATTATCTCTTTACACGCAATGTTATTTCCGAAACCGCCCTTATCAAAACTCAACTCAATCAAACTTCTTTTTACACCCAACTCAATCTACTTAAAAAAATAAAAAATAAATAAAAAAACCCTAACTAGTCCATCATCTCCATGGAGCAAAGCCCCTTCTCTCTCTTTAAAAAAATCCTTCCATCTCCCATGGCTGTCATTCTGCACCCCTATCTACTCCTCCGCAGTCATCCAAACCTCTTCCTCTTCCTTTTCTTCATCATTTGACATCTCTAAATTTCTAGAGCACTAATTAGCTTTATAATTGGCATGTGTTCAATCAATTGGTTCAATTTTTACGTATTGATTCCTTTTTCTTTTCAATTAAATGAGCTTTTGGTTAGAGTGTTTAATGAGTTTGGTATGTTTCAATTAAATGAGAATCTTCTAGACTCTATATTCCTATATGTGGTAGAAAAGTGGGTACATCCATGATAACTTTTGGTAGATCAATGAATATTTTTTTACCATGGATATTTATTTATTTATTTATTTTTGTCGAAACCGTGGATATTTATTAGATACAAAAGTTGTGGACAACAATTCACATTACATTGAACTGTGGCTAAAAAGTATATTGCCTTTGCACGTTTTAAAGGCGAACTCATAGCTAAGCAGTTTTTATTGTAGAGCAAAACTTCGGGAATTGATCTAACCTGGATGTGTAATTGAGTTTATGCATTTTAATGATTAAACTGATAAATATTTCAACCACATATGAATTTAATATCATATTATCTTTTAGCTTCTATATGCCACAAAAGTTGCGGACAAAAATTCACAATACATAGAATTATGGTAAAAAAGTATATTTGTGAAATCTTGTTCCTAGATTTCACTGTTATCATCTACGTATTTTTATTATTGAGATTTTATATTATTTTTCTAGAATTTATTTTAATTTTTTTGAATTTAGATTTTAATTAAACTAGTTACGAAGTTTGAATTTTTGAAATTAATTATTTAAAATTCATAGACCATTCGAGGTCACAATTCACATTTTCGAATAAAGCTCGATGACACGAATGCGTAGGCGTAAACTGTTCGTGAAACAAAGTTATAACGAAGAAGTTATTAACGTTTGAAATTAGGGACATTTGTGTAATTTGGCCATCATTTAGAAGGCTCCAGATTTTCTAGAGCAAAGGGAAGGCCACGTGTGTGGCTAGGATGAAAGGAAAAGAAAAGAAATGGGAGGGATGGACGACTATGATGGAAAGGAGAGAAAAGAAAAGAAAGAAAAGAGGAAAGGATGGGGGAGGAGGAAGAATCAGAAAGGAGAATAAGGAGGGGAAAGGAGGGGGAGGAAAAACATGGGATCCCCTCGGCCCGTTTCCTTCTCCGACCGGACCCGATCCTCTTCATCTTCTTTCGCCGTTTTTTGTCGGTTTTTCCTACGAACAACGTTGCCTAACCCCATAGAAAATGTCCCACAACCTTCCCTTTACCTATTACAACCCAAAATTATAGAAATTTAGCTTTGAACTCGGAAAAACCTCACCGGTGGGTGCGGGTGTTCTTGCCGTCAATCCTCCAAATTTTGAACAATTTCCTTTGATCTCCACCACCATTAGATTCCCTCAACCTCAGGAACAAAGCCAATGTATTGGTTGGGGCGTCGGAGCTGTTTTGGAGTTGAATCAAGAACACCCAAAATCAAGGGTTTCCAGCGGTTCATGGGCAATTTGAGGTGTTTTCCGGCCAAATTGGACTTGGCCACATGTATGAAACTTGCTCCAATCACTGAGATCTACTTGCCTGTAAAATTTGGTAATTTTTTCTAATAGTTGAATATTTCGGCAAGTAGAGTCGGCCAACCGCCACTGGCGGTGGCGCGTGGCCAGTGGGCCAACACTGCCTTTTTAAGTTAAATTTGATGTTCTGATTTCAGTTTTGATATTCGTTTGATGTGGTGTGATCGTCTGAACCTAGTATTGAATATCACACCATTTGATCATTATACGAATCGATGATCCGACCGTTGGATCGTCACCAAAATTTAATATGTTGTAGTACGTAATGTTTGAGGATGTTAGGAAATGACAGATTGGGAATTCGACATATGGATCTGCCCAAATTGGATTTCTAAGTTTGTAAAATCAAACATTGGCCACCACTTGAACTTGTAATTTGCGGAGATCTGACTGTCGGATCGTGATGAGATTTTAGTATGTTGATCTATGAGCATAATGTGGACCTTAAGAGGTTACGGATCCAAAATTCGATGTGCAGATCTTCCAGATCAAATTACGTAGGAATGTGGACCCTACCGTTGGTCGAGAGTTAACCTTTAGTCAACATGTCTCGAAACGTTCTAAATACTAAAATTAGTACTACGGGAGACTTAAGTGAAATCTAGTGGGCATACATTGAATAAAGAGTGACTTGAATATATGCGATATAAGATATGGTTATTACGTTGATTTCTTACTTTAATATCGTTTGTGAATATGAAATGGTTATTTAAATGTGATTTCTAATTAAATGTGATTTTTATATATTTAGCCATAGACCTATGTTTATTAAAAATGATTTGGCTTGTGTACTGGTGATGTTTGTGATATGTGATTTGACATGCATATTTGAAATGTGGTTGATTTGCAAAATTGGTATGATGTGATGAAATGTGAGGGCTAGTAGTGGACCGTTAACCCATTGTCATGGGGTTTGTTGCTTCAAGACTTGTTTCACATATCGTATCATTATTTCATTTCTCATTTTGTTGACCATTCCACATTAGTACTTGTACTTGTTTCATTTCGTTGAGCACTTGATTCATGTTCTGTTTTGTCAAGCCGTTGTTATGTTCCTTGGCCCTTCGCTCGATTCTATTGAGTGATCCAGAACTGAGTATCCATTCGGATTCCGTTGAGTGATGGTCCAGAATCGTATCCTAGTTTGGATGTCGTTGAGTGATGGTCCGAAATCCCTCATATTTTGCGATTTTGTTAAGTGATGGTTTGGATTCCCTTCTACTCCGCGATTCCATTGAGTGATGGTCCAGAATCATATCCCTTATACTTCGTTGAGTGATGGTTTAGATTTCGTTGAGTGATGGTCTAAAATCCCGTATACTTCACGATTCCGTTAAGTGATGGTCCGGAATCGTATCTTGGTTTGGATTCCATTGAGTGATGGTCCGGAATCCCTCATACTTCGCGATTCCATTAAGTGATGGTTCGGAATCATATCTTGGTTTGGATTCCATTGAGTGATGGTCCGAAATCCCTCATACTCCGCGATTCCGTTAAGTGATGGTCCATAATCGTATTATGGTTTGAATTCCGTTGAGTGATGGTCCAGAATCGTATCCTAGTTTGGATTCCGCTGAGTGGTCCGGAATCCTACTTGGTGTTTTGGTTCCGTTAAGTGGTCCGGAACCTGATGTTGATGGATTTCGTTAAGTGATCCGAAATCACATCATTTGACTTATTGGTTCCTTGGATTCGAGTTCAGCTTTAGAGTTGTAAGCTTCGGCCGAACTTTGTCGCACTAGCCCTGCATTTCGATGTATTGTACGTGTTATTGTTTGGTGAGATTATTGGATGATGTTCGTTGTGATTGTTGGCATTATGATTAGACTTGTTGATCAATATGACTAGAGAATATAATTGTGCTTCATCATTGTTCTTTGTAATATTGCATGATATGCATTGTGGTATATTGTTGAGACATAGCGATTTATGTGATGAATATTCGTGTGTAGTGAAATGATGAACTACAAATGGCTTCATCCCTATTTTGGGTACGTAGGTAGTCTAATAACCAAGTTAGATGCAGCCATAAAATATACAAAAAATTTCTATACAATTCGATTCTCGAGTTGTGCTTTGTACATATCTCGGAAGCAGGGTATGTTAGTATACCGATACTGGGTGACGTCACATGTCGATCCTAGACGTATGTCGGGATTGAGGCGTGACAATATGGCCTTTGCACGTTTTATAGGTGAACTCATAGGCAAGTAGTTTTTATTTTTGACCAAAACTTCAGGAATTGATCTAACTTGAATGTATAATTGAGCTTATGCATTTTAATGATTAAATTCATGAACATCTCAACTGCATATAAATTTAATATCGTAGTATCTTTTAGCCTCTATATTGGTATCTGTGGCAAAAAAATGGGTACCTCCATGAGAAAATTTTGTAGATCGATGAATATTTTCAATCTTAATATTTATTTGATACAAGAAATTATAAGTGTATTCACGAAAGTCTAAGTCAATGCCATGTACAATATTTGTTAAGATATATTTAGGGAACTGTTATTACCACTTAAAAATCTTATTCTATACTTTGCATAAGTGTATTTTTCTTTCTAATTTTAGAAAGTTTGGAGTGCTAAATAAGATTTTTGGAGTGCTAATAACAATTTTCTATATTTATATACATTTTATTGTAGTTTGGAAGTCGACTACTATCACTGATTGTGACCCTGTGCAACTAGTTGTTAATTCGTTTTGAATAATCAACATTATTTCTTACAATGTCTTGGGCGTATGAGTAACAGAAAGAAAACGGTCATGATACAAGTTGAATAAGAGTAGTACTAATTAGTAAACAGCTTGTGCATGATGTTTGCTTATAACCAAGTGGCATAAAGATGTGTATGTTTCATGCATGACTTGGAATAGTATCAATAAAGTCACATAGGCCAATCAACTTGTTGGCAAATGGCCATTTACCACAGTGGTGAAAAGTGTTATGCTCTTGCATGACGGCGTGGGTTCGAATTCTGTCAGTGACTAATCTAACCTCTAACTTACTAATGTTATCGTTCGACTAAAAAAAAAAAGTTAATAATAATAATTCGAAATGTATATAGTGGATAAACACAATCTCAAAATTTAATTAAACTCACATAACAACGACAAATAAAGGCATTACCACAACTTAGGGGTGGTGAGCTATCCCATTAAAATAGAACTTAATATATACATATTAAAAACAAAAACAAATTGATGCAAAATTTCCCGACGACTAATACTATTCCAAGTTGTTGATGCACAAAATCAGCGAGAACTTTGGTACAACAGAAAGTGTTAAGTTTGTGACCTTCGCTAGATTGCTCCGGTCACTAGTGTGGATAAGTATGTAAATGGATAGAGATAGGGAAGCAAACACAAGATGTACGTGGTTCACCTAGATTGGCTACGTCCACGGAGTATAGGACTTCTCATTAATTGTGAAGGGTTTACACAAATACATAGGTTCGAGCTCTCCTTTTGTGAGTACTAGTGAATGATTTAGTACAAATAACATTAGAAAATATTGTGAGAGAATGATCTCTATTTATAGAAGAGAGTTTCTAGTTTCATTCTGACATTGACACGTGTCGTGTTGTGATTGGCTTCTGATGTTGACATGTGTCGCACTATGATTGGCTTCTGATGTCGACACGTGTCGCGTTGTGATTGGCCTCCTGGTTTGAGAGAAACTCTTCTGGGTCCTTAATGGTATAACGTTG
Organism: Malus sylvestris; assembly: GCF_916048215.2. Taxonomy (NCBI): domain Eukaryota; kingdom Viridiplantae; phylum Streptophyta; class Magnoliopsida; order Rosales; family Rosaceae; genus Malus; species Malus sylvestris. The sequence goes on along the minus strand of NC_062274.1, from coordinate 19,942,038 downwards.
ACTGGTGCTCAGTAGTTTCAGGATTGGTCAAGTATGGTACAAACAGTGCTCCCCTAAGTTCCCGAGTGAAGGAAGCTCCTCGGTTGGGGACTTGCAAGATTCAAGCCATTGAATAATCACGAAACTTTTAAGTACTGAAGTATGGTATCATTTTCACTTGCCTTATCTGTCTCATACATAGATGTGACATCTTCTCTGGAAGTACTTTTCCTTCATCCAGGGGTGGTATCTTTAACCGATGAAGATGCATAAGGTAATGTATCAATTTCACTTGAAGCTTACTTGTAGTTTCGGGCTTGGTCAAGTGTGATACAAAACCCTATAGTATGAGTCCCCCAAGTCACCGAGCTAGGAGATTTATCGAAATAGGTAATAGACAAGGTAAGCAATCAGACTTCCAAGCAAGCAACCTGGATCGGAGGTTCGACTTTGGCTTCCGGTTAATTGTTCTCCTTCTCCTTGTGTCGTAAACAACAACAAGGATAAGGAGAAGCAAATGGAGAAAAGATGATATAAGATACTTTTGCTTTTGAAGAAGTAACTTTCCACAGGTTTATTCTTGAACTGGGCTGGAGGGTTTTCTGGTTTCCTCCATAGTATAAGGCCGACTCAAGAATTTGAGGGTCAAAACAAGTCCATCAAATCTAGAGTACGTTCGACCCTGATGATATGGGATACTTTTGCTGTTGAAAAAGTAGTCGATGTATCGGCACGTGTTCTGTTACGCTTGTCTCTATATGTTTCCTTGTATCCTTCTCACTTGCCCTATCTGTTCCTCAGACAAATGTGGTATATTTTCTGGAAGCATAAGATGTTGAAGATGAGTACTCGAGAGCAATGCCAGGTAAGTAATCAGGCAAGGGGTTCCAGGCAGTCAGTTCCTGATTGGAAGCTTAATTCCAAGTGCTAACTGATTGCTCTCTTTTTTCTTGTCTTGCAGGTAAGAACAGGGCCAAAGGAAAAGACAGGGAAAAAGCATGATATGGGATACCCTTGCTTTTAACCTTGATGATATGAGATACTCTTGCTTTGGTGTGGCTTGTTTGCAGAGGTTTTATTGGGAGGAAAAAAAGCTGAGTATTTCGAGAGACTCTGCTAAGAGTGCCCTCTCGGATGTGAAGAAAAGTTAAGCATTTTTTTTTATTTGCAGGCTTGCCTGGCTGTGGAGGATGGAGGTTGACATATATAGGAGTCTCCCTAACAACAAGTAGTAGTACTATTCCTTTACCCTTATTGGTCATAGCAATGTAGTGAGAGCTGCAAGCTTCACGTGTTTTAACTTTGTCATAGCACTTTGAAAAAATGGTCTGTGATATTTGGAAAACTGATGTTGCGTGTGAAGATTGCAGACACGCTTTATCCAAGGAAATCTGGCTCTCGAAGTTCGGAGAGCGGTGCCTCTTCGGCTTTCGAACAAGCAATCATGTCGGGGATATGGCTCTCGAGATTCAAAGAACGGTGCATCTTCAATTTTTGAGAAAGCAATCCTGTTGGGAGTCTGACTCTTGAGATTCGGAGAACAGCGTCTCTTCGATTTTTGAGAAAGTAATCCTGTTGGGAGTCTGGCTCTCGAGATTCGGAGGGTGGTGCCTCTTCGATTTTTGAGCACATAATCCTGTTGGGAGTCCGGTTCTCGAGATTCGGAGAGCGGTGCCTCTTCGATTTTTGAGAAAGCAATCATGTTGGGAGTCTGACTCTTGAGATTCGGAGAGCAATGTCTCTTTAATTTTTGAGAAAGTAATCCCGTTGGGAGTCTGGCTTTTGAGATTCGGATAGCAGTGTCTCTTTGATTTTTGAAAAAGTAATCCTGTTGGGAGTCTGGCTCTTGAGATTCAGATGGCGGTGCCTCTTCGATTTTTTAGCACGTAATCCTATTAGGAGTCTGGCTCTCGAGATTCTGAGAGCGGTGCCTTTTCGATTTTTGAGAAAGCAATCCTGTTGGGAGTCTGGCTCTCGAGATTCGGAGAGTGGTGCCTTTTCGATTTTTGAGAAAGCAATCCTGTTGGGAGTCTGACTCTTGAGATTCGGAGAGCAATGTCTCTTCGATTTTTAAGAAAGTAATCCTTTTGGAAGTCTGGCTCTTGAGATTCAGAGGGTGGTGCCTCTTCGATTTTTGAGCAAGCAAACTTGTTGGGAGTGTTTTCTCGAATGTGAGTAAAGGTTGGGCATTTTTGCCCGTCTTCCTTGCCACGGAGCACGGAGGTTGACACACATTGGGACTTTCTAGTTATCAAGCAGTGGTGATGTTCTTTTACCCTTGTGGGTAATAGGAGGGTAGTTGGACCTTCAAAATTTATGTGTCTAAACTTTGTCAGAGATCTTTGGCAAAGTTATATGTGGTACCCGAGGAGCTGATGTTGCGAGTGGAAAATGGTGCCTCTTCGAAATCCGGAGAGTAGTGCCTCTTCGATTTTTGAACCAACGGCCTTGTTGCCCTTTCTTTTATAAAGGCACCAATTGTGGGCAAGAAGTACATTCAGAGTGTTATTGCTTATAGGAATTTTCCCCTTCAGAGATTTATTGCACCTCATTTCTTCTTCATCATTTCTGAGAATGTCTGGCCCATTCGACCGTCGTTTTGACTTGAACTTTGGTGAAGAGGCAGCCATGCCTTCTCAAGACAACATATGGCGCCCATCCTTCTTATCCCCTACTGGTCCTCTTACCGTTAGGGACTCTGTGATGAAGAATGATATGACTACTGCGGTGGTGGCCAGGAACCTTCTCACTCCCAAAGATAACAAACTACTTTCTAAACGGTCTGATGAGTTGGCTGTTAAGGATTATCTGGCTCTCAGTGTTCAGTGTGCAGGTTCTATGTCTAATTTGGCCTAACGCCTATTTGCTCGAAATCGCCAAGTTGAATCATTGGCGGCTGAAATGATAAGTCTCAAACAGAAGATCAGAGGGCTCAAGCATGAGAATAAACAGTTGTACAGGCTTGCACATGACTATGCTACAAACATGAAAAGGAAGCTCAACCAGCTGCAGGAATCTGATGGTCAGATTTTACCTGATCATCAGAGGTTTATGGGTTTGTTCCAAAGGCATTTATTGCCTTCGTCTTCTGGGGCTGTACCGCGTAATGAAGCTTCAAATGATCAACCTTTGGTGCCTCCTCCTTCTGGGGTTCTGCCTAATATTGAAGCTCCGAATAATCACCCTTTGGTGCCTCCTCTTTCTAGGACTCTGCCGACTGCTGAGACTTCTCCTAAGCAACCTTTGTGAAGGCTCCCTCTTGTTTGTTTATTTTGATTCATGTATATGTACATATTTGTAACTTATCGGAGATATCAATAAACAAGTTTTGTTTCATTTCAACGTATTGTGTTAAATACACCAAGGCCTTCTTCACTAAGTTCTTTGAATTTTTCCTTTTGTTGAAGCTTGTATGATGAAGCTTTGTGAATGAAGCATGTAGGTTGAGGTAGTGCTCCCTTAATTTCCCGAGTGAGGAAAACTTCTCGTTTGGAGACTTGAAAAATCCAATTCACTGAGTGGTTGTGAGACTTCCGAGTATCAAGGTGCAGTAGCATATGGTCGGAGTCCCCCAAGTCTCCAGTCGAAAGAGTTGACGAATGAGGCATTTCATTTCTATGTGGTTGCCCAAAACTCCTTCTTCATATATATTTGTTATGAAAGTTGTTAGGCTCAAAGAAGAGGAGGCCTAGGCAATTTTATTTTTTATTTTTTTTATTTTTTTCGATTTTTCGAATTTTTGAATTTTCGAATTTTCAAATTTTCAAATTTTTCAATTTTTCGATTTCTGAAAAAAATAAAAAAAAATATATATATATATATATATTTAAAAGCTTTGTAGGTGAAGCTTTGGTGTTGAAGCTTTGTAGGTGAAGCTTTGAGGTTGAAGCTTTGTTGGGCACCATGAATTGATTTTGCTTCACACTATCTTGATCAAGATAGTGTGAAGCTTTTGTGTTGAAGCTTTGTAGGTGAAGCTTTTGTGGGTCAAGCTTTTATGGGTCAAGCTTTTGTAGTGAGACTTTTGTGGGTCAAGCTTGTGTGGGTCAAGCTTTTGTGGGTCAAGCTTTTGTGGGTCAAGCTTTTGTAGGTAAAGCTTTTATGGGTGAAGCTTTTGTAGGTCAAGCTTTTGTGGGTCAAGCTTTTATGGGTCAAGCTTTTGTAGGTGAAGCTTTTGTAAGTCAAGCTTTTGTGGGTCAAGCTTTTGTGGGTCAAGCTTTTGTAGGTCAAGCTTTTGTGGGTGAAGCTTTTGTAGGTCAAGCTTTTGTGGGTCAAGCTTTTATGGGTCAAGCTTTTGTAGGTCAAGCTTTTGTGGGTGAAGCTTTTGTGTTGAAGCTTTTGTGGGTGAAGCTTTTGTGTTGAAGCTTTTGTAGGTGAAGCTTTGGAGTTGAAGCTTTGTAAGTGAAGCTTTGGAGTTAAAGCTTTTGTTGGGTACCATGAATTGATTTTGCTTCACACTATCTTAATCAAGATAGTGTGAAGCTTTTGAGAATTTGTAGTTGTTCTCCATTGATGAAGCTTTTGTTGGTGAAGCTTTTGTGTTGAAGCTTTGTAGGTGAAGCTTTAGAGTTGAAGCTTTTGTTAGGTACCATCAATTGATTTGCTTCACATTATCTTGATCAAGATAGTGTGAAGCTTTTGAGAATTTGTAGTTGTCCTTCATTGATGAAGCTTTTGTTGGAGAAGCTTTGGAGTTGAAGCTTTTGTTGGTGAAGCTTTTGTGGGTCAAGCTTTTGTGGGTCAAGCTTTTGTGGGTCAAGCTTTTGTAGGTGAAGCTTTTGTTGGCACCATAAATTGGTTTTGCTTCACACTGTCTTGATCAAGAGTGTGTGAAGCTTTTGAGAATTGTGGTTGCCCTCCATTGATGAAGCTCTTGTTGGCACCATAAATTAATTTTGCTTCACACTGTCTTGATCAAGAGTGTATGAAGCTTTTGAGAATTATGGTTGAACTCCTTTGATGAAGCTTTTGTTGGCACCATAAATTGGTTTTGCTTCACACTGTCTTGATCAAGAATGTGTGAAGTTTTTGAGAATTGTGGTTGCCCTCCATTGATGAAGCTCTTGTTGGCACCATAAATTGGTTTTGCTTCACACTGTCTTGATCAAGAGTGTGTGAAGCTTTTGAGAATTGTGGTTGAACTCATTTGATGAAGCTCTTGTTGGCACCATAAATTGGTTTTGCTTCACGCTGTCTTGATCAAGAGTGTATGAAGCTTTTGAGAATTATGGTTGCCCTCCATTGATGAAGCTCTTGTTGGCACCATAAATTGGTTTTGCTTCACACTGTCTTGATCAGGATTGTATGAAGCTTTCTACGAGTTGTAGTGTTTGCATTGTTACAGAAGGGAAATGTTTGAAGCAGATGCAAGATGGCTGAATAACTTGATCTTCGTATGCCATGCACTGAAGTTGTTGGCTTGCTATAAGACTTTGTTGGTGACTATAACTCTTGTTGGGCATAAATGCTCCCCTAGTTGAGTTGTCAAGCTTAAGGGGTTTTTATTATTTGTGAATTCTAGGAGTTCATATGTATAAGTTGTACCACTTGTCTTCTAGTAGGTGGAATGAATGGTGAGTTGCTTTCATCACTTGGTTGGTGGTACGAAGGTGAGTTACTTCATCACCTTTCATCACATTTCATCACCTGATTGGTGGTAAGAGGATGAGTTCCTTCTTCCCCTGGTTGGTGGCATGAATGGCAAGTTGCCAAATGATATTAGAGTACGGGTTGTACATTTCATCACCTAGTTGGTGGCATGAAGGAGGGTACGGGTTGTACATTTCTTCACCTGTTTGGTGACATGAAAATGAGTTCCTTCTTCACCTTGTTGGTGGCATGAATGGCAAGTTTCCAAATGATATTAGAGTACGGGTTGTACATTTCATCACCTGGTTGGTGGCACGAGGATGAGTTCCTTTTTCCCCTGGTTGGTGGCATGAATGGCAAGTTGCCAAATGATATTAGAGTACGGGTTGTACATTTCATCACCTGGTTGGTGGCATGAAGGAGAGTACGGGTTGTACATTTCATTACCTGGTTGGTGGCATGAAGATAAGTTCCTTCTTCACCTGGTTGGTGGCATGAGTGGCAAGTTGGCAAATGATATTAAAGTACGAGTTGTATATTTCATCACCTGGTTGGTGGCATGAAAGAGAGTACGGGTTGTACATTTTATCACATGGTTGGTGACATGAAGATGAGTTCCTTCTTCACCTGGTTGGTGGCATGAGTGGCAAGTTACCAAATGATATTAGAGTACAGGTTGTACATTTCATCACCTGGTTGGTGACATGAAAGAGAGTACGGGTTATACATTTCATCACCTGGTTGGTGGCATGAAGATGAGTTCCTTCTTCACATTTCATCACCTGGTTGGTGAGAATAAGGGCAATATATCTAGGCACATTGTAGCAAGTGTCGAATGACACAAAGTATGTTGAACCCTTTCAAAGAATAGTTGGCTTGTGCATGAATGTGTTGGAATGTATGATTGAACGAATATACTGTGAAGCTGTTCATTTATTTGTATAGTCTTGTTGACATATACTTAGACTTTGTTTCATGTTGGAAACATTCATGTTGAAACTTTGAACCCGAGTGTTTCATTGCTAGGAATGTAAGAGATTAAGACCGAGTTGTCTAAATCACCTCTTTATAGAATTCATGCCAAATAGTCTTCGTTACATAGGATGCCGAACGGCTGAAGCTTAACACTTGTACAATGTGAGTTTACTTGTAATAGTGCTTCAACTGATCAGCATTCCATGGATGGCCAAAGGTCTTGCCATTGGAGCTTCTAAGCTTGTAAGAGCCAGGGCGACTGATGCCAACAACTTCAAACGGTTCATCCCAGTTTGGACGAAGTTTTCATTCACTCGGGACTTTGTTGCAGAGTAATCTTTTCTTCAATACCCAGTCCCCTACTTTGAAAGAACGAGGTTTGACCCGTGAGTTATAGTAGTTGGAGATGCGCTGCTTGTAGGCGACATTCCTCAAGTGAGCCTGGTTTCTGTGTTCCTCGACTAGATCTAAGTTGAGGGTAAGTTATTTGTCATTTTTGCTTTGTACGTAGTTCTGGACTCAGAACGTTGCTTGCTCAAGCTCAACTGGGACAATTGCCTCTATACCAAAGGCAAGTGAGAATGGGCTTTCTCTTGTTGATGTCCGATACGAAATGCGGTATGACCAAAGAACTTGGGGTACAAATTCTGGCCAACAACCTTTAGCCTTGTCCAAGCTGGTTTTCAAAGTTCACTTGATTATTTTGTTGATAGCTTCAACTTGTCCATTAAACTGGGGATGAGTTAGGAAGGCAAAACATAAGTTGATGTTGAACTTAGAGCAGAACATCCTAAACATATTATTGTCGAACTGTCACCCGTTGTCAGTGACTATCACATTGGGAATGCCGAATCTGCAAAGGATGTTCTTCCATACGAAGTCTTTTATTTTTTCCTCAGTAATGGTTACCAAGAGTTCTACTTCAACCCACTTTATGAAGTAGTCAACTGCAACGATTGCATAGCGAACTTTGCCCTTCCCTGTGGGCATTAGGCCGATCAAATCAAGTCCCCATTGGGCCAAGGGCCAAGGGCTGATCATAGGAGTGAGCGGCTCTAGAGGGGAGTGAGGAATAGTTACGTAGCGTTAACACTTATCACATGAGCGGGATATTCTGATGGCATCTTGGTGGAGTGTTGGCCAGTAATATCCTTGGCGAAAAGCCTTGTGTGCAAGGGATCGAGATCCAACATGATCTCCGTAAACTCTTTCATGTATTTCTCGAATGACAGTTTCTGCCTCTGCGGGTGTAAGGCATTTTAGGTATGGTAGGTTAAAACCCCGTTTGTAGAATTGGTCATTAATGATCAAGTAACGGGTAGCCTTGTATTGAATTTGCTTAGCTTGGACTTTGTCATTTGGAAGGGTGCCATGAGTAAGGAATCTATAAATTCGGGTAATCCAATTATCCCACTGTTGTAAGTTGCACACTTCCGCAGCCATGATGCTTGGTGCTGCCAACAATTCAACCTGAATTTTTCTCCCAATCTTGTCTTCCACCGCTGAGGCGAGGCAAGCCAAAGAATCCGCATGACTGTTTGCCGCTCGAGGAATTTGGGTGATATGGTAGTGGAAGTGCTTGAGCAACAATTGTGTTTGTGCTAGATATGCTGCCATGAAGCTATCCTTAGCGTCAAAGTTGTTAGTGACCTGGTTAACCACTAATTGGGAGTCACTGAAGATATCAATTTGTTTAACCCCAAGGTGTTTGGCCAAACGTAAGCCTACTAGGAGGGCTTCATATTCGGCCTCATTGTTCGATGCCTTGAATTTGAAACGAAGAGCATACTTCATTGCCACTTTGTTAGGGGTCGTAAGGACTAGTCTTGCTCCACAACCCTGTTGATTGGACGAGCCATCAACATATAAGCTCCATGATGGGGCTGTTGGTTCTGTTTTTTGAGCTTCCGAGGGTAATGAAACCACTTCTTTAGGCGTAGAAACAATGTTCACAAGATATGTGAAGTCGGCGATGAAGTCTGCCACTGCTTGGTCCTTCTCAGCTGGCTTTGGTTGGTAGGAGATGTCAAACTCACCCAATGCTATCGCTCATTTGATCATTCGCTCGGAAGTGTCAGGACTTTGGAGTATCTGTCGAAGAGGATGATTGGTAAGTACGATGATGGAGTGTGCTTGGAAGTAAGGGCAAAGTTTTCGAGCAGACATGACTAATGCTAGAGCCAATTTCTCAATGTTGGAGTATCGTGTCTCCACATCTTGTAAGGCCTTGCTAGCATAGTAAACAGGCCGTTCGACATTACCATCATTTTGAATGAGAACGGAACTTACTACTGAAGCCGATACCGACAGATAGATAATGAGAGTGTCACCAACCTCAGGTTTGGAAAGCAGAAGGGCTTTACTCATGTAGTCTTTGAGGTTCTTGAATGCCTCAGCACATTCATCGGTCCATGTAATGTACTTCTTACTTCCCTTAAGTGCTTTGAAGAAATGAGCACATCTGCCTGTGGCCTTAGAGATGAAACTAGTTAAGGCTGCCACCTTGCCAGTAAGGTTTTGGATGTCTTTTGAAGTTACCGGCTCCTTCATGTCAAGGATTGCTTTGATCTTCTCGGGATTAGCCTCAATGGCTCGTTGGCTTATCATGAAGCCTAAGAATTTGCCAGAGCCTACGCCGAAGGCACATTTGTTGGGGTTCAACCTCATTCGATACCTCTTCAGAATGGTGAAAGTTTTAGATATGTTGGTGATGTGTTGGTTAGTATTGTTGATGCACAAAACCGGAGGTCTTGGAACAACGTAAATCCAACCGTGAATCTGCATGAAATGTAAATAACATAAGATGTATCGTGGTTCACCCCAAGGTTTGGGCTACGTCCACACTGAATATGTATTTATCTGAGGGAGAGAGAGAGAAAGAAAGAGCTCTGTAATGTGAGAGCTTTGAGAGGGGGTGAGAGGCTTAGGGTTTGTGAAGGTGAGGATGCCCTTTTATAGAATAAGGGCTTCTCCCCTAATTACATATTTGACCCTTTCTTTATTACATAATTACATTTAAGTCCCCCGAGTATTTATACGAGGTCTAAATACGAGGCCCTAAATATGGTATAAACAGTAGTCCTCCAAGTCTTCAATCAAGAGAGTCTTTTGGCTGGAGACTTGAAATTCAGTCCATGTGTGGGCCGAAGTAACTAGATGTTGTCTTGAATTGATGCTCAATATGAGGCGGTGCTCAATCTGAAATGATGCTTAACTAGAAGTAGCACACGTTGCGAGGCTGCTTGGCTCGTGGCTTATGTTGCCTTGGTTGGCTCGGTTTGTGGCGTTTGAAGGTGAGGGAGTCCCTTTTATAGAATAAGGGCTCACTCCTCAATACATGAATGATGGGTTAAGAGTGATGCTCGCGGTAAGGCAGTTGCTCAGCTGGCGGCGATGCTCTCTAACGAAGGTAAGAGAGTCCCTTTTATAACATAAGGGCTCGCTCTTCAATACATAAGTGATGGGCTAAGTCCCCAAGTATTTTTCATGAGTGCTCTTTAATGAAAGTGAGGGAGTCCCTTTTATAGAATAAGGGCTCGCTCCTCAGTACATAGATAATGGGCTAAGTCCCCTAAGTATTTTTCATGAGGCCTAGTTGAGGCCCAATATATGGTACATAATGTAGTCCCCAAAGTCTTCAGTCAATAGAGTCTATTGGCTGGAGACTTCAAATTGAATCCATGTATGGGCCTAAGTGGCGGTTGTTCGGAGGTGGTATTTGTATACCCTGCACTGAAGCTTTGTAGGTGAAGCTTTGCAAGTGAAGCTTTGAAGCTAAAGCTCTGTAAATGACGCTTTTGAAGCTAGAGCTTTGTACATGAAGCTTTTGAAGCTGATTGACATAAGTGATGCTCATGAATGTTTATGTTGATTGACATGAGTGATGCTCATGGATGTTGTCATGAGTGATGCTCATGAATGTTGACATGAATGATGGTTATGAATGTTTATGTATGATTGTCATGAGTGATGCTTATGAATGTTTATGTATGAATGACATGAGCAATGCTCACGTATAATTTGAAGTACTGGGCGTACTTTTAATCACCTGGTTGGTGGCATGAATGGCTAGTTGCCAAATGATATTAGAGTACGGATTGTACATTTCATCACCTGGTTGATGGCATGAATGGCTAGTTGTCAAATGATATTTACAGTACAGGTTGTACACTTCATCATGGTAATAGTGGCGGGTTGCCGAATAATTTTGGAGTACTGGGCGTACTTTTGATCACCTGGTTGGTGGTAATAGTGGCGGGTTGCCGAATAATTGCGGAGTACCGGGCGTACTTTTGATGACCTAGTTGGTGCTATTTTAGGCTTATGGGGCTTCGCCCTCCACACAACATTCCAGCCCATTTATTTTGGGCTTTGCCTTTTTTTTTTTATTACCCTCTGATGGGGTTTATACATATTACCCTCTGATGAGGTTTATACAGATGTCTCCGAAAGATAAAAAGAAATTACATCATTCCGGTGGGGTGTTTATTCCTTGCTTTTGCTTTCTCTTTTGCTGCTTTCTAAAATATTCTCCCAATGACATGATCTTTTTTCTTTTATGTTCCTTTACCCTGATCTCTCCACCTCCAGGCACACTCACTTGCTTTTGCTTTCGTTTTCTGATTTGCTTTTGCTTTCATTTTTCTTTTTGCTTTCTGCTTTTGTTTCCCACTCCCTGCAACTTTTAGGATTCCCATAATTGGCATTATAACCTACAGCTGGATTTCCAATAGCAGCTGCAGCTCTTACTCTCTTCTCTGTGTTAGCAATTTCTGCACGAACCCAAAGAACACGGCATATCTGATTCAATGTCTCCCCCATGGCATCAAAACCTACACCACCCGCAAGAAGAACTCTCCATAATTGAAGATGCAGATTATTTTCCGAAACCCAGGATGCAAAAAACCCAGTTTTGATTTGAATAACCCAAAGCTCATAGAAAGTATTAAGACTATAATAGGAGGGTCCTGTTACTGCGCTGAAGACCCCGTTGGTGGGCCCAGTTTGTTACTGCGCTGGGAACAGTCGAACCGGCAAATGAATGATCCGGCCAAGAGAAAACGGGCGGGTCGAGAGACGGAAGTTCACCGCCTGGCACAAGAATGTCCTCAATCACACTACCCAGTTGGGATTCTGTGGCGAGGAACCCATGTTCTAATGCTTGCTGGAAATTCCAAATTTCTGGTGCAGTGATGAAGGCGAGAAAGAGAGGTAGAGTTTTCAGCAGCCTTGTAATTCTTCATCACCACGGAAACCACTCTGTTATACGAAATCGAAATACACCGGTATGTACACCTCCGGCAGCTCGAGAACCTTCCTCAGCGGCACTCGAACTTCCTTCCTCAGCCGGTCCCTCACTTTGTACGCGTAATGGGCTTGCAAATCAACTTGAGCGTGGTATGTGCGTTATGGGCCCGGGCCTGCGGAAGCTGCTCGTTCAGGTGATCGGCGGGGATGTCCGGCACCACGTGGAATCAGAGATCGAGGCAGGGAGCATGGCTGATTGTTCCTGCACCACTCAAAATTTGCTGAACTCTGGAGGGCCGAGAAAAGTTGGGGGAGCCATGGCTGCGAGATCTGTGAAAAATCGTCGATCGACATGGGGGTGGAAGAAAACTTTTATAGAGCTGAAGGTGAGTTTTGATTCTCTGTGGGTGGGAGCAGTTTATGAGGAAAGAGACAGAGAAGAAAACGAAGAAGAATAAGAGAGAGGCATGCCAGGCACGTGGTCTGTGCAGTTGCAGAGAGGGATTGAGTCAGAGAGGAGGTGGCTCTGAGGGTTTTCTGGGAAATTTTTGCAGATTCAAGGTGGATTGTGGTGAGGTATCACGGTGGTGAGATGAAAAATTGAGAGAGAACCGACATAGCTTTTCGTGTCGATTCCCACAAACGGTGCCAAATGTTGATGCACAAAACTGGAGGTCTTGGAACAACGTAAATCCGACCGTGAATCTGCATGAAATGTAAATAACACAAGATGTATCGTTGTTCACCCCAAGGTTTGGGCTAAGTCCACACTAAATATGTATTTATCTGAGGGAGAAAGAGAGATAGAATGAGCTCTGTAATGTGAGAGCTTTGAGAGGGGGTGAGAGGCTTAGGGTTTGTGAGGGTGAAGAGGCCCTTTTATAGAATAAGGGCTCATCCCCTAATGACATATTTGCCCCTTCTTTTATTACATAATTACATTTAAGTCCCCCGAGTATTTATACGAGGTCTAAATACGAGGCCCTAAATATGGTATAAACAAGCATGTTTGCTCTTGACTAGCATATCATCAACGTAAACTTCCATGCTCTTCCCAATCTGTTCGGCGAACATTGAATTGACCAATCTCTGATAAGTCGCTCCTGCATTCTTTAGGCCGAAGGGCATGACTTTATAGCAATACAGTCCCCTATCAGTAGTGAAGGCTGTGTGTTCTTGGTCCGGAGGGTTCATGAGGATTTGTTTGTATCCTGAGTAAGCATCCATGAAGCTCAGGAGTTCACACCCTGCTGTAGAGTCTATAAGTATGTCTATGAGAGGAAGATGAAAGCTATCCTTCAAGCATCCTTTGTTTAGGTCTGTGTAATCGACACACATTCTCCACAAAACCTTTTGGAGCAGGAGACTTTCCTTGGTCAGATTCTTCTTAACAAGGACAACATTTGCTACCCACGTTGGATAATTGACTTCGCGGACGAAGCCTATGTCTTTGAGTTTTTCAACTTCTGCCTTCATTGCCTCGTACCGTTCAGCGTCATAGGATCTTCCCTTCTGTCTCACTGGCTTGGTCTTGGGGTTAATACTTAAGCGATGACAAATGATATCGGGAGAGATGTCTGGCATGTCCTCGTATGACCAGGCGAAGACCTCAGTGTTCTCTTGCAAAAAAGAGATCAATGCTAACCGAATAGGTGGTGACAAGGTGGTGCCAATCTTCACCATGCGATCCGGATAATCTTTTGAGATAGAGACCTTCTCCAATTCTTCAGCGAGTTGTACTTGCTGGGTGAAAGAGTCATCTCGAGGATCGTCGGGTTGATTGTTGCCACCGTGAAGATCCAAGTTGGCTTCGTCTGGGCTGGTCTTTATGACTTGGTCATGTATAGAAAGGGTTTCCTTGGGCATAGGCAGGTGCTGTTGCTTGACCGAAATGTTGTAACATGATCGTGCACTAAGTTGATCTCCTCTGATGTAACCATTGCTATAGGGGGTTGGAAATTTCATCAACAACATATATGTGGATACCATGGCCTTGAGATCATTGATGTCTGTGCGTCCGAAGATGACATTGTATGCCGTTGGGCAATCAACCACCAATAAGTTAGTGGTAATGGTAGCTGTGTAAGGGCATGTACCAATGGTGAAAGGTAAGTGTATGCTCCCCAAAGGTTGCATGATATCACCGGAGAAGCTTATTAGATGGGAAATCGAGCGGTCGAGCAAATGGTCAGCTACATTAAATGCCCTGAAAGCTTCAGCAAACATGATATTAACTGAAGCCCCCGTGTCTACCAGGATTCGTCGTACTTCAAAGTTGGCTATGTGAGCTTCCACTATCAGTGGGTCGTTGTGAGGGTAGATGATACCTCTTTCTTCCTCAGGGTAGAAACATATTGGATCCCAGTTAGGCTTTTGATACTTACCTCCCCTGATGTCTTCCACGTGAAACACTTGGTGGCCAGACCTTAAAGCTCGTTCACTATTTTTCATGGCCCTGTTGGAAGATTTAGATATGGGTGTGCCACCACTTATGGAATATATCACATTTACCTCGCGTTGGTTACGGTTACCCCTTGGATGGTGAAGGAAGAATTAATCAATTTTTCCTTCACGTGCCAAAGCTTCAATATGATCACGAATGGTGAAACATTTCTTGTCGTCATGGCCGTTATGCTCGTGGTAGTAGCAAAACGTGCCCGTGTTCTTCATGGGCTTGTAATCCGGGTGCCTCGACTTTGGCTTCGGTATCAAGTGTGCTATGATGGGGTAAATGGCCACGCATGTGGCGTTCAAAGGTGTGTATGCCTCATACCTCGGGGTAGGGGTTGTCCTGACACGTGCTTAACCCACTGTGTTGATTGCCTGGGGTTGAGGATTATCATGGCGATACCCTTAGTTATCGCGGTAGTGTCCTTTACTCCTTTTACTAAAATGAAACTGTTGAGGATGGAAATCTTTCCTTTTGCCCTGAGATTGATATGTCTGTTGACTTGGCAAAGTATTAAGTAAGGCATGGGGATGCACCGCTGCCGTTTGGAAGGTCGAGGTTTTCTCATTTGGTTGGATCTGGCTTCCACTCCCTACTTGCTGATAAGGGGTGGTTGTGGGGGGTTTCCCTTGATATGTCCTTGCCTCGGCGGAGGCATGGTTGTAAGCATGTGCCATCACCTCAGAGTAAGTCTTCCAAGTGTTGGCATTGATCATGTACTTGAAAAAACAATCATGTAGGCCTGCCGTGAAGGCATTGAGGGCGGTCTTGTCATCTGCCTCAGCGCAGCGAGAATACTGATGGCTGAAACGACCAGCATACTTTCGTAGTGACTCGTCCGGCTTCTGGCGAATAGTGTACAAGTCATATGCAGAATGCAAGCGATTGGTCTAGAAGATGTGTTGAGAGATAAACAGTTTCCTCAGTTCCTCAAATGAGTATATTGTCTCAGGTGGAAGACGGCAATTTAGAGCTCCGCCAAAGAGGGTGGAGGGGAAGAGAAGACATCGCTCTTCGTCGGTGTGCATCCGATATGCCATGGTGGACTCAAAGAGGTTAAGGTGTTCAATTGGGTCATCCCTTCCAGTATAGAGTTGTAAACCAAGCTTTTGTTTTGTCTTCGCTTGAAATGGGGTGTCGATGATCCTCCTTGTGAGAGGGCCAGGCCTGGGTTGGTTCCAGTCAGGTATCTCGGCCTGACGTTCGGCCTTCAACTTGTTTACTTCCTCAATGAGCTATAAGACAAGGGGGTCTTGAGTGGAGTCATGTACCATTGGTATTTTCTTTCGTAAGTCTCCATCGCCTCTTGGAAGTAGGAAAGTTTGAGCAAAGGCGTGTGATTTTTCCCTAGACTCGCCGTACTGACTTCTAAGGCAAGTCTGTTGGAATACCTCAGAATCCCATGTACCTTCATGTTCCTCTAGGACATGTCGTTCTTTCCCTAGATTGGCAGCTGGCCTAGGTCGTGGGAGGGGACCGAGTCTTTCAGAAATCCTTTGGTCATTGATCTTTGAGCATATGTGGAAGGGATTCTCTCGACGTTGCTTTAGGAAGTCTCAACAGTCATGATAAATAACTTTCGATCTTTCCAACCCTTCTGCAATGAGGTGTCTTCCTCCACTTCTCCTGCTTCGGGTCGAATCAGCTGGGTTGAGAGAAGTCTCATGTTGATCAATATTTTGATGAGTAGCTCGCTCCTCATCAAGGATACCCAAGTCGAAGGAATGTGACCCTCCGTGTTGAGGGGCACCCAGATGATGGTTGATGTCCACAGGGGCAACAAGTTCGTGTGTTTGAGTACGCATAGTTTCGTGGAGCGTCTCAAAAAGCTTCTCATACTGCTCCTGGAGGACCTCATTCTTCATTGCTATCTTGTTGTTTTGAGCTTCTAACTCATTGACTTTAGCTTGAAGAGCAACCCTCTTTCCTTCCTTTTTTCGTTGTTTCGCACTAGGTGCAAGAGGGGTGTCATTTTGTGTGTTGTGGCTTCCTTCGCTCCCCATGTTGGAGATGGATGCCTGGTCAAAAGAGAATGTATGAATGGTGGAAACCAGCTTGACAAAGATGAAGAGAGTGGGAATAAGTGTCGTTCCCACAGACGGCGCCAAATGTTGATGCACAAAATCAGCGAGGACTTTGGTACAATAGAAAGTGTTAAGTTTGTGATCTTCGCTAGATTGCTCTGGTCACTAGTGTGGATAAGTATGTAAATGGATAGAGATAGGGAAGCAAACACAAGATCTACATGATTCACCTAGATTGGCTACGTCCACGGAGTAGAGGAGTTCTCATTAATTGTGAAGGGTTTACACAAGTACATAGGTTCAAGCTCTCCTTTTGTGAGTACTAGTGAATGATTTAGTACAAATGACATTAGGTAATACTCGACTTTCTAAAAAAAATCATACGCCTCAGAGAATAATAGGTAATACTCAACTCTGTACATGTATGTAAAGAGTCATTTCTATTTAAATGAGTTCTCTTTATATGAGGACGTGAAATCATTCCACTATACAAATTAATGTCATAATGCAAACCATTTATTCTTTTTAGGAAAATGTTGGGAATACCACATTTTTGTACCACATTAACTAGTGTATCATCTAACATGACAAGTGATGTGTACATGCCACATCAATTAATGAACCTATTTGTTTGGATGTTGGTGTATGCATTACTTGCCACATGAAACGGTACACCAATGTAGTTTTAAAATTTGGTCTCGTTAACATTACTGTTCTTTTTATCATCATCTAATGATGATCATATTTAGAAACATTCGTTTATTTGGAAACCGTTTACCACCCATATATGTTGAACAAATCAACGATCATAGTAACTAGTAAAAACTGTAAACTTGTGATGCATTTGGATGACAAAAAAGTCTCCAAATCAAATGAAGATTTCAAGAAATTATCATTAAATGAAAATAAAAAGAATGAACTGTTCGAATATAACCATTGTTCAGTAAAATGATGTCGTGTAAAGAGAAATGAGTATTCACGCGTAAGATACAAATTGTGTTCGCAATAATTTCGTCAATAAAGACTATATGTTTTCCGTTATTCTCGTGATTTTCACTCAATTAATGCACGGAAAATGAGAGTTCGTGCACAAGATGACAACAAAAGTACTGCGAGCTTTATAAAAGATTGACAAGATACAATTAAACATATGCATGACTTGCATTATTTTGTACTCTAAACATATGTGGCTAGCCTAGCTATATAGCTCTATTGAGTTGCCTTTTTCCTTTTAAAATGGAAGATGGATCTCATCCGGATACAAGTTGTGAATCCTAGGGATCCTCACATCCTAGTCATTTATCGTACATCGTGTGATCATAAATCATTTTGAATTTATTTATTTAAAATTAAACACAAATAGTACCTAACGAAAACTGACAGCACGATGTACGATGAACGATCATGATGTAAGAATCTCTAGGATCCCTACAAAGAGGATCAGAAGAAGATCCTCATCCTTTAAAATGCATCCATGTCCACAATTGACCTCCATCTCCATCAATGTTTATGTTCATTCCTAACTTTAGACAAGAATCCTCTGAAACCGATGCTAACTCTCATAGGGAGAGGTTGCTTCCAGGAAACTCGTACCTCACAAAGAGGGTCCATATGGGTACTACGCAGTCCATGTTGGGACCCATAACTTTGTTACCCTTTAGTTCGGATATATGTATATACATTGATAGGGTGAAATGATATGTGAATGGGGTGAAAGAAAGAAGGAAACACAAGAAGGGTGATTGATTGTGTAAATTTTGGTCCCCTAGTTAGCTATTGATCATGTAAATTTCATATGCATGTGAATGATATACAACTTCCAAGGTCCTTAATTTGTACGACAAAGAATCACATTCTACACATTGAATTTTAATGTGTATGAGGTGGAGCTGGGTTTAAAGTTGCTACGGCCGTAAAATTATTGTCCGTGAAGAAATTTCTCCCTTCAAAAGTTATTAAATTTTAGAAGTGCTTATAATTATTGAGCTAAGCTATTTTTCATATTGATAACTAGTTTTATAATTGAACCTTATTTAATTATTTCATGATATATCATACTAGGTTGGCTCACGTGTGAAGACCAAAACTCTCACATGCTCATGTTACCTAATTTCTATTATCCATGTGTTAGACTTGAAAACTCTCCACACAAATTTTGCGAAACTGTTATATTCTTCTGTTCGAATTTGACCAGTTCCTACAGCGTCGCACCAGTGTCTTTATAAAGAATTAATTATTCCTTATATTGCCGGCAAAAGAATCAACGAAAATGAAACATCTGTGCCAAGCACACTACGCACTTTTGATCACATCGTCAAGGCCACTTTATTTCCTATCTTCTTTGTCATGTGAATGGAATATAATCATTACATAAATTCGATGACAAATAAGAAGAAATATCGTATCTGCCCACCAGAATCATCTCTTGGACTGCCCAACCTAAGCATAACTGTTTTTGGTATGTTTTATTATTATGTTTATGAATTATAGAAGAAAGTTGAAGTTAGCCCTGTTGGAATATATTAGTATTTTAGATATTATATTATTTGGGTTTTCTTATAAGTTTAGTTTGGGCCTAACTTGTCAGCATTAGGGTTAGGGTTAGTTTATTATCAATAGAGTATTTTGTTATTCATTAGAGAATAAGTTACTTACAATATAGTCTCTTAGAGTTTTGTAGCTATTCTGGCATTCTTAGTTGTATAATAATATTTCTATTATTTTGTTAGTCTCGTTCATTGCGCACTCTAATATTCAACTTGGTACCAGAGCAGGTTTGATCCTTTAGGGTTTAATCTGTTTATGTTCGTATGAGTTTGTCGTCTTTGTTTTTCCAGTTTCATCTTGTCGAATTTTTCTCATTCTCTGGTTTGGGTTAGACCCCTTGTTTATCGTTAAAAAATAAATAAATAAATAAAAATTATCCAGTGTTTGATCTGCCGTGAACCAGTCCTGCCACCCTTGTCACAACAGTTCCACTTCATCTGCTCGCTTCCGCAACTTGTCATCCCCCTCAATATTGTCCAAGTATAGATTTGCTAAAACCCATAAACCTATGCACCTCTATCTCGCACCACCGCCACCCGCAATATGAAGAATCTAGATTTGAGGATCCTCTACCCTGAGCCTACTTGCTGTCTTCGCCTGTTTCTTCTGTCTTTCTCCTTTTCTCGTGTCTGCATAGAAAAAAATAAAGAAGGCAAAAAAGAGAGAAGTTGAAAGGCATGAGAAAAGAAAAGATAAAAAAGGAAAAAGGAAAAATGAAAAGATAAAAGAAAGAAAAATGGGAAGGAAGGAAAAGATAGAAAAAAAGGCAAAAAAAGAGAAAGAAAAAAAAATCATTTGCTGTTAGTTTGAGGCCCACACGGGCAATAAGAAAAAAAATGGTTAAGTTTGTTTTTAGGTCCACACGAGTTGTTGGCCTGTTTGGGATTGTTTTGTGACCATCATTCGAGTACTTGAAATTGTGACCACTCGAGTGATAGTATTTGTGTTTGTTTGTTTGATGCTACAATTGAGATATAAAAATCTCGTCTGTTTAGTGACGGGTTCTTTCCATACTCTCAACATTAGCCAGTTTGAATTAGAACCAGTTTGCCAGCCAGAATCAAGAATCAAGTCAAGTCAAGTCAAGAATCAAGAACTAGTTTGCCAGTTTGCCAGTTTGCCAGTTTGCCAGTCAAGTCAAGTCAAGTTTGTATGCCTGCCAGTCCGCATTTACTTGTTTGCAAACTCATGTCATATACCGCCATGAGTTTGACGGGGGGTGTTGAAATATATTAGTATTTTAGGTATTATATTGTTTGGGTTTTCTTATAAGTTTAGTTTGGTCCTAGCCTGTCAATATTAGGGTTAGGGTTAGTTTATTATAAATAGAGTGTTTTGTTATTCATTAGAGAATAAGTTATTCACAATGTAGTCTCTTAGGGTTTTGTAGCCATTCCGACATTCTCGGTTGTTTAATAATATTTCTATTATTTTGTTAGTCTCGTTCGTTGCGCACTCTGATATTCAACTAGCTCAACCTCTTATAAGCTCATGCAAGGTTCTTTTTTCTATTAATGTGGGACTCATTCTCAACACGTTCCTTTACATGTGACGAATTTTCAATCCTAACACATTGACAACACAATGGGGTGATGATGTGGACCGCTTGTGGCCGTTTAGCTTCATACTTGAGACAACCTGCTCTGGTACCATGAATAAAGTTAAGGTTTACCATGAAACCAATTGGTAGTATGAGGAGTAGTCCAACCTCTTATAAGCTCATGCAAGGTCCATCCTCCCATCAAGGACTTATTCTCAACAATTATCAAGAGATGGTAGAGCAATTATGCATGGAGGATGTCAGGATTTTGAAAGAAGAAAAAAAACCCAATTTTAGGGTTAGTTCTGCTGTTATGATAATGTGAGGGCTGAGTTCTTAAGGCACTGTAACTAAACAATACATTAAAGTAATTGATTATATTACCAACTAGTACTACAGTCTAGTAGTATCACATTCTCTTAGTGTAGAATATTGTTGTATCGATTTGTTGATTATGTTATAAAAACAAAACACCATGCCCTAAGCCTAGGTATCTTATCCATGTTGGGAGAGAAATTTAGAACCCTAGTTCATATATGCATGCTCAATAGTCGTTCATAACACAAGTATCTCGCAAATAAGAAAACTTGCTTGCCTGCATCCTTACCCATTATTATTGTGTTTAGGGTCACTCAAACTGACACTAAAACATAATTTACAACTGAATCCTTACCAATTAATAAACGAGAGATTAATTTTTGAGTTTTTACTGCCTCAAGACAATCTTTTCACATATGCGTCTCTGCTGAATGTAAAACTAGAATTAGGATCCTACAGAGATATACGTACGTACGACAAGGAGGACAAGATCTAGCAGGATCCACAAGCACGAGTCAGGAACCCACGTATATTGTTTGTATATCAAGATTTACAGATACCAGATGCTTCTGGTGTTGAGGTGAGAGTATATGTACGTGTGTATGTATGTATGCATCCAGACAGAACATGCAATAAGTGGGGTCATCATATATTATGGCGTAGAAGATTCAGGCTTTGATATTATTATACCCACATTTTTAGACTGCATATGTCGTATGAACACTGCAATCAACGTAATTTTGTTGATATTTTGATCCAGACGTATGATAGGCTTTCTCTCTTATATACATATATACTGATGTACATATATATACATGAGAACTTTCACAAATAGGGAGATTTAGCTCCATTATTCACAATATCACGTCAATGCTGTGTTGATGGGATGTCGATACATTATGGCGACATGTTTTCGAAATGATGTTTACATGCACTATATGTATTGATGAGCAATCTATTATCCTACTTCCTAAATAGTAGAGCGGAGTCTCCTTAAGACG
Organism: Malus sylvestris; assembly: GCF_916048215.2. NCBI lineage: Eukaryota > Viridiplantae > Streptophyta > Magnoliopsida > Rosales > Rosaceae > Malus > Malus sylvestris. The sequence continues at coordinate 19,920,369 of NC_062274.1, read as the reverse complement.
AGAGATTTTTCTGTGTCTGGAATACGGTACGACACACTAAGTGTCATAATACAAGTTGAGGAACACTTGAATTAAAAAACTTCTTTTTACTTATATTATGACACTTAATGTACTGGCCGTGTTCCCATTACATTGCAAAAAAATCCTTAAGATGGGGCTACTCAGACACAGAGTTGTGGATGAGAGAGTGCAATAGGTGCAAGAGCAGACGACCCCAATTTAAAATGGCCCCCCAAAATGCTAGTGCTCCCAATTCAAGTTTCTCTAAGAATGAATGAAAAGAAACTAAATAATAGAAACTTATCTCCCTGTACAAACGTGCTCATCTTGTTTACCTTCTTGTTTAATGTTATTTGTAAACTGATAATGGTGGTAATGATTCTTAAGATTAAAATTTGTTTCAGTTTTAGTTCTAAACATTGTTTTTTGACACGCTCATCCATATAATGATAGATCCGTTTATAAATTTCGTTCAAGGCCTATAATCTCAGGCAGGGCCCTAGGGCTTTCCAATTACCAAAAAAAAAAATGTTAAGCACGTAGGTCGCCATCGCTATGCACGAATACAATGAATCAGTTATACCAAATCTGTCACGCGTCACTACTATGGAAAACCAAGACCAGTCACTACATGATAGATGATTGTACTATTTCTAAATGGTATATGATAAACTCTAGGGAAATTGGCCATTCTAGAAACATTACAAATACTTTTGCTAAAAGAGAAAGATTGACACGAGAATAACACGAGTGACGTGGGCGAAATAAGTGAATTGACTAAAATACCTCTGCATTGATATACTTTGGCCTAATCGGATAAACGGTCCCCGTGATGATAAGATAATCGGAAAGTAACCCCCGTGGTAAAAAAAATTAGGATTTAAATCCTCGTGATGTAGTCCATTAGCAAATTTAGTCCAAAAGTGATTTTTTCATTAAATATCTTTTATATGCAAGGATAAAAATGTACATTGACATGTGCCCTCTTTTTCCTTGTCTCCTTCCTCGTCTCTCTACTCTCTACTCTCTCTATAAAACAAGTACAACCAATGCAATGCACATAACAGATGAAGGGGACTAACAAATCAACCCCAAAATTCAAAAAAATCATGGATTAAACTGCAATGAATCTCGAAACACTAATAATTCATTTGATAATGCTAAAAAATTAAACTAAACTAAACCTCACATTAATCTTTTACAACAATAATTGGGATTTTAATAAATAGATATATATATATAGAGAGAGAGAGAGAGAGAGAGAGAGAGAGAGAGAGAATGCAAAATATCATCACACCCCAATATCTCTCTCAAAGCTTGAAACCTTAAACCTTTTGGTCCCAACCCATTTCCCCAAGGGGCAGTTTCCACCAGTTCTCGTCGGAAAAAGCTGACTTGGGTCGCTGGAGAGTTGAACCACCACCATGGACGTTGACTTGTGGGCTTCCAAGGGTTCACACAGATAAGAGCCTCTCTGCTGCTCATGCTGCAAAGCTTCACTATGGTACTTCAATTTTCTGAATTTTATTTTTTACTTCGACATTTTGTATCGAGTAAAATTTAGAATTTGACCTAACTTTCACCGTAATATAGATTGAACATTGAAGAAGAAGATGCACACATCAAAATACGTTTTTACCCTTGTATTTAACAAACATTTAATGGAAAATCACTTTTGGACTAAATTTGCTAATGGACTACACCACAAGGGTTTAAATCCTAATTTTTTTACCACGGAGGCTACTTTCCGATTACCTTATCACCACGGGAACCATTTATCCAATTAGGCCATATACTTTTGATAAGACAATTAATATATTGCAGATATGTCATCTATATCATTGTGATTTTGTGGATATTGTTGATGATGGTTGTTGGAACCAACTTCACCCATCACTATGTGTGGAGGAGATGTATAAACTTGACTACCTGTAAAAGAGCAAACGATGGTAAGGTTACCTAGGCACCAGTGGGGTACCGGCCAAAGGTTTTGTGACAGTCAAGTTAGTAAGCAAATTGTGAGACTCAAGTATTATGAAAGAGAACTGAGTATGTGATGATTGCGTTACCCAAGATGAACCTTAGAAGTGTGATTGCTTAAGGCATACGCCAATCCCTAGACTCAAGCAGTAGATATTGTATCCTCTTAAAAGTGTGATTACTTGCGGCTCACGTAATCCCTAAATTGTAAGAATCTCTAAGAATATAGGAAACTTATCTGATCTCCAATTGGATCAAGTTCTCATATCTTGCGGAACAAGATTGGTCAATCTCAGGGAAGTTACGAGCTTCGCTTACTGGAACACAAGGTGATGGTGGCATCACTGGTCCTTTGTGCAGCTCAGTCTAATAGGAGATGTTGAGGCTATGACCAGACTTTTGAGAAATTCATATTCTGATCCGCCTTACTTTGACATTGGAAAATCATGGTTCCACAATAAATATCGACATTCTCAATATCGAATTACTGTCATTGATATGTTGAATAATTTCCCTTTAGTTCTTCTCCTTCTTCATCTACACGCTAGTCTTCTTTCATCTTCATCAACACACTCGTCTATGTATACTTAGGTTTAAGATTTTCAAAAAAAAAAAAATTGAATTCAACCAGTAAAGAAATAACAATATTTGAAATTGAATTCAAGTTTCATAGTTGGAATTCACACCCAGTACGAAAATAATATATCGTTCCTACCTCATCGGATGATTGAGATCTAACATACCAAAAAAAGCTTTATTTTAGCTACGCTTCTTGAAACTTGACTTCAATTTCATTTTCTCTTTGAAACTTGATTTTTATCTCACTTTACCTCTGAAACTCAAAAGTTGTCACTTTACTCCCTAAACTCGATTTTGGTCCCATATTTCTCTATGAAACTCAAAACTTGCCACTACTCCTTAAAACTCAAAAAAAAAAAAAATTACTTGCCTTTTTTCTATTTTTTTTAGAATATGTTCATCAATTCAAAATTTATAATTGGTAATATGCCAAATTTCCCTCCTAAAATAAATGAATAGTAAACAAAAAACAAATCATTTTCTTGCTTCACTAGCCACCTTCATTGAGAACATAAGAACACAAGAAATAACAAAATCAATGGTACTAATGAGAAGGTGGCTGGAGATGGAATATGAGAAGGGATAAGTTCTACCATGTTATAAATGTTTGAATTTTTTTTTTTTTTCAATCTATGTGGCATCATTTAATTGGAGTGAGCTTTATATTTGTACATGTCTATTTTGCAGATCGGATAGAGGATCAGATAGGATTAATTATACGGACGCAGGTGTTTGGCGTTCACTCGTACTAAATAAGCGCCGGATTAAATTAACCGGTGTGCTTATTTAGCACGGTATACACCGGACTAATAAAACCAACCAAAAGGCCGGGATTATTAGTCGGCCCTTTCTCTCTCTCGCCTTCTCTCGGCCCTCTCTCTCTCTCTCTCTAGGCGTCGTCGTCCTCCCCCCCCCCCCCGTCACCTTCTCTCACCATCGTCGTCCTCCCCTGCAACTGAGTCTTGCAAAGAAGCATGCACTCTCTTGGCCGGCATGGTGTCTGGGAAACCTCTCTTCTCAAAACGCCAATAAACTACTCTCCTTCTCTCTGTCAAACCGCCGCCAGTCCATTCCACTTACGATGCTGCAGTGCAGGAGGTAACCTTGTCAACAAATCGTTAGTTTGTTTCGTTTGTTGCATCTTGATTTGGGTTGATGTGGATCTGATGACTCATGATTGCTCACCAGATGTGCAGGCAGGTGGGGAAGAAGAAGGGAGAGAGAGGGAGGGCGTTTGAGGGGTGCGGCGGAGAGAACGGGGAAGAAGAAGGGATGGTTTCAGATTTATTTTTTATTTTTATAAGTTTAATTTAATTTTAAGTTTGATATAGCCTATCCGGTATAAAACCAAACATAATATAAATAATACGGTCATTAGTCCGATACTGCACCAAACGCCCGACTAATTTAGCAATACTATCCGGTGACTATTTATCCTATCCGACAGAAATAGTCAGTACAGTCCGAGCTGCCAAACGAGGCCTAAGTGGGCAATGTAAGTAAAGATAACGGCTATTTAGCAGAATACATAAGAATAAGTGAAATTGGAGTAAATATTGAGTTTTAAGAAATAAAGTAGCAATTTTTAAGTTTTAGAGAGCCAAATGTGATTGAAATCGAGTTTCAGGAAGCGAAGTGGTAACTTTTGAGTTTCAAATGGCAAAGTGGGATCGGATCGAGTTTCAGAGAGCAAAATGGTGACTTTTGAGTTTCAAAGAGCAAAATGAGATTGAAATCGAGTCCTAATAAGTATAGCTAATATCGTTTGTTAAAAATACTACTAAAAAAAACCTAAAAAAAAAAACCAGTAAACCAAAAAAAATCCAAATCTAAAGAACCCCATTATCTGCACCATAGTTGGAACTCACCCTTCTCACATACCTTTTTTAGCTCAAGATCATAAGCAAGTACATGATATTCTACCTTCAATGATACCCAGAAATTTTCAGATCTGCCAAATACTCGACACAGTATAAATGAAGCATTAACATCAATCACTGATCATGATAGACAACCAAATTAGTTGCATTGCTGATTATATATTTAAAGGCGATGGTTTGCAATTCCATGTTTTCGTTGCAGTGCCGATTAGGAGTGGCGGGCTGACGGCGATAAGGAGCTCTAGAGGTTAGAGAGAACAAGTCTAAATAATATGAATTTGAGTTTGTCATTCATGTAGTTCGTGACGATATAGATGCTTATAAGCAAGGACTTTTCAGTCATTTGAAATTCAAAAAAAAATTCAAAAATTAACAGCAACGACTTTCTATCTTGCAATTTCAGCGCCACATGTTTGAATTCGATCTAATACAACTAGTTTTCATAAACTTCAGGCCCTGCATATATAGTCAACCGTCAACGTCATCGATGTTGTCTCAGTTGATCATCTATTCTTAGGAGTTGAGATTTATCACAAGTCATCGGTGATATTAAGGATGGAATTTCTTATATATTAATTGTATATTATTTTGTTACATACCCGATGTGATATTTTATTCTCTAACAATGTGTGTGTTGAAAAAAAATCATATGTACTGTAACTACTCATTTTAACTTTTCATCTTCAAAAGCAGTCTCTATTTTAACAGACTTTAAATATTTTATTATTAACAATTCAAATTCAACCTACTCATTTTTTAAAATCACATTCTCTCTCTTCGTTTTCTCCTTGATTCATAGTTCCACTATTGAGTTTTATTTATTTTTTAACATTTAGCATATGAACAGTGACTCTAAATTTAAAGAGCAATGTTCACTTTGCTATTATACAGAGTCCTTTACAGAATCTCTTTAAGATTAATATTTAAATTTAGCTATTTAAAATAAAATTTTAACGGTTACAGCTTCTTTTGAAAATGCTCTTAGATGTTAGATATCTAGCTAACGAAGATGGGCAAAAGGCAAGCCATTTTTTTCTAAACGTTGGAGATGCGTGTGAAAGTGGAAGTACTACGGTACTCTTAACTATTTGCCTATTTTTTGTAAGATAATGAGCATCTCCACGTACACCATATCCATAATTCATGCACCATAATTAACTAATTGTCATTTGTCAAACAACAGAATTCGAAAGTGACTCCAGACCAGTCCGGTCCGGCTGGCTGGACCATATTTTCTCACACACCCAAAATTGTTGAATTCCCTCTTCTTCTTCTTCTTTGTGTATTTTTCTTCGATTTGTATGTTCTTTCTTCTTAAGCGTGTCACTTTACATGGGAACACTGAAAAACGTTGTTTTGTACCAAACCAGAAAAAGAGCGTGTTCAACGTGTGGTAACGAAATGGAGAGACTCAACTGTATGACATGAAATATACTCTCTTGCATGTACAGCTTTTATCATGTGAATTCTAGATATAAAGAGATCATCTCTGATTCTATGTAAGAATCTTCCATAACAACGAGGTGAAATGACTTACAATTTAAGGTAAATTGACTCGGATATGTATTTTGTCATTAGAGATGTTCCGTATATCTAATGAAAAGTGAAAACAAGATTGAGTTGTAGACTTTGAAACAAAACCGTGGTCGAAGCAAAAATACTTTATAGAAAATTTTTAGAATTTGGATGCAATACCTTATCAATTACTCTAACTTACGTTTGCAAACAGAAAAATGATATTAATCTTATCTTTTGTTTTTTAAGCGAAATATAAAGAAAGGCTCACAAATTACAATTAACCCTGTCAAAATGCCTCGTGTGAAATACAACGAAAAATGAGAGAGGACTTTCGAGAGCAAGTGAACACGAATCACATATTAGACGCAAGTCCCACACAATGATTCCTTCAACCTCCACTAACTCCACCACCAAGCATTAATTTAATAATTAAAGAAAAACTAACGAAAAGTTCTAAAAAAAACTTTAGTTTTAATGAAAATTGACAAATAAAGATCTAGTAAATAGTACCAGAAAAATGTAAAAAATTGATTTTTCATTAAAAATGAACATAACTGAGAGTGTTTCGTTAAAACTTCCTTTATTAAATTTGGCAGCTTGCGAATTCCACATTTTTCATTTTTTACTACCAAATATGAACACCCTATAAATTAATACCAACAAATATGATACGATACAATTAAAATAGGTGGGGCAGTTGGCCAAACGTAATAACATGCATGCAACTAGTCCATAGGCAAACTATCCCCTCCAGTTGTCCATTTCAACACCAATTTGTCGCTGGATTTCCAAGCAGTATAATCCTGTGCTATCTAAGAAGTTAAAACATTGTTTGCATTTGTTGGGACAGGCTTAAATTGGCCTTGGCTTGAGGGGAAAAAAAACAAGGGTTTCACGAATGTCCCAGTAGACAAGAATTTTTTTAACGCGTCGGGAATATGGCATAGTACACACTGCGTTATAATATAAGTGATTGAAATATTTTATTTTTAAGTTTACAATCATTTATGTTATAATATTTAATCTACCGAACCGTGTTTTCCACGTACGAAAAATCTCACTTCGTGAGGGCACGCGCGGCTTCCAATGTCACAAGCCAAGTCAGGTCAAAAACTTGATTATGAGATCGAAAAGGTGCCACAGAGATGGTTGGGCCTGTTCATGTCCAAAACAAACACTCAGAATCTTGTTTCCAATCAAGTTCTAAAGTTCTGGAAAATAAACAAAAAATCTATGTTTGAGCATTCCAATTTGGATATCAAAAAATTCTATAATCCTCTACAGTACAATTTTTTTTCGAACTTTTCAACAATTAGATATTTGGTTAAAGGTCTTACAGTTAAAAAATTCGAAACATTCAATACCATCTCAAAAGTATTATTTCATGTTATGTTTTTTTAAGAAACTTTAACGAAATGTTTTATGTATTGTTTATTTTAACGAAAAATTACATTTTTACATTTAAAAATCAATTATAGTACTATTCATTTTACCCTTTATTTTGTCCTTATCGTTAAAACTCAAAGTTTTCAAATATTTTCATTAGTTTTTTTTTTTAATATCATTTCGTGACCAACTTGATGTGTTGTATTACTATTTTGTTGAAGAAATATCACATCTAAAACTTGGCAAAATAAGTTACTACTTAAAGGAATGGTTCTAATACACACTCAAACCTCAAATCTTTGAGATTGCGATAAAACACCAAAGTGTTCTAGTTAGAGACATCATTGACATTGCACCAATTAGTAGTACATCACTAATTCGTTGAACTGTCTTTCTAAAATCTTAAGTTGTTTACTATATTAACTTTAACGTTTGTGAATCTGCTTATTAGTTGTCTATAAAACAAGGGTTAAAATAAGGATGCCTAACGTTTTAAGCGATCTTCCAATTGCTAAGTAGCAGTGATGTCGTGCCAATATATCTAAAACTAAACTTATCTCAATGTCACGAGGCCAACCAATTTTATTTTATTTTTTAATGGATTTCACGCCAACCTTGTTTACTTCAAGCTTAATTTAAAACTTCTTTATAGAAAAAACTCAAGGCACGGATCAGATACAGATTACAACTTATCAGATAAAACAAAGTTAAAAGTTGAAAGATGAAGATCGTTTAATGATCAACGATCAAGCCCAAATGACTTCGTAAATTAATAGATCAATGACTAATCAACTCATGGCCAACAACAAAAATAGAAAAATGGTTTCCGTAATTCTTTTTCTTTTTCCTGTACATTTATGTTTATTTATTTATTTATTGTCAAAATACACTTCTGTTTAGTTGAGTCTCTTGATTTTTTTTTAAAGTTTATTCATGTCATAAATAAATAAATATATCGTTATTTTACATTATCTAAATGAATAAATATATGCATCCAGAGAAAATAAGTGTGGATAAATTATTTTTACAGTATTTAAAATGACACGTAGCAAAGAGTCAATAGTTACCTGCCAAGCAAAACAGAGCTCATCTGCATGACTCTGCAACCTGAAGGGTTATGGGCCCAGTGGGGGCTAAAAAAAGGAACAAAAAATGACAGTCTGACATCATTTTCTAGTTTTCTTGGAGTATATTTTATGAGTAATTCGCTAATTTCCTCTAGAGAACGAGATATTATTTAGGTATTTGACAGTTCGAATTGTACTGATTATTTTAATCGTATAAGATAAATAGTTATCGGATAGTATTTACTAAATTAATTTGACGTTTGATGCAGTATCGGACTAGTACCACAAAATCAAAGCTCCCACCAAGGACTGTTGCCCCAACATGGGGTATAATGTGTTGAAACCAATTGCAGAACGGAAAACTTCATGAATGCCGCAAATCAAAGAGAGCTCAGAGGTGAACCATGAGAAACCAACGGCAACCAACTACCACCAGATGGTCGGTTTATCACTGAGATCCAAGACCGTGACCCGGAGGGTTAGGCTCAGGCACCTTCAAGTCTTCGACATAACCGAAGAGGAAGTGGGTGCGGTAGAGGGAGGGAGGGAGAGAGTCGGACTAATAATACACAGCTTTTGGGGGTATAATTTAGCAGGCAAGAGGTGTACTAAATTGGTGGGGTCGTATAATTTAGTCTGGGTATTATTTAATACGTTAAAACACCAAACACTCATCTTTGTATTATTAGTCATATCTGATTTTATATACCAATCCAGGCCTTAATGTATTAAGAATTAAGGTTTGATACAATAAGCGATATAATATAGTGAATATTCTTTTGAAGTGTTTATTTACTTATATAATATTTGATGAACTGAAACTTGTTTTCGATATAATAATAAAAAATCTCTCTTTAAGAATTATGGTTCAATAATATTCCTCGTAAATAGTACTACGGTATTGTGTTAATATACAATATGTGAAAAAAAATTCATGTCTCTTGCATATATACTTTATGTGTATTTATTCCAAAAAAAAAAAGACGTTTAAAAAACTAACATAAGAAAATCAAAAAAATGGAATTCGATCCGGTAAAGAAAGAAAAGGTCACCGTATTTTTATATATGTGAAGAAATACGCGTTTGACCTGACCTCGTAGGGCAACTCGTCGACAGACATCAGAGACTGTTAACCCAAAACCACCACACTTTCGAGCCATCTCTCTCTCTCTCTCTCTCTCTCTCTCTCTCTCTCTCTCCCCCCGCCCGCCCGCCCGCCCGCCCGCCCGCCCGCCCTAAGCCAACGTTGCGTCTGCCTAAACATTCATCTCTGAGTTTCTGCAACTTCTCTCACCAGACCTGCCACACACACACACACAGCACGTAGCACATAGCACATTACCCAATTCACATCTCCAATCTTCTTCCTCTCAAGATATCGAGAACCCGATTCCAGACACCAAAACAAGAAAACCCATTTGTCTAGTTTGATCCAATCTGTGATTTTTCGGTCAGACAGTTCATCAAACACTTTTGTGTCCTTGGTCCGCCGTTTCAGCCATGGCGGACATAGTGAAGCAAATCTTGGCGAAACCGATCCAGCTCGCTGACCAGGTCACGAAGGCCGCCGACGAGGCCAGTTCGTTGAAGCAGGAGTGCTTGGAGCTGAAATCCAAGACTGAAAAACTGGCGGGGTTGCTCCGGCAGGCGGCGAGAGCCAGCTCCGACCTCTACGAGCGCCCGACTCGGCGGATCATCGACGAGACAGAGCAGGTACTCGACAAGGCTTTGTCTTTGGTACTCAAATGCCGCGCCAACGGTATCATGATGCGAGTCTTCACCATTACCCCGGCTGCCCAGTTCCGGAAAATGTCGTCGCAGCTTGAAAACTCCATTGGCGACCTGTCGTGGCTGCTCCGGGTGTCGGCTCCGGCTGATACCCGGGAAGACGGGTACTTGGGGCTGCCTCCGATCGCAGCAAACGAGCCAATTTTGTGCTTCATTTGGGAGCAGATTGCGATTCTGCATACTGGGTCGGTTGAGGACCGATCGGATGCGGCAGCTTCACTCGTTTCGCTTGCTAGGGACAATGATCGGTACGGGAAGCTGATAATTGAGGAAGGTGGAGTCGGACCCTTGTTGAAATTGGTCAAAGAGGGCAAACCAGAAGGCCAAGAGTACGCCGCGGAGGCACTCGGGCTGCTCGGCCGTGATCCGGAGAGCGTGGAGCACATGATTCACGCCGGTGTGTGCTCGGTGTTTGCCAAAATCCTCAAAGAAGGTCCGATGAAGGTGCAAGCAATGGTGGCCCAGGCGGTGTCGGAGCTTGCAGGTCACTACCCCAAATGCCAGGATCTTTTTGCACAGCATAACATCATTCGGCTGCTGGTCAGCCATCTTGCTTTTGAAACTGTTCAGGAGCATAGTAAGTATTCTATTACCTTCAACAAAGCTACATCAATTCATGCCGTTGTGGTGGCAACCAATAATTCGAATGCCAATAACCATTCTAACAAGGCTGGTGAGGAGGATGAGAAGCTGGGTTACAGTCACATTCCTCATCCGTTGGGTAATCAAATCCCGAGTCTGATGCATAATGTTGTTGCCAGTACCATGGCAATGCATGGCGGGTCGAAGCTTCCCCAACACCAAGCTATTGGTGGGAGTCAAACCACCAATGCCAATGGCAACGGCAACGGCAATATCAACGGAAAGCAGAATCCTCAGCACCAACAGTCTCACCATCATCATAGTCATTCCGGGACTAACATCAAGGGGAGGGAATTGGAAGACCCTGCCATCAAGGCCAACATGAAAGCAATGGCGGCCAGAGCTCTTTGGCAGCTAGCCAAGGGGAACTCGCCTATTTGCCGCAGTATCACGGAGTCCAGAGCACTGCTATGTTTTGCAGTGCTCTTGGAGAAGGGCTCCGAAGATGTTCAGCTCAATTCTGCGATGGCATTAATGGAGATTACAGCGGTAGCAGAGAAAGATGCTGAGTTGAGAAAATCAGCCTTCAAGCCTAATTCTCCAGCTTGCAAGTCAGTGGTTGATCAACTTCAGAAGATTACTGAGAAAGCTGATGCAGATTCAGACCTCCTGATTCCATGCATCAAAGCTATTGGGAATTTGGCAAGGACGTTTCGGGCAACTGAGACGAGAATGATTGGCCCGTTAGTGCAGCTTCTTGATGAAAGAGAGGCTGAGGTTACCAGGGAGGCTACCATTGCCCTCTCAAAGTTTGCCTGTACAGACAACTACCTTCATCTCGACCATTCCAAGGCAATAATAAGTGCAGGTGGCGCTAAGCACTTGATCCAGCTTGTGTATTTCGGGGAGCAAATTGTTCAAATTCCCGCATTGGTTCTCATGTGCTACATTGCACTTCATGTACCCGACAGCGAAGAATTTGCCCAGGCTGAGGTGCTCTCGGTGCTCGAATGGGCGTCCAAGCAATCAAATATGACCCAAGATGATTCGCTCGAAATGTTGTTACAAGAAGCTAAGAGCAGGTTGGATCTTTATCAGTCCAGGGGCTCCAGGGGATTCCATTGATTCAGTCACAAGGCAGAGTGGTCTTCCGTCTTCCCATGCCTGAAACAATAAGGAGAACATTTCATTCTTTTGTCTCTGTTTTTATGATTCTCATTGAGTGTACATACTATGTAATATACAGCTTTCTCAGCCAAATTAAAATCTTCTTCTCAATGTTAGCATGTCTGAGTTTTTATTTTTATGCTAAAGATGGTTCTTCTTCGCGTTATCTGAAGATTTACTGACAACTTTAGCTTATAAAAGGACAGTTTTGAGATAAAATTTCCAACACCACGCCGTAAAGCTAGATTCACTTCAATTCTGTTCATCTGATTACATCAGTTACTCATTATGAATGCTTTGAAATCAGAACGCACAAGTAAAAAGAATATCTGCAATGTATCTCTACAACCTAAAACCTCATCTATTTTAACTCATGCCAAAGGGAATTTTACGAGAGAATCAGGAGAACGATGATATATGAGATAAAATAAGCGTGGCTGAAATTGACGATGAGATGAAATCAAATTGGTTAAGGTGGTTTGGACATGTGAATCGAAGACTTATAAATGTTGCGATTAGAAAATGCAATCACAAAAAGGGTAGAATAAGACCTAGAAAAACTTGGAAAGAGACTTTAAGAAAAAATATGAGTTTTTGGAGCTAACGGAAGAATTGGCGCAAAATCGAGCGCAGTGGCACTCTAAAATTCATACAGCTGATCTCATTTAGTGAGATAAAGCTTTGTTGTTGTTGTTGAATGATTGAAGAGTAAAACTAATATCTGCACTATTCATATCTGCAATAGCTTGCATAATCAGAAAGACTGCAACTCATCAGAAAACCATGTCACCCATCACGGTCCAATTATTCACTTGTGAAACTGTTAGTAAGACAAGCACCATCAGTAACCTTACGTAAGCAGTGGCTCTTGTTCGGGTAACTAATGTGAGTAGCAGCTGACAAGTGACTTTCCTCCAGTCATCGGAACTGCTGGTTTTCTGAACCAAAATATGGTAAAGAAAGTAAAAACACAATGTCTCCAGGCCAAATACAACCTACAATTATGAAATTCTATGCAAGTAGACAGTGTATTTTCAACGTATTGGCAAGTAGGCGACACAAATACCAGCTAGGCAACAATCTACATCAGCTTGACAAACTTGATGTAATTAAACACAACTAGTTCACTTTTTTGACAAATGAATATATCAATTCAATAATATGTACACAGCATGAGAATGATATAAGCATAATTTATTTCTCGTGAATTTGAATGAATTTGCAACAATCATGTTTTTTTTTTGTCATTGAATCCTTATTTTTGAATCGCATGCAAAGAATGATACATGAGTGGTTGTAACATATATTAACCATATACAGTAAGAATATAACAATTGATTAGGAGCTCAAGATGACGATTCTACTCTTGACGTTCGTGAGCAAACCATTTTCTTCATCTCAATGGGTCTAACTTCCCATCGCCAATAAAATCTTCCAGCATGTTGGAGACATCATGAATTGCTCCGATGGACTGGACGCCAATTTGTCATCCATCCGATAATGGCGTTTGAGTCCATACATATACGGTATTTGGTCTTTTGTAAAAACAGCTAACCGGGTACTTCATCAATTTAACTGTTTTTACGAAAGACCAAACATTGCGCATGTCTGGAGTCCTGGCAAATTGACATCTAGTGCACGGGAGCAATTTACAAAGGCAAAGCTCCAAATCGGCAAGTCCTTTCCTTGCAGGTATCGATATATGTGAATTGGGACGTCAAAACAAAACCAATAAGTATTCGAAGGTCAGTAGTGCACCCTAGCTACTGACCCACTTTTTTCTGTTTCATTTGTAGACCCAAAAACCCTAGCTAGTAGCCCTAGACTAGGGGAGCTGCAGAACGTGATGCGAATCTCCATTTCAACTTTTACTCGAAGGTAACCTTCTATTTGTCAAGTAACAAGTTCTACAACAACTCATATTTTATTACAGACTTGCTATTTATAACAACTGTTAACCAACTATATAGTGACACGTGATACACCATGTATTTTTATATAAATAGTAGTAAATTTTATTTTTTAAGTTATTAACTTTTTAACACACATATCTCATCATTTATATAATAATACCTGGTGTACCATCTCGTATACTGAATCTCTCCACTTATTGCCACCAAATCTAACGGCCTAACAACTTTGTTTATACCATATTTAAGGTCTCGTATTTAGACCTCGTATAAATACTAGAAGGACTTAAATGTAATCATGTAATAAAGGAATGGGCAAATATGTAATTAGAGGATGAGCTCTTATTCTATAAAATGACCTCCTCACCCTCACAAACCCTAAGCCTCTCCTATCTAGAGCAAAGCTCTCACAATCTCTCCCCCACAAATACTCTCAGAGAAATACAATCAGTGTGGATGTAACCCGAACCTTGGGGTGAACCACAATACATCTTGTGTTATTTACATTACTTGCATATTCACGGTCGGATTTACGTTGTTCCAAGACCTTCGGTTTTGTGCATCAACATTTGGCGCCGTCTATGGGAATCGATATGAAAAGTTGTGTCAGTTCTCTTTCATTTTCTTACCTCCACCGTGAAACCGCAAAATCTGCAAGAAACCCAAAAAATCTCACTGGGCTTTTCGAGAAAAAGATTCACTAAACTCCTAAACTCATCCCTACACTTCTCTCTCTCTCTCTCTCCTCTCCCTCCCCTTCTTTCTGTCTTCCAAAATTAGCAAGGATTCATCAGAGTAAAACTCAACAGGAAACAAAGAGGCGTGACAGATAGAGAGAGATTCAGTTAGATTCCTTTTTGTTTCCCCCACCATCTCCCTAACCAAACCCTATCTCCTCTCTTTCTCTCTCTAAACTGAAAATGTCAAACGGGGTTTTCAAGGTCCTCGAAGGGAACCACCTAAGAGTCGTCGACCTCACTCCGCTGGAAATTGATGCCAGCTTAACGGGAGCTCAGGTCCTCGACCTCGCCGTCTCCAAAGCCTCTTCCTCCCTCTTCAGCCTCTCGCTGCCTTAGAGCCTCAAGTCCTCTACTTGGAGACGCATCGGCCTCCAAGACGACAACGTTTTCCGAAGTGCAGAGCTCAATCACGCCCAGGTTCTGAATGTGATCGGCGAGTACGTCACGGTGATCGCCGATCTAAGAAAGTGAGGATCGGTAATTGATGTAGTATTGAGGATCTAACAGTCGTCGCCATCGTCCGTTTATCTCGGCCGTCAGTTTCTTTTTAGAAGCCCATCATTGCCTCTTTTCCCGGCTCCAAATCAACGACTTGTTCGCACGTGTGCGGAACCGCCACACGTGCCCCTCATCCTATAGTGGTTTTCGTTGCGACGACTCCTCTTACAAAAGTGTTGGAAACTGAAAAACCTTAAAAAATAAGTGAAATCAAGGATTCCCGGCGGTTTTGCAACTCAGACAATCATCGGGACTGGCAGTGACACATGCAGATTCTTAGGCTTTCGATCATCTCGATCCACCCAATTCCATGGCTACCACCAATTCAAGTCTCCGCGTCTTGTTCGCTGCGATGCTCAATCATCTGTCTATGGTTGGAGCAATCCAAAATTGTGGAACTACAGAATGTTTAATGCGGATAAAGTGTAGCGTGTGGACCTGCAAGCCTGGTGAACTCAATGATGGATTACACCAAAGAAATCCAAAGAAATCCAAGGTGGGATCCACGGTGTACCCTTCTCCCCAGGTTTCTACATCTGTGGTGGAGCCTTACAACAACGTTCTCTCAACCTATTCTCTGCTGGAGCACACCGATGTATCTGTGTTGCTTGACAATGATGCCATCTATGACATCTGCAGAAACAAAAACAAAAGAGAAAGAGAAAAGAAAATGAGGTGCAAGCTGTCACCAATGAGTCTTATTCGTCGTTTAAGCAAAGCAAAAGCAACAAAGGTGCAGAGATCAAGAAAAGCAGAAAAACAGTGAGGAACAAAGCAGAAAAGAGAAAGCAAAAGAGAAAGAAAAAGTGAGGAATAAACATCCCATCAGAATAATGTGATTTACTTTTGTTATTTCTGAATGGTGTAATTTACTTTAGCTTTCTCAAAAGTACGCCCAGTACTCCATAATTATTCGGCAACCCGCCGCTATTACCACCAACCAGGTGACCAAAAGTACGCCTAGTACTCCACAATTATTCGGCAACCCGCCACTATTACCACCAACCAAGTAATGAAATGTATAACCCGTACTCTAATATCATTTGGCAACTAGCCATTCATGCCACCAACTAGGTGATGAAATGTACAACCCGTACTCTCCTTCATGCCACCAACCAGGTGATCAAAAGTACGCCCAGCACTTCATATTATACATGAGCATTACTCATGTCAATCATACATAAACATTCATTAGCATCACTTATATCAATCATACATAAACATTCATTAGCATTACTCATTTCAATCATACATAAACATTCATGAGCATCACTCATGTCAACATTCATGAGCATCACTCATGTCAACATCCATGAGCATCACTCATGTCAATCAAACATTCATGAGCATCACTCATGTCAATCAAACATTCATGAGCATCACTCATGTCAATCAGCTTCAAAAGCTTCATTTACAAAAGCTCTAGCTTCAAAAGCTTCATTTACAGAGCTCCAGCTTCAAAGCTTCACTTGCAAAGCTTTACCTACAAAGCTTCAGCACAGGGTATACAAATACCGCCTCCGAACAACCGTCACTTCGGCCCATACATGGATTCAATTTGAAGTCTCCAGCCAACAGACTCTATTAACCGAAGACTTGAGGGACTACATTATGTACCATATATTGGGCCTTAACTGGGCCTCATGAAAAATACTTTGGGGACTTAGCCCATTATTCATGTATTAAGGAGCGAGCCCTTATTCTATAAAAGGGACTCCCTCACTTTCATTAGAGAGCACCCATTATTCATGTACTGAGGAGCGAGCCCTTATTTTATAAAAGGGACTCCCTCAACGTTAGTAGAGAGTAACGCTGCCAGCTGAGCAACCACCTCGCCGTGAGTATCACTCCTAACCCATCACTTATGTATTGAGGAGCAAGCCCTTATTTTATAAAAGGGACTCCCTCACCATCATTAGAGAGCAACGTCGCCAACTGAGCAACCGCCTCACCGCGAACATTACTCTTAGCCCATTACTTATGTATTGAGGAGCGAGCCCTTATTCTATAAAAGGGACTCCCTCACTTTCATTAGAAAGCACTCATTATTCATGTACTGAGGAGCGATCCCTTATTTTATAAAAGGGACTCCCTCACCATCATTAGAGAGCAATGCCGCCAGCTGAGCAACCGCCTCGTCATGAGCATCACTCATAACCCATCACTTATGTAATGAGGAGCGAGCCCTTATTCTATAAAAGGGACTCTCTCAACACCATTAGAGAGCATCGCCGCCTACTGAGCAACCGCCTCGCTGCGAGCATCAACTCTAGCCCATCATTTATGTATTGAGGAACGAGCCCTTATTCTATAAAAGGGACTCCTTCACCATCATTAGAGAGCATCAACTCTAGCCCATCATTCATGTATTGAGGAACGAGCCCTTATTCTATAAAAGAGACTCCCTCACCTTCAAACACCGCAAGCTAAGCCAACCAAGGCAACATAAGCCACAAGCCTAGCAGCTTCGCAGTGTGTGCTACTTCTAGTTGAGCATCATTTCAGATTGAGCACTGCTTCATATCGAGCATCAGTTCAAGACAGCATCTAGTTACTTCGGCCCACACATGGACTGAATTTCAAGTCTTCAGTCAAGACAAGTCTCCAGCCAAAAAACTCTCTTGACTGAAGACTTGGGGGACTACTGTTTATACCATATTTAGGGCCTCGTATTTAGACCTCGTATAAATACTCAAGGGACTTAAATGTAATCATGTAATAAAGAAAAGGGCAAATATGTAATTAGGGGATGAGCTCTTATTCTATAAAATGGCCTCCTCACCCTTACAAACCCTAAGCCTCTCCTATCTAGAGCAAAGCTCTCACACTCTCTCCCCCACAAATACTCTCAGAGAAATACAATCAGTGTGGACGTAGCCCAAACCTTGGGGTGAACCACGATACATCTTGTGTTATTTACATTTCATGCAGATTCACGGTCGGATTTACGTTGTCCCAAGACCTCCGATTTTGTGCATCAACAAACTTAACAAATAATTCGTATTAATGACAATAACAATGGGTATCTTTGGAAAAAAAGAGAACAAAAATATGAAATTATTTTTTTAAAAAAAAATTCTAGGAATGTTAGAGATGTAAATGTAATATACTATTAAGATTCTTGTATTGTAAATTTATTTATTTGATAAAAAATTAGTCTATAGTATTTTTCTTCAATAACACAGAAAAAAAAAAGTGTGGATGTGTATAAGACATGTTGTATTATTAAAAAGGGTAAATATCAGTTTACCACCCTCATGTTTTGTGGTTTTCAACATTTAGTACATCAAGTTTTTTTCGTCTCAGAGTCATACCTAAAGTGTAAATTTTGGGACAGTCTCGTACATCCGTTAGTCAAATTGTTAAGTTTTCCGTTAACTAATGATGCGGCGCCCACATTGACAATGACTGAATGTCACGTGTCAATAAGGATCCCACGTGGATATTTAAAAAAAAATTACAAAAAAAAAAAAAAGTTGTTCTTCTTCTTCGAACATCTTCTTCTTCTCCCTCCCTTCTCTAACCCTCTTCTTCTCCTTCGAAAATCACCCTTTCTGCACACCTTCTTGTGCATCCTCCATTGAAACAACCTTGAAATCAACTTCGACAAATTATAAAATCATCCATCACAAAAATCATAAAGTTTGAATCTTTACTAAATCTCAGCTGACCCAACATCTAAAATCAAAGCAGAACCACCCAACCTAGATCCCACGTGCCCTCGCCTCCTCTACTTCCAACTTCTACTCCCGCTTATCCACCTTCTTTAACCACACCGCTTCCCGCCCCCCACGGGCATCTCAACTTCGCGATCGCGACCCCCTCCGCCCAGTCCGTACGATTCTCATTCGACCGCACGACCTCTTCCAGCTGATCCATCTTCGTCTCACCGTGTAAGTTCCTCCTCCTTCTTCTTCCTTCTCTCTAACCTTCCAAATTTGTTTCTCCAGCAGCTCCGTGTAAGAGCCAGAAGTCCCTTTCATCGTCATCATCATCGTCATCGTCGTCTTCCGTAGAATATCCTGCTACCTCTACGATTCCAAGCAGTTGCTCATGGAGGCTGCGAAGGCCATTTCTGAAGGGAAATCCGAGGCCGTGACGGAGAATTCGCCCGGATGACGATGACTTAACTTTAAAACCCCAATTTGTTTTCCCAAAAACTTATCAATCGTTTCGGATTTGAAGATTTTCGATTTTGATTAAGGAGAAATTCAATTTTACCTCTTGAAGTCCCGCTGGTTTTCTTGCATTTTCTGGGCTTTCGATTTCATTTCCCTTTGATTTTTAAGGAATGGATCTTCTGGGAATTGAAGCAACACAGAGAGAGAAAAGATTAGGCGCCTGAGAAAATCCAAAAAAATAATTGAAAACAGATTCAGGGCAATGAAAAACAAGTAAAGATTCAGGTAGAATGGATAGAGATTACAGGGAGAAAGTGAGTGTGGTGCAAAGAGAGGCGGAGGGTAAGGGAGCGAAGCTTGTGGGATGAAGAACATTTTTGGGATGGCTGGGTTGCTCGGGGGTTGTGGGAGGGAGAAGAGAGGGACGGTCTGGCTTGAGGAAGAACAAACTTTTTTTTTTTTTGTAATTTTGTAATTTTTTTTATTTCCTTATTGACACGTGGCGGTATCCAATCACTGTCCACGTGGGCGCTACATCATCAGTTAACAGAAGATTTAACAGTTTGACTAACGGATGTATGAGACTGTCCCAAAATTTACACTTTATGTATGACTCTGGGACAAAAAAACTTGATGTACTAAATATTGAAAACCAAGAAACATGAGAATGGTAAACTGATATTTACCCTAGTAGAATTATGTTGAGAAGCCAATGTAAAGTGCATTAATTACTCAAAATATCGCAGCCGTTATGTAATGTAATCATGGTCTCATTATATCATGATGTCAACGATAAGTGACAAAAAGATCACAAGAAGTAGCCTAACACTCCGTCACAATGGTTTATTTTCACATATCTCTAACAGCGAATCTTGATGTCAAGTTATTGATCAAATTTGAAGCAATCTATGATTATAGTAAAATGATTCAGTTTTCTTCCACAAAGTTTACATAGATATAAGCAAAATGACTCAGTTTTCTTCACTTTTCGGTACAAGCAGTGCTATGTATAGCATATGAGGCAATGCAGTTTTCTTGCTCGGACGTGTTCCATGTTGTCGACAATCCAACGTTTGGGGAGATCGTACGTGCCTAGGGCGGCCAAGTCATAGCTCGATCTGGACACTCAGAGAGGAACATCTTTGACAGTCTTGGCCTCGAATTTGAGCTATATGATGCATCCCCGCTCGTCGTCCTGCTTGGATATCGCAAAGGCCGTGTCCAAAGCCTTTGCAACTCATCCGGCTAGTCGAATCGACTTCGCAAACATTTCTTCACCTTGTCCTCCATAGCATAAAAAATTGGATTCAAACCAAATCAAAAGAGTTTATTGATTCTGAATTCTGACTATACTGGATCAGGCTTGGATCAAGCTCATTCGGGTCCACTTGGCTCTCATCTGAACCCGGTCCAATATCAATGCCGGAAGCCAAGTCCGCTAGTCATGGGCAATAGCCCAAAATTCTAATTTTTTTTTTTTTTTTTTGTGAAAATGTTTTTTCCTCTTCGTGTGGTCAAAATGTGAAATTTGGTTAAACCCCCGGATGGTGAATCTAAAATTTCTAATTTACAAATGGAAAAGAATAATACTAAATTGTAGTACTAGTCACAAGAAGATAGCATCTTTGAATATTCATGTGTACAATAACATGTCATTTAGAAATTTTTGGGAAAATAAACCAAAATTTTAAGCAATTTGTCATACCAATTTTTTGAAATCATTAATGTGTCATCTCTCCATAACTCTATTAAGTTTTCTATCCAATATTAGTCATGTGCCTCGCACATGACTTGTGTTTAGAGTTATTTCGGTCAATTTAATGTCTTACTTTCCTTTTATTAAGTTGTATTTGACAAAAAACTATAGGGTTTCTTAGGCAATAGAACAATATTTTTGATATGATAGCAATGAAATGATCATGCAATGCACTCTCTTCTGGTTATTCCAAATATGTAATCATACACAAGTGTGAGTTTGCATTTTAACATGTCACGAAGACATAATTTCATACGGGCTCTATAAATGAGAAAGGGGTTGACGTTTGGTGCTATAAATGGAGCTTATGCGCTAAAGAAAAATAAAAAATTTAAGTGTTTGTACTAAAGAAAAGTAAAAAACTTGTGAAAAATGTTAAAATAACCTATATAACCCCAAACACAAGTCATGTGCAAGGCACATGACTTATATTGGATGGAAAACTTAACGGAGTTAAGGTGAGATGACAAATTAATCACTTTGTAAAGTTGGTATGACAAATTGCTTAAAATTTTAGTTTATATAACAAATTGAAAAATCAAGTTCATATAACATTTCAAAAATTTTCCCTTAAAATAATTATGTAAATGTATAAAGATACAAAAATTGTAAAATGACATATAGATTAAAAGTATCAAAACATAATGAGAACACGGGGATCAAACATATAATGAGTGTCCATCTAAGAGCCATTTAGCACTACGGTCAAATAGTATTCCTCGTCACTTTTAAGTGAGAGGTCTTAGGTTCGATTCTCTCCGAAGACGGATTTGAACCACATTATTATTGCTAGCCCATTTTGAAACTTAGGCCATCTCTAACCGATGGCTGGCCAGATGGCTCGTTTTAGCCCTCTAGCCCTCCAAGATTCTTCAAGATATTAATATTTTAATGAACAGTACAGTGTCATATTTGCCTCCGTCTCCAACCGAGGGCCAGAGGGCCAGAGGGCTCGTTTTAGCCTTTTCACAAAAAACCGTCTCCAACCGAGGGCCAAAGGGCCATAGGGTCAAACATAATTTATTTTTTAAAAACTACAACTTAAATTCAAATCCAACGGCTAAGTGACATCAGCATGACGTCACATACAATGGCTTAGGAAGTTATAGGGAAAAAATAGAATTTAAAAAAATATATGAAACAAATTTTGTGAAATATAAGTTATAGAAAAAAATGGAATTTAAAAAAAAATATGAAACAAGTTTGTGAAATAGAAGTTATAGGAAAAAAAAATAGAAATTAAAAAAAATATGAAACAAATTTTGTGAAATAGAAGTTATAGAAAAAAATGGAATTTAAAAAAATATATGAAACAAGTTTTGTGAAATAGAAGTTATAGGAAAAAAATGGAATTTTAAAAAAATATGAAACAAATTTTATGAAATAGAAGTTATAGGAAAAAAATGGAATTTAAAAAAAATATGAAATAAATTTTGTGAAATAGAAGTTATAGGAAAAAATAGAAAAAATAGAAGTTATATGAAAAATTTTGTAAATAAAAAATCAAATGAAACCCAACGGCTAGCTGACTAGCTAGCCGTTATATTAAAAAAAATCAAACTATTAGTGTCAGTTATAACCGACACTAATAGTAAATAAAAAAAAATTTGCCTATGAATACCTATTACTGTCGGTTATAACCGACAGCAATAAGGAAACTATATAAAAAAAAAAATAGTCAGCCATTTGGCCCTTTGGCCCTTTGAAATTCCGTGGAGCCCTCCCAGATTCCAGAACCTTCTGGCCCTCTGGACCCTTCGGTTGGAGATGGCCTTAGCCCGCCCCCTACCCCTTTGTGTAATTAATATCGTTTGTTAAAAAAAATATAATGAGTGTCCATCTAAGTATTGAACAAGTCTATTTCAATTTATTGAAAAAAAAAATGCAAATGAAAATTATCTATTTTCTGTCTAAGTGAGAGTTGTGACTTAGGGGGGGTCTAGGTGAGCGCCTAGGCAGGTCTAGACACCCTTTCTTAAATTTCAAATTTCTAAGAATTAACCAAGACGGTAGCCAACCACCTAGCACCGATGTGCCATTAGGCGGGAGGTTTAGAACAATGGTACAAGGTAGTTATGTTGTGTAGCAATACACTTGTATAGTATGTGACCAAAAGTCACTACCATCTTTTGAGAGGGGTCTCAGTCTATACTAAATACAACAAAGGTTGGGTAGTGCACTGTTTGTGAATCAAAAAATCAAAGTTTGGGTGACAGTCATACATTACACAAAAGACTTATCCTTACATCTGCCACTGCATTGCCCTCAAATCTCTACCACCTATCTTTAATCCAAAACCCACCAAAAAGATCCCACATTTCACACAATTCTCTCATAAAACATCGAACTTTTGCTTCTCTTTTATTTCTTCTCCCTGTTCCTCCTCAGCATTTTAACTCCACAGCCATGGCTGCAGCTGTAACTGCTGCTGTCTCCTTCCCCTCCTCCAAGTCCTCCGCCCTCCCCACCAGGACCTCCATAATCTCACCTGACAGAATCACCCTAAAAAAGGTACAAATTCCTAGCCCTGGTAAATTAATCACTTGGGACCAAGTTTGGGTTCCGCTTCCTGTAGCTTAGATGAAATTAGTGTAGAATATCGTCTTGTACGAAACAAAGTTTTGTGACATGGGGGGTTGTTTGTTTCTTCAGGTTCCTTTGTACAACAACAATGCTGGTGGGAGAGTGGCCTTGATCAGAGCCCAGGTGACCACCACCGAGCCTGCTCCACCTGCCAAGGTTGTGAAGGAATCCAAGAAGCAAGAAGAAGGGGTTGTTGTCAACAAATTCAAGCCCAAGAATCCCTACACTGGTAGAGTCCTTCTCAACACTAAGATCACTGCTGATGATGCACCTGGTGAGACCTGGCACATGGTCTTTAGCACTGAAGGTATGTTCGAGTCTAAATTCTTTAGGAAATATGCATACATAGAACCGGTTATAAATTTTTATATACCGCTTGTTGTATGTTTAGTGTATCTTAGTTTTATGTTTGCTTAAAAGTGTTTATAACCGGTTCTATCTGTGCGTATTTCGTAGTTTGTTTTCCGTACAGAGAAAAAATGCGTAATATGGTTCTATTTGCTTGTAGGAGAGGTGCCCTACAGAGAAGGGCAGTCCATTGGAGTTATTCCAGACGGTATTGACAAAAATGGGAAGCCTCACAAGCTGAGGTTGTACTCAATCGCCAGCAGTGCCCTTGGTGACTTTGGAGACTCCAAAACTGTGAATTTTTACACTTTTCCAATTAAATGTAGAATCAATTGGCTTTTATGCTCAATGTTATTTAACAAATTGGTGTGAATCTGCTGGCATTTTTGACATGCAGTATTGCCGCTTTAGGCTATTAATAAACACGTTTTACTGATCCAAAATTTTCGATCTTTGCTTCAAATTTGATGGTGGTTTTGTCTGAATCTGATTGCCTCCATCCAGGTTTCTCTGTGTGTGAAACGTCTTGTGTACACCAATGACGCAGGCGAAATTGTTAAGGGAGTGTGTTCGAACTTTTTGTGTAAGCACATATATCCCTAGTTCCGTTTAAATTATTTCATGAGGCAATTCGATTAAGAATAAACATAGGCTGTGTTCGGCTTCTATTGGGAAACGATTTGTTTGTTGTAGTAGTTCGAATTCTAGTTTGAATAGGCCGGCTGGTGCATCATGGTATAAATTTTCTCTGTTTCAGGTGACTTGAAGCCTGGGAGTGACGTCACGATCACCGGACCAGTTGGGAAAGAAATGCTTATGCCAAAGGATCCTAATGCAACCATCATCATGGTATAAATACTTGTCAGGTTATGTATTTAGGAAGAAAACAGGACACTCAAATGTTTAATCCCGCATGAATAGTTCCGGTTTTCTGACATGTCTTTACTAATGCAGCTTGGAACTGGAACTGGAATCGCTCCTTTTCGATCATTCTTGTGGAAAATGTTTTTCGAGAAGCATGAAGACTACAAGGTAAGCATCAGTACTTGTTGATTTTACCTTCAGAAAGTTTCCTGACATAGAAGAACACTCGGCACGCAGCATACATGAAATTAACACACAACACAATTTCCTCAAGTGCATATCCGATCGGTGAATCCTCATTCGTTCTTTGATTGGCCCTGTGTCTAACAAACGATCAAATTTTGACATGACGGTGTAGTTCAACGGTTTGGCATGGCTCTTCTTGGGTGTTCCTACAAGTAGCTCATTGCTCTACAAGGAGGTAAGACATGTCAAGAGTTTCTTAATTCTCAGTCAATCCTTTGCAATTCACCGAAAACTTGACTCAGTGAGAAATGATTGTGTAAAACAGGAATTCGAGAAGATGAAGGAGAAGGCCCCCGATAACTTCAGGCTTGACTTTGCCGTCAGCAGAGAGCAAACCAACGAGAAGGGAGAGAAGATGTACATCCAAACCAGAATGGCTCAGTATGCAGAAGAGCTATGGGAGTTACTCAAGAAAGACAACACCTACGTTTACATGTGTGGTCTCAAGGGAATGGAGAAGGGTATTGATGACATCATGGTGTCGTTGGCCGCGAAAGACGGTAAGATCATAGATTGCACCACATTTGTCGAAAAAATGTAAAATCTCACGTCGGAAAATTGGCGAAACAAAGTCTACTACATAACGAACAGTTCTAATACTAATTGCACAGAAGCCTTTGCGATGAAACTGACACCTATTGTTCTAATAGGTGGTAGTTATCAGTCCGTCTCTCTGAAATCTTGACAAGATTTTGATGGCCAAAGACTAATGTTTTGTGTTTGATAAACTTTTGCAGGCATTGACTGGATAGACTACAAGAAGCAGTTGAAGAAAGCAGAGCAATGGAATGTGGAAGTCTACTAATTTCTTGTCATGCTATGTACGTAGATAGGTAAAGGTCTTTGCATTTTTTCCCTTCAGCAATTTTTTACTCCATTGTCATACTATTATAAATGGCCACAAGAATTTTATTTCTCAAGGTGGAAATTTACACTTTTGATTTAAAAGAAGAAAATCAAATTATCTTCTCAGTCAAGATTTGACATTTATGTTCTTATTTTAAGTAAGTAAATATGTCGTAAGTTTTTTTTATTCAATTGTTTACAAAAATAAAATAGTAAAAAAAGAGGGAAATAGGGAGTTAGCAACTTTTAGGAGATTTGTCATTGCTTTATTTCTCCAAACTTGGTTTTTCTATCATTGCTTTAAATTCATTACATTGTTGATGTCTTCCTTTGAAGATGTTTCGTAAAGCTGCCTAATTAAGATAATTCTCGTAACAAGTGGGACCATGTGAGGCCGGATAAAACCAAAATATAGTAGTGCCTTTCAAAAGAGGTGATCAGAGCCCTTTTCCCTTTGTCCTCTTGACATTTGATAATGGCTAGAAAGACTCACACCAATGACCATTTGATTACACCTTGTTTTATCATTTGACAACACAATCCTCTTTCTCTAACATTTACCAATTTAACTTACTAACACTATCGTTTGTCAAAAAATAAAATCTAAATTCCATTCCCTTTTTTGGGAAAAGAAATTCATTCATGTTCCAACAAAAGATGTTTGCCGCCAATGATAGATCTCAGAAGGGAATACAAAATGGACTAAATAACAAGAAAAATAATTGGGTAAATTACACTTTACTACCTCAAGTTTGGGGTCTATTGTAACCTCATACAACATTTTTAAAACATTTCACTTTCATATCTCAAGTACTATTTTATTTCAATATAATACATCCGTTACATTTTTCATCCATTGATCTGTTAAGAGCTAACATGGCTGCCAAATTTGTGTCACGTGACAAAAAAATAATTTTTTATTCATTTAAAATATTATAATAATTTACCCAATTAAAAAAAAATGAAAACCCAAAGACCCATTACCCCCGACCACCTCCTTCCCCTCTCACTCTCTTCACCTCCCCTCCCATCCAAAAACCCACCCCACCCCCACCTCCCTCTTCAACGATTAAACCATGACCTTGGGCCTCTGGACCGCACCCCGTGATCCCACATAATCCACAGGCAGCGTGACGAACACCGACGATCCTCTCCGACGACGCTGCTGCGAGAAGTCGTGGAAGAGCTCATACTAGAGGTTGTTGTTGTCCGGCGAGACCAAGCCTCTGGTAAGGAAAGAAAATGGAAGGGATGCAAGTGAAGGTGGGGGGAGACTTAGTACGGGTGTGGCAAAAGGAGGCGGAGAAGGTAAAAGGGGATGGAGATGCAATCGCCATTGATAGAGGCTCAAGGTTTCGGGAATCGAAAAATGGTGGTGTGTGATGGTTTTGTTGGGAGAAATGAATGAGCGAAGGGTTTTCTGGGGGTGGGAAGGGAGGTGGGGTAAGGGGGTTGCAGGGTTCGCGATGGCGTGGGGAGGGGTTGCGGGGGCGTCAGCCGTGGAGAAAGAAAGGAGGGAAGGTTGTTTAGGGGTTGCGAGGGAGGTGGGGATGGGGTGTTTGGTTTGAAGGGAAGGGGAAGGGCTCGGGGAAGAAGATGGTGTTTAAAAAAAAAAATTATTAAGGTAAATTATTATAATATTTTAAATGAATTAAAAAAAATTGCCACGTGGCACAAAATTGGCAGCCATATCAGCTATTAACGGATCAATGAATAGAAAATGTAACGGATGTATTATATTGAAATAAAATAGTACTTGAGGTATGAAAGTGAAATGTTTTGAAGATGTTGTAGGCTGAAAACAACAAAAACCTTTGAATTTGTAGAAGATCATTCTCAGAAAGCCGGAATTGCATCTCCAATGTGTTGTATCGCATTCAACATAGAAAAATTAAATTGAATCAATAGCATGTATATCAATTCAATAAAATAATTAATTAATTATAAAAAGAATGATTAAAACGTAATACTCCCCTGATTGAAGAATAAACTCTTTTTAGCATAGTGTCAAGAACGTGCTGATAACGTGTTGTAGGCATAATTTACTGAACAATTATGGAGGCCTTAGAGAGAGGGGTGCAGCAAGAGTAGAGAGAAAGAGAGAGATGTGTAATTGTGAGGTGTGTTCTATTCCACCCCATTGTGCCTTTAAGGTCCGTTTGGTACGTGGGACGGTGCGCCTAAAACAGGTAGAACGCGCTGTTCCACGGAACAAGTTTTGGATGATTTTTCGTTCCGCCTCCCCCCCCAGAACGACTTGTTCCACCTCCATGGAACACAAATTTATAACATTTTAAGACAAAAATACCCCTTGTCTTTTTCAATATTTAACCATCTAAATCTTACAACAAACCCTAACTATCATCTTCTCTTCTCTGCCGCTGTGAACTTCTTCAGCTTTGCATCTCCTCTTCTCAACCTTCCTCCTCATCCTTTTTCATGTAGCCTCTCTGTGAACTTCAGCTCTACATCTCCGTTCTAGGTTCGATCTGATTGTGATTGTGTAGCCTCTCGGTCTCTCTTTCTTTGTATTTTGTAGTGCTTCGATCTGCCCAATACTGCATCTGCAACTGAAAATAAAAAAATTGCTTCCAAGAGGTCCTTTAATTAATTTTGATGTAAATTTGAAGTGGCATTATTATTCTTTTCTGATTTGCTTATTTCGATTTCATTGACACCCAGTTCTTAATTCTGCTAAATTTCTTTGTATTTTGTAGTGCTTCGATTTCTTTGTATTCTTTTATGATTTGCTTGTTTCGATTTCTTTGTAATTTGTAGTCATTTTAATCTTTTGGTTCCGTTCTTCGTCCTGCACACCAAATGTAGAACGAAACAACTTTCCCATTCTGTTCTACGCATACCAAACATAACATGGAACCACTGTTCCGTCCCGTCCTGTCCTGTCTCATCCCGTTCCGTAATGTCTGCGTACCAAATGGTACCTTATTTATAGTAGTAGGGAAGGTTAATTCTTTACCCTTTTAGGATTACAACTCTTAATAGGTAATCAATTCCTAATAGGGATATAAGAGATATCCCTAGATATACTATGATTTACACAATCACATTCCTAATCTAATATGACTGCGACAAAAAGAATATTTTACAGGACAAGATTAATTTTAGAGGTTAAAGGATTGTTGTAGTACATGGAGGAGCAGCAGATCCAAGCACCTAAGACCATCTCCAACCGAAGGGTCCAGAGGGCCAGAGGGCCGAAAGTAGCTCAAAAACCGTC
The DNA here is from genome assembly GCF_916048215.2 of Malus sylvestris. NCBI lineage: Eukaryota > Viridiplantae > Streptophyta > Magnoliopsida > Rosales > Rosaceae > Malus > Malus sylvestris. The sequence goes on along the minus strand of NC_062274.1, from coordinate 19,891,272 downwards.
TCTAACCGAGGGCTAGGCCAGAGGTCTCTGGAATCTGGGAGGGCCCTATGGAATCGTAGAGGGCTAGAAGGCTGGAGAGTTGGCGAGTTTTTTTTTTTAAGTGTTGGATTTCCTATCGGTTAAAACCGACAAGAATAGTATAGAATATAATGAATTAAAGCTAACGGCTACTGGGATATCTATTAATTAGTATTAACCGACACATATAGTTTGAAAAAATTTGAATACAGCGGCTATTTCACAATTTTTTTTACAGTTTTATTATTATTTTTTATTTACAAAATTTATCATATAACTTCTATTTTTTCCTATAACTTCTATTTCACAAAATTTATTTCATATTTTTTTTAAATTCCATTTTTTTCCTATAACCTCTATTTCACAAAATTTGTTTCATATTTTTTTTAAATTCCATTTTTTTCCTATAACTTCTATTTCACAAAATTTATTTCATATTTTTTTTTAAATTCCATTTTTTTCCTATAACTTTTATTTCACAAAATTTGTTTCATATTTTTTTTAAATTCCATTTTTTTCCTATAACTTCTATTCCTCAAAATTTGTTTCATATTTTTTTTTTTAAATTTACAACATTAAATTAAATTAAGTAACATGAAAAAACATTAAACAATATGAATTAAAGTTGTAGTTTTTAAATAATAAATTATGTTTGGCCCTCGGTTGGAGACGGTTTTTTGTGAAAGGGCTAAAACGAGCCCTCTGGCCCTCGGTTGGAGACGGAGGCAAATATGATCCTATACTGTTCATTAAAATATTAATATCTTAAAAAATCTTGGAGATGGCCTAAAAAGCTTAAAAAAGTAAAAGAAGCCCAAGGGGGATTAAGAAACGGGCCTGACACGGATTAGGGTTTTCATTTTATATAAATACAAACTAATAAAATACTTTTACTATTCATCCTTAGATTTGCCGTTGCCTTCACTGCAACTCTCTCTCCCCCTCTCTCTCTCCTCTGTATAATCACAGTCACTCTCTCTCTCTGTATATCGCTTTCAAACCCTCGCGTAAATCCATATCAGAATTTTAACCTTTAACCATGGCGGAGGAGAGATCGACCGGGAAGGTGCGGTGGTTCAACGACGTCAAGGGCTACGGCTTCATCACCCCCGACGACGGAGGCGAGGACCTCTTCGTCCACCAGTCCTCGATAAGATCCGACGGTTTCCGCACCGTCGCGGAGGGCGAGACCGTCGAGTTCTTTATCGACTTCGGCGACGACGGCAAGACCAAAGCCGTCGATGTGACAGGACCTAACGGCGCGCCGTTGGTCGGTAACAAGAAGGAGACCTTCGGTCGCTCTGGGGGCCGCGGTGGCGGTGGTGGCGGTTTTGGATTTGGAGGTGGATGGAGAGGCGGTGATAGGAGGAATGGAGGCGGTGCCGGTGGCGATGGGTGTTATAGTTGCGGCGAGCCTGGGCACATGGCTAGAGATTGCCGTCAGGGCAGTGGAGGGGGCGGAGCCGGTGGTGGTGGCTGTTTTACTTGTGGTGGGTATGGCCACGTGGCAAGGGTCTGCCCTAATGGGACTAGCGGTGGTGGTGGAGGTGGCGGCGGCGGCGGCTGCTACAAGTGTGGTGCATTTGGGCATATGGCGAGGGACTGTGCTACTGGTGGAGGCGGCGGCGCTGGTGCTGGTTCTGGTGCTTGCTATAGCTGTGGGGCATATGGCCACATGGCGAGGGATTGCAGCAGCGGCGGCGGCGATAGCAGTGCTCGTGGAGGCGGACGATATGGATTGAGCTCTGGATCAGGTTGTTATAACTGTGGGGAAGCAGGGCATTTTGCTAAGGAGTGTGCTAATCCTCCTAATCCCAACGCTTGAAGGAAATAAAAGAGGAGAGAGAGTAATAGTAAATATTCTCTTCAAGAATCTTTGATCTTTTTGTTGCTAAATCATTAGTCTTTTTAGTATTTGGGTCTCTTAATTTTGCGTTTTGGTGGGATATACATATGATGGTTTTTGCTAAAGGGATTTAATTTTTCTGATCGATGGTAAGTGCCGTTGTTTGGCGAACAAGTTTTCCCCTTTCACATGCATATATGTGGCGGTTCGGCTAGAGAACTAGGTGCCTTTTTCATATTAATCCTTCTTGTCATGTTATCGGTGACGCTCGGAGCTATTAAATTGAAAGCCTTTTATTTCAAGTGTTAACTTTGGTCTCTACTTTCGATAATTGAACAATGTGTGTGGTTTGATGATGTTCTTTTCATTGGAAATTGAATTAGACATTTTCAAATGTTGTGGCATGCCCTTGATTTTGTTTTCAACTGTGAATTTATGGTATCTCCAATGTATTGGTGTGGTGGCTTGACTATGTTGTGTTATTTTCGGTTTGGCAGAAGTTGAATTAAATGTCTTCAATTATCTCTAACTTTAGGCGATAGAGCTGATTATCGTCTTGTTTGTTTTCGCATTGTTGTTGATAACTTGATATTGCATTGTGTACCGGAATCCTGTTTAACTTTGCTATTTGTTACATCTTGTTGCTGTTGAGAGATTAGGTGTTTCCAACATTTGGAGAAAAAGAGATGAACCACTTGCATTTTTGTTACTAGTTAATAAGGGATAGGATTTGTGATCGTTGCAGTTGATGCATTCGGGAGCGAAGAGCTGATCATGATCCTTATGTTCATGAGTATGCATAGGTATTCTGTTTATATACATGTGATTTAATGAACTTGAGCAGCTTGTCATCTGTTGTTGCTGCTGTTGCTTAAGTGATGGTGGGGGGCAGCGCTGCAAACTTAAGCAGCTTGTCACCCCCATCTGGGTCTATTGGGTTCTACCCAGCAAAATCTTTTTAAGCCGTCCAGGCGAAGCGTGAGTAAGTTGTCAAACTAGCATAAGCTTTAATGGGAACTGACACGCTTGCAAACCCTTTCAGTTGTGGCTTGTGTACCCCTTCAAATGTTGAAATGTAGATTAGAGTGGCGTTTCTGTTAAATGTATTATTGATCCTTTCTGCCCGTGTCTGGTCTCCTTCATGTATAACCTCGTATTTTTAAGGTTATGGTATAACTTTCCTTGTAGCTGTAAGGGTGCGTTTGTTGTACCGGACTGTCTCGAACTGGACTAGCCTCAGGGACTAAGTTGAACTGGTTTAGACTAGACTAAATTGGACTAACTTAGTGAAGCGTTTGGTGACTAACAAGTAGGATAATTAACAAACTCTAATATTATATTATTTAATCTATAATTATTAATATTTTATTTTTATCCTATTTTTTTATCCCTCTATTCCTCCTTTACAGTCCCATTTTGTCCCTCTTTTTCTCCTTTTTTTCTCCCTTTTTCGTTCCAATCTTTTCCTCCCCAGATTAAACCTCTCGATTCCAACCTCTCTCCTCCCTCCTCCCTCCTCCCTCCTCGATTTCAGTCTGTATATCTCTCTCTCTCCTCCCTTTCTCTCTTTCTCTCTAGCTCTACGCTAGTCGAATGGAACCCTCACGGCTCCATTTTTTTCGATGAGTTGCAGGTTTCTCGACGAGTTTTCCAACTAAATCTTGTCGGATTAGATGAGGTTTGCACCACTAACAAACTCTTCCCCATCTCTGGTCCCAGATCCGAGCTTTGCATGCTCAAATCTATCATGGATTCGATAAAACCCAAACCGCCCGAGACTTCCAGGCCATTTTTCGGCCACCTCCGACCACCTTTTGGCCTTGATTCAAGTAGAATCGTAATCCCCTCACTCCCATCTTCAATTTGGTATTTTATATGAAAATTGGTTGTGAAAAGCATCTAGTCCAATGGTTTTCGAGGGTGAGTGGTCGAGGAGCAAGGCGAGGAGGAGAAAGGGGACAGTCTTAGTTAGTCCCATGGTTTTTGAGGGGTCTCACTAAGACCAGCTAGTCCCTGATTTAGTCCAGGCGAGTGAGACTTAGTCTTATTAAACTTAGCCCATGTCAAGAACAAACATGGGACTGGACTAACCCTTAGTCCAGTCCAGTCCAGTCCGGTACACTTTAGTGAGGGCAAACAAACGCCCCCTAAGAGTTTTAGTTAACTTGGGACATGCGTTAAAGACTAGAAGTGAATTGTTTTTCTTTCTCGACCGATCCCTGCTCATTGTTTTGTATGGATAGTGAGTAGGGAATAGGGATAGTTTCTAGCTGAGATAGCATTTGGAAATCTCAGATGGTCTTAAATCATATTCTTCTATTTTGACTCATGAAGGTGCTTTAACCAGGATTTTGATTCGAGTCACGATAGCAACGGCCCAAACCCGTTCGTTACATCTCGAAGGTATGACACTGAACTTTTTTTTTTTTTTTTTTTTTTTTGGTTTAGAATTTGGGTGCCAGATAAAATTCAATGAGGGTTTTTGAAAAGCTACGTGGCTAAGCGAGTCTTGGCGGAATCACTTTTTGGACGAGTCTCGCTAGCACTTCCCATTAATTAAATACAATTCCTGGTACAGTTAAATGTGAACATCTAGTCTGAATTTTGTTTCCAAATCTGATGGAGATGTATGCTTGTCATCTAATTTCACTTTATGGGTTATCCTGAAATTGTGTTTTGAAGTGACCCAAAGAGCATGGGCTGCAGCAATTGGTAAATGTTTGGGTCTCCGTCGGTCTGGCCCTTCAGGTTTCCAGAGGACACTTACCCTTCTGTTTTTGACCCAAACCTTGGCCTCCGCTGGTTGTCAAGTTGCTTGCTTGTAGCGAAATCAACGTTTGCGAGCTCGGGGTCACTGAAATTTAAGGTTGAATATCATTTTCTAAGTTATGATCTCATGTAACCCACATATTTTATATTTGTTGAAGACCAATCCACCTCTTGCCCGCTAAAATTAAATATTAGAAAATCGTTACTGCTATTCGAAAATGACGAGTATGAGGTTTTAGGTTCAAATCTCAACAATGACGATTTTGCAATCAATTTGTTCTCTTGCTCAATTAGTGTAAATATATAGTTTGATGGGATTTCTTCTTTCTTTTGGAACCAAGTACCAATAGAACTTCATGGTTGCCGCTCAAAGGAGCCAAAACCATAAAACAACATAAGCACTGCCGATTTGTTCATTGTTCCCAGTCCTAGTATACGCTTCAAGACATTTTAGAAGTAAGATATTGCTATAAACTTAATGCTTTTTATATGTATAGTAGTGATTACTGCATAAGAACGTATTAAAAATATTTGATAGTCAGCTCTTAAGCCTAAACTTTACCACGATATTGCGAATTTTTTTTAACAACCGTACCAACTTGGTATCGGAAATAGCTCGAAACAGTTTGAGCTTGGTATTAGGTTCAAAATTTTTAAGCTCGCTCGAACTCAGCTCGTATAAAGGCCAAGCCAAGCCTAATTCGAGCTTGAAAAAAATACATCGCATGTTTTACAAATGAAGATTTTGATATCTGATTCCGATTACGTAACCGTGTTGCCTACACTTAGGGAGGGGATCAAGATCCTCTCCTGAGCTAAGGGTGAGGATCCTCTTGAGGAAGCCCATTGGGCTGTTGAAATTTTATCCAATAACTACAAACATAGGGCCTGTTTAAAAATTGTAATAATTGTAACCGTTTGATAAAATTTCAACGGTCCAATGAGCTTATTCAGAAGGATTCTAACCCTTAGTCAGGAGAGGATCCTGATCCCCAGGGAGGAAGACTGGTGTCAGGATTTATCAAGCACGTGGCAGCTCCATAATGCATGACTCATGTTGCTTCTGACACAATAGTCCCAAAAGTCCACGTGTAAGTTGAATATATGCTCCCTCCGTTGACTGGTCACTGGACTGATATTTTCAACTCACATGCTGAAAGCTCATGAGTCTGGCCCCTACCTATCACTCCCAAATCCAAATCCAAATCCAAACCAAATTCGAGCCTCATTTTCTAGAGAGATTTTTCGGTGTACGTTGATATCTCAACGGAGAGATACTTTTTGAAAAATCTCTCCACTTTTTAACACCTACTTGAATTTTTCCCAACAGATACTAATTCATTTTTTTACTTCCTACACCAACGTCTTTTGTATTCTTATTTTTCTACATTTTATTCGTTTTCTACATTCTTATTTTATTTGTGCTTACAAAATTGAAATCTTTCGTCGAAAATAAAGTCAAAGCCGAATCTACATTGCTGCCCGCCAAATTCTATTAGAAAATCTAAACGTTATTGTGATAAATGAGTAATGTTATTCATAACATGTTTTTAAACCACATTTCTATACCACCTTAGATAATATCTAATATAGACAATCACATCATTTGAAAAATTTGCAAAACCCAAGGAAAGGAAGGAGAAATGCTCATCGTATACCACAATCATAATTTAATTAACTAGTTTTTCTTAATTATTAAATAATGAACTAAATTTAAAATTTTGATTAATTCAAATGATGTAGATGTCCACCTCAAATGCCACCTAAGGTGGTATAAAAATATAGTACAAAAACATGATATGAATAATATTACTCGTGCTGAATATGACACGTGACATGATAATAGTCACCTATTCTAAGTTAATCTATTCCGTTTAATAATTATTAAGTAATTGAATTATACCAAAAAGTTAAATAAATTTTTGTAAATAATTACTGCCATGATAGTTAGTATTACAATAAATAAAGAGTAAATAATAACTACCATAATAAGTGGTTTAAATTCAAATCGACCAGAATGGATGAAAATGATCTTACAGGCCTCGAAAAGCTCTTTCTTCTCTCATATACCATTTTAAACGAGTAATGTTAGAAAAATTAAATTTGTTAATTAAATTATATGTCACCAATAAAAATAAATATGTTTATAACTATTTAAATAATAAACCAATCAACTTTCATATCTTTTAGTTTTCAAAACTTTTACTATAAATTTAATCTTCGTAGTTTTACCTTTTTATTATCACGCGTTCTATGCACAAGTTGCCGCCACTAAAGATAGAGACGCTAAAGCACAGTTGCCGACCTTCAGGAGGGGATCCGGTTCCCCCTATAAATACCCCATCTCCCACATGACCAACTGAAACAAAATAGTACAAACGAAAAAAAAAAAAAAGAATTCACTTCCAATGGCTTCCCATCAAGCCTTTTCATCTTTCTTATTCCTTGTCTGTATCCTTCAATCCATTGGAGTCGGTTACTCGGCGACGTTCACGATCACAAACAAGTGCACCAACACCATATGGCCGGGCATTTTGTCGAATGCAGGGACGGACCAGCTACCCACTACTGGATTCGCTTTGGGTCCTGGAGAGTCTAACACGTTTTCTGTTCCCACCTCGTGGTCGGGTAGGTTATGGGGGCGGACGCTCTGCTCCCAGGACTCAACCACCGGAAAGTTCACTTGTGTGACAGCCGACTGCGGATCTTCTGCAGTCGAATGTGCTGGTGGTGGAGCCGCGCCGCCTGCTACTCTCGCGGAGTTCACGTTGAACGGCGCGGGCGGGCTGGACTTCTACGACGTGAGTTTGGTCGACGGGTATAATCTTCCCATGTTGGTGGTGGCCGAGGGCGGGACCGGAGGGAACTGCACGACCACCGGGTGCGTGGTGGACTTGAACGCCGCGTGCCCCTCGGAGCTGAAGGTGACAGCGAGTGACGAGGGCGTGGCGTGTAAAAGCGCGTGCGAGGCGTTCGGGGACCCTCAGTACTGCTGTAGTGGGGCCTACGCTACGCCGGACACATGCAAACCGAGTTCTTACTCGCAGTTTTTTAAGACTGCATGCCCGAAAGCTTACAGCTATGCTTACGATGACGGCACCAGCACCTTCACCTGTGCTTCGGCTAATTATATCATCACTTTCTGCCCTACTCCTTCAACAAGGTAAACATTTTTCACCATTTTTTTGTCTTTTTTTTTGGATTTTAATGAGATTGTTTGTCTGAATAATTGATGAAATTGTTTGTATGCATATATTAGAGAAAATGTTATGATTTAATTCAAAAGGTGGGTTGAGATTCCACCATTTTTGAACTGTCAACTAAGACCATCTCCAACCCTTGGGCTAAAAGCCAAATTTTTTAGCCCGGAAAATTTAGCTTTTAGCCCAGAAACATCTTTTTTGCTCCAATTCTTCTACCCTAAAATTTTCGCCCGGAATTATTAAAGAATGAAATTAGCCTAAATTTTTTTCTTAAATCAATTTAAAAAAAAAATATGTAGATTATTGTAAATTAATTTTATGAACATTTTAATCTAAAAAATTTTAAATTCCGATAAACATTTCGCATTTAGCCGGGGGAAAGCTGGGGGGTATTTGGCCCAAAAATAGAATTTGGCATTTAGCCTAAAATTTTAGCATGGATTGGAGAGTGTTTGGGGGGTAATTTGGCTTTTAGCCCAGGGTTGGAGATGTGGGTTGGAGATGGTCTAAACATGTTAAGATATGGCTGTCACGTTTTTGTTTTAATAATTGACATGCATCAATACAAGCACCGTCCTTGCTTTTATGATTGCAAGTAATTGGCACAACATGCAACACTTGCTAATTATTTAATTACATTATCTTTATTATATTTATTTTTAAAATGTATTGATTTTTTAATGAATTTTTTGGCGGTGGGTTTTGCAGTGTGAAGTCGTCGAATGGGCAGGTCCCTGGTGCAGTCGATGTCTCAGCTAGTTTACGTAATACGATGCCCAACTTCTTCGTTATGGCCGTCACTGTTATGGCGGCAGCTTGGCGGTTGCCGCCGCTGTTTTGATTCTCTGTAGCAGATTTCACACTAAAAATATCTCATCGGAAATCCGAACTAACGGTTCGACTGTCGAGATTAAGTGGTGGGCCCAAACACCTTGACATTTTCTGGAAGCGGACGCCGGAGGAAATGGGCCCCACGATTCCATCGGGGGTTACACCTTTGCATGTGGGTTTATACGGCGTCGAGCAAAGCCTATGGTCCCATGTGTGCAACTTTAGTAATACGTACAAACACGTACACACTGTGATGATGTGATCCACGTCGTTTGATTATAAAAGGACAAATCATGAGCGTTGCTTTTGCTGCCACAATCACAAAGGGTTTTCCATTTGTTTTTTCTTAAGTCGATTTTCGGATTTTAGATTGTGATGTAAATAATTATATAGTAGAGAAGCAGATATAATTAGTAGCTGGAAAAGTAATTCTTTTGCTGCTACATCCAACAATATGGGTTAATGTTTTTTTTTAATTTTTAAATATGTTATCCGAGTTGGTATTTTAATTCTTATTATTTTTCTTTTGCTCGTGGCATTGATGTGATTTCCAAATTGATTTATCAGAAGTTGACTCTATGTATATATATGCCTTAATTTGTTGTTACATTCTTGTTACGAAGCATTTTATACGCATTTAATTAGTAGATTAATTGTGCTTTGTGATGCAACATGCATCATGCCTGTTTTTGCTTGATAGTTTCACGTAGAGGTGACAAATCAACTCAATAGATTGTTAATAGGTCTTATTAAGACTCATTTAGTTTGATTTCACTTTACACAATCACCAACACTAGCAATCTCACTTCTATATATGATGGCGATATTAAATTAAATGTGTTTAACAAGTACTCACTAACAACAATGGGTTAATTTGTCACATCTACTATCCAAGCGTAAGATCCATGCATGAAAAATGAAAGAAATGAAAAGATGAAGTTGTTGATGCTTGTTTTAGTCAGCATCACGGAAGCCCGAACAAAATCTGATCATGGTGTTATTTCACACTTTTGTTTGTTGATGCCTGTTTTGGTCAGCATCACGGAAGCCCGAACAAAATATGGTCATAGTTTTATTTCACGTTTTTGTTTGTTGACCTAAACAGTCATCAACAAAGAGCATGTTAACAATTAATTAACAAACTATCAAATATGTGTAACTAATGTTGATTCCAAAGGTAAGTTGAACCATCAAGTTGTATAAGAACACTCCTTCAACCGAACAAAATTATATCCTTAAAACCCTATAAACTAGAGGATGTTATTTGATAAATAATGTGGTATCAGTCAACTCCTCTAATACTTTAAACAGCTAAAGTGCGTAGATAAAAACTGCTTTTGCAACAATTTCTTGTAGATAAAAAGGTTCGATCAATTAAGTAGCTTTTACACCTAGACATTACAACGCTACATGCACGAACCTAATCCAACTTGGCTATGCTCTTTTCGATTTCTAATTTCTATTCATTTATTTATTTATTTATTTTTCTTAAAAACTTTAATTCCAAAAGTTGCAGGATATAATCTGTAAAGCTGTATACTCTTTCTAGCTAATTTCCTAAACTTTTTTTCCCTGATAAAAAGACTTTTAACACAAACTAGGACAAACAAGCCAGATCACAGCTTAATAGTGTACGTGTTGAATAATTAAGTTAAGATTCTAAACATCTTAATTAGTCACCTTAATTATAATCATGGTTTTGTGTTGAACAAGTTACAAAAGATTCTTTACTCGAGATCAAATAAAGAAAATGTTCACATTGACTTCATCGCTGATGCGATAAAAATATGACCTAGAAGGAGTATCGGCAGGACATTCATGCACATACACATTTGTAAGGCAAGTTAAACGTGGATTTTTTTCATGCAAACGCAAACCATTTATAGGAAAATTAAAAAAATTCATATTCAAAGAGACTATTTGATAACGTTTTCGTTTTTAGTGTTTTATATTCACTTTTCGCACTTGAGATGTGAGGAAAATTTGTATGGAAGAAATGCGAGGGTGAAGAATTATGGTGGGATATATATACTCTTCTTCATCCCTCGTTTCGCTATGTATTTGCCTTCTATCACCAGTAGGAAGTGAAAACCAAAAAATCCAAATGTTCCCTATATATTAGTCACATACTCCTTTTTCTTCCAACTTTGGAAAGGAAGAAGCTAATACTCATCGAAGTATTGCCCTGCACATGGAATAAATACTAAATTTAAAAAATTATGACATGACAAGTAAGATAAGATGATAGAAATATATTCTCAGTCGCAACAAAGTTTTTTCTCCTACTACTCAGTGAGAACATGAAAACTCAAGTTTGGCTATGCCTTTACGCAAAGTATATATCTTATCTCTGTTGAAAACATGGATCTATCGTTTCATATGTGCGTTTATGCGTTGTAATGCTGAACTTAGCAACAGAAAAGTTATTGTTTCGCACTTGATTTTCTTAGCCTTTCCTTTTAGTCATCCAATATAATCACTTTCATTCTGACCAAGAATTTTGCCTAGTGCTTTGAAAATTCTGGTGGCTGTGTGTGAGTAGAAAAAAAAAGTATATATAGACGACTAGCCTTTGAAAAGCAAATTATATTTATGGACAGGTGATTGAAAGGCAAAGTTTTAATCTGTGATAGGCTTTTTAGCATACATTTTAGTGGGCTTGGCTGGAAAATTAAGTCCAATACCTCTGAGTGATGCCTAAATTGTCAATGAATCATACAAGTTTGCTAAAGTTGATGGTTTTCTAACGTTATTTGTTACCATCTCGAATTAGTATGCATGCTTGTTCGACTGAAGCAGCAAACAGAAGATGGTTGTGTTAACTTGTTGTGCGTGTTGAACTATACGTTACAATATATTATCGAAAATAATTTAGGGTTGGAAGGTTTCACATATAAGTCATCTAACAACTACATAGGAAGCATTCATTCTTTTGAAGTTAATTATTCTTACAATCTCAAGATAATCAACAATTAGACTATCTTTTTGCCCTACATTATCATTTTCATTAATTATCCTTGCTGTGCGGGTATTAGTTTAGCCCCTTAAGGCCTCGTTTGTTAGAGAAGATTAATTTGGATAAGACTATTCATTATATTAAAGGTATTTTGAAAGAAGAAATGGATGACAACTTCCTTATTTTGTACAAGTTGAAGGCTACTCATGAAAAAAAGTTGTCTTTGTTGTAAATAATGGGTATGTTTGCCCACATGTGTATAGTAATGTGTATAGTAAAGTATCACATGTGTATACTATATACTCATAAGCTAAATAGTAATGTTTTGTAATTTTCCATTGAAGTAGCTCTATAAACAGAGCACTTCAATTGTGCAAAGATGAGTGAATGAGAAGAAGAAAGAAAAGAGAAATATATCTAATAGCCATAATATACATTACTTCCTCTGCAACAGCTTGTGTCGGTATATTAATCTGCAACTGCTTCGTTCCTTCACCGAGTAAAGGTTATCTCTCTATAAATTTTGCCTCTTTATAACACGTTATCAGCACGACTCTCTAATCATTTCTTATTTCCTTTAACCGAAAGAAAAAAAAAATGTTTCCTCTAAGGTTTTTACTGTTCTTCTTCTTCCTCTCCCTCAATTGCTGGGTATACCCTCGCGAAGAACTATTTGCACCATGTTTACTTCTAGTTCTCCAACTAACATTCACTTATATTCTTGATTTCTTGTTTGGTGTAGATATTGACTACTAACCCACTGATTATTTATGCAATCCAAGATTGTGCGGTTCTATCGCCTATCTTGGACTGCAGATCTAATTTTACTGCAAATTTAAGTGGAGCGGTATAATCGCCCGCTCTATCCTGCATATTTAAATTTGCCCGTTATTTAATTTTATCGCAATTTTAGGTGGGGCGGTATAATCGTCCACCCTGCTTTGCATATTTAAATTTTATCGCAATTTTAGGTGGTGCGGTATAATCGTTCACCTTGCTCTACATATTTAAATTTTCCTGCTGTTTAAAGTAGTGCGGAATAATCACCCATCCTATACTTATTTCGATGAGAATGGTGCGGTACAATTGCCCTTCTCATTAATTGTGTAAATCTCGAGCCTGAAGTTTCGAGTACTTATCATTTTGGCCTGAAGATCAAAAATTTGTAAGAACCAGAAGTTCTAACAATATATTTCTCCAGTACACATATTACTGCAAGTTCTTACACACCTCATTTTTCTTTCAGAAAAGAAAATGGCAAACTTGGCAAAGCTTGATTTTGCTGCCCTGGACATTACTGGAAAGAATTACCTCACATGGGTACTGGATACCAAGATCCACCTGGAAGCAGCAAATCTTGGAGATACCATCAAGGAAGAGAGCAGCTCATCCTCTCAAGATCGGGCAAAGGCCATGATTTTTATTCGTCGTCATCTTGATGAGGCACTAAAGAGCGAGTACTTAACGGTTGAAGATCCGTTAGCCCTTTGGAATGCCTTGAGAAGCAGATACAATCACCAGACAGCGGTGATTCTTCCAAAAGCTCGCTATGACTGGACTCACCTAAGGATCCAGGATTTCAAATCAGTGGCTGAGTACAATTCGGCGTTGTTCAGAATTACCTCTCAGATGAAACTCTGTGGGGATACTATCACTGAGGAGATGTTATTGGAAAAGACTTTCAGCACATTCCACGCCTCTAACATGGTACTGCAACAACAGTATAGAGCGCGAGGCTTCACTGAATACAACCAGCTGATATCTGTGCTCCTGGTAGCTGAACAAAACAATGAGCTTCTCATGAAAAACCATAATTCCCGACCTACTGGATCAGCACCGTTCCCAGAAGTGAATGTTGCTTCCCTTGAAAGGAATACCATATCCTCTCGTGGCAATAATTATAAACGAGGACGTGGCCACAAGCAAGGTCGGTGGAAAGGGAAAAGCAAGAACCATGGTGTCCAGTTTCACAACCAGGTTCCAAGGTATAATCCAGGCCCGAGCTTTAAAAATACCAATTGTCAGAAAGGAAAAGCTCATGTGAACACTCCTAGAAGTCATGAAGGAGGTTGCCATAGGTGTGGTGGCAACGGACATTGGGCGCGTACTTGTCGCACCCCAAAGCATCTGGTGGAACTATATCAAGCCTCCTTCAAGGAGAAGGGTGTCGAGATCAATTTCCTTGACCAGGCTAAACCAATGGAAACCCCTGATCCAGTGACCAATTTATCAGGACAGTTAAACACAACCCACCTGGATGCTACAGACTTTATTAATGAAAGAGGGATTGAAGTTTATGGGTCCGATTGAATTATTTATGTTTAATGTACTCATGTTATTTGTACCTGTGGTTTAATGCTCGCATTTTCAATTCAATAAAAGTAGTATTCCAGTATGAATAAACTGCTTTTTCTTTACTCAGAGATCATGGATAAAAATTATGGTTATTCTCAAAACAAGATCAATGGCGGAGACTTTTGTCTTGCAGATAGCGCAACCACGCATTCAATACTTCGAGATCGAAGGTATTTCTCGAATTTGGTACTTGCAAAAGTAAAGGTAACAACAATATCAGGACCATCAGATGTAATTGAAGGCTCAGGAAAAGCCCAGATTATGTTACCAAATGGAACAATATTGTCTATAAAGAATGCATTATATGCTACTCGGTCCATTCGAAATTTGTTGAGTTTTAAAGACATACGTCTAAATGGATACCACCTTGAAACGAAAAGTGTAGAAAATGTGGAATATTTATGCATTACCTCCAATGATACCCAGAAGCGTATATTGGAGACGTTGCATGGTTTATCGAGTGGATTGTATTGTACATAAATAAAGACAGTTGAGGCATATACTGTCATGAACCAGAAGTTCATTAATTCAAAGGTTTACATGCTTTGGCATGACTGTCTAGGTCATCCAGGATCTACCATGATGCGTAGAATCATTACCAACTCTAATGGACATCCATTACTGAGCAGACACATTAATGTCTCAAATGATAATCCTTGCAAGGCTTGTTCCCAAGGGAAGTTGGTAATTAGACCATCACAACTAAAGGTTGATGATGAATCCCCATCATTTTTGCAAAGAATTCAAGGGGATATTTGTGGACCTATTCAACCACTTTGTGGACCATTTCGATATTTTATGGTTTTGGTTGATGCATCTACCCGATGGTCACATGTTTGCCTATTGTCTACTCGAAATGTAGCTTTTGCGAGACTTCTTGCTCAGATAATTAAGTTGCGAGCACAGTTCCTAGATCATCCCATTAAGTCCATTCGACTTGATAACGCTGGTGAATTTACGTCTCAAACCTTTGATGATTACTGTATGGCACTGGGCATTAATGTTGAACACCCTGTTCCTCATGTCCATACTCAAAATGGTTTAGCAGAGGCATTTATCAAGCGGCTTCAATTAATAGCCCGCACTCTGCTCATGAAAACAAAATTGCCAGTTTCTACATGGGGACATGCCATATTACATGCTGCATCATTGGTTAGATTGAGACCCATAGCCAACCACCAATACTCATCAATACAACTCGTGTTTGGACATCAGCCAAATATTTCACATTTACGAGTTTTTGGTTGTGCTGTTTATGTGCCTATTACACCACCACAACGAACTAAAATGGGACCTCAGCGCAGATTGGGAATTTATGTGGGTTTTGATTCACCATCTATCATTAGATATTTGGAACCTTTGACTGGTGATGTGTTTACAGCTCGTTTTGCTGATTATCATTTTGATGAGACAGTTTTCCCGTCGTTAGGGGGAGAAAAGACCGTTCCAGAAGAACGACAAGAGCTAACATGGGTTGTTCCCACCTTATCTCATTTTGATCCAAGAAGCACTCAATGTGAAAACGAAGTGAAAAGAATCGTTCATCTTCAAGGTATTGCTAATCAAATGCCAGATGCATTTAATGATGCTTCGAAAGTGACACAGTCATATATACCGGCTGCAAACGCACCTGTAAGAATTGATGTCCCTGTTGGACAAAATAAAGTGGCAGCGAATGATTCATCCAGTGCACGCCTGAAGCGTGGTAGACCCCCAGGTTCAAAAGATTCAGCCCCTCGAAAGAGAAAGATGAGGGCCCAATTGAACCCAAATGATATCATTCAAGAAAAGGAATTGAATGATAAATCCACAATTCGTGACTCTGTACTTCCAAAAAAAGAAAATGTCCTTGATGAGACACATGTCCCTGAAGAGACAGAAGTACATGAAAGCAAAGAAATATCCATAAATTATGCATGTACTAATGAATTGTGGGATCGAAATGAAATAATCATCGATGACATGTTTGCATTTGCAATAGCCACTGAAATTATATTAAGTGATGATATTGAGCCCCGCTCTGTTGATGAATGCAAACAGAGACAAGATTGGCCTAAGTGGAAAGATGCAATCTAGGCAGAATTAAAATCCTTGGAAAGACGAAGTGTTTTTGGACCAGTAGTCCAAACCCCGCCTGGTGTGAACCTCGTAGGTTATAAATGGGTATTCACAAGGAAACGCAACGAGAAAAACGAGATTGCAAGATATAAAGCACGACTCGTTGCACAAGGTTTTTCACAAAGACCTGGAGTTGATTATGAAGAGACATACTCTCCTGTAATGGACGCAATTACGTTTCGCTACTTAATAAGTTTGGTGATTTCAGAAAAACTTGACATGCGACTTATGGATGTCATCACCGCGTACCTATATGGAGAATTAGATACTGACATATATATGAAAGTCCCAGAAGGACTTAAGTTGCCTAAAGCAAATAACAAACCACGGGGTATGTTCTCAATCAAATTAAGGCGATCACTATATGGGCTGAAACAATCTGGGCGAATGTGGTATAATCATCTCAGTGAGTATTTGATTAAAGAAGGATATGCCAACAATGTCATCTGCCCTTGTGTGTTCATTAAGAAATCAAATACTGGATTTGCTATAGTGGCAGTATATGTCGATGATATGAACCTAGTTGGAACCCCTGAAGAGCTCAACAAAACTGCTGAATATCTGAAAAGCGAATTTGAAATGAAAGACCTTGGGAAAACCAAATATTGTCTAGGCCTGTAGATCGAGCATTGTGTTAGTGGAATTTTGGTCCATCAATCAGCTTACATTGAAAAAATACTGAAGCGATTTGGCATGGACAAGGCTTATCCACTTAGCACCCCAATGGTCGTTCGTTCTTTGGACATTAAGAAAGATCCATTTCGTCCAAAAGAAGATGATGAACTGGTCCTTGGTCCAGAAGTACCATATTTGAGCGCAATAGGTGCTTTATTGTATTTAGCACAATGTACTAGACCAGATATAGCTTTTTCAGTTAACTTGTTAGCCAGGTACAGCTCTGCTCCAACAATTCGTCATTGGAAAGGAGTCAAAGATGTTCTACGATACCTTCGTGGGACAACAGATATGGGTCTCTTCTACTCAGACAAGCCCACAAATGAACAAATCCTTGTTGGATACGCAGATGCTGGTTTTCTCTCCGATCCGCATAAAGCACGCTCACAAAATGGATATGTGTTCACTAATGGAGATACTGCAATTTCATGGCGATCAACAAAGCAAACGCTAGTTGCAACATCTTCCAATCATTCGGAAATAATTGCTTTACATGAAGCAAGTCGTGAATGTTCTTGGTTAAGATTAATGATCCATCACATCCGGAATTCATGTGGTCTACCTTCAAAGACAGACACTCCAACTGTCATCCATGAAGATAATGCAGCATGTGTCGCCCAGATGAAGGAAGGATTTATCAAAGGTGATAAGACTAAACACATATCTCCAAGATTTTTCAGCGCACATGAGCTTCAGAAGGCTAAAGTTATTGAAGTCAGACAAATCCGTTCCAATGAAAATTTAGCAGACTTGTTCACCAAATCTCTACCAAAGTGCACATTTCAGAAGTTGGTATAGGGAATCGGATTACGTCGGCTTATAGATTTGAAGAATGCGGAATCAGGGGGAGATACAATTCAGGGGGAGCATCCATGATACATGCATGTTGTACTCTTTTTCCTTCGCTTAGGATTTTTCCCACTGGGTTTTTCCTATCAAGGTTTTAACGAGGCAACCTAAGCATGCTCAACACCATCCGGGTAAAGTTGTACTCTTTTTCCTTCGCTATGGTTTTTTCCCACAGGGTTTTTCCAAGCAAGGTTTTAATGAGGCAACTGATGTTGATATGTGGGCATCCAAGGGGGAGTGTTGTAAATAATGGGTATGTTTGCCCACATGTGTATAGTAATGTGTATAGTAAAGTATCACATGTGTATACTATATACTCATAAGCTAAATAGTAATGTTTTGTAATTTTCCATTGAAGTAGCTCTATAAATAGAGCACTTCAATTGTGCAAAGATGAGTGAATGAGAAGAAGAAAGAAAAGAGAAATATATCTAATAGCCATAATATACATTACTTCCTCTGCAACAGCTTGTGTCGATATATTACTCTGCAACTGCTTCGTTCCTTCACCGAGTAAAGGTTATCTCTCTATAAATTTTGCCTATTTATAACAGTCTTTTAATCCTAACATTTTTGTGGGGATTAGTAAAGGGATATTTTTTCTTCATAAACAACCTTCAAATTGGACAACATATGAAAATTGTCATCCTTCAATAGCGGTGGATAGTATTTTGAACGTTGAAGATGATAGAGGAGTGGATGGGAATTTAGTGGAAGAGATTAAGTAGCTAAGAAATTGCTTTCGAAGCTTTGCGTGCCAATGGCAGCCGAGAGCAGCAAACATGGCAGCACATTCAGTGGCTCAATTTGCATTAAGCTGTAATGAATTCATGGTTTGGGTTGAGGAGGCTCCTCCATGGCTAATGGTAATTTTGGAGGCTGAGTCGGAAACTCGGAGTATATGATTTCAGATGGTGGTAAACAGGGAGCTTCTTTCCTGTTGATGGACCTTTTCTGCTTGAAGATGGCTATACCAGGTGGGGGTTTTTGAAGTCTTTGTTAACCCATCCCAAATGTGTAATGCTTTATTGGTGTGGAATGAAATTCATCGTTATTGATCAAAAAAGAAAGGGGCCCCGCACACGGGGGAGGTTTGGTGCAATGTTTTTTCCTCCGGAGAACAGTAGGTGTGTTGCTTGCGATTATTGACGAAGAGCTAATATCACCTAATCATCTTTTATTCTTGCTAGAAAAACAAAATACGAACTTTGGAGAATATAGTTTCAAGGATCATTTTAATTAATTGTATATTCTTGCGTCGCATTCTCCACAACTTTTGTACCTATTGGCATTGCTGAATAATTTGTTGTAATCCCCAAAAACTAAATAATTGTTTGTTAATGAGTCGATATTTTACTATATATTTGACCATATTCTTAGTATTAATTTATTGGTTATTTTGTGAGAAGTTTGATACTTTGATTTATATTCTTAATGTAGGACATTCGACTTCCTCTGGAGCAAAAAGTAGTCAAACAGATGAATTTTGGAGTAATTCCAATTGGAGGATGTTCGTGAGTTTGTTGACTTGATCATATCAAAGTTCATAATTTTCTACCAAGCGGTTTATATATGGCGATGAAATAAAGGAGCAGCGTGCAGTGCTGTCAAACTGACATTTTGGAATTCTTTGGGCTTTTTGGCGTCCAAGATGATGTCGTTTGGGTTCGAAGCCTTCTGCAATTATGTTCGCGATATCTCAAGCTATAATTTTAGCCATTTTGGGCCTGTTTTGGAGCCCTGAAGATATAGAAACATGGCTGTTCTTAGACTATGTAGATTTTACGCGAATTTTACTAGTCAATTTAGGATTATGTTTCCTAATTTATTTGAATTTATTTGGTTTCCTAGTATTATTCTAAGACCTTTTCTAGGTAGGGTTTTATTTTCTAGTAGTATAAATAAGGATTTTTAGCCATTAGGGTTTGGGGGGAGACGGAAAGAGAACGCACGCACTACTTAAAGAGCCTTTGACGATTCAAATTTATATTCAAGGTGCTTTCTATCAATGTTTTTAATAATATTTTGTTTTATAGTTGTTGGTAACTAGTTTCGTTCGCTAGGGCGAGGCCACGAGCCTTAGTAAGAATATGTAGTTTCTTTTCAATTTACTTATGATATTATGCATGCAAGTTTTGAATTATTAATCACCGGTTTAAACTATCTAATTGTCTTAATGCTTAGCTACCATTAGGATCTTTTAAAAAGTAAATTGATGCAATTTTGGTCAGAGATCGGTCCCTGAAATTGACGAAGGCTTCTTATGATTAATATGTGCAAGTTCACTTAGGATGAATACCACGTCTTAAGGGTTGTATGGTTTTTCAAAAGGTTTCACAAAGCTTAATGAGTCATGCATGTTTAGATTTGATCTGAATACCACAGACGGGTTGCATGTTTGATATACGCTCTATGTTGGGGGTCCAAGTAGGCATATATTTGGAAAACCTAACCTTCAAAATATGCATGTGTAATTCATAAGTAATTGGAAGAACGACATAGGATTGTTAAAGTGATGGTGGAACCCTAGGCTTTTACAATTTAATTTTCAAAAACCGTTTTCTTTTAGCTTATTTTATTTTGTCATTTTATTTAATTATTTTCTATTAAATTCCTTTTTATTATTTTAAATAAAAAAATCAACTTTTTCTAAAACTTTGAAAGAACAAAAAACTTTGTTTTAAGTAATTAATTAAGATTTGATACAAATTATTCATTCAATCCATGTGGAGAACGACCTTACTAGAGTCATCTATATTACAATTACCTTGTACTCTTGCAAGTATTTTAAGTGTTTTTATCCCTACTTGTGCAGGTGATAAAATCCCTATCATTTGTTCCATCAAAAGTGTACGAACATGCTAGGATTATAGCTTTTGAGAATTCCTGGAATATGTACAATTCACATAAATTGTTGGATGAAATATATGTAATAGGAACCAAAGTATTGTTCTCGTGACTGAACGACCTTTCTTTTTAAGTCATTCATGCACAACTCACAACCGTTGATTATTATGAGCTACAACTATAAAACTATAACAAAGTCATAAAGCATAGATTAAAAAACACTTTTGATAGCCATATCTTGATAAGCAAAACTAAAGCTACTCTTTTGATCCCGTATTACCTCCTCCATGTTCACTGCCCCTTCACATCCCCGATCCCCTTCCATGTATACTTAATTGACCCCATGCAACTTGTATCGTTTCTGTTAGGGATATCAATTATTTTACTTTTAGGAAAAGGCATCCTTTTCTTCTTGAAATAGTTATCATGTTTAATTGTCTAATTAAGCCAACTTTAGTATATTCAACCTTTTCCCTTTTCACCATTAATCATAAAAATACAATGCATCCTTTTTCCCTAAACAAACAAGTTTATAGGGGAGGGAAATTAAAGCTTAAAAAACAAAGGATTCCCGATTTACATAAACCTTTTTTTTTGGTAAACACATAAACCTTTTTAGAAAGAATGTTTTTACTATCAAAAGTGCTATATATGGTGGTTGGGTGACGTACATGTCTTTTACTAAAAGGGTGCTGAAACAAAAACAAAACAAGGGGATGATCGATCAAACGGTGATGCTGATGAAAAAGAACAAAAGTTGAAAAATCTTATCCAGATAGTTACTTTACACGGCATTTAACCTGTCACTTGGAGGCTTAAAGGTATTGACAGAATCATCCTATTTAAAATATCACATAATATTCTATTTTCCCCTCAAAAGTAACGATATTTGATTATATATAGGAAAATGGATTCTCTCCTGATTTCTTTCACCAAATCCACCAATCCGGACTCTTGAAATTTGATCCATTAGCTAAAAACAGGGGCCCTTTAAAAGTTATAATAAATTTAACAGTTCGATCAAATTTTAAAGGTCCGGATTGGTGGATTTGGTAGAAGGGATCCAGAGAGAACCCCTTTCCTATATAGGGAATGATGATCTTCTCTGGATCCTCTTTGTAAGGATCATGGGGATCCTCAAATCGTGTCCGTTCATCGTACATTGTGTGGTCAGAAATCATATTAAATACTTTTATTTTAAATAAAATATAAATAGTATCTGACGAAAATTGACCGCACGATATACGATGAAAGTAAACGATTTGAGGATCCTCATGATCTTCATAAAGAGGATCCGGAGAGGATCCTCCTGGATATATAGGGTCCTTAGATTATCCCCAGTAAGAGGTTCTATATGAGGATGAAAAAGTAATGGATGTAGCTTATTTTAGAGCTCCAAATAATCTTTAGGGCTTTATAAAATAATCTCTCCCAATGAGGGGCTATTTTTTTTGGGATGTATATGTGGCTATATATATTTATGGATAAATTTTACAAAACTACCTCAACTATGAGTCGCATAACAATTCTATACATCTTGTTTTAAATATTACAATGTCATACCTCATCTTTTGAATTTGTTGTAATGTCATATCTCCGTCAATTTTTCTGTTAAAAGCCGACGTGGCAGGAACAAAGCACACTCATTTGCCAACTAGAATAAAAAATTAATTAATTAATAAAAAATTATTTTTTCTTTATTTAACAATTAAAAATAATTAAAAACAAATAATTTTGTGAGGCCTTCATCCCAATCTCTCTTTCTCCCTCAACTGGAACACAAAACCCAAATTCTTATGCAATCCTTCTCCCTCTTCCACAGCGGGCCAACACCCATAATCCCTATTCAATAACCCTAATTTTCCCAACAGCCCTAATTTCTCCAATAACCCACATCGACATTCCCTACTCTTCTTCTCCAAACTTCCATGGACTCGGAAATGCTCACACTTTCTTGAGAAAACCAGCTTTTTCCCCGCACGCCTCCGCCGACGGAAAATCGTGGTGGCGCGGTACTCCTGGAGCTAGCGATCGAACGACGATACAAGTGAAATCTAATAGAGTGTAGCAATTGATGTATAGGATTGTGCCAAGTGTAAGTGGATTAGAGGTTTAGTTAATTAGTTAGTTACTCATGCATGCATATATAAATATCCTAAGCTTGTATTACTTGATCATTAAGAAATATATCAAGAAAGTTAGTTTCTCTCTCTTTCTTCTTCTCCAAGATTCTTTCTGTGCTCTTGAATTTCATCACCGGTTAACATGGTATCAATTGCCATGATCGCATAAGTGAGCTTTCTCGATCTTTATCATTGTCATCTTCGTCTCTCTATTTCTTCATCTTCCTTTGCAAATTTCAGGATTTCTTCTTTGTCTTCTTGAAAAGATTCAAAGTCGATGACTTTTAGGGTTTTTTTTTCGATTTTTGCAAGTTCTGATCTTGGCAATTATGGTGATTGCATCGCAGCTTCAGCTATTTCAATCTTCAATTGTAGCTCTGATCTCGACGATTTCAACGTCAGTCAATGCCAAACTCGATGATTCCAATTACCTGAACTGGCAGTTCCAGATGCAACTTCTTCTGGAAAGCAATGGCATTCTTGGATTCGTTGATGGTTCTACGCCTCGACCGCCTCAACATTCATCCGTATCGGGTGACTCGGGTACTAATTCTCCTAATTCATCCCAATTACTGAAATTGATGAGTTTATCGTATGGAAAATGCATGATAGGGCCATAATGCAATTAATTACTGCCACTCTTTCACCTGATGCTTTATCTTGTGCAATTAGAAGTACTAGTTCGAAATATTTGTGGATTCGATAGAAAGAACAATTCTCAACTGTTTCCAAAACTAGTTTTTTCCAAATGAAATCCAATCTTCAAAACATCAAGAAGGGCACATATTCTATTTCTCAATATTTGCATAGAATCAACGAAGCTAGGGACTACTTGTTTGCTGTTAGGGTATATCTCTCAAAGAGTTTTGATCTCAGTTG
The DNA here is from genome assembly GCF_916048215.2 of Malus sylvestris. Taxonomy (NCBI): domain Eukaryota; kingdom Viridiplantae; phylum Streptophyta; class Magnoliopsida; order Rosales; family Rosaceae; genus Malus; species Malus sylvestris. Next base: position 19,867,803 of record NC_062274.1, on the reverse strand, counting down.
CTTGCTGAATAGATCATTGTTGAAAATTCTACAACTGCTCCATTACTTACTGCAATGGTAGCTACAAACCAGTCTAATGGTCCTTGAGGATATGGCCAGTCTAATTTTGTCAATGGAGGTTTCAGGTCATATAATGGGAATAAGAATAGAGGCAAAGGAAGATACAATAACAATTCAAGGTCATTTGCTCCTAAACAGATGTTTCCCACTCAAACTCATGTGCTTCCTACACCTACACCAGGTGTACTTGGCCACTTTCCAACACATTACTATGGTACTCCCAATGCTTCTCCATTACCTCCATGTCAATTGTGCAACTCTGAATGACATATTGCAGCATTTTGTCACTCCAAACCCTCTGAGAGATCAGCTTGTAACATCTGTGGCAAACATAATCACAGTACTTGGTACTATTTTTAAAATGAAAAAGGTCCAATTTTGTTGGTTTCAACACTTATGTTCATCAATCTTAGATGACAGGTCCATCAATGCAGTCTTGTTCTCCACATCACATATGTCAACTCAACATTCCTATACTCCATTTCATCAACATCAGTCCAATTCTCAGGCACTGCACATTGTGATGACTCAACTAAGTTCCTTAATAGCTTCATCCACCTCTCAAGTTTAGCCTACTGATTCAGGAGCTACCAACCATATGACCACCGACTTAAGCAATCTGTCATTGGCTTTACCTTATCCAACAAATGAAGTCATTCAAACTGCCAATGGTGAAGGTTTGGAAGTATCCCATATAGGTAGCACTATACTTAAACCATCTATGTATCCAATCAAACTTAATTTTGTGCTTTATGTTCCTAACTTAATTTTGTGCTTTATGTTCCTAAACTAACACAAAACTTAATGTCAATGCATATAATTTGTTAGACAACAATTGTTGGCTTATCTTTGATGCATTTTGTTTTTGGATTTAGGACAAGGCCACATGGATGATTCTCTAGAAAGGAATGTGCAATAATGGTCTCTGCCCTATACCTTTATTTTCTTCTCCAAATATCATTTATAAAGCCACTGCATTTCTTGGTCAGCTTGTTACCTCCACTCTTTGGCAGAACAAATTAGGCCACCCAACAAATAGCATTGTGTCTCTGATGTTAAATAAATCCAATGTTTCAACTCCTAAGAATTCTATCCCTGTAATATGTCACAGTTGCTTGGAAGACAAGTTTTGCAAACTGCCATTTCAATCTAGTGTCAATAAGTATGTACAACCATTTGCTTATATTCACATTGACCTTTGGGGTCATGCACCTTATGTTTTTGTTGAAGGCTATAGGTATTATTTAACCTTCATAGATGAATGTAAAAGACACTGTTGGATTTTCCCTTTGATTAATAAATCAGATCTATTTGATACATTCCAAACATTTCATTCTTATGTTTGTAGCCAATTTTCTACACCAATTAAGGTTCTTCAAAATGATTTTGGGGGGAGGGGGAGTACATTATTAAAGCATTTCAATCCTTCTTATTCAATAAGGGTATTGAACATCATAAATCTTGTCCACATACACCAGAACAAAATGGCCTAACTGAAAGGAAACATAGGCACATTGTTGAGACAACCATTACCTTATTACAAACAACTAAACTTCATTCTTCTTTCTGGTTTTATGCTTGTCAAACAGCTGCATATCTTATCAACAGAATGCCCTCTCCAATTCTATCCAACAAGTCACCTTTTGAACTCTTGTTTGGTCAAGTACATGTTATATCTCATCTTAGATGTTTGAGTGTACATGTTTTCCTCTTCCCAGACCATACAATTCTACCAAATTATAACCCAAAACAACTAAATGCATTTTTTTCTGGGATATGCAACCAAGTATAAAGGGTACATTTGTTATGAAGTGTCTAAGAAAATGATGTATATTTCAAGACATGTTTTCTTTGATGAAACTGAGTTTCCCTATATAGACCTGATACACTTTAGGGTCAGTTGCGTTACATCAGAGATACATCAATCATCTATTTCATTACATGTGGTTACTTCAAATAATGTAGTCATTTCATATTCTTCTCAACCCCTACATCTATACCATCAAATATAAACCATAGTCTTGAATCACCTACTACTTCTTCAGTGTTACTCTTCACAAATTTATTATCCTCTACCCCACTACCCCCATTACAAAATCTTCATAACCTTCCTTCATCTCCATCCATTACTGGCACATCACATTCTTCCTCTCCCTGTGGTTTATGTATATGATTCTGAGCATTATAGTGTCACTTCTGAGTTTAATCCAGAATCATTACAAGTGGTGCTGGATATTCCACCCCTCAATCTTTATCCAATGTAGACAATGAGTAAGAGTAGCATTATAAAAAAAGAAAGCTCTGAGTACTTCATTGCAACAATGTCTTAATTTTGATTTATCTATGAGTGAGCCTACATCTTACAAGAAAGTACTCCAAGTCCTAGTTTGGTTACAAGCGATGAAGGAAACGATTGCAGCACTACATCAACAAGGCACTTGAACATTGGTTCCTATGCCACCTGATAATAATTGGTAGGATGTAAAGAAGTATTCAAGGTGAAGAAGAACTCTGATGGGTCGATACAAAGCCATATTGGTATCAAAAGGGTTTAGTCAAGAACCAGGACTCGATTATGGAGAAACTTTCAGTCTAATTGTCAAACCAACCACTCTCAAATTAGTATTAGCACTTGCAGCACATTATGATTGGCATCTCAGACAACTTGATGTTAAAAATGCATTTTTACATGGCATTTTGCAGGTGGAAGTGTATATGGCTCAACCATCAGGTTTTGAAGATTCAATAAATTCTAATTTGGTTTGCAAACTTCATAAATCATTACATGGTTTAAAACAGGCACCTAGATCTTGGAATGAAAGATTTACAAATTTCTTGCCTCAATTGGGATTTCAGAATACTTACTTGGATTCATCCTTGTTTGTTAAGAGACTTGGTTCTGCAATTGTAGTTCTTCTGTTATATGTTGATGATATAATCATCACAAGCAGTGACAATGATGTTGTGCAACGAGTTATCAACTCCCTTACAACTGAGTTTGATATTAAAGATCTTGGTTCATTGCATTATTTCTTGGAAATTCAAATTCCCAAGACTACATCTGGTTTGTTTTTTGTCTTAGACTAAATATATTAAGGATTTGCTAGAGAAGACTGAGATGCTTGAGTCAAAACCTTGTGATACTCCTTGTCTATCACACAATCGCATGTTAAATGATGATGGTGAGATCTATGGCAATCTTAGTTTGTACAGAAGTGTTGTTGGTGCCCTACAATAACTAACATTTACAAGGCCTGATATAGCATTTTCCGTTCATCAAGTTTGTCATTTCATGCAGCAACCTATGGTGTCTCATTTCATTGCTGTCAAATGAATTCTTCATTATCTCAAAGGCACTATGGATTATGGTATTTCGTATCGCCGAGGTAATTTATTATTAAAAGCATTTAGTGATGCTGATTGGGCAAGTGATTTGAATGATAGGCGATCTATTACTGGTATGGTTGTGTTTCTTGGCTCCAATCATAACTCATGGTCTTCGAAGAAGCAGTTTACTGTGTCTCGATCATCAACTGAAGCTGAATATTGAGCTCTCTCTTTTACTTCTGCTGAACTCGATTGGATCAAGCAACTTTTACAGTTTATGTAGGTGCCTTTATCTAGTGTTCCAATGTTGATTTATGACAATTTGTCCGCAATTGCACTGTCGTTCAATCCAGTGCAACATCAAAAGACCAAACATATTAAGATTGATATGCATTTCGTAAGGAACAAGTAGCCAAATGACAACCTGATGTGTAGTTTGTAAGCTCCAAAGAACAGTTCACAGATATACTCACAAAGGGTTTGAATGCACCTCTCTTCCATACTCACTATGACAATCTCATGCTTCGAACAATGGCATGAGCTTGCGAGGGGATGATAGAGTGTAGCAATTGATGTATAGGATTGTGCCAAGTGTATGTGGATTAGAGGTTTAGTTAGTTAGTTAGTTACTCATGCATGCATGTATAAATAGCCTAAGCTTGTATTACTTGATCATTAAGAAATATATCAAGAAAGTTAGTTTCTCTCTCATTTTTCTTCTCCAAGATTCTCTCTGTGCTCTTGAATCTTAGCATCGGTTAACAAAATCAATGGCTTAATTGCGCCGTTTTAGGCGCTTTTGAGCCAATTTTTAGACTTGTTCTTGGCCAGTGCTTGATCTCCATTGCCGATAGCTTCTGGTCCTTAATCGAATCGGTCTCATGCACAACCATGAGCTATTGAATCAGATCGTCGGAGTTGTCAAAAAGCACATGCAATCAGAAGTGGCTTTCCTTGTGACCCAAGAGGTCATGGGTGATTGTCGATGATGGGGAGTGGGTTTTCAATTTTGGTGGTGAAGCCAAGTTGAGGGAGACCATGCATTGGGAAAGAAGGGGATATAGGTGTAAGGGTGGGTCCCATTTTTTATAAAAATATTTAAATGGTTTTGTTTTAATTTTTTAATATTTAACTAATTTTTAATCCAGTTGGGCTAGGAAGTGGGCCTCGTCTTAATCCACGTCAGCATTTAATAGAGAAATTGATAGAAAAACTAACGAAGGTCTAACATTGCAACAAATTCATAAGATGAGGTATGACATTGTAATTTTTAAAACATGAGGTGTGAGATTGTGGTTCGATCCATAGTTGAGGTAGTTTTGTGTAATTTATCCTATATTTATTTATGTAGTAGTTTGATTAGGTGATAATTTTTTTTTGTGTGTTAACTTTTCTTAAGTTAATTTTTTGTCGTGCTTTCTTAAATTTTTTTTTATTTTTTTTTATGAACCTTTCAACCTAAAAAAGTCTAAATTGTGACAAAATTAGATTTCATCACTTATGAACCGTTTGTTGAATTAGATTCTTTTATCTCAATCTCATCCGTTGAAAGATACAAACATTCGAAGGCCTTCTGAAATAATTTGATTTTCACGTACAACACAACAATGTACCTAGCACCAATTGATAAATTAGTATCATACAATTTTGAAAAAAAATTATTTGAAAATTTCACCCACCAATGCCCATGAACATTAATTAAATCAATTGAAATTTTAATTCTTATGAAATTTAAAACAATCATTAATTAGCCAAATTGCAAAAAAATATGTAAGAAAAAATAATTAAAATAAGATTAAAGGAGAGTATAAGTGTATTCACAAGTGGAGAGAGAGTGATAGAATTGTACTCACATGAATTGCTACTTTTTTGTGTGGGACCCACTGTTGTTGGGTGCTAGATGTAGCCCAATTTTATGCTATCCAAGAAAGAAAGTTGCTAGTCCCAGTGGTGGATTTAGCCCCACTTTTTGACTTACTGGGGATTTAGCCCCTCGCGCCTCTTATTTGTTTTCGTCTGCTCTCCAGATGTCAGTCATCGCTGCATCCTCTGCATGCTTCTATTGTTTTTCACTCTTTGGTCTCGAATTGCTCTTTCATTATTTTCGGTTTTGTGGTTTTGCTATCCGTGGCTCGCTCTCGCTATCTTTTCTCTCGGTCTCACTCGCTCTTAGATTGGATAGTTTTTCGGTGAGTTTTTCGATCTTGCATCTGAGAGTTTTTTTTAACCAAATCTATCGATTTTGTTTTGTTCAATAAGTGTTAAAAATTCAATAGGTTTTTGGGTAATTAATTTGTTTTGTTTGATCATTTTGTTATAATATTCTATGTGGTTGCAAGTTTGAAAAAAGGAGGATAGGTCTTTTTGTTTGCTGAGAAAAAAGGGAAATGTAGGGAGACATGTCTGTTATATGAACAAATTAGCATGGTTCATCTTAATGCTATATAAGTTTGGTTACTAATTTGTTCATCCTAATGCTATATAAGTTAGGTTATTGATTTGTTTCCTCATTTCTTCATTGGTGATTCGTATTTTCAGTGATTTTATGAATGGGTAATAAGTTTTTGTCAACAGTTAATGTGTTCAGTTTCATTTTTTTCTAATTTATGTTCCATATGGTTTTGTATCATGTGATTGGAGTGTCGTGTGATTAGAGGTTCTAAAAGAGAAACATGACTTTTTTTATTTGGTCAGAGGAGGGGGGAGGAAGTTCTGTTCAAATTTGGTTTTTCCGATGGCTTTGAAAGAAATTATATCACTATTGCTATTACAGGTGTTCAGTTTGCAGAAATGACAAGGTATGCTACAATCTATGCTTCTTTGGTAGATTTGATTCAAATTGGTAGATTTCGGTAAGAATGAAAGTTTTATCTTTTAGTTAAAAGACAGTTAGGACATCAATTTGTAAAACATATGAATATTAACAATGGTGATAGAACCGCCAATCCATAGTTGTAAATAGATTTCAACATATATGTAAATAGTATTGCATATCGTGTGTATTTATAACTTTCTACATGTTTTATACAGTTTTAAACCCACAACATCGCGCGGGCACCATTGCTAGTTTCTCACTAAGGCTTGAAATGTAGTAGCCTCATGGAGGATGAAACCCCCATTGAGGATGCTCTTAGGAACACAAATGAAAGCAAAACACGAAATATAATAAACCCTCAAAACTTAAAGAAGTGTTTTGACCCAACAAGACCTATATGCAAATGTTAGATTTAATTTGTTGTTCGTATCAACTCAGTCATATAGCCACACGAGATCGTATTAGGGGTAATTGATCTTAATTAGTGCTACTTTGACAACCATTTCGATTGAGAATGAAAGAAGATAAAATACATAAGTTAGTAATATCCTTCCTGTCGACATAAATGGAAATTACCAAATTAAAGTACTAAATAAATAACTCCTAATGTCGACATGGGAGGTACATATAAGGATCAATCTTTAGTTTAGTGATGACTAATAAACAATGATCACTATGTACTCCTGTAACATTCACATTTTTCACTTTTTTTATTGACCAATAGTCACATTTGGCGTTTTGCCCACACTAACCGTAACTACACAGTCAGATAACAACTTAAGGCGACGACGTGCGCATGCAAAGTCCCATTTATTTAGTTCATTGAGTTTGAATAAAAAGCATGCATTCGCGTCACCAGAAAAACTAGCTCCAAAATCAACTAAATCAGAAAACTAGAGATGGATAAGGGTGTCCTTATATTGATTAGGTAAAACAAGTACACCGAATATCATCAGAGATACTTATTGCGTTGTGTAGTTTTCACGTATTTTAATTTAATAGAATATAATACGTTTTGCTTGTAGGATAAATAAAGACATATATTATAACAATAAAATCACGTAGTACACCGAAAAAATCTCTTATAACTTAAAAACGGTTACTAGATAATGTTGTCCCGCTGAAAAGCTAAAAAAAAATATATATAAGCATAAAGATTGAGTACTGAAACGACCAACGAACTTGGGTACAAGTGGTTATGTGACCCTTTTTCAAGGATTTTGATCCCATCCGAGGATCCTTACATCTTAGTAATTTATTATGCATCATGTGGTAAAAAATTATTTGATTTTTTTATTTAAAATTAAACATAAAAAGTATCTGACGAAAATTGATCTCACGATGTACGATAAACAGTTAAAATATGTAGATCTTTAAGATTCCTACAAAATGAATACGGAGAAAATCATCTTCGCTTTTTCATAAGGTTCTTCTGCAATTTGTACATCAGCCATGTGGACTTGTTGGACTTGGTTGATCACTTCCCAATTCCCAATTAACTTCTCTCGTCTCTGATGTTGCGGACAAGATTATAGACCTGAAAATTATTTTTTCAGCTGGATAAGTCAGTTAAGATCTTAACTGTAAGAAACTCTTCCGAATGGCAGGTGGGATGATGTGACTAGCTAATAGTAGTGACAAAAATCTCGAAGACTCCGATGCTGCAGTTGTTTCAGTACCTGTCTCAGTACTTCGATGATCAAGTCAGTAGTTAAAGTAATAACACACATGTTATATAAATTAACTAATTTGATTATCGCGTCAGTAAAAGATTAGTTTCATTCCATACATATTTCTTTCACATCCTCCCATCCCTAGTCACTTTTATTCCATAATTCTTCATGCCTCATTTTTCTCGTGCATTTTTTTTTATCTCTAACAAAATTTCTCAAACACAAATTAAAATCATAATCAAAGTCAGTATCAAAACTCTAAAATACATACGAAATTCTCAAATACGATATAATATAGGCCGATACCACGGGTCCACAACGATGTCAGTCAGATAATATTTTTTTCTTATGGTGGAAGGTTTTTCAATTGAAGTTGATTTTACAACACCAAGCACATGAAACCAACAACCTCAATTGGGTAGCATAATATAGCTTTCCCACATTAATACCAATTATACCATGTGGCTTGCCTCCTAATTCAAAACCAAACCCCTCCATGTAACAAACCAATTAGCTAACGGTGTTCTTTCTAGTGTTTTTTAGACAAAGGACATTGTCCCTTTCAATTGTCCAATAATTGCATGTGATTCCTATTCTCTAATATGAGAGGACACGTGGTGTCTCTTATTGCCTTTGACTTCACTAATATGCTTCTCATGGCCCAATGCTTTGGTCTTGTTATATTCGTTTTTTTTTTTTGTACAACGATAGTTGAAGTTATAGATGAGATTCAGTCACTCAATAGGTAAATAGTAATTTAATATTGATTTCATTCTTTATAAGAATTGAATTTAAGACTTTTCATTGCAATTGAGAAAATGTCATTTTAATAAACTATAATGCTAGTCTCATGATAGGATTTAAGAATGTGGGTTACCAATTCAGATGGATAATGAACAATTAAACTCGTTATTTACCTATTAAGATAAGAGTTGTGTAAAGCCACGTGTACCTATTCAGATGGATAACGAACATTTGGCGCCGGGCATACCGAAGACACAATGATGAAGAACAATGTCTCGTATTCCCCTCAACCCTCTCTAGTGGAGCTCTCAATTGGTATTGTAGTCTTCAACCTAATACTGTGGATTCCTTCGTTGAGCTAAGAAGACTCTTAGCGGCTCAACACATCTTTCAAGTTGATCGCTTACACTCCGCTGATAAGTTATACACCATTTGTCAGAAATCAGACAAGTCATTGTGTGAATATGCCAATCGCTTCAGCCAGAAGTACTCTCGTTGCTCTAAGGCAGATGATAAAACAGCACTAAGGGCCTTCACGATAGGCATGCGTGAATGCTTCTTCAAGTACATGATCAATGTTAACACTTGGAAGACATACTTTGAGGTGATGATGTAAGCTTACAATCATGCATTTGCCGAGGTAAGGACACACCAAGGGAACCCTCTTATGGTTAACCTTTATCAACAAGTGGGGAGTGGAAGTTAAGTTCTACCAAGTGAGGAGGTTTTGGCCATTCATACACCTATTGCATCCTCTCCTGCCTCATTTAGCTACTCGCTAAGTCACCAAACGTATTCGTCTCTTGGTAAGAGGAAGGATTTTTACTCTCAGCAAGCTCATTACAACAACAGGGATAAAGGTTCGTATTAAGACAACCAGGGATGAACGTAACTTCAACTATTATTACCATGGGGTCAAGCCTCACTCTTTCAAAGTGGGGGACTAGGTCCTGAAGGAAATGCTATTATAAGAAGGCATACACATTACAAATATTTTGACCCTCAACCGTTTGAGATCTTTTGTAACATAAGTCATTCGGCAAATATCTAATGAAAAGGGAATTCAGACAACTTCATCTGAATCTTTTACATTCCTAGCACTGACCACCCAGTCTATGCTGACCTATCTCTATACTCTAACTCAAAGTTTCAACATGCGTACTTTGACACAAAGTAAGTGAGACTAAGTGTTAGAACCAACATGGTTCACATATCCAAACAATGAATTTCTTCATGCATAGCAAAACATTCATAATCATCATGCATGTCAATCAACATAAACATCATGCATTTCAACACATTCATACATAAGCCAATTGAGCTTCGAATGGGTGTCAACATGCATTTTGCCATTTGGCACTTGCTACAATGTGTCTCAACAACTTGCCCTTATTCTCACCAACCAGGTGATGAAGGAACTCACCTTCGTATCACCAATCAAGTGATGAAGATCACAACTAGTACTCTAATAAACAATGTTGAGATTTGGCAACTCACCATTCTTCTTACCAACTAGGTGATGAAGGAACTCACATTTGTATCACCAACCAGGTGGTGGAAGATACAACTAGTACTTTAATAAACATTTTTGCCTCGGCAACTCACCACTCTTCTCACCAAACAAATGATGAAAGCACTTACTTTCTTTACACCAATTAGAGAAGAACAGTACATCCTGCACTTGTGGATTCATAGCATTCAAAAGCAATCGAAAATTTTCAAGCCTTATAACTCAAAAAAGGCATATACAAACTCAACAAAGCCTTCCACACTCTTGCTCAAAAGTGTGGAAGCAAAATCGTATTATATGGTTCAACAAACCTTCAACAGCTACAACACATATGTTGTCTTCTACGCTCTTGATTAAGAGTGGGGAAGCAAAATTTATTTTATGTTTCTTTCAAACTTTGAACTACTACAACATGTAGATTGCCTTCCACACTCTTGCTCAATAGTGTGGAAGCAAAATCTATATATGTGGTCTCTCCCACATATTCTTGTCCCTAGTTCAAACAAAAAAAAATTGTCAAAAAAAAAAGTCAAAAAAACAATTATGCCAAAAAAAAAAACCGAAATTAATTGTTAATTATTAATTATTTCGATAATTATTAATTAAGCAATTCATTAATTATTAATTATGACATGTGGAGAAAGTCAACAAAGCTTCAACACATAAGAGATAACTATAGCATGTAGATTGCCTTCTACACTCTTCTTCAAGAGTGTGGAAGCAAAATCAACTTATGAGGTCCTATAAAGAGCTTCCCACACCTAGGGGAGAGAGCTTCCCACACCCTTAAAGGGAGAGAGCTTCCCATATCTAAGGGAGAGAGCTTCCCACACCCTTGAAGGAAGATAGCTTCCCAAACCTAAGGGTATGAGCTTCTCACACCCAAGGGAGAGAGCTTCCCACACAAAAAAATTCAAAAAGCCTTCCACAATTTTCTTCAAGAGTGTGGAAGTAAAATCTATTTATGTGCTTCAAAAAAAAAAAAAAAACTTCAACCGAAAGCTTCAACAACAAATTCAAAAAGTCTTCCACACCATTCTTCAAGAGTGTGCAAAATCTATTTATATGCTTCAAAAGGGCTTTAACCGAAAGCTTCAACAAATAATTTCAACAAAGCCTTCCACACTCTTCCTCAAGAGTGTGGAAGCAAAACCTATTTATAATTTGTCCCACATTAGATCACTCAAACTACAAGCTATACACAAGAAAAAGCAAAGAACTACAACTAAAAGACCTTCCTACTAACCGATAACCCCAAGCTTTTATCTATTAAACTATTTTTCAAGCACAAACCTTTGCTACAAATATTAAACATAAAAATAAATAAAAATTCACAAAACCCAAAATTTCTTTTCAATCTGTGACAAACATTCTGCACTATAACACATAGCATACATTTGTTGCACAAGCGTATTTATATATTTACTCAATATTGAAAGTATATTTATTTGCATCATGAATAACAATTCAGACTTTGTAGCTAACAATGCAGCTTTCGCAATACCAAAATTTCTTTTCAACCTGTGCAACATCACACATATCAATATGGCCATTTTTTGGTTTTACATTCAAGATCCCAATCATAAACATATATACAGATATATATATATATATATATATATCTGAGTCCAGGGAGCTCACCCATCTCCACCAACTTGCAACCAAGTCTGCAATCCCCAACCTATATATATCTGAGTCCAGGGAGCTCACCCATCTCCACCAACTTGCAACCAAGTCTGCAATCCCCAACCTTCAACCCAAAATCACAGCAAGCTTTGAACTTGCTGCGTCTTGGAAATCAAAGCAGCCATTCATCCAACTCTCAACCCCTCCATCAAAACCCTAGAACTTCAAGTTCCTTCGACGCAAAACCCCAGAACTTCAGAACTTCAAGTTCCTTCGACGCAAAACCCCAGAACTTCAAATTCCTTTAATGCCTTACCCGACACCCAAATGCATGCAGATCGACAACAGTTTCAGCTCCCTCCACCACCAAAGTTCCTACCTGCACGAACCCGTCTTTGCAACCCAGCTACAATTACTGTAGGCCTCCACCACCTGCGACCACACAGCTTTAACCCCTACAAACTTGGGATCTTCACTTAAGTGCCACCTGATGGTCCACCATAGGCCTCTGAATGGAACGCGATGGCCTAGTCGTAGTTGGTGAGGTTAATAGAGTGGAGGACAAGATTTAAGGCAATCGGGGGATGGATGGGTGTCCTTGGGAGGGGTGTAAATGACGGCGAGCTTAGGGGAGGAAGGCTGCGAAGGTATGGGCTTCCACCTTCCGGAAAAGTTAAAGGAGGAATGGAGACGAATTGGATGAAGATAGGTTTGGAATGTTAAAAATAATAATAATAATAATTGGGAAATGGGAAAGAACACGGTGAGGGTCCTGACCTTGTTTTTTGGGAATGCTAAGAACAACTCCATCGAGACCAATAGCTCGATGGACCTTTGATTTTTCCTACCCAATAGCCCGAGCTACTTGCTCCAGCCTATGCGGATGTAGGCTGAGGGGGGCCCGAGTGAGATGCACGGCTCGAATCGGTGGCCCGAGAGCCTGAGGGCTAGGTGATGCCAGGCCGACGTCAGGGTGATGTTAGCCATAATTTAAAAAAATTTACGTCAGGTGTGTGTCATTCACATGCGCGTGAGGGCACGTCACTGACAGCTTTTTAGTCAGTGGGGCCCGCAGTGCAGAGTTCTTAAATGTTACCATTGTGGGGCATGTGGCGCGACATCATCCGTTGCATTTCAACAAATACCTTATCTGGACCGTTGGATTTCCAACGATAAAAAAAATTCAAACCTTCTGCAAACAACTAGATGATGTGGCACAATATTAGCTGTTGGATTTGAGATCAACGATCCACGGTATTCACATTTATAAATTTAAAAAAAATTCACATTAAAAAATTATGAAATGTTACCATTGTGCCATGTGGCACAATTTGGAGGGTTGGATTTCAATTTTTTTTTTAAATCCAACGGCAGAAATTAATTATGTTAATAAAAATTAAAAAAAAATTGATTTTACTTTTCTATAAATACATTCTCATTATCTTCTACCTTACACCACAATTTCATATTTTCTCAAATACTTTCAACCACATTTCAATCTTGCTCTCAAAGTTTCAATCCAATTGGTTTCCAACAAAATGACTAATGATGCAGGTACGAATTGGACGCTTATTAAAGATGTTACGTTGTGTTCCAGCTGGGTTGAAGTTACTCATGATTCGATTACGGGTAATGAGATGCAGTTGCGAGAAATGTGGAGTCTTATTCATACCAATTTTCTTGAGAAAATTGGTGGGAAAAGAACCAAAGAATCGATGTCCAATCATTGGAGAATACTCAGACAATCGTTAAGTCTTTGGAGAGACGCCTTGGCACAAGCTAGTAGTAATATTCGAAGTGGGGAAAATTTAGCGAATCAAGTAACAATATATTATTTATTTGTTTGTACTATACCCAAATTTACATTGGCTACTTTGATTATAATTATTTCTTCTCCCGCATTGTGTAGACACTTCAAGCATAAGTTTGGTATAATGCCAAAACTAAAAACAAAAACAAATCATTCACACGGTGGGAATGTTGGAATATTGTCAAAGTTTGTCCTAAATTCAGAGTTGTGCATGTCAGTCCAAAAGTTGTCATGAACAGCACCCCTCTACACTCTACGCCCGATCATGTCTCGCATGTTCATGAAACCGACACAGAAGAAGTGCCAGAAACGCCCCCTGAACAATCGTCGGGGTCGACCTGTTATCCAATTAGGCCTCAAGGTAAGAAGGCTTCAAAGAGAAAAGGGAGTGCTTCCAAGAATGATTATGCAAAATATATGGAAGAACTTACTCACCAAGGTGAATTGACTTTGGCACGGGAAATGGCTAAATTTGAGGTTGATAAGGCTAGAGAGAACGCAAAAGCTACAACTGTTGAGAGATTATTTCAAGCTAATGAGAGAGGAAAAGAGCTACTTAGGTAAGAAAGGGAAAAGCTTAAAGAAGAAAGACGGGTTCAACTAGATCGTGACATTATGAAGGAGCCTATAGAGGCGATGTCTCCGAATTCTAAATATTTTTGGAATTCGAAGAAAACAGACGTGGTGCGAATGAAGCGTGCAAGAGGAGATGGTCCTAGCACCACAAGAGGAGATGATCCTAGCACCACAAATTGGTTAGGTGATGATTTTCCATTCACGAGGGACTAGGGAATTTGTTTTTAATCAGAGCCCATAATTTTCCAATCACTTTGGGTTGTAATTTCTTATTTATTGAATAGAGTACTTTATGTTGTTTCCAATTTATTGAATTTAGTAATTTATATTTATTTAATTTGGTAATTTATTTAAACTAAGAGAATCTTTATTCAAATGACATAAACACACCAAATAAAATTACATAAATATACCAAATAAAATTACAAACACACCAAATTAAAAAAAAAAACTCACAAAATGAACTTAAAACACACACCAAATAAAATTAAATAAACACACCAAATAAAAACAAACACACTAAATGAATTTAAGTTTCTTGAGCTTGTTTCAATTCCCACTGGTGCTCTATCAAGTTAATTTGCCAGGCATTGTGCATATATGGATCCTGAAGTGCAGTATATTGTTGAATGAGCCTTTCATTGTAACGTCCATCCCTTTGTAATGGCTCATGTTGTACGAGTTCTTCGATGGCATCATGAGCATAATACATTTGTGTTCTGGAATTGTTCATTGTGTCTAGCTCATATTTATCAACGGCATCATAATCGTACTCATCTTCCATAATCATGTTGTGAAGAATGATGCACGTCATCATGATGGATCAAAGCGACTCTAAATCAAACATTTTGGCAGCACCTCTGATAATCGCCCAACGAGCTTGGAGGATACCAAAACAATGCTCCACATCATTCATACACCTTTTTGACAACTTGCAAAGTATTTTTCCTTTGCACTTCGCGGACCTGGCACTGTTTTGACAAACGATAACCACCTTGGGTAAATGCCGTCTACTAAGTGGTATGACACGTGGTACTTATGTCTGTTAACCTAATACGTTACTCTTGGTGGTTTTCCTTGCAGGACATCGATGAACATTGGGGATTGGGCAAAGACATTAAGGTCATTTTCAGCTCCTGGAACACTGAAAAAAGTGTGCCAAATCCATGTATCAAAAGATGCCACAGCCTCCAAAATGATACTTTTTGCTCATTTTATGTCCCCATAAGCTCATTGCCATGCACTTGGATAGTTTTTCCAGGTTTAGTGCATACAGTCGATGCTTCTAATCATCCCAGGAAAACCTCACATCTTGCCCTTCTTCAAAAGCCTTTGCAAGTCCATCTCAATAGGTCTTCGGAGGTACTCTGTGGTCTAGATAGATTCGAGTGTAGAGCAAAACCTCATTAAGGACTTAAGAATGGTTGATTTCCCTATCCTCGCTATCTCATCCACTTATTCTATAGATGTTCCATATGCAAGCATCCACAAGGCAGCAGTAATTTTTTGCTCAGGAAGGAGACCCATAACACCAAAAACATAATTCTTTTGCACAAAGTAAGAATCATAGTTGCAAACAGCAATCATGCATTTGTTGAACAAATGTCGTTCTATTTTAAAACTACGTCTAAAGTACGTATCAAGGAATGAACTGTTACGGACAAAATAATCATCTAAGAGATTCATACCGCATAGTTGCCTGCTTCTATCAATGTTTGTGGAACGACTAGGCCTAGAGATCTAAGCCATAACTTGGATGACTCAACGAGAATGTGAGGCTCTTTGGCTTCTTGCTTCGTCATCTCTCCTTCTATGCTCATCATCCTCTTCCTTTTCCATCTCATTTTCACCCACCTGGAGATTTAACATTTCTTTCCCTTGCTTAAACAATTATTTCTCTTGCTCATCGACTTCCCACAACATCCTTGAATAAGACATTGTAAGAACGAAGCATAAACTATGAATAATGATAGAGATTTTGATTTTGGTGTGTGATTTCTTAGGATGGACAGTGGGTTATAAGGAGGAAAAATAAAGGATTAGGTTGTAGATAATGCCACATGGCATGCCATCATTTGTTAAAAATCTAATCGAAATCTATCCTTAAAGATTGTAAACAGATTGTGACACGTAACGCAACGTGATTGGTTAAAAATCTTATTGGAAATTTATCCTTAACGATTCTGAAAAGGTAACGACATGTGGCACAACGGCATTGGATAAAAATCTTATCGAAATCTATCACCAAAAATTGTCTTTTCAAATAATGACACGTGGCGTAACAAGAACGATTAAAAATCTTATCCAAAATTACAAATAAAATTATTTTGTATTATTTTATGAAATAAAAAATACTAATATTTTATTACCTATTGTCATGGCTATTTAGTTTAGGGGTGGAGATGCAAAAGACAATTACTATTCATTAAAGGTAGTTATTGTTCATTGTGATGATTCAACAGTAAGTTGCCCTATGGGGACTTGCAACGTTGGAGTTGCTCTAAAGGAGGAAGGAGATGGCACATAGGTACAAGGCTAGGGTTTCAAGCAGGCCTCGGGCCAGTTTCAACTAAAGCTAGCCATTTTCTTTTCCTCGAGCCTCAAAGTCTGGGCTACTATAAAAAGTAAAGAAAAAAAAAATGAGGCGTGGGCCTCTTTTCTTTCCTTGGGCCTTGCTAAAAAAAAAGACAAGTTTAAATTTAAAGGGCACTGGGCCTATCAAATTTGACAAAGGGAAATGGGTCCAAAAGAAAGGAAGCATGGGCCTCTTCTTATTTTGACAACTTGACTACTAGTAAGGCACCTCTTTTGGTAACTCTTCTCGCTTAAAGACTTGGGGGACTCTCACTATATGCTACTACACTTCAGTACTTAAAAATTTCGTGATTACTCAACGATTTGAATTTTGCAAGTCCCCAACCGAAAAGCTTTCCTCACTCGGGTACTTAAGAGAACACTGTTTATACCATACTTGATCAAACCCGAAACTACCAAGCACTGATCAACTTCATACATTCAAGGACCCACTGAGGGGGTTCATGCTGAGGCATCTCTACTGAAACACAAGAGTTTTCCTCCAACTAGGAGGTCAATCACAACACGACACATGTCAACATCATAATGAAGCTCATAGAGTCCCACATCGACCGCGGACAAAAGCTAAAGACTCTCCTAGACTATAAAATGAGACTATTCTCCTACAATTAATCCCTAATGTCATTACTGCACTTAAACTAGTCATTAGAACTCACTAATGATGATTATGTTTGAACCAATGTATTTGTGTAAACCCTTCACGATTAATGAGAACTCTTCTACTCCGTGGACGTAGCCAAACTTAGGGTGAACCACGTACATCTTGTGTGTGCTTCCCTATCTCTATCTCTTTACATATTTATCCTCACTAGTGACTGCATCAACATACCTATTAACTGTTAAGAATAAGACGATGATTAGTACCATAGTAAAAATTAAGCATTCTTGTGGCCCTCCTCAATCAAATTCAAAATTTGAGATTAGGGACATGATCAATTCTTAAATGTGCGAGAACGTTTAGGTGTATTCCATCTTTGCAGTCACTTCTCCTTCAACAGGGTGATGTTTGGTTACCGTCATAAGGTTGGTTTTGTAGTGTTCTTCCCCCGCATTATGAGAGGAAAGGAAACTAATTTGACAATTGCCAAAAGAAAACGGTAAGCCAATTATAAGCTACCACGCAAGCAAGGCTCCAGTTAATTTCCAGATAAAAAGACATCTTTACCCAACAAGTGAGATATTTTTGTCATTTCACATGATATTTTTTTAGTCATTTAATTTTCACAACACTAACCTCAAATCTAATTGGCACACCGTCTTATCAATAATTAATATATATATATATATATATATATATATATATATATATATTCTTCCCATGATGGTGAGTCGGTGGTAGTTGACACTCACATCGCCATCTTCCTTTTCTGTGTATGAATTCCTTATAAATAGACCCTCAGCTGATCATTCAGATTCTCCCACCACTCCCTCCGCCTTCATCCTCCTTCTCTCCCACCACTTCCTCCTCCACCATCCTCCTCCTTCGCTTCCTCTCCCACTCCTTTTTCACACACAACATTTGCCATTTGCAGACTCTGTTTCTGTGTCAGAAAAAACCCAACATTCTCTGCCATTTAAGAGTTTCAACAACAACAACAACAACAAAGCCTTTTCCCACTAAGTGGGGTCGGCTATATGAATCCTAGAACGCCATTGCGCTCGGTTTTGTGTCATGTCCTCCGTTAGATCTAAGTACTTTAAGTCTTTTCTTAGAGTCTCTTCCAAAATTTTCCTAGGTCTTCCTCTACCCCTTCGGCCCTGAACCTCTGTCCCGTAGTCACATCTTCGAACCGGAGCGTCAGTCGGCCTTCTTTGCACATGTCCAAATCACCGGAGCCGATTTTCTCTCATCTTTCCTACAATTTCGGCTACTCCTACTTTACCTCGGATATCCTCATTCCCAGTCTTATCCTTTCTCGTGTGCCCACACATCCCACGAAGCATCCTCATCTCCGCTACACCCATTTTGTGTACGTGTTGATGCTTCACCGCCCAACATTCTGTGCCATACAACATCGCTGGCCTTATTGCCGTCCTATAGAATTTTCCCTTGAGCTTCAGTGGCCTACGACGGTCACACAACACGCTGGATGCACTCTTACACTTCATCCATCCAGCTCGTATTCTATGGTTGAGATCTCGATCTAATTCTCCGTTCTCTTGCAAGATAGATCCTAGGTAGCGAAAACGGTCGCTTTTTGTGATCTTCGCTAGATTGCTCCGGTCATTAGTGTGGATAAGTATATAAATGGATAGAGATAGGAAAGCAAACACAAGATGTACGTGGTTCACCCAGATTGGCTACGTCCACGGAATAGAAGAGTTCTCATTAATTGTGAAGGGTTTACACAAGTACATAGGTTCAAGCTCTCCTTTAGTGAGTACAAGTGAATGATTTAGTACAAATGACATTAGGAAATATTGTGGGAGAATGATCTCGTAATCACGAAACTTCTAAGTATCGGAGTGTGGTGTCGTCTTGACTTGCCTTATCTGTCTCATAGGTAGATGTGGCATCTTCTCTGGAAATACTCTTCCTCCATCCAGGGGTGGTATCTTTAACTGGTGGAGATGCACAAGGTAATGTATCAATTTCACTTGAAGCTTACTTGTAGTTTCAGGCTTGGTCAAGCGCGATACAAACCATGTAGTAGGAGTCCCCCAAGTCGCCGAGCTAGGGGGTCTGCTGAAAGAGGTGACAGACAAGGTAAGCAATCAGAGCTCCGACTGATTGTTCACCTTCTCCCCATCTTGCAGCAGCATGAAGGATAAAGAGAAGAAAAATGAGAAGAGATGATATGAGATACTTTTGCTTTTGAAGAAGTAACTTTCCACAGGCTTATTCTTGAACTGAGCTGGAGGGTTTTCTGGTTTCCTCCAGAGTATAAGGCCGACTGAAGAATTTGAGGGTCAAAACAAGTCCATCAAATCTAGAGTACGTTCCACCCTGTTGATATGGGATACTTTTGCTTTTGACAGAGTAATGGATGTATCGGCACGTGTGCTGTTACGCTTGTCTCCACATGCTTCCTTGTATCCTTCGCACTTGCCCTATCTGTTCCTCAAGCAGGTGCGGAATCTTCCCTGGAAACATAAGATGTTGAAGATGAGTACTCGAGAGCAATGCCAGGTAAGTAATCAGGTAAGGGGTTCCAGGCAGTCAGTTCCTGGCTGGAGCCTTGATTCCAAGTGCTGACTGATTACTCTCTTTCTCCTTGTCTTGCAGGTAAAAACAAGGCCAAAGGGAAAGACAGGGAAAAAGCATGATATGGGATACTCTTGCTTTTAACCCTGATGATATGAGATATTCTTGCTCTAGTATAGCTTGTTTGCAGAGGTATTATCGGGGGGAAAGAAAGTTGAATATTTCGAAAGGCTTCGTTGGGAGTGCCCTCTCAGATATGATGAAGGGTTGGGCATTTTTGCAGGTCTGCCTGTCCGTTGGGGATGGGGGTCGACATATATAGGAGTCTCCCTAACAACAAGTAGTAATGCTATTCCTTTACCCTGCTTGGTCATAGCACGGTAGTGGGAGCTGCCAGTTTCACATGTTTTAACTCTGTCAGAACACTTTTGAAAAAGTGGTCTGTGGTATCTGGCTCTCGAGATTCGGAGAACGATGCCTCTTCGATTTTTGAGAAAGCAATCATGCTGGGGGTCTGGCTCTCGAGATTCGGAGAACGATGCCTCTTCGATTTTTGAGAAAGCAATCATGCTGGGGGTCTGGCTCTCGAGATTCGGAGAGCAGTGTCTCTTCGATTTTGAGGAAGTAATCATGTTGGGAGTCTGGCTCTCGAAATTCGGAGGGCGGTGCCTTTTCGATTTTGGAGCAAGCAATCTTGTTGGGAGTGTTGTCTCGAATGTGAGTAAAGGTTGGGCATGTTTGCTAGTCTACCTTGCCACGAAGCACAAAGGTTGACACATAGGGACTTTCCAATTATCCAGCAATGGTACTGTTCCTTTACCCTCTCTTCGATTTTGAGAAAGTAGTCATGTTGGGAGTCTGGCTCTCGAGATTCGGAGGACGGTGCCTCTTCGATTTTGGAGCAAGCAATCTTGTTGGGAGTGTTTTCTCGAATGTGAGTAAAGGTTGGGCATGTTTGCTAGTCTACCTTGCCACGAAGCACAGAGGTTGACACACAGGGACTTTTCAATTATCCAGCAGTGGTACTGTTCCTTTACCCTTGTGGGTAATAATATGGTAGCTAGACCTTCAAAATTTATGTGTCTAAACTTTGTTAGTGTTGTTTCTTTGCTATTCTTTTACCTTTCTTGGTCAGAGCGATGTAGTGGGAGCTGCAAGCTTCACGTGCTCAACTTTGGCAGAGAACTTTGGCAAAGTTATCTGTGGTACCCATGAGCTATTGTTGCGTGTGGGAAGTGGGTGATTGAACAGTAAGATTCATGTGCTTTCTACTTCACCAGAAGTCTTCGACAGAATGCCCATAATTTCTGCAAAGCTGAGTGTGCGTGTGACAGGTGCTGACAAGGCTAGAAAAGTAGGTGCCTCTTCGATTTCTGAGATCGGCCCTCGTGGTCTCTGAGCAGCCCAGCTTTTGAGAAAGCGAGCGCCTCTTCGATTGATTCGGAGAACGATGCCTCATCGATTTTTGAGAAAGCAATCATGCTGGGGGTCTGGCTCTCGAAGATTCGGGGAGTAGTGTCTCTTCGATTTTTGAGAAAGTAATCATGTTGGGAGTCTGGCTCTCGAGATTCGGAGGGCGGTGCCTCTTCGATTTTGGAGCAAGCAATCTTGTTGGGAGTGTTTTCTCGAATGTGAGTAAAGGTTGGGCATGTTTGCTAGTCTACCTTGCCACGAAGCACAGAGGTTGACACACAGGGACTTTCCAATTATCCAGCAGTGGTATTGTTCCTTTACCCTTTGGCAGAGAACTTTGGCAAAGTTATATGTGGTACCCATGAGCTATTGTTGCGTGTGGGAAGTGGGTGATTGAACAGTAAGATTCATGTGTTTTCTACTTCCCCAGAAGTCTTCGACATAATGCCCATAATTTCCGCAAAGCTGAGTGTGCGTGTGACAGGTGCTGACAAGGCTGGAAAAGTATGTGCCTCTTCGATTTCTGAGATCGGCCCTCGTGGTCTCTGGGGAGCCCAGCTTTTGAGAAAGCGAGCGCCTCTTCGATTTCTGAGATCGGCCTTCGTGGTCTTTGAGCAGCCCAACTTTTGAGAAAGCAAACGCCTCTTCGATTTCTGAGATCAACCCTCGTGATCTCTAAGCAGCCCAGCTTTTGAGAAAGCAAACGCCTCTTCGGTTTCTGAGCAGGCGCCTCTTCGATTTCTGAAGCTCCGTCGAGTGCAGATTTTTATAAGGGCTGGCATTAAGTTCCAAAGCACACTTGAATCTCCACCAGTAGAAGCTTCATTCTTGCACTTCTAAGATCTTGATTTGTCCGACCTCTTCTCTCTTCAACACCTTTGAAAATGTCTGGCCCCTCCGACCGTCGTTTTGACTTGAACCTTGTTGAAGAGGCAGCCCCGCCTTCTCCAGACAACATATGGCGCCCATCCTTCGTCTCCCCTACTGGTCATCTTACCGTTGGGGATTCCGTGATGAAGAATGATATGACCGCTGCGGTGGTGGCCAGGAACCTTCTCACTCCCAAAGATAACAGACTACTTTCCAAACGGTCTGATGAGTTAGCTGTTAAGGATTCGCTGGCTCTCAGTGTTCAGTGTGCAGGTTCTGTGTCTAATATAGCCCAACGCCTATTTGCTCGAACCCGCCAAGTTGAATCATTGGCGGCTGAAGTGATGAGTCTCAAACAGGAGATTAGAGGGCTCAAGCATGAGAATAAACAGTTGCACCGGCTCGCACATGACTATGCTACAAACATGAAGATGAAGCTTGATCAGATGAAGGAAATTGATGGTCAGGTTTTACTTGATCATCAGAGATTTGTGGGTTTGTTCCAAAGGCATTTATTGCCTTCGTCTTCTGGGGCTGTATCGCGTAATGAAGCTCCAAATGATCAACCTCTGATGCCTCCTCCTTCTAGGGTTCTGTCCAGTACTGAGGCTCCAAATGATCCCCCTCCGGTGCCTTCTCTTTCTGGGGCTCTACCGACTGCTGAGACTTCTCCTAAGCAACCTTTGTGAAGGCTCCCTCTTGTGTGTTTATTTTGACTCCTGTATATGTACATATTTGTAGCTTATCGGGGATATCAATAAATAAGCTTTCCTTCATTTCAACGTATTGTGTTAAATACACCAAAGCCTTCTTCGTTAAGTTCTTTGAATTTTCTTTTGTTGAAGCTTGTATGTTGAAGCTTTCTGAGTGGAGCATGTAGGTTTGGGTAGTGTTCCCTTAATTTTCCGAGTGAGGAAAACTTCTCGGTTGGAGACTTGGAAAATCCAAGTCACTGAGTGGGATCGGCTATATGAATCTTAGAACGCCATTGTGCTCGATCCTGTGTCATGTCCTTCGTTAGATCCAAGTACTCTAAGTCTTTTCTTAAAGTCTCTTCCAAAGTTTTCCTAGGTCTTCCTCTACCCCTTCGGCCCTGAACCTCTGTCCCATAGTCGCATCTTCTAATCGGAGCGTCAGTAGGCCTTCTTTGCACATGTCCAAACCACCGTAACCGATTTTCTCTCATCTTTCCTTCAATTTCGGCTACTCCTACTTTACCCCGGATATCCTCATTCCTAATCTTATCCTTTCTCGTGTGCCCACACATCCAACGAAGCATCCTCATCTCCGCTACACCCATTTTGTGTACGTGTTGATGTTTCACCGCCCAACATTCTGTGCCATACAGCATCGCCGGCCTTATTGCCGTCCTATAAAATTTTCCCTTGAGCTTCAGTGGCATACGGCGGTCACATAACACGCCGGATGCACTCTTCCACTTCATCCATCCAGCTTGTATTCTATGGTTGAGATCTCCATCTAATTCTCCGTTCTTTTGCAAGATAGATCCTAGGTAACGAAAACGGTCGCTCTTTGGTATTTCTTGATCTCCGATCCTCACCCCTAACTCGTTTTGGCCTCCATTTGCACTGAACTTGCACTCCATATATTCTGTCTTTGATCGGCTTAGGCGAAGACCTTTAGATTCCAACACTTCTCTCCAAAGGTTAAGCTTTGCATTTACCCCTTCCTGAGTTTCATCTATCAACACTATATCGTCTACGAAAAGCATACACCAAGGAATATCATCTTGAATATGTCCTGTTAACTCATCCATTACCAACGCAAAAAGGTAAGGACTTAAGGATGAGCCTTGATGTAATCCTACAGTTATGGGAAAGCTTTCGGTTTGTCCTTCATGAGTTCTTACGGCAGTCTTTGCTCCTTCATACATATCCTTTATAGCTTGGATATATGCTACTCGTACTCCTTTCTTCTCTAAAATCCTCCAAAGAATGTCTCTTGGGACCCTATCATACGCTTTTTCCAAATCTATAAAGACCATGTGTAAATCCTTTTTCCCATCTCTATATCTTTCCATCAATCTTCGTAAGAGATAGATTGCCTCCATGGTTGAGCGCCCTGGCATGAACCCGAATTGGTTGTCCGAAACCCGTGTCTCTTGCCTCAATCTATGCTCAATGACTCTCTCCCAGAGCTTCATTGTATGACTCATTAGCTTAATACCCCTATAGTTCATGCAATTTTGTACGTCGCCCTTATTCTTGTAGATAGGCACCAAAGTGCTCATTCGCCACTCATTTGGCATCTTCTTCGTTTTCAAAATCCTATTGAAAAGGTCAGTGAGCCATGTTATACCTGTCTCTCCCAAAAGTTTCCACACTTCGATTGGTATATCGTCTGGGCCTATTGCTTTTTTATGCTTCATCTTCTTCAAAGCTACAACCACTTCTTCCTTCCGGATTCGACGATAAAAAGAGTAGTTTCTACACTCTTCTGAGTTACTCAACTCCCCTAAAGAAGCACTCATTTCATGTCCTTCATTGAAAAGATTATGAAAATAACCTCTCCATCTGTCTTTAACCGCGTTCTCTGTAGCAAGAACCTTTCCATCCTCATCCTTGATGCACCTCACTTGGTTTAGGTCCCTTGTCTTCTTTTCCCTTGCTCTAGATAGTTTATAGATATCCAACTCTCCTTCTTTAGTATCTAGTCGTTTATACATATCGTCGTAAGCCGCTAACTTAGCTTCTCTGACAGCTTTCTTCGCCTCTTGCTTCGCTTTTCTATACCTTTCACCATTTTCATCGGTCCTCTCCTTGTATAAGGCTTTACAACATTCCTTCTTAGCCTTCACCTTTGTTTGTACCTCCTCATTCCACCACCAAGATTCCTTTTGGTGTGGGGCAAAGCCCTTGGACTCTCCTAATACCTCTTTTGCTACTTTTCGGATACAACTAGCCATGGAATCCCACATTTAGCTAGCTTCCCCCTCTCTATCCCACACACATTGGGTGATTACCTTCTCTTTGAAAATGGCTTGTTTTTCTTCTTTTAGATTCCACCATCTAGTCCTTGGGCACTTCCAAGTCTTGTTCTTTTGTCTTACTCTTTTGATATGTACATCCATCACCAACAAGCGATGTTGATTAGCCACGCTCTCTCCTGGTATAACTTTGCAATCCTTACAAGTTATACGATCCCCTTTCCTCATTAGAAGAAAATCTATTTGTGTTTTTGACGACCCACTCTTGTAGGTGATCACATGTTCTTCTCTCTTCTTAAAGAAGGTGTTGGCTAAGAAGAGATCATATGCCATTGCAAAATCCAAGATAGCTTCCCCATCCTCGTTTCTCTCCCCAAAACCATGGCCACCATGAAAACCTCCATAGTTGCCTGTCTCCCTGCCCACGTGTCCATTTAAATCTCCTCCTATAAATAACTTCTCCGTCTGAGCAATTCCTTGCACCAAGTCTCCAAGATCTTCCCAAAATTTCTCCTTTGAACTCGTATCCAACCCTACTTGAGGTGCGTACGCACTAATCACATTGATAAGTTCTTGTCCTATTACAATCTTGATTGCCATGATTCTATCTCCTACCCTCTTGACATCTACAACATCTTGTACCAAGGTCTTGTCCACGATGATGCCAACCCCGTTTCTCATTCTATTTGTGCCCGAATACCAAAGTTTAAACCCTGAGTTTTCTAGATCCTTTGCCTTACTACCAACCCACTTAGTTTCTTGTAGGCACATAATATTTATCCTTCTCCTCACCATAACTTCCACTACTTCCATAGATTTTCCCGTTAAGGTTCCTATATTCCACGTTCCTAAACGCATTTTGCTCTCTTGGACTCTACCCTTCTGTCCTAGCTTCTTCACCCTCCCTTGTCTAATATGATCAAAGTACTTCTTTTGTGTGTCCCGGGTAAAGTTGATAGGAGCATATGCCCCCAAATTTGACCAAAATCCTCATGGCAGCTCCATTTTCTTACCACCTCACATTCCTTCTTCTAATCATTATCAAAGGTAAAAATAAAAAATAAAAAAAGACACAAAATTTCATCAATTCGATCAATTTTACCACTTGG
Source organism: Malus sylvestris (assembly GCF_916048215.2). Taxonomy (NCBI): domain Eukaryota; kingdom Viridiplantae; phylum Streptophyta; class Magnoliopsida; order Rosales; family Rosaceae; genus Malus; species Malus sylvestris. Next base: position 19,841,583 of record NC_062274.1, on the reverse strand, counting down.
GTTGTTATTACATTTTCGTAATTCAATCGAATTACTAATTTTGCCACATCTATAGCAAAAATCCTGAAGTCTTTCATACCTAAATTCAATCCAGGTATCCTGATTCTGCGTCCTAGGTAGCCAACATCCCTTAACCAGAGGCTTGGTAGTATCAATTAGCATACTCACACGTAAAAAACCACGAGCCAGAGATGGATCTTCAAGTTCCTCCAGCTGCCCAATTTCCTTTGCTAATCTCCTGATGTTCGGTTCTATACTAAGAGATAATGGAACACCTCTAATTTGGACCCAAAACGGGACCATTGCCCATTGAACTTCCTCCAAAGCTAATTCCTGGGGCCACCTCCTAACATAAAAGTTTTTCTTCATCACTGCCCAAGGGACCTGGGATAGGATTTTCCTAGCAGAACTTTCATCCTGCACAGTGATAACAAAGATGTTGTCTTTCACCCATTTAACTTGCACCTCACCCATCTTTTTCCAAGCTGCTCGCAGTATGTTTCTGACCCCCCCCCCCCACTTATTTAGGGGCTTTTCATTTAACACAACCCCCACCAACTTGACCCTCTGCTCCATATGAGTGATTTCCAACGATTCCTCCAAATGCACAACCAACTCCTCCACCTCCACTTGCACCCTTCCCCAATCTTCCTCATGAACATTACTCATGGTCTGATGGTAAGTATGGATAATGAATACAATGAGAAGGCTACTACTTTCTTGAACTCCCAGTTGTTGATTTCCTATTTGTACACACCTGAAATAAACTCCTCTGATAATTCTGAGAGTATATTGTAATAATATGTGCATTTCTATTCTAGTAGGTGAACTAACGACCCAAACATTAACTGCTCTTAATAGTTTCAAATCAATGCTCTGCTTACTACCCCTTGTTCCTTCACCCTTCAACTTGTGTTGGTTCAATAAATGCCACCCTATCCACCCAATTAGGATCCAAGTAATACCTAAAGGGAACAAGTCCTAAAAGGTATACATCATCAACCAGACCCCAAAAAATCCACACAAGCAACCACCCCACCAACCTCACCTTCATAAAGGGAAAAAATCACCAATGAAAACACTAACCAGAACACCAAACCCAGTAGTGGGAAACTAGAAAACAAGAGGCAAATCACAAGCAAAACCGAATTAAGTAACACTCTCACCGAGGAGAGAAAGAAACTCACTAGGGAGGGCTCCCACAGAGGAGAGAAAGTAACCCAGTCTCATTTGTTGCATGTTCTGGAGACAAGAGTCAATGTCCCTTTCAATTTTCCAATAATTGCATGTGATTCCTATTCTCTAATATGAGAGGACACGCGGTGCCTCGTATTGCCTTTGACTTCACTTATATGCTCCTCATGGCCCAATGCCTTGAGAAATTTTTTGGGGTGATGGGAACCCCACATCACCATGGACAGTACCCATCCAATTGGAAGATTGCACGTTTCCCATTAAAGAATCTATCTGATTTAGTTTTTAAGAAAATCAATTAAATAAAAACTAAACCCAATTTGTCGATTACAATGCCCGAAAGTGAAACAGAAACTTGGAAATATCATCCACCCCCGCTAATAACTCACAGCAACCACCCACTACGCGCCACCATGAACTTGCGGCAACGACCCACCTCCATCGACAATGATAATTTCACTGGTGACACCTCATTAATTCTTTTCCTCATACTCTTCACTTTCTCTTCTTCCATTCTTACCTCGTCATGGAGCTTAAGGATGATCGATAACAACTCCAACTTTCAAATCTACTATCATTAACTCCGATCAAAGCCCCTTGGTGGTCGACGACAATTTATAGTGTCTTTCGTCGACATAAGGGAGGGTAAGGATGAAAAATAGGGAGGAAGAATGAGATAGAAAGAGAAAGGATTAAGGGGAAGGCAGAGATGGGTTGGGGTAGGGCCAGAAGTCGGAGACTCCAAGAGAAAATCTAGGTTCAATTTATTTGAATTTATTTTCCTGAAAATTTATGAATTAAATGGGAAGATGATAACTCAAATGGCAATGTGTCAAAAAGATGGAACCCAGGCCAAGTGTTAGGTGTTCATTTGTAGGGAACACCAGCTGTTTGGTGTACCAGGTACCTAGAAAAATTTCTCCAATGCCTTGGTCTTGTTATCTTCGTTTTTTTTTTTTTTTTTTGGTACCACAATAGTGGAAGTTATATGTGAGACTGAGTCATTCAATAGGTAAATAGTAATTTAATATTGATTTCATTTTTTATAAGAGTTAAATTTAAGACTTTTCACCTGCAATTGAGAAAATGAAATTTTAATAAAATAAAGTGCCAGTGTCATGATAGGATTTAAGATTGTAGGTTACCAAGTCAGATGGATAACGAACAATTACTCTCGTTATTTACCTATTAAGATGAGTACTAGTACCATAGTAAATGTTAATAATAAGACGAGGACTAGTACCATAGTAAAAATTAAGCGTTCCTGGGGCCCTCCTCAATCAAATTCGAAATTTGAGATTTGGGACTTGAGCAAATTCTCAAATGTGCGAGAACGTTTAGGTGCATTTCATATTGTTAGTCACTTCTCCTTCAACAGGGTGATGTTTGGTTACCGTCGGAAACTAATTTGACTGGTACGCCAATTATAAGCTGCCACGCGAGCAAAGATCCAGCTAATTTCCAGATGAAAAGACATCTTTACCCAACAAGTGAGATATTTTTGTCATTTCACAAGATATTTTTTAGTCATTTCACAACACTAACCTCAAATCTAATTGGGACACCGTCTAATCAATAAAAAATATATATAAATTCTTCCCATGATGGCGAGTCGGTGCTGACACTCACATCGCCATCTTCTATTTTTGTGTATGAATTCCTTATAAATAGAGACCCTCGGCTGATCATTCAGATTCTCCCACCACTCCCTCCGCCTTCCTCCTCCTTCTCTCCCACCACTTCCTCCTCCACCATCCTCCTCCTTCTCCTCCTCTTCCAATCCTTTTTCTCACACAACATTTGCCATTTGCAGACTCTGTTTCTGTGTCAGAGAAACCCAACATTCGCTGCCATTTAAGATTTTCAACAATCATTGAAAAATAAATTTGCAACCTCTATGATTCCCCCAAATTTGACCAAAATCCTCATGGCAGCTCCATTTTCTTACCACATCACCTTCCTTCTTCTAATCATTACCAGAGGTAAAAAAAAAAAAAAGACACAAAATTTCAACAATTCGATCAATTTTACCACTTTGGGTTGTTATTACATTTTCGTAATTCAATCGAATCATCAATAATTTTATACATTTTTTCTGTTTTTGTTTGCAGGGGTGTCAGCAGCCACATTCACGTTCACAAATAAGTGCGACTTCACAGTATGGCCGGGAATTCTAGCTAGCTCCGGCAGCGAAAAGCTCGACAGCACCGGCTTCGAGCTCCCCAAAGGCAGCTCCCGCGTTTTCCAAGCCCCTACTGGCTGGTCCGGTCGGTTCTGGGGCCGAACCGGCTGCAGCTTCGACGGTTCCGGTCGCGGTTCGTGTTCAACCGGGGACTGCGGCTCGGGCGAGCTCGAGTGCAACGGAGCTGGAGCCGCCCCGCCAGCCACTCTAGCTGAGTTCACACTCGGTTCGGGTTCTCAAGACTTCTATGATGTCAGCCTTGTTGACGGTTATAACTTACCTATGATCGTTCAGGGGAGTGGGGGATCGGGTGCGTGCGCGTCCACCGGGTGTGTTACGGACCTTAACCGGAGGTGCCCTGCTGAGCTCAAAGCCGAAGGTGGCGGCGCGTGCAAGAGCGCGTGTGACGCGTTTGGAAGTCCGGAGTATTGTTGCAACGGCGCGTATGGTTCACCGTCTACATGCAAGCCGTCCATGTACTCACAATTGTTTAAGTCCGCGTGTCCCAAGTCGTATAGCTACGCTTATGATGACGCTTCGAGTACGTTTACGTGTACAGGTGCTGATTATACGATCACATTTTGCGCTTCTCTTACTTCGAGGTAAAAGCTTTAATTTTTTTCAAACGGTTTAACATGTTACATTGTTTGATTATTAATTTTAAATTCACATTAATCAGCTTTAACAATTTGCATAATATGCTTGTAATTGACGTTGATTTGGTTCCGGGATATATTTTGTGCAGTCTAAAATCTTCAAGAGATTCGTCTCCACAAACTGATGAATCAGGGTCGGGGTCAGGGTCAGATTCTGGGTCGAACTCAATAGGTTCTTCATTGCTAGCCAATTTGGCCACTGGAGATTCAACCAAAACCCAACCTTCCACTTCCATGGCTCTTCAAAGCATGCTGATTTTGGTCATCTCTTTGGCTCTCACATTTTGACAGTTACAGTAGCCAATCCTGCCCCAAATGGCCGACTGCTTGGCATTGTCGAGAGGAGAGAAACATACATGCAACCGAGAGATGCCAAGGTGGGGATAGTGAAGGAAAGTTGACGAGAATCAATTGTAAACCACCCAGGTCCAAATCCCACAATATTCCGTGTTCGATACATACACATACATATATTAATGCATGACGCATAAGCATTTGTTTAGAAATAAAAATGTGCTTCATTTCCCTACAATTTTTTTTTTTTTTTAACCACGACCACTTTCTCGTAGTTGGGGTCTACAATTATTTGTAGGTTCCACGTTCTGTTTTTGTGATAGTGCGACAATCACACAGAAGAATTACTCGTAATCTAACCACCGCATAATCCACTTACGCAAGCACTTTTCGATGTGAACGTGTAGCACGATGATAGGCGTGCGCAGTAAGCATTGATGAATTGACAGCAAAAGGAGTGCGTGTAGGGGTCTCCCATTCTGATCATCATACCTGAAGCCAAAAAGAAACTATGTAATTTCAATCAGTAATGGCAATTATGAATGGTTCATCTTCTCTCTCGTTATGATTAATTACTAACAAGATAAGCAAACAAGCCTAAACATGTTGTCGTAAGTATGTTCCAAATTGCCGCCCTACGACGATGATTTCCTTGGAGTTCGACATCCTGGATGTATATGTATACAAAGAGGTGATTCTTCAACCACTTGAGTGGGGAAACCACACAAAGCAAAGCAATACAAAGACAGAGAACAACCAACTTTTTCCTTTGGATAAGATGATTGATCTGATCATGACTGGTCCATTTTCAACGATGATTCGTAATCCACCTGCGAATTTGAGTATAGTTTTTGAGTTAAGTAGTAAAATTTCATATGAACAAGTGGCACTCGGAACCAACCAGCGTAAAGCAATAGTGAAAGGAGAATAGAGATAGGCTCACCTTTAAAAAAGCTTTGGATTTGATCCAGGACGTGTCATCTTGACACTAAGCAGACAAGGGTTCTTCCTTTCTGTGAGCCTGCAGTGACACATAGCTTCAAAGCAAACAAGTAATCTCCCACTTCCATGATATGTTAGTTTAACCGATCCAAAGAGTATATATCGCTTTTGACATTGTTCCGCAGCGTCCTTTACTGGTCCATGTCAATGTTTAGTCATGGATGGCTATATTTTTAAAGCTAATTATGCGACTTGATGCTCAAATAAAGATAAGGAGTCTTCAGACGAAAGTTTATAACTTTCATTGCACCCCCCCCCCCCCCCCCCCAGAACATGCTAAAAGGGAAATCAACAATATTTAGTATCAATAAAGAAAAAAAGCAAAATCCCATTCTTCCATTACAATTGGTAAACTATAAATCTGCCAGGACCTACAGACTTAAAAAGGAAATCACAATTATTTTACATCAACCAAAATGGGTAGTGCCGTTCTTTCCATTCCAATTGGTAGCTACAAATGAGGGAGGATCTACACAATGATAAGGAAGGAATCTGGTGTTTAAGTGACTATGGATCTGTATCCACCACCATTTGCGGGGGCAACAATACCGAACTTTGGCTGTACATTCCATTTCCCATTCCTTACGATAACAAAACAATTCGCACACACAATCCATGCTACCACACAGAATCTACATTCCCCGAAATATGAGCAGCTGAAGAAGGAATATGGGTTCAAAAGTTCATACCGTAATTTTGATCAATAAGGGATAGCAGTGATCTTTTTGATAGCTAGGCCACGGACCAGTACCATCCAAAAGCTCCTTATGAAGCTTCCAAATTTATGCATCATTATTCTCCGCTATGCTGAAGCGCAAATCACATTCTTTGATTCTCTCTAAGAACTCGTCCAAGAAGACGCCCCTTTTGGGACCGAAGAACATAGCTTCAGAGGGCTGCACTTTTCCCAGCAGGAATTTGAGGATTTGCGCAAGTCCATTGTGGAATTCCTTCAAAAAAGTTCTGTGAATATGATATATCAAGTTAATGAATATAAACAAGATAGAGCATACAGATTTAACAACACATTACGGTGCATTTATGTTACATACTTTGTACAAGTGCCTGTTGTCAGTTAGTGAAGAAAACCAAGAGGTTAAGTTTCCCCAGGCCAACCAAAAATTGCAACCAACAAGCAACTTTTCCTCACCAAGTACCTCCCAAACTCATCATAAAGTAATAATTAAAAATAAACAAAGGGGGAATCGACCATATCCATCCAAGAATGTAAAGTGGTCTTCTGCAAAGTTGGGGTATCATGAGGTGACACAACACCATAGCACCAACCAAGTCTAAATTCCATGTCTTTCAGATGGAAAGAAGAGATCTTGGGCAGTGCATAGAACTTGCCACATACGTTCAGGTAACCGCGGCACATAATCTTGATCCCGATTTAATGATTCCCTCGCTCCATCTAATGAAGAGGGCTAAAAGTGATGTGGGATTGCACATTAATGAATGGAAAGTTGAAAGAAAGAGGAACACACCAGTCACTCGCAACAATGAGGTCAAATTCGCCAGAGATGGTAGAAATTTCGTTCTGATTCCAATGCAACATCATCGACTTCACTCTTGTACCACCAGATGATTCAGAGTTTGCATCAATATTATGCTGAATATTTAAACATTAAGCAAAAATACGCAACAAGAAATTTGTAATTTGAGGGCGTGCTTACTGAGTGGAGCTGCGATTTCGTGTCCGCCGCTGCCGCTGGTCATCTTCTCCTCCGACCGCTGAACGAGAATATGAAACGTCGACGTTTTGGATTCCAAAAAAACAAGGATTCTAGGCTTTTTTATCGGAGCTTGGGTGTGGGTTTATTGTGGCAATAACTGGGTTTGACTAGTAATGAAACGACACTCTGTTGTTTTTAGCTAGTTATTAATGGACGTATTAACTGTCACGTTCAGCTAATGTATCTAAATGAATGGTTTAGTGAAATTACGGTAGAATTTCAAGTCATGTTTGCTTCTTTGTCTTAAGTTCGAGGAATGAATCTAACAAAAACACGGATGATTTTTTCGTCGAAAGTTCATGGCATGTGGTAGGTTGAAATGTCTTTAGCCTTTTCAACCCCCACTAGGGATTAGTCCTACCTTTCATGGTGTGGGATACCCCAGACTTCGGGAAAAAAAAAATGTTATCTAATTTATTACGATTTAGGCTTCAAATAGCAGTTGAATTAATATTAACATTACAGTTTAGTTTCATTTAGTTTAGGTCTTATAGTAACATAACAACTTATGGCCGATTGATATTGAGTGCTATAATCTAGTGATATTTCTCTTTAACTTGACAAAGTCTAACCGAATTGGTTTGGTTATTCTACGCTAATCTCCGAGAAATTACACCAATGAAAATTTACATAAAAAGAGGAAGAAAAGAGCAATGTCATTTGCCTTGCTTGAATGAAATGTTCACTGCTTTTGTATGATTTCTTTGTACTGGAAAGAAATATAAAGAGATGCGGCATATATGTTGTGTTAATTGTGATCCTCCTCTCCTATTGATTGTCGGAACTACTCAACAGTTTCAAGAAACGAAAAGAAAATGTAGTACAACGAAAACTTGATTAAATGGTCAATTTCGAGAACTTTGCGACAAACAGTCCGCTCGTTTTTGAAGTCAAGGGATCAAAGCGCAGGGTATTTGGTACTCGCCCGTTCTTGCAAGGCCAATTTTCAGCAGCATCTATCACCTGCAATTCTGCGGAATAAGAAGGAACCGGTGAACCACAAGCCCATAAAAGTGTAAAATGATATGATTAGACTCTGATATAATGACGAGTTGCTTATAGAGTAAGAACTACAGATGCAAGAACAACCTCGAGGAGGAAAATGTAGCAGAAACAACTTCGGCTCATAATGTTAGATAGTATGGGATTAACAGATTTATGAGTTTTTCAAACAATTAGAGCCGATGATGGTGAGGATTATTCAGATCAGTTATTATTTTCTGGTTTCTTTATGAAAAAAGGTAATGAAAACACAATGTACTGAAACCATCATGAAAGGTAAACCAATTTTGATTAGCCATTCCGCTACAGGTAAAATGATACTCAGTCATTTAATAGTCACCATACTCATAAATTGCAGGCTGTAAAATACTTAAAACCGTTAATTTACCTGCACAAGGATTTCCCTCGAGAAACTGCCTTACCACGTCTTCGTTCTGAGCAACTGTCAAACTAATCAATAGAAAACGAAAATTAGCAAAATAGAGGCAGATATCCTTTATGCGTAACGTGCTAAAAGTTAAAAGGAGCAAACTACAAAAGGCACCTGCAAGTGCTATAAACAAGAATCCCCCCAGCTTTTAGCAATCGAAAACCATTTGTTAGGAGCTTCAACTGCAAGCCAAAGACAGATATAGTCATCACTTTACTAAGAATTTGTATCAGTCAAAGGGGACGATGTATAAGGAAGCTCTGCCATGAAATGCACGTGGGAAAAATTACAATAGCGAAGTAATAATCATATACAAAACTACATTGGATTGATACTGAAATGTTGTTTCCTCATCTAATGAAACTTCAACAATAAGCAAAGTAGCAAAGTTCGCAAATACATTTGAAAGAAACCGAAATCAGATACCTGAAGCACAGTGAGGCCATCACTTCTCTCGGCATCCAGTACACGGCGTTGAAGAGTTTCCCAGCCCCACCGTTCGAATTTCTGGACATGTTTAATGGATCCATCATGAGTGCACTCTGCATCCACTAGGACCTGAATAAACATCCAGCTAACTTAGCAAAATCCAACAAAACTAGAATTGATGTTAAACAACAAAGAGGTAACATAACTGATATTGAAACGGTGTTGGTAGTTGTCCAAAAAAGTACGGAAATAGAGAGTGAAGAGATCTGTAAAGGGGTTTAAATAAAGAACCAAAATGCAGTATTACCTTGTCATAGCCATAGCTCAAATATTCGTCATCACGAAAAGTTTGGTATAATTCACTTTTAGTCAGTCCAACCACACCAGAGTGGCAGCCATAATAAATGAGGTCTGGAAGTTGATTCCCTGACGGCACGGCACCACTTTTTCTTATCCTAGCTGCTTGTTTCCTTTCTTTCCATGGTCTCCTAGATGTCCACTCCTTGAATGTCACATTCTCTTCCAAAGCAGATTCACCTGCAAGATTCTAGATAGAATGATAACGTATTAAAAACAACAATATGCCCGTAAATAGCATTCTCAAAGATTTCACTGTATTGCATATGAAGCTTCAGGTATATGTGGATTCAGATCAGTTACATGATTTTGGATCTGAATGAACTCTCCTGGGTATGAGGGAAAAATTTGTCCCATCAGCAACAAATAGTCGGCAGTGATTGCCCAATGCATATTTCTGCAACATTGTCCTACAGGCTGCTAAACGATGGCTTGAAACATCAACACCAGTTACAGAACCCGAATCACCAAGAAGGTCGGATATCATACAAAGCTTAGCACCTAATGCCAAGATATACACGAGAGAAAACATGGTGAGCCATTTTCAGAAAATGAAAGTTATCAGTGTAACTGAATCTGATGTTCTCACACGAAGGTTGTCAGAAACATTTTGTACGGATGCTTCTGAAACACTATAAACGGTAAATATCTCTTTGTTTTTCTTGCCATTTTATAAAATTTAACAAACTTCTACAGGTGTTTTTGCAATTTCGCTACTATTCATGTTTTAGAATCAGACTACATAATTACTTTAACCATAGCAGGCTCAAGAATTGGTTGCATTTTCTCATCCTGCAACAATACGAAATCATTCACTCCAATTCGATGCAATCTATAATAGTAACAAACAGGAACCAGAAACCACTTACCAGGAGCAGCACAAAGGTCAAGAACATGATCTCCAGCTGAGATATCCAATGCTGAAACAGCAGCACCAGACGCCGCGTCGATTCCATATATCTAAAAATCCAAATCAAACAAACACAAACACAAAATCTCGAAATCAAAACTCGGGGGACTTTCTTGCCAGAAAAGGTAAAATAACAAACACCCCAACTGCTCAATTTTCCCCCTCACCTTCCCTTCCCGGTAAGCGTTTGAGTTAGCAATCTGTACATCCGGCGGAAGAGCATAAAATCCAGGCAACCATTCCACTTCTTCAAGCTTCCACTTGATCTCAGCTTCAATCTCTTCGATTCGAGCTTCCAAACCAGGCTTTAACCTTCAAGCCAAAACAAACAAAACCCATCAAACCCCAATTCTTCCATTATAAAAACACAAACAAAAAATAGCAAGGTAAACATGCTCAAATCAACGAAGTTACAAACTTTTAATCAAAAATTAAACCGAAACATTAAACATACTATAAAAATACTAAATTATAATTTCTTGTCTGTATAACATTCATCCCATTCTAAATTTTTATTAAAAGCTCGTAACCAGTTAAATTAGTTCACATTCTCTCTCGAAAAAATTCATAGAGAGTATTACTACCACCTTATGTAACGAGGGGTCGAGTGGCTCTCGGAATAAATGGAAGGGTCCAACCCGTTCTCCTTCAGAAAATCGAGGAAGGCGTCCGGCAGCGCCGGCTTCGAAGCTTCTTCTTCTTCTTCCATGAAATTCGCAGACAGATTCCAAAGCTTCAACAAATAAATCAACACCTCATTTTACTTTTCAAACATCTTTTTAATTTTTAATTATCAAATCGGCTAAATTGAAAAAGAACGAACAAAAATTATGAAAGGGCACCTAAATCAAATCAGTGCTGAAAACCAAAGCAATTTTAACTCTGGCGGTTTAACGGTTACTGATCAAACGCGGCGCTTTAGGTTAAAACTCGAAACGGCACCGTATGGATCAAATAAATTAGAAAAATACTGCTGACAAGTTGGAAACTTTGGCATTTTTCAGCTCCCCACTTGCTTCTGGGGTTTTTCGGTCTCGCCAATCTCATAAGCTCACTAAACCGGTATGCCCTTTTTTTTATTTTCTATTTTTGCTTTCAATTTTTGGTTTATTTAATCACTAATTGGTTAAACTAAATTTTGATTAATTTTTTAATTAATTTGGTGTTTAATTTAGGTAATTTGGAGCTGAGAGAGAGAGAGAGAGAGAGAGGAAGATGGGGCAAGCTGTAGTGGGATTCTCTATGATTGCTTGTTTTTTCCTTCTCCAACTAAGCTCTGCTAATGTTGTTCTCCAACCATCTGGAATTCTTGTCGCCGACCTTCCCGCCAAATTTGGTAACTTTCCATCTTTTGCTGTTTGGTTGCTGAGAAAATGTGGTATAACTAGTCTAATAAATTTCCTTCCCTTTGTTTTCTTCAGCTGGCATCAGCTTTCGATTTGAATTAAATGAATTTCGATTTTTGGGGTTTTGGTTAAGCTAAGGTGTTTGATAACCATTTCGTTTTCAGTTTGGCAACTGTTTCCAGTTTAACAAAACCAAAAATTGAAAACTCGCAAAAGTAGCTTTCAAATTTTAGTTGAAAATTGAAAACTAGAAAATGTTGCCAAACAAGTTTTGGGAAAGTGAAAAACTGAAACGGTTGTCGAACGGGCTCTAAATGAAACAACAAAATCATATTATCCCTTTACTTTCAGGATTATATTTGGACTTAATTCGCTTTTCGACGAAACGCTTTTACTAATCATTGAAATCTGAATGCTGTGATAGCTGGTCCTGTCAGTAGCTCTGAAATATGTGGAGTTTTGCTTGTATCCGACCCTTTGCATGCCTGCTCGCCTCTGCACAATGGTATTCAAGCAAGTGAAACTGATATAACGAGGTTTGCTTTAGTAGAAAGAGGTGAATGCACTTTCGAGGATAAAGTGCAACACGCTCAAGATGCCGGATTTCATGCTGTGATTGTTTATGATGATAGAAAAGAAAAATTGGTTCACAGTGAGTGACCGTGTCCCTTGAAATTTCTGTTTACTTCTTTTACATTTTCCTTGCTCGTTTCATATGTAGTTATGGCTGCTCCTATGTCGTTGAAGGTTGTATTGGAGTCCAAGTCTGCTGTTCTTGTTACCCTTTGCCTGCTGTGAAATTGTGGATATTCGTTGAGGCTGTTATAATTTATAATGATTTTTGTCCTCTTTTTTCAGTGATGATAAACAGCAAGAATGTTACAATTCGTTCTGTATTTGTTTCGAAAGCATCTGGTGAAATGCTAAAGGAGCATGCTCGTGGAGAAGAAGGGGAATGCTGCATCTTCCTATTGCCAAATGAAAAGGCCTGGTTGGTGTTTGCTGTATCTTTGATCTCATTTCTAACCGTATTGGGTCTCCTTATAATTGCCAACTGTGCTCGGAGAGACTGGCGCTGGCCCTATTCTCAAGGAAGAAACCAGCTTCCTAAAAGTGCGGATACCAAGATTGTGGATGCTCTCCCTTGCTTCACATTCAGTTCTGCTGGTTTGGATGAATGCCACACTGAAGAAACTTGTGCCATCTGCCTTGAGAATTACAAAGATTCCGAAATTCTTAAAGTTCTTCCCTGCCAGCATGGTAAGTTATAAGATGTTCCCTCATGTTTATATCCCTTGCATTTCATCATAGTTGCGGTGTCAGTTTCATCAAGCCACAAAGTCTTACTTGTAGACATAATAGTATATGTTTTCCTCCTACCTTTAAGACTTCCAATTGTTCATAAATTACATTGTAGAAGAACTCGAGGTATGAACTTTCATATTGCGGACATGTGCAAGTTCTCATCACAAATATTAGAATACCGTGTCCAGTCTAAGAAGAAGGAACTCAAAGAAGCTGCTATTCTCGCCATGTCCACTATAAAGTACATATAAGTAGATATATCATGTTAACGGTTTGATTGTTCAAATGCTGTTAAATTCTAATGTTGATTATAGCCTCAAAGGTTAGGGACGTGAAATGACTATCGTCGTATTAGGCAATTGACTTTGGCCTAAATCAAAAGGGTGATTTCGTAGTTTAGATTTAATTCCTCGCCTTGTCATTCGAAGTTTGTAGATTTCTGTTAATCAGCTTGAGATCTGCTTGCAGAATTTCATTCAAGTTGTGTGGATTCATGGCTGAGAAAATGGGGAAGAAACTGCCCAGTGTGCAAGCATGATATACGAAAGAAAATTGCGACTGCTGAGGTAAGAGAATTGGGTCCATCCTCACTTGTTCATGTTTGATGGCTGATTCTTTTTTAGTGTTTGAATTGCTCAGGTTATGGGGTTACTTTTATTGTTACACTGAAATTTTGGGTACTCTCTTCTTGCAGATCAAGAGAAAATCCTGGTTATACAATTAGTGAATAGAAAATATGACTTTCAAGGTATCGAGATTAGTTATTTTAAAGTTTGAATTTGTTTTGATAAAAAAAAAAATGTTTTAACCTCGTATTTCAGCAAAAGGATGAATAACCTTTTTGTGAACGAGATGGTTTGTCGGATTGGAGTGGCTGGAATTGGTCACGCCCTTTGAAAGAGTGTCTCTGTTGCCAGTTGACCATTTCATCGGCCATTTTGGTGAAACAGATGCCAAAATCAAAGCAAAAATTATTTTCAAATCTATATAAGCAATTCCTTTCGGTTTTCAAATGCTTGCTAGTCATGATCCTCGCCTAAAGCATGCTCTTTTTTCTAGTACCTTTGAGTCTGTGAGGCTTGTTCCGTCATTAACACCATTGCTATACTTACATCCAACGTTGTGTTATGGTTTCCTTTCAGTGTTCCTCCTGTTTATTGTGAACATCCATAACTCCACCCGAATGTGTTCCATCGCGTGGATTGAAGAGACATAAGGATGATATATGTCTGCACTGCCATGAAAATACCAGTAACAGCTGCTGCTTCAAAGTTTCCGTGAAGGCGTAAGTCTTCAACGCAACTTGAATACAAAGATTGATCAGCGCTCTCCTACGCAAACCCGTTCATATGAATCACTAGCTCAGCAAACAGGGACAAAAAGTTTAATGATCCTCTGCAAATCTGCATGTGTTGCTTGAAGCTCAGGTGTCTTTTGCCCTGATAGGATTTTTAACGTCTATGCAAATAGGGTCAAAATCACATGAAATACTTGCAAGAATACAAGGATATTGTAGTATAGATGCTCATGCAAGGTCGTTTTCCTCAAGGACTATTTGGATAATTTGTGTAGAAACAATTCCTAATTAAATACTTAGAATTAAAACTTGAGAAAAGAGAGTTTGAGAATGGGTAATATTAAAAACGAATTTTAAACAAAAACTAAAATAATCGAAGAAAAGAGTTTTAAATACCAATTTATAAAGGCACTAGGTTCCACCATCACCTAGCAATCCCATGAATTTCTACCAATTACTTACGATTTACACATGCTACTTTGAAGGTTAGGTTTTCCTAATATATATTCTCCTCGTGATATTCAAGCAAGAACGTATATCTAACATGCAATCCGTCTGTGATATTCAGATCAAATATGAACATGCAAGACTCATTAAGTTTTATAAAAACCTTTTGAAGAACCATGCAACTCCTAAGAACGTGATATTCGCCTTAGATGGAATTACAATTTTCAATCACAAGAAGCAATACTCAATCCTCCGGTGATATTCTGACCGAATTGCATCCAATTACTTGTTTAAACATCCTAATGGTGGCCAATCATCAAGATAATTAGATAGTTTAAAACAGTGATCAATAATTCAAAGTGTGCATGCAATCAATCATAAGCAATTAAATAAAAATTACATATTCATGCTAAGGCTCAAGGTTTCGCCCTAGCAAAAGGAATTAGTTATGCATATTCATAATTGAAATCATAGAAAATATTATTACAAATAAAAGGAATGAAAGCACCTTGAAGTATAAAATCTCCAAGAACCCTAGCCAAGTTCTTTGTCTTTGAAGTTGAATAATAATAAGCGTCGAGAAAAATTGTAGACGGGCAAAGCAATATATTTACTCCGCCCTCACAAACCCTAAGACATAGGTTTCTTATTCCAACTAGGAAACTAAGAAAAATAATAAAATATCTTAGAAAATAAAACCCTAATTAAACTAGGAGAATCTGCCAAGTACTTGTCCAGCCACGTTTTAGCCTCAGATCTCCTCCAAATCCGGCCCAAGATAGGTTGTTTTAAAGATAAGGACCTTCCGAACACATCTCTAGAAGGCCACAAAACCATCCGAGGTCATCTTGGGCTCCAAAAAAGCAATTTAAGCCCAAAAACGTCATTTTCCAGCATCGCGCATCGCTCTTTTATTTTATCGCCAGAAAATAACCGCTTGATGGAAAAATCCCAAATTTTGATACGACCAAGCTAAGTGACTCACGAACGTCTTCTAACTGGAATTACTCCAAAATTCGTCCACTTGACCACGTTTTGCTCCAGAGGAAGTCGAAAGTCCTATATTGAAAATACAATTCAAAGTATCAAAATTATTCCAAAATATTAACCAAAATATACTAAGAATAGGGTTAGATATATAATATAAAATTCACTTATCAAAATACCCCCAAACTTAGCATTTTGCTTATCCTCAAGCAAAACAAGACTAGAAAATAAAAATAAAAACTAACAAACTGGACACTGAACTAAAACTTAGCTCAAACAAAATTCTCACTTTCAAGTTGCAATCCATAGAAAATGTTAAAAATCAGAACATCTTTTCAAAAGTTCCAACCAATCCCACCACAGAGTCTAAGCCATTTAGAATTAATTAGAAAAGAATTCACAAACTTCCTTTGGTGTAAAGTGAACCAACATAGTTAAAGAGACTCGACCAAAACTCTTACCTCTCATCCCTTTATTCATACTTTACATACTAACTTCATATATTTTCTTTTCTTCTTTTCGATTTTTTTTTAAATTTTTTTTAAAGTAACAGTAGTGGTCGTGCAATGTCGGTTCCCTTAAGCTTTCTATCCAACTCATGTAGCGAGCTTTAGGTCAATGACTCCCAAACCACTAGGGCTTTAGGGCACTAGGTGTGGAACACCTCTAAGGACTTATTAACCCGAGCTGAAAAGGCTACAAAACCAATTAACCACCCTGCCTCATGCCAAAACTCTACCGTTTGACGCGAGAATCACTGCTAATTAGGCAGGACTGGCTCGGTTACTAGGCAGAACCTCGGGTGAGACAATTATTACTTTATAACACATACTAACTTTACTTTATTTAGAACAAAAATAACAATAACAATACACTTAGACAAAAAGCAAGTGTTTCAATCTCAATCCCCACAAATCATGTTGGTGTGAATGTGCAATTGTCAAAGTATAATTCGTGAATTGGTGTCTAAGTAACAATAAATAGAAAAGACTCTACTGTGGGATTAATCTTTACCATGTCCATTTGTTTTAATGTTTAAAATAATCTATGAATATTAACTTAAAAACGAAAAATTTTAACTGACACAAAAATAAAAATCCTAAATTTTTCCCACCCCTAAACTTATTTTACACTTTGTCCTCAAGGTGTGGAAAATAAAATAAAACTAAACGGAAACATCCAAAGAGAAGTCAACAGCAATCCTAAGCGACTGGAAGGAGGGAGAAAACGAAATGAAAAATAGAAAAGGAATAAAAAAAAAAACAAAGCAGACAAACAATGAAAGGATACACAAAGACAAATAAAAGAATGAGAAATGGGGGGAGACACACCTGGGTGGGGTCAAACCTGGTACAGGAAAGCATCAAAGAAATGCTAAAAAAAAAAAAATTTGTAGTCCAAAAAGGAGGCCAGTGACCAACGACCGAACATATAGACAAAAACTTGGAAAACTAACATTGGGCCTCGACCCATTTAGAAACATATTCCACAGCAACTAAAATGTACTGATTCCCGTGAGATGATGGGAATGGTCCCATGAAATCAATACCCCAAACATCAAATAACTCAACAATTAGAATACTTTGCTGGGGCATCTCATTCCTCTTGGATTGGTTGCCGACTCTTTGACACCTGTCACAAGCTCTGCACCAATTATTTGCATCTTTAGATAATGTAGGTCAAAACAACCCACTTTGCAGAATTTTCTCTGCTGTCCTTTTCTGTCCAAAATGTCCCCCACATGCATACTGATGAGCAAAACGCAAAACACTGTCTTGTTCAATCTCAGGAATGCACCTGCGAATAATCTGGTCGGGACAATACTTATATAAGTATGGTTCATCACACATTAATTCAAATGGTAAACCCCAATCTGGTGCAGCAATGATGGGTGTCGAAGTTAGGAGTGATTTCAACTTGTTGAACGCTTCTAAGCAAGCCTCATCGAAGTTAAATGGTGCATCTTTAGCCAATAAATTGCACAAAGATCGGCTGATCTTGGAGAAATCCTTGATAAACCAACGATAAAATCCTGCATGTCCCAAAAACGATCTAACACCTTTTACTGATGTAGGGGGTGGCAACCTTGCAATCACATCAATTTTAGCTTTGTCAACTTCAATGCCTTTGCTAGAAATTGAATGACTCAAAACAATTCCATGTTTCACCATAAAATGACACTTTTCCCAATTTAGCACTAAATTTGTTTCTTGACATCTCTCAAGAACTAATGACAAATTATGTAGGCACTGATCAAATGAATCTCCAAACACAGAAAAATCATCCATAAAAACTTCCACAATTCTTTCAACCAAGCCAGAAAAGATACTCATCATACAACGCTGAAAAGTGGCGGGTGCATTGCATAATCCAAATAGCATCCTCCGATAGGCAAATGTCCTAAATGGGCATGTAAATGTTGTCTTCTCTTGATCCTCTGGTGCAATTGGAATCTGATTGTACCCAGAATAGCCATCCAAGAAACAATAAAAAGCCCTGCCAGCCAATCTTTCTAACATTTGGTCAGTAAACGGTAGAGGAAAAAGGTCTTTTCGTGTACCTGGATTTGGCTTCCTATAATCCACACACATATGTCAGCCTGTAGTTAAGTGCGTAGGAATAAGCTCATTGTTGTCATTTTTAACTACTGTCATGCCAGTACGTTTAGGAACAACCTGCGTAGGACTCACCTATTTACTGTCTAAAATAGGATAAATCATACCTGCATCAAGTAATTTCATAACCTCTGTTCTGACCACCTCTTTCATAATTGGGTTAAGGCGGCGTTGAGCATCAACTGTTGGCTTCACGTCGTCTTCCATTAAAATTCTATGCATACAGATTGCTGGGCTAATACCTTTAATGTCGGCAATTGTCCATCCTAGTGCATCTTGATATTTCCTCAAAACACGAAGCAATTTATCTTCCTCTGTGGGAGTTAAATCAGCTGCAATTATAACCGGCAGCGTTTCTGCAGCCCATAAATGTGCATATTTTAAATGTTCTGGTAAGGGCTTCAGCTCTAATTTTGGTGGCTGCTGTCTGGACGGCTTAAGGGGCTGTTTTGGCTCCCCTAAGCTCTCGTAAACATTTCTAAACCTTGGCAACTGTGTGGGCAGACTGTCTAATGCGTGAATGTACTCAAGAACACCTTTATCTGCAGAATTTGTCCCAATTTCCCCTTGTAAATGTGCAGCAACTGATTTGTATTTGAACGGGCATAAAAACTATCTTGAACCATACTGTCTAACACATCAATGCGCATACAATCTTGCTGTTCAGCAGGACGTTTTGCTGCCTCAAACAAATTAAATACCACATATTGGTCTTGAACTCGTAAAGTTAGCGTTCCAGCTTCCACATCAATTAAAGTCCTAGTTGTTGCCATAAACGGCCTCCCCAAAATGATAGGTGTTTTAAGGTCTTCATCCATGTCTAAAACCACAAAATCCGCCGGTAGATAAAGATTATCAACCTTAATAATAAGATCTTCAATAACACATTTTGGATAAGTGATTGAACGGTCAGCTAGTTGAGTATAATTGATGTAGGCTTTAAATCTCCTTGTCCCAATCGCTGGAAAACAGAAAAATGCATCAAATTAATACTCGCACCCAAATCAATTAAAGCACTTTTAAAATCAGAGTTTCCAATAGTACAAGAAATATTAAAACTCCCTGGATCTTTTTTTTTAGGTGGTAGTTTGTGTAGCAAAACTGCACTGCACTGTTCTGTCAAAACAACTTTGTCCAAATCTGCAAGCTTCTTTTTGCTGCTGCAAACCTCTTTCAGAAATTTGGCATATGATGGTATTTTCTTGATTGCATCCAGCAATGGAATGTTGATTTGAACCTTGGATAATGTCTGCATGAAATCTTTGAGTTGCTGATCTCTTGCTTTAGGAATTACACGTTTAGGGCAAGGCAGTGGAGGGTCATAAACACGCTGAGAAATCTGTTTTGGGACTGTTTCTGTACTGTGCAGATTCTGTTTTTCTGCAGATTTGTCAGGTTCTGCTGCTGGCATTTCAGATTCTGCAGTAATTGGCACTGCAGGCAGATTCTGTTCAGTACAGTTTGCACGATTGTCATAACTTTTTCCATACCGTAAAGTCCGAACAACATTGCAGTCTTCATGTCCTCTTGGATTAGGCACTGTTTGACTAGGAAATTTGCCTTTTTCTCTGTCTGAAATCTGTGCAGCTAGCTGCCCAAATTGTTGCTCCAAACTTTTAATTGATGCTTCAACATTTTGAATTCTTTGATTGCTACCTTCTATGAATGTTTGTGTTGTAGCTGCCAGTTTAGAAAGTTGATCTTCCAAGGATGGTTTTGATGGCACAAAAGGTTTTTGTACATGCTGGAATGGTTTTGAATTATTCTGATTATCACCCCATTTGAAATTAGGACAATCCCTCCATCCTGGATTGTAATGAGTTGCATATGCATCATTTCTAGGCCTTTGATAGCTGTTCATCATATTAACATGTTGCTCCACAAGCTCTGGGTAAGATTCTTTATGTGGACAACCCAATATGTTGTGTGTAGCCATGCTGCAGATAGTGCAAACTGTTGCTGCAGGTGGCTGCTGCTGTGTAGAATTTGCTATCTGTTGTAGAATAATATCAAACTTGGCATCAATTTTCTTCTCCATCTTTTCCATTTGTGCAAACATATTAGGAGAACCTGCTGATAACTCAAAAATGCCCATTTTTTGTGAATGTTCTGCTGCCCATTGTTGAGATTCTGTAGCCATTGTATCAAATAATTCAAATGCTTCTCTTGCAGATTTATTTGACAATGAACCCCCAGCTGATGCATTAACATGGCTTTTGGATGTAGGATTAAGCCCATCAAAGAAAATATTCATTTGTGTATCTGGATCAATATTAACATGTGAACATTTTATATACATCTCTGTATATCTCTCCCATGCTTCATGAAATTCTTCGTTTGGCTTTTGAGTGAATGTCATAATCTCCCGCTTGTAATTCAATGTCTTGGATGCCGGATAATATTTGTTCAGGAATCTTGTATGCAATTGTTGCCAAGTAATAATGCTATTAGCTGGTAGAGTGAATAACCAAGTTTCAGCCTTATCCTTCAAAGTAAAAGGAAAAAGACGTAACTTAATAGCCTCAGCAGAAAAACCCCTGATCAAGATATTTTTGCAACCCACGATAAATTTTGCAACATGTAAATTCGCATCCTCGTTAGGCAGCCCACGAAAAGTAGGTAAAATTTCAAGCATATGGTGCTTGATCTCAAATGAATCGCCATCTTCCTGGGCAGGATATACAATACAATTAGGAACATCATTAGCTCGGGCAGCCAATGACTCTCTGAGTGGCCTACCTGCAGCAGGCAATTGCAATGCCATTGTGATTTTATCGTCTACAAAACCAGCAAACAATTCTTGCAGAAATGTGCCTTGCAGTTCACCGTCCCAAACCAAATTATTTTCTCTCCTCTGTCTATGCAGTGTGCGATCGGGTTCTGGATCAAACTGTGCAATCTGGGCAGTTCCTGATCTGGTCTGGACCATGCAGTTTACAGAATCTACAATAACACAAAAGCGTTAAAATAAATTGATTTATTTTTTGACGAAAAATAATATAAAAAAAATAATCAGAAAAAGTTTAAACAAAAATTATCTAAAATAGCTCTCGGCAGCAGCGCCAATTTCTTGATAGGATTTTTAACGTCTATGCAAATAGGGTCAAAATTACATGAAATACTTGCAAGAATACAAGGATATTGTAGTATAGATGCTCATGCAAGGTCGTTTTCCTCAATGACTATTTGGATAATTTGTGTAGAAACAATTCCTAATTAAATACTTAGAATTAAAACTTGAGAAAAGAGAGTTTGAGAATGGGTAATATTAAAAACGAATTTTAAACAAAAACTAAAATAATCGAAGAAAAAAGTTTTAAATACCAATTTATAAAGGCACTAGGGTTCCACCATCACCTAGCAATCCTATGAATTTCTACCAATTACTTACGATTTACACATGCTACTTCGAAGGTTAGGTTTTCCTAATATATATTCTCCTCGTGATATTCAAGCAAGAACGTATATCTAACATGCAATTTGTCTGTGATATTCAGATCAAATATGAACATGCAAGACTCATTAAGTTTTATGAAAACCTTTTGAAGAACCATGCAACCCCTAAGAACGTGATATTCGCCTTAGATAGAATTACAATTTTCAATCACAAGAAGCAATACTCAATCCTCCGGTGATATTCTGACTGAATTGCATCCAATTACTTGTCTAAACATCCTAATGGTGGCCAATCATCAAGATAATTAGATAGTTTAAAACAGTGATCAATAATTCAAAGTATGCATGCAATCAATCATAAGCAATTAAATAAAAATTACATATTCATGCTAAGGCTCAAGGTTTCGCCCTAGCAAAAGGAATTAGTTATGCATATTCATAATTGAAATCATAGAAAATATTATTACAAATAAAAGGAATGAAAGCACCTTGAAGTATAAAATCTCCAAGAACCCTAGCCAAGTTCTTTGTCTTTGAAGTTGAATAATAATAAGCGTCGAGAAAAATTGTAGACGGGCAAAGCAATATATTTGCTCCGCCCTCACAAACCCTAAGACATAGGTTTCTTATTCCAACTAGGAAACTAAGAAAAATAATAAAATATCTTAGAAAATAAAACCCTAATTAAACTAGGAGAATCTGCCAAGTACTTGTCCAGCCACGTTTTAGCCTCAGATCTCCTCCAAATCCGGCCCAAGATAGGTTGTTTTAAAGATAGGACCTTCCGAACACATCTCCAGAAGGCCACGAAACCATCCGAGGTCATCTTGGGCTCCAAAAACGCAATTTAAGCCCAGAAACGTCATTTTCCAGCACCGCGCATCGCTCCTTTATTTTATCGCCAGAAAATAACCGCTTGATGGAAAAATCCCAAATTTTGATACGACCAAGCTAAGTGACTCACGAACGTCTTCTAACTGGAATTACTCCAAAATTCGTCCACTTGACCACGTTTTGCTCCAGAGGAAGTCGAAAGTCCTATATTGAAAATACAATTCAAAGTATCAAAATTCTTCTTAAATATTAACCAAAATATATTAAGAATAGGGTTAAATATATAATATAAAATTCACTTATCATGCCCCATTAGGATTTTCACTATTGTATATATATAATTTAGGTGTAATTGTATCTAGTGTATTAGTCGACTTCTATGCAATACAAAGCATGTAGTCCAAGAGTTTAGCAACATTAATTTCGAAATCTACTTTAATAAAATAGCATTTTGAGCAATTTTCCCTATTAGAAATTGATTAGTGGATGTGGATGTGGAAGTGGATGTGGATGTGGATTGCACAAAGGCCAAAGGCCAAATCCATTCTTCAAAGTCAGATGGCACTTTACAGCAGTAGCACAAAGCAATGATGCATATGCACCTTGTTGCAGGTTCGATCCTCAACGATTATGCTCTCCTTCAACAACTAACAATTTGACCTACTAACTCTATCGTTTGTGAAAAAAAAAATGGTTCTCAAGTGTGTTGGTTGAATAACTGCATAATTATATTACAATAAATAATAAGAATTGTTATTAGCACTTCAAAAATCTCATTTTACACTGTTCACAAGTGTATTTTTCTTTCTAATTATAAAAAATTTGGAGTGTCAAATGAGATTTTTTGAGTGCTAATAATAATTTCCTAAATAACAATAATTATGTGAATCATAGTTTGACGCACATACAGAAATAACTCGTTAAAACAAAATGTTTCTAGAATCGAATGGGACTAGTAGGATTAAGATTCAAGAAATAGAACACATTTTGAGTTCAAGCGATACCAAATGATGTTAAGAAAATCTCATTTCTACTAACCTTTTTCAAACTAGGATTTCAATTATTGACTAACTAATCTCTTTCAAATTTTAGTTGTCCGTTTAAAAAAGAACCAACATTATGTACAAAAAATTTATCATAAAGTGTTAACATACATAACCCACTATTGTACATAAGCCATGAATTCGGTCATGTTCACATCAAAGGTGGGTTCTCATCGTTGGTTGGCATGATGTTGTGTGGCCCTACGTGACTGGAACTGCAATTAGCTAGCTCCCTATCTATAGGCACTCCTCCCCACCAAAAAAAGAACTAAATTCCTCCCATCCCACATTTTCTATCCTCAGCTGGTTTTTCCGGGAAAATTAACCAGACAGCCACCAGATCCCACAAAAACCAGAGCTACTTATATAACAGCAGTTCTTTCTCATGGGTTCTTTTGGAAGGTGACTTTTTCTATCCAGATTTGCAGTAAAATTAATTTCTAAATTTTATTTTTCCAAAATTCTTATATGGGGTTTTCTTGGTTTGCTGGGTGGCTTTCTGGGTTTGTTTTTTATTGTTGTTCTGTTATGTTGCAGCTCGGGATCGGAGGTTGTCACCGTTGATGTTCAAGAAGCTAAACATCTGCTCGAATCTGGCTATGGTTATTTGGAAGTTAGGTAAAGAACTATCTTTCCGGTTTATTTTTTCCTTATTTTTTTCTAAAATTAGTGAACTTTATGAGAGTAACAGCACGTTATGGACTGCTTCTATAAAAGTTAAAAGCGTTTTCTGACAACTAGAAACACTCCTGCATACTTAAAAGTGTTACAAAGGAGCGCATTCTCTAAGTACTTCCAATTGCTTTACTAGGATTACTTTAATTTTAATAAAAATTTCAACGTGTTTCTAATAGTGCACTTATGGTAAAAGCGTTTATGAGTAGAAGGATTTCCTACACAAACAAACTCAAATGGCCTAAGTTCAAACTTTTCAATTGGGTTTTTAATTTATGTTATTTGTAATAGGACGGAGGAGGAGTACAAGAAAGGGCATGTGGATGCAAAGAAGATTTTGAACATTCCTTACATGTTCAATACACCTGAAGGTGGCTGTAACTTCTGTTTTCACTACTTTTTATTCGTATTTACCTTGAAAGTAATGAATTTGATGTGTTCTTTTACCTAGGAAGGGTGAAAAATCCCCAGTTTTTGGAAGAGGTTTCATCTGCTTGCAAAATAGATGACCTTCTTGTTGTGGTAATGTTTTTTACTGTCTACTTTCATGGTTTATCTTGTAGCGTTTTACTAAGAATATTTCTGGTAAATATCTGACTGATATTATATTTACAGGGTTGTCAAAGTGGTATCAGATCCCTTTATGCAACTGCTGATCTTCAGGCTGCTGTTCGTATTCTCAAATCTGTTTCGATTTGTGCATATTTGGGGATCACTAAACCGACAATAAGCCTTATAAAAACCCCTGTTTAGTGTCCCCCGACTTTATGTTTTTAGTAAAAGTTTGTAACCGGTTTTGTTTGTGCATATGATCCCACCTTTCACCGTGTTCATGTTTGTTCTTTCATTTCTATCAAATTCTTAGAAGATTGTCAATGAAATGATAGGGTTTCGAGCATGTGAGCAACATGGGAGGAGGCTATCTTGCTTGGGTCAAGCATAATTTTCCTGTTACGAAGCCGGAAGATGCTGACCAGAAAAAGCCAGAAGACGAGCTACCAAAAAATGCAGAAGATGTGGACCAGCAGAAGGAAACAGAAGCAGAGCTCTAATTTCTTGGGTAGCAAGTAATATCAATATCTATATTCTGATTTTCTGTGTATAAGGTGTATGGCATGTACTTGAAGAAGAATGTTAGGGGCGTTTGTTGTACCGGACTGTCTCGGACTGGATTAGCTTCAGGGACTAAGCTGGACTGGCTTAGACTAGATTAAGCTGGACTAGTTTAGTAAAGTGTTTGGTGCAATGTCGGACTAAATAACAGAATAATAAAAAAATAAAAAAAAATTATTTTTTTTTCTCTTCTTGCCGTATTGGAATTGTCATCAATCTCACCATTGTTAACCGCAACTGCAAATAAAAAAATAATTAAAGGAATCAAAGAACACTAGAATGATGTTTGTTACACAAAAAAAAAAAAAGGATTCCAGTAAGTCTCTTTGTCTCTCCCTTTTTCTTTAGTCAAACTATCTCTCCTCATTTTCTCCATCTCTTCCCTTTCCGTTTCCCGTCCAGCTCCTTCTCCCCCACCTTTTCACCCCCTTCCCTCCCTCTCACAGTTTATAATCAACTGCGTATATCTTCAAAATCAAACCACAAAGCAAAAAATAGAGTGTAAATTAAGGAGTTGGGGTAGGGTGCATGTGCAATTGGCTCGAAGGTGAAAGATAGGTAAAGTTTGTGATCAACAATTTTTATGTTTTTTGGGTTTGATCTACATCACTCCCATCGTTGATTCAAGCTCATCTCACAGATTTTTTTTTGGGTTTTCTGGGTTCGGTCTTCTGGGTTTTATGGGTTTTCTGGGTTCGATTTTCTAGGTTTTCAGGTTGTGGGAAGCCAGGAAGGAGGAGATGGAGTGGGAAAAGCGGAGCGGTGGTAGCAAAAGATCCATCTTTGATGTCGTTCGGGTCGACCCAGATGGCGAAAGACCCCAAATCACCGACTGAAATGCCAAAAAGGGTGCTAGGTTTGCAGGACGATGGAGATCGGCGACAGCCGTTTCTGGTTTGGTCACTGGAGAAGAAGTGATGATGGTGCTTATGTTGGTTCGCGGGACGCGACTTGCAGACGAAGGATACGGGACTAGCAATCCCGTTGTTCTCGGGGGGTCTCGCTAAGACGATCTAGCGAGCACCTTAGTCGAGGCGAATGAAGGGTAATCCCACTAAAGCTAGTCCGGTTGTGTAACAAACATCGGACTGCCCTAATTTCTAATCTAGTCCAGTCCAGTCCCACTTAGTGAGGGCAAACAAACGCCCCCTTATTTCCCAGTATGAGGAAGGGGAATAAAATCATGGTTATGTAATTGCAAATATTGACGAAAATTCGACTCTCATCCTCTTATTCCGGCGTTGAACCTTAGTTAAACTTTGAAAAGAAAAGAAATACGAAGTACTAAAATATCAAAGGCGGCCATGATTACATTGAATTGAATACCTTCCTAGATTAAATGTATGAATTCACAAGTATGCAAACATTCTGTTGACTCCAACTACGGTTATTTTTGTTGACACATGATAGGATAAATGTATGTTAAATTCATTTAAGCTACGGAAAGGGGAATTCCAATGGGTGAATCTTCATAGAAAGTTCCATGTCTTAACATTGCAGCAAGCTGTTGAAACGGCAAACCCTTCATTCAACATCTCTCAAAAGTATGTGGCCTCGCACCACAAATGGTACAACTCTCTTGAAACGAGCTGAAGATGATAAGATCTTTCAGCTCTAGGCGAGTCTTGATCCAGATTATAAGGATAAGATATCTCAGCCCTTGGATCGATTTCAAACCTCAAAATTGAAAAAATTGAAGCGTCTGATGCGGCTCAGTTTAGTTTGTATAGTATTAGAGAAGCGCGTGGCCCAGAAGAATAATGATCGGACATAGATGGGCTTGAGCTAATACAATCCAATATCCATGCAAAGACTTTCTGGGCCGAGAAAATTATAGCAGTGGTTCTTTAATTATAACTTAATTGGAGCATTAGTTCTTCATGATTATTGGTCCTTTAATTTATCAAAACATGCATTTATGGTCTATTTCGTCAACTCTGTCATAAATCCGTCAAAATGAGTTATATTGAAAGGACCATTACTACAATTGGGTTAAAGTTGAATGACCATTTCTCTAATTGGGTTAAAATTGAGGAACCATTGATTTGAGTTCAAGTTGAAGGACCATTACTACAATTTTCTCATTTTGTTTTTTTCATATTTGCCCATTGATTCAACCTGACGTGCGTGGCAAGTGACTCATTTTGAAAAAAAGTTCTATTGGAGTTGACGCAAAAGATCATAGTTGTAGGTTTTGATGTGTTAAAAGACAAATGTTCATGAATTTTAGTTGAGGGACCATTGTTCCAATTTAGTTAAAGTTGAGATACCATTACTATAATTTTCTGCTTAGGTCATTTAGTTTCGGAATAGGATCCTCTCCGAATCCTTTTTGTAGGGATCCAGATGATTAATCAATCATGTCTGTTCATTATATATTATGCGGTTAGAAATCATTTTTAAATTTTAAATTGAATATAAATAGTACCTAACGAAAACTGACCGTACGATGTACGATGAATGGGCACGATTGATTGATTATCGGATCCCCACAAAGAGGATCCGGAGATGATCATTTTCCTTTAATTTCCTCTTTAGGCCATACCAAGGAACCCATATCCTCTCCAGATCCCAAAAAACTGAGCCTAAGGATCAAATGATCCTGACCGTTGAAATTTGATCCAACGACTACAACTAGGGGCCCTTTAAAGGTATAATAATTGTAGCCGTTGAATCAAAGTTCAACGGCCTGGATCACTTGATCCTTAGGCTCAGATTTGTTGGGTCCGGAGAGGATCGGGGTTCCATACTAAGGACTCAAACCTTACGTGGCAGCATGTCATTGGTAGACTTTTCTGTACAGCTTTCACTCGAAAATCCTGGTCCGCACCTGATAAGGAGAAATACAAAAATATACTTAGAACTGACAGGAGAGAACTTCTCACTTATATTTTCTTCTCGATCAAACTGTCTCGATCTTTCTCCGCAATCTGCAACCATGGTGCTCGAGGTAAGAGTTCCGAAACCCTAATTTCCCTTCACGACCTCGATTAATTTCCGCACTGCAAGTTCAAATTCCCCAAATTCTTCGTCTTTCTCGCGAATTAGGGTTTTAATTTTGGTTATTTTGTTCGTATAATTGCTCGGGTTGCTTCGCTGGACAGGCGACAATGATCTGCATTGATAATTCGGAATGGATGCGGAACGGTGATTACGCTCCGTCCAGGTTTCAAGCTCAGGCCGATGCTGTTAATCTGATTTGCGGAGCTAAAACCCAGGTAAAGATTTATGATTTCTATTTTTTTATTGCTAATTGTTTCCGTAATTGTTTGTTTGGTTGTTGGGTAGTTCGAGATAGGATAGGAAAACTTCGAATGCCTTAGCAGGTTGAGCTCAGGTTAACTTTTGCATTAGTTGATTATAGATGATCTCCCAAAAAACATTTCTTCATTGGAATTATGTAACTTTTGGGATTTGAATTGCCGTTCTGTTGTTTACATATTGGTAGATTGTCATTTGACTGTGTTCTGGTGCGTTCATTGCTTCGAGAGAGGGAAAGAGAGGAGCTTTTTGTGGTTGGGTTTTGGTTGTTGTTCAGATATATGATCGTAATGGTTTCTTCTTGGTTTTCAATCTGAAGTGAAATCATATGGGTTTTTGTCTACAGTCTAATCCGGAGAATACAGTAGGAATTCTCACCATGGCAGGAAAAGGTGTTCGTGTTTTGGTCACTCCAACCAGTGATCTTGGCAAGATTCTGGCATGTACGCATGGTAAGTGCTTTTACTTTAATTTCTCACACATATGATTTGTAGTGTTATTGAAGTTTTGAACGTTTCAATGTTGGGACTCCTTATTGACTACATCCTCATTCTCATTTTTAGGGAGTCTTGCTTGTTATCTATAATAGAATGCATTCATTGATATTTTGACCCCTTTTGAAAATCTAGGTTTAGAAATAGGTGGTGAGATGAACCTGGCTGCTGCCATTCAGGTGGCTCAATTGGCTCTTAAGCATCGCCAAAATAAGAAACAGCAACAGAGGATTATTGTGTTTGCTGGAAGGTTCATAATCCAAGCCATGTTTTTCTTTTCATTTTGGTATTTGCTAGTTACTTACATATTGATCATTTTGACTTATGTGTGTTTCAGTACTGTCAAACATGACAAAAAGCTTTTAGAGATGATTGGAAGGAAGTTAAAGAAGAACAGTGTGGCCCTTGATATTGTCAATTTTGGTGAAGAAGATGAAGCTAAGACAGAGAAGCTAGAAGCACTACTTGCTGCTGTGAACAATAATGACACCAGCCACATTGTTCATGTACCAGCAGGTCCAAGTGCTCTTTCTGATGTACTTATAAGGTCAGTTTTTTTATTGCTTCCTCAATTTCGTTAAGTTTTAATCCTTACAAGTTGAGTAAATACCCCTGAACTGTACTTGGGTCTCATATTAGCACCCTGAACTTTAATTGTAACACTCTTTTATTTGAAAAAAAAAAAAAACTTTAAATATGACACTTTTTATATGAAAATCCATAAATGTAACTCTTAATCTTCTAGTTAACAAACTTTTTTTTTAGTTGATCCAAAACTTAACTTTTGTTGATATTTTATAGCAAAGTGCTCAATTCAGTGGTACTATAGCACTTA
Organism: Malus sylvestris; assembly: GCF_916048215.2. Classification (NCBI taxonomy): domain Eukaryota; kingdom Viridiplantae; phylum Streptophyta; class Magnoliopsida; order Rosales; family Rosaceae; genus Malus; species Malus sylvestris. Next base: position 19,811,743 of record NC_062274.1, on the reverse strand, counting down.
GTTATAGACCACCTTGGTTCAAAAGTTAGGATTTGGATGAATGAAAACATCGATGTCATTTAGGGGCTTGAGTGTCTAATTTTGAACTTCAAAAACTAATATAGGTTACTAAATACGGTTCATGGAGGATTGGTGAACTTTACCCTTGGAATTTTTGTTTATGTTTTCTTTTCTATTGTGGCAGTACACCTATCTTCACTGGAGATGGGGAAGGCGGGAGTGGTTTTGCAGCAGCAGCAGCTGCTGCTGCCGCAGGTGGTGTCTCTGGTTTTGATTTCGGTGTGGATCCAAACCTGGATCCTGAGCTTGCCCTTGCTCTTAGAGTTTCAATGGAAGAAGAGAGGGCCAGACAAGAAGCAGCTGCTAAAAAGGCATCCGAGGATGTTGCTAAACAAGAAAAAGGAGGGGAGGGGCAATCCAGCTCACAAGATGCAACGATGACTGATCGTGCCAGTGTTGGAACTTCTGAAGCTGAGAATAAGAGTAGTGATTTCATGGTAGGTGCCCATTCTTTATTTTCATGTTCTTCTTTATTTTTTAAATAAGAGGGTCAGTGAGGGTGTAGCATTACAAGAAAAATATGTTCTATTGCCCTAACATACTGTGAAGTTTGCTAGAACCCTTAAGTTCTGATTGATTCTGTTCTTGGGTTATTTTAAATGTCTTTAATTCTTTGTTATGCCTTATCTTTTGTTTTGTCCTTAGCATGAAAGATAACTCATTATGTTCTATGTTAACTAACCATAAACGGACAACAGGATGATGAGAATGCCCTGCTACAACAGGCCCTTGCAATGTCGATGGATGAACCTGTCTCCAGCGATGATATTCGAGACACAGATATGTCTGAGGCAACTGATCCAGAGTTGGCTCTAGGTGAGTTTATATTTTACCATCCTCCATTCATGTATGGGATGCATAGGTTGAAGAAAAATGTTAGTTTGTTGTAATTTCTCAGTGGTTGGACTAGGAACCTAGAGTAATGTGCTATTGCAGAAAATGGGAAGCTTTAACCATTTAGTAAGCATGTGCTACTCGTTTTGGAGTCATTCACTTCTGAAAAATGGGTTGTGTATGCACCATTTGGCTCTGTCCATTTAACAACTGGCAGAAATCCTGAAATTCTGAGCATGTGAGATAGAACTGCCTTGGTTAATTTAACTAACAGTATTCTTCTGTCGCATATTCTGTAATTTATCACTATCATTACCAACAACAACAACAACAACAACAACAAAGCCTTTTCCCACTAAGTGGGGTCGGCTATATGAATCCTAGAACGCCATTGCGCTCGGTTTTGTGTCATGTCCTCCGTTAGATCCAAGTACTCTAAGTCTTTTCTTAGAGTCTCTTCCAAAGTTTTCCTAGGTCTTCCTCTACCCCTTCGGCCCTGAACCTCTGTCCCGTAGTCACATCTTCGAACCGGAGCGTCAGTCGGCCTTCTTTGCACATGTCCAAATCACCGGAGCCGATTTTCTCTCATCTTTCCTACAATTTCGGCTACTCCTACTTTACCTCGGATATCCTCATTCCCAATCTTATCCTTTCTCGTGTGCCCACACATCCCACGAAGCATCCTCATCTCCGCTACACCCATTTTGTGTACGTGTTGATGCTTCACCGCCCAACATTCTGTGCCATACAACATTGCTGGCCTTATTGCCGTCCTATAAAATTTTCCCTTGAGCTTCAGTGGCCTACGACGGTCACACAACACGCCGGATGCACTCTTACACTTCATCCATCCAGCTCGTATTCCATGGTTGAGATCTCCATCTAATTCTCCGTTCTCTTGCAAGATAGATCCTAGGTAGCGAAAACGGTCGCTTTTTGTGATCTTCGCTAGATTGCTCCGGTCATTAGTGTGGATAAGTATATAACTGGATAGAGATAGGAAAGCAAACACAAGATGTACGTGGTTCACCCAGATTGGCTACGTCCACGGAATAAAAGAGTTCTCATTAATTGTGAAGGGTTTACACAAGTACATAGGTTCAAGCTCTCCTTTAGTGAGTACAAGTGAATGATTTAGTACAAATGACATTAGGAAATATTGTGGGAGAATGATCTCGTAATCACGAAACTTCTAAGTATCGGAATGTGGTGTCGTCTTGACTTGCCTTATCTGTCTCATAGGTAGATGTGGCATCTTCTCTGGAAGTACTCTTCCTCCATCCAGGGGTGGTATCTTCAACTGGTGGAGATGCACAAGGTAATGTATCAATTTCACTTGAAGCTTACTTGTAGTTTCAGGCTTGGTCAAGCGCGATACAAACCATGTAGTAGGAGTCCCCCAAGTCGCCGAGCTAGGGGGTCTGCTGAAAGAGGTGACAGACAAGGTAAGCAATCAGAGCTCCGACTGATTGTTCACCTTCTCCCCATCTTGCAGCAGCATGAAGGATAAAGAGAAGAAAAATGAGAAGAGATGATATGAGATACTTTTGCTTTTGAAGAAGTAACTTTCCACAGGCTTATTCTTGAACTGAGCTGGAGGGTTTTCTGGTTTCCTCCAGAGTATAAGGCCGACTGAAGAATTTGAGGGTCAAAACAAGTCCATCAAATCTAGAGTACGTTCCACCCTGCTGATATGGGATACTTTTGCTTTTGACAGAGTAATGGATGTATCGGCGCGTGTGTTGTTACGCTTGTCTCCACATGCTTCCTTGTATCCTTCGCACTTGTCCTATCTGTTCCTCAAGCAGATGCGGAATCTTCCCTGGAAACATAAGATGTTGAAGATGAGTACTCGAGAGCAATGCCAGGTAAGTAATCAGGTAAGGGGTTCCAGGCAGTCAGTTCCTGGCTGGAAGCTTGATTCCAAGTGCTGACTGATTGCTCTCTTTCTCCTTGTCTTGCAGGTAAAAACAAGGCCAAAGGAAAAGACAGGGAAAAAGCATGATATGGGATACTCTTGCTTTTAACCCTGATGATATGAGATATTCTTGCTCTAGTATAGCTTGTTTGCAGAGGTATTATCGGGGGGAAAGAAAGCTGAATATTTCGAAAGGCTTCGTTGGGAGTGCCCTCTCAGATATGATGAAGGGTTGAGCATTTTTGCAGGTCTGCCTGTCCGTTGGGGATGGAGGTCGACATATATAGGAGTCTCCCTAACAAGTAGTAATGCTATTCCTTTACCCTGCTTGGTCATAGCACGGTAGTGGGAGCTGCCAGTTTCACATGTTTTAACTCTGTCAGAGCACTTTGAAAAAGTGGTCTGTGGTATCTGGCTCTCGAGATTCGGAGAACGATGCCTCTTCGATTTTTGAGAAAGCAATCATGCTGGGGGTCTGGCTCTCGAGATTCGGAGAGCAGTGTCTCTTCGATTTTTGAGGAAGTAATCATGTTGGGAGTCTGGCTCTCGAGATTCGGAGGGCGGTGCCTCTTCGATTTTGGAGCAAGCAATCCTGTTGGGAGTGTTGTCTCGAATGTGAGTAAAGGTTGGGCATGTTTGCTAGTCTACCTTGCCACGAAGCACAAAGGTTGACACACAGGGACTTTCCAATTATCCAGCAATGGTACTGTTCCTTTACCCTCTCTTCGCTTTTGAGAAAGTAGTCATGTTGGGAGTCTGGCTCTCGAGATTCGGAGGACGGTGCCTCTTCGATTTTGGAGCAAGCAATCTTGTTGGGAGTGTTTTCTCGAATGTGAGTAAAGGTTGGGCATGTTTGCTAGTCTACCTTGCCACGAAGCACAGAGGTTGACACACAGGGACTTTCCAATTATCCAGCAGTGGTACTGTTCCTTTACCCTTGTGGGTAATAATATGGTAGCTAGACCTTCAAAATTTATGTGTCTAAACTTTGTTAGTGTTGTTTCTTTGCTATTCTTTTACCTTTCTTGGTCAGAGCGATGTAGTGGGAGCTGCAAGCTTCACGTGCTCAACTTTGGCAGAGAACTTTGGCAAAGTTATCTGTGGTACCCATGAGCTATTGTTGCGTGTGGGAAGTGGGTGATTGAACAGTAAGATTGATGTGCTTTCTACTTCACCAAAAGTCTTCGACAGAATGCCCATAATTTCTGCAAAGCTGAGTGTGCGTGTGACAGGTGCTGACAAGGCTAGAAAAGTAGGTGCCTCTTCGATTTCTGAGATCGGCCCTCGTGGTCTCTGAGCAGCCCAGCTTTTGAGAAAACGAGCCCCTCTTCGATTGATTCGGAGAACGATGCCTCATCGATTTTTGAGAAAGCAATCATGCTGGGGGTTTGGCTCTCGAAGATTCGGGGAGTAGTGTCTCTTCGATTTTTGAGAAAGTAATTATGTTGAGAGTCTGGCTCTCGAGATTCGGAGGGCGGTGCCTCTTCGATTTTGGAGCAAGCAATCTTGTTGGGAGTGTTTTCTCGAATGTGAGTAAAGGTTGGGCATGTTTGCTAGTCTACCTTGCCACGAAGCACAGAGGTTGACACACAGGGACTTTCCAATTATCCAGCAATGGTACTGTTCCTTTACCCTCTCTTCGATTTTTAAGAAAGTAGTCATGTTGGGAGTCTGGCTCTCGAGATTCGGAGGACGGTGCCTCTTCGATTTTGGAGCAAGCAATCTTATTGGGAGTTTTCTCGAATGTGAGTAAAGGTTGGGCATGTTTGCTAGTCTACCTTGCCACGAAGCACAGAGGTTGACACACAGGGACTTCCCAATTATCCAGCAGTGGTACTGTTCCTTTACCATTGTGGGTAATAATATGGTAGCTAGACCTTCAAAATTTATGGGTCTAAACTTTGTTAGTGCTGTTTCTTTGCTATTCTTTTACCCTTCTTGGTCAGAGCGATGTAGTGGGAGCTGCAAGCTTCACGTGCTCAACTTTGGCAGAGAACTTTGGCAAAATTATCTGTGGTACCCATGAGCTATTGTTGCGTGTGGGAAGTGGGTGATTGAACAGTAAGATTCATGTGTTTTCTACTTCCCCAGAAGTCTTCGACAGAATGCCCATAATTTCCGCAAAGCTGAGTGTGCGTGTGACAGGTGCTGACAAGGCTGGAAAAGTAGGTGCCTCTTCGATTTCTGAGATCGGCCCTCGTGGTCTCTGGGGAGCCCAGCTTTTGAGAAAGCGAGCGCCTCTTCGATTTCTGAGATCGGCCTTCGTGGTCTTTGAGCAGGCCAACTTTTGAGAAAGCAAACGCCTCTTCGATTTCTGAGCAGGCGCCTCTTCGATTTCTGAAGCTCCGTCGAGTGCAGATTTTTATAGGGGCTGGCATTAAGTTCCAAAGCACACTTGAATATCCACCAGTAGAAGCTTCATTCTTGCACTTCTAAGATCTTGATTTGTCCGACCTCTTCTCTCTTCAACACCTTTGAAAATGTCTGGCCCCTCCGACCGTCGTTTTGACTTGAACCTTATTGAAGAGGCAGCCCCGCCTTCTCCAGACAACATATGGCGCCCATCCTTCGTCTCCCCTACTGGTCCTCTTACCGTTGGGGATTCCGTGATGAAGAATGATATGACCGCTGCGGTGGTGGCCAGGAACCTTCTCACTCCCAAAGATAACAGACTACTTTCCAAACGGTCTGATGAGTTAGCTGTTAAGGATTCGCTGGCTCTCAGTGTTCAGTGTGCAGGTTCTGTGTCTAATATGGCCCAACGCCTATTTGCTCGAACCCGCCAAGTTGAATCATTGGCGGCTGAAGTAATGAGTCTCAAACAGGAGACTAGAGGGCTCAAGCATGAGAATAAACAGTTGCACCGGCTCTCACATGACTATGCTACAAACATGAAGAGGAAGCTTGACCAAATGAAGGAAACTGATGGTCAGGTTTTACTTGATCATCAGAGATTTGTGGGTTTGTTCCAAAGGCATTTATTGCCTTCGTCTTCTGGGGCTGTACCGCGTAATGAAGCTCTGAATGATCAACCTCTGATGCCTCCTCCTTCTAGGGTTCTGTCCAGTACTGAGGCTCCAAATGATCCCCCTCCGGTGCCTTCTCTTTCTGGGGCTCTACCGACTGCTGAGACTTCTCCTAAGCAACCTTTGTGAAGGCTCCCTCTTGTGTGTTTATTTTGACTCATGTATATGTACATATTTGTAGCTTATCGGGGATATCAATAAATAAGCTTTCCTTCATTTCAACGTATTGTGTTAAATACACCAAAGCCTTCTTCGCTAAGGTCTTTGAATTTTCTTTTGTTGAAGCTTGTATGTTGAAGCTTTCTGAGTGGAGCATGTAGGTTGGGGTAGTGTTCCCTTAATTTCCCGAGTGAGGAAAACTTCTCGGTTGGAGACTTGGAAAATCCAAGTCACTGAGTGGGATCGGCTATATGAATCTTAGAACGCCATTGTGCTCGATCCTGTGTCATGTCCTTCGTTAGATCCAAGTACTCTAAGTCTTTTCTTAGAGTCTCTTCCAAAGTTTTCCTAGGTCTTCCTCTACCCCTTCGGCCCTGAACCTCTGTCCCATAGTCGCATTTTCTAATCAGAGCGTCAGTAGGCCTTCTTTGCACATGTCCAAACCACCGTAACCGATTTTCTCTCATCTTTCCTTCAATTTCGGCTACTCCTACTTTACCCCGGATATCCTCATTCCTAATCTTATCCTTTCTCGTGTGCCCACACATTCAACGAAGCATCCTCATCTCCGCTACACTCATTTTGTGTACGTGTTGATGTTTCACCGCCCAACATTCTGTGCCATATAGCATCGCCGGCCTTATTGCCGTCCTATAAAATTTTCCCTTGAGCTTCAGTGGCATACGGCGGTCACACAACACGCCGGATGCACTCTTCCACTTCATCCATCCAGCTTGTATTCTATGGTTGAGATCTCCATCTAATTCTCCGTTCTTTTGCAAGATAGATCCTAGGTAACGAAAACGGTCGCTCTTTGGTATTTCTTGATCTCCGATCCTCACCCCTAACTCGTTTTGGCCTCCATTTGCACTGAACTTGCACTCCATATATTCTGTCTTTGATCGGCTTAGGCGAAGACCTTTAGATTCCAACACTTCTCTCCAAAGGTTAAGCTTTGCATTTACCCCTTCCTGAGTTTCATCTATCAACACTATATCGTCTGCGAAAAGCATACACCAAGGAATATCATCTTGAATATGTCTTGTTAACTCATCCATTACCAACGCAAAAAGGTAAGGACTTAAGGATGAGCCTTGATGTAATCCTACAGTTATGGGAAAGCTTTCGGTTTGTCCTTCATGAGTTCTTACGGCAGTCTTTGCTCCTTCATACATATCCTTTATAGCTTGGATATATGCTACTCGTACTTCTTTCTTCTCTAAAATCCTCCAAAGAATGTCTCTTGGGACCCTATCATACGCTTTTTCCAAATCTATAAAGACCATGTGTAAATCCTTTTTCCCATCTCTATATCTTTCCATCAATCTTCGTAAGAGATAGATTGCCTCCATGGTTGAGCGCCCTGGCATGAACCCGAATTGGTTGTCCGAAACCCGTGTCTCTTGCCTCAATCTATGCTCAATGACTCTCTCCCAGAGCTTCATTGTATGACTCATTAGCTTAATACCCCTATAGTTCATGCAATTTTGTACGTCGCCCTTATTCTTGTAGATAGGCACCAAAGTGCTCGTTCGCCACTCATTTGGCATCTTCTTCGTTTTCAAAATCCTATTGAAAAGGTCAGTGAGCCATGTTATACCTGTCTCTCCCAAAAGTTTCCACACTTCGATTGGTATATTGTCTGGGCCTATTGCTTTTTTATGCTTCATCTTCTTCAAAGCTACAACCACTTCTTCCTTCCGGATTCGACGATAAAAAGAGTAGTTTCTACACTCTTCTGAGTTACTCAACTCCCCTAAAGAAGCACTCATTTCATGTCCTTCATTGAAAAGATTATGAAAATAACCTCTCCATCTGTCTTTAACCGCGTTCTCTGTAGCAAGAACCTTTCCATCCTCATCCTTGATGCACCTCACTTGGTTTAGGTCCCTTGTCTTCTTTTCCCTTGCTCTAGATAGTTTATAGATATCCAACTCTCCTTCTTTGGTATCTAGTCGTTTATACATATCGTCGTAAGCCGCTAACTTAGCTTCTCTGACAGCTTTCTTCGCCTCTTGCTTCGCTTTTCTATACCTTTCACCATTTTCATCGGTCCTCTCCTTGTATAAGGCTTTACAACATTCCTTCTTAGCCTTCACCTTTGTTTGTACCTCCTCATTCCACCACCAAGATTCCTTTTGGTGTGGGGCAAAGCCCTTGGACTCTCCTAATACCTCTTTTGCTACTTTTCGGATACAACTAGCCATGGAATCCCACATTTGGCTAGCTTCCCCCTCTCTATCCCACACACATTGGGTGATTACCTTCTCTTTGAAAATGACTTGTTTTTCTTCTTTTAGATTCCACCATCTAGTCCTTGGGCACTTCCAAGTCTTGTTCTTTTGTCTTACTCTTTTGATATGTACCGTTATCAAAATAAGTATTTGGCTTTAATTCCCAATATTTGGTGCTTGCAGCTCTTCAAATGTCTGTTCAGGAAGGGGAAAAGGATTCTGGTAGTGAGAAAGATATGAGTAAATTACTGGCCGACCAGTCTTTTGTGTCTTCCATCCTTGCCTCGGTATTTCAACAACATTCCCCCATTTTTTTTCTTTCCTTCCCTAGAGAGAAATGCAGTATAAAAGCTTCTCTTCTAGTGAATTGACACAAGACATTTAAATGTTTCTTGCAGCTTCCAGGGGTTGACCCAAATGATCCTTCAGTTAAAGATTTGCTTGCTTCAATGCAAAACCAGTCAGAGGTGAGATTATCAAACTTCCGAGTATGTTTTATGAATGGAAGAAAATAGTAATAGTCCAATAGGTCTAGTCCTTAACTTGTTATTTAACTTTGAAAAGCTCTCAACTGGTGAGTGCTAATATTATTTTCTGGCCAAAATGAATATAAACATGTCATTGACAGTTATTGATGTGATATTGAATCGGCCATCACTCTAGAAACATTAAGATGAGCAGTACTTTTCTGAGCGTTTTATCTGTGTATCCAACTGAGTGCTTATGCTTTAGTGGAATTTGTGGACAAGTTAGGTCGGCTACAGGCTTGATCCATATCAAGAGTTCTAACATTATCCCGGCTTCTTTTGAACCCCTATGGTAGCCACATCTAGGTTTATATCATCTTAAATGCTTTAGTGCTTCAATCTTTAGGCCTCTTGGAATAGCCTCAATTAACTTCAAGTGCTTTTTATACACAACATTTGTCGAAGATGCTCAACTGGAGCACCTAGGTGTTGGGTCTAGGCTGAAAAATCATTCTTGAGTTACACACCTATCACATAAGTTCTGTATCTTTTCCTAACATAATATGATTTCTTTTTCCTGGATTTACTTGTGCGATTAAATTATACTCGTTCCTGTTATTTGCTGATTTGGTTTTGTTTGTTCTCTAAGCCTGATCAGAAGAAGAACGAAGACAAACCACCAAAAGAGGAGGAGAAATGATGCATGTCTGGAGTTGTCTTTTCAAAGGCAGGTTTCGTTTGCTGAATTCACCCAGTTCATGTCCGTTGCCAACTTGTGCTGAAAGATGCCTCTAATTAGGCAGCAAACCTCTCCAACCTTTAGTGATCGTCTCTCTACTCGGGTTATGATTGAACTTTGGATCAATGTTTGTTCGCCAGGTCAGAAAGCTCCGTTTTTACACCAGTACATTGATCTTTATCATATTTGCTTCAGACGGCTTCAGATAAACTGATGGCGTTCCAGCAAAAAATGTGCAACATTGAAATGTATCTTGCATTGAATTGATATTTGTATTGTTACCAACGACGCTATTTTTGCTTTGTGTTCTTAGTTGTTAATGGTTATTGAGTAATTACTGATTACTGAGTGGCGTCCTTCTCATTTTGTTGGTAGTGATAAAACATCCGTGCATCGACTAAAACATTTATCTCGAGTATGTCGTTGTTTATTCAACTAGCAACAAGACCTACGCTACGTGAACCGTTGTTGGATTGTAGGTCGCATATCCATCAACTGTTTACAGTCATTCACACTCGACTGAGCCTTTGCACTCCTCCTAGAAATAAATCTATACAACAATTCAAACAAAATGCGTATTAAATATCATATTATTAGATTATCAAAACATGTGCCGTGTTAATTATCCGTCACATTTGATGTTTTCTAGCTTAAAAATTGGGAGTTTAACAAAACACTCTCGGTACTATTCACTTTTAACGAAAAATCACATTTTTACCTTTAACTGATACTATTCACTATACCTTTAAAAAAAAGGCTTTTCGTTAAAAAACAAAAAGTTTTTTTGAACTTTTCATTAGTTTTCCTTTAAAAATTATCTCAACTTTGTATTGGTTCTGTCATTGCTGGAGTTTGATGGGAGGAAAACCTACTGGACAAGGATTGTCTGGCCTCCCACTTCCTATGTCCTTCTATTTTGTGTGGTCACGGTTAAGCCACGTCAACATTTTATATTACTATTCATTTTTGTTTTATTATCTCTATAAAAAAAACAATATAAAATGTTGATGTGGCTTAACTGTAAACACACAAAACAAGAGGGCACGGGAAGCGGGAGGGCAGACAATCCTTGTCCCAACCTACCTGCACCAAATTCATACCCGTTGTCTTTGTCACTCATCATGTCAATCGGAGATGCTTCTAGCTCATTTTCCAACTTGGGGTCTGTGAGCTAAACGGTGCTCCATATGGTTCACATGATGAGGATGAGAGGAGACAACGGAGCTATGAAATCAGTAATTCAGGTTAAAGATGAATAAACACAACTCGATGAATATTGATTTGGGGTGCCATTGTACGTGTGGTTTGTAATAAGGAACTCACTTATATTAGAGAGTATCAACTAGTGTGTCAATTTCAATTTTTTACATTTTATTTTAATTATAGTTCGTGATTTTATACATTTGAGTGTTTAGCTAATGGCAATATGTAACCGTCAAATTTATCCCAAAAGAGCGAAAACATGCTTTCGGGCTTCGAAAATGAGAAAGGCGTTGCGTTTCCGGCTTGTGGTTGTTTTGGTTGTTGGGTGTTTGCGTAGGTAGGTCGTTGGCGGCGGTTATGTTCCTTTTTTCCTTTTTTCCTTCTAAAAATACAAAAAAGATAAAAACAAAAAAATCGTTACAACAGGTATACGCGCGGGAAGGTAACCTTCCCTTAATCCTACTTGGCATTACCATAAAACCGCCACGTGTCATGCCAACTCAGTTCACCATCTCGAGAAAAGTCCGATCGCCAAGGTCCCATCCATCTTCTTCCTCCATCATTTCGCATCGCCTGAAACCCTAATCTTCTCCAATCATAGACAAACAGAAGAAATCACAGCCATGGCGAACCCTAACCCTGCTTCCAAACAGCACCTCTACCCGGAGATCATCCACTCGAACCCAGAAGCACCTTCAATCCCTACCTCCTCAGCCCAAAATCTCTACCCTTCCCTCGACATGAAAGACCTCTACGAAAATCTATTCCCCGAAAGCCCTAACCCTACCTACCAATACCACCCCTCTGCTCCGCCTGAGGCATCGGCTCCACCCGAGGCTCCACCGTCGGCACCACCTGTGGCCACCGAAGAGGTCCTCATCAAAATCCCCGGCGCCATTGTTAATTTAATCGACACGCACTACAGTGTTGAGCTCGCCTCCGGCGACTTCACGATCATACGCCTCGTCCAGGGCGATGACATCGTCGCCATCCTCGCCCGAGTCGGCGACGAGATCCAGTGGCCTCTGGCTAAGGACGAAGGCGCCGTGAAGCTCGACGACTCGCATTACTTCTTCTCTCTCTACGCCCCGCCGGATTCCGACTCCGGGCCCGGATCGGACGCGAAAGCGAAGACAAACGATCCGGACAATTTTTTGAACTACGGATTGACGATTGCGTCGAAAGGGCAGGAGGGATTAGTGAAGGAATTGGATGGGATTTTGAAGAGTTACTGCAGTTTTTCGGTTCAGAAGGTTTCGGATAAGGCGAAGAAGAAAGGGGAAGCGTTGGACGATACCCTGGCGTTGGAGACCTCGCCGGAGGAGTTGAGCTCGGAGAAGAAGAAGGAGTTGGAGGAGCGGAGCGCCGCATATTGGACCACATTGGCGCCGAATGTGGAGGATTACAATGGGAGGGCTGCCAAGTTGATCGCAGCCGGGTCGGGCCAGCTGATCAAGGGCATATTGTGGTGTGGGGATGTGACGGTGGAGAGGTTGAAATTGGGGAATGAGGTTATGAAGAAGCGGATGGACCCGCGGTCGAATAAGGAAGTCAGTCCCCAAACCATGAGGAGGATTAAAAGGTATAAAATTTCTGTTGTTGTTTTTGCTTGTGATTTGGATATATACTTTGTCTCTGATGTTGTTTGTGTCTTTGATGGATGCATTACTCCTGGTTGTCTGTTTCTGAGGAATAAATGCTAAATGTCTTGTTTTGGTTGTTTCTCTCAGGTATCCGAATGCTAAGGCCAAGTGAAATATTCCATGGAAACATAAAAGTTTTATATTGTATATTGCAATGCACATTTTTATTGAACCTCTTGACATGTTAATTCAGATTAATTGCGGAAAAATTATGAATCTGATTTCGTACTTAGATACATGCCTGAGACTAATTTTCGTATTTGGAGTTTGGTCCTTTATCTTCTCATGTTCTTGTAGGATCCAGGAAAGATATTAGTTGCAAGTATCTGGACATTGCCTTATTGTTCTACAGCTCTGTCTATGAACATTGATTATACCGACAACAAGCGTCTCATCTTCTAGTCGAGTGTTTGGGTCCTTGCACTTTTCTTTCTGGAGTCTGTAGAATCATTTTGATAAAAACTTAACCTTTACTTGTTCTGCTGTAGGGTTAAGAAGGTGAGCAAAACGACACAGAAAGTTGCAGCTGGTGTCCTTTCTGGGGTTTTGAAAGTTTCCGGATACTTAACAAGTTCGGTGGTAAATTCCAAACTGGGAAAGAAGTTCTTCCGTCGTCTGCCTGGGGAAATTTTGCTAGCATCGCTGGATGGATTTTGTACGTTGATTATCTCCATACCTTGATTTTGATTCTCTGTTTAATAAAAGATATTACTTTTTTTTTAATTAGAGCTTTTGTTCTGCAGTTCCTACTTCCTATCTTGGTTTAATTAATACTTCCACTCTGAATGATACACAAATTGTCTGTATATATGTGACATTTCATTGCAGCTTAGAGTGAAACCCTGGGTCGCTTGCGGGTTTCATAAATTATAAGAGTGGTGATGATAATCTATTTCTTAGTTCAGTATCAGACCGAAAATGTTCTTTTGACCCTTTACTGAAGGGTGGATTTTCTTGCGGCTAAAGATTTTTTTTTTTCCGACTATCATGGCGAGTTGCCATGTATTTAGCCAAAACCTATAGATATATTACTATATTTGACTATAAGGTATTAAGATTTAATGTGCCATCATAGGTGATCTATTAAGTATCTTTACATTTTCTGTTTCTATAATCATTACATGACTGTTTTCAATCATACGGTAGAATTTTAATTGTTTATATTTTCATGTAATTAGGCAAAGTGTGCGATGCTGTTGAAGTAGCCGGGAAAAATGTCATGTCAACGTCATCTACTGTAACAACTGACCTCGTCTCCCACAGGTAAGATTCACCAGATGCATGATGCTTGAGTAATGTAGCATAAATGGAACAAATAAAGACTGAAAAGATATACATGATTCATGTGGACAGTAAACCTACTATTTTGGCTCACTATATATTAGGGATGCATTGCAAGAGGCTATTGACATTTGTGTTGGCTTCGGATCAACAAGTTAACCCTTAGTTCCATACCCAATTTATGTTTGTTGCCGGTATCGATGAAGGGGTATTCTGTCCCCATCTTTAAGCAGCAGTAGTTGATGAACTACTTTGCGATTTTCAATGGTATTTATGCTTCTGTGATAGTCACGTAAACACTGGAGTATGTCTGTACTGTAGGTATGGTGAACAAGCAGGTAAGGCTGCAAACGACGGGCTTGATGCAGCAGGACATGCTGTCGGAACTGCGTGGACTGTTTTTAAAATACGAAAAGCACTCAACCCAAAAAGCGCTTTCAAATCCACCACCCTAGCCAAATCTGCTGCTAAGGCAGCAGCTGAGGAGGAAAGAACTAAGAAATCCAAATAACTTGTTCCGGGAAATTCTTTGTTTGAAAGATTTAGCCCCTCCAAAATTTATCATCCCCTATTTTTTTCCCCAGAAACCATGGATACATATCTATGTAAACTACTTTTTATATTTATTGAAGATGTTCACATCTGGAAATTTCCTCCCTATTTTCACCATTTTTGTCGCTTAATGATTTGTAACTCAATATGGAACATCACAACACTATCACTGCCCTACGTGTTCCCTGTGTTAAAATCGTACCACGCCATAGAGTCTATCTCCAGCCTTAGGAAAAAAAGTCTTCCGTGAGGTGCCCTATACGGCAGAGGAATGGGCCCCCTGCATTTGAACCCATTCCGTCCTACTCCATTTGAGTGCCGTACAGGGCAGCTTCGTCGAAAACTGAGCTTGTCACCTCAAATGTGAAACAAACTATTCTTGGTCATGGACTTAAAAGTTAGCACTCACCCTCTTTCAAAATTGAACCATGGTGATGGTGCATTTGCCACCGGTGCACCCACCTAGCAGTGGATCCCATCCCATCCCATCGTTGGTGTGTCCAATTATACGACCTATCATGTTACATGTATCAATAATATAAATGCAACACCAAGTGTGAGTGATTGAGTTGGATGGACCCAAACACCTCTTGGAGCTTGCCTTGCGTACACCACCTTTTTCTCAATCTTGCGATGCCGTCACCTTCACCCTCCAACCTTTATGCCTAACAACAACAAAGCCCAACATTTTACACATTCCTTTGAACATCCAATAGGGTTGACGCTCTGTTGCATACGACAACACACTCAGACTGCGGGATGCATTCACCCCTCGCTGAGTGTGCTGTCGTGTGCCGCACGGCAGCCACACTTGAGAATTTGCGGGAGATGTGAGGGGTACAGTTTTGGAGTGTTTGTTGCTTTAATTCTAGGCCACCAGCTCTTGATGGCCTCACATTTGGACCCTTTCAAGCCATGAGCAACGAATCAAATCCCTCTTTCGTGTAAATCCTCCCACAAACACGTGGTATTCTTGTTGCCCAAACCCAATTTCTGCATCAAGGCGTCTCCACTTGATTTGCTTGTCTGATTCTATATTGCAAAGTATCCTCACCCTATTTTAGTGGTGGTTGTTATCTCTCTGAATTAAGTAATTAGCATCGACAATCCTTGGAACAATTTGCCTTTTCCCACGAATTGGAATTCCAATCATTGACATTGACAATCTTACCTAATATTTTTCATCTTTATTCCTTTAAGTGCTTCGAAAACAAAAAAACAAGGTAGCAAGGATGTGTCTTGATTCATGATATGTGAACTTGCCTTTACTAAACGGAAAATACCTGGTTTTCCGTTTTTTACCTGAAATTACTCATTCTTCTTTACAGATAAATTTTATAATTTAATATGTGTGTAACCTGATTTTTCTTTGCTTTTAATTAATTATATTTATAGGTATCGGTCTATGATTTGCATGACAGACTTGTTGAGAAGAACGTTGAGAAACTTAAGCATCATGTCCTATTAATACTCGATGACAGTATAATGTTCATACATAATGCTGTACATTTTAGTGCAAACATATATGTCGTCCCCCATATACGTGACTCCAGATAATTTGGGTGTGAAACTTTTTGTGATGTCAATGACTCGGATTATATCTTCCTTAGATTTCAAAGCAAAATGATGTCGTTTAACTATGAAAACCATGTAATTAAGCACACAAAGACACATCACTTAAGATATTCAAAACCAGCTTAATTATATCCTTGAATCTTTTCACCTTTTTACCTGCATGTTTTTCCCAACTAGGATCCATTGAATCCATATATGTGAAATGGCCTTCGTGCTGGAAGCCATACAATATTGAAATTATGACTCCAAAGTGATCAAATCTCTAGAGATTAGAGAAAGAGGATGTGCCACTATCTACTTCTTTAGTGAGAACAAACTTACAAAGGCATTAGATAACTTAATAATATCGTTTCCTAACATTTTATTAGGTCATCTAAGAATAAAAGAATATAAACACTACTTGATTTCTTATTGTGGATGCAAATTTCCGCCTTCTTCTTCTTGGACAAAATTGCACCTACAAAACAATTAACACCTTAGGTCAAGGCCAAGAGCCTCACGCGCCCACAATGAATGGGGGGGGCTTTGGCCGAAGAACCTCCGATGCTAAAGTTAGAATTTAGAGAGAAAGAGTGTTTAGAGAATTTTGGGATTTTTGCCAAAGTGTTGGAATCTCCTCCTTGGTGAAAATAGGTACCTATTTATAGGGCTAGGTAGGTTAACTTTAGGGAGAAAATGTGGCCGGCTACTAGGTGGGAATTTTAGGTTTTATTTTTTGGTTTAATTAGCCAATTAATTGGCTAATTAAATATGAAAGGAAATGTTTTGGTAATTATGGTATTGATTGGCTAATAAAAAGGAAGAAATGGTGGGAAAAGGTAGAAAAAAGGTAATGGATTAGGTTTTGAATGGGATAGCCGGCCCTTTAGTATTTTTAGGTTTGAGTGGATGTTTCAAATTGATAATTAAGGGATTGATTAGGTAATTAATCCCTTAATTAGTCAATTATTATGATTTTAGAAAATATGAAAGGAATAAGTATATTATTTAGCTAATTGATTAGCTAAATAATGAAATGGGAAATATATGAATAAATTAGGTTTTAAGTTGATACCTATTTTGGGCACTTTTGACTTGGTTGAAAAATGATTGCCCACTGCTCGCGCGTAGGAATCCCGGTATGCCTCAAGGGTATTTTTGTCCTCTTATGTCCAAAAGTCCACGTGTCGCCTAGTGAATATTTTTGGCTCCACAAATGCCCCCACACCTGTTGGGCTGCTCGTAGGAAATGGCAGCAAGTGTAGAGATCTTCTTGCTTTAGGAAACGTAGGATTGCTTCTTATTTTGATGTTGATTCTCTCTTTAATTGGAAATTAGGCCCTTCTAGGAAAGGGAAATAAACTTCTCTCAAAGCCTATTTAAGTCCACCTTAAGTGGGTTATTAAATCAACTTTGGAGAGCAATTTATTCTACCCCACAAGAGAGAGAAAGTTAGAAGATATTTGTTCCCCCTCCTCTAGCAATCTTCTACATCTTGCTCGTACAAATGACCGTCTTTCGTTGATTTCTTCATCTTCTCCGTGCCGCACCGATGTAAGAAAATTTTAATTTTTCTTGCCTTCTTCTTGGATTAGTGTTATTGCGGGGCAACCGTCGGGGTGGTGCAGTACGTCGGCTGGCAGGGGCCAGAAGTTGGCTCGGCATGGGCCGAGGAGATATCATGGCAGGGACCACTGCTTAGGCAGGCTTGGCTTGGCTTGAGCCAAGGGCAGCTTGTGCGGCAGGGGTCGCGGATTGTGGCGCTGGGGCGCAGTGCTAGGCGAGCCGCATGGCTCATGTCCTTTGGGCTATTGGACCTGACTCGGGCCAGGCTGGCGATTGAGAGAAATGAGGAGATTGTGGGTCTCATGGGTTGCTGGAATGTTGGGTATGCAGGCATCCTGCCTGCTGGAATGCTGGGTTGAGCTCCCCTGCTGAGTACCATGAATGTCGTTGGCTGCTTAGTCCTCTTCGCTGAGAGAAAGGTGGGCTGCTCCCGAAAGAGGAGGTGAGTAGGATCAAGGCAGATGCATTGGCTCGTTCAATCACTGTTGTGGATCTTGCTACAAGTGAAGGTAGGAAAAGGGATCTTTCTTACCTGCTCAAGAGATGCTGGCTGAGAAAAAACCAAAGACTTCTTTCGCTCGCGCGGGTTCGCCGACTGCCTTCAGGCTTGTGATTGACTTGACTTTTTCTAAGGGGACGAAAAATGAGGCTGCTAGATCTGAGCATGTGGCGCCTTTGGAGAGTCTTTCTATTATGAAGAGCGATAAGGTTGACTCTGCTGCTAAAGTGGCGTCAATGCCCATTCCTTAGCTGCTGAGACTGATTCGCCTGTTGGGAATGAGGAGACTGCTCGCGTAGGCAGCTGTGAGAAATCCACTAAACCTGCTTCTGGGGAGGCTGCTGAGATCTATGTGCTTTTAAAACCAGATCTCTTGAAAACATGGATGCTTGTACCAAGTTTGTTGATGGCGTCAGAAAGGTTGTTTACCCAAGCTCGTTTGCGAAACATACGACCCAATATAGAAGGACCGCTCTGCTTGCTACGATGCAAATATAGCAAGGCTGCTAAGGAGATGGCAAATACTATGGCAGATTATGAGCTCGTTGCTTTGAAGGGGTCTAATATTTCTGCCCCCACTTCTCTCAGATTCAAGATCTTAAGTTTGCAGTTTTTGAGCTTCGTTTCGCTGCTTATGCTAAGAAGGGAGTGGATGAGCTGCAGCGCGTCCGTGTTAGTCTGCTTAAGAAGAATGAGCAGCTGAAGGGTGAGAATGATGGGCTTGAGGTTTTAAGACCTTCTCTATTTCTCCGGAAGACTTGCTTGCTTTTACTTTTAAGGCTTCCATTAGTGAAGTAGTTGGAGAAGTTAGTGCCCAGGCTGGGGCAGCCGGGGGTGAAGCGCCGGATGATGCCGCTGCTAAGAGCGTTACGGCTGCTGAAGGTGTGGCGACCGAGTAGTCGTGGGATGTCTAAGCTGCTGTAGTGTAGTATTCTAGGTAGCCTTTAGGATTTTCTTTGTTTTTCCTTGTAGCTCTTGTTTTACTTGAACTCCTTCGGCCTTTGCTAGTTATTTATAAACATGTTTTCCTTCGTTTTTCTTCATCTTCGCTTCTTTTGTTCATGCCCTAACCTTTAGACTTGATAGACCAGTGGCAGGCATGCTACTTTTTTATAAGCAGATAAGCTCGCGTAGCCTATGCAGCTGTAGGTGTTGGTGTAGAACTTTGCAAAGTTGTTAGCCATAGGGTTGGCAGCCGGATGCCTTACTTACAGAAGCAGACAAGTCCACGTAACCACTAAGCTGTTAACCTTGACTTTCTTCAATTCCGTAGGTTGCGTAGCAAGTATCACAACACTTTAGGACTTGGTGTAGGTTGTTCCGCGCTTGGCAGAGGTGAAGCTTATCGACTACGTAGCATGTCGGCAGTGGATAAAACTTCGTATATGCGCGCTAGCTTGTTTAACCTTTCACAAGAATGTGCGGTTGTATAAGTCTAGCGCTGCTTTACTGCTCGAAGGGCAAGCCGTAGGCAGTCTTCCGGAATCCGTAGGCTACCTTAGTGCACTCGGTAGCAGCTTTAGGGTTCCAGGGCAGCCGTCTATAGGGCGTACTGCGTAATGTGCCCCCTCCGTCTCTAGGGCCCGGTTCCCCGCTGATTAGGCCAAGAGACCCAAAATCCTTCAGTTAGCTAAGCCTTGAAAAAGACCATTGTGACTACTTCTAGGAATCCCGGCGCAAGCCATCGTGCATCTAGTTACACTAGGGCAGCCAGGCTCATCCACGTCTGGATATTCGGAGTGTAAAGTTTATCCTCCCGTCTTGGAGAGCTAACCCATATGGGTGTCGGGGAATTGGTTTACCCTCTCGCACTGGAGAGCATGGTTGGTCCCTCGGGGGGCACAATTCCTGCGATGAGTCCCTAAGAAGGGCGCAGTCTTCTTTTGAAGTGCATGAGTGATTAGTTGTTGTAAGCATGCAGCCGAGCCAAGTTGTGATTACTTCTAAATTCTTCATTGAAAAACGAGTGAAACGAACGAGAACTTAGCTGTAAGGTAGGAATTGCATAACCACTGAATAGTCCTCAGCTTGTGAGGTGGTGCCCGTCGAGCTTTTTGAGTCTTCGGGCTTTGATGTAATGGGAGGTCACACACGGTACTTCTTCAGATTGTAGGCGCTCCACTACTTTTCGATCATTTTATCGTTTCATGGTGGCGAGGGTGTAATTACTCTTGCCGCCTACTCTGCTGATTTTGTACGAACCTTCTCTATGGGCAATGATGAAGGCTTTTCTTAGGACTAGATCTCTGGGCTGGAATTGCTGCTGGTAAGCTGCGATGCGAGTGAAGTCTACTCGCACTTCTCCTCTGCCAGATTTAAGCTTGTGGCCATCTCATTTCGGTTGCTCGTCTTTTGGTGGTGCGATATGCCCATAGACATCTAGGGAGTTCATCTGGCCATTTTCTTTTCTTACTGGTGGGGGATTTCTTGTGACAGTCGAGGATCATCTTGGTGGATACTTTGGCCCGCCTATTGCCTTGAGAATATCTTGGCGTAGACATGTGCTGCTTGATGCCATATTTTTGGAAGAACTGCGCCAAATCTTTGCCCATGAATTGCGGGCCGTTATCGGTGACGATGGATTAAAGGATGCCATATTGACAAATGATGTTCCTCCATATGAAACGCTCTATGTCCGTCTGAATCGTGGTCATCATGGGCTTTGCTTCTACCTATTTGGTGAAGTAGTCGGTTGCCACGATCGTCATGCCTTTGCCCCCAGTAGTCTGGCTGGTGATTAGCTGGGAATCAGAATAAATTGAAAGCTTTTCACCGCCAAGTCTTTTGTCATTCGAAGGCCTGCTAGTAGGGCTTCGTACTCTGCTTCGTTGTTAGATGCTTTGAAGCTTAGAGTGATCGCCTGCTCGAGCATTGAAACATCTGGGGTGGCAAGAACCACGGCTGCTCACGAGCTTTTGTAGTTGGATGTGCCATCGACATGCAAACGCCAGAAATCTCCATTGAGGGAGCAGGTGTGGCTAAAGTGTGCTCAGCTGCCTTCGGGGCACCGTTGGGCCGTTCTGTTACGTTGTCAAGGCTAGGCTTGAAGGCGCGGTAAGGAGCCGTGGAGCTGGGGCCATGTTACATGTAGCAGGAAATGCTCAACTTCCGGTATTAGGCCACTCTAGAGTTGAATCTTCTGGGGCGACGAGGACAAAACTTGCTTCTGAATGTTCCTTCTAGTGTTCGTCTGCCATTGGCGTGTCTTTTGGGCCGAGTTGTTGTGTTCGTCAGAAAACTTTGCATCTGCCAGGGTCTATGCCTTTATCGTCGCAGGTTTGGATTCGGCGGAATAATGTGTCATGATGATGACTGCGTGCGTTTGAAGGTAAAACTTAAGCTTTTGGGTTACAATAACTATCGCCAAAGTTAGCTTTTGAATTTTTAATAGCATCGAGAAGAGCTTTTGAATTGTAGAATACAGGTAGTCGGGCCCTCTGCTCTTCTCGCATGATGGTAGAGCTTATTGCTACTTTAGATACCGTCAACATGCGAATAAGTCCTCCGTTGCTACTATAGAGGTGATGTCGGGTACTTCTTCAAGTCTTTGAATGTGCATTGGCAAGCTTCATCCCAGAGTGCATGCTTCTCTGCCAAAGCAAAAGAGTCTGCCAGAGTTAGATCTTATTTCATGATCAATTTTCCGAATAGCGAGTGGTCTGCTGGAAGTCCTTTTTGGAAGGCTGCTCTAGCTATCGAGTCGTTGCATCCGACTATTTTTGCCTTCTCTACTTTGAACCTCCTCACATAGTCGCGAAACGACTCCTTTGGGTTCTTCTTGACGTCGAACAAATGGTCAGACTTCTTTTTGATCGAGCGATATGATGAATATTCTTTGGTGAAAACCAAAGAAAGTTCGTAGAAATTTTGGATGGATTGTGGCGGCAGGGTGTAGAACCAATCTTGCGCCTCGCCTTGTAGAGTGGTGGCGAATATCTTGCACATGAGATCATCGTTGTTTCGATAAAGGATCATTGCGCTTCGGTAGCACTTTAAGTGTCTCTCCGGGTCTTCATCCCCTTTGAAAGATGTGAAATGTGGCATGCTGAAATCGCGTAGAGGCTCTGCCTGCTCGATCTCGTCCGTGAAGGGTGACCTGCTTATGTTGGTCATGTTCCGTCGTAGTGCCTCGTCGGTGACCTCGTTGCGTTGGAAATCATGCAATCGCATGGTCAAAAGTCTCTCTACTTCTTCTTGAATTTGCCTTTGTTGGGGTAGCTGAGCTATCGGCTGCCCCCAACCATGACTTGCTGGTCTAGGCTGCTCTTCCATGTGTTTGGCTCGTCTATGCCGCGGATGCAGTGCATATGGTGCGTTCCTAGCAGGCGAACGAGTTCTTCGCAGGCTGCTGGTTGAACTTGAGCCGGATTGAGTGATTGCTTCTCTCCGTCCGTCGGGCTGCCTACTCCGATGTGAGGTGGATGATGCTCCTTGCGGGCTTAGCCGCAAATGAACACTTCGCCTGGAAGGCTGCTCATGTCGACTATCGGAGTGTGACCCTAACCGTGAATGTATGCTCGTTTGTGGGCCTAGTCGAGAGTGCACGTTCCTCCACGCTCTAAGACGGGAGTATACGCTATCTCGGGGGCCCAATCGGGAGTGTATACTGCCTGAACGCTCCGTTCGTGGCTGGTCGAGTGGCTGTTTATCGGGACGCTGCTGGAGAGGTTCTTTGTCTGCCCTTGTCATATTTCGGAACATCTCGTCTGGGGCACGTTGCATCTCGGTGCGTTGCAAGAGCCAGTTCACCAAGGTCGTCTGCTGTGCGATGACGCTTGTCAACTCTATGACCTGTCGTGACAAGTGTTGTTCTCCATTTGGGTTGGAAGAGTTTGGAAGGAGTGTGCCTCCTTGGACAATGGAATAGTGGTAGACTCCGGGCACGAGATTTGAGTTGGGAAATGTCAAATTCGCGAAAAAATGTGGTGAGAATGCCCCCGGCTCGATGGTAGGTCCGGATGTTTGAGATTGTCTTGGGCCGACTTGGGCTGCTTGGAAAACCACTAGAGCAGGATGGGCCGTGAGAGTGGGCTGCTCGACGGAAGCAGGCTGGACCACGGGAGTGGGCTACTCGTCAGGAGCAGGCTGGGTCACGAGAGCAGGCTGCTTGGCAGGAGCAGGCTGGGCCACGGTAATGGGCTGCTCGACGGAAGCAGGCTGGGCCAGGGGAGTGGGTTGCTCGACGGAAGCAGGCTGGACCACAGGAGTGGGCTGCTTGTCGGGAGAAGGTTGGGTCACGAGAGCAGGCTGCTTGGCGAGAGCAGGCTGCTTGGCGAGAGCAGGCTGGGCCACGGGAGTGGGCTGCTCGTCGGGAGCAGGCTGGGTCACGACAGCAGGCTGGGCTGCGAGAGCAGGTTGCTTGGCGGGAGCAAATTGGGCCACAGGAGTGGGCTGCTCGTCGGGAGCAGGCTGGACCACGGGAGTGGGCTGCTCGTCGAGAGCAGGCTGGGCCACGAGAGTAGGCTGCTCATCGGGAGCAAGTTGGACCACTGGAGTAGGCTGCTCGTCGGGAGCAGGCTGGACCACGGGAGTGGGCTGCTCGTCGGGAGCAGGCTGCTCGAAGTGTGATGCACATAGGTGCGAGACTTGGGCTTGGCTTGGAAACTCGTTGAATTCACGTTGGGCTTGGAGTGACATGGCTTGGGCCGTGGCCTTGGTGCCATTAGCCTTGGATGGCACGGCTCGAGCCGTGGTGAAGGCACCATGGACCTCGCCACTGTGGTGGTTCCCATGGTGGAAACTCGTGGTGGTGGTGCTGCTCCACTTATTGTCGCATTTAGCCTCACAGATCTCCGCAATCCCATTTCTTGAACATTAGAATTTTCACTTGTGGAATTTTCTAAATTTCTAGCCATTATATTTTGCTTATACGTTTTATCAAAGAACCTTTGCAAGTAAAAAATTCTAATAATAAGAACGTATGAAAAATATTCAAATGGACTAGAAAATAAAGAAAAAACCTTTTTGTGCGAGAGTCTTCTACGAGTATGGATTTCAACTCTCAATGAAAGCACCAATTTGTGGATGCAAATTTCCGCCTTCTTCTTCTTGGACAAAATTGCACCTACAAAACAATTAACACCTTAGGTCAAGGCCAAGAGCCTCACGCGCCCACAATGAATGGGGGGGCTTTGGCCGAAGAACCTCCGATGCCAAAGTTAGAATTTAGAGAGAAAGAGTGTTTAGAGAATTTTGGGATTTTTGCCAAAGTGTTGGAATCTCCTCCTTGGTGAAAATAGGTACCTATTTATAGGGCTAGGTAGGTTAACTTTAGGGAGAAAATGTGGCCGGCTACTAGGTGGGAATTTTAGGTTTTATTTTTTGGTTTAATTAGCCAATTAATTGGCTAATTAAATATGAAAGGAAATGTTTTGGTAATTATGGTATTGATTGGCTAATAAAAAGGAAGAAATGGTGGGAAAAGGTAGAAAAAAAGGTAATGGATTAGGTTTTGAATGGGATAGCCGGCCCTTTAGTATTTTTAGGTTTGAGTGGATGTTTCAAATTGATAATTAAGGGATTGATTAGGTAATTAATCCCTTAATTAGTCAATTATTATGATTTTAGAAAATATGAAAGGAATAAGTATATTATTTAGCTAATTGATTAGCTAAATAATGAAATGGGAAATATATGAATAAATTAGGTTTTAAGTTGATACCTATTTTGGGCACTTTTGACTTGGTTGAAAAATGATTGCCCACTGCTTGCGCATAGGAATCCCGGTATACCTCAAGGGTATTTTTGTCCTCTTATGTCCAAAAGTCCACGTGTCGCCTAGTGAATATTTTTGGCTCCACACTTATGTTTTAACATACAAATTAAGAACCGACACATAATGATAGTGATTTATAAAAGTCTTCGAACTCAAATTAAAAATGAACACGTATATGAAAGTGACTCGTAAAAACAACTAAATGAAAAGTTTCCACATTCATGTTAACTTCTTATTTGTATTTAAGGACAAAACATTAATCATATATAAGTATTTTTAAAGTGTGAAATTGTTATTGACGGCAGAGCGTGTAACTTAATTTTGAAGGTATTATGAGTACAATGTTAAGTAGTGACTAGTGAGGTGGATCATAAATTCTATGTTCTAGAGGATGAACCATCAAAGTCAAATTACACGTGCACACTCATATTATGTATAATTGTATTAGTTTATAATTTGTCTTAGTTCCGTACTTCCTATTAATTTTTTAAGCCGCCCTCAACACCTTATTCTTGTCGTAAAAGAAATGTTATAGGCAGCTACCCCTACTCCCCCCAAAAAGCTTATTACTACTGAGATATTGTTGTTTTTATCTCCCAATAAGTTGGGTTGCAACTTACAATAACTTAAAGTCACTTAATAATCTAAATGGTGATTAGCGCCTAATTACCATTAATGTGGGGTTTTCCTTAGCATCAAAAAAGAATTGGAGGTCAGATTAGGCGATTCGATACTTCGGATGTAAGGTTAAATGTTTAAATTTATATTGGCTAAGTTTGTCTACCATCAATTATTTTGATTCTTCCATGAAAAATCTCAATTAATAAACAATGAGCCAAAATGATTTGACAAAATTTAAAGGTATTTTTTTTTCATTTTGGTATTTTTTTCACGGAATGATCAAAATGATTAATGGTGGACAAATTCAAGAATCACTTCTATCGATTTCATATCTTAAGGATCAAAGTAAGTAGCTATGACAATCTCAAATATCATTTATATTTAATTTATTTTTTTAACGGACTTAAAACGATACTGAAAGATAGAAAAACTTAAAACTGAGACTTCCAAAATAGGGTTAAATGATGGTGTTTGTAGGACACTATTTCTCCTTAAGTAACCTTAATTAAGGACTTTGACCCCTGCAGTTTACTAAGTTTATTCCAAATCATTTCTACCAACTAAATAAGAAACATGATGACTGTTGACAAACTGAAAGAGCGTTGGGAGACTCTCACTCTGAATTCTGGAAGAAATTTCTGGTACCACTTTTACATGTTCAGTGAAAGTGTCCTCAGTTTCTAACATTCAGCCAATGGAATAAACCCTAGGTGAGTGAAGCCTAACCTTCACTCACTTATATTATCTTTAAATTTGGTGAATTTCATTGGTAGAGACATCCATAGTATAAAAATCCAATCCTCGACTATGATTTCGTGTATCGTCATCTTCTTTTACTTTGTTGGAAGAGGTTCTGAATTCAAATCTTTCGAATCTCAGACGTTGGATTAAAGAAAACAGAACATGTTATAATCAAACTTGCATCCAAAGTCCTATATTCGATTCTCTTTCTCCAATATTGACAGTATCAAAACAAGAACAAATCTTTTATTTCATGCTAAACTCGCTCCGATTGTCTTTCCATTTGGTGAATTTCATTGGTAGACAATTATCGTATTAATAAAGGCTTTTTAGCCAAAATGATCCCTGAAATTTGCCTAACTCCTCATTTTGGTCTCTGAGATTGTCCACCATCAATCATTTTGGTCTTTTGGAGAAAAATTATGTTAAATAAGGATCAAAATGACAAAATTACCCTCAATATAATAAACAATAGGCCAAAATGATTTAACATAAATTGAGGGTATTTTTGTCATTTTATCCTTATTTTATGGAGAATTTTCATGAAATGACCAAAATGATTTATTGTAGACAAATTTAGGGACTAATTCTATCGATTTCAAATCAATAAATTATGATCTACTTTAGTTATGAGTTCGAACCTTACAAATCTCAAATGTTGAATTAAAGAAAATATAAAGAAAAAAAGACGAGAGTTTTGTGCTCGATTCTGCATTTGCTATCGCTCGTAACAAAACAAAAAGAGTACCATATCCAGTTGATAAGGTTTTCCCTTAGTAGCATGAGCCTTGTGGGCCCTGGCTAACCCACATAATGTAATTCTCAAATAGCTGTGTAATGGAAGCACCATAAAATGTTCACTTCAATGTCTGCTTCTGCCTTAAACAACTGGATGGGTTGCCCTAGATCCAAAAAGCACCACCAGAGCCAGCAGTCAGAATTTGGGCAAAAGCACTATTGAAAAAAGCAGATTTTAGAGAGATGTGGCATTGATGCTCTGGATGATGAAGGAATAAAAACCACTCACAAGAACTTCCCACTCACTACGCAATTGCATTAAGCAGAAAGTGCTGTGACTCAAGAAACCAGTACATTTTATAATCCCACCCACTCCAACAGCTCTCTCTCTCTCTCTCTCTCTCTCTCTCTCTCTCTCTCTCTCTCTCTAAGTCTGCATGATTTGTTAAGTTTCATGTGATAGTGCTCATGAATATTCAGCAATGGCAACTCCTCTAGGAAAAGTGTTCGATAAAATTTCAGGTTTTGCCACACCTTGGAGAAAGAACAGTACTACAACTCCTCGGGGCAGAAGAATCTTTCATAGGGATGTTGAAAGAGACCAGTTCCAGTATGGAAATGCTCACTGCCTCTCCTCCTACTACAGCGTCTTTGTCGCCCGCCTTGCCATCATGGTTAGTACAAATCAGTCACATGATATTGAAAACATGATCAATATGTAAAGCTTGATGTTAGTTAGAAGGACAGCGCCACTCACTTCTTCGTTTCGTTGAAAAACCTTGTTTATTACCTGCAAATTACAGCTTGACATGTGTACATAGATTATTCTGTTTGCACTTTTAATGCGCAAAACTGTGATTTGCAAGGCGGAGGAGCAACTTGGCGTACGGATTACACATTACCTTACTATATTGATGATTTTTAATGCAGGTTATGCTAGCCATTTTGATAGGGCTACTTACCATACTGACATGGCATTTCACAAGGATCTACACTGCAAAATCTCTAAGCAACTTAGCGTACGGGCTTCGCTACGAACTTCTGCAACGTCCAATTTTAAGGATGTGGAACATCTTGAATTCCACAGCTGAGATAACAGCAGCACAGGTTAAGCTCTCGGAGTATGTGATCAAACGGAACAGCAACCCTACTAGTCAAGCAGAACAAGTTGAGGTTGATTAATTGTTAAGCCATTTTTCGTGTTCTTGTAAATTTGATTCGAGACTGTTCAGCAATGTTCTTGATTTGATACATTTTTCCTACTCTTAGCAGCTATATGCCTCGATGAGGGCTGTGACGTGGGCAATGTTTGTGAGTCGGAAGGCTCTGAATGCAATCACTATAAATTACAGAAATGGTTTTGTCCAGGCATTCCACAGAGACCACAGGAGCAACAACACATACTATATCTACTCTGATCTCGCAAACTATTCGATCAGCGCAAGTGGTGTGTACGATGCTAATATGCTGTCAACACATCAGGAGTGGAGTGATCAGTCCATACACGGCAACATTTCTGCAAAATGGTACCGCGAGCCACTTGACCCAGTCACAGGGGAGAAGACAGGGAAAGCAACCCAAATTCAGCCGGATGACCTCATCAACATTGCAGGGCTGTCACAAGTGCCGGATGGTGTGGCAACGTGGCACGTGGCAGTGAGCAAGTACTCGGATTCACCACTGCTTTCAGCTGCGCTGGCAGTTTCTGACCCTTTAAATAAAAGCATAGTGGCAGTTGTGGGTGTTACTACAGCTCTGTACAGTGTAGGGCAGCTGATGAAAGAGCTTGTAGAGTTTCACAGTGGACATATTTATTTAACTTCTCAGGAAGGTTACTTGCTTGCTACGTCAACAAATGCTCCTCTTTTGAGGAACTCGACGAGAGGCCCTAAGCTCATGATGGCTGTTGATTCTGAGGATCACATCATACACGCAGGAGCGGAGTGGTTACAGCGAGCCTATGGTGACAATTTTCCTCCTAGTCATGAGATTCATGTTGAGAATGCCAGGCTTGGAAACCAGCAGTATTACATCGACTCGTTTTTTCTGAAGTTAAAGAAACTTCCTCTGGTAAGCTTTTTCCAAACACCAACTGTTTTCAACTTGTATTTAACCACCTGGATGGACATTTGTTTGGGGTTTTATCACAAAAGGCGTCAGTGATATTAGTAGCGTAATTACTCACTTATATACTGTATTTTAATTTGTCAAGTTTCCAATGTGGGATTATGAAGAATACAGTTGTCTAGAACATTTAAGAAATAAACTATATCGTTACGCTTTGTGCAGGTAGGAGTTATCATCATTCCGAGAAAATATATAATGGGAAAGGTAGATGAAAGAGCGTTGAAAACGTTGGTTATACTGATATCTGCATCCTTATGCATTCTGGTGATTGGATGTGTTTGTATTTTCATACTCACAAATGGAGTTTCAAAGGAAATGAAACTGAGGGCAGAGCTGATAAGTCACCTTGATGCAAGAAGAAGGGCCGAGGCATCTAGCAACTACAAAAGCCAATTTCTAGCCAATATGAGGTAGAATCGAGATTTCATTACACGCCAATCACATTAATGCCATGTTAAGTTACAAGCCCACGCTATCTTGGCCTAGGAAGTAACCCTGCCCCCATGCGCCCGAGTTTGATCCCCTCTTTATAGTTAGAGTAGTTTAAAATATTGCCTTGTGAGCTAATTCAACTGTCTGTCACTTTGTTGTATTGCAGTCATGAACTGAGGACGCCAATGGCGGCAGTGATTGGGCTGCTGGACATTCTGATCAGTGATGATTGCCTTACAAATGAGCAATACTCCACAGTTACTCAGATCAGAAAATGCTCGACCGCTCTACTTCGGCTTCTCAACAACATATTAGATCTCAGCAAGGTGAGACATAAAGACATCGCACCGTTTAACCAGAAAAGAAACTAATGACTGGCTAATATGAAAGAAAAAATTGATGCTGGAATATGTTGCAGGTTGAATCTGGAAAACTGGTGTTGGAAGAAGCCGAGTTTGATCTGGGAAGAGAACTCGAGGGGCTCTTCGACATGTTCTCTGTGCAGTGCAATAAGCACAATGTGGAGACTGTTTTAGATCTCTCTGGTATTATTAAACAGAAATGCTTAGTATTTGATTACCAGTCATTCTATTTTTTTCGTCAAAATTTTATTTGATCGATCTTTTATTTTTCAGATGATATGCCGAAATTAGTTCGAGGGGACTCTGCAAGAGTTGTTCAAATATTTGCTAATCTAATCAGTAACTCTATCAAGTTCACCACATGTAAGTAAAACTTCCATACTATACCCATTTCGCTTAGCTCTGTTTTATACAACTTTTCTTGTATTTTGTATGAAGAATTGCGACAAATGTTTGCAGCGGGTCACGTTATACTTAGAGGATCGTGTGAGAACTTGAACACTTCCGGTGACACCAGGAGAATCCTTCATGATCAGAAAAATTTGCCACCGTCTCATAAGGCAAAGCTGAAGCAAGGCAACCATGTTAAAAATGCTCCCAAGAAAGACAACAACAAAATGGTTCTTTGGTTCGAAGTTGATGACACTGGTTGCGGTATGCAACGGAGAACCTTATTTCAAGCACACACAAAAACTCACTCGGAAAACGTTTTTTCCCATGATAACTTGCGTCATTTATCCGTTTACTATATTTTCCAGGAATTGATCCGAGTAAATGGGAATCTGTTTTTGAAAGCTTTGAGCAAGCTGATCCCTCAACAACTCGAACGTAAGTAAATCAAGCAACTTCCACTGTCCTGTGGTTTTTCCCGGCATGCTTATCTCTGTTATCTTGTTTTTCAGACATGGTGGAACTGGACTTGGACTGTGCATTGTACGAACATTGGTGAGTTAACAATTTCTAAGTATGTAGAGTAGTCATGAATGTCAAAGTAAATTACATTTCATAATCACATTCCACGAACACCGAAACACAAAGATTATCCGAGTTTTGTGTAAGTTATGACCTTTGAACAATCACATTATCAGCTGCAAGCTTGAAAATTTTCCAGTTGTAATCAGTTTTCACTCGGACATGCAACAATGTTATGCTATTCTGCATCTTCTCCATGTTTCCTTTTTACGCTTCAAATAATTGTATACTGGTGATGGCAGGTTAACAAGATGGGTGGAGAAATCAAGGTTGTGAAGAAGGACGGGCAGGGTACTTTAATGCAATTTTACTTGGTTCTCAATACGCCTGCAGATGGCACGGAGCAACATTGTCAAGTAGATTTTGCAAAACAAAATGTAGTGGTAAGTTAACTTTCTTTTGGATTTTCAGGTTATCCGAAACCAGAAACTGAGACGTTTATATGGATTTCTTGTACTTAGGTACTAATAATGATTGAATGTGAATGCAGGTGCTGCTTGCACTACACGGCAGCATGGGGAGACTGATTATGTCCCAGTGGTTACGGAAAAATGGAGTGTTCACTTTGGCAACATCTGAGTGGAATGAACTGACACAAATTCTTCGAGAACTCTTTCATAGCAGGAATTCATCTCTTAAAAACAGCTTTGAAACACAGTATTCGCTGAGTGAATCTCTGAGAGGTGAAATACGAAACACATATGACATGAGGAACCCAGCTTTTCTCATGGTTGTCGATATAGGGCTGCTTGACTTGAGCACAGATATATGGAAGGAACAGCTTAACTTCCTTGACAAGTACTCGGGCAAAGCAAAGTTTGCATGGATACTGAATCATGATACATCCAACGCCGTGAAGATGGAGCTCCGAAGAAAAGGGTATATTTTGATGGTTAATAAACCGCTGTACAAGGCGAAAATGGTTCATATTTTGGAAGCTGTGATGAAAGAGAGAAATCTTGAAACGCAGAGTAGAAATGCAAATGGTTTGAGAACTACCACGAAAGAAGGTGACTTGCATGAATGCCTTGAGATTGATTCTATTCACTTCGATGTTGTCTTCAGCTCTGATGATTCTGATATATCCGAAAAGAACAACTCTAATTCTGAAAACACCTTTCATGACGAAGAAAAACAAAGAGACGGGATCATGAAACCCAGTTCATCGCAGTACCAAGAGGTTAACAGCTGCTTAGTTGAACTCACGCGCGTATGCTCGAAAGACAATAATTCAAGGAAAGAAGACATGGAAGACACAGAACATAAAGTAATGAGCAGTACTAGTCAAGCATCCCATGCAACAGAACCTCAATGCGAAAACTCAAAATTTCAAGAACAGAGTTCGATCACCAGCAGTTCTAAAGAGAATGGTAGTTCGTATACAAGTAGGGCGATGAATCAACAAAAATCTCTTGAAGGCGTGCGCATTCTTCTTGCAGAAGATACACCGGTACTGCAGAGAGTTGCAACCATAATGCTCGAAAAAATGGGGGCTACTGTGATTGCTGTGGCTGATGGACTGCAGGCAGTAGATGCTCTGAACTGTATGATCACTGCAGAAGATCGTAGAAGTGAATTTCACTCGAAAGACGGAGATACGAATTCAGATAATCAAAGTTGGGGTTTCCGTCCATTCGACTTGATTCTAATGGATTGTCAGGTAAGAATCAGAACTCAAAAAACAATTCATATCTATTTTTCTTAAGCTCTTAAAATCTCGTTTTTTCGGCATTACATTATTCACGATGGAAGAATTACATATAGAAAAAGAAAAAGGACTAAACCCTACTACTTAGTACTGAAGAACCCCTAAACCCTATACAAATCCGGAGCACTGTAAATATAACAATTTGTTTCTTAAACATACATCACGTCGTGTCATGAGTCATGAAGTTGATGAACTTGTGTGTGTTTATGTGAACCAGATGCCGAAGATGGACGGTTATGAAGCAACGAAAGCAATCAGGAAATCGGAGGAGGGGACGGATTCACACATTCCGATCGTTGCCCTAACGGCTCATGCAATGTCATCGGATGAAGCAAAGTGCTTGGAGGTGGGGATGGATGCTTATTTAACAAAGCCAATTGACTACAAGTTGATGGTGTCTACCATTCTTTCACTCACTAGAACCACAGCCTAATTAACTTTTCAACATATCAGGCGAAAATGTAAGCAAATTTTGGCAAAGTTTGCTTAGGCAGACAGATAACCTGTAAATTAGAGATGTATAATCCACTTGTCCTCCTAATTATGCAGACTAAAATGTCACATATGCCCCAATAGCTTCTTGTGTTTTGCTTGTTTGGCTCTGAGAATATGAGAAGAGCAAGGTCTTCTTTTGCTAAATCCTACCCAAAAGAAAGAAAATAGCATTTTGCAGGCTAATTAGGCCAAAGTTAATTACATTTTGCAGAGTAAGTAGGCCACAGTTCACCCAAATCTGGCGAAGCTACCTGAGAGGGTACAAGACCAATTCGAAAACCAAACTGAAACCGAACCAAATGTGTAAAACCGAACTGAATCAAAATTGGTTGGTTCAGTTTCGATTTTTATAGTTCAGAAATCAACTCGAACTGAACCGAATTAAAAATATATTAATTGTTGCAGTCCTATTAGATTAGGAATTTGATTGTGTAAATTCTAGTATATCTTGGAATATCCCTTATATTTCTATTAGGAGTAGATTACCCATTAAATGTTGTAATCCTAAAGGGAAAAGTTTTTACCTATCCTACTACTATAAATAAAGGCATAATGGAGTGGAATAACATACATCCACAATTACACATCTCTCTTTCTCTCTACTATTGCCGCACCTTCCCTCTCTCTCTCTGGCTTTTATAATTGTTCAGTAAATTATGCCTACAACACGGTATCAGCACGCTCTTAACGCTACGCTAAAGAGAGTTTATTCTTCAATCAGGGGAGTATTACGTTTTAATCATTCTTTTTATGATTAATTTATTATTTTATTGGATTGATATACATGCTATTGATTCAATTTAATTTTTCTATGTTGAACGTGATACAACGCATTAGAGATGCAATTCCGGCTTTCCGAGAAGAATCTTCTACAAATTCAAAGGCTTTTATTGTTTTCTACCAATCAGGTACGCTTAAAATAAAGTAAGATATTTGACACAACCTTGAAGCATGAAAACATTCCCCATGATACATGAACCCCCCCTATGTTTATATTTTCCTTCCGATATATATATATATATATATATATATATATATATATATATATATATATATTGTATATGTTTCATATATTTGTCAATATATATATTTGTTTCATGCATTACGCAATTATAAAATCGCTATGTGGAATTTGTGAGTCAAAGAATCGAAATAAAATAGAAGCATGATTTTTTTTTTTTTTTTTTTTTTGGTTCTGAAACCCTAGAAATCGAAAAGAAAGAAAGAAAAGAAAAAAGCCCAAAATCGCAACCAGGCCACGGCTGGAAGCCTTGACTCGCCAAACTAGTTGAGCCTACAGCTCTTGAAACTTGGGCTCTCGGCTAACTTTTTTTTGGCCCACAAAATAGGACTAAGTCCTTGGTATTGGGCTTCACACCCACGACCTTTGACCAAAAAGCTAGCGCATGTTGGGCTTTTCACAACACACAGCCCGCGTCACAATTGCAAGCCTACAACTTGCTTCATACGCTGGGCTGCAATCAGCTTTCCCAAACCCACTAGCACCTATTTGGGCTGTCGTGTAGCCGTGGCTTACCCTTTACAGCATGTTGCAGGCCGTGCATCTCATATCCATCCAACAAGTGTTGGGCTGTGGTTTTCTCGGCCCAAAAGCCATTTTCAGCTTGTTTTTTCTTTTCAACCCACATTTTTGGTGCCCTACTCACAGCACCCAAGCCCAATGTTATTGGGCTATGGATTTTTGAATCCAATGCTAATTTTTGGCATTTTAAATCATTTTAACCCAAACGTTATTATTATTTTTTTTTGCTTCTACAATTGACCCCGAATAGTCTCGATTTATTGAATTAATTAAAAGTGACATGCAGTCCATTAATCTGATAATGAATCCAAAATTATTGACCTGAATATCACTTTTGGACATTAACGATTCAATATTTTATTTCTTTTCTTTGAACCGTTGACTTACTTTCGTAGTCCCGAAACACTCACACTTGAGTTCCCAAAGAACCTTAAATCCACTACACTTAGTTGTATATTGCATTCTGTGTTCTTACAGGAACCTCTCTTTTATGAACTAAATGTTCATAAACTAAATTGAACCTGTAGTTTCAAATTTAGTGCCTTTGAAACCTGAAATTTTCATAAAACAATACACCCATGAAAATCCGACGTTTTTCATGAAAACCATGTCTTAGAACTCAAATGTTCTAACTTTGATGCTCATAGATGATTCATTCCCATAGCACCAATCACAATCTTGTTCCCTCCAATTCAGTGGATCGTCGAACCGTCACAAGTTCGATTTCCTGGTTTGGAAGTTTCTAAGAGAAACCACTTAATGTGGGGTACAAGACGTGAATCTCCACTTGACTATCATGAAGCTGAGAAAACATTGAAGCCAACAATGGCAAATAAGAGCTGAATAAGCCTCCACCATGATCTTCATTCGAAGACTTATACCCAAAGCATTACAAACGGAAGTACCTCTTGAACGAAGATTCCATGGCTCTTTGGCTCGCCCCTACGGACTGTCTAATCATGAAAGATATTGCCTGAAGCACATCATGATTACGTCCATGAATGAGTACAATTTTGAAGTTTATAAATCGGATCAAATTTTGCCTAAAGAATACTTTTCTCATCCTTCCATGTTTCTAACTCGCCCATGACGCAGCAGTGTAGAAAACGAAAGTTTACCACATTTTCAGATCTGATTAGTACCACAAACATATGGTAAAATTAGGGCCGGCCAAGGTGTGGCATCATGCCCGAAGCATGATCCTTGGCACCTAAGACCTAAAACTTAAGAATAAGGGATAATATTCCCAAACCTCAACCTTTGCAGAATCTACTTCTGTATCGATGGAATAAATCATTGGTTATGCACCTGTTCGTGCCCTTACCAATACCGTTGAGGAGTACCATTCTAGTAGTCAATATGTGAGACTAATTTTGCTCAATCGAACACCGTTGGAAGAGCAGAATTTTGACATGGATGGCCTTATTGGCCGAATCCCCTTAGTAAACTATTTACTTTGTGAACATTTTTCCATGTTCTTGGATTCAAGTTTGGTGTATGTTTTACTTATGGATAATCGTATTGATATTGTCCTCGAATATGAGTTAATTGAATCATGTTTATTAATACATGTAACCGATTCAATTAAACATATGATTAGGTATGAATGTGGGAAAGTTAGTTGTCTGGATGAATGTGTACTACGCACACTAACTTTACACCTAAATCACATCTCTAACAACGACTTCAGGTCTATCCAACATGATTAAGAGCATTGGCACGCTCCTCGTTGTATGAATGGTACTGAATCACCATTTAAGGGACCTTAAATTCTCCCTGACGTTGAGTTTTTAAGGATATTCGAGATGACAATGATCATAAATGAAACCACTGAAGAACATATAGTGAAATATCTTTGCACCACCTCCAAAAATGAGCCTGAAGCTTTAATTTTGGGCTAATGGGCTGTCCCCCAACTGAGGCATACGCCATATGTGGCCGGCCTGGAGCTGGATGATTGAGCAGTTTACTTGCTTTGGCATGACCTTTTGGGACACTTAGGTCGAACAATGATGCTACAACGCATCTCCTTACCCGAAGTAAGGACCTTATACTTACACGCACACTCATGCTCATTAAGGAAATTGATTTTCTATATCATTCCTCGCAAAGATATGACACGACTCTCTTTTCACAGTGGATTTAAGGGAATATATGTGGACTCATCCAAAATACGGACCATATAAATACTTATGATTTTGGTTGATGAATCGACAAACTGGTCACATGTTTGTCCACACACATTGCTGCTAAACCTCATGGCTGATTAAGGGTTCACCACCCCTACTTATCTCATAAGGTTCGGGAGACTGGATAATGCCAGAGAGTTTATATCGACAATTTTCGATAAAGTATTGCATGTCGTTTTGGGTTTATAATTGAACATCGAATTCCCATGATTCACCCCAAATAGCCTCGCCTAGTGATCATAAAGCGCAATTTAAATTATCGCCCGAATTTGGGTAAACGTACCAAGTTTTTAGTTTCTGCCTAGGGCTATGCAATCCTTGTACGTAGTTATGTTGGTCCGCCTTGAGGCACATTGCCACCCAACCTATATGACGTTATAGTTGGTTACTGGGTACAAACCTAACGATTTTCGTATTTACGCATTTGGGTATGCATTCCATATGCCAAGTTGTGCCGCCACAACGTACCACTATGGGTCTTCAACGAATGATGTGTATCTTTTGTCGATAATGATTCTTCTTCACACTAGCTCTTTTAGAGCCTTTGCACGCGATCTCTTTACAGCTTATTTGCGGGTTGTCAATTTAATGAGACAGTCTTCCATCCCTTAAGGGGAAATAAGAACGTCAATGTTTCTGGAGAATAACCCGAATTTGAGTAGACGTTGCTCACTATGTCTCATCTCGATCCCCATACCACACAAGTGTGATAAGTAAGTGCGATAAATTCTAGATTTCAGAATGTCGCTCCAGTGACGAGATCATAAACCAATTGCAAACATGCCCGCAAGGATAGACGTACTTAACGGACGTCAAGTCAACATCCCTGGAGGGTGTGCCACCCTTGTTAGACGGTTTGGAAGCTCATTTTGGACGGTCCGGTACATTGGCGGATAACCAAACAATCTGTCTTGGTTTGGAGCATGACAAATCATTTGGTTCGTAGGATTCACTTTCCTAGAAGAGGAAGGCACGACACAAAATGAATCTACACTTGATCGTTGTCTCAAATCATTTCCATCTCATGAGATTAATCCGAATTTCTCCCGAAACTTAAAGTTCTTGGTCCAGTATACTAGTTTGGATAAGCTAATGGAATTGAAATGAGATTATCATCGATGATGTTTTCACTTATATGGTAGCTACCGACATAAATGAAAAGCGACGATATCGAACCGTGTTCCGTTGATTAAGTGATAACGTAGAACTGATTGGACAACTAAAGTTACAATCCAGGTCAAATTCCTTACCAAAGTGTGTATTGGACCTGTCGTTCCTACACTATCCAAGGTAACCTTATTGTGTTACAAGCAAGGAGGAAAAAATCGATAATATCGGCGAAATATCACCGATATTATCGTTTTTTTGAAGTTCCGAAATTTTTTTAACTTTCCAACCTATTTTCGTCAAAATATCGCGATATTATCAATAATATCGATAATTTCACGATATTTTCGAAATTATCGACAATATCACGATATTTTATTAAAAAAATACTTAAATATGTTGAGAAAACTCAACACATAGTTAACTTGATCATGGCCCAAAGGCCAAACAAGTTTTGGTTATCTCACCAGAGGAGTGTGAGTTTTATAGGAAAAATTCATTGCTCACTTCCTTGCATGGGCGATGTGGGACTCGCCCAATGGGGGAAAAAATCAAAATTTCGGCCGAAATTTTACACCCACTTTAAACGGCCATAACTTTGTCAAAACTCAACGAAATCAAGCAAGACAAAAACGAAAGTTGTATCCCTCGAAGAGATGAAGAGAATGGTACCTCACACGATGTCTTAATCGTAGTGGTTTGGCCGGAAAATGCCTCGAAAATCACTGAGGTCGCTGAGGTCGTAGGAAACTGGGTAAGATTCAAATGAGTATAACTTTTTCAATACGCAACGAAATTGAGTGAAACAAAAAGAAAAGTTGTAGCCCTCGAAGAGACGAAGAGAATGGTACCTCACACGATGTCTGAATCGTAGTGGTTTGGCCTGAAAATTCCTCGAAAGTCACTGAGGTCGCTGAGGTCGTCGGAAACTGGGTAAGATTCAAATGAGTATAACTTTTTCAATACGCAACGAAATTGAGTGAAACAAAAAGGAAAGTTGTAGCCCTCGAAGAGACGAAGAAAATGGTACCTCACACGACGTCTGACTCGTTGTGGTTTGGCCGGAAATTGCCTCGAAATCTACTGAGGTCGCCGGAAACTGGGTAAGATTCAAATGAGTATAACTTTTTCAATACGCAACGAAATTGAGTGAAACAAAAAGGAAAGTTGTAGCCCTCGAAGAGACGAAGAGATTGATACCTTGCACGTCAGCCAAAATTCAATTGACACACTCCTAGCTTCCAAAATTCAATACTTTTACTTTATATCAAGTTGAAAAAACATAATCGGCATCCAAATTAAAGTTTAATCTTATTCAATGTATTGATTTTCAATCGTTAATTGATATACTATAATTTGGAACTTCAACGCCTAGACGCATGCTTATGTGTAAGAAATTTAAATTGTCAAATTCGGCACATTATTCTTCATCATTTTATTCACTTCCCTTTTTTTTTTTTTAATATCCTAAATAAAACCTCCAAATATTGTACTAATTAATTATATATAAATGATTATGGTGTGTTTAAACTTCTTTCATTAATTACTACATATTTTCTACACTCACAATGTTTGCCAGCTCGCTATATAATCAACTTAAATCAGTTAAATCCATCATGCAATGCATTTCCTTCCAATTTTTTGTGATAAACTAATAGATAATTGACTAAATAAACATCCTACAAAGTTTCATTAAAAATTTCCAAGTTTTTCTTACAATTTCCGTGGTTTCCATGTAATTTTTATCGATATCGATATTATCCCGATATTTCCATCGATATTTCCGTGTTTTCGGACTACCGATATTTCCGATATTACCGATATTTTCTTCCTTGGTTACAAGTGGGAAAGTAAGCGTTATGAGATGAATGAAATAATATGATATGATGCACGCCTTATGGCCCAAGGTTTCTTTCAAACGTCCTGTGATTGATAGCAGCATTATGAAATGTGGTTAGTGGTTCTCCATGGGGATATAGATACTGAGATTGACATGTAAGTTCCCGAAGAATTACATGGACTGGTTCAAATAGTCCCAAAACCACGGAACACCCTCTTAACTTGTTTGAGGCGTTCACTTACAATCCGACGGATTTGGTATACCTGTCTAAGTGATTATTTGATCAGTCAGGGATATGAATTATGCCATTGCGTGTTAAACTATGAAGTCTTATTCCAAATTGCTACAGTTACAGTTTATGTCGTTAACACGAATCTCACTAAGACTCTGAAAGAGCTTAAGAAAACTGCCTCGCACATAAAGATGGAATTTGAGATAAAGGATATTAGGAAAACTCATTTATGCCTTGACCTGAAGTTGAAGCATTGTTCTAACGGTATTTTGGTCTACCAGTCGAACTACACCCTGAATGTGTCACCTTTGAGTATATCTTTGATCGTCCATACGTTATATGCAAATGAGACCCTTGAAGAGGATATGGAATCTGAAATTCCATATCTCAGTTCAACTTTGCGCTTCGTTGTACTTAGCTCATTGTATTTTGACAGGACATCTCTTTCACTATTGATCTTGGTAAAGATGTAGCACCACGCCTACACGCAACCATTGAATTGGTATGAAAGACGTACCCTGAAGGTACTACATGGGCAAATCCCAACGCATCTTAACAGATCCAACCCCCCTGATCCTCGAAATGATGCTTGCCTTGTTTGTTATGCTGACGTAGGTTACTTATCAAACTCGCAAAAGGCAAAATGCCCAAATGGTTATGTCTTTACCGTTAGGGATATCGCAATATCTTGGATGTCCATGATATGACCTTAGTTGCGAAAGCTTCGAATCGTTCCAAGACTCACCTTACTTCACTATGCCACAAGTGAAACATGGTTAGGAGTTCTTGTTAAGCATATTCGAAGTACTTGCTGTATTTTCATCCATCGTTGAGTGCCAATAATGATCCATGAAGATTATGCCGTATGTATCAAACCGACCAAGCCATGATACATCAACGAAATCAACACCAAGACATATTGCGTCCACATCTACATTAGCAAAGCATTAGGAGATTGAAGTCATGCAAGCCGATCCCATACAACCTTGCTGACCTCTACACGACGTCATTGCCGTAGTCAACCTTCCAAAAGTTTGTCTGAGGAATTGGTATGTCTAACTATCAAATGCAATGCTTGTAGTTCTCATTTGGAAGTTATGTCAAACTTAGGGGGAGTATCTAGAAGTATACTCACTTGATCTTAATGCACTCTTTTTCCCTACAATTAAGAGCATTTTTCCTACTGGATTTTTGCTACCTAACTAGTTTTTAACGTGGCACCCATCCTGGTCTGATCATACCCTTGTGAGCTATTCTACTTGCGTCCAAAAGACATATAGTTTTGACTTAATGCAACTTCTCACTTTTCTCCTTAGTCTATGGGTTTTCTCCCACCTTGGGTTTTACCATAGCGAGGTTTTGTGAGTTTTACTTTTTATGCATTCTTCCGTTGATATGAGACTCGCATTTGCTCATTGTACCGACAACTTCATCAACTATACTTACTTCATCACTGAAGACTTGATGGGCCATTTACTTGAGTATTTACACACTCAAGGGGGAGTGTTGCAGTCCTATTAGATTAGGAATGTGATTGTGTAAATCCTAGTATATCTCGGAATACTTGTTATATTCCTATTAGGAGTAGATTACCCATTAAATGTTGTAATCCTAAAGGGAAATGTTTTTACCTATCCTACTACTATAAATAAAGGCACAATGGGGTGGAATAATACACATCCACAATTACAC
Source organism: Malus sylvestris (assembly GCF_916048215.2). Lineage (NCBI taxonomy): Eukaryota > Viridiplantae > Streptophyta > Magnoliopsida > Rosales > Rosaceae > Malus > Malus sylvestris. The sequence continues at coordinate 19,770,494 of NC_062274.1, read as the reverse complement.
ATCTCTATTTCTCTCTACTATTGTCGCACCTTCCTTCTCTCTCTGGCCCCTATAATTGTTCAATAAATTATGTCTACAACATTAATTTTATTTATTTATTTATGTGGGGTATTTAATTGTTAAGGTTTTGCGCCAAGGTAAAGCTTTTTAAGAAAAAAAAAATATGTGTTTTTGCACAACATTTTTGAAGGCACAAGTTCAGAACCTAGGTTTGGGTCGACATTGTCCACAATTGCTTAGACTCCATTAATATTTGGGTTAATCTCAGTTTACTGTCATGAAGTTTCTTGATTTTCAACATTTGATACATCATATTTTTTTCATCCAGAGTGGTACCTAAAATCATAATTTTGGAACACTTTCATACCTCCATTAAGGATGCTGTTACATCAATTGTTAACTGGTGACGTGGTGCCCGCGTGGACAATAATTGGGTGCCATGTGTCAATATAGGGCCCACGTGGATTAATTTTTTTTAAATAAATAATAAAATATTTTTTTTAAAAAAGGTCGTCTTCTACCTCCCACACCCTTCCCTCGACACTTCATCCATTCTCCCTCCCTCCCTTCTCTTCTCTGCACCCGTGAACTCCATGAGCTTGAACCTTCCTCTCCTCTCCGACAGCCCCATGAGCTTGAACCTTGGAGCCCCACCTTGGCAAAAGACACCAGCTTTTCCTAATTTTTCGACCCATCTGCATCTGTACTGTCTTTTTCTTCGCACATGCCTCACTGTTCTCTATTGGGTTCATCCTCCTGGTGAACAACTTGTCAGTTTTCAGGTCCACCATGAACTTGATGGCAGCCACTCCGCAGAGAACCAACGACAGGATCTTGACCGAGGTGGAGGAGAAATCAACGTTGCCGCTGGCGCAGGCATGCCACAGCTTCGATCTCGTTGCATATCTGGCAGCGCATAGCTGAAAATAAAGAGGGAAAGGTGGATTTGCAGGGAGTGAGATGAGGATGGGGTGGGTGTATAGGTGAGAAGGGATGGAGGGCGGGTCGGGGGATGGGATGAGGTAGGAGACGAAATTTTTTTTTTAATTATTTATAATAATTATTATTATATTATTTATAATTTTTTAAATTTTTTAATCCACGTGGACCTTATATTGACATGTGGCGCCCAATCATTGTCCATGTGGGCGCCACGTCACCAGTTAACAGTTGATTTAAGAGCAACCTTAACGGAGGTAAGAAAGTGTCCCAAAATTATGACTTTAGATACCACTCTAGGATGAAAAAAAACATGATGTATCAAATGTTGAAAATCAAGTAATTTCAAGATAGTAAACTGAGATTAACCCTTAATATTTTGTAGTTGATGAAACAATTCCATTACCACATTTGTTCACTTATGCATAGAAGAAAAGATCTGTGTTCTCTTGACGGTGCTACTTGGTCAATGCAAATACCACATTTGTTCACTTCTTCTGCATAGAAGAGACGTCTATTTAAATAGTGCATGCCGCAATCTGTTTATTATCTATTTAAAAAATATCAAATCGAACCAAACAGTAATTTCAAGTTGATTTTTAGTTTTGACCCAAAAAACCGAACCGGTTACAACCGAACAAACCTCTTAGACCATGCCCTTCCTAAATTTCTCACAGTGCACAACCATGATTTTGTGAAATTTTATCACTGTACTCCTTTTGTCTCATTGGATAAAATACTCCATTGAGTTGATGAGTTTACACGGTAGCTCCTATAAGGATCTCACGTTCACTATGTCATCAACTTGATGAATGATCAAGCAATTAATCCGATCCAAAACATAAATTGGTACGAATGAGGATCCTCTCCAAATCCTCTAAAGATCCTCTTTGTAAGGATCCCAGAGATCCTCCAATTATGTCCATTCATCGTACATCATACCGTTAGTTTTCGTCAGGTACTATTTATATTCAATTTTAAATATAAAAAATTATAATGATTTCTGACTGCACGATGTACGATGAACGGACATGATTGAAAGATCTCCGAGATCCTTACAAAAAAAGATCCAAAGAGGATCTTCATTCAATTGGTACAATTTGAATACCTTATAAAATGAAAAAAAAAATTTAAACTTCATGACCAATTTTAAAAATCATCTTAAACCTGAATGGTGAAAAAAATATTTGAAAAGACTTGCTCAGTAAAATTGAGAAAATGAGAATAAAATCATTGTTTTTTTTTCGTTAAACGATGGATTTTATTAGATTAAATGTTAGATTAGTCATCGACGGGGTTTAAACCTACGCTATTATGCAATGACTCAACATATACAACAGTAAAATGACCACTTTGCCCCGTGGTGCGAAGGAAGGTTAACAAGTGCCTTGTGGCCTAAGTCGAGAATTGCGAAGTATAATCGTCAGTTGGTCACTTGGAAAGAAAGCTCCCCAAAACAGAAGACACCAGCTCGCACGAAAAAGCCCAGATCAGAAGAAGGAAGACGAAGAAAGAAGCAGAAGCAGCAGTAGAGAGATGGCGAGGTACGACAGAGCCATTACCGTGTTCTCTCCAGACGGTCATCTCTTCCAAGTCGAGTACGCCCTCGAGGCCGTCCGTAAGGGTAACGCCGCCGTCGGCGTCCGCGGCACCGACACCATCGTTCTCGGCGTCGAGAAGAAGTCCACCGCCAAGCTCCAGGACTCCAGGTACCGAGATCACACACACAAAGTGCTTTCTGTGCTTTGATCTAACTGAGGAAAATTGAAGTGGGCTTTAGGGTTAGGGTTTTTGAATCGCATCGATTTCTAATTTTTTTTTTTGGGTTTCAATCGCTGCAATTGGTTGAATGGTGCATTGAATTGAAATTGAAACTAATCGGTAAGTTGTTAATTGGGTCGTCGCTGTTTAAGAACAAAATGTCAATTTTACAGTTGAAATTCCAGTCAAATCAGTGAACAAAAGATATTGTATGTTACTTATTTCTGAAGTATTCGGCAGCCCATTTGTTTAAAATATAGGCAGTCATGCTTGGAAGTCCTAATCGAATCCGAAAAATTATTAAAAACGTAGTAGACTATTTCAGGAGACTGCATTACCAAGCCCCTTAGATTTCTGATACAAATATTTGATTTGCTACATTGGATTCTCTACTTAGATATGAATTAAGATAGTTACTGTACAAGTTTTCAAAACAGTATCTAGGCTATGCACGGCCTACATGTACATTGGTGTCAATAAGGTTGTATGGATCTATGATCCATGCTTTGGTCATCAAAGGATGTGCCCTTTTAGTATTTGGTGTGATTTTATTTATGATGCTCCTTGTGGACTTACCCTTCGACTGGAACACAAACCACATATCAGTTGTTCATTTCGGATGCAATTCAAGTCTTAATCAATTGCCCTTGAACTCTTGTCAAACAAAAATCAATTGCCTTTGAACATTATGAGTATTTGTTAGGGAAAAGAAAGAGAGAGTGTTGTGGACTGTCTTTCTAACCATATTCTTTCTTCTGCTGTGCAGATCAGTGAGGAAGATTGTGAACCTGGATAATCACATTGCTCTAGCCTGCGCTGGTCTCAAAGCAGATGCTCGTGTGTTGATAAACAAGGCACGGATTGAATGTCAAAGCCATAGGCTTACTGTCGAGGATCCAGTGACCGTTGAGTACATAACGCGTTACATTGCTGGTCTTCAGCAAAAGTACACACAAAGTGGTGGTGTGAGACCATTTGGTCTTTCAACTTTGATTGTTGGATTTGATCCGTACACAGATTCACCATCACTATATCAGACAGATCCTTCTGGCACTTTTTCAGCATGGAAAGCAAATGCAACTGGAAGAAACTCCAATTCGATAAGGGAGTTTCTGGAGAAGAACTACAAAGAAACTTCTGGGCAAGAAACTGTAAAGCTTGCAATCCGGGCTTTGCTTGAGGTAAGTTGTTTTGGCTTCCTTATTTGTTGCACATAGTTTTCTGTTCTTTATGACTGATCGCAGAATGTTATTGATGTCCCAAACCCAAATTCAATTCAACAAATTAATTTAGGACTCATCAGTTAGTTCAGTGTTTCAACTATATGTAAGTTGGGAAAGTTTCTAAATGATAATGGGAAGTCAATAAATTTTGTCCATCTGAGGCTATACGATGATTTGAAATGTAATATAATGGTGAATGGGACATGCATGCAAATGAAGACGCATAGCAAATTTTTTTAGATGCTTGTTCAGTGCATTTGTTCATATATGCAGTAATAGTGCATTCCTTTTGAAAGGGAACAAATGTATACTTGGCTCTCACATGTTAAGTGACAAGTTTGTCAAATTTTTTTCATAGACCTTAAAGCTTGATCATGTTAGAGCTGCCACGACTGGCTTATTGCCAGCACTAGAAACGACACAGTGGCTTAGCATGTGAAATTGCAAGAACTAAAACCGTGCCACATCTTCTGCTCAAAGTGCTTGCGGGTCCAAATAACCAAATAAAATATCTAGTGAGCTATTAAGGCATTAGAGGTGTAGATGTTTTGAATGGCTATCACTTTTACCTTGCGACTAGGGAAGAGAGCATCTCATTTGTTCTTGTGTTACTGTATGCTATACGTTTACATTTTTGTTCCTGGGAAGTATAAATTTCAAATTGTCGAAAATCTAATTTTGTAGGTTGTCGAGAGTGGAGGAAAAAACATAGAAGTTGCTGTGATGACAAAGGATCATGGTCTGAAGCAACTTGAAGAAGCTGAAATTGATGCCATTGTTGCTGACATAGAAGCAGAGAAAGCAGCTGCTGAGGCCGCTAAGAAGGGACCACCCAGGGAGACATGATCTTACATATTTTCCTTTTGCAACTTTAATTTACCAGTTGTGGTTGATGGACTCCGCCTTGCTGTTCTTTTGGAGTTGTACTTTGCACTTGATTTGGTTAAAACTGATTTCTACAGCTTATATCTTCAAATGGATTGAGATTTGCTTATTCAAGTTTGAATTGAGACTGTCTAAATTGTTGTCATTTAACTTTATGGTTGATTTCGGCATATATAAGGATTCAACAGCATCGTTTATTTTAGCTGCCGGACAAGAAGGGCCAATCTGGCTGGCTCTCCAGTGTCTACGATTGAGCTCTCGTTTCCAATGGTAACGAAATTGGAAATGTAGCAAACTGATGCGTCAAGATGATGGCCTAGAGAGCTAGCCGGCCCTCCATTGCCATCAGAGTTATCAAGACTGTCATCAAAATGAACCAGACGCATTGGCATTCTTGATGATAACTTAGTACAATTACCATTTTTGACAACCTTCCTACCATAACTTGAAAGTTTGAAATTAAATTGGAGCAAATGATTCTACAGAGTCGGGATTTCATCTCCTTTATAGTGCCATTTGCTCCTAGCTGGTTTAATCCCTGTAACGGGACTGATATGAAACGAGATGCTAAGGTGATTATTTCTCATACCAAAAAGTCTGGAAAAGTTGAATGTCTGATGACGCATAATACGCTTAGCGCAACTGTCGCCTTAATGACCCTCTTCATGAACTTCTCCCTCTTTCCACCTTTGCATCCCCACCAAAATTTGACGGTTCCGTACCATCCGTGGATTTCGATCCCAGATTTGATGGCTTAAAAATAAAACAAATAATGACTAAAAAGAAAGGAAAATTGGCCCATGCAGGTCTCGAACCTGCGACCTTCGCGTTATTAGCACGACGCTCTAACCAGCTGAGCTAATAGGCCGCTGTGTTCGTTCCCTCCTAGCTTTTAAATTTAATTATTGTATTTTCTCTAACTCTTCTATGCTGTTAAGGAACCGTGTTCCTTCCTGCGTTTCTTTTCTTTTCCCGGATATTGGAAAAAACACAGACGCAGAGCTTCCGCCATGAAAGAAGGTTACGAGGTACACTTTTCCATACTCCAAATTAATTTAATTTTTCTTTTATTTGGAAGAAATCAGTTTCAGTTTAAATTCTGATATTATTTTCACGACCTTAATCTGTTCTCTCTTTCAACTAACCCTCGAATCATCACCTTAATCCAACCAAATCAAACTTTTATTTACCTACAAACCAAACCAAATCAACTTCTCAAACCTCCCAATATCTACAAATTGGGTGCATTAAAAATCCGGAACTTGTGTTGTGTGTTTAAGGTTGAAATTTTTTATGCGATTGGGGGCGTCCCCAATTGGAATTTTATGGGGAATTTAGTCTTTCAAAATTCATGTTTTATGTCTTTGTATTTTTCTCGATAATTCGCGATTGCGTATGTCATATTATTCGGCCTAATGGGGAGTAATAGTACTCCGTCTTCACGATTAGCCAAGGAACGGGAGGGATACGGTGAAATGGCAGCCGGAAACTGTTGAGATTAACACCGGCTTTTATGATTGAGTTTGGAAACTCCATGAACATGGAGTCTGTTCTATAAACCTGTAGTAGATTTCACTTGTCATTGCTTTTGTTGACTGATGTGCATAAATTTGGCGTCTGAACTGAACCCTTGGTACCTTTTCAAGTTCCAATGTCTTGAATGGTTTGTGTACTGCGGGCAGAAAGAGGTTTTTATTGTTTGAATTTGTTATTTCCGTTTATGTTTTAGATCAACTGGCTCTTGGTGTTGGAAGTTTGATGAGATGCTTCTTAATTGCCGAAATGACTAATGTGTTCTCCATTGGCTTTGTTTTTGTAGATTGACGAGAAAAAACAAGCTGCTGCTGATGTATTGTTGTGAACACGGAAAATTCCTGAAACGAAAGAGACAAGAAACGAACGTGCACAAACAAATATTTAAATGTTTGATGGTTTTGGGTTACAATCTCTCTCAAATTTATCCTCTGATTCGATATCCGTAAGGTGTTGATTGGTGGGTGTTTCGTTGATCCAAGGGGCCGTCGAGGCTTGATCTTGGATGAACAGTTGGAAGTTTCTTCAAAGGGCCATGGACTTGATCTTTGAAGGTGGATTTGAGCGGATCTTCAAGGGCTTTTGGGCTTGATCTTGAAGAAACAGTGATGAACAGATCTTCAAGGGCTTTTGGGCTTAATCTTGAAGAACGGTTGGATGTGTGGATTTGTCGACGTTTGTTGATCCAAAGGGCCGTTGGGGCTTGATCTTGGAAGAACGATGAACGAAGAACACTTTCTTCAAGGGCCGTCGGGGTTTGATCTTGAAGGTGGATGATTGTTGATCCAAAGGGCCGTTGGGGCTTGACCTTGGAGGTGGATGATTGTTGATCCAAAGGGCCGTTGGGGCTTGATCTTGGATGAACGGATGATGAATGATGGTGTTTTCTTCAAGGGCCGTCAGGGCTTGATCTTGAAAGAGCGATGGACGAAGAACGAAGAACGAAGAGAGCTTTCTTGATTCTTCGGGAATCTGGATGCTTGAGAGCTTCGGAGTTTCAGAGCTTCAGAGCTTCAAGGTGTAATATGAATTCGTCCCCCCAAATGAATGAAATGGGCTTGTATTTATAGAATTTTCCAAGGCCTAATTTTGAATATAATATCCCGGATGAAATAAGTCGTTTCTGCCAGGTGTTGACACGTGTCCTATTTGATGACTTTTCCAACTCATTTCAATTTTCGTTGAGTCACACGCTACGTGTAAAATTTATGTAATACATGAGCGTTGACACTTTGATTTATCGGTCAACATTTATTTACCGAAATTTCGATGTCTACAAATGCCCCCACTTCAAGGCACGTCGTATACATGTGCTTGTCACGTGTAGGAGATGCGTTTTGAAGTCCCTTATTGTAGATGTCGATCCAAGGGCCGTCGAGGCTTGATCTTGAATTGGGCTGGAGATTTCTTCAAGGGCCGTTGAGGCTTGATCTTGAATTTTTGTTTGAAATTTCTTCAAGGGCCGTCTTGATCTTGAAGGTTGAATTTGGACCACAAGGAGTTTCATGTGGTAGATGATCTTTGGCTTTGGTAGTGGGTGAATCGGCACGTATTTTGTTGCGCTTGTTGACTTTCCACAGCTTTGATCTTGAACTGGGTTGGAGGGTTTTCTGGATTCCTCCAATTGTTGATTTTCCACAGCTTATTCTTGAACTAGGTTTTGATTCGAGAGTGGTAGACACTTGATCTTGAATCGGACTTGTGATTTCTTCCAGGGCCGTCAAGGCTTGATTTTGAATTTGGCTGGAAGCTTCTTCAAGGGCCGTTGAGGCTTGATTCTTGAAGGTTAACTCGAACACATGGCAAGCAGGCACGAGGTGAAGGTGACGACTTATTGCTCTGTTCAATCTTTCTAATTCACACCTGAGCAGTTTGGTCAACGGTATGATCTTCAAGATTGACGAACTATTCTTCCAGTTGGTGACTTGATCTTTTAAGGATTTGATTCAAGGGTGGTGAATCGGCACGTGCAGCCCACAACGCCTAGTAAACCGACCCAAGAATTTGAGGGTCAAAACGAATTCACCGTCAGAGTGATTGCAACTTTGATGATATGAGATACTCTTGCTTTTGAAGAAGTAGCGGATGAATCAGCACGTGCTTGGTTGCACTTGTCTCCACATGTTTCAAGGTATCATCTTCATTTCCTTTATCTGTTCCTCAGGCAGATGTGGCATCTTCTCGAGTTCTTCATCTCAGACTCTTTCTGCCGAGTTGACTGAGCATGTTGCATTCTTCTCTGCTTGTTTCTTCAGGCAGATATGGCAGCTTCTCGAGTTCTTCAGCTCGGACTCTTTCTGCTGAGTTGACTGTGCAGACTGCATTCTTCTCTGCTTGTTCCTTTTGCACCTTGTCTCCACATGCTGCAAGGTATCATTTTCATTTACCTTATCTGTTCTCCAGGCAGATGTGGCAGCTTCTTTGGAAGTACAGCAGCAGTGGGAAACGAGTACTCGAGAGCAGTGCTAGGTAGGCAATCAGGGAAGGGTTCCAAGCAGTCGGTTCCTTACCCGAGTTTGAGTGGAAGTTCCGGCATATTGTTTTCTTTATCCTTGTCTTTGTAGGTAAGAATAAGGACAAAGGAAAGGACAGGGAGAACGCATGAAATGAGATACTCTTGCTTTCTACCCTGGTGATATGAGATACTTTTGCTTTGGAGTCATTGGCTTGCAGAGGTACCCCAAGGAATAAGGAACATTGAGTGACTCGAGAGGCTTCGTTGGGAAGGCATTCTCGGAGATGAAGAAAGGTTCCGTACGTCTGCCTTGCTATGGAGGGTGAAGGTGGACAGTTATAGGGAGTTCCTTAATACCTGTAGAGGTACTGTTCTTTCACTCGTGTCATTAGCCAATGCGTGATTGATCAGTATGGCTTCACGTGCTTTCTTCTTTATCAGCAATCTTCGATAAATTGTCCGTAATTTCCGCCAAGCTGAGTGTGCATGTGACAGGTGCTGATGTGTCTGGAAAAGACTGGCGTCTCCTCGATATCTGGGATCGGCGCTTCGACAAATCACCCGTGATTTCCGCAAAGCTGAGTTTGCGTGTGATGGGTGCTGACGCGTCTGGAAAAGCAGGATGTCTCTCCGATTTCTGAGCTTGCCTCTTCGATTTTTGAATTGGCCTCTTCGAATTCTGAGCTTGCCTCTTCGATCTCTGAAATCCCGTCGAGTGCTGATTTTTTATAGAGGCATGCAGTTCGTTTCAAAGCACACTTGAATTTTCGCTTGTGAAAACTCCTCTCTTGCACTTCTAAGATCTTGATTCGTTCGACCTCTTCTTTCTTCAACACTTTGAAAATGTCTGGACCCTCCGACCGTCGTTTTGATTTGAACCTTGATGAAGAGGTAGTCCCGTCTTCTCCAGATAACATATGGCGCCCATCCTTCATATCCCCTACTGGTCCTCTTACCGTTGGGGATTCGGTGATGAAGAATGATATGACCGCTGCGGTGGTGGCCCGGAACCTTGTCACTCCCAAAGATAACAGACTACTTTCCAGGCGGTCTGATGAGTTGGATGTTAAGGAGTCTCTGGCTCTTAGTGTGCAGTGTGCGGGTTCTGTGTCCAACATGGCCCAACGCCTATTTGCTCGAACCCGTCAAGTCGAATCGTTGGTGGCTAAAGTGATGAGTCTCAAACAGGAGATTAGAGGGCTTAAGCATGAGAATAAACAGTTGCATAAGCTCGCACACAACTATGCCACAAATATGAAGAGCAAAATTGACCAGATGCAGGAATCTGATGGTCAGATTTTACTTGATCATCGGAGGTTTGTGGGTTTGTTCCAACAACATTTGCCTTCGTCTTCTGGGGCTGTTCCGCGTAATGAAGCTCCAAATGATCAACCTTTGGTGCCTCCTCTTCCTGGAGTTCCGCCGAGTGGTGTGGCTTCAAACAGTCAACCTCCGGCGCCTCTCATTTCTGGAGCTCTACCGAGTGGTGATGCGGCATCTGATCGTCCTTGAAGATACCCTCTTGTAAATTTGATTTGATTTGATTTGATTTTTTTTTTTTTTTTTTTTTTTTTTTAAGTATGTATAATGCAAATTTATGTAAAAATTTCCTGAAAAATAAATAAAATGGACCTTCTATTTCTCTCTATGCATTTGTTTTTTTTTTTTTTATTGATTTTTTTTTGCTTCTTTTTTTTTTTCTTTTTCTTTTTCTTTTGGTGCTGGATGCACCAAGTTCCATCATCATTTTTTTTTTTTTTTTTTACAATTTTTTTTTTCTGCACATGGTGCCCATGCACCACCAGAAACTTTTGATCTGCCATGGGGCTGTACCCCATCTTTGATCCACCATTCCACCCCATCTTTGATCCACAATTCCTTTTTTTTTCACGTGGTGTCAGATGCATCGCCACTTTTTTTTTTTTTTTTTTTTTTTTTTTTTTTTAATTGTATTTCTTTCTGTATAAATTAGGATGGTGGGTAGAGGAATTTGCAGGAGCGGAGCAAGGAGGATGGAGAAGACGGTGCTTCGGGCTTCACGACCGGCTAGTCGTTTGACGGCGGTTGTTGAAGTCTGCGAGGCAAGAGACGGAGGAGGAGGTTTCCTGGAGTGACATGTGGCTGTGGAGATGAGGAGCCCGGAGGAACTTGCAGGGAAGGACGAAGTCGAGGGGGCCAGGTGCTGCGGTGGAAGGAGTCGATGCCGAGAGCGCAGCCCAACTTGCCCCGGGGCTGTGGGCTCCATCCGCGTTCTCATCCGACGGACAGTATTGCATCTTCCTCTGCGTCAGCAAGCAGCACAGGAAACGCGAGCCGTCCATTGGACGAGCCTTCAACACCTGCCTTGTTGTTTCCGCCAATTCGGTGATCGTGTTCACTTCCTTCAGAGGCGGTAATGGCGTCGCCGGAGATGATGCCGCGGGACTAGAGATCCGCCTTGGCTCCGTCGTATTATGATGTAGGGTTCGTGTCCCCAACAAGGCGTCGGTTTTCCCCACTACAGAATTCCAGATGGTTTGATGATTCACATAGAGGTGTAGATCACGATTTCAGGGGCGGGAGATTTGTCGGAAGACGGTTCCAGCCAGGACAGAGGTTTGACTCAGAGCGTTCATCTCGGAGATTGAATCAAGATGGTTACTCTGAACCCGTGATGCGTCCTGATGGAAGATATGAGATTGTTCATCGCGTGAGGCGTTTTGATTCAGATGGTGGTGTGAGTCAGTACCGTTATGATGAAGATCGTTTTGCATCTCACAACACGCAGAACTAGGATGAATCTGACTATAGGGCGGCCGAGAGTCCGGGAGAGCGATGCGGCCCTGGCGGTAGCCTGCGGCGAGGAGGAGGTGGGAGCTGGAGCATACGGGCTGGCGTGGAGCTGATTGGAAAGCACGGGGTGCTTCATCTACTCGTCCCTCATCCATTTGATCGCAAAAGAACGTGAGGAATCAACCCTCCCTCCCTCTCAAACGATTCACCTGGCACTGGCGAGCTGGGTGCGGAGGAGAGAGAGAAGTCCCGCTGCGCCGACGAGGCTCAAATGGCTTTGGCCGCAAGCGAATCGTCAGACTGCGGCGGCGGCAATGGGTGCCGAGTTTTATCTTCCTCTTCTTCTTTAAATCGAAAGCTCGTGCTTGATGTCGATGACGACGACGAAGACAAAACCTGCTGCCTCCTTCTGCAAGCCATTTCCGACTACCCCCTCTTTCATCCACTCAATCGAATTGCAAAACCCTAATCCCCAAATCAATTTCCGAGCCTCTGACACTCGCCGCTCATTCAAAATGCGAGCTTTACCCCTCTTTCTTCTTCGTTTTGGTCAACAGAGTCTCCCTGCGACTGCACGGATTGGAAATTGAAGAGGGCTGATGACGAAAGCCCTAAACTTGGACACCCAATACAGTCACAGAGACGAAGATCTCCTTCCTCCGCCTTCAGCCGGACGAATCAGCCTTCTTTCTTCTGAATTCACCCGCCTGTGTGCGTTTTGAGTCGGTTCTGCGAGTACGGTGAGGAGGCGGTGACGTGGGAGTTGTTCTTGTGCAGCGGAAGAGGAGCTTGGAGGAGTTAATCTCGATCTCGACGAGGGTGATGGCGACGGTGGGGGCCTCGGCAATCATGACGCGGCGAAGCGCGTTGGCGATGCTGGCGTCAGTGTCGCGGAGCTCAAACTTCACGTAGTCGTCACGCATTTCGAAGATTTTGACGCGCGGGAGCCTTTGGTACGATTTGCCTTCCATTCTCACTCGTCAGACTGTCCGAGGGAGAGAGAGAAGAGAGCTGGGCTTGGATTTGGGGTGGAGAGGTCAGGGACTTGAGGAGGGAGTGCCAGAGTGGAGCAGGGACAGCGCGGTAGGACTGGGCCAGCTTTTGTAGCTGGGCTCACGGTTTTGGCTTCATCCTCAACAATCTAGCCCACCATTGATTATATTTTTTTTATTTATTTTAATGTGACTGAACTTGAAATTGAATATTCAAGCTGCCTACGTACCCTTCCAAAGAAAGAGATCAAGTCAAAACGTAGTTCAAAAATACATTTTTTTTTTTGTGCCGTTTGCAGTTTCAGCTCATGCAGGCAAGGAGCGTTGGTGTCGTTTGCAGTTTCAGCTCGTGCAGGCAAGGAGCGTTTGGTGCCGTGTTGCAGTTTCAGCTTGTGCAGGCAAGGAGCGTTGGTGTCGTTCGCAGTTTCAACTCGTGCAGACAAGGAGCATTTGGTGCCGTGTTGCCGTTTCAGCTCGTGCAGGCAATGAGCGTTGGTGTTGCCTTTTATGCTCGTGCAGACCAGGAGCGTTGGTGTTGCCTTTTATGCTCGTGCAGACCAGGAGCTTCGTGCCATGCAGTTTAGGCTCGTGCGGGCGAGGAGCATTGTGTCCTACAGTTTAGGCTCGTGCGGACAAGGAGCTTTGTGTCCTACAGTTTAGGCTCGTGCGGACAAGGAGCTTCGGTTGGTTCGTCAAGCGATCTGAGAGAGTCGTTCCTCGCAATCTTCATAGCAAGGAGCCTTGACTGAGTAGTTGAAGAAGTCTTCTGGGAAGATGTCACACATCGTGATGGGGATGGACGATCTTTGTGTCAAGGTTTCATTATCTCCAACACTTTCACATTGTTCTGGAGGTGAACAGGAGCTGCTTTGCCCCCTTTCCCGTTGGTGAACTTGTGGAGATGACATATGCTTCTTCTGCAGTTTCTTCGGAGTGACATAAGTCCATCCTTCAACTTCACTCGGCTTGACTAGCATGGTTTTGGAGCATGCCTCCAGCGATTGAGGTGAAAATTTTGAGTTGACAGAGCCTGAAGTGATGTCTTCTTCCAGGATTTCGTCTTCTTTGTCTTCTTGGGCCTTCTTTTCAGTGCGGTCCTCTTGGGTTTGTTGCCGTGAAGATTGGCCGGTGTAGATGATGGTGCGCCTCCTTACCTTCAGTGGTCCTTTTGTGTCGACTTCCAAAGTTGCTTGGCGCTTCATCCTTGAAGGAATCAAGCTTTGAACATCGTTTTTTCCTGCTAGACTGTCGAGCTTCTCTCCCTTTGGCGTTGTCTTCCTATTTCTAGAAGGCTTCTTAGTTTCTTCAAGTCTGTCCAAAGCCGACCGTTGCAGAGGCGATCTAGCTGTGCCGCTTTGTTTCTTGGGCTTTGATAACCTTTCAAAGACTGATCTTTGCGGTGTTGGCGTCTCAAGCCTTTTGAAGACAGAAGTTTGGTCTCGACCATTGATGCGATCAAGTGCTGCAATTCTAGGTTTTGAATAATTCAGTCTTTCGAAGACTGAAGTTTGAGGGGCGAGTTTAGGCTCCTCTTTTGGCCTTGTGGCTTGTGGTCTTGGCTTTCTCGTTTTTTTGTAGGTCACCGATGTCCGCCATTTCTTATCACCAGTAGATGCATCTTGGTTGCTTGCCCCCGGTGATGGTTGTGTAGGAGGTGCCATGTGACTTGAACATTGACGGGAATGATCATGCATGCTTCGGAGATGCACAGGATCGAGTGATTCAAACACGATAGTAGTAGTGTGTGCCGCCACCGTGTCTTCGAGGTCAAGCTCGATTTCCCCTTGCTGTGCTAGCTTCAGGATGAGATCTTTCAGTACGAAGCACTTTTCCGTTGGATGACTGATGAAGCGGTGGAATTTACAGTATCTTGGGTTGTCGGTACGATTCATCTCTTCCGGCCGTCTGCACTCGGGCAAACTGATCACCTTCTTGTCCAACAGGTCATCCAGCATGGCAACTACATCAGAGTCGGGGAATGGATAAATCTTCTCCTCAAGCTCCTTCAAAGTGCGTCTACGCATCTCTTGATCACGAAAAGCTTCGGTTTGAATCGCCTTGCCTCGTGTGGAGATTTTGACGGGAGCTGTGTTGACCGTCATCGCTTCCTTGGTGGGTTTCCATGCGGCCTTTTCCACCTTTGTCCCAAGAACTTTGTCGTTCTTGTAGTCGGCGATCGGTTCTTTCTTCCCATGATGGGCGATGCTCAACTCCATGTCATGGGCGCGAGTAGCCAATTCCTCGAATGTCCGTGGTTTAATGCCTTGAAGGATGTATTGCAAACCCCATTGCATGCCTTGGATGCACATCTCGATTGAAGAAATCTCGGAGAGTCTGTCCTTACAGTCGAGGCTTAGATTACGCCATCGGTTGATGTAGTCCATGACTGGTTCTTCCTTCCATTGCTTCGTGCTCGTCAGCTCTAGCATGCTCATAGTGCGGCGGGTACTATAGAAGCGGTTGAGGAATTCCCGCTCTAACTGCTCCCAGCTGTTGATGGACTCAGGCTCTAGGTCTGTGTACCACTCAAAGGCGTTTCCTTTCAGCGAGCGCACAAACTGCTTGGCGAGGTAATCCCCTTCGGTTCCTGCGTTGTTGCAAGTTTCAACGAAGTGGGCAACATGCTGTTTCGGGTTTCCCTTTCCATCAAATTGCATGAACTTTGGTGGTTGATAACCCATCGGCATCCTTAAGGCGTCGATCTTCTTTGAATACGGCTTTGAGTATAACCCGGAGGTATTTGAGCTCCCTTCGTACTGTGCCTTGATGGTGTTGGTGATCATCTCTTGCAGCCGCTGGATAGAAAGAGATCCCATGAGTGCCGCTGCTTGGTCTGGCTCCGGCTTTGCATCGTTTTTCTCCACCTGAGGCTCATCTTCTTCGTCATCTCTTCTCTTTAGTGGATCATTCTCTGGGTCGGGTTTATCGCCGTCCTGCGCCTCTAGTCGATTGACGAGTGCTGCAATTTGCAAGTCTTTTTCTTCCACAGTTCGGGTTAGCCTTGCGATTGCTTCATTCATCTGAGCCAGCTGCTCATCGATTGAAGTTACTCCAATGGTCATGACTTGCATGGTTGCACTACCGCTTGAATCGGCATCGGAGAGCATGGATTCGGAGTATTTCCTCGGGCTTCCCCCCCTTGGTGCCCTTAGTGAGGCTAAGGTGATCAAAGGCTCGTGCCTTGAGTGCTCTTGTTCCCTTGGCAGAGTTGATGCAGAGGTGAAAGAGGTGGCAGAAGTAGCTCTTGCCATGCTTCGAGTTGTGATGCCCAAAGTGACACCAGTTGCAGGAGCAGTTTGAGCCTTCCTTGATGCCATTAATTTTGGAAGTGCGTTTTGATCTTCTTGTACGGAGAAATAGATGAAAGGCAGAGATTGTCCCACTGGGCGTGCCAATTTGTGAACACGGAAAATTCCTGAAACGAAAGAGACAAGAAACGACGTGCACAAACAAATATTTAAATGTTTGATGGTTTTGGGTTACAATCTCTCTCAAATTTATCCTCTGATTCGATATCCGTAAGGTGTTGATTGGTGGGTGTTTCGTTGATCCAAGGGGCCGTCGAGGCTTGATCTTGGATGAACAGTTGGAAGTTTCTTCAAAGGGCCATGGACTTGATCTTTGAAGGTGGATTTGAGCGGATCTTCAAGGGCTTTTGGGCTTGATCTTGAAGAAACAGTGATGAACAGATCTTCAAGGGCTTTTGGGCTTAATCTTGAAGAACGGTTGGATGTGTGGATTTGTCGACGTTTGTTGATCCAAAGGGCCGTTGGGGCTTGATCTTGGAAGAACGATGAACGAAGAACACTTTCTTCAAGGGCCGTCGGGGTTTGATCTTGAAGGTGGATGATTGTTGATCCAAAGGGCCGTTGGGGCTTGACCTTGGAGGTGGATGATTGTTGATCCAAAGGGCCGTTGGGGCTTGATCTTGGATGAACGGATGATGAATGATGGTGTTTTCTTCAAGGGCCGTCGGGGCTTGATCTTGAAAGAGCGATGGACGAAGAACGAAGAACGAAGAGAGCTTTCTTGATTCTTCGGGAATCTGGATGCTTGAGAGCTTCGGAGTTTCAGAGCTTCAGAGCTTCAAGGTGTAATATGAATTCGTCCCCCCAAATGAATGAAATGGGCTTGTATTTATAGAATTTTCCAAGGCCTAATTTTGAATATAATATCCCGGATGAAATAAGTCGTTTCTGCCAGGTGTTGACACGTGTCCTATTTGATGACTTTTCCAACTCATTTCAATTTTCGTTGAGTCACACGCTACGTGTAAAATTTATGTAATACATGAGCGTTGACACTTTGATTTATCGGTCAACATTTATTTACCGAAATTTCGATGTCTACAATTGTATAGCTATTCAAAATTTGTGATGGCATGCATTGGAAATCAAGTTCGACCTTGTGACTTGCGGTTGCATCTGATGAAGGTGATCTGGAATTGGTTGCTTTAAGTTACTCATTTGCAATATTAGCAGTTATTTCTATATTATTTTGACAACTATGTGATATAGAACGAGGTCCATTGCCCCATTCGACCTGCCCTGTCGGATTCTTTCCTCGTGTTTAGATGTGTTAACTTATGTTCTCCTCTTATTCTTCAGGAAGTTTCAGGTATACCAACTTCTCTGAAGAAAGATGCATCCCAGATAGCAGCATCTCCTGATGCAATGGCCGAATCATCAAGCTCGGGTACAGCTAGACTTGATAAAGCAGACAGCTTTCGGGACCGGATGCTATAGTCTGAACTCTGAAGCAGCGGCTGCCGGTTGTTTGATAGTCAAGGCCTTTGGCTATGGCCACCGCACCCTCGTTTCCAATTGTATGTAGCGATCTCATTCTGTTATGGGACAATTGTAATGTGAAGCAGAAGTTCACCTGAGGAACTGGTAATGTATTTCACAAAGGAATTGGTAATGTATAATAGAAAATTTCAGAATTTAGTTAGAGATGGGAGTGCTGGTCATAATTTGGACTTGGATGAACCTTTTTTCTCTCTTCCTGAGGAACTGGGCCCAGTGGGCCTAGGTTCTTCTGGTAGAGATTGATTTGGGCTCATAATTAGGTAAAGTTTTTTTCGGGTCGAATCTGGGGCAACATTATATCAAATTCCTTTTGAAGGATTGAGAATTTAATTTAAAATTTTGTTCCTTTTTTTTCTTTCGATGAATCAGTTGATACTCTTAGAAAAGCAAAAGGGCAACTAATGGTAACAATGTTTTTTAAGTAGGGGGGATACTGTACAGATTAAATAATTAGTTGTTAAGAAGATGAGAAATGATGGAGATCAAACTTGTAGCAGGATGCATGAGCATGATTTTTTTCATCACTGCAGTGACGAGCCATCTTGCAAATGGTTAAACTTATTAAAATCCAAACAAATATCTAAAATAATAAGACAAAATTAAACGAGGGTAAAATGGTAAACTAACCAAACAAATTTTTTTTTTAAAATTCATGTTTCTCTCCTTTTATACTCTTACAAAAAACAAATAAAACTAATATAATTTACAAAAAAAGCCACTTGGCACCCGCCTGAGCGTGCAGAGGCCAATCTCACGTGGGTAAATAGTTATGTATATATTGTTGAACTTGAATATGTAATTAAAAGTGTAGCAAAATTTTAAAATGGGAGCTTTATATAGAGAGAAAAAATTTACTATATTTCAAGGAACTCCACTAGTTTTTAAATATGTCAATGAGAGATAAAAACATAAAATCAACTAAAGCCTAGGCCAAAAACATGGAAACAATGCTTTAAAATATCAATCATACCCTAAGGCTTTAGGGCTATTAATAGAACCTAGTTCTCACAACTCCTACAAAATTAATATGTGCCATAAACTCAATTCATTCTCGACTATTTTTGCAGAATCAGTTCAATCAGTCCTCGACCATTTTTGCAGAATCAGTTCAACCCGTCTTCGACTATTTTTGCAAAATCAGTCATCGACCATTTTTTGTAGAATTAGTTCAATTAGTCCTTGATCATTTTTGAATAATCAATTCAACGCATCCTTGACAATTTTTGCATAATTAGTGTAACCCGTCTTTGATCATTTTTGCAGAATCAATTCAATCGGTCATAAAACATTTTTGCACAATCAGTTCAACATTTTCTCAACTATTTTTGCAAAATCTGTTCAATCTGTCATTGACCATTTTTACATAATCAATTCAATCAATCATAGACCATTTTTGCAAAATCAGTTCAATCAGTCCTCTATCATTTTTGCATAATCAGTTCAATCCGTCCTCGATATCTTTTTGCAGAATCAGTTCAACCCGTCTTGACCATTATTTTTCTAAATTTTCCTAGCCTAAGGCGGTGGAAATGGCTTTTCCATTATTTTTTTTTAGATTTTCCTAGCCTAAGGGAAGAACAATCCTTCACGGATTGACTGAAGGTGCAATCACGCATTACACAATCTTGCAAACAACACTATACATGTTATTCCAAAATTAACACATTATATACAAATCAAAATTTAATACTATATCTGAAAATGTGAAGGCAAATAGGTTTTGATACTACATCAGAAGCTACAAACAAAATCAATCTAATCGAAACATAAAGGTAACAAGTATACACGAGAATTAATTCAAAATTACGAAAAAGATAAGTAACTTGCCAAACATTAAACAATAATTTATAAGCAAATGATTCTAGAAATTATCACAACGAAAATATATGTGCGAGAGAGGGAGATCAATAGGCAATAGACTTGGGCTACCAGTTGACAGATGATTAAGAGATGTGGCATGTTACGACCAATGTGATCAACGGATCATTGGGCTGCCAGCTGACAGATTTATTGTATTAAGAAACCAACAAAACTTTGAGATCTCTAGTTCTATCCTGCAAAGCCACGAGAGATATATAAACATCTGGCTCTTATTGTTCAATTGATTCTGCCTCAACTGTATTATCATTAGTAGGTGATGGAAAATTCTTGGATCTCACACCATTCGCCCCATCTTGAAATGGCCCGGATTCCTTGCCAAAAAAAAATTTAAACACACTAGTACTGTCTTTCTAAAATTATCCACCACCATTAGGTAGTTTATCTGGGGAGTTTATCATCCATTGAAGGTCAGAATCTCTGACTCTGCTGCACATTTGTTTCATTCGTTCCAAGTGGATCCTTAGTGAATGAGTGAGCTGTGATTTCCATTTGTTGTAGCAGAGTCAATTACCAAGGATGTGATCAAGTAAGAACTGCTGATGGAATTATTTGGCTTAATGCCATTTGGCTCAAAACCATTTGGCATGAATGCCTTCTTTATGGTCTTCGTATCATGAACTCCAGGTGGCAGCTGTTACTGTTTTACGATATTGTATGAGAGGCTATTTTCGTAACTCACGATTCAGATAAAAAAAGTCAATGATATCATCTTCCACATGTATTAACTTTTGTCTTTCCTTGAAATGTTTGAACAGTGTTATCTCAATATAAAATTAAATATTAAAAGTACACTCTATGTGTAATTTTTCCTTTTAAAGTCTAGACATATAAGCTCACTCATCCACAAAATGAAAAAAAAATCTAAAAACCCCAACCAAATTTATGTAAAAAAGGAACATGTTGTAAAATCGGCGGTGTGTGTGCAGTGGAATAAACAAGACACAAAATTTACGAGGTTCCTTTACAATCAGTGTGACTGGAGTACGTCCTCGGTGCAGCAGTGGTGCTTTCATTTATAATCTAGAATCATAAAAATACAAAGATGGCTCTCCCTATTATCTTTCTATTCCTCCTCTCTTCTCAGCCGTTTGGCTTCTCTCCTCATTCGTATTTATCCTCCTTCTTCACCTCTCATTCATTTTATAAGCAAAGAGAACACTATTCATTTTACAAATTTTCCACTAATGAATAGTGAAAATACTGTACATAAATAGTAATAAACCATTCATGTGGGCCATCCACATATTATTCACAACACTCTCTATTGGATAGCTACAAGTCTTCGATTGACTCGTTAAAATCTTGATCTGTTTTGGATGCTCCCCCTGATGAGTATCTCCCCCTGATTTCAAATCATTTAGGCTAGTCGTTGAACATTCTGCTTCAGTCTCTTAGTGAGAATAGTTACAGAAAGAGGTGTTTTACTTGTTGTTAACTTTCCACGGGCTTGCTCTTGAACTGGGCTGGAGGGTTTTCTGATTTCCTCCAAAAGTCTGAATTTACTTCATTTATCTGGAGCTAAATTTGATTCAATAGTGGTGGACACTTGATCTTGAATTTGACTTGTGATTTCTTCAAGAATCGTTGAGGCTTGATCTTGAATGAAATTGGACCACGAGGAGCTTCATGTGGCAAGTGACCTTCGACTTTATCTGGGATGAATCGGCACATGTTTGTTGCGCTTGTTGATTCTCCATGAGCTTCGATGTATCATTTTTAATTGCATTATCTATTTCCCTTGCATAAGTGGTATTTCCCTAGTTTTTCCTCATGCAGGTGTGACATCTTCTCACAACAGTTGGAAGATGAGTACTCGATAGCAATGCAAGGTAAGCAACCAGGCAAAGGTTTCGGGCAATCAGTTCCAGATCAGGAGCTTGATTCCAAGTGGCAACTGATTGCTTTCTTTCTCTTTGTCTTGCAGATAAGAATAAAGACAAAGGAAAGGACATGGAGAAAGCATGATATCAGATACCCTTGCTTTCGACCCTGATGATATGAGATAATCTTGCTCTGGTGTGACTCGTTATGAAGAGGTATTCTCAGAGAGAAAGAAAACTGAGTATTTCGAGATCCTTTGTTAAAGATGCATTCTTAAAGAGGAGGAAGAGTTAGACATTTTGCAGGTATGCCTTTCCATGGAGAATGAAGGTCAACATATATAGGGATTTAAGCAAGTAGTGATGTCTCATGCATGAAGCATGATAGACTTATAGGTTCCAATAACTCAGCTCCAGGAAGTGGAAATTAAAATCCAAGCTCTATAACGCTCCAGATGAGGTTATGATCCACATTCTCTAAACTATAACTGTCCTGGAAGAGACAGTGTAATGCCCTTGAAGAGGCAATGGATATCCAAAGAAATGAAAAGTTTTAAGCATGCGCATGCAATTGAGAATATGGGATCACAAATTGATAATAACCAATGGTAATTTTGGGTTTTACAAGTAGCTACTAAATTCATCAATGAGTTGTGTTGATATTGAGTCCCGTTCTTTTTCCGTCAACAAACATTATTGACCAAGAATGGAGAAAGGCAATTCCATTACAATTTTGTAAGAATGTGGAAAATGGACCTATATACTTGACTACAATACAAATAACCAAAAGATGTTGAACCAAGGTGGTTACATATAGGCATTTGTAATACAGTTAAATATACTCACATGATATGACACAAGGTCACTAATTGAAACCTGAAATTATACTCTTGTAAACAAGTTCATATGAATGGAGAATTATATACAAAGGGTTGTGAGTCGCCCACATCATATCTTCATAAGTAAATCTTTCAAGTATACATAGGAGCAAATTGCTCTATATAAACTCCAAAGGAAAATGTGTCAGGAAGTGTAGAAAATCCCTGAAGGATTCAAATTGCTTGAAGAAAACCCCGGAAGGGTAAAACATAAAATATGTACTCAATACCAATGACTGGTATAAATTGCCTTAGTGAGTACTACCCTTATGATATTGTTGCAACATACTAAAATCTCTTGCAAGAGTTGATGATATTAAATTGAAACTCCCGAAGAGTCTAGAAAGATTATAAAGTGTTGAGAGAAATATTGTCTAGAACTGTATATCGAACAATATGCCAACATCATAATAATCATATGGATTGAAGATTATGAGTTGAATACTCTAATGATTTAGACACTAAGAACGATCATTTATCTTCGAAAGGGTAAAGATAAATTGATATTTGGTCTAGAAATACCACATCTTAGTGAAATATATGCTTTATTGTATTTACACAATACATTGAATGAAATAAAGCTTATCTATTGACATTTCCGAGAAATTACAGACATATACATATACATGAGTTAAAACAAACAAACAAACAGGATGGAGCATTCATAATGGTTACTCATGTGATGCCTCAGTACTCGGAAGTACCCCAGAAAGGGGAAGCACCAGAGGTTGATTATTTGGAGCCTTAATACTTGGTAAAACTCCGGATGACGAAGGCAATAGGTGCCTTTGGAATAAAGCCTCGAACCTCTGATTGTCACTTTGAGTCCGACTTTCAGATTCCAGCAGATGGTCGAGCTTTCTTTTCATGCTCGTTGAGTAATTATTTGTAAGTATGTGTAACACTCTATTCTCATGCTTGAGCCATCTGATCTCTTGTTTAAGACTTGTCACCTCAGTCGTCAATGATTCAACTTGGTGAGTTTGAGCAAGTAGGCGTTGACCCATATCAGAAATGGAGCCAGCACACTAAACACTGAGAGCCAATGAGTCTTGAACATCTGACTCATCAGACTGATTTGAAAGGATTCTGTTATCCTTTAGAGTGAGAATGTTCCTAGCTACTACTATAGCAGTTGTATTAACCCTCATCACAAAGTTTCTAACTGTAAGAAGACCATTAGAAGATAAGAAGGACGTGCGCCATATATTATCTTGACGCAACTCGTATGTATCCCTCCCGAGACTCAAATCTAAATAAAGATTAAATAGGCAAGCCATTTTCAGAAATGATGAAGGAAAAATGAGGTCAAATAAAATCTCAAAAGTGCAAGAAGGGGAAAATTCTACATGCAGCAGTTTTCCGAGCATACATTTTGAGCACAATTGATGCCTCTTTAAAAAGAAGTGCCAAAAGAGCCACTTGTTCAAAAAGGCACCGCTCTCCGAATTTCAAAAGCCGGATTTCTTGAATCAAGGTTCCTCAAAATTTCTCACACGCAATCTTAGCTTTTTCGGATTACACATGCAGTTTTGTCAAAGATCTTTGACAAAGGTTAAAACGCATAAATCTTAAAACGCGTGAATCTTATTGTTTCAATTACCCAACAGTTGCCGACAATAGTAAGGGAACATCATCATTATTTGCTTAAATCCTTACATATGTTGACCTCCATTCTCCATGGCAAGGAAGACTTGCAAAATGTCTAACTCTTCCTCCTCTCTGAAAATGCATCTTCAACAAAGCATCCCAAAATACTCAGTTTTCTTTCTCTTCGAGAATACCTCTTCAAAACAAGTCACACCAGAGCAAGAGTATCTCATATCATCAGGGTTGAAAGCAAGGGTATCTTATATCATGCTTTCTCCATATCATTTCCTTTGTCCTTGTTCTTATCTGCAAGACAATGAGAAAGAGAGCAATCAGTCGCCACTTGGAATCAAGCTCCCGATCTAGAACTGATTGCCCGAAACCTTTGCCTGGTTGCTTACCTTGCATTGCTATCGAGTACTCATCTTCAACTGTTGATATGATGTTAGTTATTTACACTAAAGCTGCCAAGCATGATCAGTCGCTGAGAAGTGATGTTCTGAATGACCATTCAAATGCCAGGGTTACATTCCACTCCTGCATCAGGATACAAATACTGCAAGAGAAGATGTCACACTTGCATGGGGAAAAACTAGGGAAATACCACTTATGCAAGGGAAACAAATAAGGCAATTGAAAATGATACATTGAAGCTCGTGAAGAATCAATAAGCGTAACAAACATGTGCCGATTCATCTACGATAGAGTCGAAGATCACTTGCCACTTGAAGCTTCTCGTGATCCAATTTCATTCAAGATCAAGCCTTAACGGTCCTTGAAGAAATCACAAGTCTGATTTAAGATCAAGTGTCCACCACTCTTGAATCAAATTTAGCTCTAGATAAATGAAGTAAATACATACTTTTAGAGGAAATCAGAAGACCATTTAGCCCAGTTCAAGAGCAAGTCCGTGGATAGTTAACAACAAGTAAAGCACCTATTTCTGTAACTCTTCTCGCTAAGAAACTAAAGCAGAATGATCAACGATCAGCCTAAATGATTTGAAATCAGGGGAAGATACTCATCAGGGGGAGCATCCCAAATCAAGATTTTAACGAGTCAATCGAAGACTTGTGGCCATCCAAGGAATAGTGTTGTGAATAATATGTGAATGGCCCACATGAGTGGTTTGTTACTATTTATGCACAGTATTTTCACTATTCATTTGTGGAAAATTTGTAAAATGAATAATGTTCTCTTTGCTTATAAAATGAATGAGAGGTGAAGAAGGAGGAGAGATACGAATGAGGAGAGAAGCCAAACGGCTGAGAAGAGAGGAGGAATAGAGAGATAATAAGGAGAGTCATCTTTGTATTTTTATGATTATAGATTATAAATGAAAGCACAACTGCTGCTCCGAGGACGTACTCCAATTACACTGACTATAGAGGAACCTCGTAAATTTTTGTCTTGTTTAATCCAGTGCATACACACCGTCGATTTTACAACAAAACCAATCTTTTCTAGCAAGTCATAGTTTTATTTCTTTGTGAATTTTGGCACCTTCATTATCATATCTGTCATATTACGGAAGTACCCCAAAAGGACCAACCCCAAGTAGATCCGAAATTTGGAAAATAAATAAATAAATAAGCAAACTTGGACAACGGTGTGGATACGCGCATACGATCATTTTCCCCTCCATTATACAAACACACCCTAACGGCTAGTTTGTAGAACGTTAACCCCCAACGGTCAAAATTTCAAATCCCTATATTTTTCTCAAATTACCCCACCAAATCACACCGATTCCTGCACTCTTCCCTTCTCTCTCCCTCCATTCTTCTTCTCTCCTAGAGACTTTCTCTCTCCTAAATCCAAAGCCTTCCACATATCTGCTTCTTCATCTTTTGATTCGCTTCAATTGTGAGATCAAATCATTCAAAATCAAAGATGTTGCAAGATATGTGGAATGCTCCGCCTGGTTTCAGACCCACCAAGTCTGCTCCTTCCTCTCCGGCCAAGCCTCTCGGAATTTCGAGGACTCATTCCGTCGGAACTGAGTCATTTCACGTAACTCACAAAGTTCCGGTAGGCGACACTCCTTATGTCAGAGCCAAGAATGTTCAGGTGAATAAATCCTCTGGGCCCTTTACAAAATTTGGTTCTCAAAACTTGAATTTTTCCGGTTTTGAGTTTTGGGTCGTGTTTTGATTGATGGGTTTTCTGGTTTTTCAATTTTGAAATTTGAATAGCTGGTGGAGAAGGATCCGGAGAAGGCAATCCCGCTGTTTTGGGCAGCCATTAATTCTGGGGACAGAGTGGATAGTGCTTTGAAGGACATGGCGATTGTGATGAAGCAACAGAGCCGGGCAGAAGAAGCGATTGAGGCCATCAAGTCGTTGAGACACCGGTGTTCGGATCAAGCTCAGGAGTCTCTTGACAACATTCTTCTGGATCTTTACAAGGTACTTTTTTTTTTTTTTTGGCGAAAAGCCCCGAATAAAATTTCATTAAGTTTTTTAATCTTTACAATTTACTGATAATTTGATTGACTTAATTTTTATAGAGATGTGGGAGATTGGATGACCAAATATCACTTTTGAGGCACAAGTTGTACTTGATTCAAAAAGGGATGGCTTTCAACGGAAAGCGCACGAAAACTGCCAGATCTCAGGGGAAGAAATTCCAGGTCTCTGTGGAACAAGAAGCCACTAGATTACTGGTGAGATTACAATCCAAAACCAAAACCAAGTATTTGTTTTAATTCAACTTCGAAATTACTGGAAGATAGTACTAAATAACTTTATGTGTGTCTCAGGGGAACTTGGGTTGGGCTTTGATGCAGCAGAACAACTACATTGAAGCAGAAGATGCTTATCGCCGAGCACTGACAATTGCGCCGGATAACAACAAGATGTGCAACCTCGGAATCTGCCTAATGAAGCAAGGAAGAATTTCTGAGGCTAAAGAGAATCTCCGTCGTGTTAAGCCGGCAGTTGTGGATGGTCCAAGAGGGACAGATTCCCATCTCAAGGCCTATGAGAGGGCTCAG
Organism: Malus sylvestris; assembly: GCF_916048215.2. NCBI lineage: Eukaryota > Viridiplantae > Streptophyta > Magnoliopsida > Rosales > Rosaceae > Malus > Malus sylvestris. Next base: position 19,743,962 of record NC_062274.1, on the reverse strand, counting down.
CAGATGCTCAAAGATCTTGAGTCTGAGATGATGAACAAGGGCGGGGATCGCGTCGAGCAGAGCAGGCTTTTCGATGCCTTTTTGGGTTCTTCATCGATTTGGCAGCCTCAGCCTTGCAGAGACCACCACCACACAAGTTTGCCAACAACAGGTTCTGTGAAATCTCAGCCCGATGAGTTTGCTGATGAGAATATCAACTCCAACTTTTTCGCAAACCCGAAGATGGGATTTCCTCAGCATAAAATTATCAATCAAGTCCCTCAACCAAACTCACTTAATGTTGCTGCAAAGCCTTACTTCTCAAAGTCCATTTCGGCCGCCCCAACCGCCACTCAATTTGCTGAGACGCTTAAGAGGACAAGGTCCGGGAATGCTGCGACTTCAATGAGAGTGACCGAGGCGATTGAGATCCCTAAACCTGTTGTGGATTTGGTCGTACCAGAGAACAAGACCCGAAGAAGGCTCTCTCTTGAAGGAACAGGGACTGAGTTGACAGGATTGTTGCCCGACAACAAGGACTTCGAAGAGGCTATCATCGCCGCGGTCATTGACCCGACAAATGAGGCTGGGAAGGCGGTTGGAATCAGCAACTGTTCCGGGATGTTTCCGAAGAAGGTTGAGAAGAGGCTCAGGGTTTTTCAGGATATTACACTGTCTATAAGTCCAAGGGCCTAAACTAACAATAATTGCTTACCTTAATTACCTTAATTCGTCTAATCCGAGGAGTTAAATAGTGTTCTTTTCGTCTGGAGATGAACTTGTTCTCCCCTTTAATAATCCACTCAGCAGAAGCTGATTACTCTATGTATTCATATAAGCCAAGTCTTTCAGCAGAATAACAAAGGCTCATTTTCTTCAAATCTCAACCATTTTTATTTAAGTTTTCGTACTTCCCGTTGCTATTTTTCCTTAAAAAGTTATGGAGACTTTTTGGCTCCTGTAGTAGTACATTGTGATGCCGAATTCATGGAGGCTTGGGGCCAGCACTCCGGGATCCTTTCCTAGACAAACGCGGTTGGCCTTTCCGGCCACGGGGGTGCGTAGTTAGCCTTGTAAAGGATTTAAGGGATTTTTTGGAAATATATAATGAGTTTGAGCAATAACACCAATTAATTACAGTGTGGAACATAATACATACACGCCTAGGTGACCAAGATTCGGGTTCCCAGTTTTTGTAGTTTCCACTCTAAATAGTCGTGTAATGAGAAAGATAGAGAGAGACGGGTAAGTGGCTGCCCTAAATGAGGCTCGTCATGTTTTTTATGAAACTTTCGCATTTATCGTACACCAATGCCGCCACTACTGCAGCAGCAATTGTAAGAGTAAGCACCACTTTCGGACGCTGTGAAGGGGGATTAAAGCCTAATTCTGATAGCTTCTTGTGTGATACTGCATAATCTCTGAAGAATGCATCATTATCCTGCACATATACATGAACATGGTCAAATTATCAACTATCACAGACTAGTCTCTACATATTCTACGAATTTCACACCGCTACATAAGATCTCGTAGAGACTTCCAAACCAAAATTCATCTTATTTACCCTTGCATATAGCTCAACATAGCGACGGAACACAGGATCCTCCACCAAAGCCTTGTCTGTGGGAAGTTGTAAGAGTCCCTCCGTTTCCCCTTTCAATAGGTCCCTGATCACAGAGTTTTACGTATCCACGTACGGTTTTATTCGAATCAGATGAACATAGATAACTCCATTCTGCATATAAAAGTAGATAAACCTTTTCAGGAATGTCTTACACGAAGTATGAGTTGTCGAATTTTGAAGGCTCCTTTGTCCAGGGGCCTTGAAAGCCAGATCTCTTATGTTCCTTTCCCTACATAACCAAAAGAAAAAGATGAATTCTAATTCTTAACACTGTGTAGATTAAAATGAATAACATATTCTACTTTTACAACGGATAGAGAGAAACTTACCAGTGTATGGCCTCCAGATAATACCACAATGTCCTTGTCAGACAGACCCATCCGATAGAAAACTTCCCTTAAATGTGATGCACCTATTAACAAAATCAAACAAGTGCAGATTTCAAAACCGTTTTACGTTACAAAACTGGATGAACATGGTCCATGACATACCAAGTTTGGCATCTGGAAGGCGGCCTTCGGGTGGAGATTGATTCGAGTCCTGATTCAGAGGTAAAGAAAGGTATTAAAAAGAATGAGTTGGGTAGGTGATGCGAAACTTCTCCATGCACATACCTTTCTACCCGGAACAAAGTCAATGGATGGACCTCCGGTGATCTCCACTGCCACAACCCCAGCAAGCTGTAAGACAAGCCTTTAGCTGTTTAGCTGTTAAAAGCACTTCCATAGAAAGCCCCTTAAACCAATAAAAACATTTGAAAGTAAAAACCTGGTAGAGATCAGCATATGTGATTTTTGGGTGTTTGGCCTTTACTTGTTCTGCAAGTCACAGCAGAATCAGAAACAAATTAGAGAACTTATTTAAGAGAAGTGAGATCAAGTGTATGAAATCGAAAGCTTACCACATAACTCAACTGCAGTTTCCAATCCCTTATTTCCACTGTGACTTAACTCTTCCTTGTTCCTGATTGAGCCATTAGGTCCTCCAGGTATTCTCGTCTTTAGTCTAGCATCGTACGTTGCAGCGTCATGCCACCTATCAAAACACAGCAGTTATACGCGTATCAGAAGTTCAGTAACCTGAAATAGCTATCTTTCGTGTTTGGTTGCTGAGAAAATGCTAGAATGATGGGAACAAGATAACAAATTCGAATGGCCATTTCTTTCTTCACCAGTTTTCTCGAGCAATCAAAGGAAAGTTAATGGAGGAACCAAGTTGAAGGAAAAATGGAGGATGAACAATTACGCTATACGAAGCATTGTAGGAGCGCAGTTCTTGCTGTAGATAAGAGCACGAAGGTCTCGGCGAGCCTTCTCAATTTCCTTGAGGTACTCTTCGTTTACTACTGGCGCAGCCATGAGAGCGTGGAAACGTAAACTGCTAACTTTAGTTGCAATTTACAAGGAAGATTTTGCTGCAGGCTATATATGGCGTAGAAGAAGAATCAGAATAAAGGGAAATGATTGACAGGATTGCTTCCCAGGGAAACAAGAAAAGCATTACTTCTTTCTCATGCTATTCATATTTCTTCGTCAAGTTACGAAAAGCAAGAAATGAGATCAAGAACATTGGAAACATGTCAATCATAAGCGCAAGTCGTGAATTTTAGAACTTATTACAGCAAAGTTCAACTCCCCCTTACAACAAGTATTATTATGTTCGCTGAATCGAAGATACTTCACTGACTTCTCATGATGATATTATTACAAAGACAACATTTTCACTTGGCATTTTTACGAACTTCGTATAAGTAACTCAGGATCACCACCGCCGCAGTAACAGCAACTCCCACTGCGCTTTGTGCCAATATGGTACTGGTCTTTGCAGCTTCCTTCACACAAGAAGATGGAGTGAATCCTAGCTCTGATAGTTTCTTGTGTGACGCTGCGTAGTCTTTGAAAAATGCATCCTCATCCTGCAAAGGGATTGAGCAGAAAGGCAAAGCTTTATTTTGTTGATCAACATTTCATCGAAGCTCTCTTAAATTTCCCAGAAATTTCTAATTTACCACAGATGAACGGAATTAATTACCTTTTCATAAAGTTCAACAAAGCGGCGGAACTGAGGATCGTCCAGCAAAGCCTTGTCTGTGGGAAGTTTCAACAGCCCCTCTGATTCCCCTTTCAGTAGTTCACTGATCAAGATTCAGGTACAACAACATTAATAGTCAATATGTACTGCACGATCAAACGAAAGTAAACTAAAGTAATAGAAGTTTTAAATTTTAAGGTATAATATTAATTACTTACGTAAAGTATGAATTATCGAACTTCAAAGGCTCACTAGTCCAAGGGCCTTCAAAGCCTGACCTTTCTGGATGTGCTCTACCCTACAGAATCAAAGTAGTATTTGTTATACGTATACTATTATATATAATGGATGCAAACTTTACACATTGTCGAGTCCATGGAAAAAGCTACCAGTGTATGAGCTCCAGACAGTGCCACAATGTCCTTATCAGACAGACCCATGCGGTAAAAGATGTCCTTCAAGTGCGATGCACCTGCAGCAAAATTGAAAAACCAAACCTCACAACACTAAAAACAACCTGCGAAAGAAGAAACGTTTTATAGGCATTGGCTGCATACCTTTTTTGGCATCTGGAAGCCGCCCTTCTTCAGGAGACTCCAACGAATCCTGATTCAGCAATAAAAAGCAAAGTCAACAACTGCCGTCAACATATTTAATAAATGTGCTGTTAACAACTGCCATGAAGTCGTGAACACACCTTTCTGCCAGGAACAAACTCAATAGTAGGGCCTCCAGTGACCTCGACAGCGACAACCCCAGCAAGCTAGGATCATAAAACATCGAATTACGAGTTACTCTTAAATCAGATTCTTATACAGAATTAGGCACTTGCTCGTCCAATATGTACAGAAAAAGTAAAAGCCCCATCCAGTAAATGTAATCTAAATGCATCAGCTTATTTCTATCTATCTTCTTTGCTTCACAAGTGCAAACTAAAGCCAATGATTTGCAATGAACAGGGAGAGATTCAAAACAAAATTCACCTGGTAAAGGTCCGCATACGTGATTTTTGAATATTTGGCTTTCACTTCCTCTGGCATCAAAACAGAACAACAAAAAACGTCAGGGTGAAAATTCTAACTGTTTGAAATCTACCATCAAACTTCCGGAGACCGAAAAGTTTCCAATTTCAGACATTCAAACAGTTGAGCAACTCAAAATTGGCCTTAACTCTAAGAAACAACAAAAATCATAATCCAACAGTCTATTGATTACTTAAAAGTTTCAGAAAAACTCTCACCGCAGAAATTAACAGCAATTTTCAGACCGCTATTCGCACCGTGGCCTAACTCATGCTCGTTCCTGATCGAGCCATTAGCTCCTCCTGTTTTCGTTTCGGCGTTGTATGTTCCAGCATCATGCCACCTGCATCAACTGATTGTATTTAACTTCGGAGTAGCAATATTAATAAAGATTAGTAAATAAAACTTCTCTTTCATATTTCAGTAGCAGAAAATGCACACTCCATAGCTAAGGCTCTGTTTGGTCAAACAGAAAATTCTAAAAAATAACTGACGAATTGATACTTATACAGAAATTTAAAACTGCACATCACTATATCATAAACGAATTTTATTTTCCTTCTTTCTCCCTAGATTTTCTCGGCAACCAAACAGACCACTACAGTGACAAATGAAACGAACAAGACGAAAGCGAAAAACGGAGCGCTTACGCCAAACGAAGCATGATCGGAGCGCAGTTCCTGTAGGCGATGAGCGCGCGAAGGTCGCGGCGCGCCTTCTCGACTTCCTTGAGGTACTGCGCGTCTACCACCACTCCTCCCGCCATTAGAGAGCGTCGCGATCACCGTACGCAACAGAATTACGAAATCGCAGACTCTGCGAAACGAAATGGAAGCGAAGGAAATGAAACGAAGGATGGAAGGGAACGATTGGTTCGCTTTGCTTTGGCTGTGTCCGTGTGTGCGGATATTGGATTAGCGGGAGAGAAGCCTGAGCGTTTTATTTTTTTTTATCCAACAGAAAAAATAAAAGTCTATTATTTTTACATTTTTTATTAGTGAAGTTGTTGAAAGGGCAGCGCGATGAGAGCGCGTGGACAGGACTGCTGGCCTAGAGGAGAGACAAAGACTAAAGTGTAAGCGTTGAGGTTGGAAAATGTGAGGGCGCGTGGGACTGGATGCTTCCTTATCCTTCTTGGGGTTCGGATCATTCGCTGCCGTCGTGGAAACGTATTAACGAACTATTTGATTAGTCAACCGAAGGCGTGAGAGAGGAAGGGAACGGGACGATAGCCGTTAAGTTGGGCCCAAAGTTTTGGTCTGGCCCAGTAGGGCCCAAAAGGCCTTCGGAACCTTTGATTGTCTTGCATTTATTTTTACTGTGCATTAGGCAAAGGATGTGAACAAATGTCCTTCAAATTTTAGTTCAACAATATTCAATATTGTAACACGATCAAGCTGAGAGAATTTTGGCATGGGTGCCATGTAGTTGGACACTTAGGGTTATTCAATAAGAAAATGTCACAGTTTCACAAATGAGTCTAGGGCACACGGTATTTGTGATAGAGATTACGACTATAGAATAACAAGCTCAGTATTCTACCGAACTTTGTGTGACAACACAATATTATCTTATCTTACTGGGCAACAAGCCATTAAAGCCGGTTAATGTGGGCCTTCGTCTTTTATAAAAGAAATCTTAGAGCTTCTTCGTCTTGCCCATAAATAAAATTTGAGGATCCACCACTACTCTCGTGTATACGTACTTGAGATTTTCTCAATGGTTTTGGCATGGGTAATGCATCAAGTGCTTATAGAAGCCATTCTCTACTACTTTATATCTTTGTGTTGACTTGTGGTTGATTCTCAAGTACATGGTTTAGACGTGGTACCACACTACTAGTACAAGTGAGTTCGTACAAGTTTTTCTGCCATTGGTCTGCATATATCTAGTTTCAAATTCGATACCAAACAAAACCCACCAAGTTTAAGCCCTGATCTGCGAATTGAGATCCATCAAACTGGAATTTGCGGATTGAGCAATTTAGATCTTTTAATTTAATTCATGGGGTCTCTATTAGTCTATCTCGTTGGTCCGCCTCACACATAATCATTATTTTCAATGCTCAAATATCTTTCTTTTGAACAATTCAGACTGCTGAATTCGTCAACTTTGGTATGCTTGCTTAATTAGTTTCTAGTAAAAAGGATCATGGTAAAATGTGGTTTAACCCCCTAAACTATTACCCCAGTTGAAATTGATCACTTGAACTATTTTTTTGGTAAATTAACCCCTGAACTATTTAAAATCAGCCAATTAACCCCTTGTCTCCGTTCATCATTCCATCAAATTCAAAGGTAAATTAGTTACTTCATCATCAATTCTTACTTGTTAATGATAACCAACAATAAAATTATAACATATGGAAACAAAATAATGTGTAAAACATGTAACATAATAAGAAAACATAAAAAAATCGAACGTTTACATAACAGACCATTTTTCATTGTCATTACACATTATTTTGTTTACTTATGTCATAAATTTATTGGCGGTTATAGTTAACAAGTAAATATTAATGATGGAAAGACTAATTTGCCCTTCAATCTAACAAAATAGTAGATGGAATCTACTGACAATGAGTTAATTGGCTAATTTCAAATAGTTTATAGGTTAATTTACCAAAAAAATAGTTTAAAGAGTCAATTTCAATTAGAATAATAGTTTAACAGGTCAAATAGCAGTTTACCAGAGGATCACGAAGATGCATAATTACATTGCATCTAAGAGAGAAATCAGCTTTGGAAAGTAAAGTCTATAAAGTAAAGCCCCATTATACAAACCTATGTTTTTGTTCACTACAATGCTCCACATGCAAGATATTTTTAGTGCGGTTATTATATTGTTCCGTGGTGTGTTATTACCAATTCTTCTAGGGTCTAATATGTGTTTTGATCATACTCAAAATATGCAATAGCACATTGCTGGACCACTTAAAATAAGTCATTGAAATTGATTTTATAAAGCGTAAATCTGCTTCGATCAACGCATTATTGTTTATGTACATAAATTATACTGTGACTAATATTTTTTTATGAATTTAACCTAACTCACTATCTGGCAATCGGTTTTCTTTTCCCAAAAAGAAACAAAGAGAGATAGAATACAAAATTGAACTCTCAAAGTTTGATACCCATCAGGAATCTGGTATTCGTATCAAACAAAACATTTGTTTAGATCATATGGTATTAGAATATACTTAACGGTGTAATTCTTTATTCTGGTAAGAATATTGTTGTCCCTTCACTACTAATTTATTTACTTTTGATCGGTTAAAAATTATTAAATCGATTTGACTTGTTATGTTTGACTGCTGTTGTATCATTTCATGTTTCACCAAAGATTAGGGTTTGATTGAACCCTCAAAAAGCTCGCGGTCGTCTTTCGGTATCACTCTTCACGTAATAGGACATATTACGAGTGAAATTAAGAGAAAAATTTTAGCTTAGGCATTCGTATAAAGGCACCAAACACAAAGAGGTGGAAACGGATAGTGAGTGATATAAAATCAGGTGTTTTGTGTGCGTGATTAAACATAGAACGGAAAGGAAAGGGCATTTAACTTTATCTGCAATGTGTCACAATCTCAAACGGACATCATATCCTTAAATTCTTTGGGTATAAAATCTCATATTAATTCGGCTCAATATTTCAAAAGTCGAAACTAAAAATAGTAGATCAAACGTGAACAGACCAGTTGACCAACATATTATATTGTCAAGACTAATTTGTAATAAGCCCGTCTAGTAAAAAGAAATGGCGGGAAGTAAATTTTCAGACTTTTTTTCTCTCTACTTTTATTCCTATGCTTATTTTTAAATTTTGAATTAAATAAACCAAAAAAATTAAAAGACAAATGAACACAAATGCGTCGAAGGAGAAAATGCATATGCGAAAATCATTTTGAAATATGAGATGGTATGATGAATTAAACTTTGAATTTGTTAGTGCTTCAGTCATCAGTTGTAATTACAATGGCAACCCCAAGAACATAAATGGTGGTAAAAATAACAACAATAAAAAGCTTTTGTACATCTCAAACCTTTGGAAGTTTGGATGCTGACTGTTGGAGTTCCAGATACTGACAGTGATGAACCAGTGTAAATCCAGACACATGGTGAGGGCGTTTTAGTCACTAAATTCAAATATAAACAATATACCTACTGGCTCTCCGTCGAAAGGCTCGGTGGCCCTGCTCCAGCTCGATGCCCGTGTCCTTTGTTCCTCCACCACATCCTAGATAACTCCCAAACTCCATCTCTACTCTCTAGAGTGAGAAACAACCATCACAGAGGAGAGAGAGACTCAGAGTCTCAGAGACACAAACACACAGAGATCAAAAGCTTCAGAGTTTTCAGATCAAATCCAAGTTTGCAAATGTTACTTTTCCAACCCAGAAAACCATCCGAGAAGTTAGTTAGCAGCTGCTAAAACACTGTAATTTTTGGAGGTCGGTTCAATTGCGGGGAAAAAAAGCACTTTTGAGTTCAGACAGCTGATGGAGACATAGCAAGCTTCATCAGCAGCCGGAAGAACCCATCTTTTTTTTTGTTCCCAAAAAGCCCTTCTTCTGAATTTTCTGTCCTTTTTTCTCTGCCGTTTTTAGCAGCAATCGAGCTGATCAGGAGCAAAAATGGGGTGCTGCTATTCGAGGGTAGAACGGGAAGAAATGGTGTCGAGATGTAGATCGAGAAAGCGGTACATGAAGCAGCTGGTGAAAGCACGGCAAGCTTGGTCGGCGGCTCACACAATGTACCTCCGCTCTCTCCGCAGCACCGGTTCTGCTCTGCTCCAGTTTTCAAATGCCGAAACTACCCTCCACCACCACCTCAACCACAACCACCACAACAATAGTTACCGCTCAGCGCCGCCGCCACCGCCGCTACAAACCCCGCCTACCCCACAACCACCGCCACCTCCACCTCCACTCAGCTCAAGCTCCGACTCTTGGACAACATCCACCACGCCCTCAACAGCTCTCCCACCACCTCCTCCTCCGCCGCCGCCGTCGTCCACCTGGGATTTCTGGGACCCATTTGTGGCTTCCTCTTCGAGGGCAGTAACGGAAGAAGGGTGGGAGGCTACGACCACCGCCTCCGACGCGGTGGTCACCGTCACGGCGGCGAGCACGGCGCCTCCACCGTCTATGGTGAGTGAGTTTTCCAAAGAGAGCGGCACGACGAGTGAGCTGGCGATGGTAGTGTCGAGAAATGCTAAGGATCTGGTTGAGATTATAAAGGAGCTGGATGAGTATTTCCTCAAGGCGGCTGATGGCGGCGGGCTTCTCTCATTGCTGTTGGAAGTTCCCCGATTCTCTTCTTCTCAGACCAAAGGAGGTAAATGATTTGATTTTTACTGTTGTTTGGACGGTAAAGTTTTGATATTTTCACTTTTTTTTGGTTTACTTTTATTTAGCTTGCTTGATTGGTAAGAAATTTGAGGGAAAAAATGGGAGGAAGGAGAACATTTACTGTTGAGAACTATTCTTGTACCCAAAAAAGTCATCATGCACTACTCGAATTGCATTTTGCTCTATCATGTTTTTCATAAATAATGCCAGTAGAACAAACCATTTCCGGAGTGTCAATAACAATTTCCTATTCTTCGTATGTTTATAATCACGAGTGTAATTTGAAACCATCGCTACAGAAGAGCCACCATGCACCAGTCGAAGTGCAATTTCTCCATTTTGTTTTTATCAACGACAACTGAAGGGCGACATTTTGGAGTGCCAATAACATTCCCTTTACACTTTGTGCGTTTTAATGCAATAGACGGATTTTCTTTGCAGGTAAAGTTTATGATCATGGGTGTAATTTGAGTCCGTCGCTGTGGACATGGGGAAGTTCAAGTCAAAAATCTGGAGTATTCGGAAAAATGGGTTGTGACGAGATGGTGCTTAGTCAAGTAGGCAGTGGGGTTGGAGATGAAGGTGTGGTGAGTAGCAGCCATTGTTCTACTGTGGAGAGACTTTATGCATGGGAAAAGAAACTATACCAGGAGGTCAAGGTAAACTGTTGGTTACCATGTCTTTTGTGGGCTCTTAGTTGAGCTTTTGTCCATGAAACATTCTACCCTTTTTACTTTAGGGTCCCAGAGTAACGCTAGAGTTGCCAACTTATTAAACCAACTTTTGGTTTTGGATACCAATGTATGTGGCAGTGTTTCGTATGTCTGGGCCGACGGTGGACCTTATTTATTCACAAAAATTAAGAAATTGTCACATCAGTTGGTGTCTCTAGCATTATTTCCCAAGTACAACTTTTGAATTTTTGGGGTTTTAAATTTTTTCAATGAGATTATGCACTGACATTTGATACCGCCACAATGTCATCACCGTTTAATGGAAGTCCTTCTTTGGGCCCAAGAATAACATACGAACGTTTGGGAATTTGAAGTTATACAATGACATCATGCACATCCATGAGTTTTTTAATTTATTTTGGATGTGTTTTTCTGGTGTGGTTTTAGGATGCAGAGACACTAAAGGTAGAGCATGAGAAGCGGGTGTCAACACTGAAGAAGCTAGAGATGAAGAGGGGAGACTATGTGAAGACAGAGAAGACGAAGAAAGAGGTGGAGAAGTTGGAGTCACAAATGATGGTTTCTTCACAGGCCATTGACACAACTTCTGCTGAAATCATCAACCTTCGGGAGACTGAGCTCTACCCTCAACTCATTGAGCTTGTCAATGGGTTAGTCTTTCACTTTGCCTATATTTTCATTGCTGCCATGCATTTTCTTTTCATTCCTATCTCACTTTGAACCAAAAAAAAAAACAGTATCTTATTCTTTTCTGTTACTTTCTTTTTTTTCCGGTAAATATCATTTCCGAATGAAAGTGAAAAGATCTTGAATATATGGCTATTTTCTTTTTACTGCTTTTTATTTGTTGTTTTTGTGTCCTTTGTTTGCTTTTCTTTTGAACAATTTACTGATTTGTAAAGTGCCATGCAAACTTTTGTTGAGTAGCCATGGTTGCAGACGTTATGGTTCTTTTCCTCGTACGAAACTACTCATCTAATATCATGTGGTGTGAAGTTGACAATCTGGATGAAATGATCTGTTTGTTTTAGTTTTGAAAGTGGATTATCATACACCAGTTCCGAAAAGAATCAATTTACAGTTGACGGAATATATTTGCTTTACAGATTGATGTGCATGTGGAGAAGCATGTACGAGTGCCACCAGGTCCAAAAGCATATTGTTCAGCAGCTCAAATATCTCAACACCATACCATCTACCGAACCCACGTCTGAGATTCACCGGCAAGCAACACTGCAGCTCGAGCTTCAAGTCCAGCAGTGGCACCTATCATTTTGCAGCCTGGTCAAGGCTCAGTGTGATTATATCCAGTCTCTCACAGGATGGCTCCGTCTTAGCCTTTTCCAGTTTCGGAGACATCCAATAGCAAAGACAAGTCAAGAATCAAGAATTTACACGCTTTGCGAAGAATGGCACCATGCCATTGACCGGATTCCGGACAAAGTAGCATCTGAAGGAATCAAGAGCTTTTTAACCGTAGTGCATGCTATTGTTGTTCAACAAGCTGATGAATACAAGCAAAAACGGAAGTCAGAATCTACGTTTAAAGAGCTTGAGAAGAAAGCAACTGCACTTAGATCGCTGGAGTCCAAGTATAGCCCATACTCAATGCCTGATTCCTCAAGCAATGCTAAAAAGAACCCAGTTGCTGAGAAGCGAGCAAAGGTAGAGGTCATTAGGGCAAAAGCCGAAGAAGAGAAGAGCAAGCATGAAAAGTTAGTGAGTGTGACAAGGACCATGACAATAAATAACTTGCAGATGGGGTTTCCACATGTCTTTGAGGCAATGGTCGGGTTTTCAAGTGTGTGTATGCAGGCTTTCGAGCAACTATATAACCAAGCGAAAAGTGCTAATGAGGAGCTTGATGTTAAGAGGTTACTACCTTGAGGAAAAAAAATTCAAATTCAGGAAGATTGACAACTACGGGAAAAGACTCAACTTCAAGAGGAATGACAGCAGTGAAATCAGTTTTCATGTATAGATAGACGCACATCCTTTCAGTAACCAATAACCGTAGCGGAGGAGACTAGCAGTGGCAGGATTCCCCCTTTCGAAGATAAACTTGACAGTTTACGCGGATTGGGAAAAGAATGCATACAGAAGAGGTTGAGTATTCGGAATGCAAAAGAGAAGGGAGGATTCTAGTTAGTTTTCTACTCCATATCTTTGTTCTGTTTTGTCGCGGGAAAGGCGTTCGGAATGTTTTGTTTAGCTTGATAGTTTCCTTTTTCTTCTTTTAGGTTGACTGTTTAGTTTAGTTTAATTATTCTTAATGAAGGTGTTTTTTGGTTTGTTTACCAGTTTGTATGTTCGAATTTCTATGACAATTTTTATGAACCACAAAATTTCGGGTTCGGAGTTAACCGATTTTGAACAAAACAGAACTTCGACGAAATAGGCTAAAATCAAGCTGCCGGAATTGTATATACACAAACCAATATTCACATAATACCAGATTAGATAACATAACATTCAGAATTACAAAAATTTAATGCCTATTTTCTAGGAATTAGTTTACAGGAACTAGCCAATCTAAACAAACATTATACTTCTCAAGCCCTCACTATATTTTACCATTCTTCTATGTCATCATCCGAAATTTCGCTCTCTTCATCATCCATACTAATCTTTTCGGTATCGCCTTCTTCCTTGTACCCTTGCCCTGCCCTAAATCCAAGCCATTTCAACACAGGTGTGTACTCGGTAGCTATAACTGTCAAATCGGAGGCACCGCACATTCCATTATATGCATCCAATCTCCGTTTCACCATCTCCTTCTGCGATGACACATCACAAAGACAAGTTACAATGACGGAGAAATATGGCTGTTTATGCCGACACAGTTACTCTTACTTGGATATTATTCATAACCATGGAAATCATCTCCGTATAGTACTAGCTATCAATATCATCTATTACGTTAAGTTCATAAATTCAACAAAAAGCTGCAGCATGCAACAGAAAACGAAGCAATATCAATTTTAAAACCAACCTTGTTAAGCATTGATGATTGCTCAACCTGCCAGAGCTTTGGCCGGCGAACGGCATGCCACCTGCGTACTTGCAACAATTGGTGATATTATCGAAGTTGACATGAGTACTTGCTCACCACAGTATAACTAACTCAAGCATAAAGAGAATACCTGGAAGGCGATGGATGAAAATTTCCAAAGAGCACACCACGGACAGCAACTGAAGCACCAGATGACTGTAAAACATTTTCTGCCTCATACTGTCTACTTCGCATTCCATGGAAAGTAGCAAGAAGCAAGTCAGCATCACTTAAGTATGAAGCAATTGTCCATGCATCATCTATTGCCTCCTCGCTTAGGAAATCTAGAACTGCAACAAAATTGTGTCCAACAGTTGGAAATCAGCAACAGTATAAAAAAAGGTCACCATTTTCACAAAGAAAGACAATGCAATTTGATCTTTGCATCCATGTTTGGTTGTGTGCATGTGTTTTGCATCTGTATATAAGAAAGACATAGTACAGGTGATTACAATCAGGAAAGGACAAGTTATAGGTAAAAAAAAGGTCACCATTTTCATGAAGAAAATCGGCAATAGGTCTAGCTTGTCCGTGTGCTTGACAAAGAATCTTTTCTGGAGCATCCATTTTTAGTGGTAGTCTAGACAATCCTTCCCGCACATGAAATGCATCTCCGTCTACAAAACAAGAATGTGGGCTCAGATGTTAACAACTCAAGCAAAATTAAACCCTCCCAGCTGCCAAACTCTGCGTGTGTGCGTGTGTGTGTGCAAACTGCAAGGGCAGAATTCCACACTTCAACAATTCTATATATGTTTGTGTGTGTGTGTGCATGCGTACAGGATTAAGTTGCTCTGCAACTATCTAGAGAGATTCCGGAGTTTATAAATTGGAAAGACATCAACATGCATGAACCAGAAAATTGAATAAAATAAAAGGTAAAAGCTCATATTACTTTCACCAGAACATACCCAATGTCATGACATTTTCAGTCTCTCTTTTATTATGCAGAAACTTCCCGAGTGCATGGAATAGAGAAAGTGTATCATCTCTGCCAAACTGGAAGGAAAACCCGCTGTCCAAAGCATTTACCTCATCTGGCTTCTCCTTAGCATGCCTGGGCGCAGGACTCAATGAAGACAACAAATTCCTCGGAGTTGGTTTCAAAAAGAAGAATTGTAATGATGTAATTGCATGTCGGATGTCCCCTCCACTTGCTTTTGCTATTAGATTGACCTGTTCAGCAGTCACATTACACTGCTCTTCTCTGCATATTCTAGAAAGTACTTTCTTAACGGAATTATCTGTTATAGGATTGAAGGAGACCTGAAAATTTACATAACCAGTTCACAAATAAGCATTCAGTAATAACCTTGAATAAAAAAATATAAAGAGAAAATATCCAAGAAAGTAACCTTACAAGCCCCAACACTTTCAAGAAACGATGGAATTTCTTCTAAGTATCCAGTGGTGTGATCAGCTGAATCAGCTTTACCATAGTCAGTGACCAATATAGCAGTTGGTATCTGAGTAGATTTCACAAGAAGATGCAAGCAGTTTTGAAGTCTTCCAAAGGCAGCTTTACCATTTGTCACCGGAAGGTCATCAATTAAGAGTATAAACGAAGATTTTGAACCCTCATTAAGGGATGATGGGATCAATCCATACTTCCTTATTCTCTCCACAAAATTTTCAAATTCATCCAACTTTGACATGTAGCGTATTCCTTGTAACAGATCGGTATATGTCAGTAGCAGCATAGTCTTCATTAGAATACTTCAAATTGAAATCACTTATGGACAACTATAATGTGCTGTAATTTGAAGCCAAGTTCTACATCATGCCTTATTTTTCAATCCCTTTTTCTACTTTTTTTTTTTTCAAATTATACTCGTAGTAAAATTGAAAGTTACAAGATGTACATTTCAACTTGGAGAATATTCACCTGTAAATTCATGATTATTTTAACCTCCACTTAATTTACAAACCTTCAACTGTATGATTATGAACATTTAACCTAGCTTTCACCCTTTGATATTTCAATCACAAGCTATTGAACTGTAAACAGCACAGTAATGTATTCACTACTCAATGTTTGCAATATGTGAATAGCAGGGATGAACAGAAATAATGCATTGCTCTTCTGCGTCAGTGAACAAGAAAATAACCCAAAGGATTGACATGTCTCTAATCTAGACAACTCCTTGAACAGAAGTACACAAAATACCTGCACTGGAGTTGTATAAATGTTCTTCCCAAACTATTGGAGTTGGCGTGTTCCATTCACACAATGTGGCTCCAAGGTGAGATGCAATCACTTGAACAGTTGCCTACAAGATGAGAAGATGCAAAATTTAAAGTGTAAGCATGCCTTCAAGTGTGTTTGATTCTATTAGCAGAGTTCATTCAAGAACAAATTGCAAATTTGATTCTATTAGCAGAGTTCATTCAAGAACAAATTGCAAAAATATAATTAATAACCCATTCCTTTACATTATATACATTCATAATGCTGAAAAGCAAAGCAGCAATCAAAACGTTGACATAAAATTATGGCACCCACAAATTTAAATAAAAAAAAGAAGGCAAGACTGTGAGAGATTGTAACTTTATGAAACTAACTATGCAGCTGAACAAAATAAATCAAGACAAATATAAAAACAGAAATTAGGACCACCTACAGATTTTCCAACACCAGCTTGCCCAGTGATGACAAGAACATGATTCCTAGATGCACCCTGCACATTACGAGAGGGAAAAAAAAAAGAGAACTTACAAGTTACAACAATGAATTCATATAAAACAAATATAAAAAAATATCGATTAAGCTTAACCCTACCCTTCAGGATATTGTGAAAAAAATAACCAAGCACAAGAAGGAAAAATGAAAGTTACATAAAAAGAAATGAGACTTCAGAGTTTATATCAGTATTACAAACGTAGTCAAAGATGTCTACCCATTAAATGAATCGTTGTTTCAAGTCAAACTGAACTTGGTGATAAGGAAAAGGAACTTTTACATTGTATATGAAAGTATCGACTAGAAAAGTTATAATAACCTTTGAATCTCTCAATCTTTCTTCAAACCACACCTTAACTTCTTCGACCTGCAATTACAAAGACAGAAATGGAAAAAGAAAAGGGATCAAGCTTGTGATCACATATTCATATTCGCAAAACGAAGCCAATTAACTCAACCTTTTTCTTGTGAACAGCAAGGTCCAAAAAAGAATGGGGTTTGTATTTATCCACCCATAACTCCTTCACGTTGCTTCTTCCAGAACCTGATTCATGTTTCCACTTCCATTTAGCTTAAATGCTCATGTTAAACGAATGAAATAAGGGAAAAGAAAAAACGATATTTGGGTTCGAAGGAAACTTGAATTGCATAAATTTAAGACAATATTCTATAAACTGATTATCCTTTGCAAGAATTAGCAATATAATCTGCAGACTGCAGCCATTTTCATTGCATTAGTTGTAACTTTCCTAGCACACAATTCAATGTCGAGTCAATTCATGTTTCCCTCTAAAAGTAAAGTAGAACACTGTATAATTGATTTAACAATAACAATCAACATTTCTCATATTCACGGATAAGCAGAGATCAAATGGAAGCAACGAACCACATTGACAAAAATTAACAACAGTTACAGCAATGGCGTACCAGCAGAGACCTTGAACCCATCGTCAAAATCTTCACAAAACAATTTAACCTGCGTTACAGTAATCTCCGCATTAGATTTCAAACACCTCATTCCATTCTATAAAAACCCACTTAGCTTAAATTTTGAAATTTCACAGAATACCTCATCCCAATTGCTCGGTGCCGTGCCCAAGCTAGAGCGAGAACCTGACACCCGAGCCCTTTTGGATCGCCTAGGGTTTGTTCGTGGAACCGAAGAGCTCGATTTCGATTGCGTTTTTCTGCGATTCGCGCTCGATGAACGATCGACGTCTTCGTTGTCCGATGACAACACCACCACAGTGTTCCTCTTCCCCATAACAGAGACACAGAAGAGAAGGTAATTTCCTAGGGTTTTGCACGGACGTTGGTCCCTCTAGCTCGAAGCTCCATAGCTCGAGATGTTGCAAAACCCTAAGTCGCTGAAGGAAGAAGCATTCGGAGTGTCTCAGAGCCTAAACGCACCGTCTCGAGTGCGAAATGAAACAGAAAGGGAGGTTTTTATGTGGCGGGATCGAAAATTCGCGGGGTTTTTTGTTAGTTTTGTACTGTGAATTGAAATCGAGAAGGCGTAGACGAGAAGCCAATGGGGATAATGTTTTGGGGCCGTTGGATTTATCAGTAGTAAATTTATATCAATCCAACGGCCTGTAAGCTTTTTTGGTAGCTTTGCCATGTTGGCTATCCTACCGCTACCCCACAACTTTTAAACTGATTTATTAATCAGCTATTAATCTAGTAATATTTGTTGCTATATGTTCGAGTTTTCTCTCGTGTATTTATAAACCGCTTCAAACCAAACTACATTCTCAACTTTCTTATTTTATGAGAACTTTAACGAAAATTTTGTGATATTGTTTATTTTAACAAAAAAATCATATTTTTATTTTAAAAAATTAATAATGGTACTATTTATTTGATCATTTATTTTGTTCTTATCATTAAAATTCAAAGTTTTCAAATCATTTTCATTATATTTACTTTATTTTATTAGTCTTGAATCTTATTAATGTTGAATTTTAACTAATAACTAATGTCATTAAATTGTTATTTTGTTATTTGATAGAAAGATAATGTCAAAATGTTAGAGATTTATAAATTAGTATATAAAGTGGCTTTATATACGAAATTGAGAAAATGTTATATTCATATTATTGTTAGTTTATTGTGAAATTTAATGCATTTATTATTTTCGTATAAATAGTATTGCTTGCTAAAAAAGGAGGGCAAAATAAGAAAAAAAGAGAAAAAAGTTGACAAGGATGACAAAATAGGAAAGAAGAAAAAAGGGAAAAAATGCACTCATTAAAAAAAATTGTTCATGTTAATCAGAGAGAAGGATAGAGATTTTATAGAAAGAGAAGTTCAGAGAGAGAGAGAGAAGGAATGTAATTCTTCAATATTGTATTTCTTAGAGAGTAAGCAATCTTACAAGGTATTTATAGAGAACACAAGATCATAACTAATCTAACTACCTAGCTAATCTTATGCCAAGTGTCACAATCTCATAGTTATACATAATATCTCTATCATCCCCCCGCAAACTCATGCTTGGAGGAACCGAGCATGAGATTGTTACAATGTGTGTGAAACAATGAAGCACTCAACCCCTTAGTCAAAATGTCGGCAAACTGTTCCTTGGAAGAGACAAACTGAACATGAAGCTGATGCTGAGCAATGCGTTCGCGAACAAAGTGAACATCAACTTCGATATGCTTGGTGCGTTGATGTTGAACGGGATTGAAAGATAAAGCAATGGCCGACATATTATCACAAAACAACACAGGAACAGAAGATATGGGAATCTGCAAAAAACTGAGGAGTTGCTTAATCCAATCAAGCTCTGCAGCCGTGGAAGATAAGGCCCGATAATCTGCCTCTGTGGACGATTTGGAGACAGTTTGTTGCTTCTTAGAAGACCAAGAAATAGGATTACTGCCGAGATAAACAACGAACCCAGTTGTGGAACGCCTATCATTGGGATCCCCGGCCCAATCAGCATCACTAAAAGCTTTAATGTCTAAAGCAGAACTGGAATAAGACAAGCCATATGTCATGGTACCTTTAAGATACCGAAGAATCCGTTTGACGGCAGTATAGTGGGAAACCATAGGACACTGCATAAACTGACACACCTGATGAACAGAGAAGGCAATATCGGGTCGGGTAAAGGTTAAGTATTGCAGAGCACCCACAACACTCCTATACTGTGTAGGATTGTTATACGGTTCACCATCATCTTTAAGAAGCCGATGAGAAGGCAGGCAGGGTGTATCACAGGGCTTAGAGTCAACCATTTCTGTTTTAACCAACAGATCATGGACATACTTGTGCTGGGAAAGAAACAACCCATTGGCAGTGCGAGAAATTTGAATTCCCAAAAAATAGTGCAAAGAACCGAGGTCTTTGAGATCAAATTCAGAAGTCAAGGACTGAATAACCTGTTGAATAGCCAGGGAGTCATTGCCAGTGATGATAATGTCATCCACATAGAGCAACAAAATAACCAATGTGGATCCAACAGCCTTCACAAACAAAGAAGAATCAGAATACGTAGTAGTGAACCCCAACAGAGGAAGAAATGCAGTGAATCGCTCATTCCAGGCTCGGGGAGCTTGTTTCAAACCATAAAGAGATTTATGGAGTTTGCAAACCAAATTAGGATAAGTAGGGTCTTCAAAACCTGGAGGTTGCACCATATAGACTTCATCTTGCAAAATGCCATGTAAAAAGGCATTTTTGACATCCAACTGCCGGAGAGGCCAATTGAAATGAGCAGCTAAGGCCAACACCATCCGCACTGTTGTGGGTTTAACAACGGGACTGAAAGTCTCAGTATAATCAATCCCAGGTTCTTGACTAAACCCTTTAGCAACCAACCGAGCCTTATGTCGAGCTATAGTACCATCAGAATGTTTCTTAATTTTGAACACCCATTTACAACCAACCAAATTCTTGTTGGAAGGCAAAGACACCAAGCTCCAAGTCTTCTGAGTATGAAGAGCATCAATCTCTTCTGTCATAGCAGCCAACCAAACTGGACATTTAAGAGCTGACTTGTGAGAAGTAGGTTCAATCAGAGACAGATCTGTGGTATGAGATGACTGTAGAGTAGAGAAAAATGCCTTCCGTTTGATGATCCCACTTTTACTTCTCGTTTGCATGGAATGTAAGTTCAAAGGGGGAACGGACAATACCACTGGAAGAGTCTCAGGACTATGGACAGGTGCCACAAGGATCGCAAGACTGTCACTTTCTGCAGCAGTAATGGACTGAGAGGGAACAGGGAAAGTGGAACTAGATGAGGGTGACAATGAAGATGGTATAGAATGCATGGAAGATGAAATGGACTCGGGGACATGTGGAGATGAAGAAGAGGGAGTAGAAACAGGGGAAACAAGCACATTGTTGGATGTAACAACAGGGAGTGGGAAAGATACCGAGGATGGGGGCAATGAAGTACTATCCAGTTTCGATGATGTCAATAATGCTGGAAAATGAAACTCTTGTTCACAGAAAAACACATGCCTTGATACATAGATGCGCTGTCTAGCCACCTCATAACACAAAAAACCTTTGAACTTGGAAGCATACCCTAAAAAGACACACTTAGTAGCTTTGGGTTGTAATTTGGTGCTATTGTAAGGTTTAAGGAGAGGATAACAGGTACACCCAAAAATTTTCAAGTGAGAAAGCACTGGAACACTCCCATATAGTAACTCAAAAGGAGACTTATTGGATAGTAAAGGAGTAGGCATTCTATTGATAAGGTAAGTGGCTGTTTGACAAGCAAAGCTCCAAAAAGAAGAAGGAATCTGAGCATTGCTAAGCAAAGTAATGGTGGTTTCAATGATATGCCGATGTTTGCGCTCAGCCAAGCCATTTTGTTCCGGGGTATATGGACAGGATTTTTGATGGGAAATGCCTTTGTCAACTAAAAAGGACTGAAATTTAGTACTACAAAACTCACCTCCCCCATCACTCTGGAAAATCTTCACAGTGGCAGAAAACTGATTTAACACATAGGCATAGAAAGCAATAAAGGTGGCACAAAGATCTGATTTATTAATGAGGGGAAATATCCATGTGTATCGAGTACATTCATCGATAAAGGTAACATAATACCGATATCCATCAACTGATGTACAAGGTGCAGGACCCCAAAGGTCACTATGCACAACCTGAAAAGGAATGACAGACTTGTTGACAGACGTGGAAAATGGCAGCTTACAAAATTTACCTTCTAAACAACTTTGACACACAAGAGGGACAGAATCTTTGGCACAAGTAATGTTGGACTTATGCAACATTAAAGAAACAATGGAATTAGAGGGATGACCCAATCTATGATGCCATATAGAAGAATTGACAAGTTGTCCAAGAAAAGCTTTAGCTTGTAGCTTTGGAGGAGGTACACCAAGAGTGGTATTAGCAAAGGAATGAATGGGATACAGTCCATTACTGCACAGCCCGCGGAAGAGGATCCTCCCTGTGGCTTTGTCCTGTATCCAGAAGCAAAAAGCATCGAAGATAAGATAGCAGTTGTTATCTAGACAGAGCTTGTGAACAGAAAGTAGATTCTGTGATAGTTTAGGAACATATAACACAGAATTTAACCGAATAGGCTGCACAGAAGTGTTAAACACAGTACTACCAATATGGGATACTTTCAAACCTTCACCATTAGCCGTTTGAATGGTTTCATTGAATGGATATGGTGAAGCCAATGACAAGTTGTGCAAATCTGCAGTCATGTGATTGGTGGCACCTGAATCAGTAAGCCACACTTGAGGAGTGGACGGTGAAGCAGAAGGTTGTGATGATGGAGCCAGGGCAGTATGCATAGCTTGCAGAGATGGCTGCGAGTATTATGGCACAGGATAAGCAGGACCGGAACTCTGAGAATAGCCATATTGCTGTCCAGTATGTGAAGCAAATTGCTGACCAGGATGTGAACCATATTGCTGTCCAGGCATAGGAGAATATTGTTGTCCAGGCATAGGAGAAAAGTGAAAGGCAGAACCAATGTAGTTCGGTCCTTTCTCATTGTAAAAACAAAACCAGGTGACATGATTGGTTTTGCCACAGATGTGACATTGCGATCGAGCAGGAGACGGAGAATCACAAAATGGGGCTGTATGACCATCACTATTACATAGCTGACATGTAACAAGGGATGGAGCAGAAGGAGCATAAGAAGAGTGTGGAGCTTGACCAAGGACCCCCGGAGCTGAAGTTGGAAACACATGAGTTTGAGGTTGAGAAAATGGTCTGTGATTAAAGTTTCTAGCACCTGGATGAAACTTGCCCTTGCCTTTGTTCTTATACTGATTAAACTGCTTAAATCCCCTGGGAACAAACTGAGACTGTCCGGAGCCATGGGAAAAAGACGGAGAGGAGCCTTTAGGTGCCAGGGAGGAATTTGTAGCAACCATTGCAGCTAAAAATGGTGCAGGTGTACTGGAATCAACAATAGCCTCTTCTGCAAGCAACTGAGACCGAAATTCTTTGAGAGAAATAACCTGTTCTCGGCCTCGAATAACAGTGCGGAATGTATTATACTCATGAGGCAACCCATTCAAAGCCAAAATCACGATATCTTCATTAGCAAAGGAAACACCCGCAGCAGTAAGATAATCCCTGGCAACTTTGATCTTTTGGAGGTACTGAGCCACAGTATCAGTTCCTTTCTTAATGTTTTGTAAGTTGGACTTCAATTGAAAAATACTAGTGCGAGAAACAGTAGAGAATTGTTCCCTTAATCGAGTCCAAAGATCACGAGAACTGACACTACCAATAGCACAGGACATAGCTACTGGAGATAAAGTGGCAGTGATTAACTGCATAAGAGCCCGATCATGCTTCATCCAAACCAAATACTCATCAGAAGCAGCAGAAGATGATGAATTTGACAAATCCACACCAGAGGAACCAGAGGGAGAAACACATCGAGAAGGACACGGGATGGAGCCATCAACAAATCCCATGATACCATTACTTTCGAGTAATAATTGCATTTGAAATTGCCAATTGAGGTAATTGGAATCATCAAGTTTAATATTCACCGAAGTAGGAAGCGATGAAATAAGTGCAGTAATTGGAGACTGGAGCAGTTGCAATTGACTAGCAGTAACCATGATTCAAGAAACAAGGCACAAAATCGGATAGAAAGAAAGATACCTCTCAGCGGCAAAAACACAAACACCTGGAGTGCAGAAACACAAAAGACAACGAAAAAAGAGAGTTCCGATCAGAAATCGCAGAGCGTCGAAACCCTAGAAGCTTGAAACAAAAAAAGAGATCCGAGAAGAACACAGCACAATTCAGCTGTGACATGACAATGCATCAATTAGCATGAACAATAGCGGAAGCGGATTGACGGATCGAAGAGGCGGTAGCCATGGCAGCGAGTGATACCATGTTAATCAGAGAGAAGGATAGAGATTTTATAGAAAGAGAAGTTCAGAGAGAGGGAGAGAAGGAATGTAATTCTTCAATATTGTATTTCTTAGAGAGTAAGCAATCTTACAAGGTATTTATAGAGAACACAAGATCATAACTAATCTAACTACCTAGCTAATCTTATGCCAAGTGTCACAATCTCATAGTTATACATAATATCTCTATCACATATGCACACAAAATGTATGTTTTCTGCTAATTTTTTTAATATAAATAGTATCGCTTATTCAAAAAAAAAAAAACATTTATTTCAAACCGAACCAAAGCACACAATAATTATCTGAACCTCACGTGTCCGATACGCATGTTCCTCTTGTTTTTTTATTTATCAAACACATGTCTCTTATTAATTTAATCCGGAATATAATATTTGTAATTTTAATACCCATTTATTATCACGATAAATCATTTTTTCTCACGATAAATTTCCCGACTCGGACCGGTACCGGTCGGTCCATCTCGTGGCGGCCTCGATCAATCGCGCCCACTCACCTACCCCGCCACACCTGTTCCTTCCTCCTTCATCACCAACAAAATGCCCCACTTATCACACACGACGCAGCCTCTCCTCCTCTTCCTCCATCACCACCCGATCCGAACCCGTACCCGAGTCCATGGCCTCCACAGCATCCACAGCCAACCCTTTCTCCGTTTCCCTCTCCTCCAGGAAAGCCTCACTCTCCAAACCCAGCAGCCCGGCCGAGGTTTCTCTCCGTGTTCAGAGCTCCAACGCTTCTTCTCTCCGGACTTCGTTCGTTTCCAATAGTTCGATTGAGTTGACTCGGGGCGCGAACTCGGCGTTGAAGTCGAGCACCGTGAGATCAAGGACGAGGATTATGGCGAGCTCGGCGCAGGTAGTGGATCAGCCGTCCAGTAAAACGGGTCCTGTGGCTCCCACCGTTGTGGACGTCGATTTGGGTAATCGGAGCTACCCGATTTACATCGGATCTGGACTGCTTGATCAGCCCGAACTTCTTCAAAGGTTCAGATTCTTAGTTTTCTCATCAAATTAAAGCTTTAAATGCAGATAATTACATATTTGTTGGTGGTCAAATGCCGCTGAAATTTGTTATGTGAACTAGTAAATGCTTCTATTTAGCTGAGTAATAGATAAGAAAATGGAATTAAATTGGTAATTTAAAGTTTTACTGCGCGTGATGGGGTTTAGTAACAGGGCAAGCTCAAGCTTGCAGCTTTCTTTGATGGGTAAGGTTTCTGAAAGAGAAGAAACATTGTTATGGTAGAAAATGCTGGTTTTTCACATGGGTAATTAGCTTTAGTAAAAGGGCAAGTTTTCAGCTTTCTCGAAAATTAAGCTTCTTTTTTGTTGTTTTAATTGCGGTTTTGTGGATGTCGATGTTCTTATTGTTGATTATTACGTTAATGTAGGCATGTTCACGGAAAGAGGGTTCTTGTGGTCACTAACACTAAAGTTGCGCCGTTGTACTTGGATAAAGTTGTTGAGGCTTTGACAAGAGATAACCCGAATGTGTCAGTTGAGAGCGTGATTTTACCAGATGGTGAGAAGTATAAGGACATGGTGAGTATCTAAATGCTCGTTTGAATTTTAGTCTTTAAGATTGCATTTGGCCAGTTGAATTATGAGTAACCGCTTTCTTCAACTGGCAGGACACTCTTATGAAAGTGTTTGACAAGGCTATTGAGTCGAGACTGGACCGGCGATGTACATTTGTTGCCCTCGGAGGTGGCGTGATTGGTGACATGTGTGGCTATGCTGCTGCTTCTTTCCTTCGTGGTGTTAACTTCATTCAGATTCCAACAACTGTTATGGCGCAGGTCGGTCACTATCTCTTTCGTTTTCTAGGAATCATGCACTTATGCTCATTATTTCTCATGCATCAAATTTTTATGTTGGTCGACTTGCAGGTTGATTCTTCTGTTGGGGGCAAAACCGGTATAAACCACCCTCTTGGGAAGAACTTGATCGGTGCTTTTTACCAACCTCAGTGTGTGCTTATAGACACAGACACATTGAACACATTACCAGACAGGGAACTGGCTTCAGGGCTTGCAGAGGTCATTAAGTATGGGCTTATTAGAGATGCAGATTTCTTTGAATGGCAGGAGAGGAATATTCAGGCACTAATGGCGAGGTACGAAATTTGAACAAAGAGTAAGGAACAGTGAGAAGTTCCCTGTCCCAGCACCATTCTATTTGACATGATAAATGTTACGGGACATCAAATTAAGAGAGTATCTCGTCACTGCTAGTGGTTGTGATTTTAAGGCTGTTGCCATTTTTTCTTTTCCAGTCTGTTGAAGCTTCATGAATAATCTCCTTCCTGCACAAGATGCACATTCAGTTAGTTATGTTGATGAGTATAGTTGGTGCATTGCAGGGATCCAGCAGCAATGGCTTATGCTATAAAGCGGTCGTGTGAAAACAAGGCTGAGGTTGTGTCCTTGGATGAGAAGGAAGGTGGACTGAGAGCTACACTGAACTTGGGTCATACATTTGGTCATGTGAGTTTTTGTTTTGTACAATTAGGCTAATTTCTTTATAATGAAAGCGTTGAGAGCCTCTGTACTTTGTTATATTCTGCAATATTCTGTTGGATTGGATCCCCAATCTAATTAAATATTTTTGATGAAATGCAATGTATTTTCAGGCAATAGAAACTGGGCTCGGCTATGGGAACTGGCTTCATGGAGAAGCTGTTGCAGCTGGCATGGTAATTCTCTTATACATTTACATTTGTTTGTTTCCTTGCAAAATTATTCCTCAATGTTTAAAGAGCTTGTGCGCTATGTTTAGGTTATGGCTGTTGACATGTCATACCGCCTTGGCTGGATTGATGATGCACTTGTGAAGCGAACTACCAACATTTTAAAGCAGGCCAAGTTACCTATTGCACCTCCCGAATCTGTGACGATAGAGACATTCAGATCCGTAATGGCGGTAAGAGAAATGGGATTGTAATTTGTAATATTGCTTGTTTGCTTGTTTCTTAATGTATCCGTCTTCTTCTGGTATGGCAGGTTGATAAGAAGGTAGCTGATGGGTTACTAAGGCTCATCCTTCTGAAAGGTCCTTTGGGAAATTGTGTCTTCACTGGCGAATATGATAGAAAGGCCCTCGACGAAACACTCCACGCATTTTGCAAGTCCTGATTCTCACTAGATGTGTGCAAGTTCCCCACCTGCGTATTGTATTTTAGTTGTCGTCGACGCGTTCGTGTATTTTTCACCTATGTTATAGATGCCCTCAGATCTCAGATTCCCTTTATTTATCGGCAATAGCGTTTACCAAGTTGTAATTTTCGAAACTGTTGTATTTGCAATAAGCCTGGGAAATCATGTTGTCCAACGCTTGCTTCTTTTCTGGATATCGTGAAATAAGCACATTCTTTTCAAGTTCCAATTTTTTATTTCCTTCGTATTCTGATTTTACATTTATAGATCAACCTGTGAACGGCCACATACCTAAAAGTCCATTGAGAAGTTGGATGTCTGTTTGGAGGACCCACCTACACTTTCAAATACGGCACTTAACATCTTAGACTAATAATACGATGTCACGTGATTTAAGTTTTTATTTGGCATTACACGATTTGGTTGGAGCACCTTCACGTTGATGTCTCTCTTTCATGAAAGTTTTTGTATGCTTGAGTATTTGTTCTTGGCTAATCAACGAACCGCTAAGAAATAGCCACGACCATTTTTTTTTTCTTTTCCTTCTTCTTTCAATACCTCCGACGTGCAGAAGAATTTACAACAACTGGAATGTTAAAAAAGTTGTATCTCAAACTTATTATGCAATGTTTTGTAGACAAGTTAAAAGATATGATGACGCATTTATATCAAAATAGTTATATCTCAAACCAATTAAGTGATGCCTTATAAATAAGTATAAAAGATGACGATGCATGAAAGACTCAAATCATCGTCACCTATACCGTCTCGGTTATATACAAGTTTCTCTATGCCAGATGGTAGTTTTGCACTTTTTCTTTCCAGGCTTGCAATTCAAATTCCAAAAATGGATAAACATTTCTGCCCTGTACTGTTATGGTGGCGATGCAACTGTTCAATAATGTAATGGTGGGTTAGACAGACAGCTTTGGCCTTGCCAGAAGATCTTCTCCCCAAGGGACTTGGATCCTCTCCTGAGCTAATGGAGAGGATCCGCCTGACCACTAATCATGGGCCGTTGGATTTTTATCCAACGACTATAATTATTATAACTTTAAAGGGACTCCCTGTTTGTAGCCGTTGGATAAAAATCCAACGGCCCATTATTAGTGGTCAGGATCCTCTCCATTCACAGGAGAGCATCCAAATCCACAAGCTACCCTAAATATATTTAATGTAATTGGTCAAACAACTATCTCTCTGCCCTTATATTTTATAACATAAGTGGAAGTTTTAAAAACATATAATTTCCTTTAAGATTTCGTTATCTAATCTTAATTTGCTCACAAGTGGTAAATTGTCAACGGATAGAGCTTGCTATTCAGCTCACTGTATCTCTAGTTTAAACTACTTCCGTACTTTGTAATTAGTATAATTTAGAGTAATAATATCGCTTGTAACAAAAAAATTCAACTTCCCCAAAAACCTACCTAACCAAATCCACAAGGCCTCCAAACTCAATAATCTTAGTTATTTGTCTTGTACCTCAAGAAATTAATCATTTTTTCGTAGAAATTTTTCTTGTATTGTGGTAATTGATGTGGTTGCTGTCATGTAAATTATACTCTTATCAAATTCCAACCACCTCTGCGCTACTACCATACATTCATTGGCAAGCATAAGTTGGTATGGTGGGAAGATTAGTATTGCCCCACTTTTAAAATAATAATTTTTTTGGTAACATGTTTGATAATTTGATTCATATAATTTTACCCCATTTTCTCCTATTTTTAATTAGCTTGATTACCTGTTTATTAGCAACTAATATGATCTAGTACATGAACTGTGAAAGGATTCTTATCTATTTGTGATTATCTTTGCTAATCGTCCTCACCAAACTAGGGCTGTGATTATTTCTTTGTCACAAATCATTCGATAGATTGACATTATGATAACATAACGTTTAAGACAAATTTTCTTGATGCATAGTTGACGTGTTATGTTGTGTCATATTTTGTATCTAGACTACAAACCAAAATAAGAATCACCAGCTAATTGCCTATAACGATATTTCAGCAAAACAACACGCCAGACTCTCTAATGTTAAGAGAATAAATAGATACTATGCAACAATGGGTTGTGATTATTTCTTTGTCACAAATCATTCAAATAGATTGGCACTATGATAACATAACGCGTAAGACATGTTTTCTTGGTGCATATCTAACGTGTTATGTTGTGTCATACTTTGTATTTATAATACAAACCAAAATAAGAATAACTAGTTAATTGCCCGCAACGCCACTCCAGCGACATAACACACCAGACTCTCCAACGCTAAGAGAATAAATAGAAACTATGCAACAATGGGTTGTGATTATTTCTTTGTCACACATCATTGGAATAGATTGGCATCATGATAACATAACGCGTAAGACAGGTTTTCCTGGTGCATATCTAACGTGTTATGTTGTGCATACTTTGTATCTAGAAAACAGATCAAAATAAGGATAACTAGCTAATTGCCCGCAACGCCACTCCAACGACATAACACGTTAGACTCTCCAATGCTAAGAGCATAAATAGAAACTATGCAACAATGGGTTATGATTATTTCTTTGTCACACATCATTGGAATAGATTGACATTATGATAACATAACGCGTAAGACATGTTTTCTTGACGCATATCTGACGTGTTATATCATGTCATACTTTGTATTTAGAATACAAACCAAAATAAGAATAACCAGTTAATTGCTCGCAACGAGATTCCAGCAACATAACACGTCAGACTCCCCAACACAAAGAGAATAAATAGAAACCATGTAACAATTTCGCGTGACAAAGAACGAACCATTCAGAAATTACCTTAAGTCGATAGTCGATTCCCAAACTAAACGGATAGAAATTAAAATCACACGAATAGACAAGAATTTAACTTTAGAATACGGCAAAGAATGTATGAAAAATGTCACTTTTCAAACAGTCTGCTTATCATTTCTCTTGAAATATTTCTTTTTTGTCATACGTGTAAAAGACACCACACAAACCAGAAAGAAAAATCCAAAATCCAAAAATTGCACAACACCCCTTTAACTTGAGTACATTTAAATTTTCATCCCCACCAAGCAAAAACAACAATAAAATCCCCCTCGAAAAGCCCAAAAACCCGACCCCAAATACAAAAAACCGGATCCAACTCCCTAGCGATTAACGCGCAGAAAGAAGGAAAAACAGAGAGCGGAGAGGGAGAGAGAGGGAGAGAGAGAGGGAGACTCACAGCTATTTGTTGGGGAGAGTTTGTTGCTCAACGAACGCTTCAACGGCAAAAAAAATTCGCGGCCAAAAAAAATCCGCCATTTTTGTCTCGCTCTCACTCCTCTTTTGTCTTCCGTCGATCTTCCACAACATCCACATTTCGCCCGTTTTTCTCCTTTCAATTTTTCCTTTCTGAAATCCCCCAATCTTTTTCTCCTCTTTTCTCTTTCTCTCTCTCTCTCGATTTCCCCCCATTTGCCAAAATTAGGGTTAGGGTTTCGTTGAGAATTCGTCCTGATTTCGATCGCGCCTCAGATGTGTAATTGAAGAGGAGGAGGAAGGAGAAGAAGAAGATCGGGTCCTCAGGTTCGAAGGAGATCTGGGGCTTGGGGTTTTCTTTCTTTCTTTTGGGTTGGTTTTTCTTGAGAAAGTGAGAGAACAGCAAAAATGAGCGCGTCAAGGTTCATAAAGTGCGTCACGGTTGGGGACGGGGCTGTGGGCAAGACGTGTCTGCTTATCTCCTACACCAGCAACACCTTCCCCACCGTAAGTCTTCAAGTCCCCAATTCCTATTTTTTTGCTTTAATTTGCCTTCCTTTTTTGGGAATTTTAATTTAGGGTTCTGTTGTTGCAACTGGTGAAAAGGATTTGGTAATTGATTTATTGCTTTTAATTGGGTTTTTTGTGTGGTTCTGGGAAGTTTGATGCATAGAATTGTTGGTGAATTTTTAGCTGAATTATTCACAAATTAGCTTCCTTTGTTTTGGTAGCTGATTTATTGCTTTCAATATTGCTGACGATATTTGATTGTTTTAGGAAAACATTGGGTGCAAATAATTGGAATGGTATTCATTTTGGTGAAAATTGCCCCCTTTTTTTTAGGGGCAATCAAATGTGAAAGGTTTGAAAATAAGTGGGTTATATCTTTAATGAATTATTGGGATTTTGAAATTCTTTTTCTGCTCCTGATTAAATTCCTTGGATGCTCGGATTGAGGTGTTTTATAGGAGTTCTTTCATATTTTTGGGATTTTGCTTTAGCCATTCTGCCTATAAGATGTTATTGGATGAAATTTTTAATCTTTTCTTCCTAGAATGTTTTTGCAATGTGGTTGTTTGTGATTTCATATTGTTTAAGGTTTAATAAAGCTATTAGGTTGGGGAGATCATTTGTCAATATGATGGACGGTTTATAATTTTCTTTCGTATTGTGGTGGGAAACAGGATTACGTGCCAACTGTTTTCGACAATTTCAGTGCAAACGTGGTTGTCAATGGGAGCACTGTTAACCTGGGGTTATGGGATACAGCTGGTAAATATGCATTGTCACTTTGGTTTTTGTTTACTAGGGTCGTATGTATGTAAGTGTTTTAGGTATGAATTTTATTTTTTGTGCAACAGGACAGGAGGATTACAATAGATTAAGACCTTTGAGTTATCGTGGTGCTGATGTGTTTATACTGGCGTTCTCTCTCATCAGCAAAGCCAGCTACGAAAATGTGTCCAAGAAGGTGAGATTTTGCTATATGGGATTTAGGTGTACATGATATGGTACTGATTATGACTGTTTTGTCTTTATGATTGATGATTTGCTGATAAATTTCAAATATATTGATTTCCTTTCCAGTGGATCCCAGAATTGAAGCATTATGCGCCTGGGGTTCCAATCATTCTTGTTGGAACAAAGCTTGGTAAAATTTTATCTTTTCTACTTTGTAAATATTGAAAAAAAAGTTTCTCCGGTTTATTAATATACATTTTGAGATGGTTCCGGTATTGGAACACATTGAGTGTTTTTAAATTAATGATTGTTCTAACTGTGGAATGTCTTTAATGAGGGAACTTCTTACTTTTCTTTTTCACACAAATTTAATGAGCTAGATCTTCGGGACGACAAGCAGTTCTTTATTGATCATCCCGGTGCTGTCCCAATTACTACTGCTCAAGTAACGTTCTTGTCTTGTGCATTGCTCGGTGTTCACCTTATCTTCTTTTCTTCGTCCTTGTAATTAAGATTTATCTCTACCCTTGTAGGGAGAGGAGCTCAGGAAGCTAATTGGAGCACCAGCTTATATCGAGTGCAGTTCAAAAACTCAGCAGGTATTTAGATTATATATTGCATTATGCGAGGGATTTTTCATGCCCAAACTGCCACTTATGATATGCGTTTGCGGCTGCAGAATGTGAAAGGGGTCTTTGACGCAGCCATAAGGGTTGTACTTCAACCTCCGAAGCAGAAGAAAAAGAAAGGCAAAGGGCAGAAGGCATGCTCCATATTGTGATTTGGAAAATAGGTGTAAAGAGATAATGACCAGCCATTCTGCATGTATTCCCCCACACCCCTTTGTTCCCTAAATCTTGTTTTTTCCCTTTTGTCCTGAAGAAGCTGGAGTCAGTAAGTTGTCGTGTTTGACAATCGTATCGATCTCTCTGTGAAAGCATCAGGTGGTTGGGTGTTGCATTCTTGGAACTGTTGTGATACCTTAAATTGTTGAATTCTATCGTTGGCAACTTTTTCTTAACTCCTTGTTAGGAAAAAGACCTTGTTTCGCATCGACACAGTTATATTATTAGTATCTGTTGTGCTTGAAGGCTTGGGCATGCCTATATCGGTGCGTTTTGTTTTTATTTTTTTGGTTTGCCTCAACACAATGCATTGCCTCACATTTTACTATTAGGCTAGCGGTTTTCTAACACTCCTCTTTTCTCTTGCACTCGTCCTGTGGGTGCACAAGAAAAGTTATGAAAGAGGAGTGCCAAAGGTAGATGAAGAACAATATTGGTAAGTTGGAGGAATCCCGAGACAATGCATGGGCTTATAAGAAAATTGGCTATTCCCCATACCGCCAATTAGTTTTAGATGAAATCTCAACTTTCTTCACTGCAAAATCTTTTTAAGGAACAATTGCAGGCAATCACAACAACCGATCGAATCTTCGAACACCGCAAAAAGGATAAAATGACGGAAGTGTAACAGTTTCGAACAACCTCAAGAAAGATGTGGTTGGTTCTGAATTCTGATGGAAGTAGATTCAAATTCAAATATATGTTGTACGTACATTTGTAGTATTGCAGTAACACAATTAGTATACAGAATTCTTAGACGAGATATTACCCAAAGTAAACATCCTATCGGACCCACTGGTCACCAAGGAAAATTCAGCATCGGGATTCGGGGAGGATAAGGCATACAATCTATTCTCTCAATAAAACGACGTCAAAAAGGATGAAATCGATTCCTAACAACCACCAAGACAAACTTATCTGCAGCTCTCAACATTAATAACAAGTGTCCTTCGAACAAGGTCATGCTTTGATGGGCTCATATCTTTCACCAACTGCGCCGCCTTTCTGCTTCTGGAACTGGATGTACCGCTGTGTGCTGGCAAAGAAAGCATCAACAGATGGCTCTGCTGAGGCCGAGTCGCTTTGCAGTTCAGTTGTAACCAATTCAATCAGGCTTTGAACTGAAGCAACCGTTATCTGTGGGTTCCCCTTCTCAAAGAAATAAAGGTACCTGAAAAACACAATAAAATAAGGTCTTCTCCTTCCGCAAAATAAACAGAAAAAATCGGCTTTGGTGTCCGCAACCATTACTTGTTCAGTATTTCAACAAAGAGCGCCACAGAACCGGTGCTACCCCGTGTAGCATTGGACATCTGCTGGGCAGCGTTGGCAATTCTTAAAGCTCGCTTTAGGCAAATCAGTACCCTGGATAGCAAGCAAGCACAAGAAACATAAAACGAATTATTACCACATAAACCAAGAAATGGCTCCGCTAAGATTCTTATACTCAGAAACCATCCCTCCACTCAGTTCTTTTCCATTTAACTCATAATTGTCCTGCACACAGTTCTTTCATCGTGAACATATCCTTTTGGAACAATAGAGAAAACTGACATGACTTGCACAACACACCTTTCTCCATCCTTCATGTTCTCCTGATCGTCAACCCAGAAGAGATGTGAGCAAGCATAAACAGCTCGGCACTGATCAGCCTTCTTTAAAAGCTTTGCCGAATACTGGTAAAAGACAAGGCATTAAGTAAGGTTCAGTAAAATGGGATGGGCGGCATTATTATAACTAATGAAATTATGATTACCCCTGTGGCTTTGTGAGTTAAAGTATCCCTGTTTTCAACACCAAATACATGCATCCTCTGGAGAGTCCCAACTATCAGATGAATGGCAGTCACCTGTGCTTTCGAATCCTATTACAGGAAAAGCATGAAAACAAGACAGGTTAGATATAATCCAGTGTTCAATAAGGAACGAGTAGAAGCAATCCAGTGTTCCATTGAAACCTTTAAAATAATGGAACAGGTGAAAAGACAAAGAATTAGCTCCCAAGGGGAAAACTTACTGAAATTTCTTCTTCGTAAAGAATATATGCTTGGGTGAAGAACTCATATGCAACAGGTTCCAAATCACAGTCATTTGCAGCCTAATTATTGAAAAACAATAAGCATTAAATTAGGGATAATATTTGTTGGGTCATGCATTTTAATTGAAAACCGAACATTTCAATTTGCTTTTAATTTGAAACTTGAACATTTCAAATGTACCTCAGCACATTGCAAGTATAACCGTAATGCCAGTTCAGGTGCTGGAACATTCAACAGAGCCTCAATAGTCTAAAACAATAAACCAGAAGTGTTACTCAATAGCTAGAAAGATCAAAGTCTAAGCTCAAACTGTGTAGGATATACATAAAGCGAGCTTTCTGAAAGCTTTCACTAGCATTTACCTGAGTTAAGAGCTGAAAAATTTTCTTTGGTGTGGTTGATGCATCATCTCCAAATGGATTCTCTTCCTGGGCTTGCAATTTCCTAACCAACTGCACATTACAAACAAAATCAGACTAACACTGGCAAAAAGACCATCCATTCCATGAATAATAGGTTACTCACACTGTACTAATTTGCGAAATTTCAACTGAAAATAGACAAAAAACAAAAAGTTGACTACCATAAACATTTAACATGTCCAACTGTTAATTGATCTGGACAGACAGAAGCAAACCTTTAGAGAAGAGAAAACTAGGGGAGGGACAGTAAAAGGCAAACGCTTTGGTCCTCCATTCAGGATGTGCTTCTTCACAGTACATATGATCTGCAATTCAGTGCAAGAATTGTGGAAAACATTAAGGATGAATGGTGCTCCAGTTCATGCAAATATCTCTTGAAAGAGAAAAATTAATGTACAAAGAGTAATCCGCATGTACTTCAATTTCTAAAATATATGTACAAAATGAATTGCCCACGAGTGATATTGCCATGTTATAAGACCAGTATCTGACAAGCAGGGGTAGGGTGGCATGAAATCAAGGCACAATAACTCACGGTCACATCAGTTCAAAATGCAGAAAACGTTTGTATGTGCTTGTTCCCATATATTAGTAGAGATATATGATAAAACAAATAACTATGACTCAATAAAAACTCCAAGAGGATATAATTCAGGATTACTCCAGAATTAAATACTTGAGAAATCCTATCCTCGTGTAAGTTAAGATTATAAAGACAGAAGGTATGTAAGGCACATGAATATTATACTCAAACATATCAAATACCTTAAACATCTCTTCGGAATCATCATTAGAAAACATTTGAATAAGTCGCGCAACTGAATTTTGCTCCTCCTTGAAATCCTCTTCATCAACCTAGAGTTGAAAGAGAAGATATGCTCGCATAAGTGTTCGGATTCAGAAGAACATGCACAAATTTGTGAAAGCCTAAAGAGGATCTTTAATATCACCAACAAATTTATGATCGATAACGATAACACAGATAAATTACCTCATCATTAAGAGGCCCATCCAAATCCTCAATAAGTCCTTTTATTAATTCAAATAATGCCTCAACCTGTAAAAATAGCATTCCATGTCATTAAGAAGCAAACTCGGAGAAAAGGACAATCAATGAGTTAACCATACCTTCTCAGCAGTTAAAACATGAGTTGTATTTTTCATAATGCTCTGAATTATAACAGTAGCCATGACTTTATTTGTTCCACTATCAAGAAATTCCAGGACACGAGGATAATTTGTAAGCTTCAAGGCCGTGACAATATCATTATATTTCTCAAGTGGAGCACTTAAAAGTGCAACCACTTGTTTTGTTGCCCTGCTGTCTTGAATTTTCCCTTTTCCAGAGAGTTTCTTAACAAATGAGCCCTGGTGAAAAGAAAAAAATGAAAAGAATAAAATATGTGCTGACCTTTTATTGAACATAATACACTGATCTTGTTATACAACAACATCTAACCAAGGATTCATGATAAAATGAACCATTGATCAATTTAGACAATACGATAAGCAAATCTGTACCACCAGACTAGCAGCACAAGATATTCAATTACATCTTACTGGATTATACATGTATAGTATAAAATGGAAAGTTAGGGTTCATCCAAAGTATATGCAATCAAATATTTGCAAAGGCAGGGCTACCCAATTTCAGGCCTATGCGATTTGACCAATAAAATCCATTTCACTTATAATATATGGCATGAACTATGATGTACCTAGAAGATAGAACTGAGCATACATATACTAAAACAGTTTGTCCAGGAAACATACCAACACTTGGTCAGCATAATCAAGTCGATCAGGGTGCACATGGAGGGTAAATTTAAGAAGAGATGAATATAGAGTTACAACACCGATGATAGGCATGTCAACTTGTGCTTCAATCACCTGCATTGGCATATTGTTTAGGTATCAATATGGATGCAAATAAATACACAAAAAGAAGCACATAAACAAAAATGTCAAGACAGGAAAGCATATAGATGCAATGAACACTTGGTCACAGTTATATGTAGTACACATGCCTTGTCCTGCAGACGAACATGGTCACAAAAGCTCTATGTGCAACTACTTGGTAACAGCATATATGAAAAGAGAATTAAAGCATGGCACAACCCTGAATTTAATCATCAACTTATTATACAGTAAGATTACCTTTCCAATAGCATTGCTCAGTTTCGAAAAAGCTTCTACTTGTAAAAACTCAGGCAGCACTTCTGTACTTGAAGCAGCATAATTTGAAAGTCTTTCCATCAACTGGGATAGAACCGTCTTGATATCAACAGATGGCTGAAAAAGAAAAATGAAAGTGAGACAAGAATGGCGGAAAAAAAAATACGACGATGAATATTATGAATAAACAAAAATAAGTTATTTAACATTCTCAATCAAATTTCAAACAAAAGACAAAACATTTTCCAAATTAAGAGTATACCCTATAAACTATTAGCCTTATCATTAACGGATTTACTATATGAAGCAGAACACAACGTTCCACGTATCAATTCATGCATATTCCTATGAAACATTCAAAGTATCTATCCATGTGGCTTAAAATGAGTGCAGCAAGTCATAACAAAATGTAAAAAATCTCTTGCAATGAAGAAGGTGTATAAACTCCAAGATCACAACAAATAACAAAAGCACCTTCAGTTTTAAAAGATCAATGCACAAAACACCATGAATGCAAGATAGAAGGTGAGTGATACGAATACAAAACAATACAGGGTATTATACAATTTGTGCATATAATGTCAACTACCTGAAGTTGGGGGCAAGCACCTAACAATACATCAAGAGTTTGCAAGTGGTACTCATCAGGAAAGACTTGAATTATGCAATCCATCAAATAAAACTGTGCAAGCTCATCCTTACAATTGACAACCTGTTAAAAAAAATGCGAGGTGATGAAGCCAATTTTTTATGGTTAACAGCTGAAAGTCTCACATCATAAGACAGCATCAATTGGACCTGTTCCAAGACTCTGGGAAGCACCGTATCTTTGTACAAATCCAGATCAACACCTTCTATCTGGCTGAGGACATGCAAGTTTTTACCAACCTAAAGGAACAACAGAGAAGCCTTCTGTAAGTGTACACTGCATATGTGCACAACAATATAGCAGTGAAATCAACCAGCTACCAGTTACTGATATTACAAGATCACGTAGCTCGCTCCTTTCTTTCTCCCGCTTCTCCTTTTCCCGGGCAGGTCCCTGCAGACCAGAAAGCCGGAGAGCAAGCCTCAACTCAGGATCAGCTAAGAGTATGAATGATTCAAAAGCACTACAACACCTGCATGACCAGAAAGCATGCCCTCATGACATATTTTTACCTTCATGACATGCAAGCATTGTGGTACCCATGCATGTCCAAACCTGAGAGCTCTCTATAAAAGTGTCAACCAACCTGATGTTGCATCCGCACCCAAAGTTTGTTCATCTCAGTGAAATTTTGGAGAACAAACTCAACAGCATCCTTGACAGTGTCAGCATCTCTGTGCAAGTTAAGAATATTGACAAATCAAATTGAATCAAATGCAAGAACACTATCTTCATAGAAAGAAAAAAAAATACAAATGAATGAATATCTGAATTCCTTACCCTTCATATTCAGAACCAATATCAGGCAATTTATCCCTACTCACTTGAGAAAGGTAACTCCTTAAGAATAGCCCACGTACAGGATTCTGAATGCCACGGGACATTTCCACAAGATCTTTCAGGACATCCTTAGCAGGAGCTTCCTTAGATTTGATATACACAGATCCTACTGTACAGAGAAGATACCTAATAGAGAGGATAAAACTCACACATAAGCCACAGAAATGTAAATGCTATGCCTTGTTCTTCACTTAAGGTAAAATCGACACACTCCAAAGAACACCCTGAAACGTAACATCATCCAACTCATAATTGCAAAACCTACATTACAAAGACATCGACAATAGATCAGATCATCAATTGTAACTTCTGCTTAGTTTCGGGTCTTCTTTTGATATGATTTAGTATTAGGGAACTTTTCAAGTTGCAGCATGTTTATAAACTAACAGAAATACCCTATCTGAAGGAATACGACCCGCAATGCCAACTAGGCAAGTAAGATAGTATGTGCAACATAGTTTATAACAAGAACAAATTGCGTTATCTCAAGGGGGCATTAGGTGAACTACGGAAGTCAAAACCTAAATTAAGCAATTGATACACATGCAACTGAAGATTACCAAGTGGTTAGCGTTTTTAACATAATTGAGACTTACAATCTAGGCAATATGTTGCCTGCGTGCTGGACGAGCTCATAGAGATCGATAATGGAGCAACCGCGCCGAGCCTCCTCCTTGAAGAACATTTCCAATTTCCTCAATTCGTCAAACGCCCGCATATCTGAGGCAATTCAATCCACAAATCAGTGAAATCAACATCCACAAACTCACTAACAATCAGCATTTACAAAAATGCAAAAACAAAGCAGAATCCCTCCAGATCGACGACAAGTAACCAGAACTTACAGAGTTCGTAGTACTTGTGCGGGGAAAGCTTGGAGGTCCGGAGCTCCGAGAGCATCTGAGCAGAATACTTGAGGGCGTCTCTGAGATTGTTGGAATCCTGATTGAAAAATTTGCAGAAAATTGCACGGAGGAAAACAATTTCAGTGAATTTTCAGGGAAAAGAAAATTGGTACAAAATTGGAGGGAAGAAGATCAAGGGTTTGTTTGATTGATTGAAGGAGAAGTTACCAGAGCACGATGCATGTAGAAGGCGTTTTGCTGGAGGCCGGCGATTCCAGCTGCCAGCCATTTCTCTTCATCTTCAACTCCGTCCGAGATCATCCTCTCTCTCTCTCTCTCTCTCTCTCTCTCTCTCTCTCTCGCGGTTGCGTTTTGACCACACTGGTTTTGGCCCCAAATGTC
Source organism: Malus sylvestris (assembly GCF_916048215.2). Classification (NCBI taxonomy): domain Eukaryota; kingdom Viridiplantae; phylum Streptophyta; class Magnoliopsida; order Rosales; family Rosaceae; genus Malus; species Malus sylvestris. The sequence continues at coordinate 19,704,050 of NC_062274.1, read as the reverse complement.
CGTCCAACTCTGTTTGGTCTGTTTTGGATCCGGACCCGATATCATGGGTCGGTTAAACGGGTTAGGGTTCAGCCCAGCTATAACAGGCTCATGCCAGTTGGGCCTTTATTTAAATGGGCTTTTACGTTTCCTTAAAACAAACAATAGCCGAGAAGGAAGAATTCAAACTCATTCTTAATTAATTGACTTACGAACCCTTTCTGATGCCAAATCTCTTTAAATCCTCTACTTTTATATGTGGTTTAATCCATTTTTGTTCCAAAGTTGAAAGTTACTTTACGTTTTAGATAGTTAGGTTAGATATTTTATAATTTCGTTCAAACTTTTTTATTTAAACTATAGTTTACATTAATTTAGATTAAAAGAAAATAAAGTTTGAACTTGAATCTCAGTAGTTTGAAGAGTAATGTCCGTATCACAATGACACATCCCGATCTTAGAATCAAGGCGTGCTGGCCGTCACGCCTTAATTCTAGGATCGGGGTGTGTCAACAAGAACAATCTATCACTTGCTATACTACATTTAAAAATATTGGGACAATATTGCAGGTTATGTATTATGAAATCTTGGAAGACTGTTTGAAAAACAATCTCTTTAGTTCAACTTCAATTATTTAAAAAAGGCCTAATTGATATAAATCCAATTTGTAAATTTTTATTAGGAATATTCCGCTTCATTGAATTAGGTCGGATGAGTCACTTTTTTTTTTACTAGATTTACCCTTGAGTAACTAATAAAGTAATTAATATTATCCAATGAGTTTCGTATTATCTTCTCCTTTAATTTATTAAATAGTTTTAACTATTAAAGGTTTTAAAAATATAATTATCTCTTGATCTATTTATCGGGACTCGTCTGTTTATTTCTTTACCTATTATTTTTGTTATTTCTTTCTTCTTCCTGTTGTAAATCTAAACGAAATTGCTGCGAAATTGGTAAAACCATTGGCCCCAAAGCACCAAGGTTGAAAGTTTGCCTTGAATTATATATGTTGTTCACCTAGAATGGAGAGCTTGTTTGACTCTTGTTTTTTCCATCAAATTGCATCTTCTATTCAAACCTGTGATATATCATAGGTAGATGATCACTATTGTACAAGTATTTTTGTTTTACTCATGATTATTATTACGGATACGTTATGGTACAGAATTATTTAGACTACAAGATCAAACTAGATTATAGAGCGCGCTAAAGCTACTCCTAAATAGAGAGTATTAACTATCTACCTATATCAATAAATTGTTGTTTTTTTCAGTCAACATGCATCACGAGTTATTATGTTATCGACTTATATATATATGACATATATATATATATTTATAATCAACATATATTACAGATAATTATATGGGAATCCATATCACTAGTTAATATTTCTAGCTTGTAGGCATATTATGTTTTTTTGTACGTTTTAGTTACTTTTGCTGCTTTGCAAGTGTTTATGTACCACTGGTTGGATAAATTTCATAATATTCTTTTGTTTTTCCAATATTTAAAGCTAAGTAGCATGTTCTGCAAATGACTTTATATTTTTGTATAATGTCCAGTGGATTGAGAATAAACCAATTTTTAAATACTAAAAATTCAAAACTACGTATAGAAAATACATGAAAATAGAATATTTTAAGTTATTTCTAATAAAAAAGGAGATTCCATATCACTTTCGAAAATGAATTTGCTACTTTTCGACAGTTGCACGTAGACCTCGCATTTTCAACCCGATCCGACCCGATCTGTTAAAATTAATATTCGGATAAGTGATAAACGGATCGGGTGGTTAACGGGGTCAACCCGTTAAATAATGGGTCATTTTGGGTGAACTCACGAAACCCATTAACCACCCGTTAACACTCGTTAGTGAAGACTTTTGTGTAAATTCAATAGTCTTAAGCCCAAATGGGTGGCCATGTGCCAATCGAACGGCTGCAAGCCTACAATCAGCCAAACGGGAAAAGAGACATCTCTCAGATTCAATCCCTCACGCTCACCTTTGCTGCGCCTGCAATTCTCAACTCAGCTTTTGACATCCCACAGGGTCTACAATTCTTCAAAATCCCGAACACCCCCTCCGCCAGCAAGGGTGAAATTTGCAGAGGGAGAAGAGGAATTGCCAAAGGTTGTTTTGTCCAGCGCCGGCTTAATTACCTTTTTTGCATTTGTCCAATCCAAATTAATTGTTGTATGTTGATTTTGTTCCTGAATCAAAGTTTTGTTTTTGTTTGAGCTTAATTGCATTTTTTAATTTTATTTGTTTGTTTGTTAACCTAGTAAAAATAAAAAATAAAAAATTGTTAACAGGTGAAATGGGTGATCCGTTAACTTAACGGATTAGGTTCAAATGACCCGTTAGCTTAACGGGTTAGGTTTGAGTGACCTGTTAAATTAACAGGTCGGATTGGATCCGACCCAAATCCTGTAAACCTGACCCATTTGCAGATCTAGTTGCATGCATGGTTTACTAATTTTTCTTATAAAGTAATTTCCTTGGTCAAAATTCGATATGTACGAGTTAAAAGTGCCAACTACCAAAAACAATGAGAGAAATGCCAAAAGATTTAGGGGGCAAAATAAAGGAAGATGATATTATAATCGTTTTAAAAGAATTGCAAAGTCTGTGATCCATCAATATGCCACCTACCCTACAAAAACAAAACTTATTATTCCCCCAAATCTCTGACGTTGCTGTTTTCTCAACCCAACCGGGAGTCGCTCCAGGCACGAGAGCGCAAAACAACAGCAAAAAAGCCGGAAACCACCTCCACACGTACAGTACCACCGAAAAACTAGGAAGACATCAAGTACAAATTCACTGGCGCGCTTTCGGCTCCTCAGTTGTCAATCTTCCACTTTCCCCCGGGGGTTTAGAACGGTACTGTGTATGGCAAAGCATATATATCCGATTCGGGCAAGAGGCGAGCACATGGCCAAGAAGTTGAGTCTCCGTAGCAAAGTTTCTCGCTGACGACTGTAGGTTTCTCAACCCCACAGTTCTTTTTCGTCTTCGCCTCAAACAACCATCCCTCATCATCGACGTCCATGGGAAGACATTGTGAGATTGGAGGTTGAACCCAGTTTTCAATTACTTCTCTGTATTGTGAAGAAAGAGAACCACTGCCAGATTTTCGGTGTTTTTCTTTACCAGACCTGGAAGAGTGTTCTTTGCTAGCTTTTCCAGAAGTAGAGCAGCGATACCGTCCCTCGTCTATGCCTTGTCTAGGAGCAGGTTCTTGCACTGCTTGAACAAACGCATTATCAGTCCTTCCCGAGGAAGAGCAAGGCTGTTCTTGGCTGAGTAGCACTTCTGGACCTTTAGGCCTTTGGAGAGACAACCGGGAAGGCAGTTCCTGGCTGGCCAGCAATCCAGGACCTTTGTTCCTTTGAAGAGAAAACAGAGAAGGCAGTTCCTGGCTGGCCAGCAATCCAGGACCTTTGTTCCTTTGAAGAGAAAACAGAGAAGGTTGTTCCTGGCTAGGTAGCGCCACTGGACCTTTGTGCCTTTGGAGAGACAACTGGGAAGGTTGTTCCTGACTGCGTAGCACCTCTGGACCTTTGTGCCTTTGGAGAGACAACTGGGAAGGCTGTTCCTGGCTGGGTAGAACTTCTGCACCTTTTTGCCTTTGGAGAGACAACCGGGAAGGCTGTTCAAGACGAAGTAGCACTTCTGGATCTTTGTTCTTTTGAAGTGACAACCGGTAAGGCTGTTCCTCTTTTGATAGCACTACTGGATCCTTGTGCTTTTGGAGAGGCAACTGGCTAGGTTGTTTCTCTCTGGATAGCATCACTGGATCTTTGTGCGTTTTTAAAGGCAACTGGCAAGGCTGCTCCTCTCTGGGTAGCATTTCAGGATCTTTGTGCCTTTGGAGAGGCAACCGGATCCGAAGAATGCTTGCTTCAAATAATAATAACATTTTGAAGAAAGAATATCAGTGCCCATGAGAAGCTAACAAACCCAACAGGCAAACACCCTTCTCCCAAGTAAGGAAGAAACATAACAACACTCACCAGAATTATGCCTGCCATCAGGGGGAGAGTCCTGCTTCTGCCTTTTGTTGCTGTTAACAGTGCTATCAGAAGAGTTCTGGGAACCAACTGGTTGCTCGTGTTCTTCAGTAAGGCCACTCTTGTCAAGGTTTTCCGTTTCATGTTTTCTCTTCTTTCCATGGTCTGTACCTTTCTCGTCTTTTTGGTGCCTTTCATCTTTGTGCCTTCTTTTATGACTGTGCTTATTTTCAGGCTCCCCATTTTCTTGAGCCTTCTTTTCTTTCTTCTCTCGTTTTTTCTCCCTCTTCTTTTCTTTCTTGGCCTTCTCATCTTCTCTTTGGAGCTTCAAATAACAAGAGTAACCATCAACTTTTGAACTCATTGAGGAAAAGTTTAACATACAACCACAAAAAGCAAGCCTGCCAAAGCAGACAACAAATTCTTGGATAGAACATAACATCCTTTTAGAACCAATTTTCAGTTACAAAAGAAGGAACAGTGACCAAAGCTTCAGATCAAAAAGACACGTTCAGGATCAAAAGAAATCAACCAATCAACATTGAAGACAGAACCAATACAGATGATCTATGAAAAGAATTTTGGTTGTTAGACAATTGTCGGGTATTATTGTTTCTCCATATCAAGTGTTAATTGAATTTTTATATGACATCCACAACAGAGTCATCGTTCCTGCATAAGACCTAAACCAATCGGTATGTAAAATCTAGACAGACACGCTATAGATATTGCACTCTAACTTTGATGCATACAGATCAGCACTAACCATAGCAATTCCTAAGGTGAAATTATAGCGATTAAGGCTACTCCAACCAAAACTACACGAATTCTCAATTATGCCTTGAAGAGGACTCGAACCTCCATGCTCTTCAGCACAAGACAAATTTGAGTCTCGCGTGTCTACCAATTCCACCACCAAGGCATCTTCAAAGAAGCTTAACCGGTACATATATACTAAACGAAAAGGAAAACTTGAATCCTACCACATATGCCACATCCCAATACCAGGCTAAAGGTGCTATGTATCTTATCCTGCCATCTATTAACTACCCCGGTCAAATAAACTAAACCTACATTTACCCAAAAATCTACTTAGCAACCCTTTATCGTTGACTCTCTAAGGACACACACTCAACCCTCAAAGTTAACTTCCTAATCCACTATAATGCTAACTCATTATAATGTATGTGAAGCCACTTCAAACTTGAGTATGCAACTCAATGAGAACTAGACTGATCTTCAAGCAGCCAGGACATACTTAAATATGTACTTGACCATCTCAAATCATTCGTCTCATATACATAAGCAAGAATGTCAGGAAATCTCATCTTACACATCTCAAATCATTTTCCCATAACAATCTCAATCCAACTTAACAGCACCCTGAAGTGACTATATAGTATCAAGGTCGGTTGTTTGATTCAAACAACACGACATCATGGATACCTAGTATCAAGAACATGGACCATCATTCACAAACAGCTAAAGCCATACGAAGGTTTCGAAAGTACCATTATCAATTCCTAAAAGGAAGACAACAGACACTGATGTGCCACATGCATGAACACAAGCTACAATACTGTAGTACTACCAGCACAACTTACACAAAGTTGGGCTAGTAATTTGTGCTTCTATAGCATTTTATTTAAACATCGGTTTCTATTTCTATCACAAACCGACATGAAGTTTTCAGACACACTAGAGTCCAGTGGCAAACACAATACTCGGCCACTCAAGTATCCATGTCAGGAGCCAAAAACCTATGCAAAAAGTGTCCGCTTTTGGCCAGTATAATCCCATCTTAATCCAACAAAAACCCACGAAGTGAAATTAGGTTTTATATCAATCAATGGCTTCTACTTGTTTCTATGGGTAACTAAAAAGTGTTATCGATTGTAAAACCCGCGATTCAGCTCTCGGATTCACCCCATTTCCATCTTTTTCCCTCTCTATGTTCTTAATTTTTTCAGGTTATTTAACGGGTTCTCATATCTACACAAATACGATCATACGAAGGCTGAACAAACACATCAATTAACGAACCGAATCGAACACAGTACACGTCGAGCACAAATCCAAAAGACCCACAAAGCAACTATGGCTCAACAAACCTTAATCGAATCGATCAGGGCCTCATCGCGGATCCCCTTCTTCACGTACCCAGGAGGAGGGTACGGAAAACACCGAGACATTCGTGATACACCAGCAATCAACCAACACACAAGCGATTCAAGTCCGAAACAAGCTAATCCCCTTGATCTCCCTCTCTAAGAAAAATAAATTCGATTTTTCTCAAACCCTAGCTCGAACAAGGTCGCTCGCTCGCAATCGACTGCGGCTAGGGTTTTCGATCCTTGTTTCAGAACATAAATGTCCCGCGAAGACAAAAGGTTTGAGTGGAAAGGGAGGGAACCCGATCAAGGGTTAGGGTTTGGGAGGAGGGGGAAGAATCGCTCGAGAGCGAAGAGCTTTGGAACGGGAGAGACAAAGAGAGTCCCAGATCCAAACGACCGAGACTCATCCCAAAGAGGAATATTTATAGTAGGTAATAGGTACTGGTCTGGCAGGCTAACGCGTTTTGGACACGGAATATAAACGACGTCGTTGGGCGCACCCAAGGCATGTGTGGTGGTAAAGTAAGGGATCGTACTTGTCAAGCCCAGCCCAGCCCAACTTTCAGGGCTATTCTAAGCCACCATTAATAATTTAAGGGTAAATTACATAAAACTACATTAACTATTAGGTCAATTACAGTTTCATATCTTATTTTTAAAACATTTCAATGGCATACCTTATCTTACGATTTTTTTACAATTTCATACTTTCCGTCAATTTGTCTGTCAATTCTTCCGTTAAATAGTGACGTGGCTTGAGACGGAACCCACTCTCTATTAAAAAATTAATTAAATATTAAAAACTAAAATAATAATTTTTTTTACATGGAGGACCCACCCCTTATCCCCTTCACCCTTCTTCCCCACACCCGTCTTCCCCCAACCCAAAACCAGAACCATCCTAAACCCAAATCCCACCCGCATTCGCCTCCTCCACTTCCAGCTTCTCGTCCGCTTTTGCCTTCCCCTCCTCCACTTCCAGCTTCTCCTCCTGCTTCTACACCTTCTTCAACTGCGTCGCTTCCCCTCCCGCGTCTCAACGTCGTGATCACAGCCCTATTCGTGAGCGGGCGTACGATAGAGTCTACGCCACCACGCTCATATTCGCTCCCTTCAACATTATGCACCAAATCGACCCCTTATATGGCTTGTTATTCATTGCCACCGGCAACAGCGGGTACTTCGACAAGAGCGTCTTCCCGCTCAAGTCAATCGGGTACACATGCAACCTGTTTGGGTATAGCAACCCGAAATTTCACTCTGTGCTGGGACCCGGTTTGATGTTCGCATTTTGGGAACGAGATTATACCATATTTGTTTATTGAGTTGGCTGAGGATTTCGTTTCCAATGAGGAGGTACCGAATCAAAGTCTCTGGGTAAAATGGGACAACGTTGGTGTGGACCCAATGGTCGGCGAGCGTCTGATTGGAGGAGATGTTGTTGTTGAGCTTGTTGGGGACCATGATGGAGACCTAGAGGTCGGTGTTACCGAGGGTGGTGAGGATTTTGGGGTTGGCGTCATAGAGTTTGACTTGCTTAGCCTTAAGAGACTGGATGAGCTTCACCGATTGCGACGATGGTGGGAGGTTGTTGCCCAGCTGGAAAGGGCTCAGAGAAAAATACCAAATGAACAAAACCCATGTCGCCATTTTTTGGATCTGGGTTTGGGTTGGGGGAAGACGGGAGCGGGGAAGAAAGGTGAGGGGGATAAGGGGTGGGTCCCTCATGCAATAAAAAAATTAAATTTTTTTTTATTTTTGTAGTTTTTAATATTTAATTAAATTTTTAATAGAGAATGGGTCCCGTCTCAAGTCACGTCGCTATTTAACGGAAGAATTAACAGACAAACTGACGGAATGTATGAAATTGTAACAAATTCGTAAGATGAGGAATGACATTGAAATGTTTTAAAGATGGGGTATGAAACTATGATTGACCCAATAATTGAGATAGTTTTATGTAATTTACCCATAATTTAACCACTTAGTACTATGTCAGTCCAAACTCGAGTTTAAGTATTGAGCATACAAGATTTTGAATTGGAGTGTAAGATGTCGTAGGCACATTGGTCTAGCGAACTAGCATAACCCACATGTTTAAACTAAGCAAGATTTAAGTCACTTAATTGGAGTTTAAGTATTGAGTATGGGGAATTTTGAACTGGACTGTAAGATGGTAAGCTCATTGGTCTAGCGAACTAGCATAACCGCATGTATTTTCTCAACCTTGGTATTGCATCGAGTGATTAAATGAATGACAATAACGAACACTTTTCATTTTTCAACCGCATACGAAAATAGGTGTAATTTGAATTGACCTAGGAACGTATTTATCTTGTCATTGTCATGTATTTTAAATCTCAGTACGATTTCTATTAATCACATGTTTAATGTTCTGTAATGTATAATGAAATTAAACGGAATTATTTTATCATTGTAAAAAGTCAGTTTAATGTTTTTTTAGGGTATGTATTAGAGAATAAATGGATTTATAGCCTTCAAATTTGTAATAAACGGATTAGAAATCCGAATTCGAAAAACATATCTTGTGAGCCAAGGCTCCAACAGATTCACCCTCATAATCTGCAACGTTTTCAATGTGGTCGAAATTTACGTAACTGTAAAACTAAGGCATCCTATATCTATCTCTCCCAACCCTAACAATCATCTCAATCTCGACATTCTTTTTCCCTTCCGTTTCTTTTTCCTTGCTGCAGTGCTCTTTGGATTGTTGGATGCGTAAAGGAAGAGTCAGATTAGTCAATGGCTTTCCAACAGTAGTTCTACGTTTCTTAGAAAGCCACTGCAATGGCAGATTGTTTACCACAGAGCGGATGTCATTAGCATTACTCACTTCTAAAAGATTTCGTGTTGATTGAGCATCTGCATAGTCCAGGCCATTGACTGATCTAGATTTAATAGGTTCATCAGGATATCTTAAAATGACTGAGAAGATATGGAAGGCTGATAACCTTGACGACCTTCGCAGATCATGTTGATTTTGATGACATGCTTGCGAAGGTTCCCTTGCATTGACCACGCGTAATTGGAAAAGAAAATTCCGATCCAGGATTCCACACCAACTGCATGATGCCACTGTCCTTTTGGCTTAAACCTTAGCAAACAAGTGGTCTTTATCATCTAAGGTAATAGCGGAATCTGGAATTTGCACGCCCTGTGCCATGACGTAGAAGCAATATATTCCTCCTTGGCATTTTGGAAAGCATCACATTCATCTGCATAGCGGTCAACCCAGTAACTTTAATGTAGCTCTATTGTCAACTCTCTGAAGTGCTCCAAGATGTGAATCATCAAACAATTTCACTTTCATCTTGAAGTGATTTGCTTCAATGGCTCCAGAAGCCTCTAGGCTTGCAAGTGGAAGACTTCTCATTGTTGAAAGCCACATCTCTGTTAACAAGAAATAATATACAAATGATTGTTTCATGCAAAACTTGTAAGACCATTAAAACATGATGCGTTCAATCTCAGCTGCTGCATCATCAATTCAAAAACCATTGATCTTCCATCCCGGGCTCAACACTACGAGCTCGACCAAGTAGAGCTTTCATCCATTTAGACACATCTTGAGTCAAAGACAAGAAGCATGCATAAAGGATACTGCCATTTTAAACACATTTATAAACATCTACTTTCCATACACATTTTCTAAATCTATAAACAAAAATCCCTGAGTATATACATTCACGAATCATTTCATGATTCAGCAACTCATATATTCCAAAACGAACCCTATATCTGGATGAATATGTGATGGAAAAGAAATGTCAGCATGGTAACATGGTAACTACCCACGAGCGTTTTTCATTTATTACTATTCATGCTCTTGGAAACAAGTCCTATTAAACCTAGAAATAAGGAAAGAAATCTTATAGCTCACTTGAGGGTTAGTCAGTTTGCAAGCTTGTATAAAAAAGCATTAATGATTTGGTTACCTTAAGTCTCTTTATGCCAAATGTTGAATCCACTGCAATGAGATTGCAGTGGCCAAAACGAATCATCTGTTGCAGCTGCCACTCTGTTTGAATCCCAGGAAGGAAATGATCTTTCTCTGAAGTATCTTGATAAATGAATATCGATTTTTTACTGCGTTCAACCCACATGCGGATGCTAGCTTGTGTTGGACATTTGAGTAGTTTGAGTAGAAATTTCTTTGTCCCACATTGGCCATTCCCAAAAGATTTTATCACTTTATAAGGTTTTGTCCTTTATAGAAAGTGATTGGAGTAATAGGCCTGGAGACTAAAATTGGGCTCACCCTTGGGGTTGGGTTTTGGGGTGTACCAATTAATTGGTAATTAATATATAATTAATTGTCAAAAGATAGGCCTTGGGCTCTAATAATTAAATTAATTAATTATTTTCGGAATTAATTAATTATTTTTAATTTCGAATTTAAATTAATTAATTATTTTTACCAACAGACTCATCTTTTCAGATGAAGTCTGAAGTGTGACAACGCAGAAACAAAAACACCATTTTCAGCAGATGTCTCCCAACAGATGCATCCCTTCCTCATACCTGTTGCGAACAGGTATAATCACATTATATATACATCCATATGCATGGCATTTAGAACACAAAAAAATCATAAATCTTCTCCTGCAATCATAAACATCCTTTCTGAGAGAACCACATTAATATTCACCCGAAGTCAATTTTCCAGTGCTGGAATTTCTGACTTAGATCGTTGAATCCTGGTGAAGCAGACGTCCGTAGAACTATAAGCACTGAGTAGGGGCGAAATTTTTGTTTCAAGGACATTGTGGTACACAAGCCTCGATCTTTTATTACTCTGCTTAATTAATATTTCATCTTGTTGAGTCTTTGGAATATATTTGTTCGTATTTATTATTAGCATATTTATTTTATTACGGATTGTTGACATATATCCAACAGCTTGATCATCGAGATCCAATTCATGGTAGACCGCTTAATAATCATCCCAAGTTTATGGATATACTGGGAAGCAAGGGTATGTACTTTGCATTCGAACCACAATACCGCTGAATCCCTTCAATGTGTTTCTCTAGCACATTTTCTTCAGGAATGCCAAGGTAGATCATGCACATTGTTTGCTGTTGAATCTCATTACAAATATATGGAATTTTATTGTCTCCAGGGCCAATCGCATCTCTGTCAAGTGGGTCGTGGCAAACAAAACCAGATTTGTTCACATGGCGCCTCTCATGATATATAATCAGTGCAAGTGATGGACGTGCATACAAACGCTTCACTACAAAATTGCATGTGTAGCCCCGATTGGATTGAGGTCTAGCTGCACAGTTACTGGGCAAAGTACCCCCTCGTTGCCCATAATTTTTAGGACAAAAAAGAACACCAATACCTTCAACAAGAAAGAATACGGGCTCCATCATCAGTGGTGCCAAACTTGGTCCACGTCAAATCAGCAGAGGAGAAATCCTCGTACGGTGGATCTTGAACTGGAAGATCATTTATAGATTCAACGATAGCCACAAGATTGTAGATCCGTACCGCAATATTTGGTATCAAACCAGCATAAAAATTAGTAGCACATCTGCGAATACAGTGAACACATTCCCTTGAATTAACAAGGAAATGTCACAAACCAGTCGAATCAAGAACCGGTCAACTCTATCTAACAACTATTAAAACTGAAAAAATACCTCTGAAAACTTGAATATGTGTATTTTCAATTTTTCATCCTCTTAAAATACAATGAAGTTTCTCTCCCAAAACCTTCTTCACTCGTCATCGAAATCTTCCCTCAAAATTTTTCTCATCGTTATAGTTTTATTCTTCTACAACAATGCTACGGCCGTAAACCTACCAAACAACGAAAAGGTTCCGGCAGTGATTGTTTTCGGAGATTCTGTAGTGGATCCTGGAAACAACAACCATATTAGCACTATAGTCAAATGTAATTTCGCACCATATGGGAGGGACTTTGTAGGAAAAAGACCTACTGGAAGGTTTAGCAATGGCAGAGTCCCCTCAGACATGATAGGTAAATCTAAGTACTGTCATTATTTTTTTACTTTTTACTACTGGCTCAGCCAAACTGTTAAAAAGATTAACAATTCACAATTTTTTCAGCTGAATCAGTTGGAGTAAAGAAGATATTGCCAGCTTATTTGGATCCAAATCTGAAGATTCACGACTTACTTACTAGTGTAAGTTTTGCCTCAAGTGGCTCAGGATATGATCCTCTCACTCCCAAAATAGTGGTAAATACAAACATATATATATATATATATATATATATATATATATATATATATATATATAATATTTAGGGTCAGACTTGCTTTTTGTTTACTATTTCATACACATCCTTGCTTTCTATTGATCTGTTTATGTCAGTCTGTCATGTCATTATCAGATCAAATAGACATGTTCAAAAATTATATAAGCAAGATTACGGTAGCAGTCGGAAAGGAGGGCGCTGCAACTATAGTATCGAAAAGCATATACATTGTGTGCACAGAAAACGACGACATTGCGCATCCCTATTATTTTACACCACTAAGGAGACCTCGGTATGACATTTCAGCATATACCGATCTCATGGTTGAATCAGCTTCAAGTTTCTTTCAGGTAAACATCGATCAATTGCAATTCACCAATGTCAGCGTTAAAAAAAATAAATGGTTTGGTGCCCATTCATTACCACTATTATAGCCATAAACTTAAGATCCATCAACATTTCAGACCTAGCTAGACAGAGCCAAGTTTGTTAAAGCAGTCTGATCCTCCTACACCCTAGTTTGAATCCCTTCCCCATAGTTTAGATTAGACTAGAATATTGCTCGAACAAAATAACACAGCTTTCATCAGAACTAGCCACCATGGAAGAGCAACAATTGTCCATCAGCCGCATAATGTCGGTATCCCAATTTCCATAGATGAGCTCACACATGAATTTCATCACTATTAGAATGAGGTTCCTACAAGTAACCTAAATGAATCTTTCATTATTCAATCTTGGGTTCCTTGTAATTGGGATTCTATGAAGAGGATGCTCTGAGTTGTACCAGATAGGGTTGAAGTGTGACATATTAGTTATTACTTTTTTTATAAATGGGAATGCAAGAACTATATGAACTGGGAGCAAAAAGAATCGGAGTGGTAAATCTGCCGCCAATTGGGTGTTTGCCGTCATAGAGAACACTGGGTGGAGGCAGATGATGAGTAGATTTTATATTATATATTTTACCCTAATCTTAGTATATTTTGGTTAATATATTGGAAGAATTTTGATACTTTGAATTGTATTTTCAATATAGGACTTTCGACTTCCTCTGGAGCAAAACAGGACCAAATGGACGAATTTTGGAGTAATTCCAATTGGAGGACGTTCGTGAGTCAATTAGCTTGATCGTATCAAAATTTGGGATTTTTCCACCAAGCAGTTATTTTCTGGCGATGAAATAAAGAAGCAGTGCGCAGTGCTGGAAAGTGACGTATTTGGGCTTAAATGACGTTTTTGGAGCCCAAGATGACCTCGGATGGGTTCGTGGCCTTCTGGAAAAGTGTTCAGAATATTCCAAACATCAAATCCAGCTATATTGGGCCAGTTTTGGAGCAGCTTTTGGGCCAAAACGTGGCTGTTCAGATTTTAGACGAATTTTACTATTTTTATTTAGGGTTTTTATTAATTTTAGTTGGCTAGGGTTTTTGTGGTGGCTTAGCAAATATATTGCTTAGCCGTCTACAGTTTTAGGGGACGCTTTATTTTTATGCAATACTGGAGACAGAGAGAAGTTCTAGGGTTTTGAAGATTTTCTACTTGAAGGTGTTTTCAATCCTTTTCTTAATAGATATTTCTATGATTTCAATTATGAATATGCGGAACTAATTTCTTTTGCTAGGGCGAAGCCTTGAGCCTTAGCATGAATATGTGATTTTTATTTAATTGCTTATGATCGATTGCATGCGTACTTTGAATTGTTAATCACCGGGATAAAAACTATCTAATTGTCGTAATGCCTGATCACCATTAGGATCTTTAGAAAAGTAATTTGATGCAATTTTGGTCGGAAGGTTCCCTGAAATTGACGCTGGCTTCTTGTGATTAATAATTGTAATTTCTCTTAGGATGAATATCACGTCTTAAGGATTGCATGGTTTTTCAAAGGATTTTCATAAAGCATAATGAGTCTTTCATGTTCATATTTGATCCGAACGTCCGGACGGGTTGCATGTTAGATATACATTCTATGTTGGAGGTTCCAAGTAGAATATGAATTAGGAAAATCTAACCTTCAAAATGGCATGTGTAGATCATAAGTAATTGGTAAGAATTCATAGGATTGTTAGGTGATGGTGGAACCCTAGTGCTTTCTTAATTTGATTTCTCTCAAAACTGTTTTCTTTTCTCTCTAGTTTTAATATTACAGATTGTCTTATCATTAATTCATTAAATTCGTTTTTACTTTAAGTAGGTTATAAAATCAATCATCAAAATTTCTACTTTACAATCATTAATTGAAATCTGGTTTGTTTCGATTTATTTAATAATCCCTGTGGAGAATGACCTTGCGAGATCCATTTATACTACAATAACCTTGTGATTCTTGCAAGTAAAATAGGAGGTTTTTATCGCATTCACATGAGTAGTAAAAATCCTATCAAGAAAATGGCGCCGTTGCCGGGGATTATTTAAAATAATCCCTACGAATCAGATTTTCAATTAGTATTGCTGTTTATACATATATAAAAAAAAAAAAAATATTTAATTTTCGTTTTCATCTATTTTTACAGATTACAACAGTACAGATTTCAGAAATCTGTGCATGGTCAGCACCCGTTCAACAGTGCAAAAAATTGATTCCATTTGATCCAGAATTTGAACAGCATTTAAGGAGGAAACGCAGGGAACAACATTTGCAGCGTGTTCGTCCTCTGCAGGAGAGGTTTCTGGAATCAGTCTTTTCTGGGGACCTGCACAACAAAGAAAAAATGGCGTTTATAATTCCAGAGGCAGGTCTGCCCCTGGGTGATTCACTGACTGCCCATACCACAAATATACCCAGTTGCATCACATATCCGGCAGTGGAGGAAGGGACTGCATTTGAAATAAAACAGCACATGTTGAATATTCTACCTACGTTTCATGGGTTGTCATCTGATGATCCTAACATGCACATTGCAGAATTTTTAATGGGGTGCAAAAACATTTTGGTGAGAGGATTTTCAGCTGAATCTATTAAGCTGCGGTTATTTCCATACACTCTAAAAGATCAGGCAAGGAGATGGCTCCTCACACTCCCATCAGGAAGCATTACAACTTGGGCCCAACTCAGTGAAAAATTTCTAAACAAGTATTATCCGGCTTCTAAGACCCTTGACATGAGAACTCAGATTTTATCGTTCGCCCAAAAACCAAATGAAGAGTTTCATGAGGCGTGGGAGCGATTTAAGGAGTTGATTAGAAAATGTCCGCATTCGGGTATTAACACTACTGATCAAATGCACATATTTTTCAGAGGGTTGAATATGACAACAAAAACTCTTGTCAACGCTTCATGCGGAGGTACGTACAAAGACAAAAATGCACAAGAAGCTTGTTTTTTATTTGAAAAAATGGCAGAAGATACTCAGCAGTGGGCAGTGGAGCAGCCACAATCTAGGTCAGCTTTTGAGATGTCTACTGGTTCTCCATATGTTACAGCACAAATTGAAAAAATGGAGAAAAGGCTCGACGCAAAATTTGACATGTTATTACAAAGAATGCCAGGTTCTCAAGTTGCTGTACAGCAGCCCTTACAAGCTGCCTGCAGCATTTGCAACACGATAACTCACGATTTTATGAGCTGCCCACATAAAGATGTTTCACCAAATTTTACAGCAGAGCAGGTTAATTCATTTAACAATTTCCAGC
Organism: Malus sylvestris; assembly: GCF_916048215.2. Classification (NCBI taxonomy): domain Eukaryota; kingdom Viridiplantae; phylum Streptophyta; class Magnoliopsida; order Rosales; family Rosaceae; genus Malus; species Malus sylvestris. The sequence continues at coordinate 19,688,050 of NC_062274.1, read as the reverse complement.
GGCCCAGATATGACCCATATTCTAATTTCTACAACCCCGGATGGAGAGATCATCCTAATCTAAGGTGGGACAAGGAACAGCACACTAGGCCTCAATTTCAACAGCAGGTACAGCAACCTGCTGCACCTAAGGCTGCTTGGGAAGTTGCAATTGAAAAATTGGCAAATACTACCACTCAAGAAATTCAAAATCTACATGCAGCAGTGAAAAACATCGAAAAACAGATGGGGCAGATTGCTTTACAGGTTTCAGAAAGAGCTCCGGGTACATTTCCTAGTCAAACAGTACCTAATCCAAGAGGACGAGAAGAATGCAACGCTATACGGACTCTACGGTCTGGCAAAAGTTACATCAACAAACATGAAAATTCTGTTGGGAATTCACAGGCAGCAGAACCATCCCACACTAAATCTGCAATTATTGCAGATTCTGAAATTTCTGCAGATTCTGGGCAGTCCCAAGACAGATCCGGAAATACTGCAGAAGCTTCCACAAAAACTGCAGAACGTGTTTACGAACCCCCTATGCCGTATCCAGAAAGGTTGAGACCTAAAGCTAAAGATCAACAGTTAGCAGATTTTATGAAAACTTTGGCTAAAGTTCAAATTAATCTGCCGTTAATTGATGCCATCAAGAACATTCCGTCTTATGCCAAGTTTTTGAAGGATGTTTGCACAAAGAAAAAGAAGCTTGTTGATTTTGAGAAAGTGATTCTTACAGAACAATGCAGTGCGGTCTTATTACATAAATTGCCTCCAAAGAAAAAAGATCCAGGGAGTTTTACTATCTCTTGCACCATTGGAAATTGTGATTTTAGTAGTGCTTTAATTGATTTAGGTGCTAGTGTAAACTTAATGCCATACTCTGTTTTCAAACGTTTAGGTGAAGGAGAGCTGAAGCCAACCACCAGTATTATTCAATTGGCTGACCGTTCAATTACCTACCCTAGAGGAGTCATTGAAGATGTTATTGTGAAGGTTGACAATTTATATTTACCAGCTGATTTTATGGTGTTGGACATGGATGAGGATTTGACAACGCCCATTATTTTGGGCCGCCCATTTCTGGCAACAGCCCGAACTCTTATTGACGTTGAAGCCGGAACATTAACATTCCGAGTTGAAAATCAAACTGTTGTTTTCAAGTTATTTGAAGCAAGCATACATTCAGGTGACAAGCAAGAATGCATGCGTGTTGATGCATTGGATGGTTTACCAAGTGCCAAGTTTATGAACAGATCATCAACTGACCATCTGTCCATAAAGCCCCCGAATTTAACTCCTGATTTTACAAGTCCTAAACCACAGCAGCAAAGGGTGCTACATGAAGACCAGCCAATGAACACATTGAAAAAACATGAAAATTTGCCAAGCAGCCCAAATTTTAAGAAAATACAGCCTGGTAAAGAAGTGTGGTTATTAAGTTCAGATTTCAAGTCATTTCCAGGGAAACAAGAGTCTAGATGGAAAGGCCCTTTTCTGGTTACTAAAGTTTTTCAGAAGGGTAATGTGGACATTAAGGCTAAGAGCACAGATTTCTCATTGAAGGTGACCAAACATCAACTAAAACCATGCATAGAGAAATTTGATGTATACGAGTCTTTGACTCTGAAGGCACCAGTGATCTAACCACCAGACTTCCGCAACGTCTAGCTACAGACTTAAAATAAAGCGCTTATTTGGGAGGCAACCCAATTTTTCTAACTCTTTCCTAATTTTAATTTTTGTTTGATTTTCCCATTAATATATATATATATATATATATTTAAAAAAAAAAAAAAAAAAAAGCATACCTAAATCAATAAAAATATAAAAAACGGAAAAAAAAAAAATCAAAAAAAAAAAATTGAAGATTGCGAGTTGATTTTATTTACCCATTTTATTTTTATTTTTATTTTCAATTTTTAACGCATATTGGTTAATTGCAGGTTGCGAACGTGGAAAATAAAGCGCGTTCTATGCTGGAATCCTGCACCCAGCAGCAAGTCTATCGTTCACATCAACCACATCTACACTATGCTGGAAATTGAAAGCAGTCAACATAAAAAGTCATTCACAGATGCAAGTTTGGGGGTGACTGTTGCAGATCCAGCACATAAACAGAATTTAGAGCAGTTAATTTCTGCAGCTCAGTTTTGCGATGCATGGAGGAAGCGCAATTAAATCACAGATCCATACACCACAGAACTGAGTACAGCTATTATTACCAGATCTACAACAATTCCACTTGCAAGGATACGAAATGTTACCTCCCAGATTCACCGATCTGGGCTCTTGGCAGCTTGTACCGTTTGTCTATTGAAGATGATCTTTGTCCACCCTTTTCTTTCCCTCGGATCTATCAGTGATCCGCCTATATCGCACAGAGCACACCAATATGAGACTGTTGAGACACAGAAAAAAAAACATTTTTTTGAAAACCACACAATATTGTGAAAGTCATAGTTTCTGCTGGGATGAGTGTTTCTACCTTCAAGGTTGCTAAGTCATGGCTGTTGCGATGTGTCCTGCCTTTTGTCTGATGGATATCCAGTTGAGCATTCTTTCTTTCGGATCTGTCATGGATCCGCTTGTTTTACAAACATACCACACCAGTTTAATTACAGGAAGGTATAATGACTCAACGGTCTCACGGAATGGAATCCATCATGAACGGAGTACAAGATCGTTACCTTACTTATTTGCAGAGGCCAAGACATTTGTCATTTATGCTGCCTTCAGGAACCATTGGACCGGAAGCTCAAGGTTGTTGTCTTTCAGTTGTGCGCTGGAGTTGAGGGAAAATTTTTCAGTCACAGTGGTGGTTATTTTTCAAGTATCAGATCATAGTCCATCAATAAAAAGGGTTACGGGTTTTACCTCAACATTTGCAGATCCGTGAGTTTGGAAGCTTTTCGACTTTGTCTCTTCTGTCTCTTTGTGCATCTCGGACACCTACTACAGAAAAAAAAATTGTGTAAGAGTGATTACCGTGGCATGTGCAAAATGGTACTCAAATTTCTGATGTCTTGAGGCTTGGGAGACATGATTTTGTGGAGTTGAGACGGCGATTCAGGGTGTTTTTGTCTCGGATTCGAAATGTGGGGGGTCCTCCCACAGCTAAAACGACATGCATGTGTTAGATTTAGTTCTATTTCTCTAAAACAAATAAATCTGAGACATGAAAACAAAAGATTGGAGGATGATTTTACCTTTGGGTTTCAGTTGTTCCGATTTTCCACCACGGATGGGTCTCACGGAGGTGTGTTGTTGTTGGATTATGGATGGTTACGGATGGGGGCTGCGAAGAGAGAGCAGAGAAATGGGGTCCGAAAGCAATGTGAAAAAAATGGGACGGAAGAAAAATGGGGTTTGAGGAAAATGGAAGGTTTGTATGGAGAGAAAGATGGGCACATGGGATTGATCTTAACCGTTTATTTGGAATCCTAAGGTGTGGTCGCACGGATGCGCGACACGTGTCCAATTCTGGCATTTCTCTTGTCTGTCCGAGAACGTGGTTTTGAACTAGGCAAATAAAGAGCCGTTTGGCTCTTGGTTTAATCAAACGCAGAGAGTAGGAGGGCGCGGTGCTCAAGGTCTGTCAAAAAATAAAAAAAAAATAAAAAAAAAATATTTCAAATTGCACGCGGAACCCTTTCATTTCCCAGGAATCCAATGTTTGAGTAGGGTGTTCGAGGCCTTGTCAGGCCATGATGGACCACGTGATACCCTGCTGGTTTCAAATTCAAGGCAGCCTGATGCTGCACGCCCCATTCTGGCGTGTTGGTAGGTTCTCCATGCAAAGGCAAAACGTGGCTCTTATTTGGCCACCCCTTTATCCAGTCTTTCATTTTCAACGCCAGGTTTTATTCTTTCCTTTCTTTACATGTTATTTTATAGTTTCTTGCATTTTCTTTTTATTTTATGTCATTATATATATATATATATATATATATCTTTATCTATTTATATATTTTCTCATTTTATTTTCTTTTTATAGTCTTGTCTATTATTTATTTATTTATTTTCTTCGTGTCACAGTTTTTGTGTTGTGTTTTTTTTTATTTATTTATTTATTTCTTTTATTCTATTTTATTTTATTTTCTCGTTTTCTGTTTGTTTCCACACCTTGAGGACACAGTGTGAAATAAGTTTGGGGGTGGGAACGTAAATTTTAGTTTTTTTTTTTATTGTTGTGTCCGTTTAAAATTTTTCTTTATTCCTAAGTTAATATCCATAGAGTATTTTAAGCGTTAGAACAAATGGACATGGTGAAAGTTAATCCCACATTAGAGTCTTTTCTATTTATCGTTGCTTAGACACTAATTCATGAATTATACTTTGAACTTTGCACTTCACACCAACATGGTTTGTGGGGAGTGAGATTGAAATACTTGCTTTTAGTCTAAGTTTATTTTTAATTTTTAATTTTTGTTTTAAGTAAAGTCAGTTATTAGTATGAAAAAAAAAAAAAAAAAAAAAAAAAAGTAATAATTGTCTCACCCGAGGTTCTGCCTAGTAACCGGGCCAGTCCTGCCTAATCAGCAGTGATTCTCGCGTCAAACGGTAGAGTTTTGGCATGAGGCAGGGTGGTTAGTTGGTTTCGTAGCCTTTTCAGCTCGGGTTAATAAGTCCTTAGGGGTGTTCTACACCTAGTGTCCTAAAGCCCTAGTGGTTTGGGAGTCATTGACCTAAAGCTCGCTACATGGGTTGGATCGAAAGCTTAAGTAAACCGACATTGCACGACCACTACTGTTACTGGAGAAAAAAAAAATGTTATATATGAAAAAAAAAAGTGAAAAAGAAAAAAAAAAAAAAAAGAAAGAGAGTTATATTTAAAGTTACTATGTGTGAAATAAATAAGGACGAGAGGTAAGGGTTTTAGTCGAGTCTCCTTAATTATGTTGGTTCACTTTACACCAAAGGAAGTTTGTGAATTCTTTTCTAATTGATTCTAAATGGCTTAGACTCTGTGGTGGGATTGGTTGGAACTTTTGAAAAGATGTTCTAGTTTTTAAAATTTGCTATGGATTGCAACTTTGAAGGTGAAAATTTTTGTCAGTTAATTTTAGCTAGTTAGTTTGTTAAGTTTTTATTTTTGTTTGAGTCTTGTTTTGCTTGAGGACAAGCCAAAAGCTAAGTTTGTGGGTATTTGATGAGTAGATTTTATATTATATATTTTACCCTAATCTTAGTATATTTTGGTTAATATATTGGAAGAATTTTGATACTTTGAATTGTATTTTCAATATAGGACTTTCGACTTCCTCTGGAGCAAAACAGGACCAAATGGACGAATTTTGGAGTAATTCCAATTGGAGGACGTTCGTGAGTCAATTAGCTTGATCGTATCAAAATTTGGGATTTTTCCACCAAGCAGTTATTTTCTGGCGATGAAATAAAGAAGCAGTGCGCAGTGCTGGAAAGTGACGTATTTGGGCTTAAATGACGTTTTTGGAGCCCAAGATGACCTCGGATGGGTTCGTGGCCTTCTGGAAAAGTGTTCAGAATATTCCAAACATCAAATCCAGCTATATTGGGCCAGTTTTGGAGCAGCTTTTGGGCCAAAACGTGGCTGTTCAGATTTTAGACGAATTTTACTATTTTTATTTAGGGTTTTTATTAATTTTAGTTGGCTAGGGTTTTTGTGGTGGCTTAGCAAATATATTGCTTAGCCGTCTACAGTTTTAGGGGACGCTTTATTTTTATGCAATACTGGAGACAGAGAGAAGTTCTAGGGTTTTGAAGATTTTCTACTTGAAGGTGTTTTCAATCCTTTTCTTAATAGATATTTCTATGATTTCAATTATGAATATGCGGAACTAATTTCTTTTGCTAGGGCGAAGCCTTGAGCCTTAGCATGAATATGTGATTTTTATTTAATTGCTTATGATCGATTGCATGCGTACTTTGAATTGTTAATCACCGGGATAAAAACTATCTAATTGTCGTAATGCCTGATCACCATTAGGATCTTTAGAAAAGTAATTTGATGCAATTTTGGTCGGAAGGTTCCCTGAAATTGACGCTGGCTTCTTGTGATTAATAATTGTAATTTCTCTTAGGATGAATATCACGTCTTAAGGATTGCATGGTTTTTCAAAGGATTTTCATAAAGCATAATGAGTCTTTCATGTTCATATTTGATCCGAACGTCCGGACGGGTTGCATGTTAGATATACATTCTATGTTGGAGGTTCCAAGTAGAATATGAATTAGGAAAATCTAACCTTCAAAATGGCATGTGTAGATCATAAGTAATTGGTAAGAATTCATAGGATTGTTAGGTGATGGTGGAACCCTAGTGCTTTCTTAATTTGATTTCTCTCAAAACTGTTTTCTTTTCTCTCTAGTTTTAATATTACAGATTGTCTTATCATTAATTCATTAAATTCGTTTTTACTTTAAGTAGGTTATAAAATCAATCATCAAAATTTCTACTTTACAATCATTAATTGAAATCTGGTTTGTTTCGATTTATTTAATAATCCCTGTGGAGAATGACCTTGCGAGATCCATTTATACTACAATAACCTTGTGATTCTTGCAAGTAAAATAGGAGGTTTTTATCGCATTCACATGAGTAGTAAAAATCCTATCAATTGGGTGTTTGCCGTCATAGAGAACACTGGGTGGAGGCAGACAAAGAGGGTGCTCGAAGACTACCAACCAGGCAGCAAGCCTCTTCAACTCCAAGCTCTTGCCCGAAATAGATGCCTTCAATACGAGGCTTCCAGAAGCAAGGCTTGTCTACCTTGATATCTATAACACATTGCTTTCCCTCATCCAAAACCCTACTCAATATGGTAAATTTTTGAAATAGGCCAATTTCGTATATGTAAGTTATCGGTAAAGTTCTCTTACCAGGTAAATATTTATGTTGTCAGACCATAAATCTATGACTCCATATTCTGGCACAAATCAACCAAATTAGTAGTGCAAATTCAGAGTTTGACAAGAGAACACTTTCACTTTTTTAAAGTTATATTATCATCATATAGTCTCGAAAACCTAATGAAACAATGCATATTAATCATAATGTTGATTTATACAACGATTTATATGTGGGTTCAGGATTTAAAGTGATGGATCAAGGATGTTGTGCAACAGGAAATATTGAGGTTAGCATTCTGTGTACTCGTTACTCTCCGGGAACCTGCAACGATTCATCAAAATACATATTCTGGGACAGCTACCATCCTTCAGAGAAGGGATATGAAGTAATAATCCCTCTGGTTTTCAATTCGCAAGTTCATAAATTCTTCTAAGGAATCTCTCTCTCTCTCTCTCTTTCAAGTATTGGCAATCAATAAATTTCCTTTTAGTTTTGGTGTATTTTCTTTCAGAAGTTTGAGCCTCAATTTGTTAATAGTCTAGTGAAATTTATCGAGATTTTGCATTCAGTTGACCTGACAATTATTGACTGAAGCTGATATTTAACTTACCCTACACATCACTTATGCAAATGCTTAAACAGACTTATCAAAAATTGAACATGCAGTGTATTTACATAATGTATTCTCTCCCAAAAACTTCTCCCTTCATCTAAATCGTCTCTCAAATTTTTTTCGTTTGTTATAGTTTTCTTCTTCTACTGCAATGCTGCTGCTGTAGAATTGCCTAACAATGAAAAGATTCTGGTAGTGATTGTTTTTGGACATTCAATAGTTGATCCTGGAAACAACAACATTAGCACTGTAGTCAAATGCAATTTCCCAACTTATGGGAGGGATTTGTAAGAAGAAGGCCTACTAGAAGGTTTAGCAATGTCAAAGTTCCCTCACACAGACTTGATAGGTGATCTAACACTAACAAATTTTAAGTACTTTTTCTGAGTAGTGAGATATTTATGCATTCACACTACTGTTGTTGTTCCGTACTTTTTATAATGAGTTAAAAACTATCCTAATTTACGAGGAGGGTTAATTCTTTACGAATTTTTAGCTGAATCAGTCGGAGTGAAGAAGATTTTGCCAGCTTATCTGGATCCCAGTCCGAAGGTTCAAGACCTACTTACTGGTGGTGTAAGTGTTGCCTCGGGTGGCTTATAAGTAACATCTTCATAATCATTTGTCAAGGATCTAGCTTAGAAACTCATGTGCCCGTTGTAGGCTCAAAACTTAACGTTCCATGACGAACCACCACGACCACAGGAAATAATCGAGATGTAGAGGTGTTGGAGCCAAAATCTGCCTAATTTGCCCTAATTTTGGTTCGAGTTCAGGCCTTTTGAGTCTATAGTTTATTTGATAGATGTGATCATGTGACTTAATTCTTTTCTATTCGGCCCCATTTTTCTCGGTAAAATATTGCCTAATTTGGAGAGTGCCAAAAAAAAAATTTCTATCAGGAATACTCACCATCATCCATGGAGGTAAGTTTCTTTGTTGCTACATGTTTCCTTCTCTCTCTGCTAATTTTAGATGCTACATGAAGGAGGCCAGCCTTTCGTCATAGTCTTGAACATTCTGAATATGAATCAACAAGATCAATAGTCTAAATTCACATTTTTTGTCATCGTCATAGTCTCGGAAAATGAATTGCATAATGCATATTAATCACAATGTTGATACAATGATCTTATATATGAATTCAAGATTTGAAGTGATGAATCAAGGATGTTGTGGGACAGGAACTTAGAGGTTAGTATTCTGTGTACACGTTACTCTCCGGGAACCTGATTGAAGAACATATTTTGGGACAGCTACCATCCTTCAGAGAAGGGATATGAAATCATCACCCCTATGGTTCTCGATTTGCAAGTTCATAAATTCTTCTGAAGCCGCTCTTTCTTTCAAGTATCAGCAATCAATAAATTTCCAAGCCAATTTTGGTGTATTTCTCTCTCAGAAGTTTAAGTTTCTATTTGTTACAAATTGCTGCCACTTTTTGGCGCAACCTTTATCATCATCACATTCAGACAGATTCAACCCCTAAAGCTGTTTCGTTGCTACGTACAGCATAAAAACTCTTCTTGATAAAAAAATAACGTCTTCACAATCTTTGCGTTCATTATCCAGCTTAGAACTACCATGCGCTTCAGAATCAACCCCTAAACAAAAAAGGGGATTCGAACTTAAGAATATATCGAACTGTACAATATATCGACTGAGGACAGTTTTTCCATTTACATAAGCTTATAGACTTCGAATATGTAAACAAACAACAACCTAAGATACATTATTAATTAGTACCTTTTGAAAACATACAGATGGATGCAAAACAGTGCAACACTAAGCGCTCATGGAGAAATGCAGTTGGATATTTATTGTTTTAAAAAGTGATTAAGCAGTTGATATATTTAATAACATCCCCTACAACACTAATTACCAAAGCAAATACATGATGCAATATTATCAAGGTGAATTAGATGATTTCTTAGCACAATTGAAGGGAAATAGGAAAAACAAGCAACACCATTTTTCTTGTTCTGATTTATGTAGGCACAACAGCCTTGAATATTTTTTTGCAGAAGACGCCTTTCTCAACACCAAAGAATTATTGAACTAACTAGCTATTATTCTAGTGATATTTCTCGGGATATCACTTTCGAATTCCCTGGTTGGTGTTGCAGTACCTAGAGGAAAATTTTCATCTTGCATCAGATGATGAAACAACTATATTGACTGTAGTTAATATCTAACTCACCTTATTAATATGTCCCCTTAGGTAAATTTCGAACTACATTGATTAAACCAAACTCTATCTAACAACTACTAAAAATTAAAAAGTACAACTTTTGAGCCAATTATTTAAAAGCACCCATGAAAACTTGAATATGCACATTTCAGTGTGTATTTTCAATTTTTCATCCACTAAAAATACAATGAAGTTTCTCTCCCAAAAACTTCTTCCCTCGTCATCGAAATTTTCTCACAAAAAAAAATTTCTGATCGTTATAGTTTTATTCTTCTACCACAATGTGGCTGCTGTAAAACTACCGAACAACGAAAAGATTCCCGCAGTGATTGTTTTCGGAGATTCAGTAGTGGATTCTGGAAACAACAACAATATTAGCACTCTAGTCAAATGTAATTTCCCACCATATGGGAGGGACTTTGTAGGACAAAGACCTACCGGAAGATTTGGCAATGGCAGAGTCCCCTCAGACTTGATAGGTAAATCGAAGTACTGTCATTGTTTTTTTACTTCTTACTACTGGCTCAACCAAACTATAAAAAAAGATGAACTGTTCACAATTTTTTCAGCTAAATCAGTTGGAGTAAAGAAGATATTGCCAGCTTATCTGGATCCAAATTTGAAGATTCATGACTTACTTACTGGTGTAAGTTATTGGATGTCATCAGTCATCATTGAAAGTAGGGTTAAAATATTAGAAAGTTTTTGTCTAGTTGTGTTGTTACTTTCGGTTCCCCCTCACTTACTGTTTTTTATTCTTTGCTTTCGGCTCTTCATGCTGTAAAGCAAAAGCAGGATATTAGATTAAGTTTTAGAGGGATTGCATGTCATCATGATGTTGGCTTAGCTGCCATCTTCCCTGCTCTCTTCTTCACGTTTCTTCTTCCTTATATGCTGCAACTTGTAACAATTTTAGTCATGAAATAAATATATAAAACTTCAATATGGTATCAGAGCAGGAAAAATAACCTGCTTCTGCATTTCTTCTAGCTGATCGTATTCCATCTCCGACATGGCGGAAGAACATTCTTATTCGTTTGGAGATGAAAATCCCCAGCCTTCCTCCTCAACCGTGTCTGAGGTGGATGTAAATCCAAATCAAAGATTAAGCTCGGTCTTGTTAAATGAGTTTAATTACTTACCTTGGTCGAGAGCAGTGAGTCTTGCCCTAGGTGGAAGATCCAAGCTAGGGTTCATAAATGGAAGCATCGAAGTCCCAGATGTTTCCTCACCAACTTATGAAATCTGGCTTTGCAAGGATCAGCTAGTTATGTCATGGCTCCTAAATTCCATGGAACGTAAACTAGCTGAAATATTCAGTTATTCTGAATCATCATTCAAGCTATGGGAGACAGTCAAGGAGATGTATGGCAGCCAGAACAATGCTGCACGTGTGTTTCAATTGAAGAAGGACATTTCCAACCTACAACAAGAAGGAAAGCCCTTTGTTCAACTTCTGGGCAGCATGAAGAGCATGTGGAATGAGCTGGAAATGTATCGGCCTCATACAACTGAGGCGTCTTTGCTACTAAAAAGGGCAGAAGAAGACAAGATATTCCAACTCTTGTCAAGCCTCGATTCAGGATACGAAGACCTACGAAGCCACATACTCATGAACCCCGATCTACCTTCCTTCACCAGCGTATGTGCAACAATCCAACGTGAAGAAGTACGAAGGAAAGTCATGAACATTGGCACAAAGACCGGTGTAACTGAAGCAAGGGCTTATCTAGCCAACGAAAGAAAATACAAAGTGAAGAATCCACACTTAAAGTGTCAACACTGCAACTATACTGGTCACGTTAAGGAGACATGTTGGATTTTACATCCAGAATTAAAGCCAGAGTTCATGAAGGATAACAAGGGCTCACAAAGACTGAACCGTGCACCACACAGAGCAAACAATGCAACTGCCTCAACATCTCATGGTTCTGATGCACTCAAGAATTTCACTGCAAATCCAGCTGCACTCATAAATGAGTTTGCAGTGTATCTTCAAAGCAAGAAAGAGGTTGGCTTTGAAGATGGAAATTCAATAGCTTTGCTAGGCAAGTTCGCTGGATTTCTGACAGACACACAACACATGACCCAAGATGACATGCAAGGTATCATGACTGCTTTCAAAACTGCTCTTAATGTAAATATGATGCATGATTTGTGGATTGTTGATTCGGGTGCCACAGATCATATGACCAACCATGTTTCTAAGTTTCACAAGTTTGAAAAAATTTCAAAACCTTCTCAAGTCTCAACTGCCAATGGTGAGAGTTCTAAGGTTTTAGGGAAGGGAAATATCAACTTAATGTCGGACAAAATTGAGTCAGTAGCCTTATTTGTTCCTTCTTTTCCATTTCAACTTCTATCTGTGGGAAAAATCACTAATACCTTAAATTGTTTAGCCATTTTCTCCCCTCACAATGTCATTTTTCAGGATTGCCTCACCAAGAAGACGATTGGTGAAGGGTTTTACCTTGATGGCCTCTATTACATATCAAAAAGCAGTCCCAGAGGATTTCAAGCCAAGTCCAGTCCATCCCAAGATAGTCAATTGTGGCATCAACGTTTAGCTCATCCTGCCCAACCTGTTTTTTCATCCTTGTTTCCAAACTTAGGAAATGATTTAATTTTGTGTGAAACATGTCATTTGTCTAAAGCCACCAGATTACCTTTTACCTCATCCTTATCTAGGACTAGTAAAGTTTTCGAACTAGTTCACTCAGATGTATGGGGACCAACGTTTGAATCTTTTGATGGTTATAAGTATTATGTAACGTTTGTTGATGATTTCTCTAGAGCCACCTGGTTATACCTTTTAAAGTCTAAGAGTGAAGTGATTGAAGTTTTTAAGGATTTTCACAATCTTGTTAAGAATCATTTTTCCTCTCAAATTCAAACCTTAAGATCTGACAATGGCACCGAATATATGTCCCATGTCATGTCATTATATTTGAGCAAGCACGGTATCATGCATCAAACAAGTTGTGTCGGCACACCTCAACAAAATGGTGTAGCTGAAAGAAAAAATCGTGACATACTGGAAAAAACGAGAGCATTAATGTTACAAATGAACGTACCAAAGAGATTTTGGTCACAAGGAGTCATGGCGGCTGTGTACATCATCAATAGACTTCCTAGCCGAGTCTTGGGGTTTAAATCTCCACTTGAAGTCATGAAAGGAAGAAAAATCGACCTTTCACATCTTAGAGTCTTTGGTTGTGTCTGTTTTGTTCATATACAGTCACACCATCGAGATAAATTGGACCCTAGAGCTCTCAAATGTATTTTTCTTGGTTATTCATCAACACAAAAAGGATATAAGTGCTATGATCCTCAACTAAGAAAAATAATTGTATCTAAAGATGTTCGATTTCATGAAGCTAACCCTTTTTTCAGCAAATCACATGAAGCCACAAGTCAGGGGGAGTGCATCTTAGACCTAATTCCTCTACCAAGAATCTGTACTCAAGATGTTTTAAATGACAGAGGTGCTAACCATGACCACATTGATGAATCTTCTACACCTCTCATTGAAGTCAATAATGAAGGTACTCATCCTGATAGTTCTGTGCATGATGATGACAACGGCAACCAAGAAAATCCTCAAGGTGTGGATGAAAATTTGAACGAGGATGAGATAAACCTCCCAGAACCTCTACGCAATCCTCGGCGTGATAGACAACCTCCCACAAGGTTTCAAGATTTTGTCACATATAAACCGAGGCATCCAATTTCAAATTGCGTGTCGTATCAAAAGGTAACTCCATCTCATGCTGCCTTTCTTAACAATATTTCAAGTCACAGTGAGCCTCAAAACTTTTATGAGGCTAATAACCAAGTTGTGTGGAAAGAAGCAATGAGAGATGAACTCAAAGCACTAGACCAACACAAAACCTGGAGCATCACCAAACTTCCACAAGGAAAAAAGGCAGTGGGCTGCAAGTGGATCTATAAGATCAAGTTTAATTCTGATGGTTCGATTGAGAGGCATAAAGCCAGGCTGGTGGCTCGAGGATTCACTCAAACATTTGAGGTGGATTACAAGGAAACATTTGCTCCTGTTGCAAAAATGAACTCAGTAAGGGTTCTATTGTCTGTTGCGGTCAATAAAGGTTGGTCTATGTACCAAATGGACGTGAAGAACGCCTTTCTACATGGTGATCTTGAAGAAGAAGTCTATATGAGATTGCCACCAGGACACCCTCAAAGCCAAGAGCCTAATTTGGTGTGTAAGTTACATAAGTCAATTTATGGATTGAAGCAATCGCCACGTGCTTGGTATGCAAAACTAAGTACCGTTCTTCATAGCATTGGTTTCAAAAGGAGTAATGCAGATTCATCATTATTTGTTCGCACAAGAGCTGCGAGCAAATTAGTTGTGTTAATATATGTGGATGACTTAATAATTACAGGTGATAATGCTGCTGAAATCACCACACTCAAACAGTCACTTCAACAAAAATTTGCAGTCAAAGATCTTGGGGTGTTGAAGTATTTCCTTGGAATCGAAATGGCATCTTCTTACAAGGGACTATTTCTTAATCAACGAAAATACGTCATGGACCTACTTAAAGATGCTAATATGAGTGATGCTAAGCCTGCACTTACCCCTCTTGATAGCAAGCTCAAGCTTGACTTGGGAGGCACGTCACTCTCGGATATCAGCTTATATCAGAGGCTTGTCGGCAAGCTGATCTACCTAACGATCACCAGACCAGACATCTCACATTCAGTAAGTATCGCCAGTCAGTTCATGCACTCTCCCACCATCGAGCATCTGAACCTTGTCAAAAGGATCTTACGTTACTTAAAAGGGTCTGTTGGTCGTGGCATCCTCATGGCAAAGAATGACAACACTCAAATCATGGGGTACTGTGATGCTGATTGGGCAGGAAACGCAATCGATCGCAAGTCCACCACGGGTTACTGTACCTTTGTTGGTGGAAACTTGGTCACGTGGAAGAGCAAGAAACAAACTGTCATCGCAAGATCAAGTGCTGAAGCTGAATATCGTGCAATGGCCTCAACCGCGTGTGAACTGATATGGCTAAAAGGACTTTTATGTGACTTAGGAGTGTTTACAGCTCAACCAATGACATTATTTTGTGACAACCAGGCTGCCATGCACATAGCATCAAACCCCGTCTTTCACGAGAGGACGAAGCATATTGAAGTCGACTGTCACTATATCCGTGAACAAGTACAGTCGCAGGTGATTCAGACGCATTACGTAAAAAGCTTCGATCACCTGGCTGATATATTCACTAAACCTCTGGCTTCCCATCAGTTTCAAAGGCTCCTCTCCAAGCTTGGATCCATCAACCTACTGGATCCAGCTTGAGGGGGAGTATTGGATGTCATCAGTCATCATTGAAAGTAGGGTTAAAATATTAGAAAGTTTTTGTCTAGTTGTGTTGTTACTTTCGGTTCCCCCTCACTTACTGTTTTTTATTCTTTGCTTTCGGCTCTTCATGCTGTAAAGCAAAAGCAGGATATTAGATTAAGTTTTAGAGGGATTGCATGTCATCATGATGTTGGCTTAGCTGCCATCTTCCCTGCTCTCTTCTTCACGTTTCTTCTTCCTTATATGCTGCAACTTGTAACAATTTTAGTCATGAAATAAATATATAAAACTTCAATATAAGTTTTACCTCAGGTGGCTCAGGATATGATTCTCTCACTCCCAAAATAGTGGTAAATACAAACATATACATACATATATATATATATATATATATATATATATATATATATATATATTGTGGGTCACGCCTCACTGCAGGCACTGATATACTTATCAGTCTTGTTTTCTGTTTACCATTTCATACACGTCCTTACTTTCTGTTAATTATGTTTCTGTCAGTCTGTCCTATCATTATCAGATCAAATAAACATGTTCAAAACTTATATAAACAAGATTACTGCAGCAGTCGGAAAGGAAAGCGCTGCAACTATAGTATCGAAAAGCATATACATAGTGTGCACAGGAAGCAATGACATTGTGAATACTTATTTTTCAACACCACTGAGGAGACCTCGGTATGACATTTCAGCGTATACCGATCTCATGGTTGAATCAGCTTCAAGTTTCTTTCAGGTAAACATCAAACAATTTCATTCGCCAATGTCCCCGCTAAGTTTGGTGCTCCTTCATTACCGCTACTGTAGCCATAAACTACTAAATTTGCAATATCGTGCATCCTGAGATACATATAAACTTAAGATCCATCAGAATTTCAGACCTAGCTAGACGTAGTCAAGTTTGTAAGAGCAGTCTACTCGCCCTTCTGTTTCATGTTTGAATCCCCCTTCCCGTAGTGTAGATTAAGCTAGAATATCGCTTGAACAAAATGATACAACTTTCTTCAGCACTAGCCACCATAGAACAGCAACAATTGTCCATCTGCCACATATGTAGGTATCCCAATTTCCATAGATGAGCTCACACATGCATATCATCACTACTGGAATGAGGTTTCCACAGGTAACCTAAATGAATCTTTCTTTCTTGAATCTTGGGTACCAAGTAATTGAAATTGTACAAAGATGATGCTCTGAGTTGTTTGAGGGTTGAAGTGTGACATCTGTCGTAGTACTTTGCTATTTATATTAATGTGGGAAAAAAATTGGGGCTGTAGGAACTATATGGACTGGGAGCAAGAAGAATCGGAGTAGTAAGTCTGCCGCCAATCGGATGTTTGCCGTCGCAGAGAACACTGCGTGAAGGCAGGGACAGAGGGTGCTTAGAGACTATCAACCAAGCAGCAAGCCTCTTCAACTCCAAGCTCTCGCCCAAAGTAGATGCCTTTAACATGAGGCTTCCAGAAGCAAGGCTTGTCTACCTTGATGTCTATAACACATTGCTTTCCCTTATCCGAAACCCTACTCAATATGGTAAATTTCTGAAATAGGACAATTTCATGTATGCTACCGGGTAAATATTTATGTTGCCGGACCACAAATCTAAGACCTCATGTCCTGACACGAATCAACTAGATTACTTGCGCAAATTCAGAGTTTGACAAGAGAACACTTTCACTTTTTTTTAAAGTTATATCATCGTCATAGTGTCTCGAAAACCAAAAGCCACAATGCATATTAATCTTAATGTTGATATATACAATGATTTATATGTGAATTCAGGATTTGAAGTGATGGATCAAGGATGCTGTGGAACAGAAAATATTGAGGTTAGCATTCTGTGTACTCGTTACTCTCCGGGAACCTGCAACGATGCATCAAAATACATATTCTGGGACAGTTACCATCCTTCGAAGAAGGGATATGAAGTAATAACCCCAATGGTTTTCGATTCGCAAGTTCAAAAATTCTTCTGAGGCCTCTCTCTCTTTCAAGCATCAGCAATCAATAAATTTCCATGACAGTTTTGGTGTATCTCTCTTTCAGAAGTTTGAGCCTCCATTTGTTTGTTGTCTGGCACTTTTTAAACTTCTATCACGCTTTTGAATTAGTCCCCAATGTGACATGGAATTAACTAATCAAATTATATTCATCTTAAACAAAGTATAAAAGTAAATTTGCTGAAATTAGTAAAACTGATCATGTAAACTATCAAGGGAAAATCATGATGTTATATCTTTGTAAAGTTTATAAACGTCAGTTGATCTTCCTCTGATTTAATTACCCGAAAACCGGTTTATCAATCATATGAATTCATACGTCAAAGATATCTTAGAAAATAGAAGATACGAAAGCAAATGATTTCTGAGCACAATTTGGTTCCAAATTTGACTGCAGAGTGCAAACCAACCAGCTTTACTCTGGTGACACTTCTCCATTATTCCTGTAAAGAAAAGGTCTCAGTTCGAATTCCCCAACTCCCAGTTGATAAAAGAGTTAACATCGCCGTATCCTTCGATTTTATGGCACTTAATTAGATGACAGTTACCTTTCAGATGAAGTACTGCAATCAATGCCAATCTTTCTTCTTAATTTTGTGACAAATTCCAAATTTAGAAAGGCAATTTTGCATCTGTTGCATCCAGCAATACTTTTGACTCAAGTTAATACATAACTCTTTCCCTTAATGTGGAAAAAATTAGACAAACATCAAATCAAACTAAATCATATCTAACTACTAAAAATTATACATCTTTTGAAAGCTAATAATTTAGGTGGCCCTCTACTTATATGGAGAGACTTAATTAGTATAAAACCTAGAGATTAAGCTTGCTTGAACAAGTGTATCTACATCCACTTAACATAATGATTTCTCTCTTCCAAGTACTTCGTCAGACATCTAATTCATCGGTCAAGTTTCTTTCAATCGTCATAGTTTTATTCCTCTTCCATTATGCATCTGCAGCTGCTGTAAAACTACCCGAAAATAAAAAGATTCCAGCGGTGATTGTTTTCGGTGATTCAATAGTGGATCCTGGAAACAACAACAATATCAAAACTACAGTAAAAGCCAACTTCCCACCATATGGGAGGGACTTCATAGAACGGAGGCCTACTGGAAGGTTCAGCAATGGCAGAGTCCCCTCAGACTTTATTGGTAATTAATCTGCATCAATCACACTACTAGTCTACTCCTGTTGCTACTATTATCGTTCTAGTTTTTACTTTTTGTTACTGGTTCAACCAAACGGTCCAAAAAAAATAAGAGGTCATTAAGAAAAACTAATCTTGAAAGCATTTATACTCATAAGTGCTTTTACAGACGCCCTGTTTATTAGAACACCACCAAAGTTTTGAATAAAAGTCTATGTACTTCATAACCAAAAAAAAAACATTTGGAAACACTGTAAATTGTAACTTTTTGCTGCTCATAAACACTATATATTTCTACCAAAATTTTGTCATAAGCGATTTTGGTTAATTTGAAACCACTTTTATCTATTCTATAGTCACTTCCAAACATGCCCTAACTCTTTACAAATTTTCAGCTGAATCAGCTGGAGTGAAGAAGATTTTGCCACCTTATCTGGATCCAAATATGAGTCTTCAAGACCTACTTACTGGTGTAAGTTTTGCCTCAGGTGGTTCAGGATATGATCCTCTCTCTTCCCAAATAGTGGTAAATATATATCTCTACATATCTTCCCATCTTTTACTATTTACCATTTTATATACATCCTAACTTTTCTGCTAATTCTGTTTCTTTCAGTCTGTCCTATCTTTATCAGATCAACTGGACCTGTTCAAACATTACATAAGAAGGATAAATGCAGCAGTTGGGAATGAGAGAACTGCGATTATATTATCGAAAAACATATATATTATCGAAAAACATATATATTGTGTGCACAGGAACTGATGACATTGCAAATACTTATTTACTACACCGCTGAGGAAACCTCACTATGACATTCCAGCATATACCGATCTCATGATTAAATCGGCTTCAAGTTTCCTTCAGGTAAACGTCGAACAACCGCAATTCAATCTCCTGAATAAAATAAAACGCTTCCTCATGAATAGCCATCGCAGAAGAGCAGCAATTATCAATCTGCCGTATATGGCGGTACTCCATGTTCCATATATGAGCTCACACATGGATATCATCAAAAAATTTGAATCTGGTTCAAGTAACCTAAAATGAATTTGATATTATTGAATCTTGGTGTCCAAGTAATTCGGATTGTATGAAGAGGCTACTCTTAAATGTACTAAAAAGGAAATGGGACTGCAGGAACTATATGGACTGGGAGCAAGAAGAATTGGAGTACTAAGTTTGCCGGCAATCGGGTGTGTGCCATCACAGAGAACATTGAGGGAAGGCATACATAGGGAGTGCTCAGAGCCTCAAAACCAAGCAGCAATCCTCTTCAACTCGAAGCTTTCGGCCCAAATACATGCCTTCAATAAGAAGCTTCCAGAAGCAAGGCTTGTCTACCTTGATATCTATTACACATTGCTTTTCCTCATCCTAAACCCTGCTCAATATGGTAAGTTGTTGATAAGTTCCATTACCAGAAAATTACGTATGTTGTCAAGCAGTGAATCTGAGAGCACATATTTTGACAAGAATCAAGCAGATCAATAATCCAAATTCACAGCATGGCGGAGGAACACTTTCATTATTTTCAATTTATCCATTAATTGTAGTAGCCTCAACTCAAACCCTAAATGCCATAATGCATACTAATCACAATATTGATACAATGATTTATATATGGATTCAGGATTTGAAGTGGCGAATAGGGGATGTTGTGGAACAGGAAATATTGAGGTTAGCCTTACGTGTAATCTTCACACTCCAGGAACCTGCAACGATTCGTTGAAATGCATATTCTGGGACAGCTATCATCTTTCAGAGAAGACATATGCAATCCTTAACCCTCTAGTTTTCAACGCGCAAGTTCTTAAATTCTTCTGAAGCTTCTCTCTTTCAAGTATGAGCATTCAATAAGTTTCCAAGCAAGAGATTTGGTGTATTTATCTTACAGAAGTTGAGCCTCGATTTGTTAGAAACTTGTGTCTTGTGTGTTCCATGCAGGCCATGCAGCAACTATATATTTTATATCTGGTTTCTAATTAGTTTTCATATCTAAAAATGTCCTGAAGCGTATGAATAAATCGATTTTTTACATTTACTATTTTGAATATAGACATGAACTTTCATCCTAATTTTCACCCAATGTGACGTAAAAAAATGGAATTGAGTGGTGATCAAAGCTCACTTATTAGTTAATCTCATTAAAAAGGGAACAAGTCACTATTACTCGAGGGTAGTTAATTAGAGTGATAGTGTAACACCCGCCCCCCTAATTATAAAGATTTATGTTTGTAATTACCCCTAAATGTTTTAAATATATCAATTTCATCCTTTTTGTCTACCAAATCAGGATCCAAAGCATTAGATCCCTTTTCTTTCTAAATCTGCCACGTGGCAGCCCCTCAAACAATTTCTCTTTCTTCTCTCTCTGTCCCCCCGTGAACCCCCCCTTCCTTCTTCTTCTTCTTTTTCTGTCTGTCATGTCTTTCTCTCCCTTCTCTCGGACCTCTCTCAACTCCCTCATCTCTCTTCTCAACCGCGAACGCACGCACGCACCCATCTCCCCTGCGCGAGGAAGACCCCTCATCGTCGCCATCTCGTCCTTCTCCCTCTCTGTCCCGTGCTGCAACCCCAGGAAACCCGGAAAGGAACTCCGGCGAGTTCCTATTTTCCCGGTGAGGTAAGCCTCAAATCTCCCTTATTTCGTCCAAGAATCTTGTGGGTCGAGTTTGAATTGAGTTTATCGTGTGATTTTTGGAGGTTATAGGACGAAATCGAAGCCGGGTGTAGGCACACCCATCTCCGACGACTTTCGAGAGAATTTCCGGCCAAACCACGACGAGTTGGCCGGCGTGCAAGGTATCAATCTCTTCGTCTCGTCGAGTACTATAACTTTCCTTTTTGTTTCACTCAATTTCATTGAGTATTGAAGAAGTTATACTCATTTGAAATCTTACCCAGTTTCCGGCGACCTCCGAGGCTTTCGAGGCAATTTCCGGCCAAACCACGGCAAGTTAGACGTCGTGTGAGGTATCATTCTCTTCGTCTCTTCCAGGGCTACAACTTTCATTTTTGTCTCGCTTGATTTCGTTGAGTAGTGACAAAGTTATGGTCGTTTAAAGTTGGGTAGTTCTCCGGCCGAATTCCGGCCTTCTCCTCCCTTTGAATCCGGCGACCCACCAACCCAAGGCCTTTGGGCCTTTCTGCCGAGCCCAACCCAAAACCAACCTAAACCCCTTTACCTAGAAACCCAACCCAACCTCCTTTTATTTTATTTTGTTTTTAGTATATTGTTATTATTTGTTTAAAAGGCCTTGGGCCTCATTTGTGAAAGCCTTAAATCCAAACTCATTTTCCTTTTAAAACCCAAACCCTTTTAGCCCTTAACCTAATCCTAACCCAAGTCCTAAAACCCTAAACCCTAACCGATCCAAACATTTTTGGGGAATATTCCGTCAGGGAATATTCAAGGAATATTCTATGGACTTTTAAGAAATTTATCCGGAAACCTTCTTAGGGTAATTCGACGTCCTAAATCCGTTTCCGACGTCCGTTTTCTCAAATTCAATTGTTATGCTAGAGTTTTATTAATTAGACCCCTTTATGTGCTTAGGGGCAATTATAGTGGCGTTTCTGTCTTCGCTAGCTGCGTGACTTTTCGACGGCGAAGTACTGTGAGTGGACCCCTTCAAAAGCATGTTTTAATAGTAGAAATGCATACATGAAAGGCATGATTTAATGATTACGTTTTATGAAACGTTTTGAGATAACATGCTTACTGAGGCTACTTTGAATTATTACTATTTTTCCTATAACCCGTGTTCTTATAGAATATCCGATGGATGACGATATGATATTTAGAACATGTTTCGAACACCTCTTTATAGTATAGATGATGGATGACTTTATACTATGAAGTTGTTTTTCAATATATATATGTTCAATGGTTTTGTACTTACCTAGTGGTCCTTTCCGCTACGGGACGTAGGGATAGATTCCGGTCCGTCCCGGGCGACGGTTTGGTGTTGGCATAGGGCCTGGAGTGTGTTTCCTCTGGCTATTTAGCACAGAGACGGGGAGCCGGCATGGGGCCTGGGGGTTATCGGACAATTCACTAGTGATTACTATATATACAAGTTATGATTTGAGACATTGCAGGGCATGCTAGGTTTCGGAAAACCTATGTTTATCATTATATATGTGTTTTCATAAAACCTGGGGGTTAGTACGTTGATAACTGTTTTACTATATATATATCAACTTGGTCCACTCATGTTTGTTTTGCGCCCCCTTCAGGACATAGAATCGAGGCATACAATCCCAGCATCCAGGCACTTCCACATCGGCATCTTCAAGTCCTCTCGGTGTAGGACCCACTTCTGTGTTCATTCAATTTTTATATTAATTATTTTATTGTTCTAGATTAGATGTGTGCTCTGAACACGTTCCTTAAATACATATTCTTTATTCTCTTATATTTATAAGTCTTATCTATCCCTTGTTGTCAGCATTTGCACTCAATAAATGGCTTTCGTCACCCTTCGGGTGTCGGCCAGCACGTGACCATCCCTTTGTCCCTAGGACATCGGGATCGGGGCGTGTCAGATTGGTATCAGAGCGTGGTTTGTTCAGAGCATACTTAGGATCCTCTCCTATTATCGTAGAGTGTTGGTTTTGACATCATTTGGATGTCAGGACTTCTAGATTTGGTGCCATTCGGCGCAGTCGTGCGAATCTTCCTCTGTTTGAATTGTCATCTTCTGGTTGATATACAAGAATTCGTGTCGGGATTGTGCCTTAATAATGAAGAAGTGGATTGTTGGACGACTTTCAACATCGGATCGATACTCTGTGAAGTGCATTCTCTGGGAATGACAGACATAGTCGGTGTTACTTGGAAGCGACATGTTTTTAGAAATCTCAGTTTGAGGAAGTTTGGTCAAGACCAACTGTAAATCCGAAATGGCGATGCCACTCTGCAACATGCGTTCCCTAGGAATGGCGGGCAGAGTCATATCTCTTGGAAATTGCGTGAAATATTCGAAATGCATGCTAAAGAAGCGAGTAAGTGTTGGTGGTGACGACGGTTAGTAGGTGGTAGTTGGTGAGAGCAAATCAATGTTCTCGGACTCATTACCACTGAAGAAATTTGGGTGAATCTTTATAACAATTCTCGGCGATTGTTCTATCGATTACCTTCTTGTTTACTCAATGACGAAGACAAGTTCACGAACCTTTGATCGTCGACTTCACATCAAATCCTTCGGGAGTTGACTTCGTCTAGAGATTACACTTTTCTTGGGAAACTCCTCGGTAGCAGATGCTGTTCCCATCAATTTCCCAAAAAAGAATTGCGATTCTTGTTGTTGTTGTAATGGGACTCAGATGATGAAGATCCAGTTTTGTTTGGATAAACATATTCCTTGAATTTCACCTGAGTCTGGTACTCAGTGGTAAAATGCCCCTTGTCCTCGTACTTTTCAGTAGAAGTAAACTTAACCTCTTGCTTGTAGCCCAACTGACCAGTGCTCTTGTCCGTTAACTGTTTAGCCTTGTAATTTTCAGTGTAATGGCTTGAGACTCTACCATATTCATCATTGTACGAAGATCGAGCTTTACTCTAAACTTCTCTGGACTCATTGAGCTTTGGTTGCTTAGAGGCATCACTTTAAGGTAGCCAATCGTGTCACTGCATGCATACGCGGGCTGCTTCGTATCTTTCTTCATCGTCATTCTGTTGATTCAGAGGTTCTATGTTTAATTTTTGAACTTTGAAACAACTCTCACAAAGTATTGTGAATTTCGAAATGTCTTTGGCCTCGTCAAATCTTATAAGCAGTTGTTAACTATTCTTTGAGCTTAGACCTATTTTCTTTTGGCTAAGAAACCAATCAACCTTGTTGTGATGATTAGCCAAATAATCATAAACAGTGACTTCTATTTCTGCATCTTCATTTTCCTTCGCTTGTTTGTTTCTCAAAGTAAAACTGGATCATGCCGGAACATTACACGACGGGTGGAAAAAAAAAAAGAAAAAAAAAAAGAAAAAAAAAAAAAAAAGGTTTGTTCTCAGCATGGTTTCTCGTTCAAATCCAAATATCTTGTACTTCAAAAAGACTTGTTTTGACCCTCAAATTCTTGAGTGTTCTTTCAGCCTTCTCGACATGGTTTCTCGCTTAATCAGTGAGGAATTCACGATCGATCGATTCGGCGGAAGTGTGCGCCCAATTTTTATCTTTTTGGATAGGAATGTTAGGAGCATAATATTTTGACAAACTTACCAGACTTACCAGAAAGAGTTCCATGTGGGTATGAGGTTTAAGCTGTATGTTGGTAAGAAACTGGTGAAGATTGCAGTGCAGATGATCGGCAGATTGCATCACTATCTTCATGTTGAATTGAATGGTCACTACTCATTATCTTGCTACAATTCATAACCATCATATCTTACTCTGGTAAACCTTTTTGATGATGTTATGTGTTCGTCTCAACGGATATTTCGATTGCTTCACTCCTGAACCTTATTGTGATGAGTACGTGGTTGTTAAAACACTCCTAGAGAATCTGTTTGGTGCATTCTGGAATGGCACTACAGAACGGTCGAGGCAAAAATCGGATAATCTTTGCACTTCTCTCGAAATGTGTGTACTCTCTTTTGTTTTTAGGTTGACCATTTGCGAGTCGTTCTTCTTTCCACCAACTTTGACCTTGGTTGACTAGAAATATGCAACTAAGCAAAAATGGAGAGGTGGATTGAGCACTACAACAGTTCCCAAGAGATACTGCGTGTTGAGGAAGATGACTTCTCGTTTTCTGCTTGCTTGGTTCGAGCTTTTGGGTCTACTACTAACATGGTAGCCACTTCTCTTGAATCCCAAGGTACAATTTTCAAATGAGTTCTTTACTGGTGAAACACTGGTGTAGTTGGTCACATTTGGAAGAACTGAGGAGGATAGGATG
The DNA here is from genome assembly GCF_916048215.2 of Malus sylvestris. Lineage (NCBI taxonomy): Eukaryota > Viridiplantae > Streptophyta > Magnoliopsida > Rosales > Rosaceae > Malus > Malus sylvestris. The sequence goes on along the minus strand of NC_062274.1, from coordinate 19,663,015 downwards.
CTTGGTGATGGATAAAGTTTTACAACGACAGTTCTTATTTTGTTCGGTTTGAGTATGGCACTTGTTGTGGCATGGTACGAGAGTTGCTACATGCAACATTGGTTGATAGAGGAGTTGTGCGAGCTTGTATTCGGAGGATCGAATTTACGACGTGTGAAATTGTGCACCTTCAGGAAATTACTGCTTGCTTATCGAGACAACAAATGTGTGATCGATATCACGGGCTGCAGACCGTTGTATCGATAACTTATTTGTTGGATTCGTTAAGCAAGTGGGCATGAAGATCCGTCTACGGCAATTGTTACAGATTCATTATTCTTGGGACTTGACCCAAAGACACATCTTTTCTCGGAGTACGTGAAGTTACGAATTCTTGGGCGAGATCCATTTCCATTTTCAGTTTTGGTTTTTAGTATAAGTATTTTAACTTCATTTACTTTGGTTATTTGTTTTTGGTGTTACAAATGTTTTGAGGAAAGTGTTTTCTGTTTTCAATTTTAAGTTCAGCTCAAAATTTTGATCTATATGTTAGTACATCTCTATTTTGACGTTATCGTATTTTATGTACTTATTTTTGACCTTACGTCAATATATGTTTTCGACCTTATATCTTATTAAAGTATGTTTTCTATTTTTACACTGATGGGGATGAAAGTAAGAGTTTGGAGGCGTGATAGAGGATTTTGCAACCCGCTCGCGACGGTGTGGCATATTCTCTTTGATGCACCCACTCTGACTTGATTTCTCTTTATACATATATTCTTTTTACTATTTACGAGTATTTCAGTTTAGTAGGTGATTTTAAATTTCGGGGACGAAATTTTTATAAGGGGGGAAGATTGTAACACCCGCCCCCCTAATTATAAAGATTTATGTTTGTAATTACCCCTAAATGTTTTAAATATATCAATTTCATCCTTTTTGTCTACCAAATCAGGATCCAAAGCATTAGATCCCTTTTCTTTCTAAATCTGCCACGTGGCAGCCCCTCAAACAATTTCTCTTTCTTCTCTCTCTGTCCCCCCGTGAACCCCCCCTTCCTTCTTCTTCTTCTTTTTCTGTCTGTCATGTCTTTCTCTCCCTTCTCTCGGACCTCTCTCAACTCCCTCATCTCTCTTCTCAACCGCGAACGCACGCACGCACCCATCTCCCCTGCGCGAGGAAGACCCCTCATCGTCGCCATCTCGTCCTTCTCCCTCTCTGTCCCGTGCTGCAACCCCAGGAAACCCGGAAAGGAACTCCGGCGAGTTCCTATTTTCCCGGTGAGGTAAGCCTCAAATCTCCCTTATTTCGTCCAAGAATCTTGTGGGTCGAGTTTGAATTGAGTTTATCGTGTGATTTTTGGAGGTTATAGGACGAAATCGAAGCCGGGTGTAGGCACACCCATCTCCGACGACTTTCGAGAGAATTTCCGGCCAAACCACGACGAGTTGGCCGGCGTGCAAGGTATCAATCTCTTCGTCTCGTCGAGTACTATAACTTTCCTTTTTGTTTCACTCAATTTCATTGAGTATTGAAGAAGTTATACTCATTTGAAATCTTACCCAGTTTCCGGCGACCTCCGAGGCTTTCGAGGCAATTTCCGGCCAAACCACGGCAAGTTAGACGTCGTGTGAGGTATCATTCTCTTCGTCTCTTCCAGGGCTACAACTTTCATTTTTGTCTCGCTTGATTTCGTTGAGTAGTGACAAAGTTATGGTCGTTTAAAGTTGGGTAGTTCTCCGGCCGAATTCCGGCCTTCTCCTCCCTTTGAATCCGGCGACCCACCAACCCAAGGCCTTTGGGCCTTTCTGCCGAGCCCAACCCAAAACCAACCTAAACCCCTTTACCTAGAAACCCAACCCAACCTCCTTTTATTTTATTTTGTTTTTAGTATATTGTTATTATTTGTTTAAAAGGCCTTGGGCCTCATTTGTGAAAGCCTTAAATCCAAACTCATTTTCCTTTTAAAACCCAAACCCTTTTAGCCCTTAACCTAATCCTAACCCAAGTCCTAAAACCCTAAACCCTAACCGATCCAAACATTTTTGGGGAATATTCCGTCAGGGAATATTCAAGGAATATTCTATGGACTTTTAAGAAATTTATCCGGAAACCTTCTTAGGGTAATTCGACGTCCTAAATCCGTTTCCGACGTCCGTTTTCTCAAATTCAATTGTTATGCTAGAGTTTTATTAATTAGACCCCTTTATGTGCTTAGGGGCAATTATAGTGGCGTTTCTGTCTTCGCTAGCTGCGTGACTTTTCGACGGCGAAGTACTGTGAGTGGACCCCTTCAAAAGCATGTTTTAATAGTAGAAATGCATACATGAAAGGCATGATTTAATGATTACGTTTTATGAAACGTTTTGAGATAACATGCTTACTGAGGCTACTTTGAATTATTACTATTTTTCCTATAACCCGTGTTCTTATAGAATATCCGATGGATGACGATATGATATTTAGAACATGTTTCGAACACCTCTTTATAGTATAGATGATGGATGACTTTATACTATGAAGTTGTTTTTCAATATATATATGTTCAATGGTTTTGTACTTACCTAGTGGTCCTTTCCGCTACGGGACGTAGGGATAGATTCCGGTCCGTCCCGGGCGACGGTTTGGTGTTGGCATAGGGCCTGGAGTGTGTTTCCTCTGGCTATTTAGCACAGAGACGGGGAGCCGGCATGGGGCCTGGGGGTTATCGGACAATTCACTAGTGATTACTATATATACAAGTTATGATTTGAGACATTGCAGGGCATGCTAGGTTTCGGAAAACCTATGTTTATCATTATATATGTGTTTTCATAAAACCTGGGGGTTAGTACGTTGATAACTGTTTTACTATATATATATCAACTTGGTCCACTCATGTTTGTTTTGCGCCCCCTTCAGGACATAGAATCGAGGCATACAATCCCAGCATCCAGGCACTTCCACATCGGCATCTTCAAGTCCTCTCGGTGTAGGACCCACTTCTGTGTTCATTCAATTTTTATATTAATTATTTTATTGTTCTAGATTAGATGTGTGCTCTGAACACGTTCCTTAAATACATATTCTTTATTCTCTTATATTTATAAGTCTTATCTATCCCTTGTTGTCAGCATTTGCACTCAATAAATGGCTTTCGTCACCCTTCGGGTGTCGGCCAGCACGTGACCATCCCTTTGTCCCTAGGACATCGGGATCGGGGCGTGTCAGATAGATAGGAGAAAGCTACGTTTAGGTTTCGAAACCGTCCAATGTAACCAAAGAAAAAATACAGACGAAGAATAAGAATGACTAATTAATAGTAATCATTTTATATCCCCATGAAGTTGCAATCAGTAGTTGGCTCTTCTTTGATAATAACTTAAGGGTAATGGTGGGAAGAATAAATTTTGTAAACTAAATGACATAGTGTTCATTTATATTGGTGACGCATCATTTAGTTTGTAAATATTTTAGTGTTTCTATAATATACATCACGTCATGTGTGCTATACGGGTAATAGGATAGACACGTATATATATTCTCCTTTCCCCTACCATAATTTTTGGTCATTAAATATATAGAATTACTAGATATAAAATATAATCCATAGAATTAATTCCTTTTTATAATTGAGTTAGAGTTCGGCAGATAGCAGATCAACATGGGAATGGTTTGGCAAGATCCTTAAAGTTTGGTAAACTATGTAGTTCGACATTTAATCAACCTTTTGAAATCATAATAAAATCATGACCAACCTTGCAGCTTATACCCCACATTTGAGTTGAAATTTCATTCAAACACCATGGATTCACTTATGACACCACACATTTGAATGCAAATGTAGATACTAGGCTGCCTATCAAAACTAAGAGAGAATAGACATGATATGCATCGGGAGAAGTGTCTTTTGAACTTGAACTTACCCTAGTGAAAACATATCGGGTTTACTTGGTGACGCAGTGGATGTAGAAGATCTTGAATTGTTCACCACAGCAGTAAACCGAGACAATATGCTACACACATATTATGTCTGCCACATGTCAATTCATACGGTTGTGTTCATTTTGATCCTGAACAAATCCCGAATTTCGCAGGAGCTTTAGAGAATTTAGTAATTTCAATTCTCATAAATGCGACCCCATTTACTCCTATATAGGTGACATTAATTAAGAATAGTCTGTCATATTCCTCTTAATAACAAGATATTAATGTCATTAAATGTGTAAAACACAACCCCTCGAACATCAACAGACAACACACATTTATCATAAGAATGGATAAGTTGTGTGTTCAACTTTTGAATCAAACTCAGCCAGTTTGCCTATTGAACCTAGACCATGGGATCTCCAATCAACTAAGTTAGGTTTCCTCCCAGTTCAATTCATTGAATTGGCTTGAGACCCATTTTCTTGATGTAAATAATATTTGCTCTTGGTAGCCTTTTGTCAAAGGATCAGCTATATTTTCCTTTGACTTTATTTAATCAATGGATATTATTCCATTGGAGGACAACTTCTTAAGAGTATTATGCTGACGCCCAATGTGTGGCGACTTTTCATTGTATACATGACTTTTGGCCCTTGATTGCGCGGCCAAACTATCACAATGTATACATATAGCAGTTACAAGCTTTGGCCACACTGGAATATCCTCTAGAAAATGTTTGAGTCACTCGGCTTCTTCTCCAACCAAGTCTAGAGCTATAAACTCTGATTCCATGGTGGAACGAGCTATGCATTTCTATTTAAAGGATTTCCAAGATATTGTTGCACCTCCCAAGGTGAAAACATATCCACTTGTCGACTTGGATTTTGTAGTGTCAAAAATCCAATTAGCATCACTGAAGCCTTCAACAACAAATGGATACTTGGTGTAGTGTAATCTGTAATCAAGTGTATTTTTCAAATACCTTAACACTCTTACTAAAGCATCACAATGTTCTTGTTCCGGATTACTAGTATATCTACCAAGCATACTTACTACATAAGCTAAGTCGGGCCTAGTCGAATTCATCAAGTACATTAGACTTTCAATTACTTAAGAATATTCAAGTTGAGGTATGGCATTGCCTTTATTTTTCTCCAACTTGCATCTAGCATCAAATGGAGTTGCAGCAGATTTGCAATCAAAATGACCAAACCTTCGCAATATTTTTTCCGCATAATGGAACTGTTCACACAAAAGCTGAAGGAGCTTATACCAAGGCAGATGTTTAAGTGCCGATTCAAGCATGCATAGGATCAAAAATAATTGATCGTGAAGCTTTATCAGCAATCCGAAAGGATGTTTTAGCGAAACAAGGAAGAAGCTGCTCAAAAAACAGGCTGAGGGAAAGAAACGAATGAAGGCAATCGGTAAAGTCGATGTGCCTCAAGAAGCTTTCATGGCCGTGTTGAACTCGAAAAGGAAGTATTATGATACAAGAAGTACTTGTGGCTTCCTACGTTGCCGTGTAAATGATAACCACTTTTGAGTTTTTGTAGAATATATGAAAAGCTGGTGCATTTTCCATATCTTCGCATACGTGGTTTCCAACAATCACAAATTCCAAATCAAATGTAAACATACGTAATGACAGTAATAAATCCAATGTTTCGTGTTAAATTCTGTACTTGTATATGTTGTTTCCCAAGAAATCAGCATGCTTACGGTGTTTTCTTCAGATTTACAGATTTTGGAGCATCCAGATGTTCATAAAACGTAAGAGAAATAATGAAGCTCTTTGCAGAGAAATCAGATTTTGCATAAAATAGAAACGATATCGCTCGGAATACAACTAGCCGTTGTTCCGAAACATATTATACGAAATATACAAGTGACCAGTTTAGAAACTATTATTCGTACAACCATAATCTGAATTATTTTGCCTCCTAATTCAAACATGAGGTTCCATGTATCCTAAACCGCCCCCAGCAAACTCTACAAAATTGCATACTCCCTACCCTGATCACACCACCTATAGATACGAGAAAGAAACTATATATACATATAGAAACACAAGGCAACCAGTTCAAAGAAGTTTGTTCTGAGCAACAGCCTGACATAGCTCGTCCTCGTAGAACAGAACTCGATTTTTGCACAGGGGCTTTGGTAAGGCAGATGGCATCATGCATCTTGAATGGAAATTTGACTCCTGGAAAAGAACAGCTGCAACCTGCCTCATTTCTGAGACTTTGAGGCGGGATGGTGGCCGGGGACCATGCTTTGGTGCTTTTGGAGTATGGGGGCTCCGAATCCATGTACCTTTCCCATCTCCCTTGCTGCAAAAACCATGTAAAACTCAGAAAAAGAAGAAACACATTGGACGGAATAAACAGTGACAAAACATAGTTTAGAATACAAACTTTAGAAAAGGCCAGTGCTCTGCGGGATGGGGTGTCATTGTATTCAACATCTCCTGTCTGGAGCGATCTGGAGTTGTGTAATTAAAGTAGAACTGCCTTGCAATTACAACCTGTTTCCAATAGTATTAACATAGAAGGTCATTTATCTTCAAACTAAAATCAAACAAAACGTATGAATGTGTTCATATGCATATACGTACATGGAGATAGAGATAGAGATAGAGATAGAGATGGGCTTACAGCTTTTCTAACTCGCTGAGAAACGTGAAAAACCGACTTCAGTTGGTCGTGGTGCAAGTGGCACAATAATTTAACCTTGAATCGCAAAAACAGGAATCAGTACAAGTACATAGATAAATAAAATTGAGAAGATCCAGATTCCAAACCCATGTCTGTGTGAGTGCATGTAAGAACTAAACAGTTACACATCCTCAACTATAACATAGACAGTAGTCATGCAATGTCTTTAGTTTATCTCAACACGTAGCATGTATCAAACTAAAGATCCAGTTTTACGTTGAAACAGAAATGCTGCACACATTCGGTTCCAAAATACGCCTCAAAATATGAAAAAAGAAAGGAGTAAAACATCTCTCAAGAAGGCATAAAAGGAGATGATAACTTGTACTTTACAGTATTGTGGTAGATCCAAGACCTAACATTTCTATCAGACCTCATCTGCATCCTTGAACTGTATCGTTATACATTTTAAAGCAATTTTGCCAACCGAATCAGTATCAAAAGTAATCAATTCTTTGTGCAAAAAATATCAACACTAACATAAAAAGAAACATAGAAACACTACAGATCTCAATTCATCTAAAAACTAGAACACAAACAAAAAATTATTGAGAAACCACATGCTAAAGTTAAATGCTTCAACTTACTATGCTATATTGTCTATGTTCATTGATCGTCTTGCTGAATCAGATATCAAAATTGAAAACGGGTACAAGAAAGAAATGATCAGCCCAAGTAAACACAAATAAATCATAAAACAACCATCTTCTCTGACATCCAGAGTTTCAGAAAATATTAGTGGCACGTCACATTTACAAAGACAAATCATTTAAATCAAGCATAGAACACATTTATACAATCACAAATGACGCTAAATCTGCATATATACCACAAACAAAAACATAATGAACACAGTAAAAATTGAACACTGAAATAGTGAAAAAGGGTGAGAAATAGTAAACAATACCAGCAAATCCATGGGAAGGGACTCAAGCCGGGACTCCGACTCGCAAGCTTCAACTCGAGGAGTCTTTGGAGTTTTCAACAAACTATTCTGTCTAACCAAATTCACAGGGGACAACATCAAAGGGCTTTTATCGATAGCCTTATCTTCAATCACCATATCGCCCTCAACCTTCTTGCTCTCACAGACAGCCACCCTTTTCCACCCCAGATCAGTACAAGACTTGGCTGAAGACACCTTGTTGTACTTAAGCTGGGCAAGAGCACCAGGTTTCAGATACTTGTTGCCGGAACCCCGCCGCTTCTTCTGTTTCGGGTTCTTCGAATTCCTCTCCTTTGGAGACACTTTCCCCATCTTCCCTTCTTTTTATTTCAGCCCAAAATTATTTTGCACAAAATCCCCAATTTTCCCCCAATAAATAAATCTACAATTTCCCAATTCAATAAAAAACGTAAGCAGCCACAAGCAATCAAATCTGAAAGAAAAAAAAAATCAATCTTAGCAGCGGTATTAAAACAAAAATAAATCTGACAAACCCCCCACAAAAAATTGCATACAAAATATCAAAATATGTACAAGCTCTACCTTTCTAGGGTTGGAGATCAACTCCATCGCTTTTCCAATTGCAATACCTGAAAACCAAAATCATAAATCGAAAACTCGTCAGAAACCCTAGATTATCCAAATTCGAACAGACCATATCCCCTAGCTCGTCCAATCCACAACAAAATCATAAAATTAGCAAAAAATTAAAGAAATTACAAACCTTCCACAAAAAATTCAAACCGAAAACCAGAGCATCGTAGCCACAGAATTTGGGAGACAATCCAAAAATAAAAATAAATAAATAAATAACTAATAGGTAGAAGAGCAAACACAGAGGCGGTGGGGGGAGAGAGAGAGAGAGAGAGAGGGAAAATGGGGCCGCTAGGGTTTAAATCAGATTTGAAATTGATGCAAATGCCCGCGAAAGCTCCACAGCAGCAGTTTTTTGGTACAAAACAAAAACCGAGAAAGTGATTTATATAAATATTCTATCTGGCTCTTACGTGGCGATGTGCGATTGGCGGAATATTAACTGCAGAGAGTTGTGGGACAGCGGGCGTCTTTAGTGCTTAGCCACATCGGACGGCACGGATTGCGTGCAAGATGCGGACAATTGGGCTTGTTCCTTAATTGGGTGGACTATTTAGTAAATTTGAAAATACTTTTTGGAGGGAAATAATAAAAGTTTGAGAGCGAAAGCGAAATATTTTTGTGATGACTAATATACCCCTCGTTTTTTGTTTGAGTTTCTGTTTCGTGGCGGTATTTTGGAAATTTGGGTTTGTGAAAGGCGGTGCTTTTGATATCTCGATGTTGTTGCAAGAGCTGGAGAGTGGGCCCGGATCAGGCCCATCGTATGATGGATTCAATGCGTGAAAGTACATAATCGACCCTTTATGGCAGCATTAACCGCGCGTGACTCCCGCTTCTCTTTGCTTCGATGTAGAGGGCATTGCAGTCAATGCAAAGTTCAAATTTACCGACGATTTTTTTTTTGGACAAAAATTTTCCGTAGCTTTAACAATGGTAAATTTGTAACCTGGTGACAGTTAAATTTTTTCAACGTCATAATTTGTTTGGGCTAAAATCGGCCGAGTTTAGCAAGTTTAAATTCCTCAAAATTTTGTGGGCCTTTCTGAACTGGGCTTCATATCTTAACCGGCCGTTTCGAGAATCCAGTCAGGTGGGTCGAGGGTGGCAATGGGTCGTCTTGTGCTGGGTCTGGGTTGTATCAGATCGAGGTGTTAAATGGGTCACATGACTCATGAATCTCCATTTTCCACCGGATACAATCTGTTTATGAAATGAGTAAGAAAAAAGGTGACAATATCTTCTCTTGTTTTAATTTTATCGGATGTCTCTGAAAGGATATCCGACACAAAAAGTGACAATATCAGGCACAACGCATGTAACGACCTGTTCCAATTTATTGTATATATTTTATCTCTAAGTATGTAAAGAGACGATAATGCCCTCGAGGCTTAGTGATGTGGACGTACATATATAATTTTAAATTATTTTTCTCACTGACATAATTAAATCGTACGCGTCGTTACTAGAGTGCTGAAGCGAATTAGGGCCGAATCGGGTTCGTAACGAAAATGTTAAGAATGAATAGGGGAGTTTGGGTTGATTTTATCTTCCTTGTGGACTATTTAGTTAAGCCCTACACCTCATGGCCCAATCAGGACTTTACTTCTTTTATTCATGGCCAACATGTGACCAATTTCACACCCACACACACGTGCCATCCTTTCTCCCTCACCTTTGTTCTCAAGACTTCCCTGTCCGTACAACCGAGGGATCTTCGTTCCAACCACCACCAAATTGACACAGATCGTTCCTAAATTGGTCATCATCATCTTCCTCGCGACTCCATGAGTTTATCCATACCCATAGTTGAGGGAATAAACGACGGGAACTTCGGAGCCTAGAACTCCAGCGAGGAGTCCAATTTCCTTTGATGTGATCAAGGAAGATTTACGTGGTTTTGAGACTCAAAAAGATATTCACACAACTCCTCTAGTGTTTTAGACTAGTTTTGGTTAAGGTTGAATGTTGGAATAAGCTTTGACCGTGGGTTTCCAAGTTCAGCCGGTTACTCCAAGTCATTTTTTCGACCGTGTTTTGTCGGTTTTAGGACCTCTAAGAGGTAAGGATTTGTTCTCCTTGTTGAGAGCTTCAAATCCATATAAAATTCGTGAATTTTGGATGAGAATTGAGTGAGATATTTAAGTTATAAATTTTTCTAGAAACCGGCGACGCAGTGGCGATCGGCGCCGGAATCCGGCGAACCACCAAGAAGAAAGAAGAATATTTCATCAACTTTGATGGAATATACTACGGCGTCAGGTATATTTAACGAAATATTCTCTATCGGTGTTAAAGATTCCGTCTAACATGCCAGGCACATGCCTGCGCGTGTGGCCGTGCCTTGGCCTGCGCGTGAGGGTGCGTGAGAAATCATAACATTATTCTAAAAATATGGGAATGTTCGTGGTGTTGACTAGACCATGATGGTATATTCAAACACCTCAATTGAGTAACGTATCAGAAGTTATTACACAGTTTTGGTTATGTGCTTAAAATTAACGTTAAATTAGTTGTTTCACATGTAGGTGAGACATTTTCCGGAGGACAAACATAGCCAGGCGAGACTTGGGGGTTACGACCCTGCTACATACCAATGAGTGGGCTTTTGATTTTCTATCTATACGTATATATGCTTTACATTTTCCTAGAAATTATTTTAAATGGAATTAAATTTTAAATGTCATGTCAATTGCATTACGCTTTAGTATATGCATTAGTATAGATATGCATATTATTGCATGACACTGCAGACGCACAAGTAAGCTTCAGGTGAGTACATATTGATGATAGTGATTGCAGTGTGTATGGTTATGTTCATATGCATTTAGTGCTCATTATCCTGCACCCCGGTGTTAGTGCTCCGCCCAAGGCCAGGGCCTAGCCTTCACGTGATCATTCACCTCCCGCACCACACGCTCACCTTGGATCCAAGGCAGGTGTCAACCTGTCGTACATACCACATTAGGTGGTTCCAACTCGTAGGTGACTTGTGATATTTCGCACAGCCTTCACGTGATCGTAGCACTTGAGCGTATCTGTCGTCACGTGAGGATGACGTAGCCATGAGCACAGAGTAAAAGTGATAGCGATATGAAAAATGTGAGTAATTAAAAACCAAAACTAACTAATTTACACTAAAATAACCATAAAAGTGTGCATAGGTGTTTAAAGTAGTAATGTAAGTATTCAGAACGTAGGTAACCTAAGTGCAATCTAGCAGGCTAAGTATTAATTATACAAGACAAGAGAGAAATTCCCACATTTTTTTAAGTCTATCAGAATCGTTGTAGAGTCCTTGTAAGCCACCAACACGAACGTCTAACTAGAATCTGGAGGGGCGTAAAACAGAAAACGTGAGTGGGCAAAAACAAAGCTTTCTAAAACCATTTCTCTTTCCAAAATAATAACCCATCACCATAAAACCTGTATAATTTCCCATAAAATAATAATACATACGTATATAGAAATCATGCTCGAGAGTAATGAAATCTAGGTATATGCCATGTCAAATATCTCAACAATGAAATAAGTAAGTCAGGTGAAATAAATCAATGTAAAATGATATGTTAGCCGGAGTCACTTAACGTGACCTGTACGGCTGAGCCTATAGCTCATCTACTAATTCCTGCACACAAGTCGGAACCACCTAATATAGTCTGTACACAATTCGAAATCTACACAAATTTAAGACTAAACATGTATACCACTAACATTGTTTAACTAGTCCGAATTTTCTATTAGTAGTATGCGTTACTGTATCGTTGATTATTACTTGATATATTTTCTGCGCGTGGAATAATTAACGAGTTGACCCACGTACGAGAATAATTAAGTGATTTGGATTAAATTGTTGGTATAGGGGATGTTAGCATGCCGCATGCAATGATGGAGTTCCAAAATTCCCCTTGCATGCTTTTTTACCCCAAACACCTTCCCCCTTCATCACATTGAACAGGCCGATAAAGCATATAATTGTTTAAGTGGTATAAAGGAAAGCTTTGAAGAAAGGCCTTGAATGAGTTAAACTGGTTATGATAGGGTTATGGTTCTCGTTAATGGATTGTATTTCTGAGATGAATGTGTAACGCTTTACTTTAGCATGCGTGACTCTTTATATTTGATTAAGATTTTTCCCATATAATTTTAATCAATAATGTACGTAACAACTTAGTAGTGGATTGTCTTATATATCGATTACATGACAACTTTACCAAAATTTCTCTCCAAATATAGACATATTGGCATATTCTTGACCATATTTTAATCTTGAACTTTCGATGTCACTTTCGTTGTTGCCTATCGGCTTCAATTTGTTATTTTCAAAGGTTTAAAGAGCAATCTTTGTCCTAAAATTAACTGTTTTTGTGTACAGAAAAACAAGTTATAAGAACGAAAGAGATTGATTAAGCTATTACGAATTAAAATGAATAAACATAGCTTGTAGCACAATGTTACAACAAAAACGAAAGGGCATGGGCTACGAGAAAGGACCATCCATAAGAAGTGGTTTAGATTGAATGAGAGAGTATAGAGTGCAAACAAATTGAGTAGTCATTGACATTATCGCTTTTAGGTACCCACCAACAAAGGGCTCTTTCAATGATGTTTATTGGCCATTGGACTCTTTTGGGCAAGTAATTGTCAATGGTTGTGATTAGCCAGCCAGAAAATTGTGACACAAAGACAATTATAAATGGAAAGGTGGTTGATCACTTTCTCTATAGTTAGTGCTATGCAATCCCATTTTACTAGGAGAGTTGTTTACGTGCAAGTTGTCAACACTAATAATTAGTCCCCACCATAAGAACGTCATAATGCACTGCAAAGTTTAACTAAGGTTAGAGATGGGGAACGGTTATGGCGGACGAGTAATCGTGATTATTTATCCATAACCGTTTATGCTCATACCTGCATAACCGTTTACCTGTTGGGTAATTGTCTAAACGGTTATACCCATAACCATAACCATTTATAAACGGTTAACCATACCAATAACCGTGTATCCATTTAATCGTAACCGTTTAGTACCCGTTTACCCATTTATCATTTTTAAACCCGTTTATCCTTTCTTTTTTACCATTTACTCCTCTTTTCACCCGTCTACGTGGTTTTTTAACAACTTGAAAATTAAAAAAGAAAAATTTACCATAATTTTCTTTTTCTAACAATTAAACATCGTTATAGGTATATTCATCATACATTTCAGCATTTTAATTTTTTAAGTCCTTATACCATTCCAATAATTGAAATAATATTTTACAGACGATATTTTTAATTGTTAGCAATGAAGGTAATATAAAATTTGCTAAGTATTTTTGGGTTACGAAAAATGTTAAAAGACAGTATTCTTGGGTTATTTAACTCGGAATGTAAAATATTAACATAATATATATAATGGACCATGAAATTTAAAGTGGTTAAGGAAAGTTATACTATATTAGTCATAGAAATCATGCACTATAGTCAATAGCATTGATCTAAGTTTTGTCCGATAGGAAACATGGTTTGTGTTAATTTTACATATATAAAATAAATATGTAAATGGTTACCCGTTTATAACTGCGGTTAATACTCATAACCGTCCATTTAAATTTCGCGGGTAAACGGTTATACTCATAACCGTTTATTTATCTAAACGGTTACCCATAACTGTAACCGTGAAATTTAAATGGGCGGATAATCGCGGTTACCCATAATCAATGGGTATTTGTCCATCCCTAACTAAGGCTAGCTCTGTCCTTGCTCATTCTATTCTAACATATTCTCGCCACAATAATGTTACAAACCATCCTGAAATTTAAAGTTTTGGCTCCGTTTTTGCTCACAATTTGATGACTGAGATATATGAATTATGATGTGAGATGAGAGAGGGAAAGGTTATTAACTATATTTGGGCATGTTACCCTAATCATCGTTTTCTAATGGGTCACATCCTTGGGTAACTCATTCACTTTCTCTTCTTTTTCTTTTTCTTTTTCGATTTTTACCCTCTCGTCCCCAATATTTAAAGAGGAAATGTTCTTGGGTAAATTTGAAAAGTTAAATGAGATAGTACATAGATTCATCATCTATATTGTATTACATGTAAAGAAAGAGTTCCATACACCCAAAAGGAAGAGGTCACAAAACTTGATGTCAATATCTTTGAATAGGAAAAAGAAATCAATAGAAAATTATATGTTATTGAAACCTAAATTGTGCTAACTTATTAGAAAGTAATTTATTAAACGTAATCGTTTATTTTCGATATCATGATTCACATATGTTCAAAATTATCTTTAATTTTTTAGCCTATATTTATTTTATTTTCGGCCGGTCGAGGTTTTATCATCACAACATATAGTTTTCGTTCACAAATTTGTTTGGTAATGTTTGAACTTGCACATGATCAAACACACAGGCAATGACAACTAGTGACTAGGTCAATGCAAGCTATAACCTCCATTTGCCTTTGCAAACGGCAACCTCCTTCCTCCACAAAATTATAAGACAAAAAATACACAAATAAAACCCTAAAAAATTGGTCACATTCGCAGCAATCAAAAGGGTCCAAGCTTTTCCACTTTTTTTTTCACAGAAATTTATACTCCAAAAGGCAAAAGGCACCGAAATAAAAACACATTTTCTGATATGGTTTGCTGCCACAGCCTGTAAACTTGTGACATCTAAAACCTTCGCACCTTCTTTTGATTCGACACTTAGTTTTAGGCTCACCAATTTGCTAAAATAATACAACTTTAATGTTAATAGTACATTATTTTCATGCTTTTCTAGCATGGAAGGCAGCACCGAAGTGTATTTTTAGTGGAAGTATTGGTCCCAACCCATTTGGCACTGAATTTGTCAGCTACTATTATAATAAGTTACCTACCTACTTCACACTCTTAAGAGCAATTCCACCCCAGTGGAAATTGCCCAGCACCAAGTCCAAAAAACAGCCCAGCCCCTTGTCAAGTTGCTCCAGCCCGCGAAAGAGCCTGGGACACAGCCCAAGCTGGGCAACGGGCCAGCCTATTTCGGACAGACCCAGAGACCGGCCTGTTTAGAAGGCGCGTGCAGCACAAGCGCGCAGAAGCGCGAGTAGGGAACCGGGTTGCAGGCGGGGGGGGCCCGCTTGTCAGCCCACTTGTGGAGAACCCGGAATAGGGCTACGTGGCCTTCCTCAGTGCCGTTGGATTTCCAACGGTAAAAAAAAATTAAATTTTACTTTTAACATGGACCGTCAGATCAAAAATCAACGGTCCACGTTCTTTTTACAAAAAAGTAAAAAAAAAAAAAAAAAAAAAAAGGCCCCAATGGTCAGAAATATGACCGTTGGCCACGTGGCAAGTCCCTGGCTCTTGGATTTGAATATTTTTCAAATCCAACGGTCCAGATTAATTAACTATATTAAAATTCATTAAAAAATATTAAAAAATACAGAAAAATTATTAAAAAATACATAAAATTTTAAAAAAATTACAGAAATAATTGAAAAATGTTATTTTTTTTCCTATAAATACCTAACCCTCATCTTTCACCTTTACACCACATTTCAATTATCGAAATCTTATCGAAATCTTGGCTAAATTATTGTACCACGGAAGTGACACGTGGCGTGTCGGGATTGGTTGAAAATAATATCGGAAATCTATTCACAAAATAGTACGTTCAGATAATGACACGTGGCGTGACGAGATTAAAACTATTTTATTTTTTTATTCTTTATTTTAAATGGGTTAAAAATCTTATCCAAAATAAACTTAAAAAAAAAACACACCAAATAAATGCGCTGGGTGCCAGCGCATTTTTTTAGGGGTGGAGATGCCTTGGCCTATTACTGTTCACTCCAGTCTATTACTGTTCATTTGAGTGGATAAATGCGCTGGGTGCTGGCGCAAAGTCCACAGGGGTGGAATTGCTCTAAGGCTTTTAGAGGTCCTTTCCCTTTTTAATTCCTAATTTTAGCTCACCACATCACATGTACACCATGAAACCACAATGAAAATATAATTGTGTAAGATAAGCTCAAGAAAATCATTTATATGGCATGAGTACATTATTACGTGGCATCTTGTGCTAATAAAATAAACATATATATATAATTTACGTATATGTTTATTTTATTGGTAGAGAATGACACTGAAAAAATATATCCGTATCATGCAAGTCATTTTCTAATACTAGAGTTTTGCCATTGTCTTTCCAAGTTTAACGTCCAAAAAAACTTCACTTTTAATGAAAAGTCATTTTAAAGGTATAGTGAATAATATCAGGGAAAGGTATAAATGTGGTTTTTCGTTAAAAGTGAACAGTACCATGAGTGTTTTGTTAAACCTCCCTTAAAATTTTCATTAAAGTCAATTTAAGGTAAAAAGAGTATTTCTGTCACAATGTTTTGATCCCAAATTGTGATAAAATGCAAGTGGTCATTTACCACAGTGGTGAAAAGATGTTGAGCTCTTGCATGATAGCGTGGATTCAAACTCTATTTGTATTTAATATAACATCTAATCTAACAAAATCTATCGTTTGACAAAAAAAAAATTATGTTCAAACATTAGTTTATTCAATTTTTCAAACACTGAAAATTATTTCAGTTCAAAATAATTGAACGTTAAATCACTTAATTATAATAGTGAATGACGTTTCTTTTTACAATAATGATATAGATAATTGGGTAAAATCTTACCATGTCAATCATAATTAACTATGAAAGTCGAACCTAAGTTCTAGTGGCGTGAATGCTAAGAGGACTCTTTGAAAAGTGGTACTCTTTAAGAATTTTCTCTCACCTCACATTTTAATGTTAATTCTTGTGTCAACATTATAAAACATTAGTAAAAAATATTATATGACAAAGAGTCCAATTTTTTAGAGAATCTCATTAGCATTGCTCATTTTCTTATACAAGCGATGAGAAATGCTAAAGAGACTATCTCAAAAGTGAGACTCTCCACGAATTCACTGTCACTTATATTGTTGGCATAAGAATTAACATTCAACTGTGAGGTGATTAATAGTACATGAAAAATCTCATTTTTGAGATAATCTCCTTAGCATTTATCTACAAGCGATAGCGGAAAAAGAGAACAAAACCTAAGACCTTGGGTATGTCAAATTTTATACTCCCAAAGAGAAATGCTAAGAAAACTTTATGAAATGTAGACTTTTCATGAATTCTTTGCCGTTTCACAGTTTAACGTCAATCTCAACACAACATATAAAATATTATGCAAAAAAAAGTCCCAATTTTAAAAGAATCTTTTTAATCTTTCTCTAATTCCAAAATAATACTCGTGATAACAACCCGTGATCCATAATGTGGCATCTAATTAGACAAAAAGTTGTTGAGTTTACAAATAACAAATTTATAATGTAGTGATGAAGAAACAAAGTCCAAAAACAGTCAGCACATCAACAAAGGCTTTTCTCCTATTTGTGGTCCCCACCGCATATTCCCTCTTCTTGTAATGTTCCCACGATTTGTCTAATTACATTGCCAACCGAATTATTATTTTTCTTTTCTTTCAATTAATTAGGAATGCCTGAGCTTATAGTTTATTAGTTGGACATGGATTGTCTGCCCTCCTGTTTTATGTGGTTATGATTAAATTACATCAATAATTTATATTATTTTTTTATAGAGATAATAAGACAAAAAAGAATAGTAATATAAAATGTTGACATAGCTTAACCGTGACCACACAAACAGGAGGGCATGGGAGGGCACAGGAACAAGGAGGGCAGACAATTCTTGTCCTTATTAGTTTGATCAATGGTTTCTACCAACCTTAAACTCTTAAGTTGTTTGGCATAATATTATTTTAAAATGAAATTACGGCTATATCCGCAACTTTTTAATACAAATGATAATAACGTCGAACATAAGGCCATCTCCAACCGATGGCTGGCCAGAGGGCTCGTTTTAGCCCTCTGGCCCTCCAAGATTCTCCAAGATATTAATATTTTAATGAACAGTACATGGCCATATTTGCCTCCGTCTCCAACCGAGGGCCAGAGGGCTCGTTTTAGGCCTGTCACAAAAAACTGCCTCCAACCGAGGGCCAAAGGGTCATAGGGCCAAACATAATTTATTATTTAAATTATTGAAAAAATAGTGAAGGAAATTATTGAAAAATTGAAAGAAATATTGCAGATGAAGGAAATATTGAAAAATGTATTGAAGGAAATATTGCAGATGAAGTGAAGAATTGAAAGAGCTTCACCATATTTATAGAAGTAAAAAAAGGTTTAAATTCAAAAAAAAAAAAATTGAATACAACGGCTAACTGCAGTTAGCTTTAATTCAAATTAGTATTTGTGTCGGTTATAACCGACACTAATACTAATTAATAAATATCCCAGTAGCCGTTAGCTTTAATTCATTATATTCTATACTATTCCTGTCGGTTTTAACTGACAGGAAATCCAACACTTCAAAAAAAAAAAGGCCAGCCCGGGGCTGGCTGGAAGTGGCCAGCCCTCCAGCCCTTCCCGATTTTGTGGGGCCCTCCCAGATTCCAGAGCCCTCTGACCCTCTGGACCATTCGGTTGGAGATGGCCTAAAGGCTACAAGTATTGGTTTAGATTTGTAGTTATAGCGTAGAGTTCTAAGACTTAGATCAAGGGTTTGGGGTTTGGAGTTTGGAGTACAAATATTCGAGTTATTCGATCACTTTCTAAGTCCCATTACAGGTTAAAATTTTCGATCCTTAATTAGTTTAAAACTCATAATTTAAAGTTTGAGTATGATTCTCTCCCCTCCTTTCACACTTTTTCACTTTGTCTTTCTCTCTGTATAAAAAAAATTAATATAAGATGTTGACGTGGCTTAATCATGATCATTCAAATATGAAGGGATAGAAGAGAAGTGAAAAAAGAGAGGAGATAATCCTACTTCTTCAAAGTCTGATAGTTTTATGTTCCAAAATGATGAGCTCACGCTCTTTATTTTTAAATACTAAAAATAGATTCTCTCAAATTGAGACTCTTATAAGTTTTCTGTTACCTCATAACTTAATGCTAATTTTCGTGCCAACATGATGAAACATTATAATAAAAATATGAAGTGATAGAAATTTATGGAAAGTTTTACTTTTAAGACTGTCTTGATTGCATTTATACTTCATGAACAAACACTAAGAGAATATTGCTTCCAAAAAAAAAAAACACTAAGAGAACATTTTTTTGGGAATTGACCTAGGTGCCATATTGCATTCCAAAATTTACAAATAATTGTTTCCTATGTTTTGTTTGCTTTCCAAAACATAATTGGAGATGGTTTGCCAACAAAAAAAAAAAACATAATTGGAGATGATGGAGTTAACGTGGGTTTCGGAGACACAGGAGGTTGTGCTGGAAAAGCATGAGCCTACACGTGGCACGGTCGTCATGTGCAGTTTGTCATCGTTAAAATTTTTTTAATTGTGACGGGAATATAGATGGTACACCATGTGTTTTTATGCAAGTGGTGAAATTTTTTAATTTTTAAGTTATTAACTTTTTAACACACATACCTCACCATTTATATAGGGACACATGATGTACTATCTATTGGATATATATCAACAATTTGTGATAAATTGTGTATGATAATTAATTATATATATATATTATAATTAATTATATATTAATTAGTGCATCCCAAAGCCCAACCCCAAATGTGAGCCCAATTTTATTCTCCAAGGTCTATTACTCCAATCACTTTTTATAAAGGATAAAGCCTTATAAAGTAATGAAATTTTTTGAGAATGGCCAATGTGGGACAAAAAAATTTATACTCAAACTACTCAAATTTCCAACACTATTTTGTGTGACGATCACACTGAAAAATCTCTCGTCGTCGTCGGACATTGGGTCCACTTGGCAGTTGCCACATAATGGATGTTGAGGTTTCCTATTGGCATATTTGACGATTTGTTGTTGAACTTGTATGAAACTGTTAATTTTTTCTTTAAATTTAAAATTTAATTGATTATTCTTTTGAACTTTTATAATTTGTCAACTTCTGCTATGAATTATAATTTTAGCCAATTAATCTCTATACTTTTATAAATAGCCAATTTCCCAATACTGTTAGATTTAAAAAAAATTCATCAGATTTTTCATCCATTTTGATCACATAAACAATTGAATGAAATTTTTTAAAATCTAACGTTGGGGGAAACTATTTACAAAAGTTAAGGGGATAATCAGTTAAAATTCAAGTTCAAGAAGGAAATTGGCTAATTAAAAAGTTCAAGAGGGTAATTGGCTAAATAAGGAGATAACTAATAGATGTATACAAGTTTAGGAGACAAATCAGCATATTCATTTTCTTGTTTATGGTCGAGAGAACACTTATATGACGCTTTTGACCTTTTTCCCAAGAGGATTCTCGCCTAATGACGGATCCACATAGGGACCTTGGAGGTCACAGGACCCGTCAGTGATCTTAAATTGCTACTAGAAATTTTCCGGGGACCCCTCGTACTCGAGCATGAGGTCTGTTCAGGTTGTAGGTTGTAGGTTGCAGGTTGCAGTGACTGTCTTCTTCTTGGAGAAGATGACCGCGCACGGAGAAGAAAGAAAATAAGGACCCTTCCAGCCTCTCTCCTCCTTGCTTCTGCCATGGTCTCATCCATCGGTGCCACTCACTTCTCCTCCAACCTTTCTCTGTCGTCTGGCGGGGTAGTACATAAGCCCAAATTTCCCCAAATTATTTCAACCACCTTAGTAATTTTTCTTATGGGTGAAATTTCCTACATAAGGTCAGTAAGATGGATATGATTTGTCATGTCATGGGTTGGTGAAATTTGGGGGTGGAGCTGCCATGGCTTCGGGAGAATGGGGAGGGAGGCGGTTGGTGGAGGTATGGCCGCTGTGTTTTTAGTGAGAGAGAAAGTGGATGTTTGGAAACTAGTAAAAGAGAAAAATGGTGTGTTTGGTTAGAAAGATAGAGGGAGTTTGGGGAGAGTTTTATTTGACTGGTGTTTTAAATTTAGTGGTCCATATTAGATAATCAATAACTTAGGTACTCCCTAGTAACTTATGAAACCTCGTAATGGACGCTTGAATTATGATTTTATAATTTGTAATATTGTTTTGCATATGATTTTTTAATGAAATGTATTATATTTAAATTTTCAATGTTTTTGTCTATAAATTTTTTGACCTTTATTATTAGGACCCCCCAGTTTAAAATCCTGGATCCGTCACTGTTCTCGCCGGATCTTTTTTGTGAGGATCCTCTCACATCCGTTTATTATACATTGTCCGGTCAGAAATCATTATAAATTTTTATTTAAAATTGAATATAAACAATACCTAACAAAAACTAATCACACAATGTACGATGAACGAATGTGATCGAAAGATCCCAAAATCCTCACATGCCGGATCCTATCTGCTTTTTCCCTTCTTAATGACATTGTCAGTTGAGCTTCATTTATTCCCCCTACTACGTCCATCTGCCAGCCTGTCACCTTGTTTTCATTGATAAAACTTTTATGAATATTTACTTACATTTTTGTTCGTTTTTGACTAATAAGTAAATAAGGAAATATTTAATGGCAAACTAAGTAAATAAGGAAATGCTTAAGGTCATCCCTTTCAACAAAAAATATAGCCGAATTGAATTGTAATCACCCCTAATTATATGAACTTTGTAATCCAATGTGAAATTATCATTAAACTTCCATGAGTAAATAGATATTAAATCTTCTGCACTTTTATGTAATCTTAATAAGTGACTTACCTGTATTTATTATCTTAATTTTTCTCAAATTTATTATTATAAATTTAATATATGTAACAAATGTTAGATTAACATTTGTGTTTTTTGATAAAAAAAAAAAGAAAGAAAAAACTCCAAAGAAAATTTGGCGCAAGTATTTAACCGCCACCAGGCGAACAGCGCCGTTACACTAGGCCGAGGTCGTTGACACTTGGCAGCTTCGTAAAATGGATAGCGGAGTATGGACAAATGCGTCTTTCAAGACCAGCGCCACTAAATCCTAGCTCATCAGCCTCTTCTGGCGTGGCGTGTGCGATTGGGATAGAGAGAGAGAAGAGAGAGGAGAGCAGAGAGAGAGAGAGTGTTTGCTTTGCTCAAAACAATGCACGGACAAATAACACCGAAGCAGTGAGAGAGAGAGAGAGAGTGCGTGAGTGGGAGTTTTCCATCAGAGCTCTCTTTCTATCTATCTATTTGTCTCTCTGCTCAAAACCTTTCAAAATCCACACAGAACCAGAAGAAAGAGAAATAAGAGAGAGAGAGAGAGAGAGAGAGGAGAGAGAGAGAGGAGGGGAGAAGAAAGAAGAAACAGAAGAAGAAGCTCGTTCCCGCAAAGCAATGCCTGCAACGCCCAATATCCCATGCCCTTTTCTCCTCGTCGCAGATTTTTGACGTTTCTTTTCCGTTTCATGCAATATATACGCGAAGAAAAAGCCCTCGAAGTTGCTCAAAATTACACCCCCACCTGTTTGCAGAGAGAAGGTGAAACAAACGCTCATCGCCTCCGTCCTCGCTCGCATTTGCATTTTCCATTTTTTCTCTTATTTATCTGATTGAATAGCTTTAAAGCTTTTGCTGCAGGTGCTTTTCCCTTTTTGAAAATTAGTAAACAGAAACCGACCGGAAGCTGAAGAACGGCGGCGAAGAACAGTGAGTTGACGGCGATACATTTATATTTCTTTGCAGTTTTTTTATATAATTTTTTATTTAATATTTTTGGTCGCTTTTGTTTATTTGAGCGTTGAAAAAGCGAGTCAATAAGCGTAAATGCGAAAATTGGAGATTTCGTTATCTGATTTTTTGCGTCTTTTTTTTCTGCAGTTGAAATGCGCACTCAATTGCTCCGAAACCTGAAGATCTCAATCACAATGCGATCCCGTTGCTGAAAATCCTGCAAATTTCGCCGAGATTTTCGATTTTTGGGCAAATTTTCAGAGCAATTGCTGCTTTATAACTTCAATTTGGTTCATGTTTTTGTTTAATGTCAAACTGAAGTGATTATAGTGAATGAGATCTGTATCTGTGATCCAGTGAAGTGTTTACAAAAAAGCTGAAAAGTCGAGGTTTAGTGCTTTCGGAGAGACGAAAATGGCGTCGTGGGATCAATTGGGAGAAATTGCAAATGTGGCTCAGTTGACGGGCCTAGACGCTGTGAGGTTGATTGGACTGATAGTCAAGGCGGCAAACACGGCGCGAATGCACAAGAAGAATTGCAGGCAATTTGCACAGCATTTGAAGCTGATCGGGAACTTGTTGGAGCAGCTGAAGATCTCGGAGCTTAAGAGGTATCCGGAGACAAGGGAGCCTCTGGAGCAGCTCGAGGAAGCTCTGAGGAGGTCTTACATTTTGGTCAATAGCTGCCAAGACCGGAGCTATCTGTATTTGCTTGCAATGGGATGGAACATTGTGTACCAGTTCAGAAAGGCTCAGAACGAAATTGATAGATACTTGAAGCTTGTGCCTCTGATTACTCTCGTGGACAACGCTCGAGTCAGGGTATTGAAAATTTTCGGATTATTGTTTGTTTGTTTTTTTTTTCGTTTATCATGTTGTTGTTATTGGTTTAGTAATTATTATTATAATTACGGTTCTTCGTTTGCTTTGTGGTCTAATTGATGAGTGTGTGTCGCAAGAGGAATTTATGATCTTCCTTGAAATTGGATATTATAGTTTGATTGTCCTTGTTTTGGTAATTATGCGGCATCTAACCTTCGTTAAATTTCTCCTGGAATTGTTAATGTTGAGGGGACGAAGACGGCTCACTTTGAGTAGCTAGGATGTCTGCTCTACTTTGTCCTTTACTTATATTATCAGATGTTTAAGTTATGGAGATGGCTTATTTTGAGTAGGCTGGGTATATCAGCAACTTGATGGAAGAATTAAGCAAACGGAAGTAGTTTGTATGAAGCTTTTCGTTGTTAATGATTTATTCTATTTACTAGGACTTTTGTTTTTCAGTGATATATAAAATGACAAGGATTGGGCTCTGAGAATTTGTAATTATGAAATACAATTACCATTATCTTTCTTCATTAACAAGCACGTAAACTCCATTTAACTTTGCTTTGCCTCCAGATTTACCGTAATCTGCATATTGGCCCATATGTAAAAGTAGACTAAATTAATTGCCTAAGATTGTACTTAGCTGTTCCTGCCTTTCTATTAACGGTTTAACATGATTTAAGTTCATTCATTCTGCTCTTCACTACAGGAGAGATTGGAAGACATTGAAATGGATCAACGTGAATACACGTTGGACGATGAGGACAGAAAGGTACAGGACGTGATCCTTAAACCAGACCCCTCAAAACATGACACTGTAGTACTGAAGAAAACACTTTCTTGCTCCTATCCGAACTTAGCTTTTAATGAGGCACTCCAAAAGGAAAATGAAAAGCTTCAACTTGAACTACAACGGTCGCAAGCTACTTATGATGTGGGTCAATGTGAAGTAATTCAGCGTTTGCTGGAAGTGACAGAAACCGTAGCTGCAAATTCTTCCCCCGAAAAAAGTAGTAAGAAAGTAGAGCGGAGTCAGTCAGATGCCAATAATGAGAAAGATCATTCATCTAATGAAAGCTATCAAAAAAGTGAATCTCGCAAAACTTCAAGGTTAGTTTTCTGTATGTTTTGTACATCTGTAATTCTATGTAGTTATAGCGCCATTTAAAATTTAGTGTTGCAATCGGTGAGTGTAACAATGGTGATGCATAGGCTAGTTTCGTTCTTGGAGCTTCTCAACATTGATTGATCTCCGTCAGTCAGATATGTCTGATGAGCAGAGATATGCATATCATTCTGCAAGGGATTCTGATTTTCCCATGTCTGTGTGCACTCACATCTCTCTACTTCTTGGGGTTTTTGCATATCTGATGTGACAATTTGTATATGCAGAAGCACGTCTTCAGTTTCTTCTGGACATGATTTGTTGTCAACTAGAGGTTCACACCTGCATGAAGAATGGAATACTGATCTACTTGGATGTTGCTCGGAACCATTTCTGTGTAAGTTCTTTATTCTTTTAGTCTGGTTACTGGAATTGATAATCAAAGTGTTATAATGGATTAGGGTGCCTTTACTTTTGCTTTCATGCTCAACATGCTTCTGTATGCTTGACAAGATCTAGCAGTAAGATACTGCTCCTTTTTTTTCTTCTTGTTGTGTATCTCATACTGTGCGTCTGTTCTTGAAACTTGCCCCAGGTAATGAAGGCAAGGGATAGGTCTAATATTTTATAAGCAAATAGTACCATTCAATCCAAACAGGAAGGAAATGTCAAAAAATTAGGGCTACAGTTTAATTAAAGAATATTTGTTAGTCTCAATATTACTATAGTTTTATTAGTAGTTTAGACATGTCAATTTCAATTAACATGACTAAAAATGGGGTTGTTCGGAGTTTATTACAAATTGGTCCTGTTGGCTTATCCTGCTGGGCTGAGTTCAATCTTCCAAAACCCATTCCCTCTGCTTATAATAACACCAGTTAACTCAAGCGTCAATATTCTCTCACTCCATCTACTCATGCACATGCAATGCACGTGTTAAGATGATTTTTATTTCGGATATGGTTTTTTTCATGAGTCTAGGGTGCATCACAAATTAAGTTCTGTGATATGTATAATATTGCTTTCATATAAATGTCATATAATCAAGGTTGGGTTGGTCAAACATTACAATCATTAGACAGATAAGAGTTACATCATCTCCCCTATACCAAGTGATTAAAGGGAAAATTGTGCTGTGCATGCTAAAGTTTTGGCGATAATTTTCTTTGCAGGTATAAAGACATTCTTCTATCCTTGTGGGACGTTTTCAAAAATTGCTTCAGTGGCAACTAACAGGCCTATTTGTAAGTTTTCTTTGGATTATCTAAGCCTGGTTAATCTGTTTTTATATGTTAAACTTTTAATGTATCCTCAAAAGCTTAGGAGTGGGTAAATAATGTATATCAAGCTTGCACCCGCTCACATGCATCCCCATTATGCATGTGGAGTGGCAGACAGAAAACATAGGTGTGTAGCCCCATTCTGCCTCACTGTCAGTTAAAATATAACTGAGTGATGGGGGATGAGAGACTTTGAACCCAAAACCGCTTAGTTCAAAGCTCTAACATAATTTAGACTGCCACCATGTCCCGAAAGTTAGATAATGTGCGTACAGGCTAATCTATATCAAGCTAACAATGATGGGCTGGTTGCAGTTACACATTAGAAAGATTGACAGCCTATTTGATGAGGCTATATCTGAATGCTCTTTGGCATTTGTTTCAAGGCTATATCTGAATGTCCTTTGGCATTTGTTTCAAGTCTTGTACTTTCACAGTTCAGAGTTTAAGGTGATCGACTTGTCATGCGATCTTTGGTATAGTTTATAAATCCATGTTGAAATGACATCTGGTATGGACCCAGAACAAATGACAAATGACAATTGTACATTGATGTTGATTTTGTGGTAAAATCTGGATTGTAATGCTGCAGAACTTTAGACTACCTTCATGTCTTAAAAGTTAAGGAGATAATGTGCCTACAGGCTAATCTTTATCAAGGTAACAACGATAGGGTAGTTGCACATTAAAAAGATAGACAGCCTATTTGATTAGGCTATATCTTAACAAATGCCAGCTGTTCACGCCTGATCGATGATTCGAACAAGGCCTAAACAAAAGATTGCATGAGACTAGCTGAAGAAATTTTTATTTTTCTCATGCTACTGAGTACCGACATTAAAATGGGCTAGAACCATCCTTTGGAAATTTTACATGACGTTCTGGTAACAGCTCATGAGTTGTGATAGCATTATTTTTTATGTGGGCAGTGATTTTGAATGTTCAGTTGATTTGATTTTGGGAGTATTTTTATGGCTCGTCAAGTGCATGCATAGACTGTTCCATTAGTTCTAGATATGCCCCATGTTTCACATTATTTCCTCACCTTCTATGGTTAAATTAAGTTGCAATGGTGCGTTTCTTTTTGGCCGTGGCGATATTGACATTCTATACATGCCCTTTCTTATACTTTTGGAAACTCATAAATTCTTTTTGATGATTATCAGCTTCAGCAGAAGCATGTAATGAATTGATGGCTTATTCGCTAGTATTGTCATGCTGTTGCTATACATGCTGCATTAGAAGGAAACTTCGCAAGATGTTGAATATCTCGGTAATTCCTTTCCCATTTTCCTCGCTTGAAGTAAAATCATAGTATCTTCGCGACTGCATGGTTTGATCTTGTAGGTTCTGGTATATTGAGACATGAGGTGAATGCACTGTAATTCTCCTCTGTCGTGTTATATATAGAAAATGCATTACCATTGGTCACTCATAATCCAACATTCTAATATGTCATAATCCAACATGAAGAACCAACATTTACCGTGATAAACCTCCGTTCTTTGGCAGGGAGGCTTTATTGATGACTTCCTTTCACATTTCATGTGTTGCTGCTGTGCCCTTGTCCAAGAATGGCGAGAAGTCGAAATACGTGGGGTTCATTATGGTAAGTGCCCCATATGCTTCAAACTTATGTATACCACAGTATACAGTCTCTAACATCAGGCCGATCACTAATCCTAGACCGATATGCAAATTGTTTGATATAAACCAACTTGCAGGTGCCGAGAAGACAAAAATAAGCCCCCCAACCTCACAGTTCATGGAAACCTGAATGATGAAGAAAGCACTGTTCCGACTTTTCGAGATTCATCTACTTCGAAAGCCATACGTAGAGGTAATGGCTAGTTGCTAGGTTACAGGAAGCTAATTTTGGGAGTTTATGCCTCATTAATTTTCCCACATGTAAATTAGCTTTTTCTCTTTTTTTTTTTTAATTTTTAAACTTTGTGACTCAGCACATTCTGTATCATAGATACTTTTTTGCCGTTGGAAAGTAGTGTTCTATATATGATTGATTTATTTTTCCTTCTTTCTGTTGTAAAATTGACTGTGGGTGCAGTGGAATAAATGAAACAAGACACAAAATTTACGAGGTTTCTCTACAGTCAGTGTGACTGGAGTATGTCCTCGGGGCAGCAGTGGTGCTTTCATTATAATTTGAAATAATAGGAGTACAAAGATAACTCTTTCTATTATCTACTCTCATCTTCCTCTTCTTCCTCTCTTCCTTTTCTTTCCTCTCTCTCTCTCTCTTCCTCTCTTTCTTTCTTTCTTTTCATTCCCATCTTTCCCGTGAACTCACCTCACTTCATCTCCTCTTCTTCCTTTATATAAACAAAAGAAAGCACTATTCACTTTACAAATTTTCCACAAATGAATAGTGAAAATACTGTGCATAAATAGTAACAAACTATTCATGTGGACCATCCACATAATATTTACAACACTCCCCCTTGGATGGCCACAAGTCTTCGATTGACTCGTTAGAATCTTGATCTGTCTTGGATGCTCCCCCTGATGAGTATCTCCCCCTGATTTCAAATCATTTAGGTTGATCGTTAATCGTTCTGCTTTAGTCTCTTAGTAAGAAGAGTTGCTGAAAGAGTTGCTTTACTTGTTGTTAACTTTCCACAGGCTTTTTCTTGAACTGGGTTGGAGGACCTTCTGCTAGACTTGATCCAAAGGTCTGAATTTACTCCTTTTATCTGGAGCGGAATTTGATTCAAGATTAGTGAACACTTGATTTTGAATCGGACTTGTGATTTCTTCAAGGACATTCGAGGCTTGATCTTGAATGAAATTGGACCATGAGGAGCTTCATGTGGCAAGTGATCTTCAGTTTTGTCAAGGATGAATCAGCACGCGTTTGTTGCGCTTGTCTCCACATGCTTCAATGTATCATTTTCACTTTCCTTACTTGCTCCCCTTGCTTAAGTAGTATTTTTCCTGCTTTTCCCCTATACATGTGTGGCATCTTCTCCGGCAGTATTTGCCCTCTGATGCCGGAGTGGAGTGCAACCCTTGCATTTGGATGGTTCATCACTTCTTGGTGACTGGAGACCCAGCTCCAACCGTTGAAGATGACTACTCGAGAGCAATACTAGGTAAGCAATCAGGAAAGGTTCCAGGCAGTCGGTTCCTTACCGGGAGTTTGAGTGGAGGTTCCGACATATTGCTTTCTTTATCCTTGTCTTTGCTGGCAAGAACAAGGACAAAGGAAATGACATGGAGATTGCATGATATGAGATAATCTTGCTCTGGTCCCTGAAGATATGTGATAATCTTGCTCTGGTGTGACATGTTTGAAGAGGTATTCTCGGAGAGGAAGAAAACTGAGTATTTCGAGATGCTATGTTGAAGATGCATTCTCGGAGATGAGGAAGAGTTAGGTATTCTTGCAGTGTTGCGGGTCTGCCTTGTTATGGAGAACAGATGTCGACATATATAGAGATTTCTCAATAGCAAGTGGTGGTGTTGTGCTTTTACTCTTGTCAGCAACTGTGGTGTAAATAGAACAGTAAGATTTACGCGTTTTCAACTTTGTCAGAGATCTTTGACAAAGTTGCACGCGATATCTGAAAAGTTGAGATTACGTCTGAAAAATGCCAACGAATTTTATTCAGGAAAATCTGGCTTATGAAATTCGGAGAGCGGTGCCTCATCGATCATTGAACAAGTGGCTCTGCTGCCTCTTCTTTTATAGAGACATCAATTGTGTTCAAGAGTATGCTCAGAAAGTTGCTGCTTGTAGAAATTTCCCCTATCTTGCACCTTTGAAATTTTATTTGACCTCTGTTTTTGCTTCATCATTTCTGAAAAATGACTTG
Source organism: Malus sylvestris (assembly GCF_916048215.2). Taxonomy (NCBI): domain Eukaryota; kingdom Viridiplantae; phylum Streptophyta; class Magnoliopsida; order Rosales; family Rosaceae; genus Malus; species Malus sylvestris. The sequence continues at coordinate 19,633,168 of NC_062274.1, read as the reverse complement.
CCCATCTAACATTTGCTTAGATTTGAGTCTTAGGAGTGATACAGACGAGCAGCGTTAGGATAATATATGGCGCCCGTCCTTCTTATCTTCTAATGGTCCTCTTACGGTTGGGGACTCTGTGATGAAGAATAACATAACCGCTACTGTGGTAGCTAGGAATCTTTTCACTCCAAGGGATAACAAGATCTTTTCAGAACGGTCTGAAGAGTCGGCCGTTCAAGACTCCTTGGCTCTCAGTGTTCAGTGTGCTAGCTCTGTGTCCAATATGGGCCAACGCCTACTTGCTCAAACTCGCCAAGTTGAATCATTGATGGCGGAGGTGGCAAGTCTTAAACAAGAGATCAGAGGGCTCAAGCACGAGAATAGGGTGTTACACGTGCTTGCAAATAGTTACTCTACGAGCATGAAAAGAAAGCTCGTTCAACTGCAGGAATCCGAAAGTCGGATTCAAAGTGATCACCAGAGGTTCGTTGCTAGATTCCGAAAGTAACTGATGCCTTCCCCTTCTGGTGTTTTGCTAAGTACTGGGGTGCCACATGATCAATCTCCAGTGCCTCCTCCTTCTGGGGTACTTCCGAGTACTGAGGCTTCACATGAGCAACCTTTGTGAAGGCTCCATCCTGTTTGTTTGTTTTAACTCATGTGTATGTATATATCTGTAATTTCTTGGAGATATTAATAAATAAGCTTTATTTCATTCAATGTATTGTGCCAAATACAATAAAGCATATACTTCACTAAGATATGGTACTTTTGGACCAAATATTAATTTATCTTTACCCTCACGAAGATAAATGATTATTCTTAGTGTCTTCATCATATGAGTATTCAACTCATAATCTTCAATCCATATGGTTCTTTTAATATCATAAATATCATGGATAAGATTCGTGTTGGTAGATTGTTTGATCTGCAGCTCGAGACAATAATTCCTTCAACACTTTATAATTTTTCTAGACTCTTCAGGAGTCCCAATTTAATATCATCAACTCTTCAAGAGTTCTAATTTAATGTCATTGACTCTTGCAAGAGATTTTAGTATGTTGCAACAATATCATAATGATAGTACTCACTAAGGCAATTTATATCATCCATTGGTATTGAGTACATATTTTATGTTTTACCCTTCAGAGGCTTACTTCAAGCAATTTGAATCCTTCAAGGGTTTTCTACACTTCATGATACATTTTCCTTTGGAATTTATAAAGAGCAATTTGCTCCCATGTATACTTGAGGGATTTACTTATGGAGATATAATGTGGGCGACTCACAACCCTTCATATATAATTCTCCATTCATATGAACTCGTTTACAACCTTGTGTCATATCATGTAAGTATATTACACTGTATTACAAATGCCCATATATAACCTCCTTGGTTCAACATCTTTTGGCTATTTGTATTGTATTCAAATATATATAGGTTCATTTGCCCACGTTCTTACAAAATTGTAATGGAATTGTCTTTCTCCATTTTGGCCAATAATTTTTCTTTTGTCGACGAACAAAAGAACGTGACTCAATATTAACACAGCTCATTGATGAATTTAGTAACTACTTGTAAAAACCAAAATTACCATTGGTTATCATCAATCCGTGATCCCATATTCTCATGTGCATGCGCATGCATAAAAGCTTTTCATTTCTTTGGATATCCATTGCCTCTTCAAGGGCATGACGCTATCTCTTCCAGGATAGTCATAATTTAGAGAATGTGGATCATAACCTCCTCTTGAGCGTTATAGAGCTTGGATTTTAATCTCCACTTCCGGGAGTTGAGTCATTGGAACCTATATGTCTATTATGCTCCATGTATGAGACATCAACATTCCCATGTCTGTGGATTGTCCTATCTGGGACGTGTATCCATGCGGCGACTGTCATGCTTCTGGCATGCAACAGTTATGCTTCGGGAATGCAATAGTTCAGTAGTGCCATATTATTCTTCTTTCGAATAACTGAACCTTTTGAGTCTAAAAATCTGCCACGCTTCAGGCGTGCAACAGATAAATCATTTACTGTCTCATTATTTTATCCAACAGAGACATCAATTCTTGTAGGCACATTTGCAGTAAGTATATATGATTTCATCACTTTCGTTGCATCATTCATTTATTCATATTTCATTTTCTCATTGATTGCTTCGTGAATCAAAATAAGACAAATTCTCTTCGTTCTTCTGGAACGGTCTTTTCTCATCATTCTTTTGGAATGATATTTTCTCATCGTTCTTCTGGAACGATATCATTTTCTCCCCCTAATGGCAGGAAAATTGTCTTATCAAAATGACAGTCCGCAAACCAAGCGGTAAATATATCCCCAGTCAAGGGTTCTAAATATTGAATGATAGATGATGTTCAACATCAATGCCCATTTCAGTACGTTGTGGCAGTGCAATAGGCACATAGATAACACAACCAAAAACTCGTAAATGTATAATGTTTGGCTAGTTCCCAAACACGAGTTGTACTGAGCAATATTGATGGTTGGAAACTGGTCTCATCCGAACTTAATAATGCGTCATGTAAAATGACATGTCCCCATGTAGAAAACTGGTAATTTCGTTTTCATGAGCAGAGCGCGGGTAATCAATTTCATCCGCTTAATAAATGCTTCTGCTAAACCATTTTAAGTATGGACATAAGGAACTTCTGGTCCTTATTAAATAGTCTATGGACTGAGACTTTTATGACTTTTATGACCTTTATTATAATTAAGTTGAGGCACTGTGGCACTTCAAACTTAAGGTACTTATCAAGAAACTTCATGTCCGATCTTGAGGATCTAGGGACTTCATGTTTGATCTTTTTGCATGATGGAACTTCGGGTCCTATCATTTTATGTGATGAGGATCAAGAAATTGTAGGTTCTGATCTAATCAAGGAACTCTGGGTCCTTGTTATACTCATCGTAACAAAAGATAAGTACAATAAATAAATTAAAGCAATAGGCGGTAATTCCAGCCATAGTAAATAAATTGAACAATAAATAAATTAAAGTTTGTGACAAGGGCTTTAATTCAACACCATTCACATAAATCAAAATTTAAAGCAGTAGGCGGTAAAACCGTTCATGATAAATAAATTGCTTTAAAGTAAATAGAACTTGTGACATGGGCTTTAAACCAACACCATGCACATAAATATCGAAGCTTTAAAGCAAAGGTGACATGGGCTTTAAACCAACACCATGCACATAAATAAATATATACATATTTTCTTCTTTCGTTTCAGATGGTGTAACACCATCAAAAAAACTTTACCTTTATTTTATTTTTATTATTTTCTTATTCAATCACATTTTACACCATTCCAAAAAAAAACATTGCCTTTTTCTTTCATTTTACATGGTGCAACGCACCTTTCCAAATCATTGGCCCCATTTCCCCTTTTCTTTGTCTATCTCTACCAGTCTCGAAACCCAGTACCAGCTGGGTTGTTGTGGGGGTTACACAAAACCAATTCAATCCAAAAAGGCTACCAGAGACTGGCGTTGTTCTTGCATGACCCAAAGAACATGGCATCACAAAGCAAGAACCTCTCCATAGAGACATAGATGACAGTGAGGTTGACGAAGGCACAAGAGAGGGAGACCTGTGTGGAGTCAGTCATGCCATCACCATCTCAGACAACTGAGGATTCATGGAGGTCCTCGAGATCCATTGAGAACAACACGATTTGGGTTTCCAAGTCTAATGAGATTCTTCTGGATCTCTGAAAACCAGTTGTCAGGTACGAGTTTTCTTATCTCGTGACGACTTCAGGTCGTTGGAAATTTCAATTCGCACCGGAATTCGGTGGGGCGCTTCTGGCGCGGTGGGAGAAATGAAAAATGGACATACCTTTGCTTGTTTTGCTGCACCTTTGTTTGTCTGTAAGATCTCTCCATCTTTCTTGTCCACGAGAGAAAAATAGATTGCAGGTCTAGCAGGGATAAGGATTAGCACATCAATAGTTAGAGTGATAAAAAAAAAAGTGATAAACGAAAGGTTGATGGATTTTTGTGACAAGATGATCTTCCCTGTTTGACATGTCTGGCTTGCCGTCTCTACTCTGTGAGATTTTAGCTGACCGAGGTAAGAGATAGATAATGCTTTACCAGATTTATGATGTTGTGCTTTCCACTGACATGAGAGCTTTTCGTGCTGATAACGTGTTGTAAAATTGACTGTGGGTGCAGTGGAATAAATGAAACAAGACACAAAATTTACGAGGTTCCTCTACAGTCAGTGTGACTGGAGTACGTCCTCGGGTCAGCAGTGGTGCTTTCATTATAATTTGAAATAATAGGAGTACAAAGATAACTCTCTCTATTATCTCCTCTAATCTTCCTCTTCTTCCTCTCTTCCTCTTCTTTCCTCTCTCTCTCTTCCTCTCTTTCTTTCTTTCTTTTCATTCCCATCTTTCCCGTGAACTCACCTCACTTCATCTCCTCTTCTTCCTTTATATAAACAAAAGAAAGCACTATTCACTTTACAAATTTTCCACAAATGAATAGTGAAAATACTGTGCATAAATAGTAAGAAACTATTCATGTGGACCATCCACATAATATTTACAACACTTTCATATATATAGTAGCTTTTTCTATGTTTTAGCAATTGGGTTTCGATGGATCCACCATGCATGCATTATGTGTGTGGTTGCTTAAAGCAGCAAGGGGCTGAAGTGTACATTTGCAGGTTGTTAGGCCCCGTTTGGTATTGTTTTTTTTTTCTTCACTAAAAACTGCTTAACTTTAAGTTAAGCATTGAAAATATGTTTGGTAAAAGTAAAATATCTTGTTTATTTTAAAAGCAATGGGTTCCAGACAACAGCTTTTAAAAGCATCATGTAGGTTGCTTTTAAAAGCTATTTTAATAAAAAACAGCGTTGGGTCTTTAATAATTATTTTCAATTGTTGTAATACCTTCATTAATTTTTTTTAAATGACATTGTTTAGCCCTTCACACACATTCTATCCCTTAGATAATAGAGTAAATGTTACAACCTACCACTACAAATACTAACCTTACACCTTTGTCACCACCACTGCCATAATCACAACCTCCACCATTGTCACCACTGCCACCGCCCTTCCACCATTGTTACCTTCCCACCCTAACCAACACATCCCACTATTACCACCACCACCACCACCTCCACCGCAACCACCATCACCATTACCATCACTGCTGTCATCACCCCCACTCCTACTACTATGTACATTTGTCATTAAATACAATTATATCACTTTTACATTAAATTATAGCAAATGCTTTTGCGCTGCTTTTCATATGCGCAATACTTTTAAAATTCAATTAACCAAACACTCATCAACTTTATTTTACAACTGATTATTCTTAAAACATAGCATAAGTAGTTTTTTTTTTTTAAAGTACAACAATCCCAAACGTCCTCAGTGGACCCATGTATCACAACAACTCCATCCATTTCATTCTCTTCAGAAAATATACTGCAGGCGTGTGTGGGGAGAGGCTAGATGCGACTCGTAGCCAGTTGCCTTTATTTGGTACAATCTTTTGGCGGAACACAAGTAGGCTTATGTGGGTCAGTGTGTCAATACATTTTGGGGTTCACATGGCCTGTTTTTACATGACATAATTACACATGTATCATGACTTCCCTTACCTATGAAATAACGTTGTGTGGACAAAAACAAGACATTATAATCAAATCAATGTAAAATAAAGAACTTATATTTACAGTACGAAGAAGAGGTTGGTGGTGAAGAATTATGAATTGTCTTTTACTCTCTACAATCTAAATGCTCTTGCTAGAGAATAGGGTTTAGCATTGGAATGGGACGTGTATTGTGAGAGCAGTGACAATTTTTGTATAGTTATCTCTCAATCAAGCTTGTTATTAACAATTTTTATACAGGCTTGATTGAGAGATATTCATAATCACCATCATATATGTTATGTCATACGATCATAAGTCATACCAAATAGGATTACGTAATTGGTTAATCATAGTTAAGACTATTATTATTTCCACATTGGGGGTGCAAGATCATTCGAATACCAAGTTACTTATATAATGTGATAAGACTACACCTTTATTTGTCATTTTTCATTAAAACTAAATTTTTTTTGAACTTTTCATTAGTTTTTTTTTTAAATGAAACCAAAGTTATTAAATAAAACTCTATGACTTAAATTGACAAAAAAAATTGATACTTATAATACGACTGAGTCTTGATACAATGACTTTCATTGCTAAGTCATACAAAAAAAAAACACACACACACAATTACTCTCACTTGTGGCAAAATCTTAAGCGCAACCGGTTTACAATTATGCTCTGTCTTATTATGTGATAAGAAGAAAATAGTGAAACGATTACACCCAAACACTACTCTTGGTTTAGTGGATGGAAATCAAACTTGACCCAAGAGAACTTTCTTCCTTGTGTAAATTGTATCTCACTAGTCACTATCTTTTGATGGTTGTAAAGGAAGAGATTAATAATACTAAACTAATGCGTTATAGGTATCAACCTTTTGCGCAAAGTAAACCTTTTTTTCATTTTTGTTAAACGATAGATTTTATTAAACTAGATGTTAGATTAGCCACCGATAAAATTCAAACTTACGTCGTCATGCAATGACTCAACTCCTTTCTATTACTGTAGTAAAATGCCACTTGCCGTAACGAAGCTTTGAATATCTCCAAACTTAATGGTTGAATTTAAATACTAAAATCTGGAACGTTCAATACTACTGGACATTGTAGTCACTACCAAGGCCTACTTTTCCCTAGGCACGAAGGCACCTAGGCCCTATGATTGCACACAAAGCAGTTGTATTGCACATGAGATTTTTCAATGTGATCGGCACACGAGGTGGTATATCACGTGTCATTACAAGCTTCATCAAAAGAAAATTTCAAAGAACTTAGTGAAGAAGGCTTTGGTGTATTTAACACAATACGTTGAAATGAAGCAAAACTTATTTATTGATATCTCCGATAAGTTACAAATATGTATATATACATGAGTCAAAATAAACAAACAAGAAGGAGCCTTCACAAAGGTTGCTTAGGAGAAATCTCAGCAGTCGGTAGGGCCCTAGAAAGAGAAGGCACCAGAGGGGGATCATTCGGAGCCTCAGTACTGGACAGAACCCTAGAAGGAGGAGGCATCAGAGGTTGATCATTTGGAGCTTCATTACGCAGTACAGCCCCAGAAGATGAAGGCAATAAATGCCTTTGGAACAAACCCACAAACCTCTGATGATCAAGTAAAATCTGACCATCAGATTCCTTTATCTGGTCAAGCTTCATCTTCATGTTTGTAGCATAGTCATGTGCGAGCCGGTGCAACTGTTTATTCTCATGCTTGAGCTCTCTAATCTCCTGTTTGAGACTCATCACTTCAGTCGCCAATGATTCAACTTGGCGGGTTCGAGCAAATAGGCGTTGGGCCATATTAGACACAGAACCTGCACACTGAACACTGAGAGCCAGAGAATCCTTAAAAGTCAACTCATCAGACCGTTTGGAAAGTAGTCTGTTATCTTTGGGAGTGAGAAGGTTCCTGGCCACCACCGCAGCGGTCATATCATTCTTCATCACGGAATCCCCAACGGTAAGAGGACCAGTAGGGGATAAGAAGGATGGGCGCTATATGTTGTCTGGAGAAGGCGTGGCTACATCTTCAACAAAGTTCAAGTCAAAACGACGGTCGGAGGGGCCAGACATTTTCAAAGGTGTTGAAGAGAGAAGAGGTCGGACAAATCAAGATCTTAGAAGTGCAAGAATGAAGCTTCTACTGGTGGAGATTCAAGTGTGCTTTGGAACTTAATGCCAGCCTCTATAAAGTTGGGCTGCTCAGAGACCACGAGGGCCGATCTCAGAAATTGAAGAGGCACCTGCTTTTTCAGCCTTGTCATCACCTGTCACATGCACACTCAGCTTTGCGGAAATTACGGGCATTCTGTCGAAGATTTCTGGTGAAGTAGAAGGCACGTGAATCTTACTGTTCAATCATCCACTTTCCACACGCAACATCAGCTCATGGGTACCACAGATAACTTTGCCAAAGATCTATGACAAAGTTTAGACACGTAAAGCTTGCAGCTCCCATTACATCTCTATGACCAAGAAGGGTAAAAGAATAGCAAAGAAACAACACTAACAAAGTTTAGACACATAAATTTTGAAGGTCTAGCTACCATATTATTACCCACAAGGGTAAAGGAACAACACCACTGCTGGATAATTGGAAAGTCCCTGTGTGTTAACCTTTATGCTATGTGGCAAGGTAGACTAGCAAACATGCCCAATCTTTACTCACATTCGAGAAAACACTCCCAACAAGATTGCTTGCTCCAAAATCGAAGAGGCACCGCCCTCCAAATCTCGAGAGCCAGACTCTCAGCAGGATTGCTTTCTCAAAAATCGAAGAGGCACCGTTCTCCGAATCTCGAGAGCCAGATCCCCGACATGATTGCTTGTTCGAAAATCGAAGAGGCACCGCTTTCTCAACTTCGAGAGCCAGATCTCTTTGGATAAAGCTTGTCTGTAATCTTCACATGCAACATCAGCTTTCTAGATACCACAAACCACTTTTTCAAAATGCTCTGACAGAGTTTAAACACGTGAAGCTGGTAACTCCCACTACCGAGCTATGACCAAGCAAGGTAAAGGAATATCATTACTACTTGTTGTTAGGGAAACTCCTATATATGTCGACCTTCATCCTCAACGGACAGGCAGACCTGCCAAAATGCTCAACCCTTCCACATATCTGAGAGGGCACTCCCAACGAAACCTCTCGAAATACTCAGTTTTCTTTCCCCCCCCCCGATAATACCTCTGCAAACAAACTACACCAGAGCAAGAATATCTCATATCATTAGGGTTAAAAGCAAGAGTATCTCATATCATGCTTTTTCCCTGTCTTTTCCTTTGGCCTTGTTCTTACCTGCAAGACAAGGAGAAAGAGAGCAATCAGTCAGCACTTGGAATCAAGCTTCCAGTCAGGAACTGACTGCCTGGAACCCCTTACCTGATTACTTACCTGGAATTGCTCTCGAGTACTCATCTTCAACATCTTATGCTTCCAGAGAAGATACCACATCTGCCTGAGGAACAGATAGGGCAAGTGAGAAGGATACAATGAAGCATGTGGAGACAAGCGTAACATAACATGTGCCGATACATCCACTACTTTGTCAACAGCAAAGTATCACATATCAGTAGGGTCGAATGTACTCTAGATTTGATGGACTTGTTTTGACCCTTAAATTCTTCAGTCGGCCTTATACTCTGGAGGAAACCAGAAAACCCTCCAGCCCAGTTCAAGAATAAGCCTGTGGAAAGTTACTTCTTCAAAAGCAAAAGTATCTTATATCATCTATTTTCCTTTTTCTTCTCTTTATCCTTCATGCTGCCTGCAAGATAGGGAGAATGAGAACAATCATCCGGAACTCGAAATCAAACTTCTGATCTGGGACTGATTGCTTGGAGCTCTGATTGCTTACCTTGTCTGTCACCTCTTTCAGTAGATCCCCTAGCTCGGCGACTTGGGGGACTCTTACTACATGGTTTGTATCGCGCTTGACCAAGCCTGAAACTACAAGTAAGCTTTAAGTGAAATTGATACATTACCTTGTGCATCTCCACCAGTTAAAGATACCACCCCTGGATGGAGGAAGAGTACTTCCAGAGAAGATGTCACATCTACCTATAAGACAGATAAGGCAAGTGAAGACGATACCACACTTCGGTACTTAGAAGTTTCGTGATTACGAGATCATTCTCCCACAATATTTTCTAATGTCATTTGTACTAAATCATTCACTTGTACTCACTAAATGAGAGCTTGAACCTATGTACCTGTGTAAACCCTTCACAATTAATGAGAACTCCTCTACTTTGTGGACGTAGCCAATCTGGGTGAACCACGTACATATTGTGTTTGCTTTCCTGTCTCTATCCATTTACATACTTATTCACACTAATGACCGGAGCAATCTAGCGAAGATCACAAACTTAATACTTTTTGTTGTACCAAAGTCCTCACTGATTTTGTGCACCAACAATCCTTAAGTCCTTACCTTTTTGCGTTGGTAATGGATGAGTTAACATGACATATTCAAGATGATATTCCTTGGTGTATGCTTTTCACAAATGATATATTGTTGATAGATGAAACTCAGGAATGGGTAAATGCGAAGCTTAACCTTTAGAGAGAAGTGTTGGAATCTAAAGGTCTTTGCCTAAGCCGATCAAAGACAGAATATATGGAGTTCAAGTTCAGTGCAAATGGAGGCCAAAATGAGTTAGGGGTGAGGATCGGAGATCAGGAAATACCAAAGAGCGACCGTTTTCGCTACCTAGGATCTATCTTGCAAAGGAACGGAGAATTAGATGGAGATCTTAACCATATAATATAAGCTGGATGGATGAAGTGGAAGAGTGTATCCGGCGTGTTGTGTGACCGTCGTAGGCCACTGAAGCTCAAGGGAAAATTTTATAGGACGACAATAAGGCCGGCGATGCTGTATAGCACAGAATGTTGGGCGGTGAAGCATCAACACGTACACAAAATGGGTGTAGTGGAGATAAGGATGCTTCGTTGGATGTGTGGGCACACGAGAAATGATAAGATTAGGAATGAGGATATCCGAGGTAAAGTAGGAGTAGCCGAAATTGAAGGAAAGATGAGAGAAAATCGGTTACGGTGGTTTGGACATGTGCAAAGAAGGCCTACTGATGCTCCGGTTCGAAGATGTGACTACGGGACAGAGGTTCAGGGCCGAAGGGGTAGAGGAAGACCTAGGAAAACTTTGGAAGAGACTCTAAGAAAAGACTTAGAGTACTTGGATCTAACGGAGGACATGACACAAAACCGAGCGCAATGGCGTTCTAGGATTCATATAGCCGACCCCACTTAGTGGGAAAATGCTTTGTTGTTGTTGTTGTTGTGGTCCCAATATAAAAGCTCCAAAAAAAAAAACCAAGATGAAAATATCATTGAACTATTTGGAGATGAACTATTTGGAATATGATTGTCCGAACTAATTGATGATGATTTTCGCTTGTAATATCGTTCCATACTTCTAATTTCTACACATATCAATTAATAAAAAAAAATCTATATCAATTGATGAAGCTAAACAAATATTATATGAAAAACGAGAAATCAGATTCATTTATAAATTTATAATTAGGTCCGTGCCCGTGGGATTCTAATATTATGAATGCCAAAGGCAAAAATGCAGACACAAAGGTAATGACTAGAGAGGTGAACGAAAACATGCCTTGCACTTGTGAGAAATGCACAAATTGTAGAATATATAGTTTACGCCTTCCAAAGGCTGCAACTTGATCAACTCACTACACTCTACGAAATAGTCCTTGCAATTCCACTACCACCTCAAGTTCGGAAAACAAGCACGGAAACAATATCGAAAGAAAGCACAAATTTTTACACACCCTTTTAGCATCACAAACTAGTTGCACTCCAATTCACAATGCATATAGCCAACACATTACACAAAAACACGAAACGAATATCGAAAGAAAGCACCGATCTTTACCCACCCATTTAACATCAAACCATGTCTGCCTTTGCCAACCACTCCAACTTTCCACAACTCGCCAAAACATGATTTTGAAACTAGCTCTACAAAGATAATGCACAATTATATATAATCTATATGATATCTGCTCAAGTATAGCTTTTTATTCTTTCATTGTCTAATTAAGCTAAAAGCAATAAATCAGCTTTACAATGAAGCCGATGAAAATTTAGGAAACATGAAAAGCAGATGACTTTGACAGTGTGGCCCAAAAGCCAAAACTAAAAACTTTCAAGGGTAAAAATCTGAAAGAAAACCAGTAGAGCTAATCTTCAAAACAGACCTAATCTTCAATATTTAAAATCAAATTTCATATCAACATTAGGCAAAAAAATACTGACAAAACAGAGCTAATCTTCAATATTTAAAATCAAAATAATTAAATAAAAAAATAATTTAGATGCAAACAACAAACAAGAATAGAAAAAACAAAGCTATCCCATTTGAGCTAAGAAATAAAGAAGCAAAATTTACATGTGGCTGTCTCTGGGTTCAAAATCTTGTTTTCCCCAAACGACGCCTCGCGGCTCGACCCCCAAATCATTACCATACTTTGCTGCTGCTCCACTTTCGAAATTACCAAAACCCTCCTTCCATTCCTTCTCCTTCCTCTCAACGGGTCCAGCCCAGTCCTATAGCTACACATTCATATATATACTAACACTATCAGCAGACTGCAGTGGCTGGCAAAATTATTTAATGGAGAGTCACAGAGTCAAAGAGAGTACAAATACAAACCTCCTCGACCAAGAAGAAGACGACCAGTGGGCAGGGCAGCAGCGGCTAGCCTCCAGAGTCCTGATCAGAGCTTCACAAGGAGAAAAAACGCAGAAGGGTTACATATTTGGTATAGTGAAGGTTCTATTGCTGAAGTAGTTGATTGCTATGAGTGTGAGGGTTCTCACGTGAGTAAGATTTTAAACTTTTTTTAATGATCTGGCTCAAAACGACGTTGTTTTCGCCAAGTCATTTTGAAAAAAAATTGGCTTTCTTCTTCCTCCTCCTGAAATGCACAGCTTGTGGCAGCCATGGCTGTTGTTCTTCTCCATCACTGCCCAGACTTGGGTGGTCCTTGAAGATCCTCACATCCATTTTTTCGAGCTTCGGGTGGTCCCGAGACTACCCTGGTCCCTTAATAGATCCGCTCCTGCGTGTCATTATACAAATGGTGAGATATGTGTTAAAAATAATAACTTAAAAAAATAAAATTTTCCACTATTTACATGAAAACACGTGGTGTATTCTTGTCATAATGAAAAATTTATCGTATTGCACAACTCAAATAATTGAGCTCAATTTTGTAGCATGAGAAACGCTTTTCTTCCCAACATGATCCTCTTTGGATTCTTTTGGTAAGGATCTTAGGAATTCATGAATCGTGTTCGTTCATCGTACATTGTGCGGTCAGTTTTTGTCAAGTAATGTTTGTGTTTAATTTTAAATAAAAATATTTAAAATAATTTTTGACCGCATGATATACGATGAACGGACAAGATTGAAAAATCCCGGTAATTTTCACAAAGAAGATCTGATGAGAATCCGGATGCCTTTTCTTCATCATTTTATGCACGGCATACATGCATTAGGCGTCCCCACTTCTGGTTTATTATATTGCACCACTTCTCATTGCAGTCTCTTTCAGCTTATCTTTAGTGATTGTTTTGACATAAAGATTTTCTAAAGAATAAGAATTTGCGTTAAGTAAATGAGCCAGTTATAATTAGATCATAACGTTGGTTAGTATTTTTAGTGATCGTTAAAATAATTTGAACTATTATAATTAGAAATATTAAAATTAAACATAATAAAGTTGATTCAGCAAATGTCAATGAGTCGAGTTTTGACATATAAAGTAATTGTAGCCTCCTTTAGAAATCGGTCAAGACTGGAGAATAACTCGTTTCGATGTGCGACAAATAAACAATTTGTGTGATGGCAATTTCAAGAATTTTTTTTCTTATCTTTCTTATGTGGGATTGAAGATAGGCCTAGAAATTTGATTCAAACCTAACATATATCACTTCCTATCTATTTTTTTGAGTACATTTTTGCTCACCACCATTTAGTGTGGTATATGTTCACCACCTTATTTATCACCGTTAGATGAGTTTTAATTTTGAGATTTGTTCCTATCCATTACACGAATCTCGAAATTGAAACTCATCTAACGGTGATAAATAGGATGGTAAGCATACACCACACTAAATGGTGGTGAGCAAAAATGCTCTCTATTTTTTTTGTGTGTTCAATTATTTTGGGCTTTTTTTATTAGCATTCCACAAAATGTTGAATGCGTTTTACATTAAAATGTAATATTAAGTGACTTATGTAACTTACTATATAATGACAATTTCGACCTTATGAGGTTTAAAGAAAATAAGAAATTTCTAAATACACCCAAAGTTACTTTTAACATATTATTTATCTTCTTAACTATAAAAACCCCTCTCAACCTCCACTCTATTGATGAATAAAATTCTAACTATTAAAACTATAAACACGTTGATTGAGAAAAAAAAAATTAATGAACGGAACACGATATCAATATTTCGGAAGCTTCACATGAGGTAAAATTTCATATTTGTCATTGTTTTAATTATTCAACAACATCAGTAATTATTTAAGCCTGCTTTTGCTTTCCATACTACCCAATTTCATAGGAGGCCAACCCAGCAACACATTTTCCATTCTTATTCATCTTCTGGGGTTTACTTTTGCTTTGTTAGGTTCCTCCCAGTTGCCATTTTTTAGCAGAAATCCTTTTTTGTTAGCAAAAGACTTAAGAGATAGAGAAAAGAAGATTGGCTATGATGACCCAATGAAACTCAGGCTCAACAGACTGGATGGTAGACTTCCCTTTTTAGAGAATGTTAAGGTTTTAATCCTAAGTCAATTTAATTTATAAAAATTGAAATTGAGTATTATAAGATTTGAAGAATGTGGAGTGTATAAAAACTGTGGGGTGTATGTGGAAAATATTAGGTGTATGAGAATGAGGGGGTGTAAGGGTATTATGAGAAAGTATGTGGGGTGTATTAAGATAAATTTTAATTAAAAAAGCAAATGTGTGGTGTATTAAGTATGTGGGGTTTAATCAACAATATGTGGGGTGTTAATAAAATAAGCCTTATTTTGTTCAACTTCCTATTACCCCTTCCTTGTGTTTTTTTTTTGGGGTAATTTTGACATAGGTAATGCTATGCAGACTACATATTTGAAGCATATTTTGTAAATTATATGCCATGTTCTCGATGATTAAATTAGGGTTATTATATTAACACCCCACATTTGTTTTTTCAATGAAAAATTGTCTTAATAAACCCCACATATTTTCCCATAATACCCTAACACCTCACATTCTCAATATACACTTTACATTTTCTACATGCACCCCAAATTTTCTATACACCCCACATTTCTCAAATCTTATAAAACTTTTAATTTGGGCAAAAAAACGCCGACTAGAATTTTGATAAAAGATGTCGCGTGAGATTTAAAGCATACGTGGGTTGTTTTCAATTCCACCATTAAAACTCATATCGTCTGTTTTTAATATTTGGTGGTAATTTTAGGTATTTAATTCTTCATGTAATCCGTGTGATCCCTAGAAGATGATTACGAATATAGAAGCTTGAATAATGCAGCAAAAGCAAAATTAAATAATTATCGATGTCATCAAAATCACTAAAACAATAAGGAATATGAAGTCTTACCTCATGTGAAATTTACGAAACATCGATTTCGTGTTTCATTCGTCAAAAATAATTTTTCTCAATCAACATGTTTGTAGTTTCATTTGTTAGAGTTTTGTTCAACAATGGAAGGTCGAAGGGATTTTGATAGTTGAAGAAGATAAATAATACGTTAAAAATTATTTTGGGTGTATTTAGAAATTAAAAAAAAACACCTGATAAGGTCAAAATTACCATTGCATAGTAGAGTAAATAAATTATTTAATATTAAATTTTAATGTGGGATACATTCAACATTTTGTAAAGTGCTAATATAAAAAGCCTTAAATTATTACTAACATGCTAATTTTTTTTTATTAATGATCCCTCACTTGATTTGTAAATTCGATCTGAAAAATTGTTTTCCATATAAATTGCGTCACATACCTCTCACCCCTCCACGCCTCATTTTTATTATTTTTTCCCGTGCGAAATCAAATTCTCTCACTACAACCAGAACCAAATCTCTCTCCAACCCCTTCGAGTTTTTAAAGCGGCGTCGTTTGGAGACCATCGTCATCACCGTCACCAACCATGTCGTCGTCGTCGAAGAAGATCACCCTCAAGAGCTCGGACGGCGAGTCGTTCGAGGTCGAGGAGGCGGTGGCGCTGGAGTCGCAGACCATCAAGCACATGATCGAGGACGATTGCGCAGACAATGGCATTCCTCTGCCCAATGTCACCAGCAAGATTTTGGCCAAGGTCATCGAGTACTGCAAGAAGCACGTCGACGCCTCCAAGCCCGACGAGAAGATCTCCGAGGACGATCTCAAGGCCTGGGATCAGGAATTCGTCAAGGTCGACCAAGCTACGCTCTTTGACCTCATTCTGGTATGTTAAAACCCTAATTTAACCTTGAATTTTGGTCTAATTCTTGTTCGCGATTGCTTGGTTTGATTCTAGGGTTTCAGAATTTGGGGATTCGCTTGGGTTAGGGTTTTTAATTTGGGGATTGGGGTCAATTGTGTTGTTTTAGGGCCTAGGGTTACTGATTTAGGGGTTTTCTATGAAGGTTTGGTATGATTTAGGGGTATTCCTAGGTTTCTGTGAATTTAAATTGGTTGATTTTGTTGTTTCGTTACTGATGGCTTATCTTGATATCGAATTACTATGCTTGTTCCGTTTATACTTAAATTTGTGTTGTGCTTATGTTTGAAGTTGAGATAAAGAGTGATATTTTCGCCTTGAAATATTTGCCTTTCGTTTACGTGTCTTGCTTTCTTGTTCAAGTTGAGATTAAGTTTGCTTATAAGAGAATGTGAATCCTTCTGCAACATCGGTGCTGTGTTAGTTTTGGAAGAATTAACTAGTTTCGTATGCAATGTCATTGTCCACTTTGGTGGTTATACGGACTCTTTTCTTATGAGAGAAGCAACCGCTTCTTTGCAGGAATTTTTTTTAGTCCTCTGCGGAATTACAATAACTTGAATCCCTAGAGAATAGGCAATTTGGAATGGTACAGCAACCAAAAGACTACTATTGGCTATGACCCTAAGGGTGCGTTTGTTGCACTGGACTATCTCAGATCGGACTAGTTTAAGGGATTAAGCTGGACTAACTTAGTGAAACGTTTTGTATTAAAAATATCAATATGGAAAAAATGGCATCTTCTTCGCAAATTGTTGGTGCTCCTCTGCACCTTGGAAATTGCAGAACTTCCAACAACAAATGCTTAACCCTAATTCCAAAGAAATCAGAAATCGTTCAATTTGGTATCCCAGAAAAATCAGAACTAATTGAAGTCATTCAAAATTTGATCAACCACTCCATTCGTAGAATCTAGAAATCGTTCAATTTGATCAGAACTAAATGGTATCCCAGAAAACTCACAAATCCAACCTCCCTTCACAAACCAAACGCAATGAATTCACGGAATCCATCAAATGTTCTGAATAAAGAATAGAACAAATAAAGTAAAAAAAAAAACAAGGAGAGTAAGACTGCAAAGCACCCAACACAAAACCCAATCAACTTCTGCAAACCCTCCATGGTTATAATCCTTCGTAAGGAAATCAAATCCCAAAAAAATTAAATCCTTCAAGCTCACTTGTATATGCAGGACCAAAAATTCGATTTGAAAACCTTAAAGCGCCGGAGTTCTCTTGAATTGGAAACGGAGCTCGTGGGTTCTTCGATTGAAGGTCAAATCTAAGGTCTAATTAATGATTTTGGGCTCAGGGCGAAGAGAGAGAGAGATCTTGCCAGAGTTTGGTGAGTGTAGGACGCGATGCGAAGAAGAAAGCAGAGAAGGATGCGATGTGAAGAACACAACGAGGATCTTAGCAGTTCCATGGTATTTGGGGGGTCTCGCTAAGACCCTTAAGTGAGAGAGTTAGTGAACACAAGTCCTCTTCAATCCCATTAAACATAGTCCCACTATGTAACAAACATAGGACTGCACTAATGAGTAGTCCAGTCTAGTCCATTGAAGGCTAGTGAAGCCAAACAAATGCACCCTAATAGACTAAGTAGGGAACAAAACATGAGGAAAGAAGTACAACTAATACTATTGTCGGTTTAATTTGGTTATGAATGTATTGCGTAATCATTTGTAGAAACTACAGTAATTTGATATGGTTGTTTTCATTCTTTCTGTGGGTGGCTGATCGCCGAAACTGACATTAACTATGTATTTCTAATATATGGTGATATTGGTATTGACACTGACAGGCTGCAAACTACTTGAACATCAAGACCCTTTTGGACCTGACTTGCCAGACGGTTGCAGACATGATCAAGGGTAAGACTCCGGAAGAGATCAGAAAGACCTTCAACATCAAGAACGACTTCACCCCGGAGGAAGAGGAGGAAGTTCGTCGTGAGAACCAGTGGGCGTTTGAATGAAGTTCTCGGTGATGTCTCTTTAGTGGGGAACTTCAAGAGCTGGCATACCTATTGTGTATTTTAGTTTATCAGCTGACTTCTTTATTATTCTGTGTTTTTAAGTGCTTTATCGGAGTCGTTAAGTCCTTGAATTGTAGATAAAAGTTGGATTCTGGTGTTGGTGGTTGTTCTTACTGCTGTCAATGCCAGTCAGTTTTACTCTTTCTGAATTACAATATTCTACTTCCATTAAGTGGTTTCTCATGTGGTTTGAATCAAGCTTGGTGTGTGTGCCTTAGTTGTGTTCTTTTCTAGCTTAATGGGGATATTCATTTGATCGCAACTGGTGTGCTGCTCATGAATTTTTGTGAATTTTCGAATCCTTGTTCCGAAAGACACAAGTGTTCACAAAGATTTGATTTGGGCTCACTTAACGACCTCTTTGTTTTTAGTTTTTAGTTCACTTTTTGTGGTTGAGATGTGGAGAGAACATATTAGGGAAGGGGAGGCATAAAAAAGGATGACGAATGCGAGGCAAAGAAAGAAGAAAACAATATCGCAAAGGTGAAAACAATTTAGAACGATTTTTGGTTTTTATGTTTGGTTGTGTCCCGTATTACATTTCTTCTATATCTTTGTGACGACCAAGCTCTCATGAGATGTAGGACTTGTTTGAGAAATCCTTTCAAATGACCGAAAGTGTTTTTGAAAAAAATATTTTTGGGTTCAAAAAGCACTTGAAGTGTTTCCTAAAAGAAACACCAGCACTTCAAGTGTTTTTCCAATGATCCACTTGCATTTTTACTAAGGATTGGTTTCAAAAACATTTTCTTCAAAAGCGTTTTCAGTCATTTAAAATGCACTTCCCAAATAAGCCCGTACTCTTTGAGATTGGAAAGCTGCTTTTGTACAAATAAGGTATAACCCAATGAGACCCAAACGAAGAATTGCCAAAACCCTTTATGAAATCAAACGCTTTGATCACAAATAGAAAATTTAGTAATCTCATTTCCTTGTTAAATGGTCGTACCCAGTGCACAAGGCTCCCGCTTTACGCAGGGTCTGGAAGAGGTGAATGTCGGCTAGCCTTACCCCCATTTATGGAGAGGCTGCTCCCAAGTCTCGAACCCGAGACCTACCGCTCATGGGCGAAGGCACTTGCCATCGCACCAAGTGCGACCTCTTTCATTTCCTTGTTAAATAATCCATGAAATTCAGTCGAAACAGGGAAGGATCACGGCTGCTTTGGCTCCCGACATCCAGAGCATTACCCATCTTCATTTTCTGACATGTTCAGAACTTTATGCCAACTTTCAGTTTGTGTGTACAGAGTCATTGCTGTTGGAAGTCAGGAGTCTACAAGGTCAACTTGATAATGTCTTCCAACTCTGAGCTCATGAACAATTTCATTCAAGTCCACAAGATTGCATCCGGGGATTCTTCCCAACTTCATTTCTTTCATCATCTTGTTTACCTGAGTAACATTCTCCCATTGACCTGACACGGCATAGACATTCAGCAGCAACCGATAGTAAGCAATGTTCTGAGGTTCCTTTTCAATGAGAGACTTTGCAATTTCTCCCAACTTCGCATCTCCTTGGAAACGACACGAGCCAAGCAGACTAGCCCATGCCAAGGATTCTGGTGCCAAGTCCACAGCAACCTCCGGCATGTTCCTAATTATTCCCTCTGCCTCTTGTCTAAGCCCCACACTAGCCAAAGCATTAGCCATGCACCAATAGTGTGCAAAATTGGGCTTTACTTGGAAGACATTGATCATTTGGCTGAAGTAATCTCTGGCTTCTCTTACCAATCCAAAGCGGGCACAGGCACAAAGAACACCTATAAAAGTTACTTCATCTGGGATAATTCCTTCCCGATCTTCATCTGGCCTCGAACTCTCCTTCTCATGGATTGTTTCTCCATCTCTTGACTTTGTTCTACCCACCATTTCTCTATATAGGTTAAATCCATCTTCAGGATTTCCATGAATGCAATGCCCCAAAATCATTGCATTCCAACAAACCAGATTCCTATACGCCGTGCTCTCAAATACCAAACGCGCCACTTGCACCCTTTCACATTTACAATACATATCGATCAAAGCTGTGTTGAGAAATATATTCCACTCCAAGAATGTCCTAATTAGACATCCATGAACTGACCTTCCTTCATTTAGTCTAGCAGACCGACCACAAGCCGCAAGCATATTCACCATGGTAGTTTCGTTCCCCCTCAATCCCATGCCCACCATTTTCCTAAACAACTTCAATGCACACTCTGGCTTCCCTCCCTTCCAGTACCCACCAAGCATAACATTCCAAGAAACCACATTTCTCTCAGGCATTTCATCAAACAACCTACGTGCAACCTCAATATCACCAAATCTGGCATTCCCATCGACAATTGCATTCCAAGACACCAAGTCCCTCTCAGGCATTTCATCAAACACCTTCCTGGCAAGCTCTAATTCCCCACAACGACAATACATATGAATTAATGAGTTCTGCACATGCAGCACAGAGTCCACCCCATACTTCACAACCTGCCCATGGCATGTTCTCCCAGATTCAGCACAACCCATTTTCGCACACGACCCGAAAACCGGTACGAAAGTATAGCTGTTGGGAACAAACCCATTCCTCAGCCATTCCAAATACACCACCAAAGCTCGGACCGGCGCCGAACTCAGTGAGTACGCCTTAATAACTGTATTAACGCAAAATCTACCAGGAGCATCAATGTAAACGAAAACCCATATCGTATAATCGAAATCGCCGAAATAGTAATAGCTATTGAGCAACTTCCGGGCCCAAAACGAATCGAAAAGGCCCCGGGTGATCAAATGGGCGTGGAGTTGGGTGATCTGGATCAAGCTCTGACACGAATCGAGAAGCGAAAATATGTAGCGGTTGACAGAGGGTTCGAACGAAGAGGAGGAAAATGGGGAGGATGGCAAGGAAAGATTGAATTTTGATGGGTTGGAAGCGAGGTGTGAGAAAATGGACCTCCGGAATCGAAAGAGTTCACGGGTGCAAACCCTTGCCATTCAGTAGAGATATCGTACCAAACGAATAGTTTCGAATTCGAAGTCCAGTTGGTTTTCGCCATTAACGCATATTGAGATCCCACTCTGTACTTGCAGTGCAGCACCTCCCCTCCCCGTAGAGCTGCTTCTTTCGGACTTGATTGTCTGCCTATTCAATATATTTTGTAAAGGCGTATCAAAATTTTATATTAATTTTTTTTTTTTAAATAATAAGATAAAAAATAATAGGAATATAAAATATTAATGTGATTTAATCATGATCATAAAAATAGGAGAGCATGGCAAGAATATGAGATGAGGAGGGTAGACAATCCAAGCCCGCTTCTTTCGAAGGCAACGAGATTTATTTTAGGAAATTAATAAAAATGATTTGAAAATTTTAAGTTTTAACGAAAATAATAAAATAAAAGAGTAAGTGAATAGTACTATAATTGATATTTTAATGTAAAAAAATGATTTTTCATTAAAATGAATAGTATTCGGAGTATTTCGTTAAAGTTTTCTTTATTTTATTAGACCAAAACGCCCCGTTCTGAGTAATTGTGTGCCTTCAATTTCATAAAACGGTGCGTAGCAAGAAGGCGTAGTGTTTTTCTAGAGAGAGAGAAACCCCAAACATAAAGTTAGAGAGAGAAAAGAAATGGTAAGAGGAAGCATAAAGCTTCTTAAGGATGCTGGGTCTGGACTCAGCAAAACCCTAGCTGACATACTCGTCTGCCCACTTTCTAAGCAACCTCTAAGGTTTTGTTCTTTAACTTTTAATTATTTTAATCTCTGATTATTTATTTGTTTAATTTTCTTTGGTAATTGCATCACCGGTTAAATTAATTTGTTTTTGGGTTTTTTTTTTTTGTGTGTAGGTTTTGCGAGCAAACAAATTCCCTAATTAGTGATGCAATCGGTGTTTCCTTTCCTGTGAGTTCCAAATTCCAATCCTAAATTTATATGCAGCAATTAATTCAATATTTCTCTGAATTTTAATTTCTGGGCAGCTCGTGTAAAGGCTGTATATTTGGTGTGAGCTCAAATTATGCAACATTAGAAATTAGTGAAAAATAAGATTTAGCCCACTATCTGTATGACAATTTGTGATGGCTTTTGAATATTATTGAGGTTTTGTGTTGGCCTCGGAGGTGCGCGAAGATAGGCTGGAGCTAAGATTTTACTGATGAGTGTTTATGGTTTTAACTTGACTGATTGTGAGACCTACTGGTCCAACAGAGACGAAAGTTAGTTATAGCGATTCGGGAGTTCAGTGTGGAAGGGGGAGAACATGAATGATTGTCAAAAATTTCATCTTCTCTATATGTTTTTGCCTCTATAGCTGAGGTTGTATTAAGCTGAACATGAATGATGGACATTGTGTAAATTCCATCTTCTCCATATGTTTTTTGCCTGTATAGCTGACGTCTAATATGGTTCCTTATTGTATTGATTACTCGATAGATAAAGGATGGGATACCTAGCTTAGTACCAACAGATGGCAAGACACTCGAGGCGGATGAGACAATAAAAACTGAAGATTCTGAAGAATCATCAGACAAGCACGAAGCAGATGGAATAGGCAGTCACTAGGTCGAATTGTGAAACTTATGGTATTGTCCCACAGAGTTACTGTTGTGGGATTTATTGCAAATTTACTCGTATGTGCCTCCTCTTGCTAATCTCTTTTAAGCCTTTTGTTGAACCGATTTGTTCATGCGTTGGCAGACGGGAGGTCACATGGTCAAGTGTTCTTTATTCAATTTGTGAGGAATTGCCTGATAATTCATGTATGGCTTGTTACTCAGTGCCTTTTGAATGATTATGTGCTTTATTATCTGAGAGGAATTCTTCTAGAGAGGTTCTCTGAGATTTCTTCCGAGATGAAAATTATACTGAGTTGTCACTCACAAATAAACGTTGAGCTGAATAAATTCATGCATCGCTTCCATTTGCGGATGTATACTTTTACATTGATGTCTGGCGTGGATTTTTGCCTGTCACTGAGTCTGTTAAAAGGAGAGAAGGTTGTTTTCTGTTGTCTACGATTTTTTGTGGATGACCTTTGCTTTTCGTTGAACCTTCCCAGTCTCGCATTTTGCCTAGATTTTACCAGACCAATATAAATAGGATCAAGACTTGTGTTGGTTTCTGAAGGACAATTAGACTGTTAGCTGTTTATCTTCAATGTCACCTCATGGTCCTCACCTGCACCTCTTGCTTCAGGCTTACTGTCGTTACAATGTCTTTATTGCTTCCTCGAGTCTCTCCTCGTTCTACTAGGTTTGTGCAAAAACAGATCATGCTTTAATCTGTTTATTGGTAAAGATTTAACTCTTGACCTTGTTTTTGTCGAAAAAGTTACCGCTTGATCAACTAGTCTGGTGAGTTGGGTGCCCTATGGTATGTCATGCACAGTGTATTTTCACATCCAAGTTTCACAAAGTCTTGACATCAATTGACCTTCTACCGGCAAGTAGTTTGACCCAGGCATCTCATGGGTTGCAGAAAGTGAGAAGTTTCAATCTATTCGTTCAAAGAAAATAGTTGGTTCCTTAAATGAAAGGAGTGTTCTTTTTTTGCAGATAATTTACAACATGATGTGTGTACAAATTTTTATTTGTTTTGGGTGTTTTTAACGAGTTCATTTTGCATATATGTTAGATTGTAATTTGCTGGTAACGAGATTTTTTTTTTTTTTTTACGTGCAACGAGCCAAACAGTGAATCAGTGAACGATAATAGGTCTTATAGACTAGTAGACAAGGAATAACAATTGTGATTAATCAAATTAAGAAAGGTCAAGAGTAACAGTCCCTTTAGGTGCAACGCAACTGCCTTTGAGAAGGAACTTTAGAAATCGTTCCTTAATATAACAACCCTTGCAACCCACGCAAAACAACTGAGGACCATCACTTTCACACTCCCTCCAACCTCAAACTCTATTAAACACCTTCCCCGAACGCTAATCCTTCACTAAACCAAATGATTCTCAAAAGGGCAATCTCCTTGATCTCTAGTTTTTTCGGTCCAAGAGAGCACCCGGCGATCATCGTTAAGGAATCCCCATGTTCGCACGAGGCGATCGGATCGGATGTTGGGACGAAACTAAAGGAAGAGGGTTTGGCGGAGTCTCAAGCATTATCCAGCTTGAGTAAGGATGAGGTGTGTTGTGTGTGTTTGTCAAGATTGGTGGAAGGTGAGGACATGAGAGTTCTTCCATGCCTGCACGAGTTTCACAAGGTATGTGTGGACAAGTGGTTCGATGCATGCCAGACAACGTGCCCGCTGTGCCGGTTTCCGGTGGGAGGAGGTGAGAAGTCTCAGGTGGTGGAGTTGCTGACTGAGGAGATTATGTTTTATTTTTCTTCTTTTCATATTTCTGGTTTCTAAAGATTGTGCGGATATCGAAACAGAAACACTGAACCATCTAGTCCATGTGGATTTCAAGCATGTAGACTTTCACTAGATAAACTGTTCATTTCTTCACCAAATCCTTGTAAGAAAAAAGAAACAGAGCCAAAAGCAAATCATCGACATTTTGCACTACTTGGTCAGACCAATGTCCTTGTTTCCTGGCACGCAAGTTCGAATTCTTATCTTCGTAATATTAGATATTACAGTTTAAATCTCCATCACCGTATAATAGAACAATTTAGAATATCGCATTGTAAAAACGAAACAACAACAACAACATGCTGGCACATAACAAAAATGAAATAACATTTATAAGAAGCGTTCTCGCTTTCCTTGCATCCGATTTCGAATCGCCATCTCCATAATTTAGAGCAACTATTATTTTTTAGATTATCACATTTTAAAAAAGAGAAATCAAACATTCTGGGCCAAGAAAAGTTCTGGAACAAATATTATGTGAAGTTCCGGCCCAATTAAAGCCCAGAAAAAAATACAGGATATAACGACAAAAAAGTTCCGTTGCCGGGAATCGAACCCGGGTCTCCTGGGTGAAAGCCAGATATCCTAACCGCTGGACGACAACGGATTTGATGGTAACACATCAGTACTATATTTATATGGACAATACTGGTCAACAAGCATTGCCAAATGCACTGCCAACAGACAATACCTTTTCTTTTCTCCATTTCAGTAGATTAACACCACAAACATTAATTAACTACTGTTTGGACAAAATTTTTGACCTAATCATCATGCATCCATGTTGTATTTATTAATTGAGAAATCGAGGGTTCTGTCGTTCATATGTTATTCACTTGTAAACAAATTATAACACGTGAATTGATAACACTACGTGACAGTGTGACTCACACCTATACTTTTAACTTTTAACTGAGAGACAAAAAAAATCTACCGTTGACAATTGTCTCCTAAAGACCATATTTTGATTCAAAGAACCCCCAAAAACATGACTACTAAAGAAACACTTAGTTGTGAATAAATCCATGCTAGGACTCAAATCTCAGATTTGGGTCACAATATGGGTTAGGGTTTTTCAAATGCATAAGATACTCAAAATCCAAATTTGATTAAGTATATATATAACTTAGAATTCATATATATGTTATTCACTTGGTATGTTATTGATTGAGAAATCGAGGGTTTTGTCCTTGATATGTTATTCACTTGTATACAATTTCTAATACGTGAATTAATAATGCTAAAGAAACACTTGATAGGAATACAAACATGGCTAGACCATAGAGGACATATATGATTAACAATTTTGAGCTACTAAATAAACACTTGCTTGTGAACAAATCCATGCTTAGATTCAAACCTCAGATTTGGATCAAAATATGGGTTAGGGTTTTCTCCTTTTTGGTCAGAAGGGCTAGGGTTTCTCAAATGCATAAGAAAAGCAAAATCCAAATTTGATTGTTACAAGGAAATAACTTACGAACATATTATTATTTACAATAGACGGATTTAGTAAAATTAGTTGTGTTCTACCTCACACACTCAACTTCGAATCTTAATCTTTCTTCCCATAATTTTAATGATTGTCAAAAAACATATATTATTATTATTTACTTAGCACTCATATATGGGTTTAAATAAGACCTTTTACTTGCTAATTGCCATTAATGGTTAGCCCCACATTGTCAACGATGCTCCCTTCAGGTCATCCTATATTCCTATTGGATCATGGCAAGCTTGGCAAAGTAACTCAATAACCAAGACAAGCCGAAGCCAAAATACAAACCGACAGCATCAGATAACAATGGCTGCCACCAGAAGAGGAAGTGAAACAAAACCCAGAGTTTGTACAAGTGACTTCCTCAATAGGCTTGATCAAGATAAAGTGATCGGAAGGTTTAAAAAGCAATTGGCCCATATGTAATCACTTCTATAATTCCACGAGGGAAAGGGATTCTCTCTGGAACCCTTCCTCCTAATCCCCCAAATCTAGAGATTCGGATCGTTAAAATTTGATATAACGGCTAAAGTTAGTATAATTTTTAAAATAAATCCCTATTTGTAGCCGTTGGATCAAATTTCAAATATCCAAATCACCGGACTTGGTGGATTAGAAGGACGGGATTAGGAGAGGATCCCTTTCCTTCCATGAGAACGGAAAATATGGATTTTTTCCTATAAAAGAAACACTTGGTTCTTTCTTCTTTGCGCACAACACTAGAGTTTCATATGTTTGCAGAAACTGTTATTTGTGTTGCATATTATGGTCAATTATTCTTAAATTCGATATTAAGAACTCAAATTAGAACACTAAAAGTAGATTCATTTATTCTGATGACTTGTACTGTAATTTGTATGTACATAAAGAGAGAAAATTGCAATCACAAGTAAAGAAAACGATAGAGGCAACAACCTTCATCTTGGGGAATTACTTATTTTTCCCCAGATACAGAGAGTCATTGTTATAATATTCTAAACCCTAAAACATCTACAGAAGGAAAAGGCACTCACCACCTTAATATTACCGCAAAACATTGATGCCCCCCACATTGGAACTACTACTATGAAGTCTTAACTCAAAAGGAAGACCTTCAAACCAGAAAGCAAGGCACTGAGATTTCTCAAAATGGAGCTGTTGATGTTCGATGAAGATTGTGCCTTTTGGGTTGTTGAGACGCTGCTGCAATTAACTGCATATACATTTTCCCACCAAACAAACAGATGTCAAAATCGCAGAAAAACATATAATTAATTTTTCTAAAAGTAGAATTTTACTCGGTCTTATGTTCTCATCACCTGTTCTAGCTGTCCCTTGAGTCTTGCATTCTCTTCCATCAAATGTGCAACTTTTAACTCCAACTCATTTGTGTAAGCCTGTTCATACCAACCAAAAATCAGGCGACCAACTAAAGCACCAGACTCAAAAGGATAATAAAACTACAAAAACCTACAACCCATGAAATGGATGTTCTAACATACGCCAAGCATATTAGAATTTTCATAAAACTAAATAAGAACAAACAAAACCATAAAGACTTTACAAAACAAAAAAAAAAGCCAAAGACATGTTTTGTCACATAAAGACTTTATCCACCCTAACGACTACACTAACCCAAAGCATAAGGGTAATAAAATGATAAATGGGATTATATGAAGAAAAATGTTAAAAAGTAAATTTTGTATATCACGTAATGTGAAGGTTGATAATTAGATTAATTCTTTAATGATTTTATCATTAACTGTCGCATTATATGATTTATAAAATATGGTTCCTGTTTTTCTTATATCTTATAATAACCAATACTGGAGAGATACATTCCTGCTTTCTAGCCCTAGATCGAGCAGCAGAATCTCGGTTCTTGATCATACGCTTATGTCTTCGATCTCCACCGGAATTGCTGTTATCAGATTCAGTGAATGATCTCTTTCCAAAAGAAGGCAAGCCGAAGGAGGAAGCAGCCAAGCTCTCAAATGGGCAACCACTGAAAGAGTTAGAAACACTGCTAGAAATGTTATTATGGTTTGCCTGATGATGATCAATGAAGCCGGAGCTCGGAGGCCTGAGGGAGTCAGAGGCATAAAAGAGCTGAAACTCTGAGCCAGGATTGTTCAGGCCGAGAAGAGTTGGGGCGGCTGGAGCAAGAGGAGAGGGAGGGCTTGCAGCGGCGGAGACCAAGGCGGCTGCTGCTGCTGGTGAGTCATGGGCAAAGGGTCTGGCAAGGAAGTCTTGAAGGGTCATATTTCTGAAGTTTGGGTGGTGGTGGTGGCCCTGGTGGGGCCCATTGGGGAGGTTAATTTGGAGGAGTGGTGAGGTGGAGGATGAGGATCTGATTTGGGTGGTGGGATCAGTGAGAGAGGCAAGATTGAAGTCTTTCCAAACCTCTTCCATGGTTCTTTGTGGGGTTTGGAAGGAGGAGGGTTGTGAAAATGGCGATGGGGATGACGAGGAGGACCAGGATGAAGTACTGGTTGTGTTGTGGTTGGTCTGGTCACTACCTGTTGATGACAACATTGAAGAGAGGTGTTTGGAACTGTCAATGTATAATTTGAATCTCTCTCTAGATTTCTCAGAGAAGAGTGGGGGAGTGACTTAAATTGTGAGGAATGGGTTCCCTCTCTCTCCCCCTTCCCTCCAGATAGTACACCTTTATGTCAAATGACTCAACAGTTCTACTTCTATGGTAGTGTTTAGTAGTAGTATGGTGCTTTTGGAGCTCTTGTTATTGGGAAGGATAAACTTCTTGTGTGAGATACTTAATTGGTATCTCCTAATCAAAAGAAAGACTTATTTATTTATTTTTATTATTTTGGATAACCAAAAGAAAGACTTATTTGGTATGTGATATGAGCCTTTTTTTCACTCATTTCCTTTTTTCAACAAGTTAAAGGGGTCGTGGTGTTCAGGGTACAAACTCCAGCCTTCTCAACTTATAGCTATATAAAAAATGGTGTTTTAACGAAAAACTCACAATACTATTTACTTTAACGAAAGATCATATTTTTACACTAAAAAGTCAAACCTGATACTATTCACTTTATCCTTTATTTTGTCTTTATCGTTAAAACTCAAAATTTTTAAGCCATTTTCATTAGTTTTCCTAATAAAAAATGTCAACTTGGTAAAACATGATTTTAAGGGTAAGCATTATTTATAGGGCAAGTGTGTTTTTAAGGGTAAGCATGTATTTATGGGAAATGATTTTTTTTTTTTTGACAAACGATATTATCTACGTTAAAGAAGAAGAGAGTGGGCTAAGACTCAAAATATGATAGCAAGAAATGATCTTAGACTCTTCTAATATAAGTTCCACCACACATACAAGTCTAGCTTTATAGCTGATTAAGATCATTGACTCTCTCGTTCATTAGAGTCTCTAGTTCAATTTTATTTCTCTCTTAATATATCGAAAAAAAAGTCTACATTCCCTTGAACGACCAAAAATACACCATTGTGATTGTGATTATTGTGATTATAATATTCAACTAGATTATGTAAAACTAGTATCTTATAAATTTGTGAGTTTGTTACTGGGTGAATTTCATCTATGCTATATGAGTAATTATGTGTTTGAGTTTTATTTTTCCATATGTGAGATGGAGAGATATTTATCTACAACCGAAGATATCACAATGAATTAATTTATGGCATCGTGTGTTGTAGACTAAGTCTTTTATCTTTGTGCCTGTTTGGTGTTCGTCATTCGTTGGCTCTCTTGCTATTTTGGCTTCTGCCTTGGTTCTATTTCAAAAAAAAAAAAAAAAAAAAAAAAAAAATTGATGGCGTGAGCTCAACCAGTAATCCCCATCTTCTTTAAGAAAATGGAATCCAAGGTTCTCTGTATATATACATATATATATATATATTAATAATCTAAAGTTTGATATTTTATATCAATAATCTTGAGTTTGATTTTTGGATCTGCATTACAGCCAGTGCCTGAGTGCCACCATTCAAGGAGTATGTCCACATATCTCTCTCTCACACACAGAGTCACACGCATTTCACACTTGGCAATGCTTCTTCTCACTTGTGATCATTTATTTACAAAGAGGTAACCACTTACCAGAATTGGACACCTGTTTTATTCATGGGATAATTTCCTGCATTTGCTGCTCACATTTATTGGAGAAGGAAAACCTCATCTCTCTCATTCTCTCTCTCTCTCTCTCTCTCTCTGTGCAATCATATGTAGTTCTATTTGTGTCTGTGTGTCTGTCCAAGCCGAGATCCAAGTCATGGTGTTATATTTTCCTATGTGTGGAATTTTTGTGTGCCAAAGTTGCTCATATCACTTTCCTAAAAAAAAAAAAGTTGCTCGTATCAGGAAAAGAAGAAATTTCTCGAAATAAATGCACAAAATTCAGTGATCCATGATCATTCGTTGGAGTAGCTCAAGTCTGTGCGTAAATCGCATGCCATGTGTTGAACTGTAATGTTCTCGTACCATATACAGTTATGTTGCTAGACAAAACATGAATTTATTTCGGTCAAAAGTCAAGAAGCTTCTTGATTAATGATTTTTATCTGCAACCTAGGACCTTCATCTAAAAAACAAAAACTCCAATCTAAGAGCAAGTTCATCTGTTTTAAGAAATCAGGGCAAGACAGTGAACTTGTCTTTACTAATTATTCGAAACAATAATTGTTTTTGTGAAAGTTCATCCGTTTACAAAGGACAATGACGATTGCTAGTTACAAAGAGTAAAGTTATATTTATCATATTTTTCATTTCACATTTGTAATATCTCTCTAATAGAAGTAGAGCATACCAACACATGTGAGTTCTATCTCTATTAAAGAGGTAGTACAAGTATCGTACAAAAATATGGTAAGAGTAGCATTTTGAAACCTATTTCCACACTCATTTCCCCCTGTTGTCAGCTATCATTTACAGGTTTTTTTTTGTGTTTTTTGTTTTAGAATAAGAAAAAGACATCAATTTGATTTACATTTTTCAGTTTTATTTTTCTGGTTTTGTTTCGCAATAGTAGTCAACATGATGAGAGATTTTTCAATTTGCCCAAAATAAGGTATGTTACAGCATGTGTTTCTATACAAGTTGTGAGATTCTTGTGTTAAAAAATTAATAACATCAGAAATAAAATTTCCCACATCACATGGTGTACCACTTGTGTTACGGGCACAAGGAAAAATGTCTCCAAGATGACACCCAAGCTAAAAAAAGGCGGTCCGGATCTCTTCCACCAAAGGCCTAGGATCAAGTGATCCAAACTGTTGAAATTTGATCAAATGACTACAATTATTATAACTTTTAAAGGGGCCCCTGTTTATAGCCGTTAGATTAAATTTCAACGGTCCGGATCACTTGATCCTGGGCCTTTGAGGGGAGAGATCCGAACCGGATCCTCTTCCCTAAAAAAATTGGATGGAGAGCTACATTTAATTATTGTAAGTAAGTAAAATATGTGAGAGAATTTTAATTTGGTAATTGAAAACAGTTTTTTCAATATAATTATTGAGAACATAATCTTCTCAAGGTTTTGATCTAAATAATCACTTTTGGGTTTATCATTTTTGGCACAATGAGTACTTTTATAGGATAAAAAATGGTCTAAGTTTCAAACCTTATGAAAATGAACCAAGAATTAGACATTATTTATAAAACTTGACCAATAAATAGATACTATTTATGAAACTGCTCTAATAAGTAGACACGATTTATGAAATGAAACAAAAAATTAGGCACTATTTCCAAAACTAAACCAATAGATGGAAACAATTTTTTAAACTGGACCAAGAACTAGACACTATTTATGAAACATGACTAAGAACTAGGCATTATTTATGAAACTGAACAAATAACTAAACACTATGTATGAAACATGACCAAGAACTAGACACTATTTATGAAAGTGGACCAATAACTAGGCACTATTTATGAAACTGTATCAATTACTATACACTATTTATGAAACTAGATCCAAAAACTAGACACTATTTATGAAATTGGATCAATTAATAGTGCAGTACCATTCAGTTTCATAAATAGTGTTCAGTTTTATAAATAATGTTCAGATTTATAAATAGTGTTCAGTTTTATAAACAGTGTCTGTGATTAACCCATGGGTCTTGTGTGTTAGGTTTTTTTTTTTAATTTTTTTTAAAATTGTGTCATTTTCATTAAAACTTAAGTTTTTTGTCATTTTTATTAAACTTTGAGGGGTTTTTATTAATATATATTTTTTAATTAAATAAAGTTATAACATGTTTTTTAGTTAAAATAAACTTAACACAAACCACTTTTCATGAAAGCTCCCAAATAAATGTTGAGTTGTTGGTAAGAAATGAAGAAGATGGTTGGGTTTTTTTTTTTTTTTTTTTTCTGGATTTTTTTCACTATTGAATTAATCTTGGCAGTTGATTTTTAATATTTTTTTTTAAAATCAGATGCACCATTGTGGCACGTGAGACAACCTATAATTATATTTTTTAATTAAATAAAGTTATAACATGTTTTTTAGTTAAAATAAACTTAACACAAACCACTTTTCATGAAAGCTCCCAAATAAATGTTGAGTTGTTGGTAAGAAATGAAGAAGATGGTTGGTTTTTTTTTTTTTTTTTTCTGGATTTTTTTCACTATTGAATTAATCTTGGCAGTTGATTTTTAATATTTTTTTTTTAAAATCAGATGCACCATTGTGGCACGTGACACAACCAATAATTTTTGAAAAAAATTACGGTTGAAAATTCAATGGTCCAGATGAGAAGACCGTTGGAAATCCAACGGCCAAGAGCGAGGTGAAATGAGCCTTTCGACTCGGTGGCTTAGACGTGGCCCCCCCTCTATTTGCTGCCTAATGTTAGCCATGAGAGCAACTCCAGCGTTGCAAAGGCCCCTTAGGGCGATTCACTATTGAATCCACCCAGTGAACAGTAACTACCTTTTGCATCTCCACCCCTACACTGAATAGCCCTGTCAATAGGCAATAAAATATTAGTATTTTTTTTAATAAAATAATTGATCTTTTACCAATTGTTACAATAATTCAAATGGGAAGTGTGAAAGTTTCAAGCTTTAATATTAATCCATCAAGTCAACCAAGAAAAACCCGTTAGTCTAAATTTTCAGAAAAAGAAAAAATATCAGAAAGGCAACAATACTAACAAATAAAATAGCAAAAGGGTTCGTCGAGTTGATTGATTTCACTTCAAGGGTTCGTCGAATTTGATTCGCTTTCCGTGTGATCTAGTTGTTTTCTCAGCTGGGTCGTCATTTTTTCCTCTAAATTCAGTTGGGTTTTTGTAAAGTTCGGAAATTTCAGGGATTTTGGTGGGTTTTTCATATGGGTTGTGTCGATGGCGGATAGAGGCGGTTCTGGGTGGTTTTGTAAGGGTGGAAAGGTGGTGGTGTCACATCTTGACCCGAGTCCACCACATTTTGGATCCGTTTCACCACCGTAGCACGACATTGTCCGTTTTGGGCTTCCCATTCCCTCACGGTTTCATAGATCATAAGAGTCTTCAGTATCTTTTTACTCAGCATGATCTTAATCTTCGTCAGCGAAGGTGGATGAAGTTACTAAGTGATTATGACTACACTATTGAGTATCATCCGGGTCGTGCAAATGTGGTAGCTGATGCACTGAGTAGGAAACCTCAAGGTCGACTTAATGCTTTGTATGCTTGTCGTGTTCCTTCATCCTTACAACCTCCTGAGTTGATTAGTATTACTTTTAGAACTGGAAACCCTCGAAATCACATCGAAACCGTAACCCCGTTTAATATCACCGTTCACGAACTTTGTAATGGTTGGTTTTTAGGACAATCCAAGCTCACAGTGAGCTTAAGGAGGTTCCCACGAAGCTCGGGGACGTTCGTTTGGAAGTTTTGGACGTCGGGAAGCCCTAGTTCGGAGGTGGCCGGTTTTGGTGAAATTATCCCAACGAGTTTTTGAAGGATTTGGAAGTTTTAAAAGGTATAGCCTTCTTGTCACAGCTCGTCTCGGGATTCTTTATATCGGGGACATGAAATGACGGAATTACCCTTGACGGGTATTAAGGTATGTGTGTGTGTGGCATATTATTGGATTAAATTCATTCCTAAACTTTAGGAAAAATAATTAAGTTAGATTAAATTGGATTGTATTTTGTGGTTAGGGAGTTAAAAATTAAATGGATGGTGATGGTTTGGGTGGACCACACAACACATATACACAGTCACTCTTTCCCTCTCCCTTCCCTGTGCCTCTCTCTCTCTCTTCTCAATTTTTCTGTTTCACGTGCACTGTGCACGTACGGACAAGCTAGGAACCTCCAATTTCTTCACGGATCGAAGGTTCTAAGGTAAGATTTGAACTCCTAGTAAGCTTGTGAGTTCGTATATGTGATTTTTGGAATTTAAAATCCTCAGAATCGTCGTGAAACCCTAACCCCGAAAATGTGCACTGTTCATGCACACGTAAAATATTGCATTTCAAGGAATTTCAAGCTCACAGTGAGCTTAAGGAGATCCTCACGAGCTTCGGGGTACTTCGTTGGTAGAATTTGGATGTCGGAGGACTGAGAACGAAGTTTTTCAAATTTGGCCAGATTATCGAGCTTTCTCAGGTAAAATCTAGTGGATTTTAGACCTTGAAGCTAGTCTATCGTGATTCTACATGTTGAGGGCTTCAAATTGATATAAAATACGAAAAAACGGTTGAGAATCGAAGGAGAACAAAGCGTTTGAAAATTCCCCAGATTCCGGCCACTGGAAAAAACCAGTCCGGCGAGCCCAAGGTAGGAGACGCGCTTGGGGGGCGTGTGAACCCGTGCCCTTCCCGGCACGTGGGGGCGCGTGCCACGTCAAAAAAAAATTCTAAAAAATTCTCGACGTCCGTGACGTCGAGTAGGTCGATGTGGTATATTCATATACCCAAATTGAGCACCATATGAGAAGTTATTTCGAATTGTTGGTTATGTGCAAGAAATTAACGTTTTTATAGTTGTTTCGCATATAGGTGACACCTATCCCGAGGACGAGCGCATCCAGGGACGTCACGGGGGTTACGACCCATCGACTTACCAGTGAGTGGACATTTGTTTTCTATATATACCTATATACTATTGATTTTCCTAGAAATCGAATTTAAATGAAATGCGTTATGAAGTGAGTTTTGAAATGCCATGCATAGAAATTATATGAATTATATGATTGGTATATGATGCATATCTGTGACATGGTGCTGCAGACGCACAGGTAAGTATCAGGTGAGGTTTATGTTGTTCATGTGATTTAGTGATGATGTGAATTGTGTTGAGAGCTCATAACCTGCACCCCCAATGTTAGTGCTTATGTTATTCACCCTGCATCACACGCTCACCTTGGATCCAAGTAGATGCTAGTCGTACAGACCATTAAAGGTGGTTCCGACATGCCAGTCATACAGACCATTAGAGGGGTTCCGACTGGTAGGTGACTTTAGATTATGTGCATAAATGATTGATGAGAGAAGCACTAGAGCGTATTATTTCACCATCTTAGTCGTACAAACTACTATAGGTAGTTCCGACTTATGTGCAGCGTAGTGCCGTACAGGTCACAGTTGGTGACTCCGGCTGGATGGGATATTGAGCTATAGAATCAGCTGTACATGACCACTGTAGGGTCTCCGGTTCATTTATTATTTCACCTGATTTATATTGATGCATTCATATTATATTTTGGCATATGGCAAGGTATGGCATATTCTTTCTGAAAAGCGTTGAAGGATTGTGATTTGAGCTTTTGACGATATATATATGTTTATATACTATTTTTTTAGGAAAGTATACAGGTTTTACAGCGAGGGGATATAATTGTTGATAAATGAGTTGTTTTGAAAAGCTTTATTTTCGCCCACTCACGTTTTTGGTTTTGCGCCCCTCCAGGTTGTAGATAGCAGCGTTGGTGGCTCATGAGGAATTTCATGGCGTTCTGACAGACTACCTAAATGTAGGACTCACCTGCGGGTGTTGTAATTTAATTATAGTCCTACTTGACTGCACCTAGGCTTCTATGCTCTGTTTATGTGTGTTTAACACTCTTGCATTATCGTTGGATGTTATTTGCTTTCAAGTTGGCTTTTATTTGTTTGTATTTCTTACCTTATCGTTTCCGCTTGCACTTATGGTTACATCAAGCTCACGTGGCGGCCAGCACGCCCTGATTTTGGGTCGGGGTGTGTCACTTCTTCCTCTCGTGATTTGTGACATTTTGGTGAAAATTTCATGGAAAATGGTGCGAAATCGAGCGAGAAAAATGGAGTTATAGGTCTGCCCAGTTTTCCGGCGCCGGCGAGATTTTCCAGCGTTTGGAGGTAGGGGATGACGCACGTGGGGGCACGTAGCACCGTGCCTATCCTGGCCCGTGGGGGCGCATGTGGCATTGAAATTTTTTTCTAAAAATATCTCGACGTCCATGACGTCGAGTAGGTCATTGTGGTATATTCATATACCCAAATTGAGCATCATATGAGAAGTTATTACGTATTGTTGGCTAGGTGCTTTAAATAACATTCTTATAGTTGTTTCGCATATAGGTGAGACCTATCCCGAGGACGAGCGCATTCAAGGGTGTCACAGGGGTTACGACCTTTCGACATACTAGTGAGTGGGCAGTTATTTTCTGTTTATACCTATATACTACTGACTTTTCCCGGAAATTGAATTCAAATGAAAGTATGTTTTAAAATGCCATGCATACATATTATATGAAATATATGAATTAGTATTTGATGCATATATGTGAAATGGTGTTGTGGACGCACATGTGAGTATCAGGTGAGTCTTATGTTGTTCATGTGATTTATTGATGATGTAAATTGTGTTGAGAGCTCATAACATGCACCCCTGGTGTTAGTGCTTATATTATTCACCCCGCACCACACGCTCACCTTGGATCCAAGTAGGTGCATGTCGTACAGATCACTAGAGGTGGTTCCGACATGTCGTACAGACCATTAGAGGTGGTTCCGACTTGTAGGTAACTTTAGATTATTATACAGTTGTTGATGAGAGAAGCACTAGAGCGTATTTTTACACTATTCTTGTCATACAGACTACTTCAGGTAGTTCCGATTTATGTGCAGAGTAGTGCCGTACAGGTCACAGTGGTGACTCAGGTTGGGTTGGATATTAAGCTATAGAATTAACCGTACAGGACAGCTGCAGGGTCTCTGGTTGATTCCTTATTTCACCTGTTATATTGTTGCATCCTTATTATGTTTGAAGCATAGCATGGCATATTTCTTGAAAAGTGTTAAAGACTTGTGATTTGGGTTATTTTCTGTTATATATGGTTATATATATACTATTTTTCTGGGAAAGTATACAGGTTTTACAGTGAGGGGTTAGAAGTGTTGTTAAATGAAATATTTTTGAAAAGCTTTGTTTTACTGACCCACTCAATCTTATTTTGCGCCCCTCCAGGTTCTAGTTAGCAATGTTGGTGGCTCACGAGGATTCCCACGGCGTTCTGACAAACTACTTAAATGTAGGACTCACCTTCAGGTGTTGTAATTTAGTAATGTTCCTACTTGACTGCACTTAGTACTTATGCTCTGAATATGTGTGTTCACACTTAAACTCACCCTAGCATGTTAGTTAGATATTATTGCTAGTAGTTGGTTTTTTATTCCTTCGTATTTCTTTTACCTTTTTGCTTCCGCGTCGCACTTTTGGTTACCTCACGCCCACGTGACGGCCATCACACCTTGATTCTAGGATCGGGGTGTGGCAGGTGGGTTTGGGTGTTTGATGGTATCTGGATTTGATTGTTTTAGGGTTTGTGAGAAATGGGTTTGAAAGCTGAAAATGGTAAAGTGGAGGCCTGAGACATCTGCAAATCGAAGGTGGGAGGAAGAAAAAGCAGAAAGCTGATGGGGATGAGCTGATGTCACACTAACGTCAGCCTTGCATCATACCCACTTTGGGCCCTAGGGCCTACGACTCCCCATAGGCCTCTAGCTCGAGCCCCTTCGGGCTTAATCGCCAGCTTGGGCTGGACCTTCTTGCTCGGGTGTTTTGGCATTGTTTGATAGCCAATCCATCAGGCTATCAGCTCCGGGGAAGCTGCTCTGACATAGCACATTGGCAGAAGGCTCAAGCCCTGGAGTGAATTGGCTAGGCAGGCCAACGCGTAATGGAGCCTAGTAATCGCCCCTCTTCTCTGGGACATTGGAGCCAATTTTTTGTGGGTTTTGGGCAAATAATTGCCCTTATCCTGCCTTTTGTTCAACTGTTGGACTTGCTTTAATAGTTACATACAAAAAAAAATGTGTCACCTTTTTTACAAGAGAATGCACCCTATAACAAAAAATATACTCTAAATTACAAAACTCGTCATGTAATTGCTGTATTTACAAAACTAAACACGTAACTTAAGGTGATGAATGTTAAATTATGATGTAAGAGTGATTCCTCATAACTACTGGAGTTACAAGCTTATCATTCTTTGAAATCTGCTATACTTAAATACCAAATCATACCACATAAATCAATGTTGCACGTGTAAGAGAACATATTTTCAATGACACAATAGATCTCATCTCTCTTAGGGCATCTCCAAGATATTAGTTATAACATTTTGCTTAATTTATTTTCACTCAAACATCACAAACATTTTGCTCAGTCAGAGTAGCTATACCTCAAGTTCAAACAGGGGAAGTGTTTTCTGCGCAACCTTTTTTATTTTCAACATATTTGACGTTTGCTTTGTTCAATTCAATTGTTAGAAGAAAAAAGGAATGTGCTGTGAAAAGAAAATAGACAAAAATTATTTTCCTATAATATCTTTTTGAATAGATGCTAGGTAGGTTAAGTCAAAGGGAAATAGCATTTAACAAAATGTTAATATTACAACTCACACTCTTTGCATTGTCTCTTTTGTGCCACACTATCCTAGGTTGAAAAACGATAATAAAAATTTTAAAAATAGTGCAAATACTTAGTGTTGTCAAAGATGCCAAATGAAACATATTTAGAAAACAGTTTTTAGAATCAAACACTAGTTAAATTAACAAAAATATAATTAGTGTTTTGGAGATGTTAAAAAAATATGCTACAATATGTCGGCAAGTTAGTAAATTAAACCTACTGTAGAACCAGAACACACGTGAATGCCAGGAAGAAAAGCAATGCCAAGTTTAAATCTTCTTTGTTTTAATGGGATGTGATTTATATTGATTTGTACTTTTGTAGTGTTCTTTAGGGAGGAAAAGAAATTATTACTTGCACCATTATGTAGGGGTGGGCAAATGGGCCTTGGGTCTGCGAGTTGGGGCGGGTACATGGCAGGTTCATAACATTTAAATAGAAAACGGGGCGGGGCGGGGCAAGTTCATGAAATTAGTGGGGCGAGGTAGGGCGGGTCCAAAATTTTGAGAAAATAGCCCCCTACTCGGACCGTTTCCACCTTTTATTTAATACCACTCAAATCAACACCGTTGATTCCCAAATCCCAACCCTATCACAAGTCACAACTCTCTATCTCTCTCACTGAATCTCAATCTCAGACTTGCAGCACGCAGCAGCGCAACCAATCAAGCTCATCCTTTGTCCCTATCTCTCTCGCTCATCTCTCCCAATCCCAACTCGATGTCTCTATCTCCCGACTCTGGTTTTCGAAGATGTCGATGATGACACGAGGCTCCAAATCGGGGATGCTCCGAGGCACTTGAGGGATAGCAAAGATCGAAGATGGATGATGATGGCGCTATGACGATAATGAACCTCGTCAATGACGGTGGGCTCCAGATCGACGAAGATAGAGCGTGAGACGTGTTTTCCAGCGATGGTGGGTTTTTGGACCTGTGGACTCAACTTGAATTATCTGGGTTTCTGAGTTCAGGGATTTAGGACTTTTGAATTAGGATTTTTGAAATTTCTGGGTTATTGAATTTAGGGATATAATTTCTAAATTTTCTAGATTTAATTGGTTTTGGTTTTGATTTTAGTTTAGCTTTGGAAAATCATGGATCTTGCTAGACTTGTAAGGTGAAATAGTCTAAGTATTTTTATTCTTGGCGTTCATTTAGTTTTCCTTTTTCCCGTTAATTCATAACTCGATCTCTCCCTTCGACTCGCACACACTGTCCCAGCTCCGTTTGCCGCTGTCATCAATCTCTCCCCCTGACTCGCACTCACTGGCAGTATGCCCAAAACTGAAAAGAAAAAAAAAGTAATTGGACCCGTGGACCTGTCCTGAACCGGCCAATTTGAAACAGGCCAGGTTAGATTTGGTTCCCAAACTCCATATCCCCTTACTCGGCCTAGTTCCTTTAAATTTTGGCCCGGCCCGGCCCGTGCCCAGCCCTACCATGATTTACTATATATATATATATATATATATATATATATATATATATATATAATTTTTTTTTTAAGAAGGAAAAAACTGGTGGCAAGCCACGATTATCCATCTTTTCCCGGGGACGGAAATACTGACAGATGCATTTCAGTCTCCATTTGGCCACAAGTCTAGCTTTCACACCAGCAGTGAGTTTTGAACCCAAGACCTCCAGTTTTTGGTTTGAAGGAAGCCTCGCAATCTGTCATTTACCACTAGACCATCAGTTCGTGTGACACATGCCAATCCTAAAATCAAGGCGTGCTGGCCGTCACGTGAGTGTGACGTAACCAAAAGTCGGAAGCAAAGGATATGAGAAATATGAAGGAATAAAAACCAACTACTAGCAGTAATATCCAACTAGCATGCTAAAGGGAGTTTAAGTGTGCAGTACACAATTTCAGAGCATAAATACTAGGTGCAATCAAGTAGGATTATAATTAAATTACAACACCCGCAGGTGAGTCCTACATGCAGGAAGTCTGTCAGAACGCCGAAGAAAACCTCGTGAGCCACCAACTGCTAACTAGAACCTGGAGGGGCGCAAAAACAAAATTGAGTGGGTCAGTAAAACCAAAGTTTTCCAAAACATTTCATTTAAAACATTTCTAACCCCTCACCGTAAAACCTGTATACTTCCCCAGAAAATAACATAATAGTATATAAAACCTCATACGTCACAAATCACCAGTCTATCACAAATCCAGGAATATGCCATGCCATAAATGCCAATAACAAAACATGGATGCATCAAAATAACAGGTGACATAATGAATCAACCGGAGACCCTGCAGTTGGTCCTGTACGGTTAATTCCATAGCTCAATATCCAACCCAGCCGGAGTCATCACGGTGACCTGTACGGCACTACTCTGCACATAAATCGGAACTACCTAAAGTAGTCTGTACGATAAGAAAGGTGTAAAAGTACGCTCTAGTGTTTCTCTCATCAATCATCTGCGCGCATAATCTAAGGTCACCTACTAGTCGGAACCACCTCTAGTGATCTGTACGACTAGCATGTCGGAACCCTCTCATGGTCTATACGACATGCATCTACTTGGATCCAAGGTGAGCGGGCGGTGCGGTGAATACTATAAGCACTAACACTAGGGGTGCAGATTATGAGCTCTCAACACAATTCACCTCATCAATAATTCACATGAATAACATAAAACTCACATGATGCTTCCTGTGCGTCCACAACACCAATTCACATATATATATATGCATCAAATATCAATTCATATACTCATAATATGCATGCATGGCATTTGAAAACATACTTTCATATAAATTCAATTTCTAGGAAAATCAATAGTATATAGGTATATACTGAAAACAAAACTGCCCATTCACTCGTAAGTCAATGGGTCGTAACCCCCGTGACGTCCCTGGATGCGCTCGTCCTCGGGATATGTGTCACTTATATGCGAAACAACTGTCTCGACCCCCAACTCGTCGAGGATTCACCGGAAAAAACTTCGAAAGTTCCGGCCAAAATTGAAAAGTTCCGTTCTCCGTCCTCCGACGTCCAAATCCTACCAACGACGTACCCCTAAGCTCGTGAGGACTTCCTTAAGCTCACTGTGAGCTTGAAATTCCCTTAATGGCGTCGATCCGAGGTGATTCGAGGGTTTCGTGCTTAGTCCGTACAATTCGAAAGGAGAGAGAGAGAGCCGTCAGGGAGGAGAGATAGAGGGCACGGGGTGAGTGAGAGAGGGAAGGAATGGTGTGTGTGTGTGGTCCATCCCCAAACCATCACCATCCATTTTTTTTTTTCCTAACTCCCTAACCACATAAATTACAAACCAATTTTTAATCCCACTTAATAATTTTCCAAAAGCTTGAAATATATTTAGTTAATCCAAATAATATGTCACACACACACATACCTTAATACCCGTCAAGGGCAATTCTGTCATTTCACGTCTCCGATATAAAGAATCTCGGGACGGGCTGTGACATCGTGGTTATATGTCCTATATATGAAATTGTGCTGTTCACCATGCCAAGTTTATGGAAAAAGATCCTCTCCATATCTCTTACACCTAATCCACCAAATTAACTAATCTGAACCCTTGAAATTTGATCTAATAGTTACAAACATGAGGGCCTCTTTAAAAGTTATACTAAGACTCTCTCCAAACATGGGCTATTTGCCAAATTCCCCCCAAAATTTCCCCCCAAACACCACCCAACCCAAGCTAAAGCATTGGGCTAAAAGCTAAATGCTAAAGCTGGGCTAAATTCCCACCCAAATCCACCCCCCCATCCGTGTGGACTCGCCTGAAATTGGGCCATGCTCGGCTCCCCCACTTGCGGACGCGCCTAACGGGCCTGCTTCAAATCAGCTCTTGACAAAGTGGGGGCCCACTGTCAGGGCCCTGTCAGCCAATTCCCCCGAGCCTAATGGCTCTATTCCCCATCTGACGACCATCATTTAAAGACCGTTGGTTGATCCAACAGTCCAGATTTAAATTTTATTTTTAAAAAAATATGTTATTTTAAAATACATTGAATCTAACGAATGAGATCGAATATAATCAAATCTAATGGTAAAAAAAAACAAAGATCGAAGAGCTAAAATAATTAAAAAAAATTATTAAACTCAAAATTCACCCAAAAACTCTATAAATACCTATGTATGTGGTTTATGAATTATCGGTTGTATTAAGTTTATGTGGTTTATGTACTTTATTAAATTTATGTCTTATTAATTATTGTTTCTGTCACATCCCAGGCTCTGCCTCTGCCGTAACACGATATTGTCTGTTTTGGGCCCCGACCACGCCCTCACGGTTTTGTTTCTGGGAACTCACACGAGAACTTCTCAGTGGATCACCCATCCTGGGATTGTTTTCACGCGAACTCGCTTAACTTCAGAGTTTCGATGGAAACCGAAGCTAGTGAGCTCCCAAAATGCCTAGTGCTATGAAGAGATGATAATATACATATAAGGCATAGAGGATCCACTCTCCTGAGCGATGTGAGATCTCACAGTTTTTATTAATCTAGATGTCTTCAATAATTATTGTACTATTATTCTACACTTTGATGCAGAATAGAAAGTTAGCACAGAATTGAAAGATGGTGAAAGTTGAAGGCTTACTTTGTGGAAAATTTAGTTATTTTTCAATATTTATCAGAATTTAAATATTTTTATATTAAAATGTTCATAAAATTAATTTACGATAGTCTACATATTTATTTAAAAAAATTAATTTAAGAAAAAAAAACCTAAATTCATTATTTAATAATCTCGTGTTAAAATTTTAGGCCAGAAGGGTTAGAGCAGAAAAGTTATTTATGGGCTAAAAGCTAAATTTTTCTGACTAAAAATTTTGACTTTTAGCCCAATCATTAAATATGATCTAATTTTAACTGTTAGATTAAATTTAAAAAATTCAAATTAATTGATTTAATGAATTAGGTGGAAAAAGATTTCTTTCCCAAGATTAAATCTACAACCACGGAAGAAAATATCGATAATATCGGCGATATATCACCGATATTATCAGTTTTTCCCCAAACCGATATTTTAACTGGTATCCAAGGGGTTTTCGTCAAAATTTCACGATATTATTGCGAAATTTCGGAACTGTGCAAGTCGGAGACGAACGCCGGAGCTTCTACAGCTCCGGCCGACTGTAAAACAACCCCCTAG
The DNA here is from genome assembly GCF_916048215.2 of Malus sylvestris. Classification (NCBI taxonomy): domain Eukaryota; kingdom Viridiplantae; phylum Streptophyta; class Magnoliopsida; order Rosales; family Rosaceae; genus Malus; species Malus sylvestris. The sequence goes on along the minus strand of NC_062274.1, from coordinate 19,589,104 downwards.
ACTCCGATCTAGGTATGAACATGAAATAGAAGATGAGAGGAACGTTTTTATAACGTCCGTTTGCCGTGAAATGGCCGGAGGTGTTTGGAAAGTTCGTCGACACCCACAGCCTTGCCGGAGATGGGTGTGCCTATTCCCGAGTCGATTTCATCCTAAAAACCTTGCAAAAAGACGACATAGAACTTCAATTTCACATCTAAGCTTCGATCTAGAACATAAAAAGAAAAACCCGAAGCTTACCTAACCGGAGAAATTGAAGGAACTCACCGGAGCAGGTGCGATGGTGTGCGTGTGGGTCTCGGTGCAGAGAGAAAAGAGAGGTGTATGTGGGTCTCAGTGCAGAGAGAAAGGAGAGGGAGGAGCAGAAGGCCGTGGTGTGTGTGTGGGTCTCGGTGCAGAGAGAAATGAGAGGGATGAGCAGAAGGCCGTGGTGTGTGTGTGTGGGAGAAAGGAGAAGAGAGATCGAGAGATCTGTGTGTGTGTGTGTGTGGGAGAAGGGAGAAGAGAGATTGGAGAAGGGATAAGAGAGATCGAGATATCTGTGTGTGTGTGTGTGGGAGAAGGGAGAAGAGAGATCGAGAAGGATCGAGAGAGAGAGAGACAGGGGTCGTGTCTGCGTGTGTGATGTTTGTGTGCGTGTGTGGTTGCGTGCGTTGTGTGTGTGTGTGGGTTCCTCCTGTCAGGAGGACACATGACTCACTCAGGATTCCCGACAACTTTTACAATTATTTTGACAATTTCAGACCACTTTTACACTTATAACTTGTGTTCTTTTCAGACCATGGATGGTGGTTTCATTCAAAACAGTGTGCCGATATTCTTTCAAAAGGTGGAGTATCAAAGCCATTCAGAGCATTTTCGTTTCTTCTTCTTCCCTTACCCCTTTCAAAGCTGCCACTGTGATATTCTTTCAAGAGGTGGAGTATCAGAGCCGTTCAGAGCATTTTCGTTTCTTCTTCTTCCCTTACCCCTATCAAAGTCATTCCAGATCCATTCCAGAGCTTGAACACAAAGGGTTCCATATTTAAAGTAAGTTTACAAACTTATATTTATATTATTGTAATTTATACAACAACAAAAAAAATTTGTGTGGACTCGTATGTTATTTTTTTTAAGTAATTAATACTTGCATGTTAGTTTTTGTAAGTAATTAAGTAATGTTAACAATTACATGTTAATTTTTTTAAGTAATTAAGTAATGTTGTATAATTATTCCCTAGGATAATTTTAATATGTTTAATGTTATTTATTATTTTATTTCCCTTACCATTTTCAAAGCCATTCCAGATCCATTCCAAAGCTTGAACACAAAGGGTTCCATATTTAAGGTAAGTTTACAAACTTATATTTATATTATTATAATTTATACAACAACAAATAAATTTGTGTGGACTCGTATGTTAATTTTTTTAAGTAATTAATACTTGCATGTTAATTTTTGTAAGTAATTAAGTAATGTTAACAATTACATGTTAATTTTTTTAAGTAATTAAGTAATGTTGTATAATTATTCCCTAGGATAATTTTAATATGTTTAATGTTATTTATTATTTTATTAATATTAGGTTTTATTATCAAATTGGATTATTATTCATTAATATTAGGTTTTTTTATTATCAAATTGGATTATTATTCATTAAATTAGATTATTATCAAATTGGATTATTATTCATTAAATTGGATTATTCATTAAATTGGCTTATTATCAAATTGGACTATTCATTAAATTGGATTATTATTCATCACTATGTTTTATATTAGGATTATTTTTTTTATCAAATTGGATTATTATTCATTAATATTAGGTTTTTTTATTATCAAATTGGATTATTCATTAAATTGGATTATTATTAAATTGGATTATTATCAAATTGGATTATTATTCATTAATATTAGGTTTTTTTTATTATCAAATTGGATTATTCATTAAATTGGATTATTATTAAATTGGATTATTATCAAATTGGATTATTATTCATCACTATGTTTTATATTAGGATTATTTTTTTATCAAATTGGATTATTATTCATTAATATTAGGTTTTTTTTATTATCAAATTGGATTATTCATTAAATTGGATTATTATTAAATTGGATTATTATTAAATTGGATTATTATCAAATTGGATTATTATTCATCACTATGTTTTATATTAGGATTATTTTTTTATCAAATTGGATTATTATTCATTAATATTAGGTTTTATTATTCCACATTATTTTTTTAATTACTTAAATTTTTACAATCATTTTCTTTACTTCGTATTTAATTCTTCTGTAGAATAACTTTATTATTTAGGTTCTCTTATATAACCGTTATCACTACTATATTTTTTGGCCAAAAAATATTTGTCTAATTTTCATGAAAAATAAATGTAGGTACGTTTACGATGTCCAGTGGAGCTACTAAACGTGATCCAGCTTGGGAACATGGAGACCCAATAGACGGAAACAAACATGGCACAATTTGCAAATATTGTGGTCGGGTAATGAAGAGTGGCGGAGTGACACGACTTAAGTACCATCTTAATGGATTAGATCTAGCAAAAAATGTCCAACGATGCGATAATGTCCCCCCAGAAGTGAAGGCATTCATCAGCACATTATTAAAAAATAAAAAACAGCAGAAAGAAAAGATAACACAGGGAATGGAAAATATTCGAGCTAGGCTACGGGGAGAAGTCTATGGCCAAGCGATTGACAGTGATGATGATGGCGATGAGGACGAATGTGATGATGACATGGGACCTGAAGAACGACGCAGTTTGAAACAAGCATTACGTGCCTCCAAACAGTCAGCATGGGAAAGAGAACACCTTCATAAAATTCCTAATAGAGCACAAGGTTCCGGGACAAGTGGTCGTGCACAAATGAGACGGGGAGGCAGTCTTAGAGAATCACAACCAAGACCACCAATAGCCCCAAGTTTATATAAGTCATCCAAAGCACGTCAAAAGAGTGTTTGGAGTTATTTCACTGGAGGTAATGTGAAGGAGGGAATGGGGCGTCTAATTAGCAAGTTCTTTATCTATGAAAATGTCCCTGCTGCGAAGGCATCATCACATTATTTCAAAAATATGGTAGTGGGATGTCAACAGGCCGGTGTTGGAGTACAACCTCCCACTCCTTATGGGATAAGAAACAAATATTTGGATATGGAGTATAAAGACATTGGCGAGTATGTTAACAAGTTGAGGTCCAAGTGGGAAACTAATGGTTGCACAATCATGTGTGACGGATGGACCGGCCTGACCAGATTGTCTATTATAAACTTCATGGTATACTCCAAGGGAAAGACAATTTTTTTGAAGTCTGTTGATGCTTCAGACCATATAAAGAACTACAAGTATATTTACAAATTATTGAGGGATGTAATCATGGAGGTGGGAGAGCATAATGTTGTCCAAGTCGTGACCGACAACGGTTCTGCATTTGTCAAAGCTGGAAAAAAGTTAATGAAGCATCATAATGTGTTTTGGACATCATGTGCAGCACATTGTATTGATCTCATGTTTGAGGCAATGGGGAAGAGAGAGAATGTTGCTACTGTGGTCAAAAGAGCTAGAACAATCACAAATTATATTTACAATCACGGTTGGTTGTTGGCAAAGATGCGTGAATTTTGCAAAGGAGAAATTATTCGTCCAGCTACCACTCGATTCGCCACCAACTATATTGCATTAGACAGCCTACTTAAGAAGAAAGCAGGGTTGAAACAACTATTCACTAGTGACGATTGGGCCAACCACAATTTGAGCCGCTCAAATACAGGTCGTATGGTGGAAAGTATAGTGCTTGATCATGCTTTTTGGACTCAATTAGAACATGTGTGCCAAATGTTTGAACCTCTTTACAAAGTTTTACGAATCGTTGACACAGAAGTGTATCATACTATGGGGACAGTATATGAGTTGATGCGTGTAGTGAAGGATGAATTGGAAAGAAAACATGGTGCAAGGTGGGTCATAAAGATAATTGAAGACCGATGGTATAAAACATTATACCACGATTTGCATGCAGCAGGTATAAATTATGTCATAATTTGCAATTCATTTCTTTAGTTGCATAAGTATTATTTCTCTTATTAGAGTATGTGTTTCTTTGAACAACATATTATTTGAATCCCCGATACCAATACAGACCCGGTGTTGGAGATGATGGTAACCTTATACGTGCTGTACATAATGTATACTCTAAATTAGACCCTGCATCACCAGCAGTTGGCCAATTTGGAAATGAGGTATACAATTACTTAAATTATAATAATTACTTTGTTGGATTAAACTAACATGATTTATTGAATTCAGCTAACATGGTTTAAAGATGCAAGAAGAACTTTTGGAGAACCAACATCAGTTGCTGCTCAAACAAATATGTCTCCTAGTGAGTATAAACATATTTCACTATAAGTTTATAATAGAATTTGTTGGAGTTATTAGGCTTATCAACATTGTTTTTCATTGTAGCTGAATGGTGGATCATGTATGGGATCGATGCACCAACTGTGAGAAAGTTAGCAATCAAAGTATTATCACAAACAGCTTCCTCATCTGTTTGTGAAAGAAATTGGAGCACATTTGCACTCATACACACAAAGCAAAGAAATAAGTTGGCTCATAGTAGCTTGGAAAAATTAGTTTATTGCTACTACAACATGAAGCTTCAAATTCGAGATAAGGAAGCAGAAATAGATCATGTCGACCGTGGTGACCCACTAGATGTGTTTGATATTGTTGGTGAAAATGATGATACATGTGGATGCAAATTTCTTCCTCCTCGATCTTGGACGATTTTGCACCTACAAAACAATTAACACCTTAGGTTAAGGCCAAGAGCCTCACGCGTCCACGATGAATGGGGGGGGCTTTGGCCGAAGAACCTCTGATGCCAAAGTTAGAATTTAGAGAGAAAGAGTGTTTAGAGAATTTTGGGATTTTTGCCAAAGTGTTGGAATTGGTTTTTTGGTAAGAATGAGAGTATATTTATAGGGATAGGGGTGGCTAGGGTTTTTTGGGTTTAATTTAGGTTTAATTAGGAGTTACCAAATAATTAAAAAGGGAAAATGGTGGAAAAGGTAGAGAATATGATAGGCTCTTTTTGGATGGGAATGGCCGACCCTTGGTGTGGGTATAATGGGTGATTAAATTAGCCTTTAATATATTGATTATATTAATTGGTTGAGGATGTTATGGAATGTTTGAAATAAATGGCTAATTGAATAAGGAAAAAATGAGGTAAAAACATATATGGAATGAAATAGGTTTTGAATTGTTACCCATTTTGGGTACTCCTGACTTGGTTGATGGATGATTCTCCACTGCTCGCGTGTAGGAAACTCGGTATGCCTCGAGGGTATTTTTGTCCTCTTTTGTCCAAAAGTCCACGTGTCGCCTAGTGAATATTTTTGGCTCCACAAATGCCCTCACACCTGTTGGGTTGCTCGCGGAAAAGGGCAGCAGGTGTAGAGATCTTCTTGCTTTAGGAAACTTAAGAATGCTTCCTATTTTGATATTGATTCTCTCTTTAATAGGAAATTAGATCCTTCTAGGAAAAGGAAATAAATTTCTCTCAAAGCCTATTTAAGTCCACCTTAAGTGGGTTATTAAATCAACTTTGGAGAGCGATTTATTCTACCCTACAAGAGAGAGATAGCTTAGAGGATATTTGTTCCCCCTCCTCTAGCAATCTTCTACATCTTGCCCGTGCAAAGGACCGTCTTTCGTTGCTTTCTTCGTCTTCTTCGTGCTGCACCAATGTAAGAAAAATTTAATTTTTCTTGCCTTATTCTTGGATAGTGCTATTGCGGGGTAGCCGTCGGGGTGGTGCGGCAAGTCAGCTGGTAGGGGCCAGGAGCTGGCTCGGCATGGGTTGAGGAGATGTCGTGGCAGGGACCACTGCTTGGGTAGCTTGGCTTGGCTTGAGCCAAGGGCAGCTTGTGCAGCTGGGGTCGAGGATTGTGGCGCTGGGGCGCAGTGCTAGGCGAGCCGCATGGCTCATGTCCTTTGGGCTCTTGGACCTGACTCGGGCCAGGCTGGCGATTGAGAGAAATAAGGAGATTGCGGGTCTCATGGGCTGCTGGAATGTTGGGCATGCAGGCCTCTTGCCTGCTAGAATGCTGGGTTGAGCTCCCCTGCTGATTACCATGAATGTCGTTGGCTGCTTAGTCCTCTTTGTTGAAAGAAAGGTGGGCTGTTCCAGAAAGATGAGGTAAAGAGGATCAAGGCGGATGCATTGGCTCGTCTGATCGCTGTCGTGGAGCTTACTATGAATGAAGATGGAAAGCAGAGATCTTCCCCGCCTACTCATGAGATGCCAATTAAGAAAAAACTGAAGACTTTTTCTGCTGCTCATGAGGGTCCGCTTGATACCGAGAAGTATGTGATTGACATGACTTCTTCCAAAGGGAAGAAAAATAAGGCTGCTAGATCTGAGCATGTGGCGTCTTCCATGTTGAGAATGGCTAGTACAATTGTGGATAAGATTGCTCAGCGTAAAGGTTTTATCATGCCCCCAGTGCCGAAGTCTGTACCAAGACGTTCTTTGGGAGCCAAGTCCGGTTCACCTTTGTAGAGACTTGCTATTATGAAGAGTGGTAAGGTGGACTCTGCTGCTAAAGTGGCGCCAAAGCCTGCTCCCTTTGCTGCTAAGATTGATTCGCCTCAGATTCAAGATCTTAAGCTTGCAATTTTTTAGCTTCGTTTTGCTACTTATGCTAAGAAGGGAGTGGATGAGCTTCTCTATTTCTCCGGAAGACTTGCTTGCTTTTACTTTTAAGGCTTCCATTGGTGAAGTAGTTGGAGAAGTTAGTGCCCAGACTGGGGCAGCTGGGGGTGAAGCGCCGGATGATGCCGCTGCTAAGAGCGTTACGGCTGTTGAAGGTGTGGCGACCGAGTAGTCGTGGGATGTCCAAGCTACTGTAGTGTAGTATTTTAGGTAGCCTTTAGGATTTTCTTTGTTTTTCCTTGTAGCTTTTGTTTTGCTTGAACTCCTTCGGCCTTTGCTAGTTGTTTATAAACATGTTTTCCTTCGTTTTTCTTCATCTTCACTTCTTTTGTTCATGCCTTAACCTTTAGACTTGATAGACCAGTGGCAGGCATGCTACTTTTTTATAAGCAGACAAACTCGCGTAGCCTATGCAGCCGTAGGTGTTGGTGTAGAACTTTGCAAAGTTGTTAACCATAGGGTTGGCAGCCGGATGCCTTACTTACAGAAGCAGACAAGTCCGCGTAACCACTAGGCTGTTAACCTTGACTTTCTTCAATTCCGTAGGTTGCGTAGCAAGTATCACAACACTTTAGGACTTGGTGTAGGTTGTTCCGCGCTTGGCAGAGGTGAAGCTTATCGACTACGTAGCATGTCGGCAGTGGATAAAACTTCGTATATGCGCGCTAGCTTGTTTAACCTTTCACAAGAATGTGCGGTTGTATAAGTCTAGTGCGGCTTCACTGCTCGAAGGGCAAGCCGTAGGCAGTCTTCCGGAATCCGTAGGCTACCTTAGTGCACTCGGTAGCAGCTTTAGGATTCCAGGGCAGCCGTCCATCGGATGTACTGCGTAATGTGCCATCTCCGTCTCTAGGGCCCGGTTCCCCACGGATTAGGCCAAGAGACCCAAAATCCTTCAGTTAGCTAAGCCTTGAAAAAGACCATTGCAACTACTTCTAGGAATCCCGGCGTAAGCCATCGTGCATCTAGTTATACTAGGGCAGCCAGGCTCATCCACGTCTGGATATTCGGAGTGTAAAGTTTATCCTCCCGTCTTGGAGAGCTGACCCATATGGGTGTCGGAAAATTGGTTTACCCTCTCGCACTGGAGAGCATGGTTGGTCCCTCGGAGGGCGCAATTCCTGCGATGAGTCTCTAAGAAGGGCGCAGTCTTCTTTTGAAGTGCATGAGTGATTAGTTGTTGTAAGCATGCAGCTAAGCCAAGTTGTGATTACTTCTAAATTCCTCATTGAAAAACGAGTGAAACGAACGAGAACTTTAACTGTAAGGTAGGAACTGTATAACAACTGGATAGTCCTCAGCTTGTGAGGTGGTGCCCGTCGAGCTTATTGAGTCTTCGGGTTTTGATGTAACGGGAGGTCACACATGGTACTTCTTCAGATTGTAGGCCATCCATTTCTTTTCAATCTTTTTGCCGCTTCATGGTGGTGAGGGTGTAATTACTCTTGCCCCCTACTCTGCTGATCTTGTACGGACCTTCCCAGATGGGATCCATCTTTTTGGAGCCTTCTCTGCCGGCAGTGATGAAGGCTTTTCTGCATCGTCGACATGCAAATGCCAGAAGTCTCCATCAGGTGGAGTAGGCGCAGCTAGAGTGTGCTCGGCTACTTCTGAGGCATCGTTGGGCCGCTCTGTTGCGTCACCTAGGCTAGGCGTGAAGACGCAGTAGGGAGCTGTGGAGATGGGGCCATGTCATACGCAACAGGAGATGCTCAACTGCCGGTATTGGGCCACTCTAGAGTTGAATCATTGAGCAAGGGTCGGCTAGGGCCGTGTGATGCGCAACAAGAAATGGTACTCAACTGCCGGTACATGTTGCTCCTATGTAGAATCTTTTAGGGTGACGAGGACAAAACTTGCTTTCGAGTGTGTCCTTCCAGTGTTGCGTTCGTCAGAAAACTTTACATCCGCCAGGGTCTACGCCTTTATCGTCGCGCGTCTGGATTGGGCAGAATAGTACGTCATTAGGATGATTGCATGCGTTTGAAAGTAAAACTTGTGCTTCTGGGTTGCAACAACTATCGCCAAAGTTAGCTTTTGAATTTTTAATAACATCGAGGAGACCTTTTGAACTGTAGAATACAGGTAACTGTGGAATACAGGTAGTCGGGCCCCCATCTCTTCTCGCATGATGGTAGAGCTTATTGCTACTTTAGATACCGTCAAACATGTGAATAAGTCATCTGCTGCTTCTAGGGAGGTGATGTTGGGTACTTCTTCAAGTCCTTGAATGTGCATTGGCGAGCCTCATCCCAAAGTGCATACTTCTCTGCCAAAGTAAAAGAGTCTACCAGAGTTAGATCTTCTTTCATGATCAATTTTCCGAATAGCGGGTGGTCTGCTGGAAGTCCTTTTTGGAAGGCTGCTCTAGCTATCGAGTCGTTGCATCCGACTATTTTTGCCTTCTCTACTTTGAACCTTCTCACATAGTCGCGAAGTGACTCCTTTGGGTTCTTCTTGACGTTGAACAAATGATCAGATTTCTTTTTGATCGAGCGATAGGATGAATATTCTTTGGTGAAAACCAAAGAAAGTTCATAGAAATTCCGGATGGATTGTGGCGGCAGGGTGTAGAACCAATCTTGCGCCTCGCCTTGTAGAGTGGTGGCGAATATCTTGCACATAAGCTCATCGTTGTTTCGATAAAGGATCATTGTGCTTCGGTAGCGCTTTAAGTGTCTCTCCGGGTCTTCATCCCCTTTGAAAGATGTGAAATGTGGCATGCTGAACTCTCGTGGAGGCTCTGCCTGCTCGATCTCGTCCGTGAAGGGTGACCTGTTTATGTTGGTCATGTTCCGTCGTAGTGCCTCATCGGTGACCTCGTTGCGTTGGAAATCATGCAATCGCTTGGTCAAGAGTCTCTCTACTTCTTCCTGAATTTGCCTTTGTTGGGGTAGCAGAGCTCTCGGCTGCCCCCAGCCATGACTTGCTGGTCTAGGCTGCTCTTCCATGTGTTTGGCTCGTCTACGCCGCAGATGCAGTGCATGTGGTGCGTTCCTAGCAGGCGAGCGAGTTCTTCGCAGGCTGCTGGTTGAACTTGAGCTGGATTGAGTGACTGCTTATCTCCGTCCGTCGTGCTGCCTACTCTGATGTGAGGTGGATGATGCTCCTTGTGGGCTTAGCCGCGAATGAACACTTTGTCCGGAAGGTTGCTCATGTTGACTATCGGAGTGTGACCCCAACCGTGAATGTATGCTCATCCGTGGGCCTAGTCTAGAGTACACGCTCCTCCGCGCGCTAAGACGGGAGTATACGCTATCTCGAGGGCCCAATCGGGAATGTACACTGCCTGAACGTTCGGCTCGTGGTTGGTCGAATGGCTACTTACCGGGATGCTGCTGGAAAGGTTCGTCTGCCCTTGTCCTACTTCGGGATACCTCGTCCGGGGCACGTTGGATCCCGATGCGTTGCAAAAGTTGATTCACCAAAGTTGTCTGTTGTGCAAGGGCGCTCGTCAACTCTATGACTTGTCGAGACAAGTGTTGTTCGCCATTTGGATTGGAAGAGCTTAGAAGGAATGCGCCTCCTTGGGCAGTGGAAATGTGGTAGACTCCGGGCACGAGATTTGAATTGGGAAATGTCAAATCCGCGAAAAAATATGGTGAGAATGCCCCCGGCTCGATGGTAGGTCCGGATGGTTGAGATAGTCTTGGGTCGACTTGGGCTGCTTGGAAAACCACTGGAGCATGATGGGCCGTGAGAGTGGGCTGCTCGTCGGGAACAAGCTGGGTCACGAGAGCAGGCTGCTCGGCAGGAGCAAGTTGGGCCGTGAGAGTGGGCTGCTCGACGGAAGCAGGCTGGACCACGGGAGTGAGCTGCTCGTCGGGAGCAGGCTGGGTCACGAGAGCAGGCTGCTTGGCAGGAGCAGGCTGGGCCACAGGAGTGGGCTGCTCGACGGAAGCAGGCTGGACCACGGGAGTGGGCTGCTCGTCGGGAGCAGGCTGGGTCACGAGAGCAGGCTGGGCCACGGGAGTGGGCTGCTCGACGGAAGCAGGCTGGACCACGGGAGTGGGCTGCTCGTTGGGAGCAGGCTGGGTCACGAGAGCAGGCTGCTTGGCAGGAGCAGGCTGGGCTACGGGAGTGGGCTGCTCGACGGAAGCAGGCTGCTCAACGCGCGATGCATGTGAATGCGAGGCTTGGGCTTGGGTCCATGTAAACTTGGATGGCACGGCTTGGGTCGTGGTCTTGGTACCGTGAGCCTTGGATGGCTCGGCTCGGGCCGTGGTGAAAGCTCCATGGACCTCGCCACGAATGGCTACCGAAGTAGCCACCGCGGTGGTTCCCATGGTGGCCGTGGTGAAGGCACCATGGACCTCGCCGTGGGTGGCTACCGAGGTAGCCACCGCGGTGGTTCCCATGGTGGAAACTCGTGGTGGTGATGCTGCTCCCCTTATTGTCGCATTTTGCCTCACGGATCTCCGCACTCCCATTTCTTAAACACTAGAATTTTCACTTATGGAATTTTCTAAATTTCTAGCCATTATATTTTGCTTATACGTTTTATCAAAGAACCTTTGCAAATAAAAAATTCTAATAATAATAACGTATGAAAAATATTCAAATGGACTAGAAAATAAAGAAAAAACCTTTTTTGTGCGAGAGTCTTCTACGAGTATGGATTTCAACTCTCAATGAAAGCACCAATTTGTGGATGCAAATTTCTTCCTCCTCGATCTTGGACGATTTTGCACCTACAAAACAATTAACACCTTAGGTTAAGGCCAAGAGCCTCACGCGCCCACGATGAATGGGGGGGCTTTGGCCGAAGAACCTCCGATGCCAAAGTTAGAATTTAGAGAGAAAGAGTGTTTAGAGAAATTTGGGATTTTTGCCAAAGTGTTAGAATTGGTTTTTTGGTGAGAATGAGAGTATATTTATAGGGATAGGGGTGGCTAGGGTTTTTTGGGTTTAATTTAGGTTTAATTAGGAGTTACCAAATAATTAAAAAGGGAAAATGGTGGAAAAGGTAGAGAATATGATAGGCTCTTTTTGGATGGGAATGGCCGGCCCTTGGTGTGGGTATAATGGGTGATTAAATTAGCCTTTAATATATTGATTATATTAATTGGTTGAGGATGTTATGGAATGTTTGAAATAAATGGCTAATTGAATAAGGAAAAAATGAGGTAAAAACATATATGGAATGAAATAGGTTTTGAATTGTTACCCATTTTGGGTACTCCTGACTTGGTTGATGGATGATTCTCCATTGCTCGCGTGTAAGAAACTCGGTATGCCTCGAGGGTATTTTTGTCCTCTTTTGTCCAAAAGTCCACGTGTTGCCTAGTGAATATTTTTGGCTCCACAATACAGAGGGTAACCAACTTTTTCAATGGATTAGACCTCTTCATTTAGATGATGATGAAGGTAACCCAGCTCCCAGAGTTGCTGAAGAAGCACGTAATGAAGGGATAAATGTAGAAAGAGTATTAGAGGAGGAGGTGGGATCTAGCAACGCTAACTCCTTGGAAGAACTTTTGCGCCCAAGACCAAGAAACACTGGAATTCCACCTTCTTCCAATCCTACACAACCACAACATCGTGCTGATACTAATGATAGCTCTAATACAAGATCAGGAGACTCACCTACCACCGGAGGTGGGAATGATGAAGGGCATAATGGAGCTGGAGGTAGTGGTGGTGGATATGGAAACTATTATGGACCACCTCCCAGACTTATGAGCCCCTTCACTGGTGAGGCAAACTTCACGCATGCAACACAGGATGATGACCATGGCAGTAGGCGGGCAGGACCAGGAATTGGTGCCATAGGGAATGACTATACTCGCAGAGAAAGAGGCAATGGGATTTTGTCAAGTCAAGAAGATGACTCGTTATCTAGAACTTTGGATTTTGTTGGAGTGGGAAGTAGTAACTATGGTAATACTCATAACCAACCATTTCCCTACCCTTCATATCCCATTCCTGTTGGGATGGAATCGAGCGACTCATGGAAACAATCCGAGACTCAATCTTCAAATGATTTTGCTTATGGACAAGGTCAACTAATCTCAGATCCAAATGGGTGGCATGTTAACAATTACATGCAAAACTATTTTGGGGATTTATCATTTGATAACTACTCTTCACAATACACTCACTCTACACATAGAGATGATGAAGATAGTGAAACTTTTGAACCTCATAGGAACTCTATGTGGTACTAAGTCACTCATGTATCTTACCATGCAATGTATAAAGTGTAAAATATTGTACTAATTCATTATATATAAATAATTATGGTGTGTTTAGACTTCTTTCATTAATTACTACATATTTTCTACACTCACAATGTTTGTCAGCTTGCTATATAATCAACTTGATAATGTTAAATTCATCATGCAATGTATTTCCTTCCAATTTTTTGTGATAAACTAATAGATAATTGACTAAATAAACATCCTGCAAAGTTTCAATAAAAATTTCCAAGTTTTTCTTACAATTTCCGTAGTTTCCATGTAATTTTTATCGATATCGATATTATCCCGATATTTCCATTGATATTTCCGTGTTTTCGAATTACCGATATTTCCAATATTACCGATATTTTCTTCCTTATCTACAACCGACGTGCTAAAGGATGGGATCATGCACTGTTCACCAGGTACTGGATTTTGAAAATAACAATCTCAACCAACCAAATAAAAACACCAAAACTTTAACCATGTTCCACCCATGCCGAAGTCGGTCAGAGAAGAAAGATTGAGGGATTGATCTGAATTTTTGCAGAGTCTAGTCTTGGAGTTGTAGACATCTGTCACCACAGTATTTGCTCTGCCCCAAACTATTTCACTTCTCTTTTATTTATGGCCACTCTGACCTTACTGTATGTAAATCAGCCCTTCTCCTATCTTCACGACCCACCGCTCTTCGTTTCGGTTTACTCACTCAGTTTTCTGTTTTTTTTTTTTACATTTTTTAAAATTTTTTTTTTTATCATTGAGTGCTCCGGAGTACTGAGGATGTTTTGAATTTTAATTTTATATACTAGATAAATACTCCGAAGTTGCAAAAAATATCCTATTTTGTTATGTCACCCTCTTTCAAAGGTACCTCAGACCATCGGGTAAGACCTTAATTGATTACATAACTATTGTATCTCGTGTAAATAATATAAACGTCGTGACAAGTTTTTTAATAGCATTGTATCGTTAACGTGTAATGTCACGATTACGATATGATTTTGTCATTAAACTCGTTTTCCAGACAATTATACAGACCTTTGGCCCATTCGATTTGAAAGATGGTCTCTTGCAATCAGTGACATCACGTGATAACTATAAACGAACATACAGTATATTTGATACATAATAATCATTGTTGGTGTCACTGGAATAAGATATTAGTATCACGAGAGTTTTTCTCCTTCCCTTTCTCCTCAACATAACCAAAACCAAACTAAAAGGAAAATGGTTGTATACAACTATTCTCTCGTTGATAGAGAAATTCTTATGTCCTCCGGGTGGATCATGTCACCGATTCTGCCACACACACAAAAAGCGGGACTTTCATGTATCAGGATCCCACACGCCGTCCTTCTCATTATGTGTGTGTGGCTAAACAAGTTATTTAGTTCATGTGTCGAAACTCCCAAAATTTTTCCGTGTGATGACTGGTGACATAATTGTTGTGCTTTTATACACAAGTAGAAGCGAATTCTAACAAAATACTATGTCGTAGGTAAAAGTGAAGAATCCAATAATCTCAAAATAAGAACATAAGATATTTAACATGGTTCGGTATAAAAGCCTACCCAAGGGTGAAGCACGGCGAATAATTTCACTAAATAAACGGAGGTTATAAAAATAGTGTTTAACTATCACAACCAAAATCCCACAAATTATAAACTCTAAACGAAACAAATAAAGAATCCAAAACAAACATAGGAGATTCTTCCAAATTGTTCTCTAACTCTCAAACTCACATATTTACTCACTAACTTGCTAACTGAATGAGTCATGGATTTGCCACGCACTCATGATTCCAAAAAGTGATCTCCATCCAAAGTCAAAAGAGAGAAAACTCTTTAAACTAATGTGTGAGACACACAAAATAAACTAACCCTAAGGTCCTTTTTATAGTGCATAAAACTTTGGTAACAATGAGAATCTTAATTCTAATTGGAAGTAAACTAAATCCTAATAAGAAAAATGATTAACAAAATCTATCTACCAAGCAAGAAATTTAACCAATAAGTCAATTTCAAACTTAAATAGGGCACCTAAAAAAAACAGGAAACACAAATCTAATTTCTGTCATTCTAATTTTGAACTGTAAATGACAACAACAATGGAAGAAACAAACTGAAGACTAGTTCCTGCATTGTTCTCTAATTCATCCTATCCTATTATGTGTAAAACTTATTTCTTCTTTTGTTTTGGTAATTGTATAACGTTGAACATCTGCGGCTTTCAATGGTCTTTTTTTCCCTAGCTAGCTAGAAATATGCACGTACCATTACCATTTCCTGCATATGCAAACCCTAACCATATATGTATGACAATTCATTTGATGGAGAAAACGAGGGATCTTTCCCATCAAATTCTAGGGATCCGAAGATCCGAATCCTTGAGATTTAATTCAACAGCTATAATTATTATAAATTTTAAAATAGCCTCTTATTGTAATCGTTGGATCAAATTTTAAAGATCCAAATATCTGAATTCGTAGGATTTAGTAGGAGAGATCTGGATGGATCTGAAAAGGTGGGCGTTGCATGTATTAAGGGAAACCAAGAACTTTCTACGTTATACAACCAATATAAAAAGGACACCTCATTGCTAGGGTTTTGATTTGATGGAGACTAGTGGGCGTTCCATATTTGAGTTTTTTCAGAAAAATATACATGAATAAATATATTCAAGCAAGTTCTGAAGAGATTTTTCAGTATTTCCGTCACACGAAGTAGCACATCATGTGTCCTTATATAAATGTTGGGTTATATGTGTTAAAAGGTTAATAACTTAAAAATTAAAAATTTCCACCACTTACATAAAAACACGTAGTGTACCATCCGTATTCCCGTCACAACAAAAAATTTTCCCAAGTTCTGATATATATTCTGATTCCCTGTTGATATCAATGTGACTGATTTGTCAGCATCTCAGCCTACACTACGTACTCTCATAGGCAGTAGAAGAGGAACAGTCTTTTAACTCCGGGTTTTTGGATGCTGCTTTTGAGCTCAACTGGCACAAACTTCAATTCCAAATTCATATCAGTAGACTGGGAAAAAACGAAGATATGTACTTTCGTTTTTCATTGTTTATGGGCAACTTCCAGTTGTAATTCTACCAGACCAAATCCATGAAAACCGTTGCCCTTCTTTTTGAGTTTAGGGTTTTGGGGGAGGAACTGGAAACTTTATAGCCATTTCGTGCAAAAATGCATGGTTGGTGCTATGATAAACACGCGGGCTAGCACTTGACGGGCTTTCCCCTTTCCATTGTCTTCCACTTTGAGTCAAATGTCCTGGAGATGTGATTGATCCCTAATTATGGCAAAGCAGAAGATATTATCGAGTACGGCCCAAAAATGTCATGAAAACTGTGTAGCACTCGTGCACCAAATATTGTCCGATCATCTATCTTTTATTAATTCGTAATTAAAACATGAGGAGTTAGAATTGGATTCTTGTTGTAATTGTTTACTAAAATTATCTGAAATCAAAGTAAAAATAGTATTGATTTCGTATAAGTTATTTACTAATTTATCGGAATTGGAATACAATCCAATACAATTACTAAAATGCCCTTATTGAAAATAATAAATTGTATTATTATTTATATACTAATTAATTAAAAAAAGGAAAATTTTGAAATATATCTAATTTTATAAGTCTATTTTTGAAATAGATATAATTTTTAGTGACTTTTGACTTTGAAATAGGTTCAATTTTTAATTACTTTGAACCCATATCAAAATACTCCTAAAAAAATTATTTATTAAAAGAGAACAAAAAATTAAATAAAAAATAAAAGAAACCCTAATCAATCTTATCATTTTCTCTTTCATCAAAAAACAAAAAAAAACAAAAAGAATTATATTTCTGTTCATAGAAACCTACTCCACATCGCCACCGTACCGTAACCATCTCTCTCTCTCAATCCATTGCATTATGATTTCAAGATTATCTGTTTCAAGTTCACGGCATCTAATGGCAAGTGGATTTGGATTGGGTTGATTGATGGCTTGGGGTGGTTGCGGTGATCAGGGAAGGAGTGGCACTGGACAAGGGCGCTGGGCAGCAGAGGATGGATCTGCTCTGGTAATGTGAAGGGTAGTGTTGGAATTTTGAAAATGAAGTGAGGGTATAATTGGTTGAAGATTTGGATTCCAGATTCCCCATAACACCTGGAATTGAACTATCACCTACATCTAAGGAATCCAATTCCACCAATACAAGGCGTTGCATTCCAAAATTTGTGTGGGGTCCACTACTTTTTTTATTCCTCAATGTTTAGTAAACACCGGAGTACTTCGTAATCTGAATTCAATTCTATATTTTCATTCTGATTACGGATACGGAAACACATCATAAGTTAGGATCATAGGGAGGGAGCAGAACTCTTAGCCTTAGTCCAGTAGTATATCGCTCTTTTTCGTAGATTTCCGCTACCAAGCATGTCAATATAGTTATATAATCAGATTACCATTATGGTTATAAATATTGAATAATCGAATATGCCACATAATCAAACTTTAAATTTTCTCGTTGAATATTAAGCTGGAATTATTTTCACTTGTGTAGTTTATTAGGCCTTGCACTTGTTACTAACAATGTGCTTTTGCATTATGTATTGAACTCCAACAAGACTAGCTATTTTAACCAATCGTAATATGATATTGTTTTTCAACATGGAATGAAGGGGAAGGCGGGCTAAAAGGAGGGAGGGAGGGAGGGTATAGAATGAGTTAGTTTTTAGTATCTTTAAATTTTAACTTTGGTTAAGCGTCTCTCCTCTTGGCCTCTTGGTACATTTAGACAATATTAGTTTAGCTAAGCTTTCGGCTAGTCTCTTGGAGCAACAATCTCAAGCATTTTGGGTAAAGACATAAGCAATGGTTTAGCTAGTCTGTTGGAGATACTGATGTACTCAAATTTGTTGAGAAATTGTTCACTCCGTATTTAATTTGTCTTTTCTTATCTTCTTCTCTCGTCATTATAATTAAACAGCCCTTGATTGAGATTGCGATTTGTTTTATTATTAATATTCACGTTTGGGTTGCAAATAGACCTATTTACCAAAAACAAAAAGTAGAACCTCAATTATTTATTTCTTACAAGAAAATTTTCAATTAAAATTCTTTTTATCGAAAGACAATCTCTGGCGAAAAGAACTGCAGGCATGATTATGCTCTTAAAGCTTCTTCCTTCATCCAGTCTTTTCAATCCATGAAAGAAACTATTCAGACTCTAATAGACCGTCTCCAGCCTAAAGTTTGAGGACGTTGGGCCCAAAGTCCTGCCTAAAATTTAATACCCAGGCCCGCATTTCTTAAGGGGTGAATGGTAACTTTTGGGGTGTCAAAAAATGGTTTTGTTTTTCTTTTTAACAAACAGTAGGATAACTTAGGTTGAATCCATATAAATTAGAAGGGAGAAAAATTCAAACTTGGGTGCAAATTGAGAAATACATTCCTCTAACTAACTTAGCTACGTCCAGATCGGCGAAGATGAAAAATATTAGTGCATATATCAATCCAACAAAATACCATGAAAAGCAGCTAACTTCTTTTAACATCATGATGATTTGATTAACTGTCCCCAAAGTGCTTTTGTCCACCAAAGGCTTTATGCACAACAAACCTCTTATCACCTTTTTTTTTGGTCAAGGTAAATTTTATTACCAACAAAGTAAATGTACACAAGCAGAGACCCAATTACAAGAACAGTATCAAAAAAAAAAAAAAACAAAAGATCTCCAAAACAAAACAAAACAAAAAAGGCTAAACACAAACCCTAGCAGCTTGCGACCCCCGCCCCGGACGCAGCACCGCAGATCCACCAATATGAACCAGCATGAGATCCAACCAAACGACGCCCCAAAAGTGAAGGGAATGAAAGAAAATAAGGCTCCATCGTTCTCCATTGAGCACCACCACAAAGATTGCAGCCGCAAATCAAAGAAGCATGAGGTAATTCACATTCCGCAAGACACAATGCCGAAAGGCAAACGGGAAGCTGGTGGTGTGAACTCCTGAGTCGGAATTCTACACATCTTCCGATGGACCAGCAACTAATCGCGGTAAAGAGAAGTGGATGCAGAGCAAAATTGATGTTGGATCGAGGAGGCATGGAGGCAAAGGTATGAATCAGATTGATGAAAAACATGGAGGTGAACGGCATCAGGGAGTGGAGGACGGAGTTTGGAGCCAAGGACGGTGAAACCGAAGACGAGCAGTGTAGGACGGGAGATAGGAGAGAGTAGGGTTAAACACAAGCTAAAGCAAAAAGGAAGAGAAGGACCACCGATCCTAGTCATAGACATGGCCGGCAGCTGCAGAGAAGTTACCGGAATGGGAATCACTCAAAAACAAAGGTGAGAAATGCACTCAATGAGAGAGGACTCTAACCAAAACAGGAACCAAGATAAATTGAAATTCTTTGAAAAAATAATTAGAAACCAAATTCTAATTGCTGAAATGATAAAAATCAAACACTGATGACAATCGATTACATATTTGACGAAATAACGAACAAATATAATCAACATACCGAAATTTGATCATTTCAACATAGAAAAAGCTTTTTCAAATTTTTTTTTTCGTGGATAAGAAGCAAACATGAGCTCAAGCAACGGGAATGTAAAAAGGACTACAAAGGAATTAAATAAATACCATCTGGTACATTTAATTAAAAATATAAAATATAATCCAATGATCCAAAGCAGGTCAAAGATCCCACAAGAGCTCCAAAAGTGCAACAAACATGAACAACCAACCCAAATCCAGATCCGACCTGGACAACACTCACCGGTTTGTTCCACCAGGAACTATTTATGCACTAAATCCTCAAATGCTGAAGATTCATAGAAACGTATACATTATGTCAATTTAATTCTAAATATATAATTATATGTGAGAAAATATCAAGAGAGATCCTCTTCCCATCGATAACTAGGCCAAATTTGCTGTAGCACCATCCAGCGGGAATCCGGCAAATGCCACCCTCTCCCCTCATTACGCGGAGGCAAACCCCCAACACCTTCATCCATCCATCCATCCATCACGCTCAAAATCACATATTCTCCTCCAGAAAATGGAGGTTGTCTGACCCCAGAGATTGTAAAAACCAGCTGAGGGGGCAGTATGGGGAAAAGACAGCAAAAATTTCCCCAAAAGAACACCAACCATGCCAACATAAAATTTAACAGGAGTTAAAAAACCGAAACAAAAAAAACAAAAACGTACAGCAATCCCAATAAAACTCATGCTACTAGCTTGAGTTGTCAACGTTTAGCATTTTTTTCCTTCCCCAACTAGTCTTTTGCTTCTGTTCCTAGATGCTTCTCTTTTTCCCCATTTTTGTTTCTTTCTATTTGCCAGGTGAGAAAGCCCGTTTCATCATGCCAAGGCAGCAGTACTATTTTCCAAAAAAAAAGAAAAAGGAAAAAAAAGAAAGAGAAAACTAGATATTCACCAGCGTGTCTTTTAAACCTCTCTTCCCACAAGTTCATTTCTCTCCACGAGTGCGCATCGTCAGTGCACATCCATGCCTCATACTCTAATTTATTGCTGAAATAGAGCGATCAGCACCTGCTTAAACACCGAATTGACCTGTTCCATCACCACTGGATGGCTGCGGCTGATTATTGTTCTCAACATTGTTGTTAGTGGTCTTCTCGTCCAGTGCAATACTTTGGATATGAGCTGACAGCGTATCCGGACCGGAGTTTCCAAGGGCTTGAGAGCCTGAGGCATTTGGAGGCTGAGCGGCTGGCATTACCCATCTCTCCCAATCATTACGCCGCCTTATTTTATCACCCTAAACACCGTCACAGCACACAGCACAAGATTTGGCATCTTATCAGAATGTCATATAACACAAAACAAGTAACACTTTTAACTGTATATTAAGGGCTGGGTTGGACAGAGGGTGCTGGAAATGAAAAGTTGGGGGAGGATATTTAATACCAATACAACGATACTTTTTTCTTTTACATGATTACATAATTATGGGTTCAAGAATTACCTGTATTTCCACAACAGTTGACATTCTCATAGCATCCAGTATAAGCTGAATGTTGTCTGTCAAACTCAGAACCTGAGAAGGAAATAAGAAATTAAAACATTGACATTCTCATAGCATCCAGTACAAGCTGAAAGTTGTCAGTCAAAACAGAGGGGCTTGGATATAGGGATATTACGGAATTTTTAACCTTTGATAGATTCCCGCTTAATCACATACATAAAACTACATTTTGTCCAAAGGTTCCTATGATCTACCACAAATGGTTCTTCTGCAAAAGTCAGGTGGTATTTGGATTGTTGACCATGTTCTGATGGCTGCTTAACTTGGCACAAATGGAGAAGCTCTAAAATGCAAGCCAGTTATTATCCACACAAATACCACATTTTCCCTTTTGCAACTTGACAAAAAGATGAGAATTATAATTTTATTACAAAGGTGGTAAATGTCCTCCTTTCAATTAAAAAAAAGAAAGAAATAAAGATGCAATTCTATTCATTTATCTAGAAAGTGAAATAAAGTTTTTATATTAAATGGATATTTATATAAAGTGAAGGATTGAATGCACAAATGTATTCATAATTTCATCAATAATATTAACTTTGAAACCATGATTATAATTCCTAAATATACATTTTTTAAATCTAGTGAAACATTAAACAATCAAAGCCCGAGCAGCAAACTTAGTTTAAGTAGTTTGCTCAGCAGGTACAGTTGAAAATGAAATAAAACTGGCACAGAAAGTAAAGGACTTAATCCTAAATTTTTTTAGCAGATGTTGAAAAGTCTGCAACACACACCTCTGTTAAAGTTTTATGTACAAAGACATGGACAACAGTGTACAAGCAGCAGAATACTGTTAGCATTTCAGAAAAGAAAAGATAGACTACCACATTGTTCAGAGACAAACGACTAGAAATACGGCTATAGTATAGAGAATTACAGCCTAAAGTAAATCACCGAGAAGCATATACTTGTTACTAAGGTTCCAAATTGTCAACTTTGATTCATTCTTTCACCAATTATACTACCTAAGTTTGTAGTAGGATAGCTACAAAAGAAACTAGTTTTCTAGTCTACAGACCAAAAAGAAAGACAAACTTTATGAGATATAACATTGAAGATGTGAGTTTTCTATCCAATTAAATTTTGATATATCTGGGCTACGAAGTAAGACATGGGCATAAATTTTATATTTCTCAATAGATAATAATAGAGAACAGACAAGGAGTACCATGCCAACGTTCTTATTAGTCATCCATAATTTTATAATTAAGTGTTTCTCATAGTGCTATTGCAAGACTGGAGTGAAAAAGAACAAAAGATACTTCTCCACGTTATTCTTTTTTTCCCATTACAAATCCAACGAACAGAGAAGACACAATGAGACAGTTATAATCCAGTCTGTTCTCAAGACACATAATATGCAATTTAGAAACAAGAATACCACAATGAGCATCTTGATGATGGAAGTAAATAAAGAATGAAACACATTGTACAAAATTGATTGGAACCTAGTATACAATGTCAACAAATAAGATGTCAATGGATATTAAGTAACTTCACCACTCATTACATGCGTATGACAAAACCACAGAAAACTTAGGTTTGTTGGTCACAAAAGGACTATCCTGTAATTTCACATAAGACAAGACTCGTGCCAAACTGAAGGTGTAAAAGGGTTCACATGGCAAGTTCATGTGGGTCAGTAGGAAAAAAGGGTTTGTTGAGTTGGATGAAAAATATTTTCAATTCTTAATCAAAATATACAAATGATACATAAGGCATAAATTACCTAAAGTAGTACATTTGGTTCCTATTAAACTCAAGACTCTTATAAAGAGTGCATTCACAGCAAACAAAGTGTTTAGGGAGCCTAAAAGGCTTAAAACACAAAGAGAAACCAAGCATCAAGATGACAAAAAACTTGAGCAGGAGACTGACACCACCTCAGACAAGAGGAAAGAACATCACACAGTGCAGGATGTCCTTAAAATATTGCCTGCTAACAAATTTTTTCTGTCGCACATCAACATTTGCTTGATACCTGCCTATAGCTTATTTTCATATATCTAAATCAAGGTATATATGTTTAATAATTTCTTACTTCAAAACATGTACATATTATCCCATGTCAATGTAAAGATAACCGACAATAACAAAGAATAGCATCCCATACAGCACCACAGGACAGCAAATAAACGTTGACTAAAAAAAAGGAACAACAAACAAAGTGCTATTATACTTGGTATAAACTGTAAGTAATATTCCTTGTGTTTTTATTTATTTTCTCGTTTATTCATTTACATTCTTTAAATGTATAATTCAAAGTGCTTGATCGACAAATCCCAATGACAAACATAACCTACACATCACCAAGAATTGCAACAAGTGAAAAACATAAAAGTTAATCTTGAACATATAACATAAATCTGTATGCATAGATACACACAAATATGATATGTATATGCAACAAAAGACTAGATCATTACCACAATAACTAAAATCCACAAAGAAAGATTTCCCAAAAAACTCACTTTTTTGAAGCCTGCTATTAATTTAATACGAACCCATCCCTGGTCATCCATGTTCCGCCTCAAGTATGTATCTTTAATTAAATTGTCATTACTGCATTAAATGAGTATAAAGGGAAAAGAGCAGTTAAAGTTTCAAAGGAGCTAAAAGGGAAATGATGATTAAGGATCTTATGCAAATAAACACAAACAAGAAAGGAGTACCTGAAATAATAATCTATCTGATTAATGATTTTAGTATGCAGCTGAGGATCTGGAGCAGGAAACATCATGGGATGTCTCAGTGGTGCAACAAAAGGTACAAGTGGCTCATGCGGTGAATGTGCAACATATACCAGTTGATGAGGTTGCATATCTGAAAACAGAAACACATTAGAATAAAGTCGCAAGTTAAACGCATACAAGTTCTATTTGAACACGCCTGGTGTTTACCAAACCCTATAGGACCACCAAAAGCCCTCATCTGCGGCTGGTGAATAAATTGGGCAGCATTAGGCGGTGGTGGTGGAGGTGTTTGGTGAGGCCTCATCATTCTAGGGACACCTCTTGGAGAATGCATGTGGTTGTCTCTATTGTTAAAATTTCGATGACTGTTCCAATCTTGATTTCCACGGTCCTGATCCCGCCTATAGTTGTGATGAGAACCTTCTCCACGAGGATGTGAACCACTATTTCGGTTCCTGAAGGAGTTACGTTGTTGCGGATGATCATTATTGCTGTGAGATTGCGACCCAAATGCATTTCTATGGGTATGCTCCTTCAGAGGCGGGTTACTTGAAGGCAGTTCACCACCTTGACCAGCAGATGATTGATGCTGGGGAGCACCACCATTAGAGGAGGCATTTGCATTATTTCGTTTCATCGATCTCTGGCGCATAAGTCCAGTATGGTTTGGAGTAGAAGGATTCCCTTGCTTCGGTGATGAGATAGTTGTGATTCCAGTTCCCTATGCCAACCACAGCAAGTAATATAAATGTACATATGCACATAGAACGCAAACAATCCAACATACTGAACATCAAATAATACAAAAACCCAAAGTCATCATCACTTTACGTTATTATGCTCCAACATGGTGAATCATTTTCTATACATAAATTTTATTTTAATGTCTCGAACAAGCAGAACCAAC
The DNA here is from genome assembly GCF_916048215.2 of Malus sylvestris. NCBI lineage: Eukaryota > Viridiplantae > Streptophyta > Magnoliopsida > Rosales > Rosaceae > Malus > Malus sylvestris. The sequence goes on along the minus strand of NC_062274.1, from coordinate 19,564,524 downwards.
TCTTCACTCCACATTTTCCTTCACTATTTCAATGCATAGGAATCTTTTGATTATCCATTTACCCAAAAGTTTTCCTTTTATTTAAAAAGATTATGCATCTCAAAATTTATCAGCAAACCACCATTTGAATACAGAGAGCTAATACTGCATTTTTTTTATTATAGTAAAATTCAACTAAAATTTAGCATTCAGCGAAAAACCAAGTGTTATAGTTTTAAATTTTCCCAGCAACCAAAAAATAGCAGAGAGATTCAAGAAAGAAACCTGCGGTACGGAGACAGACAACAACGAGGGTTCTGATACACCTTTGAGAGATTCAGAAGACGATTTGGTGGAAGCCCGAGCCGACTCGGACAAGGCAGGCCAAGACACAGCTCCCATTACAGGCCCAACCTCGACAGCCCCATTAGAAGGCTTGTTCCAAGCTGGCCTCTTACCCGCATTGCCGTTATCTGATCCCTCACCCACCGACTCCTCCACCGGCGGAGGAGAAGACGAATTCGACTGAGGAGCCGAGTTAGACTGAGTCTGATTAGCCGAAAAAGAAGAAGGAAGGGGAGGAGGTGCCGCCGCAGCGACAGCTGGCTCAGTCACAGCCGCCGATGGCGACGAAGGAACGGCCGCGATCGGCTCAGATTCGCCGCGGACGATTTGAGTCCAAGGCGACGAGACTGACCTGGTGGGGCGCCGCGATTGGGTCGGGCTGCTGACACTCTCGCCAGCGTTACGCGGCGACTGCAAGGCCGGAGACGGCGCCGTTTCGGGGTTGCTGCTCTTGTTCGTGGCGTTAATCGCAGCCATAACAAGAACCAAACAAAAAGGCTAGGGTTTGCGAGAGCCGCGATAGATACAGTCGGCGAAATCGGAATAATAAAATAGAGTGATCAAAATTTCTGAGCGATAAGGGTTTCGAACAATGTGCAAGTTCAAAAATTAGGGTTTCCAAAGATTTGGGACGATCGGGATCGCGGAGGAGAGAGAGGGGGCCGAGGGAGGGAGGAGAGAGAAGGGGGAGGAGGAGCGAGAGAGGGTCTCTGGAGATTTTCTCTTCTTTTGGGTGGTGTGTTTGTATTGTTTCTTCTCGGCTATTGTGCCTTAGTTGTGCTGCCGCGGTACCTTGGATGCGCAGGTTTTAGATGACGATAAGATTACTTAAATACCCCTGCCGCGTAGCCGCGGGGAGGGGCTGTGTATGTTTTAGGTCATCAAACACCTGAGCGACATGGGATTCAGAATGTAATTACGACTGTGACTCCTTTAGCTTTTTACTGCGTTTACTTTTACCATTAACCTACATTGCTGATAGTTACAGTTCCACGTGGAAGAAACTTTGAGCTCCAATAGGATTCTGCCATGTGGCGCAAATACAGCATGGAATATAGATGTTGGTGTTTGGGGTGTATCTCATTTACATCTCAAATTTTGGTAACATATCTTTACTTTAATATCTTCCTAATTTAAGAAGATGATTCCCGTAGGGTGTCATGTTCTTGTCGATCTACAAGTTGATCAAAGTGTAGAATGATACGTAATTCAATAATTTATACTATTAATCATAAAAGTATGCAAATTCCAAATCAATTTTATATTCATACCATTTTGAAGTTGTTCAATGTGTTGCGACTAAAAATGAATTGGAGTCAACCTTATTAGATTCAGATGGAAATTGAACGCCTTGTTGATTGGGCTCAAATTACTCTTGAGCAGACTTTACATATTCAATGTGACACAATGAGCCAACCAAAATTACATATTTTAAATGTGGGCTTCAAGCCGCTCCAGCCTTTTTCTCTCTTGCAGGAAGCCCTCAAAATCTTAGCCCTCGCCGTCGACTCCTTCCTCTGGTTGGGGTTGGCCGACATCCCCTTGCTGCTATCATTTTCTTTCACCTTTCTAGCCCGTTACCCACGCCCTCAAGTCCTCCTCGTTCCCCATTCGCCCCTTTCTTTCTTGATGCATCCCAGCTCACTACCCACACCCTCAGGTCCTCATCCTTCCCTATTTCAAGCCTTCATTTCCATTTCCTTTTTCTCCTCATCCTCTGTTTTTATTTTTTCCTACGATGCTTTACTTCTGATTTGAGCTTTGTCTCAACTTTCTTGAGCTTTGTCTCAATTCCCTAAGCTTGTCTCAGATCAGAACCTTCAGACACCTCTCTTGCTCCGATGCTTTTTTTCGTCATGTGTCCTCAACTACCGACCACTGCTACTCGGCTCCGGGTGCTTCTCTTCGGCGATGCGCTTGGGTTTTGGGTGGCTGTTAAAGTGCATTTTGCACTATTTGGCAGGATTATGGGAGCGCTCACTGCGCGGGTGGCTCGCTCATCCCCATTTTCCGTTGATCCAGTTGCTTTGTTTGGTTCATTTTCTTGGTGGTGGTGGCCTTGCAATGGAGGCGCGTCATGTAATACCCTGAAAAATTAAAATATAAATTAGTTATATTTATGGTTATGGTTATGAAACTCGAATGGGGAAAATGTGAAATCCCACTTCCGGATTTTATTATTATTTATGTCGTATAATTTTTCGTTAAGTGGGAAACGACGAAAATGTCCCATTTTTTGTTAACATAATTATACGAGGACGTATTTTATCCTCATATATTTTATCATATTTCTTGATATATTTGGATAGAACTTGATTTCACGAGTGTGTAGGCACAAACCGTTCATGAAACGAAGTTATAACGAATAAGCTATGAACGAGCAAAGTTAAGGACATTTTGGTAATTTAACCTTCTTTAGAAGGCTCCAAATTTTCTAGAGCCATGTGATATGCCACGTGTGTGGCTGGGATGAAAGGAAAAGAAAAGAAAAGAGAGAGATGGACGGCTGGGATGAGAATGAGAGAAAAGAGGAATGAGACCGGCCAATCAGGAAGAGAGGAAATGAGGGGAAATGAGGGAGAAGAAAAAAAGGGAACTGAACCCCTTTTTGACCCACAACCCGACTCGACGGGTTCCATGGCATCCGACACCATTTCCTGTGATTTTCCGACGAATTGAAGCCACTCTCACCACCTAGAAAATATTCGACAATCCTCCCCTTTCCAATTTCAACAAAAAATCAAAAGTATTGGCCTCGGTTTCATGGGAAAAAGCCTCGGTGGGTGCGGTGGGAATCCTGGCGGCGATTCGCCGTTTTCTACAACCCTCCCCATCGATCATCACCATCAAAATACCTCCCTTCTGAAGGAAATTTTGTGAAAAACATGTTCATTTGAGCAACATCTATAGCATGCAATTAACAATTAAAAGGCGGAATCATGCTTGTATGCACTTAAAAACAAAACATTAACCATGAAATTCAAAGCCTAGTAGATTGGTGAACCTTGACTCAACTTAAAACAACATTTGTTAGTTGAGAAATTATACCTTTGTAGATTCCTCTTTGCATAAGCAAAGGCTAATCACCCAAAGAGAGGGCCTTCATTCCTTGCATCTTAGATCTATGGATTTGGATGGATGAAATGGTTCTCCAAGTTCCCAAAATTGAGAACCTCTAAGTCTCTTCACCAAGGTTAGATTGGAGAAGAAATGAGTGACCTTAGAGTAGTAGGATTGCTAGCTAAACCCTCCAAGGAGGCTGGCCACTTTAGAGAGAAATGAGAGCTTATGTTCTCATCCTTTTCCCAAAAGAAAACCCTAAATGAATTTTGGCTATAAAGTCATATTTATACCTTTATTCATTGGAGTTGCAAACTTGTAATTAAGTCCAAAACCCACTCCTTTAACAAAATGGCCGGCCATAGGGTTTCATTGGGCTTTTAAGGCCTTTGTGAATTATTTGTCATTAAGTTGTCATACAACTTAAGTCAATGGGCTTGACGTTCGAAGCCCATTGGGCCTTGAGGCCCAAAACTATCCCGAGGTCTTTAACGAACTTATTCGTTTGATTAATTAACATATTAATTAATCATTGCCATAAATAATTAAACCATTTAATTATTCTTACTCATCTCCATTGTTTCTTCAATCTCCACCTTACACGGTGTACGATCCATTAGGTTCCTTTTAGCAAGGCAGTGGGCGATTAAAACCATTTCAAATCGATTGTGAATTGAAACTTACTTTCAATTCTCCCTTTAGTGATTATACACGTTTAGGGCTTCCACAAACCATGAGTGACACCTAGTAGCATATCATGGTTACCCAAGCTAATCAGAAGAGGTGGAGAACCTATTCAGTTTAGGATTACAAATGCAATACGGTCTTTCTCTAATACAATACTCTTGACCACATTGTTTGGTTTGATAGTTTATTCATGTCTACTATCCAATGTGATTCGTGTGCTTATATGATTACCTTGAATGTAATTTGGAACGACTTCCTAAATCTCATTTATACTCTGGCCAGAGATTCTTAATCATATCATAGAGTATTCTCCCTCAAACGGTTTGAAGGTTAGAGATCCCTTGTTGTGCATTCACTTGCCTCCATGGCTAAGTGGCTTAACCCCAACTATGCCATGGACACCCTCTGACGGGGTGACTTTGACATAGTCAAAGATCAAGGACCTAACCACAAGACAACCATGATGCCTCAGGTCAAAGGACTACTTTGCATTATCCCAACCATGAGTTCTCATGTGACATGAGTATGAGAACTCCTCGTTGATCGTGTTCAATGGACTCATTCGCTATTGAGCACCTACGTACTTGTCTTGGTGTCAGTCACACCAATGACTCGAGACCAGTCACTCTCCATGAGAGAAAACATAACACATACTGATCTTAACGGACTGTCAATGCCCAATTGGCAGTCCTATGATCAGGAACGTTTAGGATGTGTCTACGAAAGAATGGTCTCATGAATCTAACTTATTTAGATCGCATTCTCCCAATCACATATTCCTTGGACTTATCGTTTAAGCATATAACATTTATATAAGACGGCTTAAAACAATAATCTATGCCTCTTGATATTAAACTAGATTAGTTTAACATGTGAAATGTCCGTAAAGTATCATCATATGATTGGTTTTAGGGCACATTTCCAACACCTTCAGCTTAGGAACAATGCCCAAACATTGGTTGGAGCGTCAAAGTCGATTTGAGAACAAATCAAGGAACACCCAATTCTAGGGTTCCGGTGGATCAAGGCTGATTTCAGGCGGTTCCCGGCCGAATTGGACTTCGGCCCAGGTATGAAAGTTGTTCCCCTTGGCTTGTTTTACATTAAGTGAAATTTGGTAATTTTTGGAAATAGTTACATTTTTTCGGCGACTCGGGGCGGCGGCGTATGGGTTGAGACCCCACCTACCCTTCCTAGACTAATTTGAATACCCTGATTCCATATGTGATGTTCAATTGACGAAATTTCGTCGTATGACTATAGTTTTGATAAAGATCGCCACTTGGACATTATATGAATCAACGATCCGACCGTTAGATCATCACCAAACTTTAATATGTAATAGTACATAATATTTGAGGACGATAGGAAGTTACGGATCGGGAATCTGATGTACGGATCTTCCCGAATTGGATTTCTAAGTTTGTAAAATCAAACGTTGACTACCACTTGAATTTGTGATTGGCGGAGATCCAACCGTTGGATCATAATGAAATTTTAGTATGTTGTTCTAGAGGTATAATGTGGATGTTGAGAAGTTACATATCATAAATCTGATAGGCGGATATTTCAGTTTAGATTTCTAGGGTTGTGAACCCTATCATTGATCTTGATCGACGGTTGACTTTTTATAGTCAACCAAATCGAGTTTCTAGGGTGCTGTTTATCTTAGAGTGTTGTTGACATTTCATGAAGCTTGGTGGGCTCATTGCGCCGACGGGTGTCTTGTTTTATGTATGAGTGATTATAATATAGGTGATTTATATTGAATTGTTATTTTATTTTATTATCATTGATATATGTTTGTGAATTGTGAACTACGATTGGCTTGATCCCTCCAAAAGGTAGGTAGTCTAACGAGAAGTTAGATGCATGCATAAAATAAATGAGATTAAAATTTTAGTGGAAAATCGTCAAATTGAGAAATGTTAGAATGGTTAGTAACATAAAGGGTGACTGTGACATTTTCAGCCTACCACTAAAGGTAAATTACGAAATAAATTGGCGGGGTGTTACAACTCATATTTAGTGGTGGCTGCTGGTTTCCTCTTTAATTGTAGGGTTTATGTTGTTTTTTAGTTTGGTCATTTTGGGCTTTTATGTTGTATTTACTTTTTCTTGTTGGGCTTGTATTTATGTTATGGAATGGCTTTTGAGTAGGTCTGGCAAACGGGTCATGTCTATCGTGTTCGTGTCATTTTCGTGTAATACCTGTTATCTTAACCGTTATAACCCGTTAAGAAAAATATTTTTTTTTTCTTTCTTAAATTTGCACATACCACACATTGCCACATAAATATTACTTCAAAACATTAAAACACATTTGTCATTTAACTATTACATCTACACTCGAAAATAAGAGTCTAATAAACAAACATCCATACACTACTAGTCTATTACAAAATATTAAATGTGCAAGGATATGCAAAATGAAAGAGTTTTTGTTTTCAAGGTTGTGAAGTCTTTCTCAAAAGCTTAAACCTAATGGAACTCAAAGCTTGCATGTTATTCCTTTTACAAAATCCTCAATTTTCATCGATCATCATGACATAAGATTTTGTGGTATCCATTAGTTTAAATATTTTAAATTGAAAATCGAATTTATTCATTGTATTCATATAGGGTCAAGGAGTGTAGTTGTAAAAAATCATCAAAATCGGAGTTAAAATAACCGTTAAATCGTGATTTTTCGTCTCGAAAAGTTTTGTCCCGTTACTTGATCTCTAAATGTTTGTTTTTTACGATTTTTGACGTATGCAATCTTGAAGCATATACAAACAAGTTTGACGGTTGGATCGTTGAAATTAGTTTCGTAGAATGTGTATCCTATCAAAACAATAGATTCATTAACACTTAAGAGTTTATTTATACTTTCGTTAAGTATAACATAAGATTTTGTGTTATCCACCAGTGTAAATATTTTAAATTGAAGATCGAGTTCATTCATTGTATTTATATATGGTCAAGGAGTGTAGCTGTAAAAAATCATCAAAATCGGAGTTAAAATAACCGTTAAATTGTGATTTTTTGTTGATAACCGTCGAAAAGTTTTGTCCTGTTACTTTATCTCTGAATGTTTTTTTTTTGCAATTTTTGGTGTATGCGATCTCGAAGTATATACAAACATGTTTGACAGTTGGATCGTTGAAACTAGTTTCGTAGAATGCGTATCCCATCAAAACAATAGATTCACTAACAATTAAGAGTTTATTCATACTTTCAACATAAGATCCACTAGTATAAATATTTTAAATTGAAGATTGAGTTCATTCATTGTATTTATATAGGGTCAAGGAGTGTAGCTGTAAAAAAACCATCAAAATTGGAGTTAAAATAACCGTTAAATCTTGATTTTTTGTTGATAACCGTCGAAAAGTTTTGTCTCGTTACTTGATCTCTGAATGTTTGTTTTTTGCAATTTTTTACTGATGTGATCTCGAAGCATATACAAACAAGTTTGACGGTTAGATTGTTGAAATTAGTTTCATAGAATTCGTATCCCATCAAGTTCAATGGTGTATATATATATATATATTAAGTAGATTTAAATTTATATATTTTGTACGTATAACACTTAAGAAATTGAATGATATGTATATTAAAGCTGATCGAATGGTCATCAATTTTTAATATTTAATTTAGGGGCTTTTAGATCTAGCTCCAAAAACATAGATGGTTTTTAAGAGTGAGTCCAGTTATTTAATTACATATTTTTATTTCTTTTATACTCATTTTATGTTTTTAAAAAATATTAAAAATCAATTAAAATCTTCTAATATTATGCATTTTTCAACTCCAAAAAATTTAATTAATATCTTACAACAACAAAAACTAATATACTAACATAAATTATCTACAAAACATTTTATCTTAACTCAAGTAACAAATATATGAATATATCTTATACCTGTAAGCGAGATATAAAACCTAACTAAAAGGTAGGAAACAAATAATATACCTACAAGCAAGACACAATAATTTGTAACACGTTGATTATAAAAAAGAATCTGTCATATAGATACATAAAAATAATTAACCTATGATATAGGTTGATTATAAAAATTAAAAATAAAATCTATAAATGTAGTTTACAGCAGGAGGAAGAATAAGAAATAACAAAAAAAATAAAAATAAAAAGAAATAATCAAAGAGATAATTATGAAGAAATTTGATTTTTATAATAAATCTTATCATTGAATAGATAATTATTGATAATTAAATAATTAAATTTAAGGAATTGGATTTATTTTAATAAATTGGATTATTCCTACTATTTGGCTAAAAAAATGGGACTTATATCAAGTTTTCCCTTTAATTTAATATATACATATATATATATATATATATATATATATATATAATTATGATAGTTTTTAGGGAACTTTAACGAAAAGCACCCGGTACTGTTCACTTTAACGAAAAACCACATTTTTACACTAAAAAGTCAATCCTGGTACTATTCACTTTACCCTTTATTTTGTCCTTATCATTAAAATTCAAAGTTTTCAAACCCTTTTCATTAATTTTCCTTGGTTTTTAGGGGTATAAAATTGTTAAATTAATATATATATATAATTATTATAGTAGTTTTTCTAGGGTTATAAAATTAATTTTTTGCTTATCGTGTATCGTGTTACTCACATTTATACCTGAACCAACCTGTTATCTTAACAGGTGTTTATCGGGTTACCCGATAACGACCTAATTCGTTATCGTGTCGATCCGAGCACCTATTAATTTCGTGTCGTGTCGGGTTATCGGGTCGTGTTAGGAATTGTCAGACCTACTTTTGAGCTATCTTTTCCTTGTACTAATATCTCTACTAATTAATAAAACACTCATTGTCAATCAAAACCCTATCAAATTATCAGTTTAACCCATTTAATTAAAACAAAACATGAATAAGAAATATGGGGCAGAAATGTAATTTCACACAAACAAATTTTGTTTTTTTTTCAAAGCCTCACCTACTGTAATCCTAACATATCTCTAATAAAAAATAAAAAAAATAAAAACTTCCCATTCTCATATTCTCCATCACTCTCTTCTTCTCTCATTCTATTTCAAAAACAAAAATAAAAAAATTTCTCACACACTTTGTGTGTGGCTATATGCTAGTGTTTATTTAATGGAATGAAAGTAACTTAGTTTGACCGAAAAAGAAAGGGTAAATTACATAGTAGCCCCTCAGGTTTGAGGTCTATTACAACCTCATACAACAACTTTAAAACATTTCACTTTTATACATCCAGTACCATTTTATTTCAAAATAACACATCCGTTAGATTTTCCATCCATTAGTCTATTAAATGCTGATGTGACTACTACATTTATGCTGATGTGGCTGCCACATGGAAAAAAAATTATTTTTATTTAAAAAAAAAACCTAAATCTTTTAAATATTAAAATTAAAAAAAAAAAAAAAAAACTAGAAAATCCCAAAACCCAAATCCCTTCCTTCCCCCTACCCTTTCTGCAACTACCAAAATCCTCTTTTCTCCCCGCAACCCCCAAACCCATATCCCCCATCTTCATCTTCTTCCCTGCAACCTATAAATGATAACCCCCCCACCCCACCCGCGTCCCCCACCTCAAAACTAGAAACCCAGAACACCCCCCCACCTGCGACCCTCCCTCCATTCGCACCCACCCTCTTTCCTTCTCTACACACCCCCACTCTCCTCTACACACCCCTCATTCCACGAACCCGGTGATGGCAAGACGAGATCTGGGGTTTTTTTTTTTTCCTGGGTTACGGGTATGGGGTTGGGGGAAGAAGATGAAGATGGGGGAGAAGAGAGGGGAATAAAGGGGAAGATGGGGGGAAAAGACGAACCGAATGAGGGTTTTTTTTTTCTTCTTCCTTTTTTTTCTGGGTTGCAGGGAAGAAGATAAAGATGAAGGATATGGGTTTGGGGGTTGCGGGGAGAAGAGAGGAGGATGAGGGAAGGTTTCAATTTTTTTTTAATTTTTGAATTTTAATATTTAGAAGATTAAGGTTTAAAAAAAATTATTTTTTTGCCACGTGGCAACCACATCAGCACAAATGTGGCAGCCACGTCAACATTTAACAGCCTAATGGATGAAAAATCTAACGGAGGTGTTATTTTGAAATAAAATGGTATTGGATGTATGAAAGTGAAATGTTTTAAAATTGTTGTATGAGGTTGTAATAGACCTCAAACCTGAAGGGCTACTATGCAATTTACCCAAAAAGAAATGTGGGCTTCAATTCCTTATGACCCAAGTGACTTACAAATTGGTGGAGTTTCGAACTCAAGACGCATGGGTAGTAGACCACATGCAAAAGGGTTGTTGAAATATCTCCACGTGTTATGCTGTCAATTCATTAATAATACGATGTGTGCTTACTCTTACTCATTAATACTGTGTTTTATATTTTTCTTATAATACATAAATGAATAAAAGTTTACGCAAAATAACTTTCAGCAAACTCTCAATGAAAATGTCACATGGTTTCAGGTTTCGTGGTATATAATACCATACTTTTTTTTGTCAACAATGTACTATACACGTTATGCCATGTATTTTAATCCACCTCAACCTTTGCTTTTAATCCTTTTAAAATCTCCATAGTTTTCCCAAGGAAATAGAAAGTTAGAAACTAGAGAGCAAGAGAGGAGAAGAAAAAAATGTCCAAGGACTAGGTGGAACCTCTACTCGTTCCTCTCTTGGACATGGAAGAGCTCAAAAGCTGGCCGTTCTACAGAGCTATGATAGTTGCCACGCTTCTCTTCCTCTCTGTCGCATTTGCCACGGTCATCGGTCACTAGAAGCATGCCGCCCAGTGCGATGGTGTCGGCCTTCTTGGCATTTCTTGGGCCTTCAGCGGCATGATCTTCGTCCTCGTTTACTGCACAGCCGGAATCTCTGGTAGAATAAAAATATCACAGTCCATAATTATACATATTAACTTTGGAAATGTTCTCGTGATTGTTAGTTAGTACTTAGTAGGTAAGAACTTTCATAACATAACATTTGAAGTACTAAATAACCGTTAATCTAGTCTGGAATTTAATTAGAAATGTTAAAGTTTTAGCTCATGAACAAAAAAAAAAAAATATATATATATATATATATATATATATAATTTTTTTTTAATGTACAAGTGAAATTAGTGGTAGAGGAATTGAACCTCAAACGCAATTACAAATACTCTTAACTAATTGAATGATAAGCCGCTTGCAAAAACATTACCTCTTTATTCGACTTGTTATGGTGCCAAGTTGGCAGTATAATGATACATAAAACGATATAAATCAATGGCGATGAGTTTATAGTTTAATTGGTAAAGAGCATTCGCCTTTGCACTCGAGGTCCCAAGTTCAATTCTCCCTTATCTCAATTTCAGTTGTTTAAAATAAAATGAAAAATGTAAATTCACATCTTAGGGCTTTTGCGTAACTTGTCCTAAATCCCTCATAATATATAATAAAAAATGTTAATTCAAGTCCATAATGAGTGAGCAAACATTAGGAGTTATTTTTTTTTATTGAGACGGCCACACCACTATGCGACGCTACTAATTCACATGTTATAATACGAGTGGTAACACACATGACAGTCATAGAGAAAAACTACTCTAAATTAATGTTTAAACACTTTAATATATCTTTAAAGCCACTTAGTACTACGGTCTAGTGGTATTCCTCTTTACCGGTAAGTGAGAGGTCTTATGTTCGATTTTGGTCAAATACGAATTTGAACCACATTATTGCTATCCCATTGTGAGGCTAAACCCACCCCTCCCCTTAGTGTAGAATATATATATATATATATTTATATAACAGGAGGGCACATCAACCTAGCCGTGACTTTTGGGCTGCTAGTAGCAAGGAAAGTGTCGTTGGCTCGAGCGGCGGCGTACACGATTGCGCAATGCTTGGGAGGCATTTACAGCGTTAGGTTAGTGAATGCTTTGATGGAACATTACTACTACACGCATGGCGGTGGCCCCAACTCAGTGGTACCTGATGACTCCTAAGGCACTCAGTGGCGAAGCCAGAATTTCGGGTTAGTAGGGGCCTCTCACAAATATTTAAAAAAAAATTAAATCGATAATAGTTACAAAACTGTTAACCAAAACATCATAGTATATATATGAAAATTAACCAAAATTCAAAATAACATAGCATTGATAATATTACATATTCCTAATAATTAAAATAATTGTCCTCGACGAGTTTTCATATTTTGAAACCGTTGAATAATATATATATATATATATATATATATATATATATATATGCTAATTTTACAAACTAAAACAAATTAGGCAATAGTTAAGAGAAATTGCAAGACATCAATTTAATTATAATTTATAAACAAAAAATTGTAAGAGGAATTGAGAGTAAAATACATACTTTGGGTTGTTGACCAATTAACAAAACTTCAATGTCTTTTATTTGATGGAATGATGGAATAATGAAATTCTTTAATCTGCAAAAAAAAATATTATTTGTTAAATTAATTTACAATTGTAGGTGACAACATATATGAATTAGCAAATTGCAAAAAAATTGAAAATGACAACTTTGAAGATTCGAAGTTCATACCCTTGAGGATCATGGAACTTGAAGACTGATTGAAAAGCAATACACAAATATCAACCCTAACCCAGACTGGCAGACTGTAGTCGGCTTGTGACAGCCCGTCCCTAATTTTAAGAGTTTTTAAAGTTTTAATAAAGGATTTTACAAAAATGCCCTTTGAGGCACGCACATTATTCGAGGTTAATCGTTGTGTTGTGCCATCTAAGATTTGTTTTCTTAACATATCCTCGTAGTACTCATCGCTACGGACGTGTGGGCGCTGACGGTTCGTGATTTGGAGTTATATCGAAAAAGTTATTAACGTTTGAAATTTAGGATTTTAAGGAATTATAATTTTAGTAAAATCCAGAATTTCTTTTATGAAAATGGACGGCCCAGATTTAATGAAGAATGAAATGGATGCCTTGGATGTAAGAGAAAGAAAATAAAAATAAAAAGATGAAAGAAGGTTTTGTGTGTGTGTGTGTACGTGAAAGGAAGAAGAAGAAGATGGAGGATTGGGCAAAGCTGCCCAATCGAAACAGGAGAGAGAGAGGAGTTGGGCCAACCAGAAAGAAGAGAAAGTGGAGGACCAATCAGAGGGAGAAGAAAGGAGGAAAGGAGAGAGGGCGAGAAGCGGAGGAGAGAAGGAAGGAAACGGGTTTTCCCCCAACCCGTTTACCTGCGCACCCACCTCCATTTTTCCGATGATTTTCACCAGATATCTCACGAATTGGATCAAGGTACCACTCCCAATCAACACCTAGGCCTTCCCTCTTCATGTTTGAACCCAAAAATCATGAAATTTGATGGTGATTTGGTGAAAACCGCACCCGTGGGTGCCGCGACTTTTTGTTCAAATTGTTCAAATCTTGAAATGTTTTCTTTCAATTACTAACACCATTAGCATTCCCCTAGGATCTGGAACAAAGCCCAAGCATTGGTTGGGACGACGGAATTGATTTGAAGGTTGAATTGAAAACACCCAATTCTAGGGTTCTTCACGGTTTTGGTGAAATTGGAGCTCTTCCAGGCCAAATTGGCCTTGTCCACAGGTATAAAGTTTACTCTACTCGTTGAGATCTTCAATTCTGTATTTTTTGAGAATTTTTGGAAATAGTTGGATTTTCCGGAGAGTCGGGGCGGCCAACCACCACCCGCGGCGGCCCGTGCGGTGGCGCATGGCCAATGGCCCGCCAATATCATTCTTGGCATGTGTTTAAGGTTCTGGGTTCAGTTTTGATAATTGATGGACGTAAATTGAATAATTGAACCTATGTTCGTTACGATTCGTGGTTAGGTGAAAATGTGAATTGACGATCCGACCGTTGGATCATCACCAAACTTTGATACGTTGTAATACGTAATATTTGAGGATTATAGGAACTTACGGATTGGGAATCCGATTTACGGATCTTCCGGAATTGGAGTTGTAAGTTCATAAAATAAAATGTTAATTGTCACTTGGTTTTGGAAATTGACGGAGATCCGACCGTTGGATGGTAATGAAATTTTAGGATGTTGTCCTAGAGGTATATTGTGGACCTCTGGAAGTTATGGATTTGAAATCTGAGTTGCAGATCTTCCGGATCGAACTGCGTAGTGATGTGTTTTATATAAGTTATATTCTATCGATATGATTTCTGAGGTTGGATTTGATCATTGTTCTAGGCGCTGATCATCATGACGCCTTGATGTGTTGTGCTAGGGAGTTGTTGGGCGAACTCCAGGTGAGTGGGCAGTACTTTCTATTTATACCTATATACTATGAATTTTCCCAGAAATTGAGTTTTAATGAAAGTATGTTTCTAAAATGCCATGCATGCATAATATGAATGATATGAACGATATGAGTTATATGAATTGATAATTGATGCATATATATATGTGAATTGGTGCTGTGGACGCACATGTAAGTATCAGGTGAGTTTTATATTATTCATGTGAATCATTGATGATGTATATTATGTTGATAGCTCATAACCTGCAATCATGGTGTTAGTGCTTATATTATTCACCTCGCACCGCACGCTCACCTTGGATCCAAGTAAGTGCATGTCGTACAGACCATGAGAGGGTTCTGACATGTCGTACAGACCATGAGAGGGTTCCGACTGATAGGTGACCTTAGATTATGTGCACAGATTATTGATGAGAGAAGCACTAGAGCGTATTATTACACCATTCATGTCGTACAGACTACTTCAGGTAGTTCCGACTTATATGCAGTGTAGTGCCGTACAGGTCACCGAGGTGACTCCGGTTGGATTGGATGTTGAGCTATAGAATTAACCGTACAGGACCAACTGCAGGGTCTCCGGTTAATTCATCATTTCACCTGTTACATTGATGCATCATTCATTCTGTTTTTGAAATTATAACATGGCATACTTTCTAGTTTTTGAGAAAAATTGATGATTTGAGATTTATGAAAAGTATTATGCTATTATGCTATTTTCTGGGAAAGTATACAGGTTTTACAGCGAGGGGTTAGAAATGTTTTAAATGAAAAGTTTTCGAAAAACTTTGTTTTATTGACCCACTCAATTTTGTTTTGCGCCCCTCCAGGTTCTAGATAGCAGAGCTTTGGTGGCCACGAGGAATCCAACGGTGTTCTGACAGAATTCACAAAAGTAGGACTCACCATCGGGTGTTTCATCTTAGTAATTGTATTTTTAAAGCTTCCGAACTGTGTAAATGGTTACGTCACTCTCACGTGACGGCCAGCATGCCCTCCTTCGGGACGGGGTGTGTCAAGGCTAGAAACTTGGAGAATAATGAAATACTAATTTTTATTATTGGGAAAAGAAATATAAGTGTTGGAAGTTGGAATAGGTAGGCTTTAGGGTTAGACTAGATTACATAAATATCTTTAAAATATTTAAAAAGGACCGGATCTTTTGTCTAGGAAATTAGAATGGTTGAAAAAATCATGGAAAAGTGATAAAAAAAATAAAAAAATAAGTAGTACTAATTTGTTTTTATAAACAAAAGTAGGATGGGCCTAAGACTACTGTGGTCCTATGGTCCATCCGCCCCTGAAGGCACTGCTTTGGGAGCTGAGATCGTTAGTACTTTTCAGCTGGTTTACATTGTCTTCTCAGCCACCGACCCCAATAGCTGCACACGCCACTCCCACGTGCCTGTGAGTAATGACTTCAGTTTGCTTCACCATAAAGTTTAATGCTATTGGGATTATGAGTAATCCTCACATATGTTATGTTTATTTTTATGATCAATTACCTGTGTGTCTTAAAGTATTTTTCGATCATAGATACATGTAACTGCCGTAATAAAGTCTTGCATGCATTAATAGTCAAAAAATCAGCGGGCGTGAGTGATCCTAGTAGGAATGCACCTTATCGATGGGGTTGTGTGGTATTTTCCATATAAAACTTTTTAAACTTTTCTAACACTTGGACGAAGTGTTGAAAGCTAAAAGATACAATTTAAAATTAGTGGTATAAAACAGTTTTTTACTTCACTATTAGTCAAGTGGCTGTTCTTGTCTAGAAAAACCTACCCATCACATGTTGTGTACACCTTTTTGTCATCGCATATCACTAATTATGTGATGAGAGAGACATTGAGAGGTGTATACTGTTGGAAATTATATATTATAGTATAAAATATTGTAATATATAATTTTAATAATTGAATGAAAAATAATGTTAACCATATTTCTTAGAAATGTTATGTTATTTAGGTGCATTCCCTTATTAAATGATGTATACTTATAGATGAAAAGTTACATCACTTTAACAAGAAGTACTTGGGGTTTATATAAACTCATGAAACCATCATCATTAAGACAGAAAATTAGAGTTAATTTTTACTCTTCAGAAATAGGGTTTCCCCACTTTGTTTCTCAAATGTTTCGTGTGTCAAATTCTGAGTCGTGTCTTGAGAGTATGGAATATATAAAGTTCGCCAGAGTCCGAAGATTGAAGTGCTTTGACTTCGGATTATAGATTGTTGAATCTTGGGAGATGGACGCCTACCGAACTACAAGCACAAGAGTAGAGGCGAAATTCTATCTTTGGGACATTGCATTTATGCAAGCCTCAATCTCCAAGTTTGTCAGTTATTCTAACTTTCTCTCTAGTTGTTTATATTAATCTCATATATAATTGATGTTGTGAATTTCTTTATGATTATTATTATTGAAATTCTTGTGTTATTTTTCATATTTTCTAATATTGCTCCAACATATACAACGTGTACCTATGAGAGTTCCTATCATTTTTCTTAGGGGCATTTCAAGTAGACTACACAAATTCCAGTCAAATCCTCAAATAACAAAGACAAATTTGAGTGAAGCCAAGTCAAAAGCACTCTGCTTGGCTTATTTTGTTACGTTTTTAGGACTCCAAAATCACTTGTTCACAAGTCACAACAATGATAGATCTTGTAATGTCAAGCTCTTAAATCTAGTTCAAACAAACTTTGATTCATGGCCAATGGATAAGCATTCACGATAAACGCGACAAATAACAATGATCCCTGATACTTATATGCAAAAATTTCAATTCTCTATTGATTTCTCTATGAAGACAAAAGTAAAAGGCCAAAGAATCCAACTACAAGAAACTGGGATTGTAAAAGAGAAGGGAGCTTGAGTTCGAGGTGATTACTTCACAGTTGAAATGGGAAAATTATAATGGAAAAAGTATGATGGGGCAAGGAATGAACCCAGCAAGCAGGTTTGCATCAATATGCTTGGAGTGAATAGCTTCCATGCTTATGACAACTAAATCCAAATTCAGGTCATCAACAACCTCGCCAATGATGGTTGTTGACTTGTTCCCTTCCACAAGTCGCTCTAACAGCTTGTATTCTTGGAACCCACATATCAGTAAATATAATGGTAAAAATAACGTTAGTGCTAAATTTGTTGTTATATGCATCTATAAATTAGTAAGTGTTTGGGTTAAAACTTGAACTTTGGGCTTGAAAGGTAGTTAGCCCAAAAGGAGGTCCAGAAGAAAGGAAGCCCGAGGCTTAGCCAAAGCCCAGAAGGCGGAATAGGCCTTTTTCCCGACTAAGTGTAGATCACTCAAGCCACCTGCTCACCTATCTAGGGGTCAAGTGGTGTAGACTAGCTAGCTAATCAACCCAAAAGTACTTTACAATGGCAGGATAAGTAAAAAGCTAATGAGTCACTACCCTTCAGAGGCATTCGGACAAGATCAATACTGCAGGCAGCCAAGCCAAATCGTCTATAAAAGGAGAAAGAAAAATCAAAGATAATGACACTCAATCAAACAAACAAATACACAAACTCTGCTCAAGCCAGATTTGCATACGAAGCTGTAGTCAGCACCAAGCCTTCATCCTTTTCGGGATCAACCTTCACCAAAAAAGCCATTGTAAAAGCTCTGCTACCTTGTTTAAATCTTGCTGTAGTATCGATTCTCTCCTATAAACTCATCTCCCAATCTCCCCTTCTAGCATTCAAACCCTTTGTAAATCACAAAGAGAGGAAGTTGCAAGACGATTAACCTTACCCGACAAGGTGAAACCTTGCCCCGACCTCATTTGTTTTAGTCTTTTCATTCATAAATCTAGTAATATGATGTATATTTCCATCTGCATCCAAGTTATTTCTAGCCAATTTATGATTAAAAGACTTCTAAGTTCTAACCATTCGGGCATACAAGATTGATAAATTAAAAGTCATTGGTCTCAAGGCATAAAAAAGAACTTTATGTGGATTTAACCCATCCACGACAATCCTTGATAACAAGAAGTCTGAAGTTACTTAGGGCGCAAGTAATTAGCTTATTTTCTTAGTTTTGCTTCTGTTATATCATGATTACCACAGAACGCTTGAGTATAGAATTAATTCTGATGGGAAGCCTCAAGGCCTATACCTAAGGCCCGACAAAGGCACCTATCTGAATTCGTTCTGCTCTACGGGCTCGGGCGATTAAAGTATAACAGTTGTGATACTTCCGCAACAATGAAACAACCAATATATGTTCGAGTACTTGGTTAGTTCTGGTTATAAGCCTCAAGGCCTACACCTAAGGCCCCACAAAGGCACATGTCAAAATTAACTTGTTCTCTCGGGCATATATAATCAAACAACTTAACATCGGTTTTACATCTGTCATGCTAAAAATGGCAGTGACACGCCTGAATACTTAAAGTTAATTTTGATTGTGAGCCTCAAGGCCTACACCTAAGGCCATACAAAGGCACCTTTCAGAATTAACTTTGTCATTCTCTTACAGCCCGCCAATAAGTAGAAGCCCGACAGACGATATCAACCGGCGCCAACCTCTCGGGGAGCTGTGTGCTCGTTGGCTAGGAAACGTCCCCACTGGATATTCTTCCAGACGAACAGTAAGTACATAAACAACCAAATTGTCTAACAAGTATAATGATGTAACTATAATTTCACACACCCTATTTGACACGCCTGACCCTGATATTCACCAAACACCAGGGTAGGCACATGCTAGCCAACACCCGAAAGTGACGAAGCCATGTTAGGATGTATGAGAACCAAAGAATATAAATAAGAGTTATGAATTTGAATTTAAATTTAAATGTAACTAGAACACTAAAATATAAAAAAAATACAAAATTGAATGAACGAAGGAATGGGTCCTACATCGAGAGGACTTCGAGATGCCGATGCGGAAGTGCCTTGACACCGGGATGGTACGCCTCGATTTTAAGTCCTGAGGGGGCGCAAAACAAACATGAGTGGACCAAGTTATATATAAATAATACTGAAACAATTTTTCAACGTACTAACCCCCAAAGTTTTATGAAAACTCAAAAGCATAATATGTAATAGGTTTTTCTGAAAACCCTATCATGCCATAAAACTTTTTATAAAACATATCTCGTATATAATGTGCTAACTAGTGGTATCAGCATCGCCCATACGCACAGAACAGTGCCCTACACATGCCCGCCCGAAGGCAATAGAAGTATCATCTCCCATACGCACAAAACAGTGCCCTACACACGCCTGTCCGAAGGCAATATAAGTATCATTGCCCGTAGGCAGAACAGTGACCACTAGCTAAGCACAAAACGTTGGATATAATCTTTCCAACATAAATACATATATCTCAAAAGCATCTTCATAGCATATAGTCATCCATCATATATACTACAAAGAACATAAGTTCGATAAAGTATAGTATTCCAAAATATTCTCAGTAAAGCATGATAATCATAAAGTGTAAATCTAATTTACTCATAAAACATAACCATTAAACCATATTTTTCATGTGTGCATTTCTACTATTAAAATATGCATTTTAGAAGGGGTCCACTCACAGATAATTCGCTGCCGAAGAGCTACGCAAACAAGTGAAGCACAAATAATTGCCTCTAAGCACATAAATGGTCCAATTAATAGAACTATAATCAAACGATTGAATTTAGGAAAACAGATTCAGGATGTCGAAAGTAGCCTATGAGAGGTCTCATCTGAAACCTGAAAAAGTCAACTTTGACCGTTGACCAATCAACGGTCAGCGTTGACCGAGTCAACGGTCAGACCGGGTCAACGACTGGGTCAGGTTTAATCCAGTTTAGGTCTTGGGCTTAACGGGCCAGGTTCTAAGGCCCAAAGGCCTTGGTTCCAAGGAACCATACCGCAAGGTTCACTGGGCCGAACACCCGTTTCACACGGCCCGAAGGCCTAGTTTGGGTTTGGGGTTCTAATGGATCCGGGCCTAGGGTTTTGGGTTAGTAAATTGGGCTGGTGCCAATGCTTGGTTGGGGTTGGGTTTTCAGGCCTAGCCAGTTTCTTGCCGGGGAAGAAAGTCGAAGCTCACCTAGCTTCAGTCGACGGCAAACCAACTCCTTAGGGCACGATCTAAGTATCAAAATGAAGAGTGAGACAAGGGGAATAGTTTTCTTACCTTCGATACATCGTGGAGTGATCGATGAGTTTGAATTGAAGTCTAGCTTATTGCAATACATTCCCAAGTACCATAGGCTGTCCATGAAAGATCCAAACAAGCATCTTAAGGAGTTTGAAGTGGCATGTTCGAGTATGACACCCATCAATGTCGATGGGAATATTATGAAGATGAAGACTTTTCCATTCTTTCTTTTGGAAAAGACTAAAGATTGGCACCCGAAATCGTCACTTCTTGGGAAAGCATGAAGTGAGCATTCTTAGAAAAGTTTTTCCCAACTTCGAGAGTCATTCTCTTGAGGAAGAGAATTAGTGGCATTCAACAAAGCCAAGGAGAATCATTTCCAGCGTATTATGAGCGTTTTAAGACTCTAGTTGCATTGTGCCCTCAACATCAAATGAAGGAGGAACTTTTGCTTCAATATTTCTACGAGGGACTCCTACCAATTGAGAGACGAATGTTAGATGCTTCAGCGGGAAGTGCTTTGGTTGACAAGATTCCAGTTGCTGCAAAGATCTTAATTGCAAATCGAGTCTTGAATGCACAACAATATGAAGGAGTTGGAGGAAGAGACACCCCACGACATCAACAACAAGTGAATGAGGTAAGAACAATTTCTGAAATTCAATCTTAATTAGCTAACCTCACTATGCTTGTATCTCAGGTTGCCGAAGGATGCAAAATGCAAGGAATTACACCAAGTGTATGTGAAGTGTGCTCTATGCAAGGACATCTCAATGATCAATGTCCTCAAGTGATAGAGAATGGAGGATGAGAAAATGCCAATGCCATAGGTTATCAAGGCCAAAATCAGCAAATGAATGATCCATACTCAAATACATACAATCCGGGATGGAGAGACCACCCAAATTTCAAGTGGAGGGAGCCTCAACAAAGAGGATTTCGATAGCCACCCCCTGGGATATATCAAAGGGCATTTGCACAATCTCAACCAAACTCAGGTTCACTATTTGATAATGATCAAGCTATTCAATTACTAACTTCTATATCGCAGAGATTACAAAATCAAAATAATCGAATAGCAAATCAAGACAAGGAGATGAGTGACACGAAGAAGCAAATAGGGCAGATTTCAGAGTTCCTTGGGCAATTTAAAGAACAAGGCAAACTTCATAGTTCAATCGTTATGAATCCAAAGGGAGACTTTGAAACCGCCAAGGCCATCACGTTGAGAAGTGGCAAGCAGGTTGGAACCGACCCACAACAATCCAAATCAATTCAAAAGGAGGACGAGAAGTTGTTGCTTGAAGAGGAGGAAGAAGTCAAGCCCACGACAAGGGTAGAAAAACCCTTGTCGTAGCCCCCTAAAGCTTTTAAGCCATCCACCACAGGTAAGGTTGTTCCAAATTTGACTCATTCTAACCATATTCCACCTTTCCCTTGCAAATTTATGCAAGTTAGGACCGAAAATGATGAAAAAGACATCTTAGAGACTTTCATGAAGATGCAAGTCAATATTCCATTCCTTGATGCAATAAAGAAAAATTCAAAGTATGCTAAGTTTTTTAAGAAGCTTTGTACAACAAGGAAACAGATTTCGGAAAAGGACGTGGTACATGTAAGTGACAACGTCTCTGCAATGTTGCAAAGAAAGCTGCCACCTAAATGCAAAGATCCAGGTAGTTTCATTATCCCTTGTGTAATTGGTAATACAAGGTTTGAACATGCTATGCTAGATTCAGGTGCATCAATTAATGTCATGTCATATTCTGTTTATGCATCTATGAATCTAGGAGAGCTTAAAAATGATGGTGTTATTATTCAATTAGCCGATCGATCTAATGCATACCCGAAATGAGTGTTGGAAGTTATTTTGGTGCAGGTAGATCACTTGATTTTTCCTGCAGATTTCTACGTGCTTGACATGGAGGACTCAGGCCACTCTCCACCATCGCCACTCTTACTTGGACGACCTTTCATGAAAACTACCCACACCAAGATTGACGTGGCCAATGGAGCTTTAACTATGGAGTTTGGTGGTAATATGATCAACTTTAAAGTTTCTGAATTTATTAAGAATCCTAATGATGTTCATCCTTGTTTTATAATGTGGAGTGTTGGCAAAACAAGGATGAACATCATTACGATTCTTAACAGATTCAGAAACTTTAAAGTTGATCATATCATCACCAAACTCCATAGTTAAGGCTCTCTTGGCCACGTCAATCTTGGTGTGGGCAGTTTTCATGAAAGGTCGTCCAAGTAAGAGTGGCGATGGTGTAGAGTGGCCTGAGTCCTCCATGTCAAGCATGTAGAAATCTGCATTAAAAATCAAGTGGTCTACCTGCACCAAAACATCTTCCAACACTCATTTCGGGTATGCATTAGATCGATCGGCTAATTAAATAATAACACCATCATTTTTAAGCTCTCTTAGATTCATAGATGCATAAACAGAATATGGCATGACATTAATTGATGCACCTAAATCTAGCATAGCATGTTCAAACCTTGTATTACCAATTACACAATGGATAGTGAAACTACCTGGATCTTTGCATGCAGCTTTCTTTGCAACATTGCAGAGACATTCTCACTTACATGTACCACCTCCATCTCCGAAATCTGTTTCCTTGTTGTACAAAGCTTCTTAAAAAACTTAGCATACTTTGAATTTTGCTTTATTGCATCAAGGAATGGGATATTGACTTGCACCTTCCTGAAAGTCTCTAAGATGTATTTTTCATCCTTTTTGGTCCTAACTTGCATAAATTTGCGAGGGAAATGTGCATTGGGTGGAATAGGGTTAGAATTAGTCAAATTTGGAACAACCTTACTTGTGGTGGATGGCTTAGAAGCTTTAGAGGGCTGCGGCAAGGGTTTTTCTACCTTTGCCGTGGGCTTGACTTCTTCCTCCTCTTTGAGCAACAACTTATCGTCCTCCTTTTGAATTGATTTGGATGGTTGTGGGTCGGTTCCAACCTACTTGCCACTTCTCAACGTGATGACCTTGGCGGTTTCAAAGTCTCCCTTTGGATTCACAATGATTGAACTATGAAGTTTGCCTTGTTCTCTAAACTGCCCAAGGAACTCTGAAATCTGCCCTATTTGCTTCTTCGTGTCACTCATCTCCTTGTCTTGATTTGCTATTCGATTATTTTGATTTTGTAATCCCTGCGATACAGAAGTTAGTAATTGAATAGCTTGATCATTATCAAATAGCGAACCTGAGTTTGGTTGAGCTGTTTGTTATTAAGGTTGAGATTGTGCAAATGGCCTTTGATATATCCCAGAGGGTGGCTGTCGAAATCCTCCTTGTTAAGGTTGTTGAGGCTCTCTCCACTTGAAATTTTGGTGATCTCTCCATCCCGGATTGTATGTATTTGAGTATGGATCATTCCTTTGCTGATTTTGGCCTTGATAACCTATGGCAATGACACTTTCTCATCCTTCATTCTCTATCAATTGAGGACATTAATCATTGAGATGTCCTTGCATAGAGCACACTCCACATACACTTGGTGTAATTCTTTGCATCTTTCGGCAACCTGAGATACAAGCATAGTGAGGTTAGCTAATTGAAATTGAATTTCAGAAATTGCACTTACCTCATTCACATGTTGTTGATGCCGTGGGGTGTCTCTTCCTCCAACTCATTCATATTGTTATGCATTGAAGGCTCGATTTGCAATTAAGATCTTTGCAGCAACTGGAGTCTTGTCAACCAAAACACTTCCCACTGAAGCATCTAACATTTGTCTCTCAATTGGTAGGAGTCCCTCGTAGAAATATTGAAGCAAAAGTTCTTCCTTCATTTGATGTTGAGGGCACGATACAACTAGAGTCTTAAAACGCTATAATACGCTGGAAAGGATTCTTCTTGGCTTTGTTGAATGCCACTAATTCTCTTCCTCAAGAGAATGACTCTCGAAGTTGGGAAAAACTTTTCTAAGAATGCTCGCTTCATGCTTTCCTAAGAAGTGACGGTTCCGGATGCCAATTCGTATAGCCAATCTTTAGCCTTTTCCAAAAAAGAAAATGGAAAGGCCTTCATCTTCAGAATGTTCCCATCGATATTGATGGGTGTCATGCTCGAACATGCCACTTCAAACTCCTTAAGATGCTTGTTTGGATCTTCCATGGACAGCCCATGGTACTTAGGAATGTGTTGCAATAAGCTAGACTTCAATTCAAACTCATCAGTTTTTCCTTGGGCAGCCACGAGATATGGAATGCAAAGGGGCACGACATTGTCCAACCCCAAGGCTGAAAGTTCTTTGATTGTACGATTGTCCGCTGTCATGACTTGTTCTTCTTCTTCTTCAAATTCAGATCCGGCCTCTGAACTTGAACTACGTGGACAGGTTCTGGTTGCTTCCTCTTTCTTCTCAAAGTTCGTCGAACACCAAGATGTTTGCACTAATAAGTTAAGAACTACGAGTCATAAACTAGTACCTGAAACAAGGAACAAAAACAACTTAGCAACCAAGTAGGAGGCACGGCAAAGATAGACACAAACACACACAAACACACGAACACACTTTGACACTAAAAGAAAACACAAAGACACGACACAAACAAAGGAGATTAGCAAGTTTGCTAATCCTCGACAACGGCGCCAAAATTCGATGTGAAATTTAACTAACACACAAATTAAACCCTATTAAACATGTAGTTGTAATATGAAGCAAGTAGGGATCGTTCTAGGCCGGAGATTAACTAGGGATGCTAATCAACACAAATAAGACTCAAAAACACTAAACTAGACTCTATATACTTAAAGCTAACTTAAATGACTCAAAACCAGTGTTCTAAAAATCGGCCTAGGCGTTGGGCGGTGGCCAACCGCCGGGATTAACGCAAAATCGGAAGAAAAATCGGGACAAGGATTAGGCGGGTGCTGAGGCGGCCCTTGGGCGGCCTAGGCGGGCGACTGGGTGGCCTAGGCGGTCTGGGAATTTCAATTTTTTCTGTGTTCGAACTTGAGAAAGGATGAATGCTTCTGGTTTTTCTAGGCTTCTGGTGGTCTGTGTTCGCGAAAGAGGAAGAATATGAGAGAATTAGTTTCTCTCTCTTCTTTCCACACCCACCCACGTGATCTTGTAAACTTTTTTTTATTTTTTTATTTTTTTTCCATTCAAATGTGGACAGCTAGCCTTGACTTTTCTTAAAGAAAAAAGGCTGTCAGACTATTTACTTTTGTGGCATCAAGTGCTATGGATTTTTTTGTAGATAGCGATGGAGCACTCATCTCTTCCTGGACAAAGGGCAGACTAGCTGCCATCTACAAAAAATTAATAGCCTGACAAAAAATTATTTTTTTCTCATTAAAAAAACATTGATTGTCAAGTTATCAGTTCATAGCATCAAGTGCTATGGATTTTTTGGACTTGTTAGATACACATTTTATTATTCTTTTACTATCTTATTCAGAGATTTCATGTAAGTATAATTTTTTGTAAGTATCAGTATACATTTATTTACAAGATATATAAGAAATTTACCTAAATCCGCCTAGGCGCCTGCCTAGCCGCCTAGGCGCTAGGCGCCAGTCCGCCGCCTGACTAGCGCCTAGATTTTTTTAGAACCTTGCTCAAAACAACAACAAACAATCAAAAACTCAATTCTAGACCTAACAAGGGATTTTGAAGAAAATAAGACTTAACTTGACTTAAAAGATTAAAAGAAAACAGATTATGACTCAACTAACAAGACTTGGCTGGGTTTAGCTCGAAAGTCACGAGGGTTCGCCGGAGCATTTCCTAGGTTTCTAGGCTTCATCGAGCTTCATAGAGACGAGGGGGAAGGAAGGGAGGTTCTCGCGAGAGTGATGGTATTGGTGCCGTCGTCGGGGTGCCTCGATTTGGGTGTTAGGGTGCCTTGGGTGTCGTCGAGAAAAGGAAAGGGAAAGGGGTCATGAGAGAGAGCTAAGAGAGAGAGTGTGTTGACTCGGGGGAAGGGAAAGAGAGAAGAAGAGAAAGATGAGAGACTGCCACGTGGTAGCCAAGGAAGAGAGGGGAACCAGGGGACCAAAACAGGGATGGGCTCCTTGGGCACACCATTTATCACCAAAAAGCAATATTTTAAACAAATAAAACCCAACCAAAGTGAAAAAAACGGGAATACCGTTTCGTTTCGTAAATCACAGGACGGGTTGTCACACTATTCTCTTAAGTAGTACTTGGTCAGCAATCGGCTACAATATTCTTACAACACAATCATACATGTTGGAGCCATCTACGAGGCCAACTTTCCCAGATTCTTCTATTGTACTTTCAAGCGTTTTTTGACAAAAATAACCAAATTTAACAAGATTTGATGCTTCATCCCTTTCCTATTACTTGAACCCCGTCAACCATCAGAATTACCAACTAGAAAACCATCGCTTTCCTCTTCTTTTTTTCCCTAATGAAATACGACTCCTTTTCATTGTCATTCTGCTCCGTTGTTTTGATTCAGTCAGCAACATCAACACATCAACTTATTGTGAAAAATTGCATCTTATTGCAATACACCTATGAAAACTCAATCGACATAACTGAATCGACACAATCATATAATATCTATGTTTTTGTTCTCTATTAATCAATCAGCTCTAACATTTCACATTCCCTTTACTCGTGTACGATAAATATTCAAAGTTGTAATATCCAAATTCCACATGAGACAATACACAAACCTTCAGAGAGATGCCAGCGGATAGTCGAACCTTCTGCTGTTCATCGATCACTGCAAAACAACACAAAGTTATATATTCCTACTCTACATTTACTGAATCAATTCCAAAAAGGTCTGTACAGTAACGAAAAGCTCTATATATAAAGCTTGGTTTCGACACCGTAATACACAATGTAAAAACAGAGAGAGCAATTCTCATCAGTAAACATACCCACAACCGTAATGTCAGACCCATACTTCTTCGCCAAAGCAGCAACAGTAGCTATAGCCTGTAAAAAAAAAAAAAAATCAAACTTTTTACCTGGATCATCACACAATGGCAGCCACGAAAATTACCCAGGTAGAAAAAGAAGGAAAAATTACCTGTCTCGTGCCCTCGGAGAGATATGGGTTCCCATCGGTGATGGGCAGCAGAAGATGCTTTGAAGTTAGTGAAGGCGTCCGCAGCTGAACTCGCCTGATACTCCTGGGGCTCCACCTGCGCCGACGGCGGAGAACTGTAATTACCTTTATGCCCTGGAATTCGGGACCTTAACAACAAGGAGAGATTGCGAGGTTTGAGAGGAAGAGAAATGGAGGAAAAAGAAGGAGGAAGAGGAAGAGGAGATTTCAGAATCGAAGTCTTTGGGTGCTTTGAAGTTTTGAGAAGAATGGATATTGGGTGGTGAGCAAAAGCCATAGGAGGGCTGGTCGAGATCCGAGTTGTCGACCTCAGCGAGTTCACTCGGTGAAGCAGAGGAGGGAGGAAGAAGATTCGGGCTGCATGCTTTCGAGAAAGCGCCATAAAAAATTGCCTTCAAAAATTGGTTTTGCCTTTGGGTTTTTCGGATAAATTTCATTGAGCCTTTTAAGTTGGGCCTGTTAAAGGTGCTCCACTAACAGTCCTGGACAGAAGGAATATTAACATGCATAAAACATTAGGAAAACTAATGAAAAGGGCTTGAAAACTTTGAGTTTTAATGATAAGGACAAAATAAAGGGTAAAGTGAATAGTATCAGGATTGACTTTTTAGTGTAAAAATGTGATTTTTCGTTAAAGTGAACAGTACCGGATGCTTTTCGTTAAAGTTCCCTAAAACATTCCTTGACAGCTAGGTTAGCACGTGAAGATGTATCGTTGTTCTGGACAGCAAGGGCACATGCATCATGGATGTGGACAGCAAGGTCACTGCATGTGTATTCTGACTGCTGCATCGTGGACAGCAAGGACGCCACTTCCAATGCTTTTGTTTATTGCATGTGTGTGTAATAAAATGTATATAAACTCTGCTGCAATTGTAGCAGAACCTTAATTCAAAACATATATTGGACCCCCAAGTTTAATAGGGCCTGTGGGGATTTAGTAGGCCCATTTTTGACAGAGGCTTCTCCAACCCAATTCGTTCCCTTACCAGACTTTCGCTGCGGCAGCAAACTAGCGAGTTATGGAAGGAAATGACTCGCCCGATATGTCGACGGTATCGCGTCATCGTTTCGGGGACGACTCGGAAGAACCGGCCTTCTCCGTCTCCGTCATCGAGAACATGAAGGAAGAGTACGGGCTCTTCGTGTGGCCCTGCAGCTTAGTCCTGGCGGAGTATGTTTGGCAACAGAGATTGCGCTTTTCCGGAGCTAGCGTAGTCGAGGTAGTACTGTTAATCTTAATCTTGTTTTAGTAATTAATTAATTAATCATTTCTGGTTTAGTTTGCAGCTTGGCGCTGGAACTTCCTTGCCCGGTCTGGTTGCCGCCAGAGTTGGTGCTGACGTCACTCTCACTGATGATTCGAGTAGATTGGAGGTATTGAAATTCCAATCGCATTGGCTGTTTTCTTAATTTTGATTACTTGCTAATACATAATTAGTGTCTAATTTTTTTGATTTGCTTGAAAGCTCAATGTACTTTTTACGATGGTTAGAAAGTATTGGGCTCGAAGGTGTGTCTTGCGATTTAAATTGAGGGAGGATTGGATCATCAGAAAGCTTTTAATCGAACGGGAGAGAGGGAGAGGGGGGATTTGCAATTTTTAATGCGTTTAAGGTCCTATTTTTGCGAAAATAGTTTAGTGTTTTCATTTGTGCTTAAAAGTTCATCCGAAATCATTTCTGTTTTTCGTCAATTTTGATTGTTTTATTTCAGAAGTATGATTATCGTTATGAACTGCGTGTATTGATCTCGATTGAACCCTCAAATTGATAAAGAATCCTCGTTTTCTTTACTACCTTAGTGAACTAGACCAGACTTTGTTGTCTTGAATCTGCAGGTGCTGGACAACATGAGAAGAGTGCTTGACTTTAATAAACTTGAGTGCAAGGTAATCGCCATCAACAGGCTAATCGCCGATTCTTGTTTGCACATCACCTGATTAGATGATGTTAATCTTGTCTCACTTCAATTTTCCAGGTAATGGGATTGACATGGGGAGCTTGGGATGCATCAACGTTCAGCTTACACCCCAAATTCATTCTCGGGGCTGATGTATTATATGATGCTACTGGTAGGATTTTAATCGACTTTAACTTTTATGTTTCACAATTTGTTTTTTCTTTGTTTTTTTCATTTCACATGCCCCTCTATCACTGAACTTAAGCTAAATTAGGATTTAATTCTCCTTGGTAAGCCTTTGATGACCTCTTTGCCACCGTGACATTTCTGCTCCAAAATTCTCCGGGGTCAGTCTTCATAACAACATACCATAATCGAAGG
Organism: Malus sylvestris; assembly: GCF_916048215.2. NCBI lineage: Eukaryota > Viridiplantae > Streptophyta > Magnoliopsida > Rosales > Rosaceae > Malus > Malus sylvestris. The sequence continues at coordinate 19,534,688 of NC_062274.1, read as the reverse complement.
TATTTCACCTGCGTGTGCTTCTAATGCTGTTCTAACTTTATAACATGTGCGCTTGTAGTATGCAGATAGCGCTGTAAATGACTCTCTTTCACTTTTATTACTCTTTGAAAGCACTTCTTGTAACATGCAGCGGGCATCGTCTTATTGAATTCTTGATGGTCAAATGGGGATTGAAGTGCTTGAAGCTTCTTGACGCCTTTTCGTTTATGCCATCCTACAAGGCATCCGGGCTACGTGGCAACCTTCAACTGGCAGAGATCGCTCTGGATAGCGAACAGGCTGAGACAACGGTTTTGCATTAGCATTTTTGGGAGTTTGTGGTAATTCTGCCACTCTTGCTTGCATTGTAAGTTTAGTCCAGTTGACCTGTACGACCATTCTGTAATGAGCATCGTATGTTCATCTCATTAATGAAAAGGGTTGAAATACACCGATTTCATGCATTGTCCGGAGACTACTTTAAGTTTCAGACAAGAAAATGCGTCGCCCTTCAACTGAGTACTTCGTATAAATAGTACGATTTTTGTTACAATTTATAACAGAATTTTGTTGTAACAAGATCCTTTCAAACATTATGAAACGCAGCACACGAACAATTTTCTTCACAAATCTTTCAAAACTCGAAAGTTAATGATAGAGAACCACCTACTTGATGGATTTCCCAGTTCTCATGTTTATACAATCGGCTACAACTAAGCTTGGCGGCCCTCGTTTAATTTACTACCCTGCAGTCTTTCCTGATCTCTTGTCCACCATTAAGGTTGCTCATCTTTATCATAGACATCACGAAAGCATCTGAGAACGCTTGGTTTGAGGAAGCAAACTTAGTAACCAAACCTTTAGTCCGTGGAATACTGACCAGAGCTTGGTCCGAAGAAAACAAGCTCTTTCCTTGGAGGATCAACTTGAAGTATGTATTATCAAAAATTGTAGAAGAAGAATCCATTGTGGCACCGGCATTCCTCGGTCTGTTCTTGATGGGACACGTATTCCTCAAACTTGCAGCAAAGTATGGGCGCAGTGTTGGATCAACGTCGCGTGTGGCATTGAAGTTGTAAATTCTGTTTTGGAACGATGAGCAGTGGGCGAACCCTAGAGTGTGCCCTCCTGCAGATGCATCCGAAGTTACTCTCTTTCGTTTCTTCTTCGATAACAGCAAAAATGTTGAGATTAGTTTACCTGAAAGAGCCACCAGGTCATTCAAGGACAGACCTCTCTGAAAGAAGCTCTGCTGCAGTTGAGATATGTTGAAGGTTGGACCCGGCAGTTGCACGCTTTCACTAGCCTTTGATGTTCTTCCATCTTTTCTTCCTTTCGGCACGGCCCAATTCGGACCTCCGGACTGTAGCATTGATAACACAGTCAGAAAGTACAAAAAGAGTATACAGCTATGTTGTTTTACTTTCGGGAAATATGTATAAAGAGGACCGTGAATTATATACGGTATATGACTTATTTGAAAATACTTTTTAAATAATTGAAAATGCTTTTAGAGAAAATATTTTTAGGTTTCAAAAGCATTTAAGTCCTTTCAGCAAGAAGCACATAAGCACTTAAAATGGTTTTCCAGAATTCACTTATATTTTTATTTAGGATTATTCCAAAAATGTTGTTCTAAAAAACGCTTTCAATCATTTTAAAAACATTTCTAAATGAGCTCCTATTGTCTATATAGTGTGTCTAGTAGTTTTGTTTTTGATTAAAAGCTTGTAAGCGGTTCTGTTTCTCATATTATGCAACAGAATCTCCCTAGTTTCGACAATCTTACTTGCACAACAGCATCCCTTGCTGCCAAAGCCAAGATATCAGCACATGAAACAACACCAGGGCAGGAAGCCTCCACTTGTTTCTTTGCATTGTCAATGACATAAAACGCATGCAGAGAAATATTTGGTGGCCCATCTTTCTCTGCTTTGTTGCCTCTGGTGGAGTCCAACAGCACAGATGCATCACAGCCCTGCAAACAAAAACAAATACTTTTGAGTTAACTCAATCAACTAATCAATGTGTTTACGCTTTCGAAACAGCTTGTACCAAAAAAATATTTATTTACCCTTATGAAACAGTCGTGGAAGTGCATCCGGAGCAGAGCAGCAGGGACAGTTCCGTCGTTGGCTTTCCCCTTCTTGACGGCATTAGAAACAATTTGCTCGACATTGGGACAGCTCTTGTCGTAGTAATTCAAGCTCAGTGCGTTTGTCACTGCGGAAAATACCAAAAGGACGATGAAGATTGAGCTCAATAATGCAGGATTGAAAGCCATCCTGAGAGATTAGAACAACTTTCTTGCTTAACCCTGCGTAATTTAAGCGTGGGACATAAAAATGGATTAGGGATGGTATTTATAGAGAGGGAGAGAGAGAGAGAGAGAGAGAGGGGCTGTTACTGATATGATGGTGGCCCTAAATAATGAATCAGTTAAGTAAGTATGTCTAATTAAGAAGTAATTATGGAGGCAAAGGCACCTCACTACAAGACAATTGCCATCACATCTTTCTTCTGCACCTTTAAACCTCGACTAAAATGTTCAACGACATCCAAGTTCGAATCTCTGTTTTCCTACCGATCAAAACATATCGCAAAACATGGTTTGTCTATTTTTACGAATCAATTACCATCATCTTGTAAAGTGAATTCAATAATTTTATTGATTTCAAGGTGTTAATGATCAAACATGGCACATGATTATTGACTTTTAATGCAATGAGTTAATTATGAGGTTAAATAATTTAAACACACGAAGAAAAAAAAACCAGAAGATTCTCAAGAACAAAAGCAAAGAGGAGATTCCGCAATGGAAAAATTGTTCCAATCCAACAATTAAAACAAACATTCTCCAATTTAAAAATCAAATAAAACTCTTCTGCATGGTTTGGTAGGTACTCCTAATCCTTTTTATTTCTTTTTTAAAACCTGCATGCATCAGCATGCTACACCAAACAGTTATTCTCAATTCATCAACTCATTATTTTTCTTCTGTAACCTCACGAATCCGCATTCAAACACGTATCACGGGTTTTCGGGTCGATCCAGAATATCTGGTCCGTGCTTCGGTCTCGTTTTAAATAATTTTGCCTATTTAACAGGAAAAAAATAAGGAATGTGTGAAGTGGTTAGGGTTGAGACATCAAAAGTCGTCATGTCTGGGAGAGTCAATTAGCTTGCGTTCAAAGTCTCCAGCTTCATTAGTTATGTTTGAGACATGATTAACTAACTTTAGTTCAACCCAACAACCTTGTATCTCAATTCTGTTTAGTTATTCTGAAATAATTCTGGATGATTTAGGTGAGCGTTGGATCACTTAGCTAACCTAATTTTAGCAATCTGGGAAATTGAAAAAATAATGGATAAATAATTTCCCAGAAATGTTGTTGCATTGGATTGGGTTTGGATTGTAATTCTGGGACTTAATGGTCGGTAGAAATCCCAACAACTTCACCCAAACGAGAGATGGGAATATAATACCATCCAAATTGGTTAGGGTTTATCTGTTTGGTGGGTTTAGTTTAGTGCCAGTCCGACGCAATGCACGCATGTCAAAATTAATTAATAGTAAGTAAACCGGCACATTCTGTTTTTTGCGTAGCAGTCTAGCAGGTAGCAAGGCCTTTCTAAAATAGCAAACGTAATCATACAATTGACTATCGACCAGATAAAAAAAAAATCATACAATTGACTAAACCGACAACTTTTTTTTTTTTTTGGGAACAAAGATGAAATTTTATTAGCAACTCCACAAACTTACAGTTTACAATACAAAGACCCAAAGACAAATAAGCACAAGCAAAAGTGGACCTGCCAAGCTAACAAAAAAGGAGTCCAAACCATGAACAAACCAGAAGAAACCCGAGAATTCTATTGCCAGCGGCTCCGCAAAAGTGCATCTCGACCAGCCAAGCAGCGCCACGCCTATCGTATCATCCTGCTGCGAGCAACTCTCCGATCGTAGCCACAAAGTGAAACATGCATGTGGGAGTCCACGAGCAACGCTGCCAATAAAGATAGAAAGAAAATGGTGGTGTTATGAACAACAAGCCGGTAGGAACACCGGAACTCTATACACCCCTTCGATGTGCAATAACAAATTGCGGTAATGACTGACTGCAGATCGAAGTGGATATGGTCTAGGAGAAGGGACGCCGATGGGGTGTAAAGAATAAGCCAAATCAAAATGGAGAGCAGGGGAAAAACAGCAAAAGGAAAGAAGGGAGAAAGCAAAGAGAAAAAGGAAAGGACTACCACCGACCTTGGCCGTAGCTAGGGTTGGCGGCTGTAGAATTAAAAACACCCACGCAATAGGTGAAAAGAGCTCTCAGGTAAAGAGAAAGTCTCTCACAGGAAGAAAAAAATCTGAGGATGACAACTGTTTCTTTGCAAAGCTGGAAACTGTTTTTTCATAAATTTTTTAAGAAACAGTTGTTGGTTCTATCAAACTTCAACTTATTTATGATATTGTCATCATCCAAATTTCAACTTGAATCACTATTCATCGGTAAAACAAAGCAAACTCATTTGACTCTTAAAACAAAGCACTTACAAAGCTTCAAAAACCCTTAATTCGTTCTGCTACAATGAAATATACTGATAGTAAATACGTATGTAGTATATCTTTTCACTGTGGTTTCGTAGATGATCAATTTATATACAATTACGTTGTGCTTCCGATCAATTTGCTAAATATGTATTATTGCTTAACAGGTTTTGACATCCTTCCAGATAATAACAACATTGGTTAATGGACACAACTAGAGGTGGGAAATTTTGCCATAAACCGATTTATCGACCGAACCATACCTGTCGGTTCATAATGGTATGATATAGTTTTGGCATTTTTTCATAATCAATTAGCATTTTACTGAACCGACAATTAATGGCATGATTTTAGTAATTGATTTTGTATGCCGGCAGTATGACATACCTACCAATATATATATAGTTATTTTTGGTATTTTTTACATGCTTGACTCCTCAGTTTTAGGGTTTAGAAAATAAATGACTCCTTAGTTTTAGGGTTTAAAAAATATATGTATATGAATATGATTCATGCCATAATAAATATAGAAAATATTGTTAACAAAATTGATAGCATGATGATTACTAATACTATATATACACATATATATATATATATATGATTTTGAATGTATATGTGTTGCTTATGTTTAGGATAATCAACCGTTAGTGCACAACATGGATTAACCCAAAATGAACCATGTTTATACCATACTTAGGGCATCCGTATTTAGATCTAGTACAAATACTCGGGGGACTTAAATGTAATTATGTAATAAAGGAAGGGGCAAATATGTAATAAGTGAGGAGCCCTTATTCTATAAAAAGACTCCTCACCCTCACAATTGGAAGAGACTAATTCTTAGGCCTAACCCCTCATCCTCTCAGAGCTCTCACTCTCATAGTTAGAGCTCTCTCTCTCCCTCAGAAATACAATATCAATGTGGACGTAGCCCAAATCTTGGGGTGAATCACGATACATCTTGCGTTATTTACTTTCTTGCAGATTCACGGTCAGATTTACGTTGTTCCAAGACCTCCGGTTTTGTGCATCAACATTTGGCGCCGTCTGTGGGAATCGACATGAAAAGCTATGTCGGTTCTCTCTCAATTTTTCACCTTCGCCATGAATCTGCAGAACCCAGAACCTCCCTGGGCTTTTCCAGAAAACACCCACAAACACAAAGCCATCATGTCATCCCCTCTCTCTTTCTCATCTTTCTCTCGGTCTCTGCCCATAAAAGAGTCCCAAAGATTCCCCTTTTTCTACTTTTTAAAGGTCTTCATTCTTTTTTCTGCAGCAGTTTTGCTTTCTTCTTCCCCACTTACGAAGCTGCAAAGAAGAACATAATCCGCGATTCAATGTTGAATTAATCCAATTATGTGATTAACCTTGCGATTCAGCATTTGCGTTCGCAAATGATGTCTCTGAGGCCAGTTCCTGAAGATCAAGGAGGATCTTCTTCCCATTTCAGAAAATCCCCGCAACCTACGTCTTTGTTTCTCTCTCCCTCCGTCGTTGAGAAGCAGCTGCAGCCATGGCGGAGTGCTGAAGGAAAATAATGAGATTTATGTGGGATTTCTAGTGACTAGCATGCATATACAAGTCAAAATTCATATACATACGCAACGGAATCATGTTATCACATAATATCAAAGCTATAGTCATGCAAATCCCCTTCAAGAAGCATAAGTTTATATAAGATGCATCAAAACATTTTATTGAAGAACAAAGTGTAGGAGTAGATTTATACCTCTTGATCTAGACTTGAGACCAAGGATAGACCACCTCCAAGCCCTTTGTTGTTGGAACTCCTTGAGCCTAGCCTCCCTCCTTGCTTCCTCCACTTTGCTAGAATGAGTGCTCCTTGGTTCTCCTTTAGTCTCCAAGATTGAAGACCTCTAAAGATCCACACCCACTAATGTAGTGAGATGAATGGAGGAATAACCAAAGGGAGATAAGATGATTAGCTAAGACTCCCCTTTGGTGGCCGGCCTATTGTGTTTGAGAGAGAGATGTTTTCTCCTTTTGTTAAATCAACACACAAAAAACCTAATGAAACTTTTCACTATAAAGTTCCTTTTATAACACAAAGAAACAAGTCAACAACTTGACTTTCTCTCTCCCTCTCTTTGGCCGGCCCTTTGTGTTTTGTTTTGGGCTTTGGGCTTTTATCATTTCAAGTCATCATATGCTTGAATAAAAGCCCAATGGGTTTAGGCTCAATGGGCCCAAATAAACCCGAACTTTTCTTTAAGCCCAAAACGATCTTTTATCGCTTTTATGATTTCTTTAGACTTTCTAATTAATCACAACACTTAATTAATCCAATTAATTATTTCCATCATCCATTAGTTGTCTCACTACAAAAGTGTATCGGTGTACAATCATTTTAGGTTCTAATTAGCAAGGCAGTGAGGTGATTGACACCAATCCAATTGATTATATTTAATCCAATCACTTAGTGAATTAAAACTTACTTTTAATTCTCCTTCTTCTTTGACGACTACTTATTTAATCATCTAGAAGAACTCACAAGCCATGAGTGACACTAACCATATATCATGGCTACCCAAGCTAATGTAGAATTTGTTCGGAGAACCTATTCAGTTGGAATTACAATGTAATTCGATCATTCTCTAAAACAATACTCTCAATCACACTATTAGGGTATGGATATTAGGGCTGGGTTCGGTTCTTATCGGTTCGGTTTTTTTCCAAAACCGAAACCAAACCGAAATTTCGGTTCGGCCCAAATTTTTTTCGGTTTTTTTCGGTTCGGTTTTTTTGGTTCGGTTTCGGTTTTTTTTTTATTTATTTATTTTTTCCTCCAAAAAATGCACATTATTCTTTTCGGTCTCGTTCAACAATGGCGCATTTTTCCCTTCAGTCTTGTTCATCAATGTCGTGTCCTGCACTTCAAACTTGTTTACGCTTAACGAAGCATTTTTCTCTTCAGCCTCGTTCAACAAAGTCGCATTTTTCTGTTCAATCTCTTTCATCACAGGCCATTGTTGCTCTTCAATCTTTTTTTCGCTCAATTCAGCATTTTCGTCTTCAGTCTTGTTTAACAATGGCATATTTTGCTCAACAGTCCCGTTCAGCAATGATGCAGTATTTCCTTCAGTCTTGTCCAACAATGGCGCATTTTTATCTTCAGTCTCTTTCATTAATGGCCATTGTTGCTCTTCAACCTTGCTTTCGCTCAACGTAGCATTTTGCTCTTCAACCTTGCTTTCGCTCAACACCACCTCTGTCTTGTTCATCATCATCTGTCTCATTCTCCTTCCTCTGCATCCCGCTAACAAGTGAATTAGTCCCAGAAAAGCTAGAAGCCTATGCACAAATGTAGTTAATATCAGCCATCTAGATTGCTTTGGAAATGGTAAAATAAGTAACCATATTCAGGTTAAAACTTAAAACCAATTGAAGAAGCTGTGCTAAACACGTCACAAAGAATCTGTGCTATTGAGTAAAATAAGTAACCATATTTCTGCTGCTCGTTCAGAAGCACATCAAACAACCATGTTTGTTATATATTAACCATGTTTCTGAGTTCTGACCCTTTAGTTTGTTTATTCACATCAATTTTCCCACTTAAATTTTCACAAGCCATTTCATTATTTTGTCCCTCCCTCACCTCCAAAATCTTCCTCTCCGCTTCCATTTTAAATTTACTACCAGATGGATTAAACTAGTTATTCACAATCTCAGACACAACAAACAACAAGTAATCTGCAGCAACTCATAGTCTAAATCTAATAGTCATAAAGCTACACTTGCATAACCAAATCCAGGCTTCAGCAGCAGCATACCCAAAACAAATTAATCAAACCGTATGTACTCTCACAAATTAATCAAACCTCAACTAATAGTCTAATAGTGTTCATAAATGAAGTTACCTAACCAAATCCAGCATACCCAAAACAAATTGCAAAACCATGAAATTTAGAAGCTACAGATCAAATTCATCAGAAGTTCAGAACCAACGAAATTGAAAAAAAAAAATCTGCAAAACGCATCATGGGGTGAGAGACTAACCTTGCAAAGGAGGGGATTTGTGGGTCGACACTTGAGCCTTGAACCGGCGAGAGAAAGTCGACGGCGAGTGAGAGGGATAAGAGAAAGATCGCTGAGAGACGGCGACGGGGATGGGTGCTGGAGACGGCGACGGCGAGTGAGAGGAAGGGTTGCTGCAGGGTCTGCACGCTCGCAGCCATGGGGATCGGTGCTAGAGCTTGAGGGAGGACTGAGAGAGAAGAGGGGACGAGAGAGAGAAGAGGGAGAAATTGGAGGCATGGAGGAAGTCTGGAGGTGTGGCTGCGCAGAGAGAGATGAGGGGAATGACAAATAGAAAAAGTGTGGCTGCTAGGGTTTTATTGATTTGATTATAAAAATTAAAAAAAATCCCAAAATCCAGGGGGCGTGAAGAGGGTTCGAACCCATGCGCTCCACCAGCTTGGAAAGTTTCACTAACCAACTTCACAACAAGTTCTGTTTTGTTATAATTGTATGACTAAACTATTTATAAACATTGCAAAAAAATAATTAAATATATATATCGGTTCGGTTTTCGAACCTCAAAAACTGAAACCGAACTGGGCAGATTCGGTTCGGTTCGGTTTGAAAGTTTCGGTTCGGTTTTTTTTTCGGTTCGGTTTTTTTCGACTTCGGTCCGGTTTGGTTTTCGGTTTTTTTCGGTTTTCGGTTTTTTGAACCCACCCCTAATGGATATATTATGTCAAACCCCTAATGTGATTATTCCATGTTATATGATTCAATTGAGTCGTATAGGAACGCTTTCCTTTATTACGCTCGATACTTCAGCCGAAGATTCCCGAATCATATCTTAGAGTATTCAACCTCTCATAACGAGGATTAGAGATCCCTTGTTGCGCATTCACTTGCCTCCATGGCTAAGTGGCTTAACCCCAACTATGCCGTGGACACCTGCGGATGGAGTGAGTTTGACATAATCAAAGATCAAGGACCTAACCACAAGACAACTATGATGCCTCAGGTCATATGACTACTTACATTATTCCAACCATTAGAGTTACTTGCTTGACATGTGAGTAGACCTTCATGCAAGTACTCTCGTTCGATTGTGTTCAGTGAACTCATTCCCTTAATGAGCACCTACATACCTGTCTTAGTGTCACTATACGAATGGGATGAGACTTTCCATCCTTCCAATTGAAGGGGACATAGTATGTATTGGTCTTTGCATTGTCAGTATCCCTCTGACAATCATATGACCAGGAACCTTTTTGGACATGATGGTTATGTGAAGAAGGTCTCTGTAGTCTAACATCATTAGATTATTTCTTCCATCGATCCATTGTCCATGGATTCACTATTTAGGACATATATCGTTTATTGAGATAGTCCTAATTAGTATCTTTGCCTTTTGATGTATAAGAGTCATCTATACATACATTCATTGTCCTGAAAGATTTCTTCCAAAGATTGACTTTTAAGGCACATTTCCAACAATCTCCCACTTGCACTAAAGTCAATCACTAGTGTATCTCATAGATGCTAGTTGAGTGAACTTATGCTCGTAGGTTAACTTGGTTATGTATTAATCCTTTTTATTTAAAAGGGATTTACTTATCAAATGTTTCTAAAACATTTGATGATGTCTCTTTCTTGTGTTCAAATACTTTGATGAGACCTTGATTCCATAGCTTGAGCTATCGCCCCATTACGTCGTAGTGTCCAACTAACGACCTTATGGTTTGGATTCAATCATTGGTTCTATAAGAACCCCTTCTATTCAAAACACCTTTTGAAGCAGTTTCTAAAACAATATATCGCCATATATTTCGTTTGTATACTTTATACATACTTTGCTCCAACCTTGAGACTGTTGTAATACAATACTAACAATACATTCATATGATTAGTACTTCATCCATTATGAAGTTCCATTTGTTAAAATGAGTTATTTTCACTTTGGTTAATAACCTAAGTGAATGCACGCTTCCAGAGTTATACTCTGATGTTCCTTTCTTAAAGGCAATAATACTCTATCAGTTGCTATGGTTCTGATCCTGGGCTATAGTAATATCTTAAAGTGACAACCCCTGTGGTTTTTCACCTTTGGATATCATCTCACAAGTCCATACATGTGTCCCTTTTGTGATTTTATGACACATTCATTATAAGGGTTATGAAAGTGATTTTCTATCATATAGGAAAACACCTTCTCAAATCTTCAACATTTGAGATTTAATTTCCCCATTAAACATTCTTGAGATAGCCTTGCTATATCATTAAGTCCAATTTCAAGTCTATACTTCAAAATTGACCGTGTCACAATTTTGTCATTTTTAGTAACATCTATGTTTTATCAAGTCTATCAAATAGACTTTATTCATATCTTGTTGCTCAAAATATGACATCACTCCCACTGGCCTTGTTGTAACTTAGCATTCATTCAAAATTTAACACTTACATTTTCTTGATTTGAATGCATATTGCTCCCACTAACTTGTCTTGGATCTATTGACAATCATTGAGATCCATTAGCTTATTTGATGATGTCTCAACAATTTTGGTGCTATCAACAACTCTGGCTAACACAAGTTATTTAAACGAACATACACAAAAGAATTCCTTCTCAAGTAATTCCATTTGAAATGTGTGACTTGTTTTATCAAGTCTATTCATTTAAATTATATGGTGTCATACACCATACTTCAAGTTTTAGTCATACTAAGACCTTTAATGTAGTCATATAAGAATTATCCAAGTCTTTAGTGGAAGCATGGCTCATACTAAGGATATAGAAACTCAACCATTCCTTCTAGGTGGTTGATATAATTCTTTATCAAAACTACATAGAGCGTTATAGTTACAAGAGGTGCCGAATTTGGATTGTCTTGTTGTTAAACCATATGTTGTGACTCATTTTGAAACTATTCCCTTTTGTTTCATCAATTTGTCCATATGCTTTGTTATTAGCTTGTTCTCATAAAAGAGAATGATGGACAACTCCCAACATATAACCATTTTATGCTAGGTTGACGAAACCAACATTCATAGACTATTCTTTAGAATGTTTACACAACATAGAATTTTAACGTTTTGAAGAGCTTGAGTCTTTTAACAATTAAAATTACAAACTCTTAATAATAGTGAAGTACTATTATTAATTAGACAACTATAAACCAATCATATTCAAGTTTATATCCTTTTCTCACCTCCCACTATTTCTCATGACTTTAATGAGAAATCACTTCATACATTCAAAATGTATAAACGTGGAGTATACGGGTAGAGGACATTGTGGAGTAGCTTTAAAACCTTTCAAGCTCATTTGTTTCAATCTCCACTAAGTCGATGTCTTGCTATTAAGTGACTAAAGTCTTTAAACATTTCATAGATTTAGACACATCATTCTTGGTTTAATCACTAACACACTTGACATTTTAAAACAATTTTAAGAATGCCCAATTAGTTGTTCAAAACTACTAATTGAATCAAAAGTGATCTTGATTATTGTGGTTAAGTGATAACCATATAAGAAACGTTTTTCTTTATTATTTATATCATTATAATGTGATCTTCCTTTTCTTCAAGAAAGGAATCTCTAGACCCTTTTCTTCAAGAAAGGAATCTCTAGACCCTTTTCAATTCATATAGAACTCATATGTAGATAATTGGAACCAAATCTAAAGATTCATTGTATCCTTCTATGTCCTACACGTGAGATCTATCCATAATTGATAAGTCTAAAGTTTGGATATCGCATTACATAAGTGATATAAATCTTGTATCTCAACTAGGATACAACAAGACAATATTCAATTCATAACACTACTTCGAGGAAATAGTATAGTAGAAGGCATTCATCACATTACATTGATATGATAATTCAAACATTCATAATGTTTAATACAAAAAGAATTAGCTCTATACATTTAGAGACTAAGTATATACCTTCATTTAGGCACCAATAGTGGTCTTCCATCATATGAAGCCACATAATAAGTTCTTAACAAAATAAGAAAGTTTAAAGACTATCTTTAAGTGCCTAACAAACTTCCTAAGTAGTTAGAAAAAATGTGGTGGCCGAACCCTTCTCCAACCTTTTCCTTGCTTGTTCATCTTTTACTTGGCTCCTCCACCTATATACAATTATATAAGTGATTAGCTCTTTATATCAAATATAAATATTTAGAAGATCTAACAATTAGAATTGAAGATAAGAACATAAACCATACCTTGTGGCTTGTCCTTTAGAGTTGCAAGGTATAACCTGCAATTCCTCTTCCAATGCCCCTCCTTTCCACAGTGGTGGCAAGTCCCCTTGGGCTCCTTTGATTCTTTTTGCTCACTCCTCCTTGCGGCTTAGGAGTGGGTGACTTCTTCTCCTTCCCTTTGCCTTTGCCTTGCAGCTTGGCCTTGGAAGATGATGGCTTGTTGTAGGCTACTGCAGCAGTCCTTACAACGTTCTCTTTCTTCATAGTCTTCTCAGCGGTTACTAACATGTTTAGTAACTTAGAGATAGTACTATCCACCTTGTTCATATTGTAGTTCATGACGAACTGCGAGAACGAATCATAAAGAGAAGCCAAGATGAAGTCCTGGGCCAATTCCCCGTCAAGTGGAGTACCTAGGTTTTCCAATTGTTCAATGAGTCCAATCATCTTCAGTACATGTTGATGCACTGGAGCTCCCTTGACCATCTTGATCTTCACAAGTTCACTGATAGTGCTAAAGCGACAGTTGCGCGTCCCTTCACCATATAACTCCGTAAGATGGAGTATAATGGAAGACGCACTGTCCATGCCCTCGTGCTGTCTCTGCAACTCCTCATTCATGGAAGCTAACAGATAGCACTTGGCTTGTGTATCATCCTCAACGTGCTTGTCATACTTAGCACGTTCATCCTCAGTGGCCTCAGGGCCAAGAGGTATGTGAGGTGGAGCCTTGTCTAGTACGTAAACAATCTTCTCTAAGGTTAGGAGAATCTTGACATTACGATACCACGATGGGAATTTGTGCCCCTCTAGGCAATGTTTGTCGAGTATTTTCGCGAGTGTGCTTCCAACCATATCTAAATACATAAACAATAAAATAAATTAGTTTTATTATTGATTAAGTCAAACGATTCGGGTCTTTAAACCGAATGACACCACCCACCATTTTTGGCAAATTCCATATCCCTCAAGATGGAATCCGGGAGATTTCAAAGAAAGCTCCTAGCGGGTTATGGGAGGCTCACTATTACCAAGTCCACCTCACGATGATACGATGTCGGCTAGCAAAAATAATAATGAGATGGTACAATTACCCATTCACAACAACCTCTTGTGATTACCCATCTATTTGGCCTCTAGAGAACAATGCCTCACAATGATATGATGTTGGCACCATTTCTCTTAGTTAAGTTTTGTCCCACCATGCCGGTTTAGATAGGGGTCCAAGTATGACCTCACGATGATACGATGTTGGCCACACTAGTTGCCTACCTTAACCACATCAAATGTTTAAATAGACTCCTCCTGAGGATAAGCACGCATTTTGCACTTCCCCATGATAGGGTGAAGGCGGTGTACGAGTCATAAACGATTGGAGCCTACCATGGTGGAAGGCCACGAAGAAGTGTTCAATAGCACCTCTCCGTTTTCAACTTAATATTGTATGTTGGTTGAGGGATTTTAAGGTCTCATCATTTTTATTTATTTAATCACATTAAAATAAATTGTGTCCTATTATAACTACTAGTCCAAAGTTAATGAAATAGTAGCATATGATATACCCACTATTCGTTTTCATAAAACAAATCAATATCAAAACATTTTTCAAAATATTGGAGATATATATAACTACTAATTGTGTTCATTATAGTTTAGTAGCATATGATACTCCCACTATTTGTTTTGAGAAAAACAAATCAATATCAAAAACGAATTTTTCAAATATTGGAAGTAACTACTACTACTATGGTTTTTGCATTCCCTTGAAATTGGACTTTATAGTTATCTTAGGCTCTTTGGATGACCATGGACTTATTGGGCTAATTCAACAACGAGCCAACATTGTTGAATAAGTTCTAGGGAAGGTTGTGTCGTTTTAATTACGTGCTTTCAATCCAATTAAAACATTTTTCATTGAGCCATTAGAAATGAAAGACAATCATTCATTGCTAATTAGGGCGTTGGACCCAATTAATCTTTAATCTCATGTCAAAACCCTCTTTTAATTATTTCTCCTTACCAATAGTTAAAGAAACTCTAGTCTAGTGCTAGAGGGAATCAACTAGTTGAAAGAGATTAAGAAGCAATAAGAATTACAAACCGATTTGTACAAATTCCTACAAATTACATATACTAAGAGGGAGAGAAAGATTAATGTCTATCATGACAAGGTCCAATTGAAATAGTAATTAAAACACATTCCCAAGGTTCAAACAATTTGAGTTTAGCACCCTTTCTCATAGCTCAATTATCGTTTAAGGCATAAGTCCATAGTCAACCATTTTCTAACTACTTAATCACATTAAATAATTAATTGGAATGCAACATTAACAATTAGATTTAGTGCATATGGGCATAATTGTATTATGAGTTTAAACAACTAACAAAATTAAAATCAAAATATTTTAACTTGTTAGATAGATGGGGCCTAAATGCAAATATGAAAAGTTAGGGGTCAAACCGTAAATACTAAAAAGTAAAAACAACATTTTTCAAATTACAAAATAGCCCCACAAGTGGGTAATCCACTAGGGTGGCCGGCCACATTAAGGGGGATGTGAAGTTTTAAATATCTTGCTTTAAAGCAACTTAAAGTAGAAAAAAATAATAAATTTTACTTGTCACTTGACTATGCTTTAAGGACTTTAGTGTAAAGGTGATGGAAATTCACCTAGTCAAGTCTAGGATTTAATAAATTTTTGGGAAGGCTATGGATGGTAAGTATATCATCCAAAACCATAAAACAATTTATGAACATAAAATAAAATCATTTTCACCAAAAACAAAACCATGAACACCAAGAACAAAACCATGAACACAATTTCAAGATTTGTATTTTCTTGGTGATTTTTCAAACCCAAAAGCAAAAGTGACAAGATCTCTACTTTCTAGCTTCAAAGTGTGTGTGTGTGATTTAAAATAAAACACGAACACAAGCCAAAAATATCCCCTTTGCCGTGCCTACCCTATGGAACAAAACCCCAAATTTTGTTCAAAACTCAATCTTCATTCATGCATCCAAAACACTTTTTGCATGCATATATTTTTCAACTCTTGATTCACATTTTTCAACATTTGAAAAACAAAAGATAAACATATTTTGAATGAAGAAATAATATGTCAAACATAAAATTAAAACCCATATGCATAAAATCCAAAATGACACATCAAATATAAACCTTTGGCTCTGATACCACTTGAAGGGAAATAATGAGATTTATGTGGGATTTCTAGTGACTAGCATGCATATACAATTCAAAATTCATATACATACGCAACGGAAGCATTTTATCACATAATATCAAAGCTATAGTCATGCAAATCCCCTTCAAGAAGCATAGGTTTATATAAGATGCATCAAAACATTTTATTGAAAAACAAAGTGTAGGAGTAGATTTATACCTCTTGATCTAGACTTGAGACCAAGGATAGACCACCTCCAAGCCCTTTGTTGTTGGAACTCCTTGAGCCTAGCCTCCTCCCTTGCTTCCTCCACTTTGCTAGAATGAGTGCTCATTGGTTCTCCTTTAGTCTCCAAGATTGAAGACCTCTAAAGATCCACACCCACTAGTGTAGTGAGATGGATGGAGGAATAACCAAAGGGAGATAAGATGATTAGCTAAGTCTCCCCTTTGGTGGCCGGCCTATTGTGTTTGAGAGAGAGATATGTTTTCTCCTTTTGTTAAATCAACACACAAAAAACCCTAATAAAACTTTTCACTATAAAGTTCATTTTATAACACAAAGAAACAAGTCAACAACTTGACTTTCTCTCTCCCTCTCTTTGGCCGGCCCTTTGTGTTTTGTTTTGGGCTTTGGGCTTTTATCATTTCAAGTCATCATATGCTTGAATAAAAGCCCAATGGGTTTAGGCTCAATGGGCCCAAATAAACCCGAACTTTTCTTTAAGCCTAAAACGATCTTTTATCGCTTTTATGATTTCTTTAGACTTTCTAATTAATCACAACACTTAATTAATCCAATTAATTATTTTCATCATCCATTAGTTGTCTCACTACAAAAGTGTATCGGTGTACAATCATTTTAGGTTCTAATTAGCAAGGCAGTGAGGTGATTGGCACAAATCCAATTGATTATATTTAATCCAATCACTTAGTGAATTAAAACTTACTTTTAATTCTCCTTCTTCTTTGACGACTACTTATTTAATCATCTAGAAGAACTCACAAGCCATGAGTGACATCTAACCATATATCATGGCTACCCAAGCTAATGTAGAATTTGTTCGGAGAACCTATTCAGTTGGAATTACAATGTAATTTGATCCTTCTCTAAAACAATACTCTCAATCACACTATTAGGGTATGAATATATTATGTCAAACCCCTAATGTGATTATTCCATGTTATATGATTCAATTGAGTCGTATAGGAACACTTTCCTTTATTACGCTCGATACTTCGGCCGAAGATTCCCGAATCATATCTTAGAGTATTCAACCTTTCATAACGAGGATTAGAGATCCCTTGTTGCGCATTCACCTACCTCCATGGCTAAGTGGCTTAACCCCAACTATGCCGTGGACACCCGCGGATGGAGTGACTTTGACATAATCAAAGATCAAGGACCTAACCACAAGACAACTATGATGCCTCAGGTCAAAGGACTACTTACATTATTCCAACCATTAGAGTTACTTGCTTGACATGTGAGTAGACCTTCATGCAAGTACTTTCGTTCGATTGTGTTCAGTGAACTCATTCCCTTAATGAGCACCTATATACCTGTCTTAGCGTCACTACACGAATGGGATGAGACTTTCCATCTTTCCAATTGAAGGGGACATAATATGTACTGGTCTTTGCATTGTCAGTATCCCTCTGACAATCATATGACCAGGAACCTTTTTGGACATGATGGTTATGTGAAGAAGGTCTCTGTAGTCTAACATCATTAGATTATTTCTTCCATCGATCCATTGTCCATGGATTCATTATTTAGGACATATATCGTTTATTGAGATAGTCCTAATTAATATCTTTGCCTTTTGATGTATAAGAGTCATCTATACATACATTCATTGTCCTGAAGGGTTTCTTCCAAAGATTGACTTTCAGTGCACATTTCCAACAAGTACAACAAGGTCCTCTGCCTACACTTGGGCCTCCTCATTTGCCTCGTCACATCGATTTCACTCGCGCTCTTCCTCGCCTTCTTCACCAAGTCACACTGGTTCCCCATGCCGGATGTAGTCCGGACCCGAGTCGACTCTGTAGCTCCGGGACCTGGACCCGAACCGGAACCCACTAACATAACCCACATTCTCTGCAGCATCGATGCCTCCCTTACCACGTGGCGTGACCGCAGCCTGTCAGCGGAACTCTGGTGGGACCTGAACACGATCCGTGATTAATGGCACCGTGATGAGTGTTTTGAGAAATGGGTTTTTACCATGATTAATGGATCTGAGGTTGATGTGGGTAAAGGAGCAGGCTTGAGTTCTCCATCAGCCAAGAAGAGATTCCTGCAGGAGGAGACTACTATGTTCAAACACCTCATCGGAGACATCAAATCCACACTGAACTCTCTGCAGCCACTCATCCAAGAGATTGAAAGATATAACTAGAAAGAATGACTGGAATATTATGGAGTACAAATGGAGAAGGGAGTAGATCTTGTTAAAAAATGCAGCAAAGTTGACCCAATAAATTTGCCATGCTCAGCTTGCGACCTCGCCACGATTCTATCTCTTATGCCATCCATGGCGTCTACGAGCTTCCTCTACAGCTCTTCGTCCTCCATCGTGTTGGAAAAGAAGATGTTCTACGCTAGTCCTAACAACGACTTCACACTGACTGCCATCGTCGAAGAAGTCTCCACCAGGAAGGACCTCGTCAAATGCCGCTGCAGCTGCATCTCCGCAGTTCTCCGCCAAAACCAACCCGAAATTTCAGATCAGGAGACTAGTAACTCAGTAGAAAATACTAATTATTCCGACGGAGCTCGACGGGGCCCGCTCCATAACGAGCGCAGAGGACGCGCCGTCTACATAACCGACGCCGTCACTGTCGCAGACAATACTGGTGCCAAGAGCAGAAAACAGGAAAAAGAAGGAGGAGGACAAATGGCGGTCATACTTGCCGTATCAGACGGCCTCTACTGTTCAACAATGGAACGCATCCCCTCTCTCCTCGTCACCTTCTCTCTCCTGATCATCTCGCATGCCCAATTGGACGGATCCTCTGATCAGGCAAGTGGTAGACGTCTGTGGGAACAGTTTGAGAAAGGAATATTGCCTTTAATAAGGAATATTGCCTTTAATCAAGTCACCATAAATAAAGGCAAGTCCCCAACCGAGGCTGTCTAAGCAGCTGTCATTTTAGAGAAAGAGTATTGCCTTTAATCATGTCGTCAAACGACATATCCAAAGCAGAAAGCAAAAAGAAAAAAAAAGAAAAAGGATGAGTGATGGGCACGACCAGGCTGTCCAAGAAAAGCAAGTGGAGTTAGCCCTCTAGTTTCGCCAAGAGATAGAGACAGAGACGCAGTGGAAAGCAAAAGGAAAAGAGAAAAAGAGAAAGAAATAGAGTGGGAAAAGCAAAAGCAAAGCAGAAAAACAAAAGCAAGGAATGAACATCCTACCAGAATGATGTGATTTACTTTATTTATTTTTTAACGATGTAATTTATTTTTCGTATCTTTCGGAGATATCTGTATAACCTCATTAGAGGGTAATAATAAAATAAAACGGCAAGCCCAAAATAATGGGCTGTAATGTCATGTGGAGGGCGAATGCCCATATGCCCAAAAGAGCCAGGCCCTCTATTAATCATCAACCAGGTGACCAAAAATACGCCCAATACTCCAAAATTAGGTGATTAAAAGTACGCCCAGTACTCCAAAATTATTCGGCAACCTACCGCTATTAGCACCAACCTGCTGATCAAAAGTACTCCCAGTACTCCAAAATTATTCGGCAACCTGCCGCTATTACCACTAACCAAGTGATGAAATGTACAACCCGTACTCTAATATCACTTGGCAACTAGCCATTCATGCCACCAACCAGGTGATGAAATGTACAACCCGTACTCTCCTTCATGCCACCAACCAGGTGATCAAAAGTATGCCCAATACTCCAAATTATACATGAGCATTACTCATGTCATTCATACATAAACATTCATGAGCATCACTCATGACAATCATACATAAACATTCATGACCATCATTCATGTCAACATTCATGAGCATCACTCATGTTAACATTCATGAGCATCACTCATGACAACATCTATGAGCATCACTCATGTCAATCAACATAAACATTCATGAGCATCACTCATGTCAATCAGCTTCAAAAGTTTCATTTACAGAGCTCTAGCTTCAAAAGCTTCATTTACAGAGCTCTAGCTTCAAAAGCTTCATTTACAAAAGCTCCAACTTCAAAAACTTCATTTACAAAAGCTCCAGCTTTGAAAGTTTCATTTACAGAGCTCTAGCTTCAAAGCTTCACTTGCAAAGCTTCACCTAAAAAACTTCAGTGCAGGGTATACAAATACCACATCCGAACAACCGCCATTTCGGCCCATACATGGATTCAATTTGAAGTCTCCAGCCAACAGACTCTATTGACCGAAGACTTGGGGGACTACATTATGTACCATATATTGGGCCTCAACTATACCTCATGAAAATACTTAGGGGACTTAGCCCATGATCTATGTAATGAGGAGCGAGCCCTTATTCTATAAAAGGGACTCACTCACTTTCATTAGAGAGCACTCATGAAAAATACTTGGGGGACTTAGCCCATCACTTATGTATTGAGGAGCGAGCCTTTATTTTATAAAAGGGACTTCCTCACCTTCGTTAGAGAGTATCGCTGCCAGCTGAGCAACCGCATGGCCACGAGTATCACTCATAACCCATTATTTATGTACTGAGGAGTGAACCCTTATTCTATAAAAGGGACTCCCTCACCATCATTAGAGAGTATTAACTTTAGCCCATCATTCATGTATTGAGGAGCGAGCCCTTATTCTATAAAAGGGACTCCCTCACCTTCAAACACCACAAGCCGAGCCAACCAAGGCAACATAAGCCACAAGTCGAGCAGTCTCACAACATGTGATAGTTGAGCATCATTTCACTTTGAGCACCGCCTCATATCAAGTATCAGTTCAAGACGACATCTAGTTACTTCGGCCCACACATGGACTGAATTTCAAGTCTCCAGCCAAAAGACTCTCTTGACTGAAGACTTGGGGGACTACTGTTTATACCATACTTAGGGCCTCTGTATTTAGATCTCGTAAAAATACTCGAGGGACTTAAATGTAATTATGTAATAAAGGAAGAGGCAAATATGTAATAAGTGAGGATCCCTTATTCTATAAAAGGACTAATCACCCTCACAATTGGAAGAGGCCAATTCTTAGGCCTAACCCTTCATCCTCTCAGAGCTCTCACTCTCATATTCAGAGCTCTCTCTCTCTCCCTCAGAAATACAATATCAATGTGGATGTAGCCCAAACCTTGGGGTGAACCACGATACATCTTGTGTTATTTACTTTCTTGCAAATTCATGGTCGGATTTACGTTGTTCCAAGACCTCTGGTTTTGTGCATCAACAAACCACACAATGCAACCGAACAAGCACCCCAATCTGAAAATCAAATTGAGCCATTGGAACTGGAAGATAGCAAGGAAGAAGTGGAAACCACCGGTTATGCCATTTACCAACCAAACCAGCCAATAATTTTGGCTGAACCAATTTTTTGCAACCGTAAAAAGACGGTTGCCTAGCGGTAACTGATTTTTGGTAATTATGTATATGTGGCAGGCAAGTGGCACAAGGAATTTGACACGGTTTGCCACAACGAGTACATAACACCCTCGAACTTGCCTCAATTTGACAATTTTTAAAAAGGAAAACTAATGAAAAGAGCTTGAAAACTTTGAGTTTTAACGATTAGGACAAAATAAAGGGAAAAGTGAATAGTACCATGATTGACTTTTTAGTGTAAAAATATGATTTTTCGTTAAAGTAAACAGTACCAGAAACTTTTCGTTAAAAAAGTTCCCTTTTTAAAACTCAACATTGTCGCATGACATAGGTATGGTTTGGGATTGATGTGATTTTAAAAAAAGCTGGTATGAAAAAAAACTGGGAGAGTTTTTGGTGTTTGGTAAACTTCCAACTTCAGTTTTTTTTCACAGTTTTAGGTGAAAAAAGCCAAAAAAAACAGAAGCAGCAAAAGGTAGCTTTGAAAAACTGGCTTTTTAGCTTCTATGCAAACCTCTAAAACACGGGTGAACAGTGACCCTTTAATGAAAGTTTCTGGCAATCCTACCCTTTATCTCATAGTCTGCTTCGTATAAGAACTCATCAATCAATGCACGTATCGACATACAACACCAACCAAATATCTTCTTTATGTTACCTAAGGCATAATTTTGCTTGCTTGAAAGTGGAAAAAAGTATAAGCAACTAACTGAAAATTTTCTGGGTCAGAAATTTTCTCGGGAAACAAACAGAACCCAAGTGAGGAAACAAACCTCGAAGCGAGTTCTGGAGACACTACGCCAAGTTGTTGATGTCCTTCTGGTTCTTCAACACCTTCACCAGATCGTCGCTGTACGAAATCAGCTTCGAAATTCCAAAAGCTTCTCCCATTTCTCAAATTAAGCTTCTCCCTTCATCTCTATCATCCCCTTTTTGCTCCTCCCAGCTTCATCTCTACCAAAGATCTTTGATGATGAGGGAGAAAGTGCGAAACGAATGGAATTTGATGATGAGAGAAAAAGTGAAGAAAGAGAGACAGAGAAGCATTTGGACGAGATGGAGAAAAAAATGGAAATGATTCTAGAGAGAGAGCGTTTTAGAAAAGTAAAAGAAAAGAGAAAGGGAAAAAAATGTAATAGATAGATAAGCTTGGTTTTGGTTATTTCACATCATCACAGCTGTTTTGCATAAAATTTTACCAAACACTATCATACCGTTTTTTTTCTTCCAAAAGTACTTATACAAAAAATTTTACCAAATACTTTGCTGTTTTATTTCACAGCTGCTTATTCTCACAGCACATTAATACTAAACCAGCCCATAATAATTCCCTGAAGTTGGACTCTTTAAAGTAGAATCTCAAGTTGGGCTTGCAATTTCCAGTGGCCTTCATCATAGTCCACAGCAATTCAGCCGAAAATTTCTTTTTCTTTTTTACTTTTTTTCTTTTAAACTTTAAACCTAGGAGGAGGACGACCGTTAAATCTTAAGCCTCTCATAAGACCGCCACTGAAATCCCACACCCGCCGTGACCCGCGCCACCTTCAACCGCCCAACAACAACCGTCTACGCCGCCACCATGGGGAAGAACAAGAAGAAGCTCAAAGAATCCAAAGGCGACGATGAGAACATCATCGCCGGTCCTCGGTTTTCTTCCGTGCACTGGGACCCGAGGTTCCAGAACGTTCCCAAGCACAAGGCGAAGGTTGAGATTGACTCGCGGTTCAACCGGATGTTCACGGACAAGCGGTTCAGCTCATCGTCGGCGCCGCTGGACAAGCGAGGCAAGCCGAAGAAGCTCGATGAGGGAAACTCGCTGCGGCAGTACTACCGGATGGAGGACGACGACGACGGAGATAAGGTCAAGTCCGAAGAGGAAGACGAAGATAAGGCAAAATTGAAAGAGGAAAAGGAAGAGGAAGAGGAGGAGGAAGAGAGTGAGGAAGTGGAGAGGCTCGGCGGAGAGGAATCGGAGGATGACGTGGCCAGTGGTGGCTCGAATACTACGACGGATACCGACGCCGATGATGGATACGAAGATGAGGAGGTGGTTTTTGAGGACGGAGCGCCTGGAATTGAGGTAGTTATTGTTAATTGTTTTTGTGAGTATAATTAGGCCTTAATTAATTGTAATTTGGAAGAAAATGTTGCTACATTTTGGTTAATTGATTTAATTTACGAGCAGGCGGAAGATATACCAGAAATTGAGAAGGAGACTCACAGACTTGCTATTGTTAACCTGGATTGGAGGCATGTGAAGGTATGTATTTTGGATTGATTGTTTTTAGTTGTTGGATGCTGTAGGTTGAATTCGTTATATAATTATTAAGTGACATTGAAAAAGCAACATAATTTGTTATTTTTGAGCCATTGGGTCTGGAGATTGTGTAATTTTTCGACGAAATTTGCGTACTAAATGAATTTTCATGATAAGTTGTAATTTTGGACTGCACACTTTATATGAGATGTTCGAGTAAGAACTTTTTGAGCTGAGTACTGTTACTTTGTCTTTAAGGTTCTTTCAGCAACTGAAAAATTCATTGTGTTTCATGTAGGCTGTTGACTTGTATGCAGTGTTGAGGTCATTTCTTCCCAAAGGTGGACAAATGAAATCTGTGACTGTCTATCCGTCTGAGTTTGGACTCCAGCGTATGAAAGATGAAGAACTTCATGGTCCTGTTGGCCTATTTGATGATGAAAATGAGAAAAGTGATGAAGATGACGACACTGACGATGATGATGAGGAGCTTATTGCTCAGAAAATGCGTGCTTATGAGAAAAGCAGGCTAAGGTGGTTAATTGTTGTTATTTTGTGATAATGATTTATGTTTTGTCTCTAAAGTATATGTTCATTTATCGATTGTGGGAATAACTTTATTTCCAGGTATTATTTTGCTGTTGTGGAATGTGATTCAATTACCACAGCAGATTACCTCTACAAGAGTTGTGATGGAGTTGAGTTTGAAAGATCATCGAATAAACTTGATTTAAGGTTCATCCCTGACTCGATGGAATTTAAACACCCACCCCGTGATGTTGCGACAGAGGTATATGTTTCAACCAGTCATTTATAAGTGTATAGAGAGCAATAAGTCTAGTCTGTCTGTAATAAAAGAAGTAGAGGTTATGTGGAAATCGTGTAATTTCATGTTTTTTTTTTTTTGGAATGTAAATTTCTTTTAAACAAAAAGGAAATGAATTGAATTTTCTCGTAAATGTAGGAGTGATTGTGAAGTCTTTGGCTTTCGTCAGGTGCCTGCGAGCTACGGAGGTTTGGATTTCCAGACTCAAGCTCTGCAACATAGTAAAATTGATATTTCTTGGGATGAGGATGAGCCTGGACGCAAGACCTTGAAACGGAAATTCACTGATGATCAGGTTAGGATAATTTATCTAAGTGAACATTGCTTGCAATTTACGTCATTTGTTAATAGAGTTCATATCTAGCTCCATGCATTCTTATCTTTCATTATTGAGGACTGAATGGGCGTTCTGTCGCACTGATCTGACTGAACAATGGAAATCAACTATAAACTTATGTTAAAAAAACCCAACTTCTTGTACTGTTTGCTTCTAGCTATTTTGACATTGGTTTACCTGTAGCTTTCTGAATTGGAACTGAAGGAGTATTTGGCTTCTGATGAGAGTGAAAGTGATCAGGAGGAGAATGATGATGCTGCAGAGGACAAGACCGATAAAAAGAGTAAAAAACGAGATATGTACCGTGCGTTACTCCTGTCTGGAGAAGGGGAAGGAGATGGAGATGCATCAGAAGGAGACGGTGAAGACAATGACCAGGATATGGAGATCACTTTTAATACTGGCTTAGAAGATATAAGCAAGCGCATCCTAGAAAAGAAAGATAAGGGATCAGAAACAGTTTGGGAGTCCTATCTCAGAAAAAGACGTGAGAAAAGGAAGAATAGGAAAAATAAATCGGGGGACTCATCTGAGGATGAGGGTAGTGACACTGATGAAGAGGCAGCGGAGGGACCAGATGATTTCTTTATGGAAGAGCCTTCAGTCAAAAAACTAAAAAAGCATCTCAAGGTAAAAGTAAAAAAGATGAAAAGCAACAGCAAGATGATAGGGAAGCAGAAGCAAGCAGAAATGAGCTCGAGCTATTACTTGCTGATGACAATGGAGCAGATGCAGGGCCAAAGGGCTACAATTTGAAACATAAAAAGACCAAGGGAAAGAAGGGTAAAGAGGTTCTAGAAGAGGATAAACTACCAACCATTGATTTTGAAGATCCACGGTTTTCAGCACTCTTCACCTCACCACGCTTTGCTCTGGATCCGACAGATCCACAGTTCAAGAGGTATCTCCCTCGAGTTTTTACTTGCTATCAGAAGTATTTGCCTTAACATGTGCTACTTAATTAATAGGCTGCAACTGTTTAGTTATATGTATTTGTTGTGGTTTGGTGTTTGCAGGAGTGCAGCTTATGCTCGGCAGGTAGCACTGAGACAGTGAGAGGGTGGCCGAGAAGAAGTGCCAGAAAAGGAAATGAAATCCGATGTTTCACCATCAAAGATAGAGAAATCATCATTAATTAAATCGATCATGATGAAGTCCCAGACCTTCCGAGGTAAGACGCCAAAGAAAGAAGAAAATTTGCAGTCCAAAGGGAAAAAGGAAAGGAGAGATAAGCAGGAGGCCCCAAGGTTGGCTCAACCGGCGAAGAAACAGAAAAAGACCAAAGTTTAACAAAGACAGAAAGCATTGTTAACTTGAGATAAGTCTGTTCGGCATCATCATCAACTCCGTGATAGTTAAGCTGCACTTGGTTCAAGTGTTATCGAAGATTTTGTCATTCGGAAGAGAAAAAGAGGAATTATGGAGAATTGAAGATAACGTAAGTTTTGGCTCGTATTCTGTTGTTATAAGAGTATAATTGCATGGGAAATTTGCTTTTCTTATATTTATCCATATATGATAAATGATTCGGTGCTAATCGGTTAGTAACTTAAATACAATATGACTTACTTTTTTGAGCTTGTTTTACATTACTTTATGATTTATTAGTGAAACTTGAAAGAGCATTTTTTTAAAAATTTTCTCAATTCGGAATGCTTTTAGTTATGACACTCAATTTAGATGAATTTTTAAAGTGACGGTTGTGAGATGGACCAACTGAATGGTTAACGCCTTATTAAATTACTAATCAGCGCTCAAAAGAACTCTTGGAAATGATTAGTGTAAAGAGAAACCAAAAACAAAAACCATGTATTATTGCAACCAAAAAATAATATATTTAGTATCTGTGGTCATATTTAAAATCATACGTACAACCCATGTTGCTAATAATATATTGATGACGTTTTATTGCAGTGGCAGAAATCAAGATGCCCATGCACCGCCTCCCAATTTAACCCACAAATAGAACGTCAACAACTTCGAATTGCTGTGTATATTCCACCTCCAAAACAAATGCCTATCAATTATAGATATGCTACAGAAAGGCAAAGAATGATCAAACGAGGGCGAAAAGGACGAAAAGAACGACAGTGATAGCAGAAGCGAAGGAGTTCTTCAATTTGGGTGAATAATTTGACGCCGGTATGCGAGAAGTATCGCCACTCTCTGCTGTGGCTTCCGGGTTGAAGTTTGTTGGGGATGCAGTCGGAGACATGGATGTGGCCGGAGATTTCGATGGGCTGATAGGAAGAGTGACGGTTTCCTCATCTTTGTAACCTGAAAGGAAAAATGTTTCGTTATTGTCACTGAAAAAGATACTGAGGAAAACGCCGTCCATATTTGATTTGAAATGGTGGAATTAAGACTCACAATTGGATTCCTTCCAACCCAATACCATCTTCTCACGGTCAAAAATTACGCGATAACCCGTCATGAAGTTTTCTGCAGGAATAAATCAACGTTGTAAGCAACGGTTGAAGCAAACATGTACAAGTTCATTTGAATGCCAGTGATGGTTAAGGGGGGTGTAAGGGCTTTAACCATTCGTTACGAAGGTTTTATGAAATCTGATTTGAAAATCAACTATTACATGATCTTGAATGCCAGTTTGCAAGATAATGAAAGATATTTAGAAAGAGATACTCACGTCCAATGATGTTAACATCTCCACTTTTGACGAGACCCAGGCAATAGAACAATGTCGATTCATCCTGGAGATTGGAATGGTAAAGTTTAGCATGACATGATGAAGGAGCTGGACATATAAGAAATACGAAAAGTGGCAACTCACCGAAGAAGTGGATACAGTTACTAGTGGATCGAGGAGAGAATACTGCTTTCCACCTTTCATTGTCAAGTTCACCGTTATATTTGGACTGCCCACAAAGTCAAGTCAGTGCCTGAAGACTCAGAAAGAGGAAGTTGCTACAAAGTTTTATGTTCTGAAAGAAATTACCTTATGTCATAACAATATTCAAAAGGAATATCTGAATCATTTGGACGCCGACTATTTTTTAGCAGAGAGTTAAACTGAAAAATGACACAGTTACAAAGACTATACAATAAAGAAGATACAAAAAGATAATATTATGAAAAACTGAATTTGAACTACTTACACTCTCAGTAATCTGCGTGTAAGCTGGATCATTTAGGTATGTAAATGAGGTACCAGAGTCAAAAATTGCATAGAATTCGAGATCAGTAACACTTTTTCCGATGGCTATTTGAGTGATAGTAATGTTGTAAGTTGGACTGGCAACAAGTTCGAATGGGAAAAGATTAGTACAACTGGGATGATATCAAAGACCGAAGTAGTTAACTTGCGAAACTTGTAAATTTGTCATCAGTACATGGATATTTTGAGGGAGCTCTTACTATGAATGGCTATGACGATTGAATGGTGTTTCTGCTAGGCCTTGGCTTCCATTATCACCAAATCTGATTCTCCCAACTCCGTCCAGTCCAAAACACATGGAAAAAGAATTCAAAGCAAGCCCCTGTCCAGCTAAAATGCTAGGAATGGATACGTTATCCATACCAAGACCTAACAGACCATTGGGAGCTGCACCGTCCAAAAATATACCAGTCTGCACCTTACCACAACTGCAATAGAGTAGCACACAAACATCACAAGTGTGCTAACCAATTAAAATTGGCATGTTTAGACTTCGAATAACTACCCCATATTTTTTTTGTGGCAAAGCAGTGAAAAAATTACCCACCCAAAGGCAATCCGTGCAGGTACATCTTTTTGTTGAGCATCATCAGTAGATAGGTGCAAAACATCCTCTACCACGACCCCAGTAGATGAGGTGCCATTAGACAGATACTCAATCCTGTAACGACAATTACTACTTGGTGAAGCACAGTGTTGCGATTGTGAACAAAACGTTTTGTTGTTGCAAGAAATCATTTTGCTTGTAGATGACGTATTAGGGCTGTAGATTTCAAATTCTAGTACCTGGTTGATAGAAGAGCTCAAGAGTTAATTGTCAATAAAATGAATACAATAAGACCATCTTCCCTATCCATCCACATAGGGACCAAAAGCACTAGCAATGTTAGTCCATCCTTCTAAAATTATGCCTGGTAGATAGTTTTAGGAACCGCAAGATGCAAATCAGTATTTTGATGAATAACACTACCAAGTTACGATGCAACCTGAAGCGTTCGAGAAAACAATGCTATTTTGTTGCCCAAGAAACACTCACCGTAAAGACACTCCAGTACTCAATCAACTCAACACTGATGATGGTAAACAGGTAAAGTTACATGCTTGAATCGAGTTTTAGTACATATTCCCAGAGCAAAATTCACAAACTAATGGAAATTATCACAAACCAACATAACCGCGAAGTCAACTCGAAGCGATGACCAGTCAAAGTACTCCAACCAACAAAATTTTGAAGTAAAAATGCATCAAATTCACCAATCGTGTAAAATTCACGAAAAGGCAAACAAAAATAATTGTAATTCAGCTCACATACATCTCCATTCGAAAACTTGATGCCGTGGACGCAGCTGCTGCAATCACATGGCAACCAAAGGAAATCGCTGCCCGTGTCCAACGCCACAAGGTATGATGTGCTCGGCGTCCCAACAGATACATTTGCATAATGCAGACTGAAATTTCAACCCAAAAAACAAAAATTCAAACACTTTATGTACAATTTTCTTCTGATGAATCAAGTATAGGGGTTTTGTGCAAAGAAGAAAACAAATTTGTGGGGTTTTTTTTTTTTTTTTTTGTAAAATATTCAGAACCGCAAGAAAAATTCAACAATTAAAAAAAAAAAAAAAAAAACCATATTAATGTAAACACCAAAAAATATGAACCTTAACACTATGTTTGGATAAAGAAATTAAGATTACTAAGAAATTTTAAAATGACACTAATTAAAATGACGGATTTTATTTTATAGAATTTGTGAATTTTTTTGTTTGGTTAACCTAAAAGAATATGGAATTGAATATGAAATTTGTTATTTTTAAACTCTCAATCATAGAAATTGAGAAATGACACTTATTTACATAGAATTTAAACTTAGAAATTGGAGGTCCCAATTTCAAATTTTTTTCCATGTGAAAATTTTAAATTTCTATGTTTACGAATCAAACAAAAAATTGGTGTATGGAATTTATAAATACTGACTCCGTCCAAACATAGTATTAGGGGAATAAAGGGTGAAAGGTGCTTACTATCCAAAAGCACTAAACCGATAAGTGATGTTTCCGTATTCAAAAGCAAGCGGCGTCTTTTGATTGTCGGCGGTGGATAGATGGCGGCCGCGAACCAATCGGTCTCGGTGGGCCATAGCAGCGTAGTACTCTGAGCTCCCCTTCTCCGGCAGCTCATCGGAACCCAGAATTGCCTTGACGGGATCTGAGAACCGGTGGTGGATATCGAACCCGTACGACCCGAGTCCGAAACAGGTCCGACAAGCAAAACCCGATACGAAGAAAACCAATAAGAGACGAGCTGCGGAGAAGCTGGAAGAAGCTGTGCAAGTACAGGCCGCCATGGCTGAGACGATTCTAGAGAGAGAAACAGAGGTTTTGGTGAATTGGGTTGGGAGGCATGAGTGGGAAACAGAGAAATGTGATGAAATGGGTTTATACTGGGTGGGCGGCGACGTGTTCACACACCCAATGACCCAAGCCGGCAGCTGACAGGGGAGAGGTAGGGAGAGAGACAGAGACAGAGAAATAAGTTTGTTCAGTGATAAACGAAATCGCTGGTTAGTGGGGTCCGTTGGAAACTTTGGGAGGTTGGGATGAGAATATACGCCATGAATGTCCATTTGATTTTCTTAATTATGGATCATGATCCAAGGTAAATCTCAATTTAATATAATTTTTTTAACAAACAAAATTATTTACAATAAAATGGTTGATGGTGAACTAAGTCTCAAAATGAGCTAGAAACAATGTGTTTCAAATTTGTCTTTGGCGAAAATTGAATTTAAGACATCTGTAATACTAAGTAGTTTTATTTGATATATTTAGCATATTTTTATAATGTTAGCAAGAAAATTGGACAAAAAACACGAGTTATCAGATAGTCCACGAAGAATCTTATTTTTCAAAGAGTCTCCTTAGCATTTCTCTAATTGCGTAGAGCCCTCCCTCCCAACGATTCTACCTATCCAAAGTTTGGTATTTTCTACTGTGTATTTAGGACGTTTAACCAAGTTAGCTATAAAAATATTTCTCTATTTTGTGTATTAAAATTTAAGTTATTTTTCAGTAATTTAGATTAAATTAACATACCATCCGATAAAAAAGAAGTTTAGATTTTTTGCATATATTTATTGAATGGACCTTGGGTTTATGCATAAAAATACGTCTGCGTGTATTTTCATTTATTTATGTGTCTCTTTGAAAGTTGTTATCAATATTTTAAAAAAATATGATTGTTTCTACCATAAAAATATTACGAGAAATTGCATGTCTTTAGTCTAAAAATATTAGGAGAAATGCAAATTGTTTGACTAAAATACATTGACATAACGTATCAAATAAACAAAAGTATGATGGAATATCATAGAATCATTTCGCACTTCGTTTTCTCGCTCTATACATCTTTTTAATTTTTACTTTTGAATTGAATAAGTTCAAAAGTTCAAGGATTTAAATTGATGGCCTTTCATTGAGTCCTAATTGCATTGATTTATCATAAAGAAAATAAAATGAAGGAATCTAAGAGCTCGTTTGGACGTGATTTTAAAATGATTGAAAACGCTTTTGGTGAAAATGTTTTTAGAACCAATTCTTAATAAAAATATAAGTAAATTTTGAAAAAGCATTTAAAGTACTTTATGGAAGAATAACATAACTGGTGCTTTTGAAATAAAAAAATATTTTATCTAAAAGCGTTTTTAATTATTTTGAAAGTACATTCAAACGAGTCCTAAATTAACAGGTGTGAAAAAAAAATGAGTTGGGGAGTTATTGAATAACATGAAAGTTGAGGGGCGATTAGACAAGAAGAGAGAAATTTGAGGGTGTGAATGGGAAGGTAAACTGATTAAGAGGTCGGTTGGGTAAAGACAGGCATCACATTACCAAAAAGATTAATAATAATAATAATAGTATAAAAAATTATAAGCAAAAAGATATTGGAAAATGATTCTCGTCGGATCATTTTCTTGGGAATCCAGGAAATTCCGTAATCATGATCGTTCATCGTATATCGTATGATTAAAAATTATTTTAAATTTTAACTTTTAAATTAAATATAAATAATATATAACAAAAACTGACCACATGATATAAGATGAACGGTCATAATTATGGGATCGTTCGAATTCTCAAGAAAATGATCATCGTGCGATCCTTTTTGGAATTGGATCCTCTCCGAGGCAATTGATCGAGATCCTCCTGATCGGTGTCTGTGGGTCGTTGGATTTTTATCCAATGACTACAATTATTATAATTTTTAGAGAGCCTCCATGCTTATAACCGTTGGATAAAAATTCAACGGCCCACTAACACCGGTCAGAAGGATCCCGACCAATTGCCTTGAAGAGGATCCAAATCCATCATTTTCCAAAGATATTGACTTTGAAGTCATAATTTGAAAGCTGATTTAATCACACGCCATTTCGAAGCCACGTGGCGAAAATCAAGCTTTGAAACATTGAACAAACCATTTATAGGTTGCCTTAATTCCTACTTCATTTTAAATTATACTGTCTTATTGGATCAATGACTCAAACCAAACATTTGTCCAAGCTAATATATTGCTAGTTTTATAGAAAATATTGGAATTAATGATTTTATATCAACCACTTTGGATATTTAACTATCACTAACACAATTTCTCTTTCTTATTATTGCAAAATTTAGTATATAGTCAAGTCGGACAAAATAATGTGTTTTCTGTTTTTGTGCAAAATTCAAAGCTTGTAAGACAAATGTGCAACAATATTGTCAAACCTTGCGACAGAGCCCTCAAAAGGAAGAAAATCTGACGAAGAAAAAAAATTGCACACTATGTGACAAAACTACAAGCAAAAACCAACATAAGGCAAAATTAACCATTCCCCACATCATCGATGGGATTAACCAAACTAGCTCCTCCTCAATCCAAGCAGGAAACTCATTCGATGTAAGTGCAAATGTCACAATCAAATGTGTCGGTATATTGGAAACTTGATGCCTCCATTGACACGTAAAAAAACCACGAAACTTCTACATAAGATCATCTTTCACAATGATCTCATTTTCCCCATTTCACTAATCTAACATGAAGATAAATTGTTTCTTTAGCATCTAATTCAAGAAGAACATTTTTGAAAAGCATAGTTTAACTGTATTTCTCCCCACTTGTAAGTACGAGATTTTAAGTTCGACTCTCCGTCGTTAGGAGGTAAGTTTTGTAAAGACTCCTTTGCATGGAGCTTTCATATGAATGCCATGAAAAACGGGGGCAATTAAGCCGCAGAAGGTGCTTGGAACTTTCCTCCTCTAGAATTCCAGCATGCAAGTCGCCAATAAAAAATGACCACATTGACAATTTCACACCAATCTAACAAAGCCAAGAGGAGATTCGAGAAAGTAGGAAAAGCATAGCATTGCAAACTTGACCTAGCAAGTGGTTTTGGACCGACCCTTCACCATCGCCTCAAACGAAATTTCAATTTCATCTGTGTCCAATTGACACCTCAACCAAAACATATGGATGACACAAAAAGGAATCGGGTGCATTTTTGCTCATCAGCTTCAAGTGATGTAATGCTTATAATCTTATTTATTATCATTGAATGAGTTTAAATTTGAAATTTGTGTCTATCTGCTACACATATTTAGAAATTTGCACGACAACTGTCCAAATCATTTTATGCTTCTTTTCACGAATTGGATTTGAACTCATCTAACGGTAATAAATAAGGTGGTGAGCACCACCAATCACCTGAGATATTGAGCAAAAATATTATCAAAGGAACAAGATTGAAAGATCAAAAGTTATGACTTGCTTTTTCTCAAAAGCTTGAATGGAGACATATGACTCAAGTCTTTTACCATCAATCACTCTCCTAATCTTTCTTTATTCATCCACCCCACTCAAAAATAAAGTTTAAACCAATCATCCATGTGCTAAAAGTAACAATGGATCATACTCATTTGACGAAAGCTTGTTGCCAAAATCAATCAAAATTAAGATTTTCATTCAAAAGTTGCACGTAACGTGCACACGCACAATAAAAGAAAAAGAGACCTCTTTTTCTTGGTCAAATTTATATGACTCAAATTTTTCACCACCAATCACTCCTATTATTTGCCCTCGGCCAATTCTTATTCAAAGATAAAGTTTTTATGTGACCAAGTCAACCTACATAGCGTTATGAAGGTCTATGAGTTGTGCCTCAGTCCAATTATTTTTTATTTATTTTATTAATTACAACCTCTTATTCTCTGCCCTGGCAATCGGAACTAATTACTATTTTTTAATGGCACAAACATGCCCGAACAAGATTTTTTCGCGGTCTAATATCATGCGAGTTATAGCAGTCCTAGGGAATTTGTTCGGTGTCTCGGATTACACAACAACTGCATCTAAAATAGAGCTTTTCCAATCCACTAGCGCGTGATAGAGTACGGTGGGACTTCATCGAAGTAGTTCCTGAGTTCAAATTTCATAAACGACAATTGTTGATAAAATAAGCCAGAGATCCCGCCCTGGGATTTTGGGAACTCTAAATTCACATTCCATCTACAATATTGCAATTTTACAAGGTGACTGAAACACGTGCAGTATAACCGTGTATTCAACGAACTGGATCTCTTGAACCCTGTAAAATATTCAGCTACAACAATAATGTGCAAATGCCTATGCTACATGAGGAAGGGCTAAACAATATGGGGGGAATCGATCTTGGCATGCTCACGATTATTCCAATCGTAGCGTAAAGTGGGACGGATTAGAGAGGATTTAAATCTAATATGTGGTAAGAGGACATTATCTGAATCGGTTTACCATATGGAAGTGTGACTAACCAGAAAAAAAGACGGCCGCATACCAGCTACAGTAGTAGGAAAAGGAGGATGACAAAATATATCAGAGAAGAATGGCTACGGTAAGGCAGAGATGCAACTGAAGCCTGTCTATTCCTGGTCTTTTTCGTTGATTCTGGATTAGAATGGTTACCAAGCCCAGCAGCAACAGCTGGAGGCACAGTGCTAGAGTGCGGTTCAGAAGGTAAGTTAGTATGGTCCTCGACGTCGTAACCTGCATTAAGGTCCAAAAATTCGGTTATGCAATAAGGCATTGCGAAAAGCTGAGTGCATAAACGGGATTAACACCTACAGTCAAACTTCTTCCAGCCCAAAACGAATTTTTCTCGGTCAAACACAACATGGTAGCCAGTCATGAAGTTTTCTGCACAAAGAGCAACAACTTAAGCATAAGCCAACATGTAACAACAAAACAAAAGCCACTAGGACACTTATATTAGAGTGGACTGTTGATCCGAGAGATAGAAAGTCGCAGTAGCTGATTTGTGCCCAATAACTGAGAAATGGTCAACTAGGAATGAGCTTTAATAGCCAAAAGAGTTTAAATGACCTGTAAATTCAAAGACTTACGCCCAATTATATTTAGTTCCGCACTCTTGACAACAGCCAGGCAATATAACAGCTCACTCTGCAAATCATTTGCAAGGAAGATAATAACCATTCTCAGGAAACAACAAATAACACCAGGGAAAAAAAATAAGAACAAAGCAATACCTGAGTGGATATGACAATGATCGGATCATAGACTGCAAACTGGCTTCCACCTTTCATGGTTAAACTGAGACTAGGTATCAAACTAGTATTTGCATCAGGACTGCACAATGAAAGAAAGAACTTCTTGTGAATAATAGAAAAAGAATTTGAAGTTGGAAGTACGGCTAAAAGAAAATACAGAAAAGAAAAAAAAATTATGTAAACCTCATATCATAACAATATTCAAATGGGATCCTCGAATCAGGTGGGCGACGCTTATCTCGAGCCTGTGAATTGAACTGCAGAAGTCATAGAGCATCAATTACTTAGTTGCGTTTAAGTACAAATTGATGTTCTAGTGTTCAACATACTGATATTAACTAGAAGACTTAATGCTTACACTCTCTGAAAGATTTGAATAAGATGGGTCCCCCAAGTATGTGAAAGATGTTCCAGAATCAAAAATAGCTGTGAATTCGATGTCTACAAGATCTGTCCCCAATCGAATTTGAGTTACGGTGATGTTATATGTTGGACTGTGATATGCATCAGAGCATATAAATATTAAAACCTCTTTTCAGGAAAATATCTCATAAAAAATCAATTTCAAGAATCTGAGAAGTTACCACTTACTGTGACGGGTTGTAATTAAAAGGGGTCTCTTCCTGTCCTGGACTCCCCCTGTCACCGAAATTAATTCTCCCAACCCCATCATGTCCGAAACACATGGAAAAGGAATCTGATGTAAAGCCTTCCCGGGATAAAATACTAGGAACAGATATGTTTTGCATACCGAGCCCAAGCAACCCATTAGGAGCAGCGACATCCAGGAAAGAGCCGCTTTGCACCTGCCCACAACTGCACATTCACAATGCATTTTCAGCTGCATACATGAGACTTACAAGAAAAGGAACAGAAAGAAGTCCAAAGATCTCGATGACAGAACTAACCCAAAGGTAATGTATGCATCAACCAGTTTCCGATGATTATCTTCCGTTGTTAAGTGCAGAACATCCTCTACCAGTACCCCAGAGCTAGAAGTTTCAGCTGAGATATAAGAGACCGTGTAAGGGCAATCGTTGAATCTTCCTAGACAGCTATTACGGTGTGCACACAAAGTGCTGTTGCAACTGACTGTTTTGCTTGTCGACGACCCTTCAGGGTCATATTTGCTAACCTCAAAATCCTGCCATAGTAAATGAAACCTAATTAGTAAAGTGCTAAAAGTAGAAGTAATAACACATGAACTCATCAGAAAATTGATATCACAATTCTTGTCCCTCAAACCCTACATAACAACATCTTAGTACTTGAAATCGATATTACCGCCTACGCCTTTTTGCATTGATTAATTACAAAGTTTCGCATAATCTGCTAAACCTATAATTTGATACATACAGGAACGTAAGCTGTGCCCTCGCAAGGCACCCAAAGCAGATCACTCCCAGTGTCGAGCGCCACCAAAAACTTCACTCCCGGCGTTCCCAATTGCACTGTCGTGTAATGCAGACTGCACAAGTTAAATAATTAAATTTAAAATGAAAATCAGCAATTTAAATTAAACTCCAATTCAAGAATTTACTAAAAAATCGAAACTTGAGAGAAAGAAACGTACAATCCCAAGGAGCTGATTTTGAAAGTGGAGTTGCCGCCAGAGAAAGCCAGCGGAGTGGTGCCGCCGCCCCTCTGTGCGAGGTTGCGGCCGCGGAGGACGCGATCGCGGTGGGCCAATTCAGCGTAGTACTCGAAGCTTCCCTTCGCCGGGAGATTTTCGGCCGGCGTGAGTTTTCCGGCGGCGGCGGACCACTTCTTCACGGGGTCGGAGAAGCGGTGGTGCATCTTGAAGCTGAAGATGCGGCCGTGGCAGCTCCCGAGGCCCAAGATCGAGAGAAGGAAGACGAGGAGGACAACGAACTTACAGTGATCGGAAAAAAGCATTTCCGTTCGATGATCTTTTCTGAAACCCTAGACAGATTTGCATTGGGGAAGGAGACGATGAAATTCGATTGAATCCGAATACAATGGAAGAAGAAGCGTGTGGATTTTGCAGGCGGGACCCACTGGAAGTCTTGATCATTACAGTGTGACTCACTGGGTTGCGCGCACTTTTCCTTTCACCTGAGGAGCTTTTCAACGGTCACGCGGTTTCTTGGAGGGAGCAATACCATAACTATGTTTTTGGGGGGACGGCAAGGTGGTTAAATTTATAGATAAAATTAAATAATATGAATGTTTACATTTGTATTATTATTTAAACGTTGATAAAGTGCTCATCTAAAATTATATTAATAAAACTCTCTTTGTCAATCAAAATAAGGTAAAAAGACAATTTTATCTTCTATCACAAAACAAAATCATGAACAATAAAGTAAATTCACACAAACTAAATTTTACAGTTTTTTTTCAAAGTCTCACTCAAGAGTGATCCTAACATCCTCTAATTTAAAAAAATAATAGGGATACATTGGATGCGGTCCTTAGTTATAAATATTATTTGATTAAAACATTATTGATTTTTAATTTTTGATCGAGGTCTCTGAAATTAATGTGATAATTTATTTCTATGTACGTTACTATATTTTTAAAATTAAAAATTAAAAATTTTAGTTGTTTATATAAATGAGATTTTAAATATAAAAAAACCATAATTTGTGGGATTAAAAATATTAAAATATAAATATACTATTGTGTGTGAGTGTATATATATATATATAAACATAGGTACATTCATCAAAATTAACCAAAAAAATTATTGTATCAAAACATGGGTACATTCTTCAAAATCACAACAAAAAAAAACAAAAAAATAGATATTAGGCTTAATAACATTAGTAAATTTCTTTGATTAAACTTGGCATGGATACAATTTTAAAATCAAAGAAAAAAGAATGTAACCATATAAGTTTAAAAATGGATTAGAAAAAAATTGAATAGATTTTATACATATAAAAAAAAGGCATTTTACATATAACAAATTGGTATATTTAAGAATGAGTACATTTTAAGATTAAAAAGTTTTAAATGAATGGTTACATTTAGCAAAATAAAAAGTACAAATTAAAAAAATTTATGGGTACAAATACAAATAAACCTTAAAAAATATGGGTACAAAAAGAAATTAATAATGGGAACTTTAATGAAAAGCACCCGGTACTGTTCACTTTAACGAAAAACCACATTTTTACACTAAAAAGTCAATCCTGGTACTATTCACTTTACCCTTTATTTTGTCCTTATCATTAAAACTCAAAGTTTTCAAACCCTTTTCATTAGTTTTCCTATTAATATATGGATACAAATTAAAACTGAAAAGAAAATTGGTACAAATTAAAAAAGAATTACAAATTAAAAATGGGTACAAACTAAAACTAAAAATATATGATAAAAAATTTAGTCATAAATATAAATATACTAATTGTAACATTTTTAACATTAAATGAATATATTTAGAAATAAAAAATATTTTATTATTAAAATAATTAATGATGTTATTAATACCCAAGGACCTTGATCAAAAATTAAAAAGGAATAGGATTTTAATCAATGGAGTAGCAAAAGGAAGGATAAGAACCTAATTTCTCCAAAATAATATATATATATATATAATTTAAAAAAAAAACTTCTCTTTCTAATCCACATTCCTTTTTTCTCCCTTTCTCCTTCCCATTTTAAAATAAAAATAAAAATAATTTGGGTTGTTTTATTGGTACCCCACAATCTTATAAATACACCCACACTTAAAATTGTTCTTTTAAATTTCAATTTTAACCCTACTTTTACTGAAGCCTCCCCACCTATTCAAAACAACAATAACATTTCACCTAACTGACATCTCGCTCACCCTCCGCCACTTCGTCGATCCATGCTAGCACTCCATTCCCTTATCTTCCCCTCCCTTTTCCCTCCCTGTCATTTTGTGAGGCCTTTAGCAGTTTGCAAAAATTGCAATTTCAGACACCATACTCAAGGATGTCTACTTGATGGCTATGGGCAGGAAAACATATGGAAGTGCTTCTGTAATATAAGGTCGGCATATGTTTGGGTAAATAAATTTATCAAGACCATCTTCTTGTAACAATTGAATTATTGAGATCAATGGAATTCGTTAATGGTAGTGCATGTTGTTTGGCTGTTTTTGTAAGATCCCACATCACCCAGGGGAGTGATCCTTAAATGTATATTCTCATCTCTACCTAGCACGAGGCCTTTTGGAAGCTCACTGGCTTCGGGTTCCGTTGGAACTCCGAAGTTAAGCGAGTAGCGCATGAGAGCACTCCCATGATGGGTGACCTACTGAGAAATTCTTGTGTGAGTTCCCAGAAACAAAACCGCGAGGGCGTAGTTGGGGCCCAAAGCGGACAATATCGTGCTACGGTGGTAGAGCAGGCCCGGGATGTGGTGGACCTCGGGCCGGGATGTGATAGTTTTGAAAGGAATACGTGATGCATTTGTGGGTGCTGTTTTTTTTTTCTTTTTTCAAATTTAAATAAGGGTAAATGACACACCCCGACCCGGAACGTCCACTAGGACTCCAAATCAAGTTGTACTGGGCGACACCTAGAATGTGATGAAGCCATAAAGTGTGATGGTGTGGAAAAATGTGAATAAATTTAAACTTAAGCGTGCCTAAATACCAGAGTGCGCTGATGAGGGGGAATGAACCCACTTCACACGTGACATTAGAGCATAAGTAAGTACAGTATAGTGGATAAAGATTATACCCTCAGAAGTAGCCACCTATCCTGAGATTTGTCAAGAATCCTCGTCGATACGAACTTTCAACAATTAAAATCTGGAGGAGCGCAAAACAGAAAGTGCGAGTGGGCAAAAACAAAGTTTTTCAAAAACCATTTCAATTATCAAAGGTAGTAACCTCTCGCCATAAAACTTGTATAATTTCCCAAACAAATAGAATATATACATAACTCAAAACCATGCTCATAAAAGCGATATTCATAAGTATGTCATGCCAAATATCTCAAAATAACATAATAAGTTACTCAGGTGAAATAAACTCATAAGAAATCACATATCAGCTGGATCCATCCAAAGTGGCCTGTACGGCTGACCATATAGCTCAACAAGTATACCTGCACACGAGTCGGAACCACCCATAGTGGTTTGTACGACAAGACTGGGTGTAAATAAATACGCTCAAGTGCTACGATCATGTGAAGACTGTGCGAATAATCGCGGGTTACCTACGCGTCGGAACCACTTATAGTGGTATGTACAACAGGACTGTGCACCTAACTTGGATCTAAGGTAAGCGTATGGTGCGGGAAGTGAATATCACGTGAAGGATTGTACCCTCATTGGTATATACTGAAAACCAAAAGCCCACTCACTAGTATATAGCTAGGTCGTAGTCCCCGAGTCTTGCCTGGCTACGCTCGTCCTCTGGAAACGTCTCACCTATATATGTGAAACAACTACTTTAACGTTAATTCAATAGCACATATACAAAACCTGGGATCAATTTCTCATACTTCGCTCAATTGGGGTGTTTGAATATACCATCATTGCCTACTCAACCTCACGAGCATCCTCATATTTTTAGAATAATTTTTTGACTTAATCTAGTTTAATTGTAAAACCCAACTTAAAACAAAATGGACTTAATCCATTTTGAATATAAGGCCTAAACCAATTAAATGGCTTAGGTCCAATTTGAAATGGTTTAAAGGTTGGGCTGGCCCAACATATTCAATTTTTTTTTTTCCTTCTTCTTCCTCATTGCAAAAATATGCACTTTTGCAGTTTGGAACGCAAGACTTCTAGAGCTCATTTTGAGCTCGATTCTCAACCAAAATCATGATTCAAAAGCCTAAGTAAATTTAGGAATGCATGGAATAGATCTATACCCATTTGGGGTTATGACATAGACAGGGTTCGTCAGAAAAGTGGTCTAAAATTGGCCAAATGGTCACGGGTCCAAGAATCCCAGAAAACTGGAATTTTTTTTTACCGAACTTTCCTAGCTAGTTTCTAGTTCGATACTAAACCAAACTTGATGATTCAAAAACCATTTTTAAGTTAGAAATGTAGAGAAGAGAATCAAACCCTTAAGAGACCCAACGGAGAACCGGAGTTGGTTGGAAATTTGGTCTGAAAATGGTCAAACGACCATTGTTCACTTTCCACAAATCTGGGGAAATTCTTCCCCGAGATGAAATATGTATTAAATCACCCACAAACCTTCTATTTAAGATTAAAAACATCACTAGGAGTTCAACGTGAGAAGGATTTGAGGTTGGAAATTCCAAACTTACCTTGGTCGAAAGGTTCGAGATTCCGACGAAGTTAC
Source organism: Malus sylvestris (assembly GCF_916048215.2). Lineage (NCBI taxonomy): Eukaryota > Viridiplantae > Streptophyta > Magnoliopsida > Rosales > Rosaceae > Malus > Malus sylvestris. The sequence continues at coordinate 19,492,779 of NC_062274.1, read as the reverse complement.
CATATGAAAACTACACAATTCCAAAGGGTGAGAAAAGGTGAGTATGGGGTGTGAGGAAGAAAGGGAGAAATTTTGATAGTTGCAGTAGGTGTAAATATGTATGTGCGTGTGTGTGATGTCGGGGACGAGATCACCGAGAGGAGGAGAGGTGCGGGAGAGTGTGAGGGAGAAAAGGATTTTTTTGGAATGAGGGGGGAAAAGGCACGGGTGGAGGGAGTAATAAGGCCCTTAATTCGGCCATTGAGTTAAGATCCTAAAAATGGGTCCAAAGAAGAAATAACCAACCTGAAAAATAGAATCGCACCCATACTCGTTATTAATTCATGTCGACGTGCTCGTGACGTCGAGCACCATTTAATTTTGCGAACAAGGGAATAATTTAAAACTATATATGTCCATCCATGTCAATAAATCATGAGGGCATTATTGTCAATTTACATGCTCGGTGATAAAATATATACCTTGATTTAGGACGAGATGTAACAGTAAAAGAGGTAGTTCAACAAGAATTCAAAAAAATGGGGTGTTAATAAAACTCAATCATTTTCACACACAAAATGTGGTGCATATGCTAGTTTTCTATTGGTGACACATCACTTGATTTACAAATTTTATTTATAAATTTAATCTTTATAGCATTACTCTTATTTTTATAGCTACTCTTGGTATCCCAATTTAGCTTTTACACTCTAATACTCAATATTGTCTCACTTTGATAATCGAACCCTTTCTTAGTGTCGCACTTTATTTTATTTCGTCAATAAGTTAAGAGAGCTATTAATTGTACTGACGTAGCATAGATAATTCAGTCTTTTCAACTATATTAGTGGGTTAAATCTTTGTAAAAGATGGGAAAACTTTGAAATTGACACACGAATCTTAATATTCAACCTTCCATTCTTCTTTTTTGCTCTTGGTCGTGAGAAACCAAACTCTAATTTGAATCCAACCTACGTCCCATTACACATGGTACCACTAACATAACATGTCATATGTCACATGGCCAACTTAGTTTTAAAATTACTAAATTATTCATATCACGTCAGCACAATTAACAAGTCTTTAACTTATTTGATGGAATATGTTAAAGCAAGAAATGGAGGAATAGTGCAAGTGTTAAAGTGTGATAATACGGTCTAAGGGTAAAGTGGACATGGTGGACGAGTACATGTGGTAAAGTGAGACTATATAAAATGTAGAGGGTAAAATAAGATTTAGGGAAGAGTCATGTGTCATAGTTAAAAGTAAGCCTTAAAAAAAAAATATTGAAATTGCTTGTGAAAGAAGCATCTAGCATGTGCTTCTCCATAAAACATTTTTTATAATTTGGAAACACTTCTATTTGTTGTGTGAAACGTAATTAAAAGTGTTGTTAGTTATAAAAAATCGCTTTTACTTTGAAACACCGTATAAAATCATTTTTTTAACACCAAAAGATGGTACATTCAAACATATATATATATATATATATATATATATATATATATATATAACTTAAATATTTTGGGAACCATGTACATCCTCAACTAACATGAAGAAAAGATTGAAAGAAGATGCCTTTTTATTATCAAAATCATATATACAAGACAAATTTGGGGTAATCATCTCATAATATATACAATTTGATACTCACAAATTAAACTCAACAAATTACAAGCTTATACAAAATTAACACACTACAAAAAAGGAACCCTGAAAGATTCTTCCAAGAAGTTGGGGACACAATTTTTCTGAGGATATATCACACTGGAGAGGCAGAGGTCGTACTTAAACCAAATTTATCTGAGAGCTTTGTTCTTGTAAATGGAGAGAGAAGCTCCATCTGATGGAGGAACTGCACATCATGAACCAAAGGGTTGTGTGTTCTTCCTGGTGGAGAGCCTGAGTAGCATGCCGGTGAGCATTTCGTGCACACATATTCCCTTCCGTCAAATATTTCCTGCACAATTTCAATTCGAAAAACACGAGATGATACTCATTTGGTCACAAACGAAATTATGGGTTCAAATTTAGGGCTTGTTTGGGGTTGGCTATTTAAGAAGTACCTTTGTTATAAGAGTTTTTTTTTTTAAAGAGGTGCTTTTATTAAAAATACGTTGAATTTTTTATTAAAATTTTGTGTTTTTTGAAAAAAAAAATACCTGAAAGTGCTTTCTAATAATGGTTTTTTTTTTCATAAAACGTTGTTGAAGTCCCAAAAGTACTTTTAAATTTTTCGGTCCAGCACTAACAAAAACATTTTTAGCCTTTTTAAAAGCAATCTCAAATAAACAAAGTATGACCGACAACGGTTGAAAAAGCAAAATTAAAATAAAAGCGCATGAATGCTAACCTTTTCACTGATCATATTCAGAACCCCACTTCTCTCATTGGAAATTTTTTGGCTGGTCACAAAAAATAAGCACAAGAGCTACATAAGTTGGTATTTACATCTTCAAAACACATGAATTTAAGTAGGTAGTGATTTTCGAACTATCATGTTTTCTCTATCTGAACTCCTCTCTTTGTTTTCGCCCTTAATTTATTAAATCTAAAAGCTAAAACAAAAGGAGTGCACGGGAAGAAAAGAGAGTGCGAAAATCACTATCATTTAAAATTGGCCCAAAAGAAAAAGAAGAAAACCCTAATGAAACCTGTGATTGTTACATCTTATAGGGTTGAGGAATTCAGGCATGGCAGGGCCAACTCTTCGAGGCTTAGGGCAAAGAGGCTGGGCATTGCCGGCAGAGTTTGCCTGTGCAGCAGAACCAGAACCCAGAAGAAGATTGCTGCTTTTCTTCACACCTAATTGGTGCATAGTTTTTTTTCAACAAAAAACAAAACAAACAAGAAGAAGGAAGAAAGAAAATCAAAGTCACAAGTAGAAGAAAAAGAAACGATTAACTTGTGACTGCAAAACTTTCAACTGTTGCCTTATTTACTTACCCTCATTGAAATGGTAATTAATATATAAGAACCTGCCCCTTTTATTTAAATATTAGCCACACATTTAAGAAAGAGAGGAGAGAGAGAGAGGAGAGAGAAAGAGAGGGAGAGAGAGATGAGTGAGAAACTAGTGAGAAGTGGAACCACATTTTGGTTGGAGACTTTGTTCAACTGTGCAAGTATAGGAGGAGTAGAGGCTTGGCCAAGAGTGGAGTTAGGGTAAGTCTTGGCTTTTGATCTCCTAATATTCCTCAATCTCCCTTCTTTCTCTACGGTTTTCTTGCTGCTCTATCCCCATGATATTGAACCATTCTTTTTCTCATCCAATTTTTATCATCATATCAATATTATCTGGAACCCTTTCTGGCAAAACTCCATGAAGTTTTGGTGTCCATCTTATCCCTATGGTCGTTTCCCCGACTTTCAGCTTTGGTGGGCTAAAATTAGATTATCGTCGTGAGTTTGTTTTGAAGTTCTTTTTCTCATTAAAAAATAATAATAAAATAAATTGTGGCAAAATCACAATGACAATCGACTAAATTATGACAACATCTTAAATTAATTATACAATGTCACGTGTTTTAATTTTCTCAAGTAGTACTACGTTATTGATTTGTAATATCTACGATAGCGTACCATGCGTAGGTAAGTCCTCACTCAAAAGATCAATGGGACATGAATATCAGAGAGAATCCATTTTTTCTTCATAGAAGTGGCAATATGGACAATACTTACTGTGCAAAGTTACATGTCAACCGAAGGTGAATCATGAATAATATGTATCCCAGTCAAATCTGGGCTGTGAATACACCTCATAGTCAATAGGCCCATCAACAACAGTGTCTACAGTTTGTATGCCTTCCAAGAGAGCTGGATGAAGACTATCATTCTGGGAAGGCAGCAATTTATACATTACTAGTACCCCAAGTGTAAATATAGCTTGCAGCTTCGTTGAGTCTCCATGGACCGAAAAGAACAGCAGCATTGCAAGAAGGAACAGATCGACACAAAAACGCATGATGCACAATACTGTATCCATCAACTTCCCATCATTCCCAGCAGGAAAGCCACGGACCCTATAGACAAAGAGGAAGTTGTACTTATCGACCACGTACCTATACCCAAAATAAATAGCACCGACGGGAACCACAAGCGGAGAGAAGGAAGAATATATAAAGGTTAGGGCGAATATCGTCAAATTAAAGGCATAATATTGGGCAAAATCGAATGTCTGTTTTGGGGCTGTTGATGTTCTGTTGATTGGGTAATCAGAAAGATCATTTCCCTGCAGATCAATTCCATACGATCTGGGAGAATCGTAAGTGGTGTCCACAATCAAGGGCCTTTCTAGACTATCGGTTTCCTGAGTTTCCAATGCATATTCTTCACTTTGTTCCGGGACCAGCTGTAGCATGTCATTCTTTCGAAACTTCTGAATCTTCCTTTTTATCCAAGGGATTGGAGCCAATAGATCATAAGATATACCCAGGAATGTACTCGTTATCAAGAATGCAAGAGAGGAAAGACATGACCTTGACAAAAACGAGGCACTCATGTACTGCTCAATTCTCTTGCAATCTTCTCCATCCAAATAGCACCTTCCCATTTTTAAGATGGCACTCTCTAAAGATGATTCAACCAGTCCCTTAAGAAGTATAAGATTCACCAGGAAGAAACAAACCATCTTAAGAAGAGCAGCTCTTTGCTCCCCTGACACTGTAAGGTGTCGCTCGAACTTGGAGAGATATGAAAGTGCTGATGGAATAACTATATACATGCTGACAAAAATAAACACATTGGGTAGAAACTGAAAGATAAGACTCCCGAGCCAGCTTGAGCTCTGCACCCAAGCAAACCACAACTGGGCATTATCCATAGCTTCTGCATTTATAATCCGCCAGGCATTTTTTAGAGCACTGATAATTGCCAGAGGAGAGCTAAAGAACAGAAGAATCAACAGCAAGCACGTGTTCACCAACACTCTTCGCAATTTCAGTGAGAGCTTTGAAGACCCCAAATGATTCCAATAAATATCTGTGGCCAAGGGTGCCTGCTCTACTTTCCATTGGTTTCTCTGTAAACGCAATTCCACAAGAGAAAAAAACTTCCCTATCCGCTTCTTCTTCTCATGTTGAAAGTCCTGAACAGCTTTATTTGCAGTGTATACATCCTTAAACACCACAAACGCAACTCCAGCACCCAGTGCATGACCTTCTTTGTAAGCAGCTAGTTCAGTCTCCAATTCAGCTCTCAATCCCTGCAACTCTCCTAACTTCCTTTCATCAGTGTATCCCAACCTAGCCAGAGTATTATACCAGAAATCTTCCACCTTATGCCATAAATTACAAGCACAGCCCCATACCCCCTCTGAAGAAGTCCTTACATATCCATCCTCTTCACTTTCAAACGGCAAGAGCCGGGAGTCAATTCGTGCAACCAACCAAGAAATTTCATGCCTAACCCTCACTAATTCCGAGGCTAATTCATCCAACGCACACAAATCCATCGGCATTATAACCCTATAGACCTTGCCTGGATACCTATGTTGAAAGTACTCATGCAACACAGTCCTATCATTACCTATAGTTTTCGGTATCCCCTGCACCATTATAGTAAAAATAGCCGTGGAATTCACAGTTGGGTCACTCAAATTGCCATTTCCATCCCTAATCCTAGTGATTCTCAATCTCCCTTCAATGGCAGAAATACTAAAATGCACCAAAACAACAACAACAACCACGAAAACGAAATGCACCCAAAGCAAAGCCGAACCTCTCTCGATGTGAATGATGGTCGTCTTTGAAAACTGATCCCCGAGCACAGCACTCCCGGCGTAGAGATTCAGCGGAAGCATCACAAGCACAGCCAAAACCGCCATCGACAACAGCAACCCGCAGCTTCCACCCTCGATCAAGAGAAATTGGGCGGCGTCAGCGCCGCAGTGGCGCGCAATCTCTCGACAGGTAGCGTGCCACACAGCGAGGAGCTTGGCGACGAGTGCGGACGGGCCGGGCATGCGGCGGTGGTCGCTGCGGAGCTTGACGAAGATGAAGAAGAAGACACAGAAGAAGGAGCCGATGGCGGAGATGTTGAGAAGGTACTGTATGTTCCCGTACCAGGCCTCGTAGGTATCGGCGCCGTCGCTGGGTGACGGCGGAGGAGAGAGAGTGTCGTTCATGGAGGGGATGGGGGAGAAGGCTAAAGATTGATAAGGTGTGGGCAACGGAGGCGTGGGAAATCTAGGGATTGAAGAACCAGAATTTGGGGTTTCTCTGGTGGGATTTGAGGTAATTGGGATTGAATTGGACTGGGATTTTCTTCATGTGGCGGAGGAATTAGGGTTTGGGTTGAGGGGTTTTTGGGGGGGGGGGGGGGGGGGGGGGGGGTTGCAGGGAGGGAATTTGGGGTTGTGGGGAATAAAAGGAAGATGCTGGGATTTTTCGGAGCAGCGTACACTGATGGAAGGGGAATAAATGCCCAAAAATAAATAAATTATAACAAGTAGTATAGTTTTCTTCTTCCAAATATGAATAGGAGAGGATTATAAAACAATTTAGTTTTAATGCATAGTTAAGTTAAATTAGGCTAAGCTTTCTAACCAACAAGAAACTAAGGGCATGTTTGGTATCATATTGAAATTTTGTATCATTTCTCAAAACATTTCTTAAAAACATTTCTTGAAAACAATTTTCTTTAAAACTCAAAAACTTAATTGGTTTGCGATTTAAAATTTTTAAATCTTACGACTTAAACTAGACAAAGAGATCTAAAAAGAGGAGGTCGCAGGATATAGAGAAAGAGGAGAGAGAAAGAAAGAAAGTAAGAGATGATTAAATAAAAGAGAAAGAAGAGAGAGGATCGGACGAGATAGAGAGATAGAGGAGTAAGAGAAATAGCCGAAAGAATAATGAGAGCGGATTGGAGAAGAGACAAAAAGGGTAAAAAACAAAAGAGGGGAGAGAAAAAAGAAGAGAGATATTTGGAGTGAAAGGGGAGGGAAAGAAAAGAAAGGAGTGGTTTACGTTTAAAGAGTAAATTGTAGCAATGGTCCCTCAACTTTAATCAAATTGGAGCAATGGTCCATCAACTAAAAATTCATTACCATTGGTCCCTCAACTTATCAAAATGTGTAGTTATAGTCATTTTCATCAATTTCGTAAAAATTTTGTCAAAAATAAGTTGTGTTGGAATGACCATTTATACAATTAGGGTCCCTTAACTTATCAAAGTGTGTAATTATGGTCATTTTCGTCAACTACATCAAAAAATTTGACAAAACGAGTTATGTTGGAAGGACCATTGCTACAATTGGGTTAAAGTTAAGAGATCATTTCTCTAGTTGAATTAAAGTTGAGGGACCAATGGTAATGGATTTTTAGTTGATGGACCATTGCTCTAATTGAGTTAAAGTTAAGGGATCATAGCTACAATTTACTCAAGTTTAAAAACTCTAAAAACTCTTTTTTTTTAATGTTTTTAGAGAATAGACTATATTTTTTAGTTAGTCTTGAGTTCAGTTTTTTAAAATAGTCCTACTAAACAAGTTTTTAAGGCCTAAAACTTGAAAATTGTTGTTTAGTTTAAAAAGTTGGATTCAAGTAAAGTATCAAATAGGCCTTAACTTTCTTGTTGTTCTTGAAGGAAACATAGCTTAATTTGGAACACACAAATATGATACTTGTTTTCCATGAAAACCAAAGTTGTTGTGATGGAACTAGCTATGAACGAGAAACCTTGGGTTGAGATACACTGATGTGAAATAATCCAACACGCAAATTAAACCCTATTGATGACAATTGTAGCAAAGATGTAAGTATGGATCGTTCTAAACCGGAGATTAACTAGGGCTGCTAATCTACTCAAATTAAACTCTAAAACACTAAACTAGACTTAAAAACACAAGAATAGACTCTATAGACTCTAAACTGACCTAAAACACTCAAATCTGCAAAACTAAATGGAATTGACTCAATTCTAGACCTAACAAGTGATTTAGACGAAAATAAAACTCAAATTGACTCAAAATACTAAAAGAAAACAGATTATGACTTAACCAACTCAAAACACACTTAAAAGACTCAAAACAGCACAATACTAACAATTAGACTCAAAACAAATACTAGGGATTAAATTGGACGAATTTAAGACTAAACTAAGACTCAACCAATGTTTATGGACTAATTCTAACCTATATTGACTCAAAACACTCTAAAGAATCTAATTAGGGTAGATTCTGACCTAAAAACACAAAATAGAAAAGGGAGTTTGGTTTCTGATGAAATTGAATTAAAACTAAACAAATTGCAAAACAAAGTAAACTAAAACGAAATTGAGATGAATTCAAGGGTGAAAGGCTAGTTAGAGGATCATTCTCCACACATGAACATATGCAACATAAATCGATTTCCAGTATTGTTTCTTTAAACCATGAATGACAATGCCCCAAATTAATCGTGAATGTACTAATTAACTATTAGATTTCCCTAGATTCATTGAATTGGATGAATGCATATAACAACCCAAATCATTCTTCTCAAGTTTCCTATATGAACAGCATGATAGAGATACATTCAAAGATCATTAAGTTCCATAGAAATCATAAGCATTGACAAGACAATTATAACTATGAACTGCATGATACTCTTGCCAAGAATCTACTTAACACGATTGTGACTAACAATCTTCACTACTTTTAATTATAAGTTCCTAACGATTAGGTGAAAGTCCTTTATAATTTAGCATCAGATTCATGCATGCAAACTAAGTAGGCCTCCTTAATCAACACACAAGAATAAGTTATCAATTAAATAGATAAGTAAATCACATTCATGTTTTACGAAACAATAACTGAAAAGAATCAATTCATATTAACATATGTCCATGGCTTTGAATTCACCACTAACTAATAAGAATTTAGTTACACATGTTCATAGCAATTGAAAAGCAAATTGAAATAAACATTGAAACTAAAACGAGGGAAGAAAGAACTCTTAGAACTCCCAAGGATGCAGATGACTTGTGCACAAGGTCCTCATTCATCAATGGAATGCACGGCCCCTTCTTCTCCAAAAGGTGCGGCAGAGATGTATCTTGATGTAGAATGATGTTTTGTGATGTAAAATGGTGTTTAGGGTTGCGGCAAAGGTGTTTCTGAATGGTATGAAGGGTGGTGACGAATTTAGGCTTAAAACACATATATATAGACAAGGCAAAACCCTAGGGTTAATCAGATTAGGGTTATGAATCAGCACATTAAGGGTGAGGCACAAGGGTTTAAATCCACTAAGGAAAGGGTTTGGCCCAATTAATTTCAGAAAAGAATTTGTATAACCCAAATCCACAAGGAATAAGGCCTAATAAAACAGAATCCACAAAGGAAAAGGGATAGAGGGGTGCGGCACTGATTTGGAGGGAATGGGAATTGCTTGCAAGGCAAGGCAAGGCAAAAGCCTTCTAGAAGGGAAATAGGCACCACTTTTGTAGGGATTCTAGAAACAATGCGTTTTGTGGCTGATTTGGGATTTCTAGAAGAGAATGCTTCTAGAAATATATATTTAGGTCCCCTTGCAGCTAGGATGAAGGCATGATAAGATTAGGATATGATAAGATAAGATAAGGTTAGTTTGGATAAGATAAGGTTGGATAAGGTTGGATAAGGTTTTGGATAATCTTTCCTCTTTTGAGCTTATTCCTTATCTTCTATGTCTTGAATTTAATTTCATCATCTTCTTATCAGATTCCTAGCCTTTTGAACTCCAAATTCGTCTATCCATCTTGGCCCATACATGTGCTATCCATTTAGTGCCCAAAACCGCTCCAAAATGCTCCAAAATGCACTTTCTTGTCATTTGGACCTACAATTACACGAAAATAGCTTAAAACACTATAATAACCACAAACTAACTATAAAAGTGCTAGAAAACAAGCTGACTAAGTCGCATAAACATGCTCCTATCATACACATTTTAGGTAGTGCTAATAGCATTTGTGTTTTATAATATGAGTTAATTTTATCATCATAAAGTATTAACAAGAAATTCACATGTTATAATATGAATGGATTAGTAATATTGTCTGATAGTATAACAGTTTGAAAAACTTCCCTATGCATATAGTTAATTAACGCTATTAACCTTGTGTTTCTCTCTCTCTCTCTCTCTCTCTCTCTCTCTCTCTCTCTCTCTCTCTCTCCCCCCTAATAAGAGAACATATTTTCTCACGCAATATCTCTTAGTTTTCTCTTTTGCGTTCCTAAAACAATTAAGAGAATTGGTATTGGGAAGGTATTAACTCTATGAGTTAGTGAGATTGTCAATTGAGAGTTGTTATTGGCAATGTAAAAAGGATAATCCTAGGAAGTTCAAATTTGTAAATCAAATTATATGTCATTAATAAGAAAGAATCACGTTAATCGATACTTTATTAATAATCCAGGCATCTACAACCACATCATTTGGTTTGCAAATTTAGTCTCCTAAACATTACCTCTATAAAAAAAAAAAAGTTATCATGTACTCATTTGCGTGTATTTTGTTTATTGTGTTTTTAGAGATGAAGATTACATAATCACTTTTCTGGAGCCTTGATAACAACTGTTAGTTAAGAGTAACACACTTCACAATTGGAAGTTAACTTATGGATAATGGTTGTATCCCCTTGACGAGTGCCCACTTGCAAATAATGCATCTTCATTGTAAAAGTTTCATAATAGAAACCATTCAATCTCTATCTTCATTTGAAGGCCATCCCTATTTAAAAATCATTTGAACTGATGATTGTTAGTTATCCAAATGTATTAAATAAATTAACGATTCATCATAAATATGTTACTTGGTATCTATACCGCTGGTTTATTTGATACATTTGAATGATTAAACAATCACCAATTCAAATTATTTTTGTACTGATGACATTCAAAGAAAGACTAATAGATTGAATAGTTACAACTACGAAATTTCTAACTTTAAGATACATTATTTGTAAGTGAAAAAATGAGTTCATCCCGAAAAAGAAATGCAAGTACTATTACTGTACAACAATAAAAAGTCTCGTGGCAAAAGAAGGAATTGAATCCCCTCCTGAGCAAATGGTGGGGATCCTCATGACTCACTAAAACGGGCCGTTGAATTTTGATTCGACAACTACAATTATTATAACTTTTAGAAGAATTCCCTGTTTGTAGCCGTTTGATCAAAATCTAACAGCCCTTATTAATGGGTCATGAGGATCCTTACCATTTGCTTAGGAGGGGATCCAATTCTGCAAAAGAAAGCCATCTTTTGAACAGGTTCATTAATGATATTGTTTCTGGCGATGCCTAACTTTTGGGCCTTTTTTGGCTGATCGAGGTCCCCAGCTTGGTCACGAATAATGATAATGATAATGCAGGGCCACTTCTCCTCTTTATTGCCTTTGGGCTTGATAATGCAAAAGCAATATGTCCATCATCTCATTTCTTTTTCTTTCTTTTTCTTAATACTATTTTAAATTGTGGCCAAAATGTAATATGCTTACTTATCTAGAGTAACTTATATGAAACAAATTCATTACTATTCTAACATATCGTTTTATAAAGTAATGTCAGGTAAAAAAAAACATATATAATATATTATATTATTGAATCGAAACGTTCTCGTTTTATATAAATCTTTTTCTATTTAAAGAGTTATACATCAATCATTTGTTACAGTGAAACTTTCACCAAATACGCGTTTTAGCTTTTCCTATTAGCTTTTGGACTTTGGAGCGTTGCACTTGTTTTGTTCCCTCTATAATTTGACCTATACCATACCAAAGTATATGATCGCCTATATCTACCAACCCTACGAGGCTATCTACCTATATATGACCTAATATTAACGTGTTCTTATTATTGTGCTTGAAATCGATGAACCGTATTGCACTTTTGAAGAGTCCAAATCGATCCGGTTATTGGTTCCCACTTCCCACCAAACGAATTTTCCGTTTTCCAATCATTTTCGACCGTTTAAAATTTAACTTTTATTATATATGTGCGTTGTCATATACAACAACTGCATAAAAAAATTCGTAAACTTTAGACTAAGTAACCTCTAGCCAAATCAAACCAAACCAACCTACCTACCGAATTAATAGTGTGAATCAACAACGACATTTGTTTTAAAATTTATGATTAAAAAAATTGAGGAAATGTGAGCCTACTTATTGATAATTGATAAGTTGATTATCATTGTTGCAAGGGAATATTTTAATTTTGGCATGAAACATGCCATGCCAGCAGACCTAGGGACTCCTATGGTGCTACTGGTAGGGCTAGTGCCTTCTCAGCTGCAAGCGAGAAGAGATTCTTTCTAGATTTCTTCCACCGAAGTTACTGGATCAAGTGATCCGAGCTTTTGAAATTTCATCCAACGGCCTACCTGTTTTGATCCCTTAAAAGCTATAATAATTTTTTACCGTTGGATGAAATTCAAAAATCCGTATCACTTGATCTGGTAGCTTTGGTGGAAGAGATCCAGAGATGATCTCTTCTCGCTGCAAGCATACCTCTCTCTCTTCCTCTAATTATGGAACCTTAATTAATCTTTGATCAGCAATTGCACTAAACACTAATTAATTAAGTAACCAAAGTTTAAATTCTTTCAAACTACCTTAGAAAAATTTGAACTCAGGTGCAGATAAGAAAACATACTGTGTACAGTGTACCTAATTTAGTTACGGTGCATACTTTTTCGAGTTAATTACACCCACAAATTTGTTTACTTCTCATTCTTATATTCCCTAACTACAACACCGCGTAATAGCATATCTAATGCATGCAAACTAGCTTAGGCAAACATGTTATTTAGCCTCCACATTCGATTTTTAATGAGACATATCTAACTTAGGTTAAAATAGTCATGGTTTTTCAAGAGGCCAATTTAACATGAGATGTATGATGTATCATATAAAATGTTGAAGGGAAAATAGTGATACCTTTTACGTTAACAATAACATGTGAAAATATCGGCTTGATTTATAGAGTCACACATTATTGTCCCACACAAGAATCGAAGATGTTTGTACCATACTTGATCAATCCCAAAATTACTGAGCACCGGTCAACGTTATACCGTCAAGGACCCAGAAGAGTTTCCCTCCAACCAGGAGGACAATCACAACGTGACACATGTCAACATCAGAAGCCAATCATAGCACAACACGTGTCAACATCAGAAGCCAATCACAACACGACACGTGTCAATGTCAGAATGAAACTAGAAACTCACTTCTATAAATAGAAATCATTCTCTCACAATATTTCCTAATGTCACTTGTACTAAATCATTCACTAGTACTCATTAAAGGAGAGCTTGAACCTATGTACTTGTGTAAACCCTTCACAATTAATGAGAACTCATTTACTCCGTGGACATAGCCAATCTAGGTGAACCACGTACATCTTGTGTTTGCTTCCATGTCTCTATCCATTTACTTACTTATCCACACTAGTGGCCGGATCAATCTAGCGAAGGTCACAAACTTAACACTTTCTGTTGTACCAAAGTCCTCGCTGATTTTGTGCATCAACATTTGGTGCCGTCTGTGGGAACGACACTTATTCCCATTCTCTTCAGCTTTGCCAAGCTGGTTTCCACCATTCGTACACTCTCTTTTGACCAGGCATCCCTCTCCAACATGGGGAGCGAAGAAAGCCACAACACACATAATGACACTTCTCCTGCACCTAGTGCGAAGCAACGAAAGAAGGAAGGAAAGAGGGTTGCTCTTCAAGCTAAAGTCGATGAGCTAGAAGCTTAGAACAACAAGATAACAATGAAGAATGAGGTCCTCTATGAGCAGTATGAGAAGCTCTTTTAGACGTTTCACGAAACTAGGCGTATTCAAACACGCGAGCTTGTTGCCTCTGTGGACATCAACCATCATCTGGGTGTCCCTCAACATGGAGGGTCACCTCCATTCGACATGGGTATCACTGATGAAGAGCGAGCTAATCATCAAAACATTGATCAACATGAGACTTCTCTCAACCCAGATGCTTCGACCCGAAGTAGAAGAAGTGGAAGAAGACACCTCCTTGCAAAAGGGTTGGAAGGATAGAAAGCCGTTTATCGTGATTGCCGAGACTTCCTAAAGCAACGTCGAGTGAATCCCCTCCACATATGCTCAAAGATCAATGACCCAATGGTTTCTGAAAGACTCGGTCCTCTCCCACGACCTAGGCCAGCTGTCAATCTAGGGAAAGAACGACAGGTCCCAGAGGAACATGAAGGTACGGGGGACTCTGAGGTATTCCGACAGACTAGCCCTAGAAGTCAGTATGGCGAGTCCAAGAAAAAACCACACGCCCTTGCTCAAACTTTCCTATTTCTAAGAGGCGATGGAGACTTACGAAAGAAAATTCCAGTGGTACATGACTCCACTCAGAACCCCTTTGTCCTACAACTCTTTGAGGAAGTAAACAAGTTGAAGGCCGAACGTTAGGCTGAGATACCTGACTAGAACCAACCTAGGCATGGCCCTCTCACAAGAAGGATCTTCGACACCCCCTTCAAACGAAGACAAGACAAAAACTTGGTTTACAACTCTATACTGAGGGAGGACCCAATTGAACACCTTAACCTCTTTGAGTGCACCATGGCATATCAGATGCACATCGACGAAGAGCGATGTCTTCTCTTCCCCTCCACCCTCTTTGGCAGAGCTCTAAACTGGTATTGCCGTTTTCCACCTGAAACAGTAGACTCATTTGAGGAATTAAGGAAACTGTTTGTCTTTCAACACATCTTATAAACCGATCACTTGCATTCTGCAGATGACTTGTACACTATTCGCCAGAAGCAGGACGAGTCACTACGAGAGCATGCTGGTCGTTTCAACCATGAGTATTCTCGCTGCGCTGAGGTAGATGACAAGACCGCCCTTAAGGCCTTCACGACAAGCCTACGTGATTGTTTCTTCAAGTACATGATCAATGCCAACACTTGGAAGACTTACTCTGAGGTAATGACACAAGCTTACAACCACGTATCTGCCAAAGCAAGGACATACCAAGGGAACCCCCATATGGTTAATCCCTATCAACAAATGGGAAGTGGAAGTCAAGTTCTACCAAGTGAGGAGATATTGGCCATTCAGACACTCATTGCATCATCTCCTGCCTCATTTAGCTACTCGCTAAGTCACCAAACGTATCTGTCTCTTGGTAAGAGGAATGATTTTTACTTTCAGCAAGCCTATTACAACAAGAGGGATAAAAGTTCGTATCAAGACAACCAGGGGTGAACGTACCGTCGACTATTATGACTATGGGGCCAAGCTTCACTCTTTCAAAGTGGAGGACTATGTACTGAAGGAAATGTTATTATAAGAAGGCATACACATTACAAATGTTTCGACTCTCAACCGCTTTAGATCTTTTGTCACACAAGCCATTCGGCAAATATTTAAAGAAGAGGGAATTCAGACAACTTCTTCTGAGTCTTTTGCGTTCCTAGCACTGGAACACTTGGTCTACGCTGACCTATCCTTATACTCCAACTTAGAGTTCAACATGCGTACTTTGACACAAAGTATGTGATACTAAGTGTTACAACCAACATGGTTCACATATTAAAAGCATGGATCCCTTCATGCATAGCAAAATATTTTATAAGCATCACTCATATCAATCAACATAAACATTATACATTCCAACACATTCATACATAAACATCATACATTCCAACACATTCATACATAAACATCATACATTCCAACACATCCATACATAAGTCAATTGTGCTTCGAAAGGGTTCAACATATTTTGTGTCTTCGACACTTGCTACAATGTGCCTCAACACCTTGCCCTTATTCTCACCAACTAGGTGATGAAATGGGAAGAATGAACTCATCTTCATGCCACCAACCAGATGATGAAATGTACAACCCGTACTCTCATTCATGCCACTAACCAGGTGATGAAATGTACAACCCGTACTCTAATATCATTTGGCAACTTGGCACTCATGCCACCAACCAGGTGAAGAAGGAACTCATCTTCATGCCACCAACCAGGTGATGAAATGTACAACCCGTACTCTCCTTCATGCCACCAACTAAGTGATGAAATGTACAACCTGTACTTTAATATCATTTGGCAACTTGGCACTCATGCCACCAACCAGGTGAAGAAGGAACTCATCTTCGTGCCACCAACCAGATGATGAAATGCACAACTCGTACTCTCCTTCATGCCACCAACCAGGTGATGAAATGTACAACCCGTACTCTAATATCATTTGGCAACTTGCCACTTATGCCACCAACCAAGTGAAGAAGGAACTCATCTTTGTGCCACCAACTAGGTGATGAAATGTACAACCCATACTCCCCTTCATGCCACCAACCAGGTGATAAAATGTACAACCCGTACTCTAATATCATTTGGCAACTTGCCAATCATGCCATCAACCAGGTAAAGAAGGAACTCATCTTCATGCCACCAACTAGGTGAAGAAGGAACTCATCTTCATGCCACCAACCAGGTGATGAAATGTACAACCCGTACTCTCTTTCATGCCACCAACCAGGTGATAAAATGTACAACCCGTACTCTAATATCATTTGGCAACTTTCCATTCATGCCACCAACCAGGGGAAGAAGGAACTCATCCTCGTGTCACGAACCAGGTGATGAAATGTGATGAAAAGTGATGAAGGAACTCACATTCGTATCACCAACCAAGTGATAAAAGCAACTCACCATTCATTCCACCTACCAGAAGACGAGTGGTACAACTTGTACATGTGAACTTCTAGCATTCACAAATAATAAAAAACCCTCAAGCTTGACAACTCAACTAGGGGAACACTTATGCTCAACAAGAGTTATAGTCACCAACAAAGTCTTATTGTAAGCCAACAACAACTTCAGTGCATAGCATACGAAGATCAAACTATTCAGCTCTCTTGCATCTGCTTTAAACATTTCCCCTCTGTAACAATGCAAACACTACAACTCGTAGAAAGCTTCACACACTCTTGATCAAGACAGTGTGAAGCAAAACCAATTTATGGTGCCAACAAGAGCTTCATCAAAGGAGTTCAACCACAATTCTTAAAAGCTTCACACATTCTTGATTAAGACAGTATGAAGCAAAACCAATTTATGGTGCCAACAAGAGCTTCATCAATGGAGGGCAACCACAATTCTCAAAAACTTCACACACTCTTGATCAAGATAGTGTGAAGCAAAACCAATTTATGGTGCCAACAAGAGCTTCATCAAAGGAGTTCAACCATAATTCTCAAAAGCTTCACACACTCTTGATCAAGACAGTGTGAAACAAAACCAATTTATGGTGCCAACAAGAGCTTCATCAATGGAGGGCAACTACAATTCTCAAAAACTTCACACACTCTTGATCAAGACAGTGTGAAGCAAAACCAATTTATGGTGCCAACAAGAGCTTCATCAAAGAAGTTCAACCACAATTCTCAAAAACTTCACACACTCTTGATCAAGACAATGTGAAGCAAAACCAATTTATGGTGCCAACAAGAGCTTCATCAATGGAGGGCAACCACAATTCTAAAAAACTTCACACACTCTTGATCAAAATAGTGTGAAGCAAAACCAATTTATGGTGCCAACAAAAGCTTCATCAAAGGAGTTCAACCACAATTCTCAAAAGCTTCACACACTCTTAATCAAGATAGTGTGAAGCAAAACGAATTTATGGTGCCAACAAAAGCTTCATCAATGGAGGGCAACTACAATTCTCAAACATTCGAAGCAAATTCAAGATTGTTCGAAGCAAATTCAATTTATAAGGTTCATCCAAACCTTCGACTACTACAAGGTAT
The DNA here is from genome assembly GCF_916048215.2 of Malus sylvestris. Lineage (NCBI taxonomy): Eukaryota > Viridiplantae > Streptophyta > Magnoliopsida > Rosales > Rosaceae > Malus > Malus sylvestris. The sequence goes on along the minus strand of NC_062274.1, from coordinate 19,475,028 downwards.
AGCTTACATCACAATCTCTTGCTCAACAGTATGGAAGCAAAATTTGTATATGTTGTCTCTCCCACATTTTCAAATTTTTAGTTTCCTAAAAAAAAAAAGAAAAAAAAAAGGAAATTCAACAAAGCTTCATTAATGGAGGACAACTACAAATTCTCAAAAGCTTCACACTATCTTGATCAAGATGGTGTGAAGCAAAATCAATTCATGGTACCCAACAAGGCTTCACCACAAAAGCTTCACCAATAAAAGCTTCATCAATGGAGAACAACTACAAATTCTCAAAAGCTTCACACTATCTTGATCAAGATAGTGTGAAGCAAAATCAATTCATGGTACCCAACAAAAGCTTCACCCATAAAAGCTTCACCAACAAAAGCTTCAACTCCAAAGTTTCACCAACAAAAGCTTCATCAATGGAGGACAACTACAAATTTTCAAAAGCTTCACACTATCTTGATCGAGACAGTGTAAAGCAAAATCAATTCATGGTACCCAACAAAAGCTTCAACTCTAAAGCTTCACCTACAAAGCTTCAACTCCAAAGCTTCAACACAAAAGCTTCACCTACAAAAGCTTCACACTATCTTGATCAAGATAGTGTGAAGCAAAATCAATTTATGGTACCCAACAAAGCTTCAACCTCAAAGCTTCACCTACAAAGCTTCAACACCAAAACTTCACCTACAAAGCTTTAAAATATATATATATATATATATATATATATATATATATATATTTTCGGAAATTTGAAAATTAGAAAAAAAAAATCAAAAAAAAAATTTGAAAAAAAAAATTGGAAAAAAAAAATTTGCCTAGGCCTTCTCTTCTTTGGGCCTAACAACTTTCATAATAAATATATATGAAGAAGGAGTTTTGGGCTACCACTTAGAAAGGAAATGCCTCATTCGTCAACTCCCTCGATCGGAGACTTGGAGGACTTCTACCATATGCTACCACACCTTGATACTCCGAAGTCTCACGACCATTCAGTGACTTGGATTTTTCAAGTCTCCAAACGAGAAGTTTTCCTCACTCGGGAAATTAAGGGAGCACTACCTCAACCTACATGCTTCACTCACAAAGCTTCAACATACAAGCTTCAACAAAAGGAAAAATCAAAGAACTTAGTGAAGAAGGCCTTGGTATATTTAACACAATACGTTGAAATGAAGCAAAGCTTTTTTATTGATATCTCCGATAAGTTACAAATATGTATACATGAATCAAAATAAACAAACAAGAGGGAGCCTTCACAAAGGTTGCTCAAGAGAAATCTCAGCAGTCGGCAGAGCCCCAGAAAGAGGAGGAACCAGATGGTGATTATTCGGAGCCTCAGTACTAGGCAGAACCCTAGAAGGAGGAGGCACCGAAGGTTGATCATTTGGAGTTTCATTACACGGTACAGCCCCAGAATACGAAGGCAATAAATGCTTTTGGAACAAACCCACAAACCTCTGATGGTCAAGTAAAATCTGACCATCAGATTCCTGCAGCTAGTCGAGCTTCCTCTTCATGTTTATAGCATAGTCATGTGCGAGCCTGTGCAATTGTTTATTCTTATGCTTGAGCCATCTGATCTCATGTTTGAGCAAATAGGCGTTGGGCCATATTTGACACAGAACCTGCACACTGAACACTGAGAGCCAGAGAATCCTTAACAGCCAACTCATCAGACCATTTGGAAAGTAGTCTGTTATCTTTGAGAGTGAGAATGTTCCTGGCCACCACCGCAGCGGTCATATCATTCTTCATCATAAAATCCCTAACGGTAAGAGGACCAGTAGGGGATAAGAAGGATGAGCGCCATATGTTGTCTTGAGAAGGTATGCCTACCTCTTCACCAAAGTTCAAGTCAAAACGACGGTCGGATAGGCCAGACATTCTCAGAAATGATGAAGGAGAAATGAGGTGTAATAAATCACTGAAGTGAGGGGAAAATTCCTACAAGCAATAACTCTCTAAATGTACTTCTCGCACACAATTGGTGCCCTTATAAAAGAAAGGGCAACAGGGCCGTTGGTTCAAAAATCGAAGAGGCACCATTCTCCGGATTTTGAAAAGACACCACTTTCCGGATTCCAAAGAGGCACCACTTTCCACACGCAACATCAGCTCCTCAGGTACCACATATAACTTTGCCAAAGATCTCTGACAAAGTTTAGACACATAAATTTTGAAGGTTCAGCTACCCTATTATTACCCACAAGGGTAAAGGAACAACATCACTGCTTGATAACTAGAAAGTCCCAATATGTGTCAACCTCTGTGCTCCGTGGCAAGGCAAACTGGCAAAAATGCCCAACCTTTACTCACATTCAAGAAAACATTTCCAACAAGATTGCTTGCTCAAAAATCGAAGAGGCATCGCCCTCCTAATCTCGAGAGCCAGACTCCCAACAAGATTACTTTCTCAAAAATCGAAGAGACATTGCTATCCGAATCTTGAGAGTCAGACTCCTAATAGGATTGCTTTCTCAAAAATCGAAGAGCACCGCTCCCCAAATCTCGAGAGCCAGACTCCCAACAGGATTACGTGCTCAAAAATCGAAGAGGCACCACCCTCCGAATCTCGAGAGCCAGACTCCCAACATGATTACTTTCTCAAAAATCGAAGAGACACTGCTCTCCGAATCTCAAGAGTCAGACTCCCAACAGGATTGTTTTCTCAAAAATCGAAGAGGCACTGTTCTTTGAATCTCGAGAGCCAGATCCCCGACATGATTGCTTATTAGAAAACTGAAGAGGCACCGCTCTCTGAACTTCGAAAGCCAAATTTCCTTGGATAAAGCTTGTCTGCAATCTTCACACGCAACATCAGCTTTCCAGATACCACATACCACTTTTTCAAAGTGCTCTGACAAAGTTAAAACACGTGAAGCTTGCAGCTCCCACTATGATCAAGAAAGGTAAAGGAATAACACTATTACTTGTTGTTAGGAAGACTCCTATATATGTCAACCTTCATCCTCCACAGCTAGGCAGGAACTGACTGCCTGGAACCCCTTGCCTGATTACTTACCTGGCATTGCTCTCGAGTACTCATCTTCAACATCTTATGCTTCCAGAGAAGATACCACATCTGCCTGAGGAATAGATAAGGCAAGTGAGAAGGATACAAGGAAGCATGTGGAGACAAGTGTAACAGAACACATGCCGATACATCCACTACTTTGTCAATAGCAAAAGTATCTCATATCATCAGGGTCGAACGTACTCTAGATTTGATGGACTTGTTTTAACCCTCAAATTCTTGAGTCGACCTTATACTCTAGAGGAAACCAGAAAACCCTCCAGCCTAGTTCAAGAATAAGCCTGTGGAAAGTTACTTTTTCAAAAGCAAAAGTATCTCATATTATCTCTTCTCCATTTGCTTCTCCTTATCCTTATTGTTGTTTATGACACAAGGAGAATGAGAACAATCAACCGGAAGCCGAAGTCGAACTTCCGATCCAGGTTGCTTGCTTGGAAGTCTGATTGCTTACCTTGTCTGTTACCTCATTCGGTAAATCTCCTAGCTTGGCGACTTAGGAGACTCCTACTATATGGTTTATATCACACTTGACCAAGCTTGAAACTAGAAGTAAGATTCAAGTGAAATTGATACATTACCTTGTGCATCTTCATCGGTTAAAGATACCACCTCTAGATGGAGGAAAAGTACTTCCAGAGAAGATGCCACATCTACATATAAGACAGATAAGGCAAGTGAAAATGATACCACACTTCGGTACTTAGAAGTTTCGTGATTACTCAATAGCTTGAATCTTGCAAGTCCCCAACCGAGGAGCTTCCTTCACTCGGGAACTTAGGGAAGCATTGTTTGTACCATACTTGACCAATCCCGAAACTACTGAGCACTGGTCAACGTTATACCGTCAAGGACCTAGAAGAGTTTCCCTTCAACCAGGAAGCCAATCACAACGCGACACTTGTCGACATCAGAAGCCAATCATAGCGCGACACGTGTCAACATTAGAAGCCAATCATAACACGACACATGTCAATGTCAAGATGAAACTAGAAACTTTCTTCTATAAATAGAGATCATTTTCTCACAATATTTCCTAATGTCATTTGTACTAAATCATTCACTAGTACTCACTAAAGGAGAGCTTGAACCTATGTACTTGTGTAAACCCTTCACAATTAATGAGAACTCCTCTACTCCGTGGACGTAACCAATCTGGGTGAACCATGTATATCTTGTGTTTGCTTCCCTGTCCTTATCCATTTACTTACTTATCCACACTAGTGACCGGAGCAATCTAGCGAAGGTAACAAACTTAACACTTTCTGTTGTACCAAAGTCCTCGCTGATTTTGTGCATCAACAGAAGATAATATTATATTTGTGTGTGTGCACGCACGCGAGCGTGTGTGTATATAGATATATATTCCATGCTGGAATTGGATTCCATCCATGACACACCTCGACCTGGAATGTCCACTTGGACTCCGGATCGAGCTATGCTAATCGATACCTGGAGAGTGACAAAGCCATAAAGTGTAGTGATGCGGAAAATGTGAATAAATTTAAACATAAAACTGCCTAAATATAAGAGTGCGCTTGTGAGCGGGAATGAACCTATTTCACATGTGATGATAGAGCATAAGTAGAGTACAGTAAAGTAGGATGAGAATTATACCATCAAAGGTAGCCACCTATACCGAGATTTGCCAAGAATCCTCATCGACACAAAAGCTCAGCGCTAAAACCTGAAGGGGTGAAAAACAAGGGTGAGTGGGCCTAAAAATAAAGTTTTGTAAAAACCTTTTCAAAAACATAATAACTCATCGCCATAAAATAAGTATAGTTTCCAAAATATACATACTGCGTATAGTAAGAAAGTACTTACCGTAACCTGCAATATCTCAAGATTCAATACAGCACAATATTTCGTAAGTAAACGCTTGATGTCGGTAATCAACATAATCTCGCATAAGCAACCATATCATATCGAGTGCTTATCAACACATGCTGACATATGAGTTCATGCAGAGGTATTTTGACATGAACATGACTGAGTGTAACAATGATATACGCTCTAGTACTACAATCACGTGAAGACTAGTGCTATGTGTAGCACATACGAGTCTTAATTGCCTATAACACTCTAAGACATGATTGGCACCTACAATGGATCCAAAGTGAGCGTACAGTGCGATGTGTACTTACACGTGAAAAACTGGCCTTGGCCTGGGCGAGTACCAACACCGGTGCAGCAAACGATAAGTAGATAACATAAACATAGATGATTCGATAACTTTAGTTAACATCACATTATTCATAGCCGTAAATTTAGCTAAAGCATCTCGTACAGTTTATAATGACTTACTAATTTTTATTGTTACGTCATTTACCATAAACGTTAATTTAATTACGGCAATCATAAAGAAAGTTCATTGTTAGATGTATATATGGAAACTAAACATATATATGTATATATCAAAGAAAAGACCCACTCACAAATCATGTCGTCGAGTCGAACCCACCTCGTAGCATTGAGAGTCATTGCGATGCGTTTCGCCTAGAAACGAAACCATTTATTTAATTACGTAACATACTAACATATAAATGTGTATTTGTAAAAAGTATGGCTAATAAGTGAACTATTTTAAATGATCGAATTTCATAAAACAGTTGGTGGATTCGGGTTCGGCACGTCGAGAAACCTAAGAAGGGACCTCGGGTTCCTCCACTTGCCGCTGCACGCGCCACTCACGGTGGCTCCCTCACATGCGCCCACGTGCTTGTGAGTACAAACGTACTTGCCTTCTTCACGAGGACCTGCGTTTTGCAGGTTGAACCGCCGACTTCCAGAGCTCCAAACGAGTTTAAATCTCAACCAAAATTGATGATTAAAAAACCTAAGTGAAATAGGAAATGCAGGGAATAGATCTATACTGGAGCGAGGCTGAGATACGGTCGGAGTTGGCCGAAAAAAATCTCTAAAAGTGGCCTAATGGCCAAGGTTCCAAGTTTCCAAAATTTCTGGGGAAAATATCCCCGAGATGTAACTACACCAAAACACCACCAAGACACAGTCTCAAGGTTTTGAGCAAAACCACAACATCACTAAGGTCTAATGGAAGGAAAAACAAAACTTACCCAAGTCGAAAAACTGAGAAATCTTGCTGGAGTTCCATGAAAGAGATGATGAACAATGGCAAAGTTCTTGTGAGTGTCGAGCTACACGTCTGAGCTTACGTAGATAAGAAAAGACAAGGCACGGTGGTGGTTCGATGGTCTAACTCATTGGAGTAGTCGAGTGATGGTGGTTCGGTGTTACTGTGCACGGGGAGTGTATAGAGTTTTGGATGAGATAATCTTAGAAAGTTTGAGATGGGAGACAAGTCGTGGCCATCAGCGGGGGTAGCTCATTGACAAAGGATCTTGTCGGAGTGGTCGTGTTTTGTCGGTCTCTGTAACACGGAGGAATGAGGGAGAAATGATGAGTGACATGCGAGAAAGAAAGGGAAAGAGAGTCTTAGTGAGAAAGATAGAGTTTGAAAATAAGAGAAATAATGGGAGAGAGAGACTGAGATCTCTAGAGGGTGAGGATACGGAATAGGGCAAGAGTGGGGTGTAGGCCTTACTTGTCTCACAAATCAATACAAAATATCTCTAAACATGAAATTACCAATTTGTCCTCGATATTCTATGTTTCGTAAAATTTTAACCGTAGCTTCTATTTGGATTCTCCTTGCGCCTACGCGTTCGTATCATCAAGTACTTTGAGAATATGGTAAAATAAAAGCTCGTACACGTCACGAAATAATGGTCTACGAAAGTCAACTATCTCACTTCTAGGGCATTTTCTTCCTTTCATCATTCTAAAATTTATAAAATCAAAAAATTAGAGATGGGTTGTCACAATCCGGATCCAAATTGTGAGGATCCTAGGGATCCTCATATCTTAGCCATTCATTGTATATCGTGCGGTCATAAATCATTTGACTTTTTTTTATTTAAAATTAAAACACAAATAGTATCTGAAGAAAACTGACTGCACGATATACGATGAACGGCAAGAAATTTTCACAAAGTGGATCCAGAGAGGATCCTTTTCCGTTCCATACACACATATAATAATATTATGACAAGTCTTATACATGAAATATAGACAACCAAACTTGGATAAAAAAACACAAATAATTGTACTTAAAATCCTTCTTTGCTATTTTTGGTTACAACTTGGTTCTGGGCATTTAAACGTCCCTTGTGTGTTTGGTATCGGCTAAGGGCTAGAATTGTGGCTTTCGTTATTGGTGTGGTTTTTTTAGATCTGAAGATTTGGCACTTTTTCCCCAACATAGTGACTACGATGGGTTTGAGCCGTGCACCTTGCGGTGGTGTCTTCACTGATTCGGCCGTGTATGCGGCGGACGAAGATCTGTTTAGGATTATTAGGTTATTTTGTGTGGTCACTTTTAAAACTCTACAATTGGACTTTAGTTTTTTGGAATTCTATGTAATTTTTTACTTTTGGTATAGATGGGAACCTTTACTCATGCACTATGTGCATATGTGGCGTCCTATCTGTACTGTCCCCTTTTTTGGGCTGTTTTATTTCTCTCTTTTACCTGCGGAGTCTTTTTAATTTGTCATTCTCTACTTTGTTATAAAAATTCTCTTTGACCAAAAAAAAAAATCCTTCTTTGCCTATAGATGTTTATCATTTTGGGATATTCATCAATAGTTCCATGCTAGGGTGGAATCTTAGGATAGAAAATATAAGAAAAATAACCCAATAAATAGACAAAGTACACCCAAAATATACGTATTTCTCGGAAATTGGCGCAATAAAATGCAACATAAATCTAAGATTTTTATATAAATATTATTTTACGTTCAACTCTCTCCATAAAATGATTACCACTTTCTCGTGATTATGTGCGGACACGTGTCCCACAGACATTTGATGCATGGACACCTATGCAAACAAGTCACAAGGTCACAGACACAAACCGTCTTCTTTTTGTTATGAACGAGACTTGGCTGTTGAAGATTCAGCATCACCTCATGCTGTCAACCAATCACGGTTAGACATGTGCTTAAGTTGTGAATTTTTTAAGGAATACTTTGGATGTGGTCCCTAATCCTTAATATTCTTTGACTAAAACCTTAATGGTAGTTAAAGTTTGATCAAAGTATATTGACTTTGTACACCTCATTATATTACAATTAATATTAATAATTTTATAGTGTTGACATTAATTGTTTGATATTTTATGAGATTTATAATCCTATAAATTTAAAATCCCTCATTATAATACTATTAGAAACGGTTACAATAAAAAAAATTCAAACATTTTGATTGAATAAATGGATAAAAACTATGTAAAAATAAGAAATAATAAATGACAAAAGAATGTATCCATAGTGTTAAAATTATTGGTACATTTTACAAAAAAAAATTGGTACATTTCACATATAATAAAGTGGTACATTAATAAAGAAGAATGAGTACATTGTAAATAAATTAGGGTACATATAAAATATTAATAAATTATGAGTACAAATGAATTTTAAAAAAATATAGGCGCTAAAAGAAATTAATACATGGGTACAAAATAAAACTAAAAACAAAATACTACAAATTTAAAAAAAAATGTTGCAAATTAAAAGTGGGTACAAACTAAAAAGTACAAATAAAAAAAATATGGGTACAAATACAAATAAACTTTAAAAAATATGGGCACAAAAAGAAATTAATATATGGGTACAAATTAAAACTGAAAAGAAAATTGGTACAAATTAAAAAAGAATTACAAATTAAAAATGGGTACAAACTAAAACTAAAAATATATGATAATAAATTTAGTTATAAATATAAATATACTAATTGTAACATTTTTAACATTAAATGAATATATTAAGAAATAAAAAAATATTTTATTATTGAAATAATTAATGATGTTATTAATACCCAAGGACATTGATAAAAAATAAAAAGGAATAGAATTTTAATCAATGGAGTAGCAAAAGGAAGGATGAAAACCTAATTTCTTCATTTTTTAATCACAATTTGGATACGTGTCTAGCCGTGATTGATTGGCAGCAGGAGGTGTTGCTGAATTTTTCAGCAGCCAAGTCTTTTCCTTTTGTTATTGTCATCAGACACAAACCATGTTCAAGAATCAAAATAATAGTCAAAACAAACACGTAACAAAGTTGTATAATAAATAAGACTACAAACCCACAAGCAATGTGTTTGCTAAACTTTATTTGGAATATTGTGTAATGTTTAAGGCAGTTGAGTGGTTTATTTTTGAGATTCGATTCGTCAAACAATCAAAGAATATTTCTAGCTGTTTTTTAAGTCATTTACATGCAAAAGATACAAAACATAACTCATTGTAAAATGATATCGGGTTCTTTGTTTTTAAAATGACGTAAAATGTTTTAGTGAAATTATTTTGAATTCCAAAAGTACTTAAGTATTTTTTTATCAGAATTCACTTGTATTTTACTAAGCAATGATTAGGGGTGGAAAAAATTCCCAAAATTCCCAAACCAAACCAAAAAAATACCGATCCCAAACAAAAAATGTCCCAAACCGATTTTCCCAAAATTTTGGTATTCCCAAACCGAAAAAATACCGAAATTTCGGTATGGGATTCGGGATTGCCTTTCCAATATTTCGGTATTCCCATACCGAACCAAAAATATATATTTTTAATTATTATATATATATAATTTTTTAATTATAATTAGAATTAATTTGAACCGTTGGATTGTTTCAAATTAATCTATGCCGTCCATCTATTCCTTGTTAGGCTTTTAGGTTTCAGCTTTCTTTGTTATGCTTTTCGCTTTTTGATCCATCTTTTTTTACAAAAACTTCATGAAGTTCAGATTCCAATCTGCATTTTTTTGCTCATTGTTTTGCAGGACCAATTTGGTGTAAGATCCTTAAGGGAGACTCCTGAGGAACTAATGGCTGCCTTATACCATTTTTGTGACTCGATCCCGCGGCTTCTCCTTTATGGAACGCCCTGGAATGCTTCTACTCGGTGCTTTCATGATCGCGCAGCTGGTAAGAAGAATGCCGCTTATATCCTCTATTAAATACAACAAGTTTTTATGTATATGTTATCGAAAGCTGAAGTTTATCCTTTCTTCATATTGCAATTTTGATAGCAGTATATGCCAACTGGAGTTTTGCAAGAATACACGGGCTTCACCATAAAACTATTTCGGGATTCCCAATTTGTCCCGAAATCCCGAAACTATTTCGGGATTCCCAAAAATTGGGATTCCCGAAAATTTGGTTTGGGATCGGTATTGAAATTGGGATTCCCGAAAATTTCGATTTGAGAATCGGGACAAGAGTTTCGGTATGGGATCCCATACCAAACCACCCCTAGCAATGATCATTTGAATGAGCATGTTTAATCAAAATGTCACACACCATGGACCATGGAGGCATTTTTGGTCTTTGCCATATCGTAACATATTGCTAAAAGAAATAACATGTCAGGTGAACCATACCACTCAAGTAATATTTTGAAAAAAAATGACATACTTGAAATGGATAGAAAGAGAAAGTACTTTTTTCCCTCACAAGTTAAAGCCACTTTTTGAAATTGTAATACTCCAAACTCTTGAAAAAAGATGTTGATATTTTAATCCCCTCTAACCACACAAGATCAACTTTTAGAAGCATATACGTTAACAAAACACTACATTGACAAAAAAAAAAAAAACATTAGAATTTTGATAATTAAGTTATGTTTAAATTTGATGGAATTTAACTTCATACACCTAAAGTAAATTTATAAACTTGTATTGTAAAGACAACTGTAACTTTCCATTTCATGAAATGATTTCATGACAAAGTGAATGGCCAAACAGTGCAGATCGGACAAGGTATCCTTTACCACAGTGACGAACTAGCATATATTTAATCCATTTCCAAATTTTTATATCTCAATTGGGCAGACAAAATTTAAAATAATTTGACAATTTAGAGTTTCAAGCAATTAAAAAATTTATGTTTATATTTTCATAATTTTCAATTAAAAGAATATTAAATTATTGTACATCTTTCTATCTACTTTCTCTTTCTCTGGTTTATGTGGAGCCCATGGACTGCCCATATGCATTGCTGGCTCTCACCCATTGATTTGTTGGTTTTTCTTTAGGGTAGAGCTATCCATACACTAATTTTTACTTCTTTCACATCTTTTATTAATTTCTGTCATCCCAATCTGAAAGTCAAAAATTAAAAAAATATGAGAAGAGTAAAAAGGAACGTGTGGATCACATTCCTTTCTTGAAGGGGTTTTCTCAGCCGAGAAAAGGAGAGGATAAAAAAAGAGTTTCAGTTCGTTCAATCACACTGATTGAAAGCTCCCCTTAATAAAATCACTCTCTTTCTTCTTCCTCTCCCTCCTCCTCCTCCACCCTTCTGCGTTACACCCACAAGAAAAATCCCAAATCAGAAAGAAAAAAAAAACCATAAAAGTTTATTTCAAAACCAAAAGCAGAAGTGACCCCTGTCCAAAAACCCTTTTGCCCACAGTTTTCAAGTTTGATGGATCTGCAGATCTAACGCGTAAACACCCACATGTATTGCTCTGTTTCATTTAGATCTCCGTCGTTTTCACCAGCCAAGGTTCAGTAGCTGACATCAAAACTGCCTAATTTTGCACTGTGAGTTGATTTTTCTTGGTTTTTACTCTCTGATGTGCTGTTTTTGCTATTGGGTAATCAAAAAGTTCAGTAATTTGTTATCGGGTAACTGGAAAGTGTAGTAATTTGTTAGTGGGTAAAGTTAAGGTTGCTTTGGGCGTGTAGAGATAATTGTGTGGTGGAAGTTTGGTGTGTAAAGTAGTAGTGGCCGTGACTGTCACTGTTTTCCCAAAACTGTATGTTGGTTGTGTTGCTTTCTTTGTTTTCAAGGTAGTATTTAGTAGAAATGCAGATGGGGTTGATATTTCATGCCTGATTTTATCATTTGATCATATTTTGAATGAGCCTGTTAACTAATCTTGCATTGTAAAGTTTGAATCTTTGGTTAAGTGTGTGGTGAATTTTGATTAACTTGTTTTAATTTTACTGTATTAATTGATCGGTTTTGGGTTTTATATTCGATTTTTTGGTCTTCAGGAGAGGTGCCCGGTGTGGTGGGGTCTTTGGTTGTGAGAGGGATTGCATCCATTTTGGATGTGGAAGCATTGGAGGCTGGCCGAGGTGAAATGAGGGATGTTATCAAGGTTGATGAACATTCTGAGGGCCTGCTGGCTGCCTTCCTTGGACCGGTATGGACACGCAGGTTCGGATGCAGCTGGCAGACAAGAAGGGCTACTTTGGTACAAAGACACTGGGCAGCACATGAATGGTGAATTTTCAATGGCTGTTGTGCAGGCCAACAATTTGCTTGAGGATCAAAGCCAGGTTGAGTCTGGTCCCTTGAGCTCGCTCGAGTCTGGCCCGCATGGCACCTTTTTCGGAATATATGACGGTCATGGTGGTCCTGAGACCTCCCGTTACATCAATGATCACCTATTCCAGCATCTAAAACGTAAGCTACTTCATCCCAGTCCCAAATGCACTTTCTAGCAAAAAAGTGTGTTAGGGAAATTAAATTCGATTCACTCAAACTAGTCCATGTTAGGATTCATTATCACGGAATTAAATGAAGCTCCTTACTACAATTCAGGGGCTGTGTATTATCTATTTCTGATTGATGATTTCTTAGGATTGAAATGAAGTCATTGCTGACAATTCTGTTAATCTTGGTTTATTTTCAGGGTTCACTTCAGAGCAACAGTCCATGTCAGTAGACGTGATGCGTAAAGCATATCAAGCAACAGAAGAGGGATTCCTCTCTGTTGTTACCAAACAATGGCCTATGAAACCCCAAATTGCAGCTGTTGGTTCTTGTTGCCTTGCTGGTGTTATTTGCAGTGGCACCCTTTACATTGCCAACGTTGGTGACTCCCGTGCTGTGCTGGGGAGAGTTATGAAGGCTACAGGGGAGGTTCGTGCCATCCAGTTGTCATCAGAGCACAATGTGGCCATAGAATCTGTCCGACAGGAAATGCATTCTTTGCACCCTGATGACTCACGTATTGTAGTTTTAAAGCATAACGTATGGCGTGTGAAGGGCTTGATACAGGTAACTTCATTGCGTTAATTATAGTTTATCCATCACAGATTCTATGATTCATGGTAAAGTGCTTTCTTTCCTATTTCCTAAGCTAATTCAATATTGACTCGTTTAATTGTTGAAGAAGAAGATTGAAATGACTAATCAGTTTGGATTATTAGATGGAGAACTGTGGCTCCCAATAGAAAAAAAAAATGATGTTAACATCTACCATGCTAGGGGACTAAGATGCTGGTTTTGGTTTGAGCTACTACATAGGCTTGTAGGCTAATGTTTGTTTTCATTTAAAGAATAAAGATTTCATGTGGGTAATTATCAAACATGATCCATGGCGGGATAATACCTGGCCTGAGATTGATTCAAATTTCAAGCAGTGATAAATTTCCGTTCTTTTTGGGGCTGGCGTAGAGCTATTAATTTTCTATTTCTGTGGTAGAAACGACTAAGCACATGCTGGGTGTTACTGAGTTTCGTGGTTATGATCATAAGTGGCATTTTCTTTTCTAAGATTACTTTATTTTTGGTGTTTAATGAATCAAAATTATGGTTCTTAATTGAATATTTGGTTGTTATTGATATTAAGGGTCATGATATTTTTCTTCTGCAGGTTTCTAGATCCATTGGTGATGTGTATCTTAAAAAGGCTGAATTTAACAGGGCGCCTTTGTATACCAAGTTTCGGTTGCGAGAACCTTTTAAAAGGCCAATTTTAAGCTCTGAACCATCGATCTCTGTGCATGAACTTCAACCACATGATCAGTTTCTCATACTTGCTTCCGATGGGCTGTGGGAGCACCTTACCAACCAGGAGGCGGTTGATATTGTTCAAAATCACCCACGCAGCGTAATTTACTTATCTCTGCAGTTCGATTTTGTTTAATATGTTTGAATAGCCAGTTAGATGGTGGGCTATATTTGGGGTCTATGTGCCAAATGGGCAAAGTGGACTTTGAGGAGGATATAAATGCTTATATTGATAGAATCGAGTTTATGACTACGAATACAGGAGCACCGCAGAATAGTGTAGAATTGTACATCAAACACCATATTGCGAGTGGTTAAAAAGAGAAGGAACATGATTTTACTTGCTTATTGGTTTTCAGGGAAGTGCTCGGAGGCTTGTGAAAACTGCCTTGCAGGAAGCAGCTAAGAAAAGAGAAATGAGATACTCAGACTTGAAGAAAATAGAGCGTGGTGTCCGCCGGCATTTCCACGACGACATAACGGTCATAGTCTTATTCCTTGACTCGAACCTTGTGAGGCGAGCCAGCTCAACGAGAGGCCCTACTTTGTCCGTGAGAGGAACCGGTGTTCATATACCATCAAAAACTCTTGCCCCATGTTCCACGCCCATGGATACCTGATGGGAGCCAGTTCATGAAATATTGGATCTATTGTTGTGTCCCTCTGAGAACTCCGGTGAACGGTCAGCTTGTACATCCGAGAGAGAGAGGTAAGAGAAGGTGCAGTCATTTTTTTTCCACTGTACATTGTAACAATTAACTTGAACATGTAATTTTTTTTTAGTTTATGAGATATTGAGCAAAGATATAAAATGAAAGAACCAAAAGATGTAGAGCTACAAAGGTGACAGACAAAGATTCTTTCTTGAGGACATAATCTTCTCTACAATTTGTTTTTTCTCTTGAATTCTGAAATTGTCAGGATGGCCCGAAGATCAAATTGCTGCAACATAGAGCTTCCTTGGATCAGGATCGTCTCCTGAGCTTAGGAGGTTGAGCTTCCTGAGCAAACCCATCGGACCGTTGAAATTTGATCCAATGGTTACAAATAGGGGTCATTTTAAAAGTTATAATAATTGTAGTTGTTGGATCAAATTTTAACGGTCTGTTGGGTTTGCTCAGGAGGCTCAGCCTCCTAAGCTCAGGAAAGGATCCTGATCCAGCTTCCTTAACCCTAAATGTGTGGTTTGTTGGGTCCACAGAAATCTTATAAATTTGGTTAGGATCCTGATCCAGCTTCCTTAACCCTGAATGTGTGGTTTGCTGGGTCCACAGATAACTTATAAATTTGGCCGTGTGGAACGAGTTTACTGTTGCGTGGTGTCTTAGTCTATTATTATAAGACCATGTATTAGTAACGTAGGATGTCGCAAAGACGATGAACCTATTGTCTCCTAAATGGAAGAAGAAGAGAACACACTTCCTTATACCTCCTGGTATGCAAACGTTGCATTCCAGAATAATTACGCGATGTTATGTTGGAACGTGTAAAACCAAGACACTGTTATTCATTTGGGATGTCCTCCCTAAATGGATGTTGGCTCTGAAATAAAATCAAGGGATGAGATTGAAAACCTTTTCTTTCTTTAGTTAAACATGGAAGCATGGAGCAAATGAGCAGGAAACTATAAACTAATTGTACAAAACCCTAACAGAGATTATGGGGAATAAAGGATCTCTAATATGTCTGCTTTTTCTTGAAGCTCGGATCTTTTGTACTCTCTTGTGTGCTCCGGATTACCCACTACTCTAGATACTTTAACCATTAATTCTTTGTTTAAAAATATTAAAAAGGAAAAACAACTGGAGTACCAGGTATTCCGAGCATCCAAAATTAGACATGGTGATTTCCAAGAATCACTTGTCAGCTTTTGGGCTTTTGGCTTTTCTTTTGGTTGTGGTCAAAACCCAAGAATCCAATTACCAAATCAGGACCCAAAACATTTGCTGTTGACAAAGGAACATACATACAAAAGCTAGGGAGAGAACTTTTTGGTACGCAATATCTGGGCAGCAGCAGCTCATAAGTTTTCCGGTTTCTGAAGTGGTCTATAATTATGTGATGTTTGGTCCATCTTTAATACATAATTAAGTTAGTAATTAATCATTATTGGGAGATGCTAAAACGAGGTTAAGATTTCCAAAAGTTCCTTTTACCGCTGTGCCAGATCATCTTTCACCAACCGGTTCACCAATGATTTATTAACATTACCATACAAATTAATCACTTAGTATTATGATATAGTGATAATTTTTTTCATTTGTAAGTGAAAGGTCTTAGATTTGAATATCGTTAAAGACGAATTTGAACCACATTATTGCTAGTCCATTGTGAGACTTAGCGCATTTCATCTGTTGAGTGTAAATAATATCTATTGTTCAAAACATTACCATCCAAATTATAATCATTTTGAGTTTCTTCTGACAATTTGATATTATAAACTACCTTAATCAATAATGAGTGCGGTTTGTACTTGTGTACTAGAAAGCGAACAAAACTGCCATAATTAAGCAAAAAAAAAAAAATCAATATAAGATGTTGATGTGGCTTAACAGTGTTTGTTCAAATAGGAGAGGAGAGAAGGGGAGAGAATCCTCCTCCCTCTTAGTTAAACCCTGAGTGCTAATATGAGAAGCGAAATGCGACTCCAAATGTCGAGATTTTTGGACATGTTTTTATTTTGAAAAATGTTTATTAGTCGTACTAGTCATGTGATGAGAAACATAAACATAAATCACGTGATAAGAGAATTGCAAATAGACACAAATCACATGATAAAAAAATAAATATAATTACACACAATGATCAAGTAATACACACAAATCTTTCATCTATCTCCGTTATTACATGATTCCGTAAGCCGGATAAGATGGCAAATTTCCCTTAACGTGTTTGAATGTTCGACCTCTAGAATGTTCTAACTTTAGGCCCAAGAAAGGAGAATTACAAGAGAAAAAAAAAAAGGAAAGCTATTTTCCGTTTTGAATATGAGAAGAGGTTTCCCAGTTTCAAACATGTAGAAAACGGCTAAGTACATGACGAACTTGCCTAATCAAAATTATTAAATTGATATTTTCTTCCTCTTACTCGTGGGATTAGATTACAAAACAGTAAGTTTTTAAATTACCCCTTCCAACAAGGAGTTTTTTACTACTAGTATACATAACTCTCTCCATGAACAAACCAAAAAAAAAAAAAAAAACACACAACACATTGATCTTCAGAAGTCCGTACAAATCTTCCTAAGCAAACCAAAACCCTGCAAATTAAGAGGAAACAGAGACATGGGTGGTATTCCTTCCAAATCTAAGTCCAAAGTGGTGGATGTTAACGATCAGGTACGGCTTTGTAGAGAGAGAACGCCAGCTAGAGTTAGCCCTAGACAGAAGGTCTACGTTCGCAGACGCACGGTGCAAATACATCCATTCGCTCTTGGCGGTGGGACATGCTGTAGGGATGTTAGCAAATGTTCATCCTCAAAAAATTGGCTCAACGTTTCTGGATTCCGAAATTTCGATGAGCACTGTAGAGGTTGATGGAGAAGAGGACGAGGCCGGGACTGATGGGGAAGTAGTTTGTAGGGTGATGGTGGCTCCGTCGGTGGCCTCATCAGTACAAAGAGATTCTGATGGTGAGGGGAGAGAGATGGTAATAAGTAGTGAAAAGGAGGAAGATTCGAGTAATTTGAATCAAGGGGAGGGAGAAGGGACAATGGAATTATTGGAAGCACTAAAAGTTGTTGAGAAGTATTTCTTTGAAGCTTATTATTCTGGTATGGAGGTTTCCAAGATGCTTGAAACCAACATGGTTCAAGCACAATCTACCTCGAAGGAGATTAAAGGTGAGATCTTTCTCTTTTAATTTTTGGTGTTTTTTTCCTTCTTTCCTCGAAAAATCCATTTTGTAATTTTGATATTTTTTTTAATATCTACTCTATTTTACTATCTAGTTTATAACTAGAAAAAATGACACATATATTATGTGTATACATAATAACACCTTTTTTGTGTGTGTGTGTGCAATTCATATCGTCCACATTTGATTTTATTCTTTAATATAGCTCTAACGTCAATGTATCTAAGATTTTGGGTGCACAAAAATCGGAAAAGTTTGTCCGTTCAATGACTGTGAGCCGCTCCGCCTCATCTAGGTTCTCCTCCAAAATTCTGTTGAGATCTAGCTCCAGAAGTTCTTCAACATGCACTTATTTCAATAGTGGCCTCGTCGATGACCATGGAAAGCGTTGCTTGGGGGCCATTCGTCAACACTTACGAGCCTATATGATGCGGAGAAAAAGCTGTATGAGGAGGTGAAGGTAAATCAATCTGACAATTGCTTTTTTTCGTTCAGTTTCTGAAATTTCTTTGCTAAAGCTTGATCTTTTATTCGATTTTACGAGTTTCACAACAATTTTTATCAAATCACCTTTAGTTTTATATTGCCGGTCCCAAGCCCGGGTAAAGGAGGAGGGGGAGGGCGTCAGGTAGTCGACAGCCGGCACTCCACAGTTACGTCGAATCCTTATGAAAATGAATCCAGAACGAAATCGCGCTAAAGCTAGGGCATCACCTGTAAGTGGCGCGCTGTGTGGCCCGAGCACAGTGATAAGTGAGCAAGGGTCGCTGTATCTCCATCGGCACCTGGATGCAGTGTTAAATGAGCAAGGGGGCCATAGAAACTTCTTTTCGAACGACTCCACTCAAAGTTGTTTGGGAGCATATGCTCCTATCAACTTTACACAGGACACACAAAAGAAGTACTTTGATCCTATTGGACGGGGGAGGGTGAAGAAGCTAGGACAGAAGGGTAGAGTTCAAGAGAGTAGAATGCGTTTAGGAACGTGGAATATAGGAACCTTAACGGGAAAATCTATGGAAGTAGTGGAAGTTATGGTGAGGAGAAGGATAAATATTATGTGCCTACAAGAAACTAAGTGGGTTGGTCTTAAGGTAAAGGATCTAGAAAACTCAGGGTTTAAACTTTGGTATTCGGGCACAAGTAGAACGAGAAACGGTGTTGGCATCATCGTTGACAAGACCTTGACACAAGATGTTGTAGATGTCAAGAGGGTAGGAGATAGAATCATGGCAATCAAGATTGTAATAGGACAAGAACTCATCAATGTCATTAGTGCGTACGCACCTCAAGTAGGGTTGGATACGAGTTCGAAGGATAAATTTTGGGAAGACCTTGGAGACTTGGTGCAAGGAATTGCCCAGACGGAGAAGTTATTTATAGGAGGAGATTTAAATGGACACGTGGGCAGGGAGACATGCAACTATAGAGGTTTTCATGGTGGCCATGGTTTTGGGGAGAGAAACGAGGATGGGGAAGCTATCTTGGATTTTGCAATGGCATATGATCTCTTTTTAGCCAACACCTTCTTTAAGAAGAGAGAAGAACATGTGATCACCTACAAGAGTGGGTCGTCAAAAACACAAATAGATTTTCTTCTAATGAGAAAAGGGGATCGTATAACTTGTAAGGATTGCAAAGTTATACCGGGAGAGAGCTTGGCTAATCAACATCGCTTGTTGGTGATGGATGTACATATCAAAAGAGTGAGAAAAAAGAACAAGACTTGGAAGTGCCAAAAGACTAGATGGTGGAATCTAAAAGGAGAAAAACAAGCCATTTTCAAAGAGAAAGTAATCACCCAGTGTGGGTGGGATAGAGAGGGGGAAGCTAGCCAAATATGGGATTCCATGGCTAGTTGTATCCGAAAAGTAGCAAAAGAGGTATTAGGAGAGTCCAAGGGCTTTGCCCCACACCAAAAGGAATCTTGGTGGTGGAATGAGGATGTACAAACAAAGGTGAAGGCTAAGAAGGAATGTTGTAAAGCCTTATACAAGGACATGACCGATGAAAATGGTGAAAGGTATAGAAGAGCGAAGCAAGAGGCGAAGAAAGCT
This sequence comes from Malus sylvestris, assembly GCF_916048215.2. Classification (NCBI taxonomy): domain Eukaryota; kingdom Viridiplantae; phylum Streptophyta; class Magnoliopsida; order Rosales; family Rosaceae; genus Malus; species Malus sylvestris. Next base: position 19,455,255 of record NC_062274.1, on the reverse strand, counting down.
GTGAGAGAAGCTAAGTTAGCGGCTTATGACGACATGTATAAGCGACTAGATACCAAAGAAGGAGAGTTGGATATCTATAAACTAGCTAGAGCAAGGGAAAAGAAAACAAGGGACCTAAACCAAGTGAGATGCATCAAGGATGAGGATGGAAAGGTTCTTGCTACAGAGAATGCGGTCAAAGACAGATGGAGAGGTTATTTTCATAATCTTTTCAATGAAGGACATGAAAGGAGTACTTCTTTAGGGGAGTTAAGTAACTCAGAAGAGTGTAGAATCTACTCATTTTATCGTCGAATCAGGAAGGAAGAAGTGGTTGTAGCTTTGAAGAAGATGAAGCATAGAAAAGCAGTGGGCCCAGACGATATACCGATCGAAGTGTGGAAAGTCTTGGGAGAGACAGGTATAGCATGGCTCACTGACCTTTTCAATAGGATTTTGAAAACGAAGAAGATGCCAACTGAGTGGTGAAAGAGCACTTTGGTGCCTATCTACAAGAATAAGGGCGACGTACAAAATTGCATGAACTATAGGGGTATTAAGTTAATGAGCCATACAATGAAGCTCTGGGAGAGAGTCATTGAGCATAGATTGAGGCAAGAGACACGGGTTTCGGACAACCAATTCGGGTTCATGCCAGGGCGCTCAACCATGGAGGCAATCTATCTCTTACGAAGATTGATGGAAAGATATAGAGATGGGAAAAAGGATTTACACATGGTCTTTATAGATTTGGAAAAAGTGTATGATAGGGTCCCAAGAGATATTCTTTGGAGGATTTTAGAGAAGAAATGAGTACGAGTAGCATGTATCCAAGCTATAAAGGATATGTATGAAGGAGCAAAGACTGCCGTAAGAACTCATGAAGGACAAACCGAAAGCTTCCCCATAACTGTAGGATTACATTAAGGCTCATCCTTAAGTCCTTACTTTTTTACGTTGGTAATAGATGAGTTAACATGACATATTTAAGATGATATTCCTTCGTGTATGCTTTTCGCAGACGATATAGTATTGATAGATGAAACTCAAGAAGGGGTAAATGCGAAGCTTAACCTTTGGAGAGAAGTGTTGGAATCTAAAGGTCTTCGCCTAAGCCGATCAAAGACATAATATATGGAGTGCAAGTTCAGTGCAAATGGAGGCCAAAATGAGTTAGGGGTGAGGATCGGAGATCAGGAAATACCAAAGAGCGATCGTTTTCGCTACTTAGGATCTATCTTGCAAAAGAATGGAGAATTAGATGGAGATCTTAACCATAGAATACAAGCTGGATGGATGAAGTGGAAGAGTGCATCCGGCGTGTTGTGTGATCGCCGTATGCCACTGAAGCTCAAGGGAAAATTTTATAGGACAGCAATAAGGCCGGCGATGCTGTATGGCACAGAATATTGGGCGGTGAAGCATCAACACGTACACAAAATGGGTGTAGCGGAGATGAGGATGCTTCGTTGGATGTGTGGGCACACGAGAAAGGATAAGATTAGGAATGAGGATATTCGAGGTAAAGTAGGAGTAGCTGAAATTGTAGGAAAATTGAGAGAAAATCGGTTACGGTGGTTTGGACATGTGCAAAGAAGGCCTACTGACGCTCCGGTTAGAAGATGCGATTATGGGACAGAGATTCAGGGCCGGATGGGTAGAGGAAGACCTAGGAAAACTTTGGAAGAGACTCTAAGAAAAGACTTAGAGTATTTGGATCTAACGGAGGACATGACACAAGACCGAGGACAATGGTGTTCTAAGATTCATATAGCCGACCCCACTCAGTGAAGAAGGCTTTGGTGTATTTAACACCATACGTTGAAATGAAGCAAAACTTATTTATTGATATCTCCGATAAGTTACAAATATGTACATATACATGAGTCAAAATAAACAAACAAGAGGGAGTCTTCACAAAGGTTGCTTAGGAGAAGTCTCAGCAGTCAGTAGAGCCCCAGAAAGAGAAGGCACCAGAGGGGGATCATTCGGAGCCTCAGTACTGGACAGAACCCTAGAAGGAGGAGGCATCAAAGGTTGATCATTTGGAGTTTCAGTACGCGGTACAGCCCCATAAGACGAAGGCAATAAATGCCTTTGGAACAAACCCACAAACCGCTGATGATCAAGTAAAACCTGACCATCAGATTCCTTCATCTGGTCAAGCTTCCTCTTCATGTTTGTAGCATAGTCATGTGCGAGCCGGTGCAACTGTTTATTCTCATGCTTGAGCCCTATAATCTCTTGTTTGAGACTCATCACTTCAGCCGCCAATGATTCAACTTGGCGGGTTCGAGCAAATAGGCGCTGGGCCATATTAGACACAGAACTTGCACACTGAACACTTAGAGCCAGAGAATCCTTAACAATCAACTCATCAGACCGTTTGGAAAGTAGTCTGTTATCTTTGGGAGTGAGAAGGTTCCTGGCTACCACCGCAGCAATCATATCATTCTTCATCACGGAATCCCCAACGGTAAGCGGACCAGTAGGGAATAAGAAGGATGGGCGCCATATGTTGTCTGGAGAAGGCGTGGCTACCTCTTCAACGAGGTTCAAGTCAAAACGACGGTCGGAGGGGCCAGACATTTTCAAAGGTGTTGAAGAGAGAAAAGGTCGGACAAATCAAGATCTTAGAAGTGCAAGAAAGGAGCTCTACTGGTGAAGATTCAAGTGTGCTTTGGAACTTAATGCCAGCCTCTATAAAAATCTGCACTCGACGGAGCTTCAGAAATCGAAGAGGCACCTGCCCAGAAATCGAAGAGGCGTTTGCTTTCTCAAAAGCTGGGCTGCTCAGAGACCACGAGGGCCGATCTCAGAAATTGAAAAGGCGTTTGCTTTCTCAAAAGCTGGGCTGCTCAAAGACCACGAAGGCCGATCTCAGAAATCGAAGAAGCGCTTGCTTTCTCAAAAGCTGGGCTGCTCAGAGACCACGAGAGCTGATCTCAGAAATCGAAGAGGCACCTGCTTTTTTCAGCCTTGTCAGCACCTGTCACATGCACACTCAGCTTTGCTGAAATTACGGGCATTCTGTTGAAGATTTCTGGTGAAGTAGAAAGCACGTGAATCTTACTGTTCAATCATCAACTTTCCACACGCACCATCAACTTATGGGTACCATAGATAACTTTGCCAAATATCTCTGACAAAGTTTAGACACGTGAAGCTTGCAGCTCCCACTACATCGCTATGACCAAGAAGGGTAAATGAATAGCAAAGAAACAGCACTAACAAAGTTTAGATACATAAATTTTGAAGGTCTAGCTACCATATTATTACCTACAAGGGTAAAGGAACAGCACCGCTGCTGGATAATTGGAAAGTCCTTGTGTGTCAACCTCTGTGCTCTATGGCAAGGTAGACTAGCAAACATGCCCAACCTTTACTTACATTCGAGAAAACACTCCCAACAAGATTGCTTGCTCCAAAATCGATGAGGCACCGTCATCCGAATCTCGAGAGTCAGACTCCCAACATGATTACTTTCTCAAAAATTGAAGAGACACCGCTCTCCGAATCTCGAGAGCTAGACTCCCAGCAGGATTGCTCTCTCAAAAATCGAAGAGGCACCGTTTTTCGAATCTCGAGAGCCAGATCTCCGACAGGATTGCTTGTACGAAAATCGAAGAGGCACCGCTTTCTCAACTTCGAGAGCCAGATCTCCTTGGATAAAGCTTGTCTGTAATCTTCACACGCAACATCAGCTTTCCAGATACCACAGACCACTTTTTCAAAGTGCTCTGACACACGTGAAGCTGGCAGCTCCCACTACTGTGCTATGACCAAGCAGGGTAAAGGAATATCATTACTACTTGTTGTTAGGGAAACTCCTATATATGTCGACCTCCATCCTCAACGGACAGGCAGACCTGCAAAAATGCTCAACCCTTCCTCATATCTGAGAGGGCACTCCCAACGAAGCTTCTCGAAATACTCAGCTTTCTTTCCCCCCGATAATACCTCTGCAAACAAGCTACACTAGAGCAAGAATATCTCATATCATCAGGGTTAAAAGCAAGAGTATCCCATATCATGCTTTTTCCCTGTCTTTTCCTTTGGCCTTGTTCTTACCTGCAAGACAAGGAGAAAGAGAGCAATCAGTCAGCACTTGGAATCAAGCTTCCAGTCAGGAACTGACTGCCTGGAACCCCTTACCTGATTACTTACTTGACATTGCTCTCGAGTACCCATTTTCAACATCTTATGCTTCCAGAGAAGATACCACATCTGCCTGAGGAACAGATAGGGAAAGTGAGAAGGATACAAGGAAGCATGTGGAGACAAGTGTAACAGAACACGTGCCGATGCATCCACTACTTTGTCAACAGCAAAAGTATCCCATATCAGTAGGGTCGAACGTACTCTAGATTTGATGGACGTGTTTTGACCCTTAAATTCTTCAGTCGGCCTTATACTCTGGAGGAAACCAGAAAATCCTCCAGCCCAGTTCAAGAATAAACCTGTGGAAAGTTACTTCTTCAAAAGCAAAAGTATCTCATATCATCTATTCTCTTTTTCTTCTCTTTATCCTTCATGCTGCCTGCAAGATAGGGAGAATGAGAACAATCAGCCGAAACTCAAAATCAAACTTCTGATCTGGGACTGATTGCTTGGAGCTCTGATTGCTTACCTTGTCTGTCACCTCTTTCAGCAGATCCCCTAGCTCGGCGACTTGGGGACTCCTACTACATGGTTTGTATCGCGCTTGACCAACCCTGAAACTACAAGTAAGCTTCAAGTGAAATTGATACATTACCTTGTGCATCTCCACCAGTTAAAGATACCACCCCTGGATGGAGGAAGCGTACTTCCAGAGAAGATGCCACATCTACCTATGAGACAGTTAAGGCAAGTGAAGACGAGAGCCTGCACCTATGTCATTTGTACTAAATCATTCACTTGTACTCACTAAAGGAGAGCTTGAACCTATGTACTTGCGTAAACCCTTCACAATTAATGAGAACTCCTCTACTCCGTGGACGTAGCCAATCTGGGTGAACCACGTACATCTTGTGTTTGCTTTCCTGTCTCTATCCATTTACATACTTATCCACACTAATGACCAGAGCAATCTAGCGAAGATCACAAACTTAACACTCTCTGTTGTACCAAAGTCTTCACTGATTTTGTACATCAACAATCTTTAAGTCCTTACCTTTTTGCGTTGGTAATGGATGAGTTAACAGGACATATTCAAGATGATATTCCTTGGTGTATGCTTTTCGCAGACGATATAGTGTTGATAGATGAAACTCAGGAGGGGTAAATGCGAAGCGTAACTTTTGGAGAGAAATGTTGGAATCTAAAGGTCTTCGCCTAAGCCAATCAAGGACAGAATATATGGAGTGCAAGTTCATTGCAAATGGAGGCCAAAATGAGTTAGGGGTGAGGATCGGAGATCAGGAAATACCAAAGAGCGACCGTTTTCCCTACCTAGGATCTATCTTGCAAAAGAACAGAGAATTAGATGGAGATCTCAACCATAGAATACAAGCTGGATGGATGAAGTGGAAGAGTGCTTCCGGCGTGTTGTGTAACCGTCGTAGGCCACTAAAGCTCAAGGGAAAATTTTATAGGACGACAATAAGGTCGACGATGCTGTATGGCACAGAATGTTGGGCGGTGAAGCATCAACACGTACACAAAATGGGTTTGGACATGTACAAAGAAGGCCTACTGACGCTCCGGTTCGAAGATGGGACTACGGGATAGAGGTTCAGGGCCGAAGGGGTAGAGGTAGACCTAGGAAAACTTTGGAAGAGACCCTAAGAAAAGACTTAGAGTACTTGGATCTAACGGAGGATATGACACAAAACCGCGCGCAATGGCATTCTAGGATTCATATAGCCGACCCCACTTAGTGGGAAAAGGCTTTGTTTTTGTTGTTGTTGTTGTATTCAGATTGTGGAAACAACCAAGAAAAGATGCGGCCAACTGCAAAAGCAAAGAGGAGAAGGAGATGTGCTCAAGAAAAAGGACAGAATTGGAGTGAAAATAACGTACTTGGAAAGCAAAATTTCAAATTCCTATACAGATATCAAGTATAACTCCAAGAAAATCCACAAGCTAGAGATGAGTTGCAGGCAGAACTTGTTAAGTTGTTTCCAGGGTAAGATAAATGCTACAATCTTATTTTGAATGTGCATTAGACATCTGAATATTTTTTAAGGAAAGTTAATAAAAAGGGCTTGAAAATTTTTGGTTTTAACGATAAGGACAAAATAAAGGGTAAAGTGAATAATATAAGGATTGACTTTTTAGTGTAAAAATATGGTTTTTCGTTAAGGTGAACAATACCGGGAGCTTTTCGTTAAAGCTCCCTATTTTTTAATTGTGTTCTAACGATCACTTTCTCGATTTTTGCAGCCTAATGACAAATTCGCAGATAATGTTGGAAGCTCATGAGATGCAAAAGAGAATCATGTCTCAAGTGAAATGTCTCAACTCTCCATCTGATGGAATGTCATGCAATAACTTACACCAATATGCCACTTCTAATCTTGAAGTTGAACTTCAAAAGTGGTGCTCTTGCTTTGCTTCGTATGTATCTTCGCAGAGGGCGTACGCCAAAGCTCTTGATGGTGGGATATTCAAGTTTGCTGGCGCTGAAAATGGATCCGGCTCCCCCGACAAGTCTTCACTATATAAGAAATGGTTAGCTTGCCTGAATAACCTTCCAGATGAAGCAGTCACTTGTGCCATGAAAGAGTTTGGGAAGGATGTCCAAGCACTGGTGGATCGACAAAGAAAGGAGCATCGACTAAAGACAAAGATTGACGAAGAGTTGAAAAAACTGAATAAGAGGAATAGGCTTGAGTCCTTGACTGATATGACGGAACAGTTGAAGAAGAAGCTAGACAAGAAGAAGGCGATAACTTATATTCCTGTGGGTAGATTCAGACGGGGTTTTCAACGGTTTTCGAATCCCTGGTTGAGTATTCAAACAGTGCAATGAAAATGTATGATAACCTTATAGCAAGCTGTGGAGATGCAAACGAAGCTGACAACGAAAGTAGCAACTCATCCTAAAATGATCTTGCTGCATTCGCATTGATGCCGATGTCTGATTTGGAAAGGATGCTTATAGGATTTTGAGCATGATAGGCAATTTTAAGAATTGATTCATGTTATAGGATTTGAGAACGTTAGGAACTTAATATGTTGTTTTTTGTTTTGGGAACAATATGTAATTTTTCTTTTTTTATTTGAGGATTTTTTTTTCTTTACAAATTAACTTTTTTATATGATCCTTAAAATGCAACAAATCGTAAATAACTTTACATGGAATGGAGAAGAAACTTGATTCTAAATATAAACTATCCGTTCAATCAATTGGACATTTGGTTTAGGTCAATAAACCAATTAATCAATGGTTCCAACCTTTTTCATGAACACTCGGTTTTGCTACTAGTGCACGTTTGTCTCCCGAGGTGCTGCTGTTGTTTTATGTTAATAAGTTTTCTTGTATGTCACGTATTGTAATATTGTGATATGTAAAAGGGTGATGTTAGGGAAACCATATATTTAAACTAAATGACGTGGTTGTTAATGATTGGATCAATATTTAAATGTTGAATAACATGCTTATTTCTTATTAAAAACACATCATATGATTTGCAAATATGGTTTAAAAAGTTGATAATTTCTTTATAGAAAAAGTACTGTGCTTCTTTAAAGAAATGATAATATATCACAATTTAGAAAACTCATATATTATGCACACACAGAAGAAAGATGTATTACATGTTCAATTCTTTTTCTCTAACAGATTCCTCATGTATATCTTCCAAATTTTCGATGTCGACGATGATGCTGCTATCGTCCAACTCCAAACACCCTAAGCTTGTGCTCCGTAAGGAGATGCTATTTATGTCGACATGAAACCTCTGGAATCCAATGTCATCTATGCTCACCGAGTTTTGAGACTGGTCGTAGTCCATCGATCTTCTAAGCCCTATATCTGATGGTCGGCGGGATGTACCAGCTGATCTTCGAGATCCCCTTGAAGGATGTTTGCTAATGAAATTGTCCGCACAGTAGAGGGCCGCTTTGAGTTCTTGCCGCACCATCGACATTGTAGGGCGGTTTTTGGGCACTTTCACAACACATCTTAGGCCAAGTTTCCCCATCTTTAGCATCATCTCTGTGTTGCATGGCTCTGTCAAAAGATTTGCATCTAAAATCTTCTCAATGCGGCCTCGCTCTAAGCTTGGTTTTGCCTACATTCAAGAAAAACAGTTCACTAGAACTCAAAAACCAAAGGCAAACCCTTTTGCAATCACTATTACTATTAGTGCAATAAGCGAAAAAGCTTGTTGGTTTACCCTATTAGGGTAAGTGTTGTGATTGGCTCATATTTTGAGCTGGCAACAATGAAGTGACCTGTGTTTGCTTTCGATGGAAATATCACATGGTGTGGGCTGCATGAAAGTTGTAGACAAGTGCTGCAAAGTAAAAGCAAAAGTGGACAACAAGCCAAATGCCTTTCGGCTAGTAAGCTAAACAAAGAAAAGTTTGGTGGACATCATCATGAGTAAAGACACAATGATGATGCTTGTAAGAAAATAGAAAAAGGTGGTTGCTTTTGCTTTAATGATTATGAAGAAATGTGATGATGGCTTGGCCTTTATTTAATGCAAGGAAATGCTTGCATTATGTGTGCTTGCCGAGGGAGAAGGTTTGCATCAGGAAAGCATCCAAGGTGGAGAGAGCATTCGGCTCTCCCATGGGAAAGGTTGAACATGGGTTGAGAGAAAATCAAGAGAGCTAGAGTGAAAAGTATTCTAGTGAATGAACTCTTGGGGTAGAGTGAGATTTTTGGAAAATTCTATGAGTGGGTGTACAAGGGATTTGGGATTGGGCTATGTCGATTTAACTCATGTGTACTTGTACTGTTATTCTCATAGTGAAGAGCAACATCTTTCTGGGGACGTAGGCAGGTTTTTGCCGAACCTCGTAAATTTCTCAGTGTCTTTATTTCTTGTATTTTATTCTGTTCAACTGAATGTGATTTGGTGAGGTTGTAATCTGAATCTCATTTCTGCACTAACGAACGGGCCAAGGCATAACAATTGGTATCAGAGCATCGTTGGGTGCTTGGTTCGTTGGAGGTCCAGATTTGTTGTTCACCATGAAATTTTTAGTTGAGTAGTTTAATGGGAGAGGCGGTTTTACTCTTGGTAAAGGAGAGTAATGGAAGCTTGAAGAAATGGAAGCCGTGTTCAGGGATGCTTGGATCAACTGCGAAAGTTGGTGTTGAGGAAGAAGAAAAAGGCCTCTTTCTTCTTACCTTACTTTCAGATTCGTACGAGAACCTTATGAAACTTTACTGCATGGAAAGATATAGTAAGTTTGGAGCAGGTGCAAGCTTCTTTGGTGTGGAATGATACACAAAGGAGACCATGGATGATGGTGGACATGAGACTGCTTAAGCTATTCAAGGTTGGAATCGTGGAAGAAAATTGGAAAGAGGATCTGAGAGAGACAACAGGTTCAAATCCAGTTCCGGAGGAAAGGGTCCACAGTGCTACGGTGCAAGGCCGGGTTGTAGCAAGTTTGTGGCATAAGGCTTCGAGTATGCCCTCTAGGTACTCGAAGCAACACTTCTCCTGGTGATGTTTATTCTCAAGTGTTGCAGGGGTTTTGCAGCAGGTGGAGCTATGGGATTCACAGGTGATGAAATGGTCCTGGGGTAGGAGGAAGTGTGGGAATTTTGTCTGGCTCGATGGGTTGTTGCTGGAAACAAGCGCGCTGACGAGTTTCCAGGTTGCAGACAATAAAGATGAGGAAAACCTGTTGGAGGAGACGAGGGTGTGTCGAGATCCTATTCGAAGCTAAATGGTGAATTTTAGCTTGCAGCAGCTACACATGCATTAGCAGTGACTGAATCGAAACAGGACCAATGATGTTGATTCATGGTGTGTATGCTGGTACATAAGGCCAATGGAGGCTTTGGCAATGGATGCAAGGATTTTTACATGGTGTATTCACCAAGGTGGAGATTGTTGTGATTGGCTCATATTTTGAGCTGGCAACAATGAAGTGACCTGTGTTTGCTTTCGATGGAAATATCACATGGTGTGGGCTGCATGAAAGTTGCAGACAAGTGCTGCAAAGTAAAAGCAAAAGTGGACAACAAGCCAAATGTCTTTCGGCTAGTAAGCTAAACAAAGAAAAGTTTGGTGGACATCATCATGAGTAAAGACACAATGATGATGCTTGTAAGAAAATAGAAAAAGGTGGCTGCTTTTGCTTTAATGATTATGAAGAAATGTGATGATGGCTTGGCCTTTATTTAATGCAAGGAAATGCTTGCATTATGTGTGCTTGTCGAGGGAGAAGGTTTGCATCAGGAAAGCATCCAAGGTGGAGAGAGCATTCGGCTCTCCCATGGGAAAGGTTGAACATGGGTTGAGAGAAAATCAAGAGAGCTAGAGTGAAAAGTATTCTAGTGAATGAACTCTTGGGGTAGAGTGAGACTTTTGGAAAATTCTATGAGTGGGTGTACAAGGGATTTGGGATTGGGTTATATCGATTTAACTCATGTGTACTTGTACTGTTATTCTCATAGTGAAGAGCAATATCTTTCTAGGGACGTAGGTAAGTTTTTGCCGAATCTCGTAAATTTCTCGATGTCTTTATTTCTTGTATTTTATTCTGTTCAACTGAGTGTGATTTGGTGAGGTTGTAATCTGAATCTTATTTCCGCACTAACGAACGGGCCAAGGCACAACAGTAAGAAGGATTTTAAAGTACCTTATAATTACCCTCTATGCATTTTAAATTAGTTAAGAGTCAAATACATATTGCTTCTATAGAAGAAAGAAAAGCAATAATTGAAATGTTTACCCAATCAAAAATATGCTGATTGGGACGGTGCCCGGTTGAATCAACCACTGGCCGGGAAGAAACAAGCTGCAGAAGTATCACACCAAAACTATAGACATCGCTAAACGGCGTCAAATGGAAACTTGAACAATAGGCATGGTCTAGGTATCCTGGAGTTCCTTTGATTTGGCTGCTGACATGTGATTGATCCCCAGTAGGTCCTGACCTAACAAGTCCAAAATCTGAAACCTTGGCTTCAAATTCATCTCCTATCAAGATGTTACTAAGCTTTATATCACGGTGGATTATGTTCGGGTTTACTCCTTCATGCAAATGAGCAATGCCTGCAAAATTTCACATAATCAATTAACAGCTCCTCTGTATAAGACAATCGTTTGTCTTATTAAAAGACGAACCTATCAACGTTTTTGATGAGTCAATATTATATTACATATTTTACCCTAATCTTAGTTTATTTTGATTATTTTTTTGAGTGAATAGTTTATTTTGGAATAATTTTGATACTTTGAGTTGTATTTTCAATAAAAGGCTTTCGACTTCCTCTGGGGAAAAATGTGATCAAATGAATGAATTTTGGAGTAGTTCCAATTAGAAGACATTCGTGAGTCACTTGGCTTGATCGTGTCAAAATATCAGATTCTTCCACCAAGCGGTTAATTTTTGGTGATAGAATAAAGGAGCAATGAGCGGTGTTGGAAAAATGAATATGCGTAACTAATCCGTTTTGCTAGGGCGAAGCCTTGAGCCTTAGCATGCATGAATATGTAGTTTTTATTTAATTGTTTGGGATTGTATGCATGCATGTATTAATCACTATGCTTAAACTACCTAATTGTCTTCATGCCTGATCACCATTAGGATCTTTACAAAAGTAATTTGAAGCAATTTTGGTCGGAAGGTTCTCTGAAATTGACGCTGACTTCTCATGATGAACACCACATCATAAGGATTGCATGGTTTTTCAAAGGGTTTTCACAAAACTTAATGAGTCTCTCATGTTCATATTTGATCCAAACATCCGGACGAATTACATGTTAAATATATGTTCTATGTTGGAGGTTCCAAGTAAGACATATATTAGGAAAACCTAACCTTCAAAGTTGCATGAGTAAATCATAAGTAATTAGTAAAAAATACATAGGATTGTTAGGGTGATAGCAGAATCCTAATGCTTTTATAAATTGGTTTTTAAAGACTGTTTTCTTTTATCTTTTTAATTTTGGCTGAATTTATTATTTGGTTTTTAATTAAAATTCGTTTTAATATTACAAAAATTCAGAATCACCTTTCTCAATTTCCATTTTCAAGTAATTAATTAGGAATTGGTTTTACATAAACTATTTAAATAATCTTTGTGGAAAACGACTTTGCATGAACATTTATACTACAACTGCCTTGTACTCTTCTAAGTATTTTATGTGATTTTAACGTTCATTACGTAGGTACTAAAAATCTTATCAGTTATCGAAAACACTGGTTCTACTTATCTGTTTAGACAAATTATATAGTACTGAATCACTGATGACTGACCTTTTGCTGCTCCAATGGCTATGTTGACTCTTTGCCTCCAAGTTAAGCTCCTCCATTTTCTTCCTACATGGTAATTAAACAGGATTTTAAGCAAAACAAACATAAAATTAGGAAGGTTATATAATTAGCACTTAACAAGTAGGTTTAATTTCCTGGTAAGGAACATACATACCCATAAAGTAATCAAGGAGAGAACCATAGGGTACATATTCATAGATCAACGCTTTTCCCCCTTTTGCCCCTATTCCAGTCACAATCCAACAATAGTAGCTAGTATACATGCCTTTATCAAGGGGAATTAATTTTCACACATCTTGTTTTGTCTCCTACGTACACTCTCCAAATCATTTCTGACATTCAGTTTTATGAAATCAAATTAAGGAGAATAAGAGTGTGCAGAAATAATTTTCCTTGTCAATACAAGGAGGGATAATTTGGAAAATTGAATATGCATTTACAAGTTGATTACATACCAGATGATCCTTCTTCACAATATCCAACCAAACGTACAAGGTTTCTGTGCTTGACCCTAGAAAGTAACCTCACTTCTGTTCAAGGAATAAACACTACATAGAAATCAGATTAAAATTCAACTAAATTCTGATTCTTTCTACACTACAAACTTACACATTGATAATTCTATTGGGACACACAACACTTTTGATTGGGCCGCACTATTGTATATGAGACTCACATGTATTAGAAAATGTAAGCAAATGTGTCGGTTTTGTGAATCTAAGTACCGTTTACACATTTATATTGGTTGAGGCTTACCATTTCTGAATTCTTCGACACTCTGAAATGAATAGGCGGTTCGCTTAATGGCTAGGGTTCCTAAATCATCAAAGGTCCCCTTGAAGACATTTGCAAAAGCACCGGAACCCAACAAGCACTCACTGCTGAAATTCTTAGTAGACTTCACTAGTTCATCCAACTGGAAGCGCCTCAACATTATTTTCTCTTCTTTCAAATTCCCTAATATACAAAAACATATGTAGTCACACCCCAAAATCTTCGAGTGCTCTCTGCAGATTTTCAACTTTGTAACTAATGTTGTCTTGTCAAACGGATTAACAAAACACATAATTTTGTTTGGCTGTTTAGTCAAGTAATCTCTTATTTTGTATGGACGATATTTAATTGACAGTCTGATTGCATAATATGTCGAATTAAGAGAGAAAAATGAATAGCGGAGAAGGGTGTAGGATGAAAGGGAGGTAGTGGGAGGGAGAAGAAAGAAATGAAGGAGATCACATGAAAGAAAACAAAAACTTAACAAGCGTAAACAATGTAAAATTGATTTATGTTTTGGTTATTAGTTTCCATTTTGTGTTTCCTTCACACTTTATTCCTTATTTCTCCCACGTACTTTTATTTTATCTACAATGCAAAAACTAAAACAAATGGTTATCAAATGATCGCTTTAATAGAGTGTTAATGAATTGAGTTAAAGTGGTGTGAGGCCCACATCTACTAAACCAACTGAGGTTTAATTTGCTCACCTTTCTGCCCAAGCTCATGTAGCGATTGTCTTTGCCTGAGATTGTTGGAAAACAATTTAGAAATAAACAAAAATAACATAAATTCTAATATTTTATTTAATCAAAATATACTTGCTATGCAAAACAAAAATTACACAATAATACATAAATAAATAAAATGGTACTAACGTGATTAGAGAAGGTAGAGGCTAGCGTAATAGCTATGTCATTCGAACAATATTTCCGTCCCACTCTTGTGCTTGTGGTTCAACAACGTCTGCTCGACCAGGATTCAACTACCTAATTCTACAACCCGCACTGGATTATAAAATTCTAGCGAATTTGCTTTGTGTGTTTACTCTCTTGATATTTTGTACAAAAGCAAGAAGGAAGAAAAGAAGATGTCTGGAATGGAACCAAGGACTCCAGTTATATAGGCTCTTTCATACCTCTTCAAATACCTTTTGGATGTATCTGAAGCTATACAACTCTTTCCAAGGAGTTGTGTCTTTAATCAAAATGTTTTGAATTAAATTTAATTAAAAACTTAATTCGAAAATTAAAACTAATTGATTAGATTAATTTTAATTATTAGGCCCCAAGGCCCAAGGCCTTTGTCTTGATTAATTAATATTAATTAATATTAATATTATGGTATAATCATCAAGCCCAATCCACACAAATGGTGGCCCAAGCCTCAATTCCCATTCCAAGTGGTACGACACCTAACTAATATTGTAGAGGACAAAACATATATAAAGGACATTGGGAATCTTGTTTTCTCCAATGTGGGACAAGAGTCTCAAAACTCTAACAGAGATAATGATTATACCATCATAAAAGACATCTGTGCTGAACAGTGCCACGAATCTTCGTCGATATGGAACTCTGCTGCTAGAACCTGGAGGAGTACAAAAACAGAAAATGTGGGTGAGTGAAATAAAACTCTTTAAACCAATTCCAACTACCAAAGATAGTAGCCCCTCGCCGTAATACCTGTTTAATTTCCCAGAAAATAACAGGCGTGACTATAAATCAAAACCATAACCAAAATAATAGTCTTACGATTATGCTACGTCAAATTTCTTAACAAGAATGAGTAACCCAGGTGAAATAAACCAATAGGAAGTGGCATGTTAGCCGGATCCACCTATCATGTATGGTTGAATCAATATCTCATCCCATATATGCTAGCATCTCATCACATATCTCATCATAAATATATGCTAGCATCTCATTACATATATCATCACATATATGCTAGCATCTCATCACAAATCTCATCATAAATATATGCTAGCTCATAAGTCGGAGTCACCTCTAATGACTTGTACGACTTATCCATAACTCAAAAAGTATACCTGCACACGAGTCGGAACCACCTAAAGTGGTCTGTACGACAGGACTGGGTGTAAATAAATACGCTCAAGTACTACAATCACGTGAAGACTGTGCGAATAATCGCAGGTCACCTACGAGTTGAAACCACCTATAGTGGTCTGTATGACATGACTATGCACCTACCTTGGATCTAAGGTAAGCGTAAGGTGCGGGAGGTGAACAACATGTGAAGGACTATGCCCTGGCCACAGGCGGGAGTACTAACACCGGGGTGCAGGTTTATGAGCTCTAAATACATCTCATCACACATCTCGTACAACTAAAGCAATCTCATTTGGCATATAAAACTCACAGGCAACTTGTTTGACAATATCGGAGTTGCCTAAAACATAAATGTAGTCATGTCATAACTTAATCATTTCAACTAATACCATAACTCACCTGAACTTACCGGGGTGTCTTGAATTCAACTTTGCATTTCAGAGCGTTCACCCTTAATTATGTGCAATTAACATACACGTGAATATACCAAGATGTAAATCTGAAATTCGACCATATCATGATATTTCCAAACATATAGCATATATACAAATGGCATAAAATGCATAAGCTGTATCGTCCCACTCCCGAACTAATTACCTTCAGAAATAATTATCGGTAATAAGCCCAACTAAACACTAGATTAATTAACTATCATACTAACTATTTTTCACTTCAATGTTACGATTCTTCACACATTGATTTATAATCAACATTTAACCACTAAAACATAAGGTTTAATCTCACATTTTCCATCAATCTCCTTCACATTGCTCAATTCTCCACACAAGGCTATTGTCTCAATTATTTAGTCTCATTTATTGTATGGCTGCATCTAACGTCTCGTTAGACTGCCTACGTACTCTAAATAGGGATCAAGCCAATCGTAGTTCACAATAATTAGTTCAAAACATTCACAGTAATCGTAAGCAATAATCGATTTATAAACGATTATGAAATTATCAATCATATATATATATATACATATACATATATACATACGATAGAAAGGAAAAGACTCATTCACCTGGAGTCCACGCTATTGTTCTCTAGCATGCACATCAAGGCGTCTCGAACTATTTGCGCCTGTGACCAATTATAGAATCACATCTCAGAACTCTTATCAATAGAATACGTAATTCACATAAAGCACATCCTCAAGGACGTTCTAAAATAGTTTGAGACCCATTGATTGACGGTTGGGTCCACAACCTTGCAAAACTCGATCCAGAAGATCCGTATCTCATATTTCCAATCCGCAACCTCCAAGGAACCACATTATACTTCTAGAATAACATACTAAAATTTCATTATGATCCAACGGTCGGATCTCCATCAATTGCCCAAAACTAAGTGACGGTTAACATTTATTTTATAAACTTACAATTCCAATTCAGGAAGATCCGTACATCGGATTCCTAATCCGTAAGTTTCTATTGTCCTCAAATATTACATACTATAATGTATTAAATTTTGGTAATGATCCAACGGTCGGATCGTCGATTCACACTTTTACCAATTAATATATCGCAGAGAATTCAGGTTCCAACCATCAACTTATATCATGCAATTACCAAGAATGAGCTCAAAGTATCTAACCTAGCCTAAGAATGACATCTACGGCCCCCTGGCCAGCGCCGTTGCACGCACCGTCGTGGGTGGCGATCGACCGTCCCAACTTGCCGGAAAATCCAACTATTTCCAAAAATTACCAAAAATTACAGGAATAAATATCTCAATGAGTAGAGTAACTTTCATACATGTGACCATGACCAATTAGGCCGGGAAGAGCTTCAATTTCGTTAAAATCCGCCAGAAACCCTAGAAAAGGGTGTTTTCAATTCGACTCCAAAACTGTTCCAACGCCCCAACCAATGCTTGGGCTTTGTTCCAGAGCTCAAGGGTAGTGTAATGGTGGTGGTAATTGAATGAAATTGTTTCAAATTTGAGTGATTCGAACACAAAACCGCCACACCCACCGTGCGGGTTCACCCATTTTCAAGGCCAAAACCCTTGATTTTTGAGGTGAAATAGGAAGAGGGAAGGTCATGGGGAGGTTTCCAATTGGTTGCTTGAAGAAATTTACCATGAAAAGCCGTCGGAGGGATGAATTTGGGTTGCCGGAGTCCACGGGTTGTACGGACCCGATTCCTTTTCCTTTCTATTCTCTCTCATTTCCCTCCTTTCTTTTTGGTCCTTCACTTTTCTCCTCTTCCTGATTGGGCAGCAGCCATTTCCTTCTCCTACTTTCTTCTTCTCCCCTGTTCCTTTTCTTTTTCTTCCCCCTTTCCGTCACATACACCCACACACACTTGTCCTCCTAATTTAGCATACATTAATATAATATAAATAGAATAGTTATTTCTTCCAAATACTTTCGGTTCGTAATTTCATATTCACTTATGATTGCGCTTACTCGTTCACATCGTCGAGTACTTCAAGAATACGCTAAAAGAATATTTAGTACGTCTCACTATACGTTGGTCAACGAAGGTCAATACCCTTGCCTCTAAGGGCATTTTCGTAAAATCATGCTTTAAAATTTACAAAAACCATAATTTTTAGGGACGGGCTGTCGCACGTAGATTTGAATGGATTCTAAAATCCTTTAAAATCTTTTAATTGACTACACTTAGAATTTTAAAATCTTTTAAAATTCTTTCAAATCTAAGTTTGACTACACATCATAAATGTTAGAAATTAATTATTAATTTTCTTGAAGATTTGAACCTATACGATGTCATTACGTGCTTTTTGTTTTGTATATTGATCTGATTATCAATTAAATAAATATTGATCTGATTATCAATTAAACAAATAAAAATTAATGGAAAACATGACCTTTGCTTCGGATGCTTTGGACACCAATGTCCCTGGTCTCTTGTTTGCATAAGATTCTTTTGAGAATGGAATTTATAATTAGTAATTATATCTAACGAATATAAAATGTGTTTGTAGAGCTAAATATAATCCCAAAACTTCTAGAAGCGACACGTGCACTTTCATTCAAGAAATACAAGATTACTCTCAATAAATTGGCAGACTCTTTAGATACTCCAACGCGCAGCTCACACCCCTCAAGGTCTCAGCAGCTGAACACAAATGCCCACAACTCACTTGCCCTTGGCAAGGAAGAGTCAAAGCATTAATGATAATGATTACTTACCCAGATCCTATCTTTAATACATTCATAATTGAATATTGGTGCGTGAAATTACTTGACACACAAATTAAACCCTCTTTTTGACAATTGTAGTATAGATGTAAGTAGGGTATCGTTCTAGGCCGGGGATTAGGAGGGATTGCTAATCTATTCTAAATTAATTTAAAAATATTAAATAAGACTCAAGGACACAAAATTAGGCTAAAAACTCTAATAACTCGAAACACACTTAAAATGACTCAAAACAATGAAAACAATTAAATTAAACACTAGGAACTGAAATGGACGGAAATTAAATTAAAAGACTAACAATAAAGAAAACTAACTAAATAATATAATTTAATAATGGATGGGTGTTTGGTTTTGATGAAAAGTAAATTAAACTTAATTAAATTACAGAATTGATAAAAACATAAAATTAAGGTAAAATGATAAATGACGGACTAGCTAGAGGGTTCTTCTCCACACATGTTATACTTGCATACAAAATGATTTCCAGTTGTTCATTTAATAAATTGTAAATCTCAATACTCCAGATTAACCGTGAACAGCACTTTTTTAATCTTCAAGTTTTCCTTAAGTTATTGAATTGGACGGGAAAACGCATACAACAATTCAAAACATTCTTCAAAAGTCCCCTACGTGAAAAGCACAATAGAGATACAATCAAAGATCATTAAACTTTGTGAAAACTATAAGCATTGACGAGGCATTCGTAACTATGAAAAGCATGATACTCTTGCCAAGAATTTACTTAACGTGATTGTGACTAGCAACCTTTACTACTTGTGAAAATAAGTTCATAACGATTAGGTGAAATTCACTTATATTCTAGCATCAAATTCATGCATGTAAATTAAGCGTGCACTCTCAACCAACATACACAAATCAGTTTTTATACGAACGGATAAGTAAATTGAAATCACAACTTATGAAATCACAACCGAAGGTAATCAATTCATATTACAAATATATTCATGGTTTCGAATTAACCTCTAGCCAAAATAAATTTAATTACACATTATCTTCAAATTAAACCAGAAATTAAACATGAGTTTGAGAAAATATACAACCCTTTTATTTTTCTTCTGCTGCCGCAAGGCAGCTGTTCCTTTTCACTCAGTCTGCCTCTGACCTCTGTGCTCTCCTTCCCCTCTATTTCTGCGCTGCCAAGGGCAGCCTTCGTTTCCCGTGCTCCTGTGTGGACTCCTCTGCGCGTCAGTTTCTGCTGCCGCAAGGCAGCATTTGCCTCTCTCCTGTTTTTCTGTGCAGCCTAACCTTTATTTCTTTCTTCTTTCTTATTTGCTTCCCTCACGTATCTCTATCCTCTCTGACCCCGTGCTGCCAAAGGCAGCTTTCTTTTATTCTTTTCTTTCTGGCAGCCTTGCTGCCTTTTTTTCCTTGGATCCGTAGCTGTCTCCCACTATTTATTTCTGTTTTTCTTTCTTTTCTGCCTTTCAACCCCGTGAGTCTCTCCCTTTCCTCCTATTTTTATTCCATTGTTATGCCTTTCTTCCTGCCACAAAACATGAATCATGATGATGTTTCAAACATCATCATGATTTATCATTATTATTATTTTTTTAATTAATTTTATTTAAAAGCTGATCTACACAGACAGTTTGACGAATTTATTACATAAAATTTCACTTGTTCTATTTTTATTTTCTTTGCATAACAAATCCTATAAACACAAAAATAACGTAAATAGCTCAAAAATATAAGGAACTAACCAAGAAAAGACGAGTGAATTTGAAGTAAAAATATATATAAATATGATCCGATCAAATACCCCCATACTTAACTTTTGCTAGTCCTCGAGCAAAACAAAGAAAACATGAAAAAGTAATAACATGAAAAACATTAGCTTCCCTCTATGTGACCCTCATAGAATTTCATTCAAGAAAACAAATCATCAAGAACCATAGCTAGCATCAAGGAACTAATCTAAGTTCATCTTTCTTATTCAAATATTAGCAGTAATCTTTGAATCATCCTTGAAGTGTAGTGTGTGAGATAGCCATGCTAATGCAATTTCAAGTTTTTATTTTTAAAATCATCATATGCAAACTAGCAACCTTCTCACGGGATATGCACTCAATCACACATGTGTTTAGTTTTAATGTGTTTCGCTCAAAGAATCAAATATGAAATTTCTACCATAAGCTTGCATAAAGATCTCATCTCCACAATCATAATTGCAAAACTTAAATCAAGAGGACTTTTACTGGACGTAATGAGGTTTAGGGAGAGGGTTATTGAAATGAAAGAATAGGTAAACACAAGTTCCAAGCTACATTGCAAGCAATTCTTTTCTTTAGATTTATAAGAACTCAACCTTTCCAACGATTCTTTTAGCACCTCCAACCACACTCTTAAACTGAAACTTGAACAACTTTTTATTTTCTTTGTGTACAATCTTTCTTTTTTCTTTTCTCTTTTTTTTTTTTTTTTTTTTTTTTATACAAACATGAAATACCCCCACACTTATTCTTTTGCCAAACACCTTCCAAGTACTTCACAAACATTTCCCATAAGACAATCTCACATTGCTCACTAGCTTGCTTGGAAAGGGTAAGGAAAAAATGTTTCAGGTATAAGGGTATGCATATCTGGTGATAAGAAATAAAAGGCTCAACATACACGGCTCAAATTTGTAATCTAATGATATCATTTTTCTTTGGGAAACATGGTTATTTGGGCCATGGTGGTAAACCTAATGCCTCTATCATTTCCAAGTTCATGCAATCAATGACAAACATTTCGAAAGATCGTTACGCAAGTTCTAGAGATGTATCTCACATAAGTTCATCACACATGAAAAGAATAGGAGTGTATGAAAAATGCACACACTTTCAATAGGCTCAAAAACTCACATAGGATGTATATGGTCACTAAATTCACATATGAAGCTTTAAGTCATGCTTTAGTTTCACATCAACAAGGCTATGTGCATTTGGTTTTTCAAAGATGATCAAACATGTACAAAACTAACAAGAGAATTAGGAATTTCACAAAACACATGTTAACTAAGTTCTTGATGATCATGGTTCAAATTTTATCCAATTATATCATTGGGTCGGGAAACTAACAAAAATCTAATTCAAAACAATAAGGGAAACAAGACAATATTTTTGGAGTTTTTAAATTTTCCGATTTTTTTTTTTTTTTTTTTTTTAAAGAAAACAAAACTAATTAAGAACACAAAAAACAACAACACATTTTTTTTTTTTTTTTTTTTTTTTGTTTTTTTTTTTTGTTTTTTATTATTTTTTTAAAAGAAAACAAAACTAATTAAGAACACAAAAAAAAACAAAACTAATTAAGAACACAAAAAACAACAACACAGAGACAAATGAAATTCTGGAGATTTCTACCCCCACACTTAAACTTGACATTGTCCCCAATGTCAGAAAACACTATAATGCAAATAAAAAAAATAAAATAAAATAAATAAATAATAAGAAACAAAATAACGCGATTGGACTGAAAACTTCCCTAATTTGCAGTAAAATCAAGTGATGACCCCCAAGCTAAAATTCTGCAATCAACTTCAAGGGTGGAAATAACCAAAAGTTCCTGCAAAGAAAAGGAAAAATTCAGTTAAGTACGCAAGAAAATTAATTAAAAAAAATTGCAAACGAAAAATTGAAAATTAAGATAAAAGATAATGAATAAAACTAATAAGTAATCATTGGTCGTGCTTGTTGACTTTCCACAGCTTTCCTCTTGAACAGGGTGACACTTAGCTTTTCACTTGCAAGTGATGATTTTATGCTATTGTACTGCAAGGCTTTGCTCTTTGGGAATGTTGCAGTTCCTTATTTGTTCTCCAAGCAGATATGGCAGCTTCTCTAGTTCCTCAGCTCAGACTCCTTCTGCTGGGATGATTGTGCAAGCTGCATTCTTCTCTGCTTGTTTCCTCTGCATGGCGGGCAGGCACGAGGGAGAGGTGTTGGTCTGTTTCTTTCTTCAATCTTTCCAAGTGCCCACCTCTTGCTCTCTTTCTCCTTGTCCTTAGTTGAGGATGAATCAGCACGTTGTCTCCACATGCTTCGAGGTATCATCTTCACTTCCCTTATAAGTGAGAAACAAAGCGAAAGCACAAGATGATGAGTACTCGAGAGCAGGTGCTGGCTGGAGAAAGGACAGGGAGAAAGCATGATATGAGATACTCTTGCTTTCAACCTTCATGATATGAAATACTTTTGCTTTGAATGGGTTGTTCGCAGGAGTATCCCAAGGAATGAGGAACACAGAGTAACTTAGGAGGATTCTTTGGGAATGCATTTTCGGAGATGAAGAAGTGCTTAGAGAGAAGTGCTGAGAGAGTGTGCCTTTGCTGTGGAAAGCGAAGGTAGAAACTTATAGGACTTCTCTTCACAACCGGAACTATTCTCTCACTCATTGTCGGCAGCCGGTAGATGGATGAATAGTACAAATTACGCGCTTTCTGACAAAGCTGCCCGTAATTTCCGCAAAGCAGATTCCTCATTGATATCTGGAATCGGCGCTTCGAGCTCTGAGCATCGTCGATTGTAGAGGTAGCATGTGACACGTGCGGATAAATCTGGAAAAGAAGATTTGCCCGTGGGTTGAAGCCCAGCTTTTGAGAAAGCTAGCGTGTCTTTGACTATTGAATTTCCCTCTTCGATTTCTGAATTGGTGCTTCGACAAACTGCCCGTGATTTCCGCAAAGCTACCGGTTGCATGTGACGAGTGACAACACGTCTGGACAAATTGATCTTTTGAAATCCGGGGTTCGGCTCGTGGTTTCTGAGCAAGCCCAGCCTTTAAGAAATGAAACGCCTCTTTTGAGAAAAGAATCCGGCTTTTGAGAAAGGAGCCCCGCCTCTTCGATTTGCGAGAGGACGCTTCTCTGAGGAGCGCCTCTTTGATTTCTTCTTTTTATAGAGGCGTTAATTTTGTTCCACAACACACTTGAGCACCCTCCTGTAAACACTCCCTTCTTGCACTTGTTTAATCTTGATCATTCCGACTCTCTTCTTTCTTCACCACCTCTGAAAAATGTCTGGCCCTTCCGATCGTCGTTTTGACTTGAACATTGGTGAAGAGGCAGCTCCGCCTTCACCAGACAATATATGGCGCCCATCCTTCATATCCCCTACCGGTCCTCTTACCGTGGGGGATTCGGTGATGAAAAATGACATGACTGCTGCGGTGGTGGCCCGGAACCTTGTCACCCCCAGAGATAACAGACTGCTCGTTAGGCGGTCTGATGAATTGGCGGTTAAGGAGTCTCTGGCTCTTAGCGTGCAGTGTGCGGGTTCTGTATCCAACATGGCCCAACGCCTATTTGCTCGAACCCGTCACGTTGAATCGTTGGTGGCTGAAATACAGAGTCTCAAAGAGGAGATTAGAGGACTCAAGCATGAAAATAAACAATTGCACAAGCTTGCACACAACTATGCCACAACCATGAAGAGAAAGATTGACCAGATGCAGGACACCGATGGTCAAATTTTACTTGATCATCGGAGGTTTGTGGGTTTGTTCCAACCGCATCTGCCTTCGTCTTCTGGAGCGGCACCGCGTAGTGAAGCTCCAAATGATCAACCTCTGCCGCCTCCTCCTTCTGTGGCCCCGCCGACTGCTGAAGCCCCGCCTACTACTGAAGCACCACCCGACCAATGAATACTATTAGTTTACATTATTGTAAAATATTTGCATTTTTTTTTTTTTTTTTTTTTTTTTTTTTTTTTTTTTTTTTTTTTTTTTTTTTTTTTTATTTTTTTTTTTTTATTTTTTTTTTTTTTTTTTTTTTTTTTTTTTTTTTTTTTTTTTTTTTTTTTATATATATGTAAATTAATGTAAAGAGACTTTGGTTAACCTTCCCCCACACTTAAACTAAATAACACAAACTCACAGAAATCAACCAAATAACACAACTAACTAAACAAAACAAAATGAAAGCAGTAAAGATAAGGGTGGAAGAATGCAAAGCTGATTGGGTTAGTGATTCCAAAGTCTCCCTTCGTTGAATGCTTGGGTTGCCTCCCAAGAAGCGCTTGTTTTAACGTCTTTAGCCGGACGCATCTTTCCTTTAAATTTCCCTCGGCTCCATTTGAACCTAAAATCAAAGAAAGAAAAATAAATCAAATATCAAAAGTAAAATACACAAACACCAATATAAACATAAACAAAAACAAAAATAAAAGGATTAGCAAAGTTGCTAATCCCCGGCAACGGCGCCAAAATTTGATGCGTGAAATTACTTGACACACAAATTAAACCCTCTTTTTGACAATTGTAGTATAGATGTAAGTAGGGTATCGTTCTAGGCCGGGGATTAGGAGGGATTGCTAATCTATTCTAAATTAATTTAAAAATATTAAATAAGACTCAAGGACACAAAATTAGGCTAAAAACTCTAATAACTCGAAACACACTTAAAATGACTCAAAACAATGAAAACAATTAAATTAAACACTAGGAACTGAAATGGACGGAAATTAAATTAAAAGACTAACAATAAAGAAAACTAACTAAATAATATAATTTAATAATGGATGGGTGTTTGGTTTTGATGAAAAGTAAATTAAACTTAATTAAATTACAGAATTGATAAAAACATAAAATTAAGGTAAAATGATAAATGACGGACTAGCTAGAGGGTTCTTCTCCACACATGTTATACTTGCATACAAAATGATTTCCAGTTGTTCATTTAATAAATTGTAAATCTCAATACTCCAGATTAACCGTGAACAGCACTTTTTTAATCTTCAAGTTTTCCTTAAGTTATTGAATTGGACGGGAAAACGCATACAACAATTCAAAACATTCTTCAAAAGTCCCCTACGTGAAAAGCACAATAGAGATACAATCAAAGATCATTAAACTTTGTGAAAACTATAAGCATTGACGAGGCATTCGTAACTATGAAAAGCATGATACTCTTGCCAAGAATTTACTTAACGTGATTGTGACTAGCAACCTTTACTACTTGTGAAAATAAGTTCATAACGATTAGGTGAAATTCACTTATATTCTAGCATCAAATTCATGCATGTAAATTAAGCGTGCACTCTCAACCAACATACACAAATCAGTTTTTATACGAACGGATAAGTAAATTGAAATCACAACTTATGAAATCACAACCGAAGGTAATCAATTCATATTACAAATATATTCATGGTTTCGAATTAACCTCTAGCCAAAATAAATTTAATTACACATTATCTTCAAATTAAACCAGAAATTAAACATGAGTTTGAGAAAATATACAACCCTTTTATTTTTCTTCTGCTGCCGCAAGGCAGCTGTTCCTTTTCACTCAGTCTGCCTCTGACCTCTGTGCTCTCCTTCCCCTCTATTTCTGCGCTGCCAAGGGCAGCCTTCGTTTCCCGTGCTCCTGTGTGGACTCCTCTGCGCGTCAGTTTCTGCTGCCGCAAGGCAGCATTTGCCTCTCTCCTGTTTTTCTGTGCAGCCTAACCTTTATTTCTTTCTTCTTTCTTATTTGCTTCCCTCACGTATCTCTATCCTCTCTGACCCCGTGCTGCCAAAGGCAGCTTTCTTTTATTCTTTTCTTTCTGGCAGCCTTGCTGCCTTTTTTTCCTTGGATCCGTAGCTGTCTCCCACTATTTATTTCTGTTTTTCTTTCTTTTCTGCCTTTCAACCCCGTGAGTCTCTCCCTTTCCTCCTATTTTTATTCCATTGTTATGCCTTTCTTCCTGCCACAAAACATGAATCATGATGATGTTTCAAACATCATCATGATTTATCATTATTATTATTTTTTTAATTAATTTTATTTAAAAGCTGATCTACACAGACAGTTTGACGAATTTATTACATAAAATTTCACTTGTTCTATTTTTATTTTCTTTGCATAACAAATCCTATAAACACAAAAATAACGTAAATAGCTCAAAAATATAAGGAACTAACCAAGAAAAGACGAGTGAATTTGAAGTAAAAATATATATAAATATGATCCGATCAAATATTGACTCCAATCAAGTAAGTAATCCCAATTTAAATCAATTAGGGATAATTACTCCATTATCTCAATATATTATTTCCTATTTAATATCTTAAGAATATTTCTCTATAAACATTGGCCAATAGGATGCCGCCATGTGTAGGGTAAAACCCTAACACTATGGGTGGCCCTTTTCCCAATATATACCCTCATATTCTACCAAATTTTAGAAGCTTTTGCTACCCCTAAAAAGCCCTAAATACTTTACTCTCTCAGAGAAACTGACTTAGGCATCAGAGATCCATTGGCCTAACTCCTCACCATGTGGGTGCATGAGGCTTAGGTCCTTAATCAAATGTGTTAATTATTTTACAGATATATTTTTGTCAAGACTGAAAAAAACGAAAATTTACATCAACAACAACGTTGTAGCATATCCTTGTAGACATCGAAATTTCGGTAAATAAATGTTGACTGATAAATCAAAGTGTCAACGCTCATGTATTACATAAATTTTACACGTAACGTGTGTGTAAACAAAAAATCGAAATAAGTTGGAAAAGTCATCAAACAGGACACGTGTCAACACTTGGCAGAAACGACTTATTTCATCTGGGATATTATATTCAAAATTAGGCCTTGGAAAATTCTATAAATACAAGCCCATTTCATTCATTTTAGGGGACCAATTCATATTACACCTTGAAGCTCTGAAGCTCTGAAACTCCGAAGCTCTCAAGCATCCAGGTTCCCGAAGAATCAAGAAAGCCTTCTTCGTTCTTCGTTCATCGTTCTTCCAAGATCAAGCCCCGACGGCCCTTGAAGAAAGTGTTCTTCGTTCATCGTTCTTCCAAGATCAAGCCCCAACGGCCCTTTGGATCAACAATCATCCACCAATTCAAGATCAAGCCCCGACGGCCCTTGAAGAAAGTGTTCTTCGTTCTTCGTTCTTCGTTCTTCCAAGATCAAGCCCCAACGGCCCTTGGATCAACCATCCACCAATTCAAGATCAAGCCCCGACGGCCCTTGAAGAAAGCACCATCGTTCATCATCCGTTCATCCAAGATCAAGCCCCAACGGCCCTTTGGATCAAAAACGTCGACAAATCCACACATCCAACCGTTCTTCAAGATCAAGCCCAAAAGCCCTTGAAGATCCGTTCATCACTGTTCTTCAAAGATCAAGCCCAAAAGCCTCTTTGAAGATCCGCTCAAATCCACCTTCAAGATAAAGTCCACGGCCCTTGAAGAACGTTCATCCTTAGATCAAGCCCAACGGCCCTTTGGATCAATCACACATCCACAAAAACACACCTTACGGAGATCGAATCAGAGGATCAAATTTAAGAGAGATTGTAACCCGAAATCATCAAATACAAATATTTTGTTTGTGCACGTCGTTCTTGTCTCTTTCGTTTCAGGAATTTTCCGTGTTCACAAATTGGCACGCCCAGTGGGACCATCTCTGCCTCTCATCTCTTTCTCCGTTCAAGAAATTCAAGCGCGCTTCCAAAATTAATGGCATCAAGGAAGGCTCAAACTGTTCCCGCAACCGGCGCAAAGAACAAAAGCGTCCTCTTGGCAACTGGTGTCACTTTGGGCATCACGACTCGAAGCATGGCAAGAGCTACTTCTGCCGCCTCTTTCACCTCTGCATCAACTCTGCCAAGGGAACAAAAGCACCCAAGGCACGAGCCTTTGATTACCTTAGCCTCACTAAGGGCACCAAGGGGGGAAAGCCTAAGGAAATACTCTGAATCCATGCTCTCTGATGCCGATTCAAGCGACAGTTCAGCCATGCAAGTCATGACCATTGGAGCAACTTCAATCGATGAGCAGCTGGTTCAAATGAATGAAGCAATCGCAAGGCTAACTTGAACTGTGGAAGAAAAAGACTTGCAAATTGCAGCACTAGTCAACCGATTGGAGGCGCAAGACGGCGATAAACCAGACCCAGAGGATGATCCACTAAAGGGAGGAGCTGGCGGAGACGAAGAACCCCCGGTGAAGAAAATCGATGGGAAGCCGGAGCCAGACCAAGCAACGGCACTCATGGGATCTCTTTCTATCCAGCAGCTGCAGGAGATGATCACCAACACCATCAAGGCACAGTACGAAGGGAGCTCACATACCTCATTGTTCTACTCGAAGCCCTATTCCAAGAAGATTGATGCCCTAAAGATGCCAAGGGGTTATCAACCACCAAAGTTCATGCAGTTTGATGGAAAAGGAAACCCAAAGCAGCACGTTGCACATTTTGTCGAAACTTGCAACAACGCGGGGACGGAGGGAGACTACCTCGCCAAGCAGTTTGTGCGCTCGCTGAAAGGAAATGCCTTTGAGTGGTACACGGACCTAGAGCCTAAGTCCATCAACAGCTGGGAGCAATTAGAACGGGAATTCCTCAACCGCTTCTACAGCACCTGCCGCACTGTGAGCATGCTAGATCTAACGAGCACAAAGCAGTGGAAGGACGAGCCAGTCATTGACTACATCAACAGATGGCGCACTCTAAGCCTCGACTGTAAAGACAGGCTCTCGGAAACCTCTTCAATCGAGATGTGCATCCAAGGCATGCAATGGGGTTTACAATACATCCTTCAAGGCATTAAACCACAGACTTTCGAGGAATTGGCCACTCGCGCCCATGACATGGAGTTGAGCATCGCCCATCATGGGAAGAATGAACCGATCGCCGACTACAAAAACGACAAAGTTCTTGGGCCAAAGGTGGAGAAGGCTACGTGGAAACCCACCAAGGAAGCAATGACGGTCAACACAGCTCCCGTCAAAATCCCTACACGAGGCAAGGCGATTCAAGCCGAAGGCTTTCGTGATCAAGAGATGCGTAGACACACTTTGAAGGAGCTTGAGGAGAAAACTTATCCATTCCCCGACTCAGATGTGGTTGCCATTTTAGAGGACTTGCTGGAAAAGAAGGTGATCGGCTTGCCTGAGTGCAGACGGCCAGAAGAGATGAATCGCACTGACAGTTCAGGGTACTGTAAATTCCACCGCTTCATCAGTCATCCGACAGAAAAATGTTTCGTGCTGAAAGATCTCATCATAAAGCTGGCTCAAAAAGGAATCATCGAGCTAGATCTTGACGATGTGGTGAACACAAACTATACCACCATCACTTCTGGCTCTTCCGACTCGAAGTTTTCACCTCAACCGCTGGGGGCATCCTCCAAGACAAGCAAAATTGAAGGATGGACTCAAGTCACTCCTAAGAAATTGCACAAGAAGCATATGTCTCATCCACAAGTCCGCCAATCGGAAAGGGGGCAAAGCAGCTCTTGTCAACCTTCAAAGCAACGTGAACGTGTTGAAGATGATGAAATTTCGACACATAGACCATCCATCCCCATCACGATGCGCGACTTCTTGCCCGAAAACTTCTTCAAACACGCGGTCAAAGCTCCTTGCTATGAAAATTGTGAGGAACGCCTCTCCCGGATTGCTTGACAAAATTCACAAATTCTCCTCGCCCGCACGAGTCTAAACTGCATGGCACAAAGCTCCTGGTCTGCACGAGCATAAAAGGCAACACCAATGCTCCTTGTTCGCACGAGCCTAAACTGCACGAACCAAAGCTCCTCGCCTGCACGAGCCTAAATTGCATGGCACAACGCTCCTGGTCTGCACAAGCATAAAAGGCAACACCAACGCTCCTTGTCTGCACGAGTTGAAACTGCAAACGACACCAACACTCCTTGCCTGCATGAGTTAAAACTGCAAACTGCACCAAAAGAAAATACAAAAAATATCTATGTATTTGAACTACGTTATGACTTGATCTCTTTTTTTGGAAGAGTACGTAAGCAACTTGAAACCTCAAAACTTCAAGTACAGTCACATCAAAATAAAAAGAATAAATGTTTTATCAAAAAAAAAAAAATACATATGTTTTATGTATCTAAAAAAAAAAAAATTTCTTTTACATACATATACATACATATATATATATATATATGTATATATATATATATGTGTATATATATATATATGTATGTATATGCATCAGCAGCAAACCTCTCAAAAGGAAGTTATCCAGGCCCAAGTGACAGCCTCCAAGCCCAAATTCTCTCCCACCAATCGACAATCACTCGGGAAGGAATTCATCGACCCAAAGCAATCGATATTCAGTACCCAATTCGTAAAATTGTCAGTTCATATCCGTTCTCACTTTAAAGATTGAATCTTTACGGCTTCCCTTTTGTGATTTGGGCTCCAATGGAACTTGGGCTCGTCGCTAAGGGTTTGAATTTCTCTCGGAGAAGAAGGCGATGGCTTCTGATACTCGCAGCACTTGGGGTCTCCGGCTATGGAGCTTATAGGGTTTACAATTTGCCCTCTGTGGTCAGGAAGAGGAAGAGGTTCCTGAAGCTCGTAGGAGCCCTAATTTCTATGGCCGAGATGGTCTCCGATTCGGTCGAGACAATCGGTGCTGTCTCCAAGGATTTGAAGGAGTTTCTGAATTCTGATTCGAACGAAATGCCCCATAGTTTAAAGCAGATTTCAAAAAAAAAAATTGCGAGGTCGGAGGAGTTCTCTTTGTCACTGAGTAGGATTACAGAGGCCATGATAGTTGGGATGATTCGAGGGCGTAAATTGGAAATGAAGAATGAGAGTGAATCGGGGAATGGGTTGTAGTGCTGGGGTTATAGCTGTTGATCTTGCCAAGGACTTGTTGCAAATCCATCGGAATACTTATGCTGTTATTGTTAGTACTGAGAACATTGCTCAGAATTGGTATTTTGGGAATAAGAAGTCTATGTTGAAACCCCAAATTGCAGCTGTTGGTTCTTGGTTGCCTTGCGGGTGTTATTTGCAGTGGCACCCTTTACATTGCCAACGTTGGTGACTCCCGTGCTGTGCTAGGGAGAGTTATGAAGGCTACAGGGGAGGTTCGTGCCATCCAGTTGTCATCAGAGCACAATGTGGCCATAGAATCTGTTCGACAGGAAATGCATTCTTTGCACCCTGATGACTCACGTATTGTAGTTTTAAAGCATAACATATGGCGTGTGAAGGGCTTGATACAGGTTTCTAGATCCATTGGTGATGTGCATCTTAAAAAGGCTGAATTTAACAGGGCGCCTTTGTATACCAAGTTTTGGTTGCGAGAACCTTTTAAAAGGCCAATTTTAAGCTCTGAACCATCGATCTCTGTGCATGAACTTCAACCAACATTCCCATCATCGACCTATTCAGATTTGACCCGACCCGCTGCGACTCAGTTCAGGCCTCAATCGGACAAACCTGCAGAGACTGGGGCGCCTTCCACATTACCAATCACGACTTACCCGCTGCCTTACTCGATGCCCTAAGCGCGCCGACCTCATCTCCTTCAACGATAGCTCAGTCAAAGATAAGCTGAACTACACATGCGATCCGAGATCGTCGGCGTCGGAGAAGCTGTCGACCCACCTGGAAAAGCCCCAGACGTTGGCTCCGTTGCTGATCTCGAATCAAAATTGGCAGGGAAGAAACAATGGGCGGAGAGTAGCAGCAGCTCCTCCAATCGATAATCCTCGGCCTCATTTTCTCCTTCCTCTTTGCCAAGCTCATCGCCATAATCATCTCCTTCAAGGAAGACAATCTCAACCTCCTGCACCCGCCACAAGTCAGCAACCCAAACGCCCTGAACAGCTTGAAAGATCAGATTCCTTGCTTGATAAGCAAAAGTGTACTGCACCCATCATTGTCTGCCGCAAAAGGAGCTCCATTTAATCAAAACCTTCCGCGGCTGCTTCTAGCTTTGGTCAGACTCTCAAAGGAGATGAGAAGAAGTAGCAGCAGCTCCGGCGAAGCCTAAAGTTGCAGCGAAGGAACAAGTGTTAAGGCTATGAACACTTGATGGTTTTCGTTGGCGGCGGTGACGTCCTCCTCCGTGACGGAGTTGAGGCTATGAATGGAAGATCGAATCGTCGGCGACTACCGCAGCAGCGACGGTTGGGTCCTCGTGACCGCAGCAGCGACGACTAGGTCCTCGTGAGGTTTGGCGACGTCCTCCTCTGTTCTCCTCACCACTGCGCCGCTGCCTACAACTCCAGCTCTGCCATGACCGGCAACCATCGTCACAACAGTTGCGGTAGTCGCGAGCAGGACTCTTCATCACCATCTCTGCAGCTCTCCCCTTCTGCCCATCAGTTCCAAGCAGCAACAGCGACGGCAAAATCTCCGACGTCAAGGCTGCACCGCTCTTCTCTTGCATCCTCCTCCGTCTCTTGCCTCGCAACTGCCAGCAACTTCAAAGACCGCTGTCAAACGACTAGCCGGCCGAGAAGCTCTTCCTCAATCTCCAGCTTTAAGTTCCTCCTTGCTTCGCTCCCTGCAGAAGTTCCTCTACCCATCACCCAAATTTATACAGAAAAAAAAAAAAAAAAAAAAAAAAAAAAAAAAGGAAAGGGTGGTGGTGCATCTGGCACCACGTGAAAAAAGGAGAATGGTGCATCTGGCACCATAATTAAAGGCAATATATATATATATATAATAATAATAATAATAATAAAAAATATATATATAATAAATAAAAAATAATAAATAATAAAAAAATAAAATTGATCTTTGGTGCGTCTGGCACCATGTGACAAAAGAAAAAAAGAGAAAAAAAAAAAAAACAAAAGAAAAAAAAAGGGATGGTTGTACAGCGCCAAAAGAAAAAGAAATAATATATATAGATATATATATATATGTGTGTGTACATAATATATATATATAGCAAAAAAAAAAAAATTTGCATTGAGAGAAATAAAGTCCATTTTATTTATTTTTCTAGAAATTTTGCATAAATTTGCATTATACATACCTTAAAAAAAAATAATAAAAATCAAATCAAATCAAATTTACAAGAGGGGATCTTCAAGGACGATCAGGTGCCGCCTCACCACTCG
Organism: Malus sylvestris; assembly: GCF_916048215.2. Taxonomy (NCBI): domain Eukaryota; kingdom Viridiplantae; phylum Streptophyta; class Magnoliopsida; order Rosales; family Rosaceae; genus Malus; species Malus sylvestris. Next base: position 19,422,028 of record NC_062274.1, on the reverse strand, counting down.
GCAGAGCTCCAGAAATGAGAGGCGCTGGAGGTTGACTGTTTGAAGCCTTACCACTCGGCGGAACTCCAGGAAGAAGAGGAGCCAAAGGTTGATCATTCGGAGCTTCACTACGCGGTACAGCCCTAGAAGACGAAGGCAAATGTTGTTGGAACAAACCCACAAACCTCCGATGATCAAATAAAATCTGACCATCAGATTCCTGTATCTGGTCAATTTTCCTCTTCATGTTTGTGGCATAGTTGTGTGCGAGCTTGTGCAACTGTTTATTCTCATGCTTGAGCCCTCTAATCTCCTGTTTGAGACTCATCACTTCAGCCGCCACCGATTCAACTTGACGGGTTCGAGCAAATAGGCGTTGGGCCATGTTGGACACAGAACCCGCACACTGCACACTAAGAGCCAGAGACTCCTTAACAGCCAACTCATCAGACCGCCTGGAAAGTAGTCTGTTATCTTTGGGGGTGACAAGGTTCCAGGCCACCACCGCAGCGGTCATATCATTCTTCATCACCGAATCCCCAACGGTAAGAGGACCAGTAGGGGATATGAAGGATGGGCGCCATATGTTATCTGGAGAAGGCGGGACTACATCTTCATCAAAGTTCAAATCAAAACGACGGTCGGAGGGTCCAGACATTTTCAAAGGTGTTGAAGAAAGAAGAGGTCGGACAAATCAAGACCTTAGAAGTGCAAGAAGGGAGTTTCTACAAGCGAAAATTCAAGTGTGCTTTGAAACGAACTGCGTGCCTCTATATAAAATAAAATAAAATAAAAATAAAATAAAATAAAAAAAAATCGGCACTCGACGGGATTTCAGAGATCGAAGAGGTGAGCTCAGAGTTCGAAAATGCCGATTCAAAAATCGAAGAGGCAAGCTCAGAAATCGAAGAAGCATCTTGCTTTTCCAGACGCGTTAGCACCCGTCACACGCAAACTCAGCTTTGCGGAAATCACGGGCAATTTGTTAAAGCGCCAATCCCAGATATCGAAGAGGCGCCAGTGTTTTTCAGCCTCGTCAGCACCCGTCACACGCAAACTCAGCTTTGCAGAAATCACGGGCAATTTGTCGAAGCGCCAATCCCAGATATCGAAGAGGCGCCAGTCTTTTTCAGCCTCGTCAACACCTATCACATGCACACTCAGCTTGGCGGAAATTACGGACAATTTGTCGAAGATTTCTGATAAAGAAGAAAGCACGTGAAGCCATATAGATCAATCAAGCATCGGTTGCCGACACGAGTGAAAGAATAGTACCTCTACAGGTATCAAAGAACTTCCTATAATTGTCTACCTTCGTCTTCTATAGCAAGGCAGACATATAGAACCTTTCTTCGTCTCTGAGAATGCCTTCTCACCGAAGCCTCTCGGGTCATTCAGTGTTCCTTATTCCTCGGAGTACCTCTGCAAGCCAATGACTCCAAAGCAAAAGTATCTCATATCACCAGGGTAGAAAGCAAGAGTATCTCATATCATGCGTTCTCCTTGTCCTTTCCTTTGTCCTTGTTCTTACCTACAAAGACAAGGATAAAGAAAACAATATGCCGGAACCTCGACTCAAATTTGGGTAAGGAACCGACTGCTTGGAACCCTTCCTTGATTGCCTACTTAGCAATGCTCTCGAGTACTTGTCTCCCACTACTGCTGTACTTCCAAAGAAGCTGCCACATCTGCCTGAAGAACGGATAAGGCAAGTGAAAATGATACCTTGCAGCATGTGGAGACAACGTGCAGAAGAAACAAGCAGAGAAGAATGCAGCCTGCACAGTCAACTCAGCAGAAGGAGTCTGAGATGAGGAACTCGAGAAGATGCCACATCTGCCTGAGGAACAGATAAAGGAAATGAAAATGATACCTTGAAGCATGTGGAGACAAGTGCAACCAAGCACGTGCTGATTCATCCGCTACTTCGTCAAAATCAAAAGTATCTCATATCATCAGGGTGAAATCACTCTGGACGGTGGACTCGTTTTGACCCTCAAATTCTTGGGTCGACTTGCTAGGCGTTGTGGGCTGCATGTGCCGTTTCACCACCCTTGAATCAAATCCTTAAAGATCAAGTCACCAACTGGAAGAAAAGCCCATCAATCTTGAAGATCATACCGTTGACCAAATTGCTCAGGTGTGAATTAGAAAGATTGAACAAAGCAACAAGTCGTCACCTTCACCTCGTGCCTGCTTGCCATGTGTTCGAGTCATCCTCAAAATCAAGCCTTAACGGCCCTTGAGGAAGCTTCCAACCAAATTCAAGATCAAGCCTCGACGGCCCTTGAGGAAATCACAAGTCCGATTCAAGATTAAGTGTCTACCACCCTTGAATCAAAACCTAGTTCAAGAATAAGCTGTGGAAAATCAACAATTGGAGGAATCCAGAAAATCCTCTGACCCAGTTCAAGATCAAAGCTGTGGAAAGTCAACAAGCGCAACAAAATATGTGCCGATTCACCCACTACCAAAGCCAAAGATCATCTACCACATGAAGCTCCTTGTGGTCCAATTTCAACCTTCAAGATCAAGCCTCGACGGCCCTTGAAGAAATTTCAAACAAAAAATTCAAGAACAAGCCTCAACGGCCCTTGAAGAAATCTCAAGCCCAATTCAAGATCAAGCCTCAAACGGCCCTTGAAGAAATCTCCAGCCCAATTCAAGATCAAGCCTCGAATGGCCCTTGGATCGACATCTACAGTAAGGGACTTCAAAACGCATCTCCTACTCGTGACAAGCACATGTATACGACGTGCCTTGAAGTGGGGGCATTTGTAGACATCGAAATTTCGGTAAATAAATGTTGACTGATAAATCAAAGTGTCAACGCTCATGTATTACATAAATTTTACACGTAACGTGTGTCTAAACAAAAAATCGAAATAAGTTGGAAAAGTCATCAAACAGGACACGTGTCAACACTTGGCAAAAACGACTTATTTCATCTGGGATATTATATTCAAAATTAGGCCTTGAAAAATTCTATAAATACAAGCCCATTTCATTCATTTTAGGGGACCAATTCATATTACACCTTGAAGCTCTGAAGCTCTGAAACTCCGAAGCTCTCAAGCATCCAGGTTCCCGAAGAATCAAGAAAGCCTTATTCCTTCTTCGTTCATCGTTCTTCCAAGATCAAGCCCCGACGGCCCTTGAAGAAAGTGTTCTTCGTTCATCGTTCTTCCAAGATCAAGCCCCAACGGCCCTTTGGATCAACAATCATCCACCAATTCAAGATCAAGCCCCGACGGCCCTTGAAGAAAGTGTTCTTCGTTCTTCGTTCATCGTTCTTCCAAGATCAAGCCCCAACGGCCCTTGGATCAACCATCCACCAATTCAAGATCAAGCCCCGACGGCCCTTGAAGAAAGCACCATCGTTCATCATCCGTTCATCCAAGATCAAGCCCCAACGGCCCTTTGGATAAAAAACGTCGACAAATCCACACATCCAACCGTTCTTCAAGATCAAGCCCAAAAGCCCTTGAAGATCCGTTCATCACTGTTCTTCAAAGATCAAGCCCAAAAGCCCCTTTGAAGATCCGCTCAAATCCACCTTCAAGATCAAGTCCACGGCCCTTGAAGAACGTTCATCCTTAGATTAAGCCCAACGGCCTTTTGGATCAATCACACATCCACAAAAACACACCTTACGGAGATCGAATCAGAGGATCAAATTTAAGAGAGATTGTAACCCGAAATCATCAAATACAAATATTTTGTTTGTGCACGTCGTTCTTGTCTCTTTCGTTTCAGGAATTTTCCGTGTTCATAATCCTATCAACGTTAATTTAAGCATGGGGAGTGCTGTTTTTAAGTGAAAAGAATCTACTAATATAATAAAACCACGGCTAAGGTTAGCTGTAGCCTAGGTAGGTTTTGTGCAAATTCTACTTATATTAGGCTATTACCATATCAATTAGGCTACTGCGGCCTATTGTCACCATATATGGCCCACCCAGTTCCATATGTACAATGCATGCACTGGATCATAATAATAAATAATATTTTAACCAACTTATCTTTTTTTAAGAGTGATATTGAGCTCATTCCAATATCTTATTTCTTTATCCACTTTAAAATAACAATTTTATTGACAAATTTATCCTTGTATAAAATGATCGTTAAAGACCTGAAGACCAGCGAATCATATATTGTCACATAATAATTAGTTATATTGACATAAAAACCTTAATTAACATATATGAGGAAAAGGAAAAAAATATTTGAGGCAATGAACAAGAATAAGGCAGCGTTTGGTATATACATCTGCTTCGATCGAGTCATTGGCAGAGAAGAAGAGGCCGAGAATTTAGCGGAGGAGATGAGCATGTCAAAGAACAAGATCGTGGGCAACGATGGCTCTAACATGGTCCAAAATCGATGGGTACTGGAGGGATCTTCGAGATGTGGTAATACGATGGTTGGTGACACACTCCGACCGGAGTCAAGGCATGCTAGCCGACATCCGAAGGTGACGTAACCAAAAAGGAAAGTGAAGCATAAAACTATGGATAAATTTAAACCAAAACTAACATTTATTTAATCTAAGGTAGAGAGTGCGCAGTACGACAAAAGTAATGTAGTCGAAACTAGGTAAAGTACTTAATACACTACCGGGAAAAGCCCCGACATTTATTTATGGATATGTCAGAACTGCTAAAGATTCCTTGTACGCCACAAAGAATTCAGCTATCTAAGTTCTGGAGGGGCAAAAAACAAAAGGGTGAGTGGGCAAAAACAAAGGTTTATAAAACATATTTATTTTTTTAACATACTATCCCTTCGCTATAAAACATGTATAGTTTCCAGAAAATCATACTATGTATAAGTATGAAATCAAATGTAAATCAACAATAAATCTAGAAATACACCATTCATAATATCTCAATTGTAGCATAAGTAGAATTAGGTGCTCATCAATCTATGCTAACACACGAGTTCATGCAGAAGAAATATTTGGACATGAACAGGACTGAGTGTAATCATAATATATGCTCTAGTACTACAATCACATGAAGACTGGCGCTAGGTGCATCACATACGAATCAGAGTTGCCTAATGCAACCTATACAACATGATTGGCACCTACAATGGATCCAAGGTGAGCGTGCGGTGCGATGTGAGCATACACGTGAAGCCTGCCCTGACCGGGCGAGTACTACACCGGTGCAAGCATGTATGATGAGCAAGTAATTGTATAAGAACATGCCATGATCATATATAAAAATCTCAACAATAATATGGCATTTTTTTAACATTAAATCAAACATGGCATGATAGGCGTAAAATCAATACAAAAGCACATGTGGAAACTATAAAACTTTGTATATAATATATAAAAACAAATGCCCACTCACTAATACGTCGATGGATCATTGCCTCCTAGCCTTGTTTGTCCTCGTACCTCCTCGAGGTAAGTCTCACCTATATGTAAAATGACTTTACTAATTAATTAATTAGGACATACACTAAAAGGCTAGGAAAATCCCCCATAGTTTGCTTAAATTGAGGGTTTAAGTATACGAAAACATTCTACTTGATGTCACAGACCCGTACACGTCAAACATGCGCCGCCCGGAGGCCAGACGTGACCTTACGTGCAGCCAGGTTGTGGCCACACTCGCGCCCACGCACAGGCCACGCGCCGCCAGGTCGCAGCCACACATGCACCCACGCGCCTGACACATTGGCAGATGACAGAGGAATATTCCGTTATATTTGATGGAATATTCTGTTAAATATTAATGGCATCATAATATTCCGTTAACTTTAACGGAATATTCTCCTTCTTCTCTGGTTGTCCTCCACCATCCGTCACCACTGGCTAGTTCGTCGGAAACTGGAGAATTTTCATCGGATTCTAGAAAAATTTTAAAACTTCATATCTTCTTCATTTTTCAACCATTTTTGACGTACTTTATATGAAAATGAAGCTCATGAAGTGGAGAACAAGTTTGTACCTTTCAAAAGTCCATAAAGTGGATGGAAATGGACTGAATAAGCTCGAAAGTCTCGGACCTATTTCAATCCTTGAAACTACGTATTTCAACGTTGGCTCCTCTCCCAACTTAGGTTAGTGGCCACAAGGAGTTGTGTAGTGGCTTCTAAGCTTCACAAAAACTTGTAACTTGAACTGGAAATCATTGGAGAATCCACACCCAAGTCGAAGCTCCAAGTTGCTCCGAGTTAGAGGTTTAAAACTTGATCATTTCATGATCAGTTTGTACGAATGGGCTTGTGAGGATGAGAGGAGCATGATGGTGGTGATTTTAGGTTCGATCTGTGAAGTTTGATGATGATTCTTTGTGTTGCAGAGGGAAGAAAGAGGCTCGGCGTGAGAGAAGAAGAAGAGAGAGATAGAGAAGTTTTCTAATTGGTCAAAAATGAAGAGAGAGGAGTTGGCTGATTGGGTGAGAAAATGTGGGAATGTGATTGATTGGTTGGTAAGGGAGAATAGGGCATGGGACATATTTTTAAAGAGAAAAATGATAAGGTTTTGTACAATTGGTTGGTGAGGGAGAATAGGGCATGGGACATATTTTTAAATAGAAAAATGATAAGGTTTTGTACAATTTGAAATCACACCAAATCTAACACACCTTATAAAAAACAGTAGTTTTCAACACTGAATAATTAGCACACATGCGTACAAATCTACCCGTTGTTAACGCATTTTAACTAAATGTAACTTTTTCGTTACAACTCCGATTTAGGTCTAACTCGCGTTCACACATTCGTAACAACGAGTACTAATTAATTATGATATCGAGAAAAATAATTTAAAAACTGAATAACTACGTCCACGTCAGGTTCCACTTTTGCCAAAAGGGACATAAGCATCATTTTACACACTCAGGGAGAAAATTACATGAAAAATTAGGAATAGATCGTCACAGTTGGTGACCGAGGAGGGGCGCCTGGTGTTGCGGTGGTGATATTTTGTTAAACAAGAGTCCCACGTCCATTAGAAGTAATTTGTAATCTGTCAATAGATTTGATAAATGTTTTCTGTATTTGATAGAGATGGGAACTCTGAATCCCAATATGACTCTTGTATATTAAACTCATTATTTATACCTAATGAATGCAGCAATGAAACTCAACGTTTCCATCATATTTGATCCTCCTGAATTTAGCTTTCTACATATTTGGAGTGTTGGGTAATTTTGTTTAATGATAATTGTTTTTAAATTATAATTAGTTTTTAAGGCAAGGGTTATTTTAGAAATAATAGTAGGTGGGGAAAGAGCTTATGTGTTGCTTCACTTTTTATAGTAGGTGTAAACATAAGGTGGGTAGGGAGATAAGATGGGCATAACACCACTCTTTTTTTATTGCATTTTTATATATTTCCTTCTGAAAAAATAGTGCACTGGTCTTTAGATTTTGATAGTTTTGGTGTCTAAATTAAAATATATGAATAGTAGTCAAGACTCATCACACTAGAGCAACAGTTAATTTGAACAACAACGTTAAATCTTTTGTCCAAAATTAAGGGCTTTTAAAGAGCGAATAAGGGGCTAAAGTTGTAACGAGTAACCCAAGAGAATCATTGCTCCACATTGTGATAAGTTCAATGATCAATACTAATGAATTTTTAGTTAAAGGATCAAAACTCCAATTGGATCATATCAATGATCCAATTTCTTTACTTTGTTTTTAGCATAATTTCTTTACTTTTTTTTGTATTTATATTTAGAGTGAACTGCCAATTTAGTCCTTGAATTATCATCTAAGTGAAAATTATGTCCCTAAACTATTTTTTTTCTTCGGAAAAATCAGTCCTTGAATTATAAAAATATGCTAATTACATCCAAAATATTATATTCGAAGCTACTATATTCAATTTTCTATCAATTTAAGTCACGTTACTTGCATGTGATAATATTGGAGGGTAGATTGGTAATTTTACATAAAGAAATAGTGTATAGAGTTAACTTTGAAGGTAAATTAGACATTAGATTCGTAACCTATATGAAATATTAAGGGCTTATGGGCGAGAAAAGAACAGTATTACACTTTAAAGTGTGTTAAGTGACTTCAATTGACGAAAAATTGGATAAAATAGCTTTGAATATAATAGTAGGGATGAAATTAGCAATTTTTAATGAATTTAGGGACTTATTTTACCGAAAAAATAATTTAGGGACCTAATTTTCACTAAAGTGATAGCCCAGGGACTACATCAATACTTAACCCTTATATTTAAGTTGGTTGGAAATTAATTAATGGAAAGCCATATAATTATTTTATTTATTACTTAAATATTTTTATTTTTGGGTTGATTATAATGTAACTTTATGTAGACAAAAAAGTTCGATCATCATTTTAAGGTATATTTTTGGCTAGCCCACCGGTGAAAAAATCCTAGCTTCGTCCTTGCTTTTATTAAGGCATAAAGTCGAGACTAGATCAAATTATAAATGTAGGGAGGTTATTAATTAGTAGAGGTGTATTTAAAAAATATTATGTATTGACTTATCTAAATTGCATATTAATAAAACTCTCTTTATCAACTAAAAGATGGTGAAAAGATAATTTAGTCTACTACAAAATAAAATCATGGGTAGTAAAATATTTAAAGCTTGATCCAAATGTGATCTTAACACTCTCTGATTTCAAGAATAAAAATAAAAATAAAAATAAAAATAAAAACTTCTCTCTCCAATTCCATGTTCCTCTTTTTCTCCCTCTCTCCTTCCCATTTAAAACAACAATAAATAAAAAATTTAACACACAAAGTGTGCGGCATATGCTAGTTTATCCTTAATGAATGTTGTATTTCCTAATTTCTTGGGTGCCAAGTATTTTATTTCTGCCTATACGTAACAGCAAGCTCAAACGTGACATCAACTCAAAAAACTAAAGCATTGTCCCAAACAACTTTAGAGAAATATTTTAGCTCATCTTAAGCTTTTATTTGCAATATTGCATATTTTTGTACCTATTGACAATTATTACTACATGGAGACATGTTTCCTTAAGATGGGACGAAGAAAAATTATAACGTATTACAATGTGAAGTTTATTTCTATACATCACTGGTCCCAAATTGAACTGGAACTTTTTATGATTTTTATTCCTTTATAGAGTATTCTTTTAGAGAGATTTTACCGTAGTTATTTTGGAGACAAACCTCTTTTATGGAGATTGAACCTTTGTGTTTATAATAGTGAGAGATGCTAAGGAGACTTTCCCAACGGTGAGACTCTCTATGAACTCTATTACCTTACAGTTTAACATCAATTTTTGTGTCAACGTTATAAAACATTGCGTAAAAAACATAAGAAGACAAAAAATCTATAAAAAAAATTCCCATTTTTGAGAGAGTTTCGTTAGCATTTCTCTTATCATAGCATATATAAATGTAGAACAAGAGCGGATTTTGGGTACATTATTCATCAAGTCTCGCGAGGAATTGAAAATTACTTCCTGTAGAGATTGATTGTAACAAGTAAGGGAGTTTGACATTTTGGCTCATAACAAGCTTTAACTTCCCTAAAAATTTATAGCAAATTTATCCTTACAACCAACTGACAAAATCCATTAAAACAGTTCAACTATTGGTGCATGATTTGTAACCTTATCCACATGAACTATGTACCTAATTGTTAGAGAAACTTAACAAATGTCTGTAGGGTAATCTAAAAGTTTTTTAATCAAATACTAATAATAGGGTAATGCTAGAGGGATCATTTACTTGAACCATATTCTATGAAAATATTAGAGTTTTAATTGATCATGTGACATTATAAAGAAAATTTTATTTGAACCTAAATTACCTTACTCTACAGTCCACTTATACATTAGAAGTGAATCATTTTTTGACCCTATTGTACAATGATGATATGCCATTAAAACTAAAACTATTTTTTTTTATCCATAACTCCATATTCGGTAATTGGCTCACCAGGATGCAATGAGTTTGGAATGCCTTATTTAAAGATTCAAATATGATGAAAATGCTTGAGAACCTCAACAACAACAAAGCCTTTTCCCACTAAGTGGGGTCGGCTATATGAATCATAGAACGCCATTGCGCTCGGTTTTGTGTCATGTCCTCCGTTAGATCCAAGTACTCAAGTCTTTTCTTAGGGTCTCTTCCAAAGTTTTCCTAGGTCTTCCTCTACCCCTTCGGCCCTGAACCTCTGTCCCGTAGTCACATTTTCGAACCGGAGCGTCAGTAGGCCTTCTTTGCACATGTCCAAACCACCGGAACCGATTTTCTCTCATATTTCCTTCAATTTTGGCTACTCCTACTTTACCTCGGATATCCTCATTCCCAATCTTATCCTTTCTCGTGTGCCCATACATCCCACGAAGCATCATCATCTCCGCTACACCCATTTTGTGTACGTGTTGATGCTTCACCTCCCAACATTCTGTGCCATACAACATCGCTGGCCTTATTGCCGTCCTCTAAAATTTTCCCTTGAGCTTCAGTGGCCTACGACGGTCACACAACACGCCGGATGCACTCTTACACTTCATCCATCCAGCTTGTATTCTATGGTTGAGATCTCCATCTAATTCTCCGTTCTCTTGCAAGATAGATCCTAGGTAGCGAAAACGGTCACTTTTTGTGATCTTTGCTAGATTGCTCCGGTCATTAGTGTGGATAAGTATATAAATGGATAGAGATAGGAAAGCAAACACAAGATGTACGTGGTTCACCCAGATTGGCTACGTCCACGGAATAGAGGAGTTCTCATTAATTGTGAAGGGTTTACACAAGTACACAGGTTTAAGTTCTCCTTTAGTGAGTACAAGTGAATGATTTAGTACAAATGACATTAGGAAATATTGTGGGAGAATGATCTCGTAACCATGAAACTTCTAAGTACCGGAGTGTGATATCGTATTGACTTGCCTTATCTGTCTCATAGGTAGATGTGGCATCTTCTCTGGAAGTACTCTTCCTCCATCCAGGGGTGGTATCTGTAACTGGTGGAGATGCACAAGGTAATGTATCAATTTCACTTGAAGCTTACTTGTAGTTTCAGGCTTGGTCAAGCGCGATACAAACCATGTAGTAGGAGTCCCCCAAGTCGCCGAGCTAGGGGATCTGCTGAAAGAGGTGACAGACAAGGTAAGCAATCAGAGCTCCGGCTGATTGTTCACATTCTCCCTATCTTGCAGGCAGCATGAAGGATAAAGAGAAGAAAAATGAGAAGAGATGATATGGGATACTTTTGCTTTTGAAGAAGTAACTTTCCACAGGCTTATTCTTGAATTGGGCTGGAGGGTTTTCTGGTTTCCTCTAGAGTATAAGGTCGACTGAAGAATTTGAGGGTCAAAACAAGTCCATCAAATCTATAGTACGTTCGACCCTGCTGATATGGGATACTTTTGCTTTTGACAGAGTAGTGGATGTATCGGCACGTGTGCTGTTACGCTTGTCTCCACATGCTTCCTTGTATCCTTCTCACTTGCCCTATCTGTTCCTCAGGCAGATGCGGTATCTTCCCTGGAAGCATAAGATGTTGAAGATGAGTACTCAAGAGCAATGCCAGGTAAGTAATCAGGTAAGGGGTTCCAGGCAGTCAGTTCCTGGCTGGAAGCTTGATTCCAAGTGCTGACTGATTGCTCTCTTTCTCCTTGTCTTGCAGGTAAGAACAAGGCCAAAGGAAAAGACAGGGAAAAAGCATGATATGGGATACTCTTGCTTTTAACCCTGATGATATGAGATATTCTTGCTCTAGTATAGCTTGTTTACAGAGGTATTATCGGGGAGAAAGAAAGCTGAATATTTCGAAAGGCTTTGTTGAGAGTGCCCTCTCAGATAAGAGGAAGGGTTAAGCATTTTTGCAGGTCTGCCTGTCCGTTGGGGATGGAGGTCGACATATATAGGAGTCTCCCTAACATCAAGTAATAATGCTATTCCTTTACCCTGCTTGGTCATAGCACGGTAGTGGGAGCTGCCAGCTTCACATGTTTTAACTCTGTCAGAGCACTTTGAAAAAGTGGTATGTGGTATCTGGAAAGCTGATGTTGCGTGTGAAGATTACAGACAAGCTTTATCCAAGGAGATCCAGCTCTTGAAGTTGGGAAAGTGGTGCCTCTTCGGTTTTCGAACAAGCAATCCTGTCGGGGATCTGGCTCTCGAGATTCGGAGAACGATGCCTCTTCGATTTTTGAGAAAGCAATCCTGCTGAGGGTCTGGCTCTCGAGATTCAGAGAGCGGTGTCTCTTCGATTTTTGAGAAAGTAATCATGTTGGGAGTCTCGAGATTCGGAGGGCGGTGCCTCTTCGATTTTGGAGCAAGCAATTTTGTTGGGAGTGTTTTCTCGAATGTGAGTAAAGGTTGGGCATGTTTGCTAGTCTACCTTGCCACGAAGCACAGAGGTTGACACACAGGGACTTTCCAATTATCCAGCAGTGGTACTGTTCCTTTACCCTCTCTTCGATTTTTGAAAAAGTAATCATGTTGGGAGTCTGGCTCTCGAGATTCGGAGGGCGGTGCCTCTTCAATTTTGGAGCAAGCAATCTTGTTGGGAGTGTTTTCTCGAATGTGAGTAAAGGTTGGTCATGTTTGCTAGTCTACCTTACCACGAAGCACAGAGGTTGACACACAGGGACTTTCCAATTATCCAGCAGTGGTACTGTTCCTTTACCCTCTCTTCGATTTTTGAGAAAGTAATCATGTTGGGAGTCTGGCTCTCGAGCTTCGAAGGGCGGTGCCTCTTCGATTTTGGAGCAAGCAATCTTGTTGGGAGTGTTTTCTCGAATGTGAGTAAAGGTTGGGCATGTTTGCTAGTCTACCTTGCCACGAAGCACAGAGGTTGACACATCGGGACTTTCCAATTATCCAGCAGTGGTACTGTTCCTTTACCCTTGTGGGTAATAATATGGTAGCTAGACCTTCAAAATTTATGTGTCTAAACTTTGTTAGTGTTGTTTCTTTGCTATTCTTTTACCCTTCTTGGTCAGAGCGATGTAGTGGGAGCTGCAAGCTTCACGTGTCTCAACTTTGTCAGAGAACTTTGGCAAAGTTATCTGTGGTACCCATGAGCTACTGTTGCGTGTGGGAAGTGGGTGATTGAACAGTACGATTCATGTGCTTTCTACTTCGCCAGAAATCTTCGACAGAATGCCCATAATTTCCGCAAAGCTGAGTGTGCGTGTGACAGGTGCTGACAAGGCTGGAAAAGTAGGTGCCTCTTCGATTTCTGAGATCGGCCCTCGTGGTCTCTGAGCAGCCCAGCTTTTGAGAAAGCAAGCCTCTTCGATTTCTGAGATCGGCCTTCGTGGTCTCTGAGCAGCCCAGCTTTTGAGAAAGCAAACGCCTCTTCGATTTCTGTGATCGACCCTCGTGGTCTCTGAGCAGCCCAGCTTTTGAGAAAGCAAACGCCTCTTCGATTTCTGAGCAGGCGCCTCTTCGATTTCTGAAGCTTCGTCGAGTGCAGATTTTTATAGGGGCTGACATTAAGTTTCAAAGCACACTTGAATATCCACCAGTAGAAGCTCCATTCTTGCACTTCTAAGATCTTGATTTGTCTGACCTCTTCTCTCTTCAACACCTTTGAAAATGTCTGGCCCCTCCGACCGTCGTTTTGACTTGAACCTTGTTGAAGAGGCAGCCCCGCCTTCTCCAGAAAACATATGGCGCCCATCCTTCGTCTTCCCTACTGGTCCTCTTACCGTTGGGGATTCCGTGATGAAGAATGATATGACCACTGCGGTAGTGGCCAGGAACCTTCTCACTCCCAAAGATAACAGACTACTTTCCAAATGGTCTGATGAGTTGGTTGTTAAGGATTCTCTGGCTCTCAGTGTTCAGTGTGCAGGTTCTGTGTCTAATATGGCCCAACGCCTATTTGCTCGAACCCGCCAAGTTGAATCATTGGCGGCTGAAGTGATGAGTCTCAAACAGGAGATTAGAGGGCTCAAGCATGAGAATAAACAGTTGCACCGGCTCGCACATGACTATGCTACAAACATGAAGAGGAAGCTTGACCAGATGAAGGAATCTGATGGTCAGGTTTTACTTGATCATCAGAGATTTGTGGGTTTGTTCCAAAGGCATTTATTGCCTTCATCTTCTGGGGCTGTACCGCGTAATGAAGCTCCAAATGATCAACCTCTGATGCCTCCTCCTTCTAGGGTTCTGTCCAGTACTGAGGCTTCGACTGATCCCCCTCCGGTGCCTTCTCTTTCTGGGGCTCTACCGACTGCTGAGACTTTTCCTAAGCAACCTTTGTGAATGCTCCCTCTTGTTTGTTTATTTTGACTCAAGTATATGTACATATTTGTAACTTATCGAGGATATCAATAAATAAGCTTTCCTTCATTTCAACGTATTGTGTTAAATACACCAAAGCCTTCTTCGCTAAGTTCTTGAATTTTATTTTGTTGAAGCTTGTATGTTGAAGCTTTGTGAATGGAGCATGTAGGTTGAGGTAGTGTTCCCTTAATTTCCCGAGTGAGGAAAACTTCTCGGTTGGAGACTTGGAAAATCCAAGTCACTGAGTGGGATCGGCTATATGAATCTTAGAACGCCATTGTGTTCTGTCCTGTGTCATGTCCTCTGTTAGATCCAAGTACTCTAAGTCTTTTCTTAGGGTCTCTTCCAAAGTTTTCCTAGGTCTTCCTCTACCCATTCGGCCCTGAACCTCTGTCCCATAGTCGCATCTTCTAATCGGAGTGTCAGTAGGCCTTCTTTGCACATGTCCAAACCACCGTAACCGATTTTCTCTCATCTTACCTTCAATTTCGACTACTCCTACTTTACCCCGGATATCCTCATTCCTAATCTTATCCTTTCTCGTGTGCCCACACATCCAACAAAGCATCCTCATCTCCGCTACACCCATTTTGTGTACGTGTTGATGCTTCACCGCCCAACATTCTGTGCCATACAGCATCGCCGACCTTATTGCCGTCCTATAAAATTTTCCCTTGAGCTTCAGTGGCATACGGCGGTCACACAACACGCCAAATGCACTCTTCCACTTCATCCATCCAGCTTGTATTCTATGGTTGAGATCTCCATCTAATTCTCCGTTCTTTTGCAAGATAGATCCTAGGTAACGAAAACGGTCGCTCTTTGGTATTTTTTGATCTCCGATCCTCACCCCTAACTAGTTTTGGCCTCCATTTGCACTGAACTTGCACTCCATATATTATGTCTTTGATCGGCTTAGGCGAAGACCTTTAGATTCCAACACTTCTCTCCAAAGGTTAAGCTTTGCATTTACCCCTTCCTGAGTTTCATCTATCAACACTATATCGTTTGCGAAAAGCATACACCAAGGAATATCATCTTGAATATGTCCTGTTAACTCATCCATTACCAACGCAAAAAGGTAAGGACTTAAGGATGAGCCTTGATGTAATCCTACAGTTATGGGAAAGCTTTCGGTTTGTCCTTCATGAGTTCTTACGGCAGTCTTTGCTCCTTCATACATATCCTGTATAGCTTGGATATATGCTACTCGTACTCCTTTCTTCTCTAAAATCCTCCAAAGAATGTCTATTGGGACCCTATCATACGCTTTTTCCAAATCTATAAAGACCATGTGTAAATCCTTTTTCCCATCTCTATATCTTTCCATCAATCTTCGTAAGAGATAGATTGCCTCTATGGTTGAGCGCCCTGGCATGAACCCGAATTGGTTGTCCGAAACCCGTGTCTCTTGCCTCAATCTATGCTCAATGACTCTCTCCCAGAGCTTCATTGTATGACTCATTAGCTTAATACCCCTATAGTTCATGCAATTTTGTACATCGCCCTTATTCTTGTAGATAGGCACCAAAGTGCTCGTTCGCCACTCATTTGGCATCTTCTTCGTTTTCAAAATCCTATTGAAAAGGTCAGTGAGCCATGTTATACCTGTCTCTCCCAAAACTTTCCACACTTCGATTGGTATATCGTCTGGGCCTACTGCTTTTCTATGCTTCATCTTCTTCAAAGCTACAACCACTTCTTCCTTCCGGATTCTACGATAAAAAGAGTAATTTCTACACTCTTCTGAGTTACTCAACTCCCCTAAAGAAGCACTCCTTTCATGTCCTTCATTGAAAAGATTATGAAAATAACCTTTCCATCTGTCTTTAACCGCGTTCTCTGTAGCAAGAACCTTTCCATCCTCATCCTTGATGCACCTCACTTGGTTTAGGTCCCTTGTCTTCTTTCCATCCTCATCCTTGAGAACCTAAAGGCACAAAATCTCCCCTCCTAAAGCACCTTTGCTTAAATAGCCGAATGACACAAAATGAGACTTAAATCTCAATTGGTGTACCAAGAAAACTTCAGCACAACCAATTTATTTTTTCACGATTGTTTTATGGGGTGCCGAATTTAAATTAACGATACAAATAATAGTGATGAGATGATGACTTAACCCAATCAAGTTTTCTTACAATTCTCCATTAATCCAATTTATAAATCATTTCAACATCCAGTACAATTTTAAAAACGAAAAAATGTTTTGAATACCTTGGTGCCTTGGTTGTTTCGGCGTAGAAAGATAGCAACGAAATTCGCCTACACCGTTCAATGTTTCTCATTGCTTCGACGACTTTGTGACTTTTAGGATTTAGATTTGGTTTTTTATTTTTTTTATTGAGTGTAAAGTTAATTTACATATTAGATTGAGTTTGTTAGGGTAATTTAGGTAAAAATGAGTTTAAAGAGACATTAAAAGATAAATTAAATATAATATGGGTGTAGAGTGAGACAATATGAGTTTAAATAAAATTGCCCTATATAAATCAATAGTCTCAGAGTTCTTCATTGTGGTTTAGACCTTCTTCGTCTCTTACTTACTGGAGACGGTTCATATGATGTCTAGGATTTAGAATGGATTGGGTAACAAATAAAATTCAAGGTATACTGAAGATATATGAGAATGATTTTTTTTTTTTTTTTTTTTTGAGAATATTAAGAGATTAAACATCAAAAATAAACTTATTATGTCTTTAGTAATCCTACCATTGCTTGTGAAGTTGAAATGAATAAGTTTCTTTAATGAGTAGTTCATTTTTTACCTTCAAGTTTGAAACAATTTTTCATTTCTTTTTTTAAGATATCTTAAATACCCGAATCAAATCTTAGACACCGGACAAGGCCTTAAACTTTCTTGAGCCGTCATATATATCAAGCACCCCACTGATGCTGCTCCAAGCAAAGTTATAATTGCATGCATTCGAGGTTTCTGTTTTAAGAAAGCTAGTTGACGAGAATGAGTGGTGGTGTTTTCTTCGTTATTCGTTAATCAATAGTCGGAACAGTTCGTCAAATGAAAGTGGATTAATTCCCTTTCCCTGCTTGCATGAAGTCCTACGATCGATCATTTGGAATTATATGCTTCAAAGTCACGTGAATTACTTCGTGAATTACTTTGAGACCATGGCTTTCTGCAGGTGATCATGATTTCACAAAAAGCTGGAAAAAGGGCACAGCATGTGAGAAGATCACATGGTTCAACAAATCATCCACACAATGCTTTTGAACAAAAGAACGCAGAAAATACAACCGCAGAATAAAACTAAAACACAAAAAAGAAAAGTTGAGAAATGTTCACTACAACAAAACTGGTCTTTTGCAGCGCACAAAGGGCGCCGTAAACGGTTATTCACGGCGTGAGCCCCCAAGCAGTAAAAGTCCTTGTCGTAAAAGATGTTTTATCAAATACAACGTTCTCTAGTAGTCGTGAATAATTTACGCAAAACATATCACGCCTTAATTGGTATTAGATACGACGTTAATGAAGTGTCGTAAATACTCTTTAAGGCATGCCTTGCGCGCCTTAATTGGTATTAGATACGACGTTAATGAAGTGTCATAATACTGCGAAAACAATTACGGCATACATGTGTGCCATAATTTATATTTGATACGGCGTTTGTTGAGTGTCGTAATATTGTGAAAGCAATTACGGCATACATCGTACATCTTAAATGAAGACTAGCATCAACAATTACTGCTGATTTTGCATACAGTAATTTACATTTATTTTAATTTTATATATATATATATAAAAGAATCAACAAAATTACACATTTACTATAATACAATAATTTCATAAATAATCATATTGTCAAAATGTATAACAAGTTGAACATAGCTAAGGTCAATATCAAACTACACATGAAATACCAAATAGGCCTCTAATAACAAAGAAATTTGTCACTTGAAAGACTTCAATTTTCCTTGAACACCTCCAAACGAAGTCCTTTGAGAGTGGAATACTGCTCCTAATGCTTGAACCACACTAATTGATATCTCTATCTGCACAGACATAAAGTCACAACCCGTCCCGGAATTACATTATCATTGATGTGAAAAGACGAAATTACCCTTGACGGGTACTAAGGTACATGTAACATATTATTTGGAATAATGCATACTCTCCTAATTTCTTGGAAAATAAATTAAGTGGATTTATTTTGTATGCATTTTGTGTGGTTAGGGATTAAAGGATTTTGGATTTGGGTTTGTTTTGTATGGTCCACACACACACACGGGACAAGTACTCCCCGTGCTCTATCTCTCCCTTCTCTTAGAACTCTCTCTTTCCCTGTTGAACCGTACGGACACATTCACCCACGATCATCCAAGCACGGATCGAAGGTTTCAAGGGCACCATTGTACTCATGGGGACCCTACGAACTCACCCATACCCATTTTAGGTAAGAAATCTTTCGATTTCACGTTGAAAACTCAAGGTCCGATTTGAGTACTGTTCACGAACTTTGTAATGGTTGGCTTTTAGGACAATCCAAGCTCACAGTGAGCTTTTGGAGGTTCTCACGAAGCTCGGGGACATTCGTTTGAAGGTTTTGGACGTCGGGATCATAAGGTTCGAAGGTGGCCGGTTTTGGGTGAAATTTCCCGACATGATTTTGAAGGTTTTGGAAGTTTTTAAAGGTATAGCCTTCTTCCTCTCGTAATTTGCGAAGTTTTGGTGAAAATTTCATGGAAAATGGTTGAGAATCGAGCGAGAAAAGGGTGTTTGCAGGTTTGCCCAGTTTCCGGCGCCGGCGAGTTTTTCCTGCGATTGGAGGTAGGGGATGACGCGCGTGGGGGCGCGTGGCAAGTCCAAAAATTATTTTAAAAATACCTTGATGTCCGTGACGTCGAGTAGGTCACTGTGGTATATTCATATACCCAATTTGAGTATCGTATGAGAAGTTATTACGTATTGTCGGTTATGTGCTTTAATTAATGTTTTTATAGTTGTTTCGCATATAGGTGATACCTATCCCGAGGACGAGCGCATTCAAGGACGTCACAGGGGTTACGACCCTTCGACTTACCAGTGAGTGGGCAGTATTTTCTGTATTTACCTATATACTATTGATTTTTCCCAGAAATTGAATTTCAATGAAAATGTGTTTTAAAATGCCATGCATGCATACTATGAAATATGTGAATTAGTATTTGATGCATATATATATATATATATGTGAATTGGTGCCGTGGACGCACAGGTGAGTATCAAGTGAGTTTTATGTTAATCATGTGATTTATTGTGATGTGAATTGTATTGAAAGCTCAAACCTGCACCCCTGGTGTTAGTGCTTATATTATTCACCCCGCACCACACGCTCACCTTGGATCCAAGTAGGTGCATGTCGTACAGACCATTAGAGGGTTCCGACATATCGTACAGACCATGAGAGGTGGTTCCGACTTGTAGGTGATTTTAGATTATTATACAGTTGTTGATGAAAGAAGCACTAGAGCGTATTCTTACACCTTTCTTATCGTACAGACTACTTCAAGTAGTTCCGATTTATGTGCAGAGTAGCGCCCTACAGGTCACTGTGGTGACTCCAGTTGGATTAGATATTGAGCTTTAGAATTAACCGTACAGGACCAACTGTAGGGTCTCCGGTTGATTCCTTATTTCACCGTTATAATGTTGCATTCCTATTCTGTTGTTGACGTTTATGGCATGGCATACTTTCTGGTTTTTGATAAAGATTGGTGATTTGAGATATATGAAGATTTATATGCATATTATGTTATTTTCTGGGAAAGTATACAGGTTTTACAGCGAGGGGTTAGAAATGTTATTAATTGAAATGTGTTCAAAAAGCTTTGTTTTACTGACCCACTCAATTTTGTTTTGCGCCCCTCCAGGTTCTAGATAGCAGCGTTGGTGGCCCACGAGGATTTCCACGGCGTACTGACAGACTACATAAATGTAGGACTCATCTGCGGGTGTTGTAATTTAGTTATGGTCCTACTTGACTGCACCTAGTATTTATGCTCTGAATATGTGTGTTTCACACCTAAACTCACTCTAGCACGTTACTTGGTTATTATTGTTAGTATTTGGTTTTTATTTCTTCGTATTGCTCTTATCTTTTGCTTCCACGTCACACTTTTGGTTACGTCACGCTCACGTGACGGCCAGTACGCCTTGATTTTAGGATCGGGGTGTGTCAGTTTGGTATCAGAGCCTAGGTTGCAGTCCTGTATAAATTGTTAATGCTCTAATGATCTTTTAATGTCTTCTGTCAGAACTATGCCGCCTCGTAGAGAGTCACGTCGTGCTTCTGAGCCTAATTTCCCTGATATAACTCAATTAGGGGAAGCGATGGCCCATGCCTTTCAGAATGCAATCCGTCCTCATCCTCCTCAGAGAACACCCCTAGAGACTATGTATAATCTGAAATTGGACCGCTTCATGGGTAATGAGGGTCATGAAGGGGCAGAAAAGTGGTTAGACCATATTGAGAAGACTTTTCAGGTGATGCAGAGTCAAGGGAATCTTCCTGCTAATAGATGGGTTGAGACCACTACTTGGATTTTAGGGCGAGAACCAGCAGCTTAGTGGGTAAATCAAACTCAGTTTATGTCACCTGAGATGGCATCGGATTGGGAAGTATTCAAAGAGAATTTTAAGAAAAGATTTGTTCATCCGGAGTACATTGATCGTAAGAAGCAGGAGTTCACTCAATTGAAGCAAAAGAATATGTTGGCGCATGAGTATTACAGCAAGTTTACAGACTTATCTCGTTATGATCCTGATATAGCTGGTAATCAGGCAGAGATGCTTCGCCATTTTAAGCTGGGAACTAAGAGGAAATGGCGGACTTTTGCTAGTGCGTTTCCTTGCACCACTTACCATGAGTTTTCTGAGATTTTGGTTCAGATGGAGGATTCCGACAACCTTCCTAGTAATAGTGAGGAAGATGAAGATAAGAATGATAATCAGAAGAAATATGATAGGGGTAAAGGTATCTCCACTTAGGGACCCTGTGAGACATAGAATTTCAAAAAAAATGGAGTGAGCTCGAGTTCTTCCAGCTGAGGATTTAGTGTCACATGCCCGATGAGAGGTGGAAGATTTGCTGGTGGACCCAAGTTTCAGAGACAGAGAGACTTCGGTGGTGCTGGTGGTTTTGGTGCTCCGTTGTGCCGCCGTTGTAACTTCAGACATCATGGAGAGTGTAGGAGAAGTGGTGGTGCTTGCTACACTTGTGGACAGTTGGGACATAGGGCTGCTCAGTGTCCCCAGAGTCAACAGAGATCTCAACAGTCTGCTATGCCACCTCCAGAGCCGAATTCAGCAGAACTTTGGATCAGGCAGTTATGGTCAGACGGGTCGTGGTGGTGCTTACCACTATCAGGGTGATGCTGCTCCCTATGCTTCTGGACAAAATCAGTATTCCTAGGATCCTTATTTTCAGACTGGGTATTCCCAAGATCCTGGAGGTTATACTTCATATCTTTCCATGCCAGCTAGCGGATCTCAGTGGTATCAGGGAGAGGTTGCTGCTAGCGGTGCAGGACCGTCTAGGCAGTCTAGCCAGTCAGGACAAGGACGTACTTTTCAGGGGCGAGGTAACCAAGGTAACAGAGGTCGTGGTGGACGACAGCAAGCCCAAGGACGTGTTCATCACATCTCACTGCAAGATGCTCAGAATCATCCAGATTTGATTTAGAGTTTGCTATGCCTAGAGGGGACAAATGTTATGTTGATAATGTTTATCCAGGGTGTCCAGTGATGGTAGATGGTGTAGTTATGCCAGCTAATCTTATCCCGTTAGATATTGTGGCTTTTGATGTGATTTTAGGGGTGGATTGGTTGCATTATAATCGTGCCCATATAGATTGTTACGGGAACTCAGTTACTTTTCATCGTCCTGGACTACCAGAGTTTACTTTTGTGGGTGAAAGAAGTAGGGTGAGACATGGTGTTATTTCGGCCATGAAAGCAAGGAAGTTATTGTTGAAAGGTTGTCAAGGATACTTATCACATGTGGTGTTAAATGATGTTGTTCCTAGCAGTATGGAGGAAGTTGGTGTAGTCAGGCACTATCCTGATGTATTCCTAGATGATTTGCCTGGATTACTGCCAAATAGAGATGTGGAGTTTTCTATTGATTTGCTTCCACGTACGGATCCTATATCTTTGACTCCATATAGAATGGCCCCAGCTGAATTGAGAGAGTTGAAAATTCAGTTACAGGAATTAACTGATAAAGGTTTCATTCAACCTAGTACTTCACCTTGGGGAGCTCCGATGTTATTTGTAAGAAAGAAAGATGGAACTTTAAGATTGTGTATTAATTACAGGCAATTGAATCGGGTAACGATTAAAAACCGTTATCCATTGCCTCGTATCGATGATTTGTTTGATCAGCTTAAAGGTGCATGTGTGTTCTCTAAGATTGATTTGAGGTATGGCTATTATCAGTTGAAGATTAAAGATGAAGATGTACCTAAAATGGCTTTCAGGACCCGTTATGGACATTATGAGTTTTTGGTGATGCCATTTGGATTGACTAATGCACCTGCAGCTTTCATGAGGCTAATGAATGAAGTATTCCAGCAGTATCTTGATAGATTTGTCCTTGTTTTTATCGATGATATTCTGGTATACTCTAAGTCAAAAGCAGATCATATTCGACATCTTAACTTGGTATTAAAGAAATTGAGGGAGCATCAGTTGTATGCCAAGTTTAGAAAATGTTAGTTCTGGTTGAATCAAGTGGCATTTTTTGGACATGTAGTATCGGCACAAGGAATTCAAGTAGATCCTGAAAAGATTGCAATAGTGGAGAACAGCCACGAACCGTCACTGAGATACGGAGTTTTCTTGGTCTAGCAAGTTATTATCGACGGTTTGTTCAAGATTTTTCTATGATTGCTTTATCACTAACGAAGTTAACTAGGAAGGATGTTAAGTTCAAGTAGGACGAGAATTGCGAGCAAAGTTTCCAGCAGTTGAAATATAGCCTCACTCATGCTCCAGTATTGGTACTTCCTGACGATAGCGGTAACTTTGAGATTTACAGTGACGCTTCCTTGAATGGTTTGGGATGTGTTTTGATGCAGCATAATAGAGTGATCGCCTATGCTTCTCGACAGTTGAAGATTCATGAAAGGAATTATCCTACTCACGATCTTAAGTTGGCAGCCATTGTCTTTGCTTTGAAGATTTGGAGGCATTATCTCTATGGTGAGAAATGTAAGATCTTCACAGATCATAAGAGTCTTCAGTATCTTTTTACTCAACATGATCTTAATCTTCATCAGCCAAGGTGTATGGAGTTGCTAAGTGATTATGATTGCACTAATGAGTATCATCCGGGTCGTGCAAATGTGGTAGCTGATGCACTGAGTAGGAAACCTCAAGGTCGATTTAATGCTTTGTAAGCTTGTCGTGTTCCTCTTCTTGCAGATTTGAGAGCTACTGGAGTAAAGTTGGAGTTAGAAGAACGAAAAGAAGCTTTTCTTGTTAGTTTCTAAGTCAGGCCAGTTTTGGTCGATCGTGTACTTAAAGCTCAGATGGTTAATGAAGAGATTCAAGAAATGATTCAATTGAGAAATGAAGGGAAAAAGAAAGACCTCAGGATTCAAGAATCAGATGGCATGCTTATGCAGGAGAACAGAATGTATGTGCCGAATAATGAGGAATTAAAGAAGGAAATTTTGGATGAAGCACATTGTTCAGCTTATGCGATGCATCCAGGAGGGACTAAGATGTACCATACCATTCGACCATTTTATTATTGGCCGGGTATGAAAAGGGAAATTGCAGAATATGTAAGTAGGTGTATTGTTTGTCAGCAAGTCAAAGCAGAAAGAAAGAAGCCTTTTGGACGGATGCAACCACTGCCCGTTCCTCAGTGAAAATAGGAAAATATAACTGTGGATTTTGTGTATAAGCTTCCTTGTACACAGAATGGATTTGATGGCGTTTGGGTAATTGTAGATCAGCTTACCAAGTCAGCACACTTCATTCCAGTGAGGGAAAAGTATCCCCTGAATAAATTGGCTAAGTTGTTCATCACGAAGATTGTGAAGTATCATGGAGTTCCAGTGAATATTATTTCTAATCGAGATCCAAGATTTACTTCTAAGTTTTGGGTAGCTTTTCAAGAAGCTTTTGGTACGAAACTGCTTTACAGCACTGCTTATCATCCTCAAACCGATGGACAATCAGAGAGGACTATTCAGACGTTAGAGGATATGCTGAGATCTTCGGTGTTACAGTTTGGTGATTCTTGGCATGATCGCCTAGAATTGATGGAATTTGCCTATAATAATAGTTTTCATTCGAGCATTGGTATGTCACCATTTGAGGCACTTTATGGTAGAGCTTGTCGTACGCCATTGTGTTGGTCAGAAGTTGGTGAAAAAGTGCTAGAGGGCCCAGAGATTGTGGATGAAACTACTTAAAATGTTCAGGTGATTAAGTCTAACCTGAAAGCGGCCCAGGATCGACAAAAGAGTTTAGCAGATAGACATGCTACTGATCGAGTATATGATGTAGGTAATTTGGTATTCTTGAAATTATCACCTTGGAGAGGTGTAGTGCGGTTTGGAAAGAAATGCAAGCTAAGTCCTAGGTATATAGGACCTTATGAGATCACTGAAAGGATTGGTGAAGTTGCTTATAGATTGGAGTTGCCTCCGGAGTTATCTAAGGTACATAATGTGTTTCATGTCTTGATGCTTCGACAT
Source organism: Malus sylvestris (assembly GCF_916048215.2). Lineage (NCBI taxonomy): Eukaryota > Viridiplantae > Streptophyta > Magnoliopsida > Rosales > Rosaceae > Malus > Malus sylvestris. Next base: position 19,397,118 of record NC_062274.1, on the reverse strand, counting down.
TATGTTTCAGATCCTTCACATGTGATTCCTCCTTAACCTTTGGAGATTAATCCGGATTTGACGTATGATGAAGAACCAGTGACTATCTTGGATTGGAAAGACAAGGTTCTAAGGAATAAGACAGTGAGCTTGGTAAAAGTATTGTGGAGGAACCACTCAGTGGAAGAAGCTACTTGGGAGACGGAAGATCGAATAAGAGAGATGTATCCGAGGTTATTTTATGAATATTAATGGATTGTTTGGTTGTATGAATTTCGGGGATGAAATTCTATAAGGAGGGTAGATTGTCACAACCCGTCCCGGAATTACATTATTATTGATGTGAAAAGACGAAATTACCCTTGACGGGTACTAAGGTACGTGTGACATATTATTTGGAATAATGCATACTCTCCTAATTTCTTGGAAAATAAATTAAGTGGATTTATTTTTTATGCATTTTGTGTGGTTAGGGATTAAAGGATTTTGGATTTGGGTTTGTTTTGTATGGACCACACACACACACGGGACAAGTACTCCCTGTGCTCTATCTCTCCCTTCTCTCAGAACTCTCTCTTTCCCTGTCAAACCGTACGGACACATTCACCCACGATCATCCAAGCACGGATCGAAGGTTTCAAGGGCACCATTGTACTTGTGGGGACCCTACGAACTCACCCATACCCATTTTAGGTAAGAAATCTTTCGATTTCACGTTGAAAACTCGAGGTCCGATTTGAGTATTGTTCACGAACTTTGTAATGGTTGGTTTTTAGGACAATCCAAGCTCACAGTGAGCTTTTGGAGGTTCTCATGAAGCTCTGGGATGTTCGTTTGAAGGGTTTGGACGTCAGGATCATAAGGTTCGAAGGTGGTCGGTTTTGGGTGAAATTTCCCGACGTGATTTCAAAGGTTTTGGAAGTTTTTAAAGGTATAGCCTTCTTCCTCTCGTAATTTGTGAAGTTTTGGTGAAAATTTCATGGAAAATGGTTGAGAATCGAGCGAGAAAAGGGTAATTGCAGGTTTGCCCAGTTTCCGGCGCCGGTGAGTTTTTCTGACGACTGGAGGTAGGGGATGATACGCGTGGGGGCGCGTGGACCCGTGCCTATCCCGACGCGTGGGGGCGCGTGGCAAGTCCAAAAATTATTTTAAAAATACCTCGACGTCCGTGACGTCGAGTAGGTCACTGTGGTATATTCATATACCCAATTTGAGCATCGTATGAGAAGTTATTACGTATTGTCGGTTATGTGCTTTAATTAACGTTTTTATAGTTGTTTCGCATATAGGTGATACCTATCCTGAGGACGAGCGCATTCAAGGACGTCACAGGGGTTACGACCCTTCGACTTACCAGTGAGTGGGCAGTATTTTCTGTATTTACCTATATACTATTGATTTTTCCCAGAAATTGAATTTCAATGAAAGTGTGTTTTAAAATGCCATGCATGCATACTATGAAATATGTGAATTAGTATTTGATGCATATATATATATATATATGTGTGTGTGTGTGTGTGTGTGAATTGGTGTCGTGGACGCACAGGTGAGTATCAGGTGAGTTTTATGTTAATCATGTGATTTATTGTGATGTGAATTGTATTGAAAGCTCAAACCTACACCCCTGGTGTTAGTGCTTATATTATTCACCCCACACCACACGCTCACCTTGGATCCAAGTAGGTGCATGTCGTACAGACCATTAGAGGGTTCCAACATGTCGTACAGACCATTAGAGGGTTCCAACATGTCGTACAGACCATGAGAGGTGGTTCCGACTTGTAGGTGATTTTAGATTATTATACAGTTGTTGATGAGAGAAGCACTAGAGCGTATTCTTACACCTTTCTTATCGTACAGACTACTTCAAGTAGTTCCGATTTATGTGCAGAGTAACGCCGTACAGGTCACTGTGGTGACTCCGGTTGGATTTGAGATTGAGCTTTAGAATTAACCGTACAGGACCAACTGCAGGGTCTCCGGTTGATTCCTTATTTCACCGTTATAATGTTGCATTCATATTCTGTTGTTGACGTTTATGGCATGGCATACTTTCTGGTTTTTGATAAAGATTGGTGATTTGAGATATATGAAATTTATATGCATATTATGTTATTTTCTGGGAAAGTACACAGGTTTTACAGCGAGGGGTTAGAAATGTTATTAATTGAAATGTGTTCAAAAAGCTTTGTTTTACTGACCCACTCAATTTTGTTTTGCGCCCCTCCAGGTTCTAGATAGCAGCGTTGGTGGCCCACAAGGATTTCCACGGCGTACTGACAGACTACATAAATGTAGGACTCACCTGCAGATGTTGTAATTTAGTTATGGTCCTACTTGACTGCACCTAGTATTTATGCTCTGAATATGTGTGTTTCACACCTAAACTCACTCTAGCACGTTACTTGGTTATTATTGTTAGTATTTGGTTTTTATTTCTTCGTATTGCTCTTATCTTTTGCTTCCGCATCACACTTTTGGTTACGTCACGCCCACGTGATGGCCAGCACGCCTTGATTTTAGAATCGGGGTGTGTCACATAAGCACATGGAGCAAAAGAAAATCTATTGTACTACTATATGTAGAAATACACATTTAATCTCAAGTAAGAAAAGTGATACTGAAAGAAAACCAAATCATTGTCATACAAACCTATATCCCAAATTATGCCTTCACAGTTTTATTGTTTTACACTCATACATGTATCAAATGACTAAAATATACACAAATTATCCTTTTACAGTTTTACTGTTTCCTATAACCTGCATAAAAATCATATACTTGCAAGTAGATAAATTAATGAGTCTCTAACATTTCATGCATGAAGAATTGATACGGCAAGTAGAAGATTGGATATTCAATCAGTGGATATGGTTATCAATTATGATATCCCTAAAAACTCTAAGGTAAGACTCACTGTTTTTTATCTAGTGGCTTGCTGTTATCAATTTACATCAAAATTAGCCATTTATCTAGTTTTAGGGTCTTAATATATTACAAATTCAACATTAGCAGAAGCACCCACAAATTTCAATTTTTTTTCACTTCTTTTTGTTCCATTTTCACTTCTTTTTGTTCCATTTTCTTCAATCCAATCAACTTTCTTGGGAACTAAAACAAAAGGACAGAAAGAGAGAGTTCCCAACCTGTCTCAACTTCGTCTTTGGAAAGTAGGCCTTGGGAACGGATAAAGTGCCTAACCAAGATACTCTAACTAGTCAAAGGAGATTGATTTAGTTGGTAAGTTAAGAGCTAGTCAAAACAAAATGTTAACTTAGAAATTGATAAAGACTTTAATAATAAAATCAAGTATGTTGATGCACAAAACCGGAGGTCTTGGAACAACGTAAATCCGACCGTGAATCTGCATAAAATGTAAATGACACAAGAGCTATCGTGGTTCACCCCAAGGTTTGGGCTACGTCCACACTGATTGTATTGTATTTCTCTGTTGAAGAGGGAGAGAGAGCTTAGAGCTTAGGGGATGTGAGGAGGCTTCGAGAGGGATGAGGAGAGACCCCCCTAATTGTGAGGGTGAGGGGTCCTTTTATAGAATAAGGACGCCTCACTTATTACATATTTGCCCCTTCCTTTATTACATAATTACATTTAAGTCCCTCGAGTATTTGTACGAGATCTAAATACGAGGCCCTAAATATGGTATAAACAGTAGTCCCCCAAGTCTTCAGTCAAGAGAGTCTTTTGGCTGGAGACTTGAAATTCAGTCCATGTGTGGGCTGAAGTAACTAGATGCTGTCTTGAACTGATGCTCGATATGAGGCAGTGCTCAATTTGAAATGACGCTCAACTAGAAGTAGCACACGCTGCGAGGCTGCTCGGCTCGTGGCTTATGTTGCCTTGGTTGGCTCGGCTTGCGGCGTTTGAAGGTGAGGGAGTCCCCTTTATAGAATAAGGGCTCGCTCCTCAATACATGAATGATGGGCTAGAGTTGATGCTCTCTAATGATGGTGAGGGAGTCCCTTTTATAGAATAAGGGCTCGTTCCTCAATACATAAATGATGGGTTAGGAGTGATGCTCGCGGCGAGGCGGTTGCTCAGCTGGCGGCGTTGCTCTCTAATGAAGGTGAGGGAGTCCCTTTTATAGAATAAGGGCTCGCTCCTCAATACATAAATAATGGGCTAAGTCCCCCAAGTATTTTTCATGAGGCCCAATTGAGGCCCAATATATGGTACATAATGTAGTCCCCCAAGTCTTCGGTCAATAGAGTCTGTTGGCTGGAGACTTCAAATTGAATCCATGTATGGGCCGAAGTGGCGGTTGTTCGGAGGCGGTATTTGTATACCTTGCACTGAAGCTTTGTAGGTGAAGCTTTGTAGGTGAAGCTTTGCAAGTGAAGCTTTGAAGCTAGAGCTCTGTAAATAAAGCTTTTGAAGCTGATTGACATGAGTGATGCTCATGAATGTTTATGTTGATTGACATGAGTGATGCTCATGAATGTTTATGTATGATTGTCATGAGTGATGCTCATGGATGTTGTCATGAGTGATGCTCATGAATGTTAACATGAGTAATGCTCATGAATGTTGACATGAATGATGTTCATGAACGTTTATGTATGATTGTCATGAGTGATGCTCATGAATATGATTGTCATGAGTGATGCTCATGAATGTTTATGTATGAATGACATGAGTAATGCTTATGTATAATTTGGAGTACTTGGCGTACTTTTGATCACCTGGTTGGTGGTAATAGCGGCGAGTTGCCGAATAATTGTGGAGTACTGGGCGTACTTTTGATGACCTGGTTGGTGCTATTTCAGGCCTATGGGCCTTTGCCCTCCACAACATGTCAGCCTATTTGTTTTGGGCTTTTCCTTTTTTTTTTTTTTTTTTTTTTTTGACCCTCTGATGGGGTTTTTATATATTACCCTCTGATGGGGTTTATATAGATGTCTCCGAAAGATAATAAAAATAAATTACATCATTCGGGTGGGGTGTTTATTCCTTGCTTTTGCAGTGTTTTTCTGCTGCCCTCTCTCTGTATCTTCACCTGGTAAGAAATCATAATAATAGAAAAATCTTTTGCTTTTCTCTTTTGCTTTCTGTTTTTGTTTTTTGCTTTCTCTTTTCTGCTTTGTTCCCCACTGCTTTTCTGTTTTTCTCTTTTCCTTTTTCTTTTTCTTTTCACTTTCTGTTTTTCTTTTGTACTCATTTCTTCCCTATTTCTTTTTCTGCTATCTGAAATATTCTCTCAACAAAGCTTGTACAGCCTACGTTTAGTCCATCCTCCTCTTTTCTTTTTCTAACATCAATGATTGTGTTCAAACCAGATTAGGTTTAGCCGACCGTGAGGATGAGGATGGCATCGAGAGGGATCCAAAGTAATGTTGTCTCTGCCTTCCCTCAAGTACTTGGATCTCCGCTTCACCAGGTCCTGGTGCTATTTTCCGTATCAGAGATGTTTAATAAGTCAACAAGTCCACCTACAATTAAACCAATTAAAAGAGAACAGCAACTGAATCAGACACAAAGCTTGAAGAGGAAGAAGTGGCAGAGAGAGCAGTGGCAGAAACGACTGAGGTAGTTAAAAAGCCCGGCTTCTTCATCAGCGGAGAAGGTGGGTATTCGCTAGCTGGATACTTGGATGGTTGGACCTGGAGAGCCTGATCCAAGCTTTTACTTTCTGTTGCTGCTGCTCAACCGAATGAGCCACCCTCTTGGACTTCGAACGACTATTTAAGTTTTAGCACCATGGTTTGCCAAGTTTAGAGAGCTGGTGGTGTTTGCGGATCAGATTTGAAAAAATTTCAAAGAAGCAGAGTTGGATGTCGGAGTCGGGTAAGGTCGGCTGGGTCAGGAGGTCCGAGTGGGTCTCATTTGTTGAAGAGGCGGAGCTCCACACTTACCTCTCTGCCCTCGTTGCGGTTCTCTTAGCTTATTGCATCCGCCTTGATTGGTGAAAGCTTGAGCCTGAGCTCCTCCTTTGCTCTGAGCTTCTCGAGCCGCTCTAACTCATGCTTTCCCACAGACGGCGCCAAATGTTGATGCACAAAACCGGAGGTCTTGGAACAACGTAAATCCGACCGTGAATCTGCATAAAATGTAAATGACACAAGAGCTATCGTGGTTCACCCCAAGGTTTGGGCTACGTCCACACTGATTGTATTGTATTTCTCTGTTGAAGAGGGAGAGAGAGCTTAGAGCTTAGGGGATGTGAGGAGGCTTCGAGAGGGATGAGGAGAGACCCCCCTAATTGTGAGGGTGAGGGGTCCTTTTATAGAATAAGGACTCCTCACTTATTACATATTTGCCCCTTCCTTTATTACATAATTACATTTAAGTCCCTCGAGTATTTGTACGAGATCTAAATACGAGGCCCTAAATATGGTATAAACAAAGTATAAACTTTTTCCACTCATTACCGCTACATTTGCAACTTCTTCGTTTAAAAATTCACCAAAGACTTGAATGCTACCTGAAAAATATTAAAAAGAAATAGAATAAATAAGTGAATATAAATCATACCAAAGGAACTCCATCAAATTATCATTTTTATCCAATAGTACAAATTAAACAAAGTACTACACTACTACTACAACAGACTCATAGAGTACTAGGCTATGCCCCAGTGTTATTCTACTACTACTACAACATACTCACAGATTATTTGGATTTTCAAATTAGATTATTTGGATTGCAGTATCAATGTAAGTATGTAACATCTCAATCTCCTTTGCAAAAGTAGAACCTTGCTGAGTACCCCATGTGACCTGGAGGTCCAGGACATGCATACAAAGAAACCCAAGTCACTCTGCAATCCCAACCAAATCGTACAGAGAGAGAGCAAAATTAACAAATCCCCAACACCATAATTAAAACTCTTTCAGAGGAAACTGAATTGGAATAGTCTGGATTAATATTAGTCTAAATTTTTTAAAATACTTGGTGCCTTAGATTTGATAATTCAATGGGTGCCATCACTTACCGCTCTAGATTTGGGAAGGAATCCATTCCAGCATACCTATCAAAAACTGTTTCACTCAATAAAAAATATTAGGTAACCCAAATGTTGTTCAAATGCATATATAAGTTTATAACTTACAAAAAAAACATTATAACAAGAAAAAAAAAGTGCTGATACATTTCCTACAATACACTAAAAGGTGGGATATTAACACTTATTTAAGTTATTAAATCACTTAACCTGTACATATTTGTCACTACACTTGGAAATATAGGTGGTGATCTAACGAAGATCGACCTGCAAATGACATAAATGGATTCACAAAAGTTATTCGCTGCCCAGGCTATTTGGATCTTTGGACCATTTTTTCCATATTAGTGGACCTAACCGTACATGAAGAGACCATTCCTAAAAAAACAATGAAACCCAAAATACTCAATTCCTCATATGAGTTAATAAAAGTGTTGTGATGCTGCATATGACTGATACTGCATCTACTGATGATGCATATGACTAATGATGCATCTACTGATGCTGCATATGGAGTCTACTACCAAGGTGACCTCTAGGGTAAATCTCTAGGGTAAGGCTCATTGTAATCTTTAGGGTAAGGGTATGTAAATCACATTTCCCTTGATTTAAGGGAGGAGACTGTTTAGGGTAATGTCTTAGGTAGGCAACACGCCTTCTTTTTTCTTTTCGACTACTTGCTGTAGCCATCCTTCCCATCTCTTTTCCCTCTCTCTTTTCATAGATACCCAGAATCACTCTTGTACAAACATACATGAAATATACATTGAAACTTTAAACCAGAAAATCTACAAAAAGGGTTAGAAGTCAAGCAACCCAGTACCAACCTGTAATTGAAAATTAATATAAAAAATGAATTAACCAAACATTCAGAAAGATCCAAATGTAGTAACCCAAAAACACAAAAAAGACAAAACAAACTATGGATTAGATAGTGATCCCAAAAACCAAATATAACTAATAAGCACAAGTTCCATCATTAGTAAAAGATAACCAAAATCGATTCATTGATTTTCATACGAGTGATACAAGTATTGGTATACACAAGCAATATGAGGAGATAAGCCTCCATGACGTGTAGGATTACAATGCAGAGCAACTAAAAGATAAACATTACAATTGAGAGCATTAATATCCTAATATCCAAGAAACAGCAACTTATGTTTTCAATTTTTAAAACTACTCAAGTATAGAGCACTCACTGCTTTGGATTCAAAGAAAACCTCACACAATAAAATCGCTTCTCCATAAAACATAAATGATAGCTCTTGGAATTGACTGCAGAGTATAAAGTGGTAGGTTAAACAATTATGTATGGTTCAATTTCAAAGCATCTAAGAAGCCTAAAATTACTAAACCTTCTTTTCTTATTAACTTTTATAAGCAACAAGCCATAAAGATTTTACCTTTAAACAGCAAGAAAAACAAAAGCATCCCAGAAAAATAATTTCATCCTACAAATTCATAGCAAAAAGAAAAATACTGAAAAATAAAAAGCAAATAGAAAACTGATTAAAAAAATCCTCCCTATGTAATAATAAATCAAGTTAAAGAATCCCCAATCACAGAATAATAAAGCCAAGCACAAATACATATAGATTTAGAAATATCAAACCCAAATTGGAGGCTACGGAGTGCGAATGTGCAGGTGGAGGGGCTGTTGGAGAAAAGTACCTGTAAATTCAAAACCAAATTTATATAAAAATAAAATAAAATTTTGAAAAAAAAAACTTCAACCTTAGAACATTGGGAGAAAAACGGAGGTCTCGTGTGTCTAGGAGAGGAAGATTTAGGTGTCGATTTGAGTTTTGGTGGAATGGATCTCCTGGGTTCTTGAATTTTTGGTGGTGGACAGCAAGCGACATGGAGATGAGGCCATGGACCACGACAAAGCGATGGAAAGAGGGGTTTGTTGTTTGGGTAAATAAATCTGGGTATCCTGTTGGGTCATGGTGGTGTGAAAGAAACGAGCAATCTAAAAGGCAGAGAGAAAGAAAGGGGAAAGTGAAGTGGAATGGTCTAGAATTTCACTTGTTTGATATTTCATTCTAGTGCTATAATTTCCCGCGCATTTTTTGTTAGGTGCAGAGTGGGAAAGTTTCGGCGCGAAGCTAGAAACTATTATTTATGACATATCATTTGTGCCATAAAAGGTAGGGACCCAAATATAAAAAAAATTCACTTTACGACATAACGTAATGCCTTAAAAGAGAAGAAAAGTGCATCGTGTAAATTGTCAAATACGACACACAATGGTTATGCCGTAAATATTTTTATTTAATGACTTGCACAAAAGTGATGCCGTGAATGCTATATTATGTGCAAGTATTACGATATAAACTTTACGAATGTCGTGAATAATATTATTTAAGGCATGCCAGTAATGTACGCCATATATTTCAAGTCGTAAAAAACCCAAATTATTCTAGTGGTTGAAGGTGATATATGCATGCATTAGATGGTAGCCGGCTAGGTACTCGCATTCATTTCACAAGGCAAAAGAAACGAAAAGTTTACTTGAAAAAGCCAAAAGTATGTATCCACAAGAAAATATAAACAAAAAAATACCTTAACTATGAAGCTACCAAGAATAGGAAGTTATTATAAGAGCAATTTCACCGTTGTTAAGGCGTCCTAGGACTATTCACTATTTAATTCATCTAGTGAACAGTAACTGTCTTTAATGAACAGTAACTGTCTTTTACATCTCCACCTCTACACTGAAAAGCCCTGGCAATAGGCATAAAATATTAGTATTTTATTATTTATAAAATAATACAAAATAATTTTATTTGTAATTTCGGATAAGATTTTTAATCATTCTCATTGCGCCACATGTTATTATCCGAAAAGATAATGAGAAGGTATTTATAGAAAAGTAAAATCCATTTTTTTTAATTTTTCAAAATTTTTTTTCAGATTTTTATTAATTTTTTACATTTTTTAAAATTTTTTATTCACATAATTAATCTCTGCTGTTGGATTAAAAAAATTGAATTCCAACACTCTAGATTGTGCCACGTGGCACAACGGTAAGATTTCAGAATTTTAAACTGTTTTTTTTTTTAATTTATAAAGCCAAATAATGTGGACCGTTGATCCCAGATCCAACGGTTGAAATTAAATAAGGTTTTTAAATTTTTTTTACCGTTGGAAATCCAAGTTCCATAAATTGTTGCCGTTGAAATCCAACGGACGTGAGGAAGCCATGTGGCTTCCCCAACGGTTACATTTATGAAACACGTTGCGGGCCCCAAGTCTGAAACCTTGTCAGACGACGCACGAGTCTAACGCAAAAAATATATAAAACTTGGCTGACGTCGCCCAGACATCAACCTTGCGTCACGTGGCTTTCGGGCTTTATGGCCGACTACTCATGCCGGGCCTCTCCCTCGGGCCTGCTCGGGCTCAATCGCTAGCACACGTTGGACCTCATTGCTCGGGCTATCTAGCCCTGTTTGAGAGCCAGTCCATCGGGCTATTGCCCACGGTGGAACTGCTCTAAGTCATACATCAAAATATTGACAAACTATTATCACATTATTTTTATATGAAATTTTGACTCCTGAGTTTTATATGTTTATCAAAACTGATGTATAGATCATTTTAATTCTTAACCTCTTAGGTGTTTATTAACACATATATTACCAAAAAAATGTGAGTTTTCTTTTAAAATTCGTAATGATACTTAAAAGTTAAAATCAGATCAATTAATGGGGATTAATTGATCCAAATCTTGTTCTTTACTACTCATATTTCTAAGTTTCTCAGTCCGTTACTCATGTAAGGTAAACATGTCAACAATTTTGTACGTAATAGTTATAACAACTTAGTTGTATGGAAGATATCTCAAGTTTGACTTGAAAAAATAAAAGAAATTGTATGTAATAGTTATAACAACTTAGTTGTATGGAAGATATCTCAAGTTTGACTTGAAAAAATAAAAGAAAATGACACACACACACATATAGATAAATCTGTCCAACGCATTGTAATTTTGCAGATAAAACCTAATTCCTAACAACCAAATTATCCCATGTTGTTAACAACTGTTACTAAAGTTTTGTACTTGCAAAGATGTGAGATGTATTGTAACATCCCACATCGCCCAGGGAAGTGATCCTTAAATGTATATTCTCATCCCTACCTAGCACGATGTCTTTTGGGAGCTCACTGACTTCGGGTTCCGTAGGAACTCCGAAGTTAAGCGAGAAGGAAGCCAGAACACTCCCAGGATGGGTGACCCATTGGGAAGTTGATCGTGAATTCCCAAAAACAAAACCATTAGGGAATAGTAAACCCAAAGCGGACAATATCGTGCTACGGTGGTGGAACGGGCCCAGGATGTGGTGGACCTGGGCCGGGATGTGACAAATGATATCAGAGCCAATCCCTAGTCGGAAGTGTGCCGACAAGGACGTCAGGCCCCTAAGGGGGTGGATTGTAACATCCTACATCGCCCAGGAAAGTGATCCTTAAATGTATATTCCCATCCTTACCTAGCACAAGGCCTTTTGGAAGCTCACTGGCTTCGGAGTTCCCGAAGTTAAGCAAGAATGAGGCCAGGTCACTCCTAGGATGGGTGACCCACTGGGAAGTTGCTCGTGAGTTCCCAAAAATAAAACCGTGAGTGAATGGTAAGCCCAAAGCGGATAATATCGTGTTACGGTGGTGGAACGGGCCCGGGATATGGTGGACCCGGGCCGGGATGTGACAAATGGTATCAAAGCCAATCCTTGGGCGGAAATGTGTCGACGAGGGCGTCGGGCCCCTAAGGGCGGTGGATTGTAACATCCCACATCGCCCAAGGGAGTGATCCTTAAATATATATTCTCATCCCTACCTAGCACGAGGCCTTTTGAGAGCTCATTGGCTTCGGGTTCCGTAGGAACTCCGAAGTTAAGCGAGAATGAGGCCATAGCACTCCCAGGATGGGTGACTTACTGGGAAGTTGCTCGTGAGTTCCAAAAACAAAACCGTGAGGGAATGGTAAGCCCAAAGAGGACAATATCGTGTTACGGTGGTGGAATGGGCCCCGGATGTGGTGGACCCGGGCCGGGATGTGACAAATGGTATCAGAGCCAATCCCTGGCCGGAGGTGTGTCGACGAGGACGTTGGGCCCCTAAGGGGGGTGGATTGTAACATCCCACATCGCCTAGGGGAGTGATCCTTAAATGTATATTCCCATCCCTACCTAGCACGAGGCCTTTTGGGAGCTCATTAGCTTCGGGTTCTGTAGGAACTCCGAAGTTAAGCGAGAAGGAGGCTAGAGCACTCCTAAGATGGGTGACCCACTGGGAAGTTGCTCGTGAGTTCCCAAAAACAAAACCGTGAGGGAATGGTAAGCCCAAAGAGGACAATATCGTGTTACGGTGGTGGAATGGGCCCGAGATGTGGTGGACCCGGGCCGGGATGTGACAAATGGTATTAGAGCCAATCCCTGGCCGCAGGTGTGTCGATGAGGACATTGGGCCCCTAAGGGGGGTGGATTGTAACATCCCACATCGCCCAGGGGACATCCCACATCGCCCAGGGGAGTGATCCTTAAATGTATATTCCCATTCTTACCTAGCACGAGGCCTTTTAGGAGCTCATTGGCTTCGGGTTCCGTAGGAACTCCGAAGTTAAGCGAGAAAGAGACAGACAATATCGTGCTACGATGGTGGAATGGACCCGAAATGTGGTAGACCCGGACCGGGATGTGACATGTATAGTGTTAGAAATTAAAGCTACCACAGATGATAGGTCTACAATATAATAACATGGTTATGGCCCTCACGTTTTATTTGAGAGTTCTAAATTATTCATGTGGTAGCTGAAGTTCTTAACTTCTTATGACTCTCTTGTACTAGTAGTGCTCTATTTATTTATGCTATGGGGCTTTTAGACACTGGGGCAGCTCAATGGCTATTGGCTACAAGATATTTTGTGTTTGCTTTAATGTTTTTTTATGTGCGGAGATTCTTATCAACAACCGATATACATTCTTATATGTTTATAATTTTGATCACGTAATATGTTTATGTGATGATCGTTTATTATTCATGAGAATACACTCAAGCGGCGCTCAAGAATCTCTCTCTTAAGCTTTTTACAGTGGGCCGAAACAAAAAAGCATGTTACTAATGTATTGAGCTTATATTGGAATCGTATTTTTACAGTCGGCCGGAATATTTGAGCGTAAACTAGTAGGTTTTTAAGTGTGACTCCAACAATTACTAAACTTAAACTAGTGTAGCATTAATGTTATAGGTCTCAAACTCAAACTGACAAATTCCGATATATAAATATCACACTTACTCAAACTACTATAAAAAGCTTTATTTGATATCCATACTACGCTCAAATAAATAAAATAAAACAAGCGTCTAAACTGAGCATTGTCTGGATTATTATTATTTATTTGAACAATCCAAGGAATCTCTTTTCCTTAATTTAATTCCCTTATCTTATTAGTGGTAGATGACAAGGAAACCAGATCCCCTCCGGTCCTAAATAACCGAGTCTGTTGAGCAAGGGATCCGGGCCGTTGAAATTTGATCAAACGACTACAATTATTATAACTTTAGATGGCCCCATGTTTGAAACCGTTAGATCAAATTTCAACGGTCCGAATCTCTTACATAGCAAGCTCAACTTTATTGGGTTCGGAAGGGATCCGGTTCCAATGACAAGGTTACTTTTAAGATTTGTCGTACTTGTTTAATAATTTACAGGTACGATATATTCTTCACAAGTGACTTGAGTCAGAGTTCATTCCGGTCTTGCAAGAATAAGATTGAAAATCTGATATACCATAGAAAAACAGGAAGAGATTTTACCTACTTTGGTTAGAAAGTTTGTCATTGCTTGTTACATTGCACAGGGTAATTCCATAAAAGGCCATAGAAACATCATATATTCTTGTTGACGTTATGTAGTACTAAGGAAGTAAGATCGACGCGTTGCTACACGTGTGATTGGACGGCATGGGTATGATCCGACCGTCCAACACAGTAAACTGTAGATGCTAAGCGGACTTAATTCGTGTTTATGTTATTTCATGCCATTATAGTCAATGATGAAAAAATCTTGGCACAATTTTCTCCATCTGAAAACTCCTATTTACTTATGGTATTTAATCATACTTTGATTTATTCAATTCAAATATCTAAAATGAAAGAAAAAAATACGTGAGGAAGTGACTTCCCTACAATCATAGGTTATTCTTTTCGGAACACCATATACACACACAAATGGCTTTTTTATTTTGTTCTTGAAAAAATGGCTTGGAAAGAAAAGAAAACACAACATATACATGAAAAAAACACAACCATATTTAAAAGAAAAATGTTTTCTAGTGTGATATAAAGTTCCTACCTACCTGATGAGATAACTTCGTCAGCAAAATTTACACCAAACTATGTCAATTGTTGGAGCCAACTAATACTCAACAGTTGCACCAGAAGAGAAATTATTGGGTTACGCATTATATTAATGGAAAGTTAAGCCCAATTGCTCTGTGGATTAAAGTGGGATTATGGAAAAGATAACTTCTAAATCATCTTTACAAAGCGAAAAATTTGTAACTCATATAATTAAGAGCGTTTTCTTTTGCACACGAGATCATATATTCGAATCTCCCCCCGCATGATATTGTTTGACCTAAAAAGGACTTTTCCTTGTAAGGGGAGGCATGGTGGCATACACAACAGGTGAGACCATGCTAGAATAGTTATTGACATCTTTACTTGTGCAGACAAATCTGGCATTGCAATTGAAAATTCCTAATTCAACTAAAACTCATATAGACCCTTATAAATGGGCAAAAATTTATAGGGTTGTGATTTTCACACACCCTTAACTACTTTTTCCACACTCCTCCTTATTTTTAGTACTTAATTGGTATCCTACTATTTAATCTTCCATATATACCCCTCTATTTAATCTTTCATTAATTACCATAAAAAAGTAAGAAGGGTATATATGAAAGATTAAATGTAGGATACCAATTAACTATTAAAAAATAGAGATGGGTGTGAGAAAAGTAGTTAAGAAAGTGTGAAAATCACAACCCAAATTTCTATGGCGTTCCAGAGCATAGGATTCTCCGAGCTTTTTCCAAGATCTTACGTTTAAAAAACCAGGAGCATCTCATACTCAAAGACACCGTAAAAATCCCATGTCTGTCTTGCGAGTACAAAAAGTAGGATTACAACAATGTCCTTGCAGTGCCAAAGGAGTGCTGTAAAACAGTTAAAAGGAGGGGATTCTGTGCAATGAAAAGGTTTATAAGTACCACAATCAAAATTTTTATACATGAATTCACAATGTAGCATGAAGCTACTGGAGCAGCCTGGTGAATGACAGTAGAGATGAAAAGGGTACAAAATTTGTATAATTCAATAAACAACTCTTTACTCATTTGGTAATTTACAGGAAGATCATCAGATTCACAGATCCCTTCTGCAGAGAGGGCATGAGCCATGCCTTAGGAGCCACTTATCTATACAAGGCAAGTGAAACATGTGATGGCAGTGTGGCAAACTTCTTACTGTCTCTCCAAGCTGAAAATCCTGATCATGTAAAAAAAATTCACGACATCAATAGCTAAGTTCGAAACAGAGACTAATTCTCTCGCTGATGAGCGAAAGACGGTTTTTTAAGATTTTTTTTTACCTGAAGGCAAACTGAACAGGAGACTTTCTCCCCAGAAGCATCCACGTTGTTGTGGCAGGTAATTTTGATCTTTGGGATCTTTTCAACTGAATCTCCGGGCAACCCTTTGGAGCCGCCAGTGTCGAAGATGTTGGGGATCTCGTCAAAGCTTGATTCCACAGCACCCATCTGGTTAAAGCACAGCAGAACGAATAATAATTTAGTAATTAGCAAGCTCATGAATGAGCCTCTTGGAGTTTATGTTGCCTCACATAAGACTAGCATCTAAGCATTGAAATTACCTGACTTTGCACTGCACTTAACATGGCGGGGCCAATCCGCTCGCGGACTAATCTACCGCTTAGGAGACTAGCAATGACATCAATCTGCATAGATTACACGAAACACGAATTAGGCACCCATAATAATGGCATTTGCTACTTAATATTCTAATAAACCAAACATTTGAGGCATTTGAACAGTGACCACCTAACCATATAAAGAATGGGGTCCCCAAATTTTTAATTGCTCACCAAATACAGAAGACACCCAATTCCTGATTCATCTGATTGCCAAAGAATAAGGGAAGATTCAAACACTTCAATTGAAAAAACAGCTCCTGATATTGCTCCAACTGCAGCTCCTCTCACAAATCCACTCTCAGTTTCTTGCCCTATCAAAGCTCCAGTCATTGCTCCTAACATGGTGCCCACTGCACACAAAAATTACCATTTCATTGAGTGAGAATCTTATCATAACATACAATTCTCCTCTGTATCGTTCCAATTTTATCGCATGTTCCCAAAAGGACAATATAACATACAGTTCTTAGTTTCGAAAACGCGCTATGTTCCAAGGATCCAGACACAAATACACACATATTGATGAACAAACTTTACCAAAAAAAAAAAACCTTTTGTCATCCAGTAAAGCTATTAACTTTGATTGGAGCCAGAATTTAACAAAACAATGGCATATGAAATTCAACTCAATTCAATTCTCCCCACAAAATTCAGGAATCCAAATACACGCAATTATTGGATTCATTTCCTCTGTCACAGATACAGAAACCCAAATGATCTTTCCTGCAGAAATTATTAATTCCAAGAGCCAAAATCCAATTCATTGCAAAATTTCCACCCTTTAATGCAATAGCAAAAGAAGGACAACAACCTTCCATGAACAAGCAGAACGCAATTCAGAAAACAGAAAATAAAACAAACCTAATGCAAAGAAGAAGGTGAAGATCGCAGAGAAAACGTTCCCCAGAACCGCAGAGACGGCGAAGTTGCAGAAATCCTTGACCCGTTCGATGCAATTCCCCAACGAAAACGAATAGGAAGGAGAAAAACGAGATGGGTGCGCAATAAAATCCATTGCCATTTGCGTTTATAGAAGAAGAAGGCTTTTGGGTTTGTAGCTGGATGTTAGTTGATCTTAAAGCAAAAATATATGAATTTAAAACCCTTTTTAAACTAAGAATATCTCCCTGCACATGAATATATATATATATATATAAAGTGAGGAGTGATGGATGGCTAGGTGTATGAAGAAGAGAAAACCACATCACCAACTCGCATTTAAAGCTCTTTTTCTTCTTTGACATAATCTCTCTCTGCTTCTCTCTCTCTATCGCTTTCTCTCTCTAGGTTATTAAGCTCTGTTTTTCTTCCGTTACAGCTATATTTGCTCGTGGATAAAAGCAAATATAGGCTTTGTAGAAAAAGATTGGTAATTTTGGTATCAGAAAAGGAGGATGGTTCTCTGCCTCCTAATCTCTTTACCTTTCCATGCTTTCATATTTGAACGGTCATATTAAATCACGTCAACATCTTATATTGATTATTTTATAAAGATAATAAGATAAAAAAAATAATGTATGAGAGAATGAAGAGATGGGAATAGGAGGGTAAAAGATCCTCCTCCATCAGAAAATACATGTGAGAGAGGAGAGGGAGAGAGACCCGATGTTAAGAAGCTTCTGCTTTGATAAATGATCAAGTTGTTCAGGCTGTAAAATCGTCCCACAAAATTGACCCAAAAAAAAAATAATGGTCCCACAAATCCCGTCACCTGCAAATTGATTTTTAATTTTCAAACACCCATTTTTCAACCAAGACTCAAGAGAGAGAAAGGGAGGAGAGAGAAAGAGAGAGTCAAGGGTGTGGGGTTGGTTTTTTGTATGCTTTGGTGACAGTTGGCCACCGCTGAGGTTGGTTTAAATCCACAGTGTAGGCAAAGGCAACGAAAATATCTTCTTCTTCTTGCAATATTTTTTATTTTTTATATTCTTTAAATGTTTTTGAATATCTAGGTTTAATTAATTGGGTTGCTTTGGTTAATAGGTTTTGCCTTGGATGGCATGTTGTCGAGAATTCCTGCCTGCCACGGAACTGGATCCTCTTCGAGGCAAATTCTCGGAATCTTACTGAGCAACAAATAGAAATCGTTAGATTTTGATTCAACGGTTACAATTATTATAACTTTAAAAGAGACCTTCTATTTATAGTCATTGGATTGAAATTTAACGGTCCGTGTTTGTCGCTTAGCAAGATCCCGAAGGTTTGCCTTGGAGAGGATCCACCACCTCAACATGGAGACAACCAAAAGACGTGGCATATTGAGGAATGTTCAAACTAAATGTATTATATTCGTTTTATACAAGTGGGAAGAGCTAGGGTGGGTGGGGGGAGAGTGATTTCTCTCATTGGATATAGGGGGGGTATAAATGTTCAAAGTTGACACAACTATAACTATATAAAAAAATGCAATATGTTTATAGTTTGATTTGTTAAAAGTAGAGGTGAAAAAGATAGAAAATTTTTACCCGGTGGCTAGCTTAAATATTTAAATTTTTATAAATAAAGAAATTTAGTATTGTAGTTTTCAAAGTATCCTCTAGCTTAAGAAAATTTTCACAAGGTGAGTCAAGAATTTTCGTTATTAGACAAATATATGTTAAAATTCAAACAATCCAAACTTGTACATGTACAAGAAACGATGAGAAAAAGGATGCAACAAAAAGAGATGGTTTGTAAACTATATTATATAATTTTGTATTGTTAAACAAAGAGAATTAGGATTAGTGACTAAATATACGATGTGTTACATTCGAAAACCAATAAAAATTACATGTAAAATTTTAATTTTTTACGAAAAGCTACCTGGGTTATAACCCAAGTAGCCTTAACATGGCTAGGCTATTGGTGACAAATCAACTCATTGGGTTGTTGATGATATTCATTAAATACCTGTTTAATTTGATAATACCATAATATACAGATGAGATTAGTAGTGATGATGATGATGTAAGGTGAAATCAAACTAAATGAGTTTTTATGGGTATCTGTAAACCGCCTAATGTGTTAACTTGCCACTTCTAGTTAAAGGCAAATTTGAACCATATTATTGTTAGTCTATTATAAAGCTAAGCCCACCCCTTTCTCCTTATTGTAGATAATATTGTTTGTTCAAAAAAATATGCATCTTAACATCTTAGATCTTACGTTAGAATTTATGTTTTCCTAATAACTTTTTTTACAGAAAAAAGTCATTACTTAAATAATTTTTGTATACCCCTTCTCTTTCTACACTCATATTTTCCTTTTGCACTCCTTTATTTGTATTTACCTCTTAATTATTCTTTCATTAGTCGATTTAGCTTTAGATAAAATGAGAAAAGTAACAAGGAAAGAAAAAGGGAGTGAATAATAAGACTTAGTTCAAAGAAAACAGTTACGCAATGTATGCAAGAGTCCAACGAGTCATTAAAAATGTTCAACTTTCGACAAGCGAACGGTAACCAGCATGGACGAAGCCAAAGATTTATATAAATGGGGGCATCCTCAAACAATAAAGTTATAATTAAAAAGCTCAAGAATTTACTAAACACAATATTTATATATTAATCCAGAAAGGTTTTCATACAACATTCCCTTACAATATCCCTTGACGCATTTTCATGTTCTAAAAGCATTGCATGACAACATCATTACCAATATCATCAAATATCTCTCTTTATAAAAATAATCATGTTATCATTCATCCATTGATCACCCATCCAATTTCTCAATCGATTCTTCAGAAATTTCATAGCCGAAAATACTCTTTCAACGATTGCAGTAGCAACTAGAAGAGTTAGTGCTAATGTCACAAGCAAGTAAACCAGCGAATACACCTTGTGTTTTTTGCATTGAACCTTTTTTTTTTTTTTTGCAAGGTCTCCAATCTGTTTTAAACCTGAAAACTCAATGTTAGAATGCATATCCACAATAAAAAGGAATCAGAGATGGATTTTTTTTTTGGGGGGGGGGGGGAAGGAACCGGCGGTCCCCCACTATACATACTCTTTTTTTTCAAACATATACAAAACGATGCCGTTTCGTTTACTCTTTTTTTTTTTTTTTTTTTTACGAACCAAAATGACGTCGTTTTGGTCTGAATTTAAAAATAAAAAATAAATAAAACCTAGCTCTACTGCTGCGTAGGAGAACTAGATCAGTTTGATCAGAAAAGACATTTTTTTAATTGTTATTTAATCAGTGTTACTCATAGGGAATTAGAATGCATACAATTTTTTTCTAAACTTTAAAAAAAAATCTCAATGGAGCCATCCGCCCCCCCTAAGCCCACTGTAGCTCTGCCCTTGGTAATCGGTCTGGCTTTGATGGGTTCAAACCAATCTAGTTCGAACCCAGTTCAAAACTTGAAACCTAGTGTATGTTCAAACTTAAACCTTCTCTCATAATGCACATGTATAGTAAAGAGAGACAAACATATAGGTGCACTAGTCTCAATTTGCATGCATGCAAATATACACTAAACTTATAAATTGAGCTTTTGTGTGGAGTTATTTGAACCTTAGTGTTGAGAAGTCTTTTAAAATATTTCATAAACAATTGAACTACCCTACAAAACAGTCTCTGGCAGTGACCTTATGCGAAAGAGACAATCAAACAAGAAAATCCGAGCTAAGTGCAATCGGATTCAAATATGAATCAAACTTGTGGAAGTAAATTAAGCTAGGATTGGTTCTCTAAATTCGCCTACAGTATACCTAAGTGGCTCCACAACAACTAGAGACATTCTACTTTTGCAACTTTATTACGTAATTTGCTGACTTTTATAAGGAGAATGATTCCCTCTCCTCCTAATCTCTTTCTATTTTTATCCATTTCTATTTGAACGGTTACGATTTAGCCACGTCAACATCTTATATTGATTTTTTTATAGAAATAATAAGATAAAAAATAATATATGAAACAGTGAAAGGAGGGGAGGGAAGGAGATGAAAATAGGAGGGGAGATAATTCTATTTTTTTTTTATATTTTATGGGGAATGCATGCATGCATGCATTAGAAACAAGGGACCTAGATCCTCTCCGAGGCAAACCCTCAGGATCCTGTTGAGCGACAAATACAGGTCGTTGGATTTCGATTCAACAGCTACAAACATGGGGGTCCCTCTTAAAGTTATAATAATTGTAGCCGTTGAATCAAAATCCAACGACCCGTGTTTGTCGCTCAGTAGGATCCCGAGGGTTTGCCTCGGAGATGATCCAATTCCAAAAATAAGGACGACCACACAGTCAGTGCATGCAGTCTCATTTGACAACGTGGCTTTTGTAAATACTTAGGCCATCTCCAACCGAATGGTCCAGATGGTCAAAAATAGCCCGAAAATCGTCACCAACCGAGGGTTAGGCCAGATGGCTCGTGGGCTCCATGAAATTTGAAAGGGCTAAAGGGCAAGCTAGCCAGCCCTGGATTGGCCAGAAATTCTAGCAATCCTGTCGGATATAACCGACATGAATATATTTAATATAAATTTATTCATGTCGATTATATCCGACAGGTATGCTTAAACAAAATTTGAATCCAATGGCTAGCTAACACCAGTTACCGTTGGATTCAAATTTTTTCTTCTTTTTTTTTTTTGGTTTTTTGGGCCTTTTTTTAAATTCTTAAAAATTCTAATTTTTTTTTTCTATAAATACCTAAATCATTCATTCACCATTCCTCACAAAATTTAATTTGTAGCCTTAAATTTAATTTGTAGTTTTTAAATTTAAGTTGTAGTTTTTAAATTTAAGTTGTTGTTTTTAAATTCAAGTTGTTGTAGTTTTTAAATTTAAATAATAAATTATGTTTGGCCGTTTGGCCGTTTGGTCCTCGGTTAGAGACAGTTTTTTGTGATAGGGCTAAAACAAGTCATATGGCTCTTTGGACCTCGGTTGGAGATGGAGGCATATATGACCATGTATTGCTTATTAAAATATTAATATTTTAGAGGACCAGAAAATCAAAACTAGTCATCTCGTTAACCCTCGATTGGAGATGACCTTAGGCCATCTCCAACCGAAGGCTGGCCAGAGGGCTCATTTGAGCCTTCTGGCCCTCCAAGATTCCCCAAGATATTCTTATTTTAATGAACAGTACAGGGCCATATTTGCCTCCGTCTCCAACCGAGGGCCAGAGGGCCAAAGGGCTCGTTTTAGCCCTGTCACAAAAAACCGTCTCCAACCGAGGGCCAAAGGGCTATAGGGCCAAACATAATTTATTATTTAAATTTAAAAACTACAACAACTTAAATTTAAAAACAACAACTTATATTTAAACACTACAAATTAAATTTAAAAACAACATTAACTTAAATTTAAAAATTACAACGACTTAAATTTAATATCCATAATCAATATTATCTTCATCATCCGCCATTGTAGGAGTATAGTCAGAGGTAAACAATTGCCGCCGAGCCATAATTTCTTTTTTTTTCCTATCAAAATAGGCCTTACTCATTGGAGTGTAATTCGAAGTGTTCCTTTCCATATTCTTATCATCCATCTCTTCTTGTATTTGTTTGGCTCGCTCTTCATGTCTACACTTCCTTTCTTCCGCCTCACGGGCATTTTGCTCCGCCAGTAATCGAAATGAGGCCGCCACTTCATGTTGAGCGGCGTAATCAGCATTTGCCTTGCCCTTTTCCCTCAACCTTTGGGCCTTGTTTCGTCCCATAGCCCTAGGTAAAGAAATTTCGGACGGAGTCGGATTTTCTACCCTTGTTTGTTGAATGGTAGGAGATCCATCTTCATTCATATCTACAGATGGGGATGCAGCTTCCAAAGGATCCACTCTATGTCGAGGTGGATCTTCAAATAACACCCACCATTTACAAATTTCCCAACAACCGTGAAACTGAAAGGGTTTTGAGCTGCCCTCCATATACAATTCCTCCGCTTGGCATACCTAGAAAATATAATTAAAAAAATTTTAGGAAATTAATTCACGAAATTAATGTAATATAATTAAACATTTAAAATAAACTGTAAAAACACTAACTTCGTCATAGTAATTGGCACCGCTTTCATGTCTACTTGCTGCTGCTAATAGTGCTTGATGCCATTTATTCAAACTTGGATGAAGATGTTTCTTCCATCTTGAAGAACAACTTTCGTGGTTTCGGGTATTCGGTGGAATGGTGCCTTAGTAGAACTCTAAGTATTTTTTGGACACACGAGTCCAAACACCTTCACTTGTTTGAGAAATCCCCCTCACTCTATCTTCTGAGATCCATCTATAAGCCTTGCAAAGAGCTTCATCTTCTTTTCGGGTCCAAGCCCTACCTTTCATTGCAGATGAGGCCATTTTTTTTGAAAAAAAATGAAGGAAATATTGAAGGAAATATTGCAAATGAAATGAAGAAATATTATAGATGAAGGAAATATTGAAAAATTGAAACAAATATTATAGATGAAGGAAATATTGGAAAATATATTGAAGGAAATATTGAAAAATTGAAACAAATATTATAGATGAAGGAAATATTAGAAAATATATTGAAGGAAATATTGAAGGAAATATTGAGAAATATATTGAAGGAAATATTGAAAAATATTGAAGAAGGAAATATTGCAAATGAAGTGAAGAATTGAAAGAACTTCACCATATTTATAGAAGAAAAAAATGTTTAAAATAAATTTAAAAAATAAAAAATAAAAAAAAATAAAAAAAACCAACGGCTAGCTGACTCAGCTAGCCGTTACATTAAAAAACATTTCAAACTATTAATGTCGGTTATAACCGACACTAATAGTAGAACTATTAAAAAAAAAAAAGCTCTTTAATGCTGTCGGTTTTAACCGACAGCAATAGGAAACATTAAAAAAAAAAATAGCCAGCCCTCCAGCCCTCTCCGATCCCGTGGGGCCCTCCCAGATTCCAGAGCCCTCTGGCCTAGCCCTCGATTGGAGACGATTTTAGGGCTATTTTCGGCCCTCTGACCCTCTGGACCATTCGGTTGGAGATGGTCTTGGACCACCAAAAAAGAACTTCTGAGAACCATCTAATCAAAATACGCGGTTGGAAGAAGAAAAGCCAATCTTCTGGAAAAGTATCCAGCTGAATTAAGGCGACTGCTTCGGTCTTGGTCTTCGAGGCATGCATGGTTTTTCCCAATGAGGACCATCTCACACCCTTCTAAGCTCCTAGTTAAGGCTAGCTACTTGTTTTTCTCGTTCGACTGTGCTGCGTCATTTGTTATGAATGAATGAATGACTTTTAGCTGTTAATTTAATATTGTAAAGTATCTAATATTGTAACTTGCATAATTGTGAACGATTGCATTTAGAGACGACTTATTATATATCCATTATGATCTTTGACAAAAAGAAAAAAAAGTAAATCATCCATTATAATCTTAAAAGGAAGAGGCATGCATACTACTATTCAAAAGTCCTGTGTCATGTCCAATTTTGTAGATTTGCAATGGCAACAGACAACAATAATACATACCTCTAGAAATTAAATCTCACCAAAAAGGAAAGAGATATTGTGATCGTGAAAGATTGAGGAAGTTGGGGTGGCTTTGTCAAGTGTCAATGGCGAGAGTTGTAGATGCTACATGCATGATGACACTAAGAGAGTTCTAGATACTATAATTTTGTATACCTTCGTTTTGAAGAAAATTAAGGTTTTACCATAAAACTAATTGGCAATATGGAAAGTAGCTTAATTAATTTATAAGCACATGCAATGTCCTTCTTCCTATCAATGTGGGATCACACGCCTCCTCCTGTGCGACGAATTTTCAAGCTTAGTGTGTGACAACATAACAGAAAAACATAGAACATGTGTGACCGTTGGGTCTCACAGGTGAGACAACACATCTAAGAGAAGTGAACGTATTATTATATATTATATATATTAATTACGTGCATGCATATATACATGTAATTGTTTTGACGTTGAAGTCGAGAAAGTTTGATGTACTTTGATGAAGCTAGAACTTTCTTTTCTTCTTTGCCTTTCGTTTAAATTGCTTTCGCCACACGACTAAATTATTAAGATCCACTAAGTTCGTGTCTAGCTTTATCATAGAAGTTAATTATTACTATGTACAGAAGCTGATGCAATACATATATTATATTAGTTAATTCCTATATCATTCTCAAAAGAAAGTCCAAATGACCTACTCTACATATTGAGAAATGTTAAGAAATCTCTTTTAAAGTGAGATTTTTTATGAATTTTATGTCACCTCACAATTTTACATTAATTTTCGTAGTAACATTATAAAACAGGATAGGATCAAGCGAAGTACATAAAATTCCTCATATATTTCTACCTAGATGGAAAATGTACATAAAATTTTCACTTCGTATATTTTTGAGTGTGTCAAACGACTGAAACGTGAATTATAAAATATAAATATAAATATAAATTGATATTTTTATTTTGGGTAAATCTTAGTTTACTACTTTCAAGTTTCGTGGTTTTTAACATTTGGTACATAAAGTTTTTTTGCGTCCCAGAGTCGTACCTAAATGGTTAATTTGGGGACAATCTCATGCATCCGTTAATCTGGCTGTTAAGTCTCCAGTTAACTGATAACGTGGAACCAATGTGGACAATGACTGGACGCCACGTGTCATTAAGGGTCCACGTGGAAATTAAAAATTCAAAAAAAAAAAAATTTGATCGTCTTCTTCCTCCCCCGACCTTCCTTTCCTTCCTTATCCCTCAATTCTCTCCTCTGCACCAACCCACCCAACCCTTATCTCCTTTCCCCCGCTTCTCCGTCGCTACGGAAACTGTACTACGGCGTCGTTTGCCGGGTTGCCACAGTGTTGAAGACTCGGTACACCTACTCGGGTTTCTGGGCAACCAGACTCGCTCTCTTTCAATTCTCCCATTACCTCGTTTCTAACCCTTTCGAGAAGGCCCATTTGCTCCCTTGCATCGCCTTATTCCCCAAAATCTTTCAATTTTCAAAAAAATTGCCACAAACCAAACAATCCCAAAACGAAAAGAAAGAAACCCCTAATTCACCTACAAGAGAAGCTCATCCACCAACGACCCACAACCAGACTCTGTCCCCTGAATCTTTAACACCCCAGACCTATCCAACGACGTCATATCCTCCCGTTCTCGCTCTTCCACTATATGTTGCTGCTCCTCTTCTCTTTTCCGCTGAAGCTACAGCACCCTCTCCTCTAGTGCGTGCAACGTGCTCGACAAAAGTTCCCACTGCTCGATCTCCGCCTGGTACTTAGCTTTGAGTTTGAGAAGAAACTTCCTCCTCTGCTCTCACCGGAGTTTTTAGGGATCATCCTGTAAATCCGCGGCAGACGAGGACGATGGAGCTGGGACCAATGAGTCGGCATCTGGGTCGACTCTACACTGCTTCCTCCGCTGGAAGACCAAGTCGTTGTCGTTGTAGACAAAATTAACATTTTAGGTATAACTCTAGGACGAAAGAAACTTTATGTACAAAATATTAAAAACCACGAAACTTGATGATAGTAAACTGATATTTACCTTTTATTTTCTTTGTAAACGATGGGATAATTTATATTAAGTTCATTTAAATGCGGCATGGATTCGGAAACAAATGTCTGTAGGAACGTACCGATGTCCAATCATAAGTTGTGACCTTTTTCTTTTGGCCAATAGATTTTTTGATTGGAGGCAGATTGTCTGCCCTCCTGTTTGGGTGCCATTTTCATTCCTTTTTATTTGTGTGATCACGATTAAGTCACGTCAACATTTTATATTCTTATTGCTTTTTGTCTTATTATCTTTATAAAAAATTAAAATAAAATGTTGACGTGACTTAACCGTGACCACACAAATAAAAAGAGATGAAAAGGGCATCCAAATAAGAGTACAGACAATCAACATCCTTTGTGATCTATAATCCAGCGTTCTAGAATCTATCTATACCGCGTGCTATTAATCAGTTGGAGGGAGAGTCATACATGCATGCATATATTAAGTGTCAAATGCTCTCTCACGATTTCTCAATCTTATTTCTTCCACTTGATTAATTGGTGGTTAAGCTAAACAATGACCAATGATGGTGTCATGATCGTTGAAGAATTTGTGACGCAATTAGTCAATACATTGTATTACAATCAGGTGCAAACCTCAACAAAAAAGAATATATATGCATGTTAACATCAAGGACACTTAATTGTTGGTCATCTTTTAAGGCTAAAATTTGAAGCAAATTTTCGGTGTATTTGACAAATAATCATGTAACGTTATTCTTTCACTCAAATTATAATATATTAATTATTTTTATTAATACACTTAGAAATAAAACATATCATGTGGTTTACCTAAGGAACTAAAGAAATAAAGAACAACGAGTATTTCTAATTGGAACCCACATAAGAGATACGTGGTTAGTTAATATTGTAATCTAATCCATGCGTGTAGTAATTAGGTAAAAGTACAACATAGTTAAATGGCCTACAGATCACTCTGAAATTCTACCAGATCTTTTACGGTCCAAAGTCAAATTTGAAAAGGAATTTACTCAACTTATATTTGTACCAGATATTGTCACATTGGAAATGCAGTATACTTTTTTGTAGTAAGAATTATTTTTTGTACAGTCCTAAACTTTCTCACAAAGTATGACAAATTACATGCTGCTCTATCTAGCCAACTCCAAACAATGTTATATTGTTATACGTGAATCTGAGAATAAACTCGCAACCTCACAATCCAACAGTCATAGGTAGCGGAAGGGCAGGACACATATATTGACTAGAGAGGAGAAGAAAAAGGAGGAAGAGCAAGGGGGTTGCCTACCGATCCCAACCAAAAAGGAGTAGGCGGCGAAGAGCAGAGGATTTTGGAGGGGTTCTGTGCGAGAGAGAAAGGGGGTCCTATTGCCAAACTCTTTGTCTCATGGAAAGAGGGTTGATCTCTATGTGTGAGTGCATCAATGCCTATACCCTTCACTTTTCATCCTTATGGGGACTGTGCTATTTTTTAAGTACAAACAATATTTTACATTAATTTACAATAAAGAAGAGATGGACGATTTGAACCGGAGACATAGTAGGGTGAAAATGAAGACTCTAACCATCCATGTCTTGTGTGGACCATGCCATTTTAAAATTTCAACAACCCTTATTTTTTACGTAATGTCTTATAACTTAAGAGATATTTGCTTTGTCTCCACGTCTCTTATTATACAATGATTTTCCCCTAATGGAAAATATAAATTTCAAAGAGATAATCACGGTTACAATGTATTATCACTTTCACATTAGATAGACGGTGATGGTTGAGATAACATGTCATTAATTGTTTGAATGCAACCTTATATAATTTGGTTGATGTACTTCTTTTTTTTCTATAAGGAACAAAGAGTGGGAAAACATATGGCAACAGTAGAGTATGAACCATATTTTGTTCAAAATTCGCTTACTTCAGCATCATTTGGCTCCTCTATTGTCTACAAGAATTATTCTTATGTTTTGTAAATGCAATAATAACTCATCTATCAATGTGTCAAATTATGATTTATCTGTTATATCAAAAGCCAATTATCTTCCATTCATATCACCACAAAACAAACCATAAGCAATTTCAAACTTTTTTTTTTTGTACTATAGGAGTTTTCTAACATTTGTTTTGGGATATTGTATTGCCAAAATTAAGACCTCACAGAAAAAGAGCTTAATATCCAACCAACCCCAACCCAATTTGTTCTATAAATAGAAAAACGAATCAAGATTGGTGACTGGTGAAAGCCACACGCCTCTAATTCCAAGGATCCAAAGGCCCACTTTTGCCTTATCATGTCATCAGCGACCCAAAAGTCACCCAATCAACGGTCCAATTTCCAAATCATAACAAAAAAAAATTAAAAAAAAATTTAAAAAAAACAATCGCAGCACAAATTAGGCTCGACCCCACCGAATCATTGCTCCTCCACTACGATCGGATATTCATCGGACTAAGAACACAGGACGAAAACATCAACAACAAAAGAACTTCATATAACGTTGTGAAGTCTTTCTCCTCCTTTCATCACTTCACTCTCTCAAATCGTCGGCCCGAATTCGATTTGAATCGAAACCCTGAAAGCTGATCGACCCGGATCGCCGAAAGCTCGGATCTTTATCGCTAAATGGGTACTGTAACTACCCACCAGCTCGATCTTTTAAATTTGTTTTTTCCTGATCGGAGCTTTTTATTTATTTATTTTGCTTTTGATTTTAATTTGATGTATTGGGGGTGGATTCAGCGGCGGCGAATCCGTTTCAGAAGATACTGACGGCGCTCGAGAAGCCGGACGGCGGCGAATTCGGCAAATACTACAGCTTGCCGGCTCTGAACGATCCCAGAATCGGTTTGTTTGTTTCCCTGATTAATTTTGCTGTATTTTCTGTTTGTTTGCGGAGAATGTTTGAACCTTTGTGATTTGTGCTGTGTAAAGTAGTTGGTTTTTATATTACTGTTTGGAAACAGAGTGTTTCTTTTGTTTATTGTACTTGCAAGTGAAAATTTGTGGTGAAATTTACTTTGGTGTTGGTGTTTTGTGTTGCAGAGAAGCTGCCATTCTCTATTAAGATCCTTCTCGAATCCGCAATTCGTAACTGTGATGAGTTTCAAGTGAAGAGTAATGATGTTGAGAAAATTATTGATTGGGAGAACACTTCTCCCAAGCAGGTTGAGATCCCATTCAAACCTGCTAGAGTCCTGCTTCAGGTAAATCATTGTGTGGATTGTCAGTCTTGAAATTTGAAGTCATTGCTGTTTAGCGTTACGTGGATTATCAATGTGTTGTTCATCTGCTTCTCAGGACTTTACTGGAGTACCAGCTGTCGTTGATCTAGCTTGTATGCGTGATGCCATGAACAATCTGAAGGGGGATTCTAACAAGATTAACCCGTTGGTGAGCTACATATATGCGTGCATTGTTGTTTCACACTGGCATTTCTTGTTTATAATAACTGGACTGTCTTTCAGGTTGCATTACAAACATGCCATTTGATTTTTTTTTCTTTCTTTTTAACTGTTTCAAAGAGTATCTACATTGGCTTCTCATGAATGCAGGTCCCGGTAGATCTTGTCATTGATCACTCGGTTCAAGTAGATATTGCGAGATCAGAAAATGCAGTGCAGGCAAATATGGAACTTGAGTTCCAGCGAAACAAAGAACGGTTTGGTTTTCTGAAATGGGGATCAAATGCTTTCCATAACATGCTCGTTGTTCCTCCTGGATCAGGGATTGTTCATCAGGTAATTCAATCAATTTGGGGAACACAAATTTTAACCTGTAATATATTATTCCAGAATGCTAACCTGAGATGTACAAAATGAAATGCTAATTGCAGGTTAATTTGGAATACCTTGGTCGAGTTGTGTTCAACACAGACGGCTTGCTTTATCCTGATAGTGTTGTTGGGACAGATTCACACACAACTATGATAGACGGATTAGGTGTCGCTGGCTGGGGTGTGGGTGGTATCGAAGCAGAAGCCACTATGCTTGGCCAGGTAAAGAAGTGCATCCATGGATCCTTGCCCGCTTTTTTTGATGAATAACTTGATGTCTTCTTTTGATTATGTTGACCCTAGTATTACAGTACAACTTGAGTTTTATTGCAGCACACTTTCTTATCCAGAAATATACATTTACTCTTTTTTTCTTACATCTCTCTTTTATTTTTATACAGCCCATGAGCATGGTCCTGCCTGGTGTTGTTGGGTTTAAATTATTAGGAAAACTGAGAGACGGTGTGACAGCTACCGACTTGGTTCTGACAGTAACTCAAATGCTGAGGAAGCATGGAGTTGTTGGCAAGTTTGTGGAGTTCTATGGTAAACCCGTATGCTTAATCATATTATCTAGTTGTACTGGTGTTTCGATGATAGATGCTCCGGCTGGTGCTTGGTTTCCATTTCTTCTCACATCAGATATTGACCTTTGCTCTCTTTTGCAGGGGAAGGCATGAGTGAATTGTCACTAGCAGACCGTGCCACTATTGCTAACATGTCTCCTGAGTATGGTGCAACCATGGGCTTCTTCCCTGTGGATCATGTCACCCTGCAATATCTAAAACTTACTGGCAGAAGTGATGACAAGGTAACTTCTTGTTTAAACACCGTTTCATTTTTCTTGTTCATTTGTTTGTATGTTGAGATAAAAGTTACCATGCAGGTCGCTCTGATAGAATCCTATTTACGGGCTAATAAGATGTTTGTTGACTACAATGAGGTAAGATATGTGCACCCACTATTTTTGCTACCTTCCTATTCAAAATCTTCTATAATATGGGTTCTGAACTTCTGAGTGAATATTTTTCTCAACACAGCCCCAGATCGAGAGAGTGTACTCCTCCTATCTTGAGCTAAATCTTAATGAAGTGGAACCATGCATATCAGGTCCAAAGAGGTAGGATTTCTTGGTAAATCAAGCGAACTTGCCCACTTCATTGAATTCAATCTTTTGTGATGACACTGAGAATCATTTGTATTCTAGGCCACATGATCGTGTTGCTTTGAAAGAAATGAAAGTGGATTGGCATGCATGCCTTGACAATAGAGTTGGATTTAAGGTGAGAAAGTGCCATAAATTGACACGAATTTTCATTCAGAACTGCTTGGAAATTGTGGGGGTCGTTTGGATGTTCTGTAATTGATTACTTTATAGTTTAATGTTCACATGAGAAAGCCTTTTCTTGAAGAGCTTATGTTTCTTGCAATGCATTGCAGGGTTTTGCTGTGCCAAAGGAATCTCAAAGTAAAGTTGTAGAATTCAATTTTCAAGGATCCCCAGCACAGCTTAGGCATGGGGATGTTGTTATTGCAGCTATCACCAGTTGCACAAACACCTCAAATCCTAGTGTAATGCTTGGAGCTGCTTTGGTTGCAAAGAAAGCTTGTGATTTAGGATTGGAGGTTGGATGTCTCTAATTATGGCTCATTTCTCATGTTTGTTTAATTCATTTTAGGATAATAGTAAGGGGAAAAAGTTACAAGAGGATTGGTCTATAGGGGTAGAATAAAATGATGTTATGGATAATGAATTTCGTGTCAGATAAAAACTTGCGGTGGGCTATTTAGAATGAGTCCATTTCCAATTTGCCTTCCATGTGATTAACAAAATGTGTGCCTGCATTCTGCGGGTTAAATTGCTGCCCCCATGTTTCTTAGTCTACTGAATACTTTTGATGTCACATAACTGAAAGATTAGTTTTATTTCTGCATTGTATAACGTTGGGCAACATAGTGAATCTTTTTATTAACTATCTTTGCATTATTTTGGTGCCTTTTATTAGGTCAAGCCATGGATTAAGACAAGTCTTGCTCCCGGTTCTGGGGTTGTAACCAAATACTTGCAAAAGAGGTAATTTTAAGACTATATGCTACAACTTTGGAATAAATGCAACTCTTGTGATGTATTCCTAAGTCATGGATTGTTCTGCAGTGGGTTGCAGAAGTATTTGAATCAGTTAGGGTTTCATATTGTTGGGTATGGATGCACCACTTGCATTGGGAATTCAGGAGATATTGATGATGCAGTAGCGGCTGCAATTACAGAAAATGGTAATATTCTTACAGTTTGTGCATATACAAATGCTACTTTATGGAGTCTTGCACGGTCACTAAGTTATTGATTTTTCTGCGCATATACAGATGTTGTAGCTGCGGCTGTATTATCTGGAAATAGGAATTTTGAGGGTCGTGTGCATCCGTTAACAAGGGCTAATTATCTTGCTTCTCCTCCCCTTGTTGTTGCCTATGCACTTGCTGGAACGGTATGGAACTCAAACTATTACACAGACAGTTGTTACACTCTGTATCATGTTATGTTGTATGCATCTTTATGCTATACATGAGCTGATTTTATGCTCATAACTTTTGAGTTTTGGTGCAATATCTCATTTGATTTCAATTCCGCAGGTAGATATTGATTTCGAAACAGAACCAATTGGGGTGGGAAAAGATGGGAAAAAGATATTTTTCAGGGACATCTGGCCATCCAATGAAGAAGTAGCAACGGTGAGTTATAATTTTTTTTTGAAAGGAATGATTTTCACAAGAATAGTTTCTACTATTTAAGTCGAGGGATCGAAAATTCATGTTGGTCTTGTCGTACTGTTTTCAGGTTGTGCAATCAAATGTGCTTCCTCATATGTTTATGGCCACCTATGAAGCAATCACCAAAGGAAATCCAATGTGGAATCAGTTATCTGTTCCATCTGGCACTCTTTATGCCTGGGACCCAAAATCAACTTATATACATGAACCGCCGTATTTTAAGGATATGACCATGTCTCCCCCGGGCGCTCATGGAGTGAAGAATGCTTACTGTTTGCTCAACTTTGGAGATAGTATTACAACCGATCACATCTCACCAGCTGGTAGCATTCACAAAGACAGCCCAGCAGCCAAATACCTACTGGAACGTGGCGTTGATAGAAGAGACTTTAACTCCTATGGAAGTCGCCGTGGTAATGATGAGGTTATGGCAAGAGGCGCTTTTGCAAATATTCGGCTGGTCAATAAGTTTTTGAAAGGAGAAGTTGGTCCCAAAACAATCCACATTCCCACTGGAGAGAAACTGTCCGTGTTTGATGCTGCTATGGTAATGCCCTCCTATCTCAGCTTTTACTAAACGTTATCGAAAAATCATTTGAGTTCCTCGGGAAGGTTTTCCTCCTTATTTGATGTTTAATATTGATGCTTTCATCCCTGGCGTAAATTTGTAATACTGACTCCTTTACTTTTAGAGGTACAAAAGCGAAGGACATGATACAATTATTTTGGCTGGTGCCGAGTATGGAAGTGGAAGTTCTCGTGATTGGGCTGCAAAGGGTCCCATGCTACTGGTAATACCCTTTAGCAGTATCTTACTTACTCCATTCGATTCCAGTATATGTTTGTCGTACTTCTAATGAAGTCTGTGTTGCATCATAATAATTTTCAGGGTGTGAAGGCGGTCATAGCAAAGAGCTTTGAGCGCATTCACCGTAGTAATCTTGTTGGCATGGGCATCATTCCACTATGTTTCAAGACTGGGGAGGATGCCGACTCTCTTGGTTTAACTGGGGAGGAACGCTACACCATCGATCTTCCAAGCAGTGTTAGTGAAATTAGACCCGGTCAGGATATCACAGTGGTGACAGATAACGGCAAGTCCTTCATATGTACGCTACGTTTCGATACAGAGGTAACATGCTGCATCATCTTTTACTTCTTTCTATCTTCATTGCCTGTCAAGTTCGTGTTGCTTCAGAGTTCCCTTGTTTCGTCTTTCGTGCAGGTCGAGCTGGCCTATTTCGACCACGGGGGCATTTTGCAATACGTCATCAGGAATCTGATCAAAAGTTAGATCAACAACCATAAGGTGTTGATCAACATTCTACCAAAACTATCCTCTCAAGTTGAAATAATTGACCCGGTTCGGCAACAAGAGGACAATGTTTCAATCCCAGCGCTGACCCCAGCAACATTATAAATAAAGGAATGTTGGTAGGAATATTCATAATTTTCCAGTCTTTAACTTTGTGAAATTTGGTTTTTATTGGAGGTGTGGAGTGCATTCAATACGACCTTGCTTTCAATTTTGCAACTCATGCTCATAAATTTTCAATTTTCTAATTTATAGTCTCTAGCACTTGTACTAGGGCCAATATTCTTCAATTTCGACACAATTGTGCTGCGTGTGGAAATCAGTCGTTGATCGTAGGGTTGTGTAAAACTCTTGTCAAGTCGTATTAAGGAATTAACCACAATCGTATTAGGTCATGTTTGATACGGAGGACTAGATTAGACCGCTAAACGACTAGATTTCACGTGCAATCAAGAAAGAATATGGATGTATTTTTCTAGTAGAATAATTAGGGGGGAATTCGGCTAAGTTACACAATAAGCAACCTAATTTGGTAATGAATTTGACATCAGAAAGAATTTGGTAACGAATTCGCCATCATAAAGAATATGGATGTTAAGAAAGAGATACATGAATCAATGAACATATGATTCATTAGTAGAACAAGAACTTGAACATTGTCCGTTTCTTCTTACGACATCTTTCTCTTCCTTGCTGCCTTGTTCATGATGTGCCATCTCCAGGTTGTGGGTGGACAAAATATGTTCAAACCTGGAAAATCAGTTATCTGCGAGACACGGCCTGAATCCAAGCTGTACACTGCAATTTCTCCGGACATGTTTTCCAACTCATTGCACTTGTAACTCGCCTCTTTGAAATAAATACATCTCCCCTCGACTCCCGGGAAATCTCGAGCAGAAAGGGAGTAGCAGCCGTCATCTCCGAGGACCAATATTCGATCATCCAAAGCCTGAGCCTCAAGCTTAGCCCATTGCTTCTTGTGAGCGTCCAGCTTAAAAATCTCGAACGTAAAGTCCGACGGCTTGCCATACAAATACATATCGACTAAAAGCAGCTCTCCCAACGACTCCACCAACTTCTTCTTCCTCTTGTCGTCATGGCAAGAGCTATTCGCCAATGGAGATGCAATCAGTTCAGTATTCAGACAAGAATCAACCCCTACAGATCTCCCGTCACGACACACAGCACAAAACCTTCCTTTGTAAAAAATAACATCTTGAAAACCAGGGTATAAGTCGTCCAACTTCAAAGGGAAGTTGATGCACTCTACGACATCACCACCTAGCTCTCCGTAATATAACGTTCCGAATGGATCAATCGCCATGACAGCAGGGAAATCGAGATTCAAGGATGCGGCCACCTTCAAATGATCATCAGGCATCTCATGATCGTATACTAGACTATACATTTTGGCCACTTCAAAAACCCTAAATTCCATTAAGTTGAACACCTTTGGCAAGGACTTGGGCTGCCCTCCAAATAAGCGGGAGAGCGGATGCAACATGCGATGAGTTGGTTGTTCACTCAACTGATCAGTACCTACTTCTTTGACATTAATCAACCAACCTCTTTTCCGGGGATCATCATCCGTGGGAGGTGCGATATGATAGACTGCGCTCTCGACGAGGGTAAAGCCTACGCAATAACTATCTATGCCATCCTCTCCGACTGCAAACCACACTTCTGAGGGTAACTGGAGCAAGTTCTTGAAGGGAGGAATAGAGGACCGCCATGACTTACTGACCGCACGGAATCTAGAAACATCGGTTTTAGTGTTGAGGCGGTTTCCGATGTTCGCTAACAGTTCGTGTGGGATATTATCTGCACCACTCGCCATGTCAAGTCTGTCTATCTTGTACGTCGTGGTGTTTTCAGAGGAACAGGGTACTTGGAGTCTAGGGTTTTTGCTCATCGTGGTGAAAGCTCTACTTTTATACGATTATATCCTCCAGTCCTAATGAGAATCGGTAAACATTTCAATTAAATATCCTAAAATTAATTGATATTCCTAATTTTTAGGATTTTTTTTAATAAACACTAGCATTATTGAGTTAAATTATTAGTCGTTAAATCAAGTTCACTCGTTTTAGGAGATCAACAGCAGTAAAATTGTCCTTACAAATAGTAATTGCTTTTATACAAATCCGTCCGTTTGAGAAGAGAAAGGATATACCTCGTTAAGTTTGTTCTTTAAAAATAAAAACTCCTTATGTAACTCTGATAATTTAATTTTGACGGTTAATTTCTAATTTTCTTTTGAAATTAGATGCACTAAATTGTGCCACCTAGCACCTTCGATAATTTTTAATTATTTTAACGGCGAGAAAGCAAGCTTTGGTGGGCAGCACGTGGTGGACCCTTATGTTTTCGTTGAGATCGGCGACCCAAGCCGCAATCCCAGGCAACAATTGCAGGGGCAACCGAAAGGAAGTCGAACCTAAAACCTCTCCTTAGTAAATCACGTCGCTTTCTTCTTAGTAATAGGTGAAATGATAGTGCAACTAACCCCAGTCATATTAGAGATTAATTTCAATAAAAAAGATGCAATTGGCTCCACAGCAGGAAATCCCTAAGAAATAAACAAATGATTAGTACATGTAATGCTTTCGATCTTCCG
Organism: Malus sylvestris; assembly: GCF_916048215.2. Taxonomy (NCBI): domain Eukaryota; kingdom Viridiplantae; phylum Streptophyta; class Magnoliopsida; order Rosales; family Rosaceae; genus Malus; species Malus sylvestris. The sequence goes on along the minus strand of NC_062274.1, from coordinate 19,360,266 downwards.
CGAATATCTCTTACAGTTTCTTTTCATCAACTCAACGTTCAAAAGCTTCTGACAGTAAGAGGTTCCATTAAAAAAGAAACGAAATCGAACTTATTTCATTGAGGGGTTCTGATAACAAGAATATAGAAGCTCTGCAAACAAAAATTGAATTAGTAGTAGAGATAGACGGTGGTACATCAAAATCTAAGGCATGCAGGCACCGATCCGTATACTAAGTTACAAATGAGACTTGAAGCACAAGTACAAAGGCTCTGGCTTGAGATATTGACAAGTACCACACCGACATAAGAACTTGTACCTGCCAATCATTGAGAAAATAATACATATAATTTACGGGTAGAAATAGCGTATATCAGCATAACCCGAACCAAGACATATACAAGAACAAGAGCATAGAGCAAGTCAATGGCATATTTTGGGAAATTGAGAAACGGAATTTTGTAGCTTCACAGAATGTAGCAACCATAAGTACTGTTAGTTATCTACTTTGGATAAAGATAGTTACCTTTTGTATAATAGTTCAAATATTGTACTCGTTGACACGGATCCATTTAGTAGCTGACCACTTATTCCCCTTAATCACAGGGCATCCGCCTGAAATAAACACCGGAGTAAGTTAACTCATTCTTGATAAAGGTTAGCACACTTGGGAATAAGTAATAAAAGTTACGAAATTGTGATGCAAAAATAATTTTTTCTTGTATCTACATTTTGAATAGGCACAAAATTGATAAGGAAAGCGAAGATAAACAAGTGTCATATTCCATGGTGGACATTTTGGAATCAGTGAAACCTGAATTGATGCTTTGCAAAGCTAATTATAAGTGAGCTACTAACCATGTAAACTTGAAGGATCTAGACTTGCATCAGGCCTCATGCTCCAGAAAAGCAATGCATCACCCATCTTGGGTTTAACCGACAGTCCCTTTTTACCGCATTCAGATAGCTCATTCCACCAAGGCACAGAACTAATATTCCCTTTGGCAGCAGGGAACACAGTCTCACCCCCTTCTTCAACATCTGAGCTGCACCACATGGGAGGAGAAAACATTTGCGAACATATAAGTGGGTCGATGATCAGAAATATGAGTATTTTAGGCAGCAATGCTAGGAAACTTACAGGTACATAAGAACTGTGCCAATACGTTGGCCTCCGTTCTTAGTGTTAAAATCATCTTGAAAATAGTCATAGTGAGGTTCGTACTTCTGTCCAACTTCATAGTGGAGAACCTGAAGTCCCTCCCCGTGTTCTGTATTTGGTTTAAAAATAGCTTGTCAATTGTACGAAACACACATAGCTACACCATTAATAGATGAATACCCTAAAGATTGTAGCCCACATAAAGGTAGTACCTTCAACTTTGAAGGCAAAAAAAAAAAAAAAATCATTAAAAAGCACAAGAAAATAAATAAATAAGAGAGCAGACATGAGCTCAACAGCATACCTACAGGTAAAAAGGTGAAATTAGCAATTTTTTTCTCAATGTTCCTGATAATTTTATCGCGGCCTCTTGCCAAAAATGTTCCCGAGCTTGTACGAACCCTGCATAAAACAAGTAAAACAATTGTACCGCCATGAGGGGATTAAGTAAGGGAATGAAAACAAAGACAACAGGTTTTCCCATCCACGTCATTCAACCAAAATCACACCAGAGAATGAAGTGAGAAACGAATACCTGCTATCTTTGCTCTTTCCGGTTTCACTATCAACTACAGTTGACTTGTGCATAGTCGGCTTGGCAAGATCGATTAGATAGTCACATTCCTCCTTGGTCTGCCAACATTAGCCAACGAGGGTTAGAATTTCCCCGGCTTTAGATTACATCAAATCCCGGCACTTACGAAGCATTAATTCCTTCCAAAACTGAATGCAATGTAATTACCAATTACAAATGCAAGATACATTGGCACAATCTATAATGCAAGATACATTGGCACAATTATAACAAATCCAGCATTCCAATGGATTGTTCAATTCGGTAACTTCAAAGGTAATAAAAGAAAATTCAATCCAAAATTTTCCCAAAAATCATAAATTTTCAGCTCAGCTCACCAAGAAATTGTGATACACGAAAGCTCTCGGCTCCCACGAGATGACTTCGACCCACTGCTGCCCTGCCCCATCTTCCACATTCCTAACAAAACCCACAAAATTCAATTTAATTACCGAATTGCCAACCAAATCAATCAAAGCAAAGAATGCAAACCGACTCATCGCGCACCCCTCAACGCTGTGCCGTACGATCGAGCTGAGATCGTTGGCCTTGGAGGAGCTGCCGGAGGAGCCGCTGGGAACGGAGAGGATGCCGAGGGCGAGGAGAATGAGGATGGCGAAGGTGAACATGACGAGCAAGGTCAGGACCAGCGTTGTGGACGGCGACGACGTTTTGCGGCCCGGGAGGCGCGCGTGCCGTGGCCTGAAAGCCATAGTTGCTTCTGGGCGAAGGAATTGAGAAAAAACCCTAGGGGTTTGAGATCGATTGGTTCGATTTGGGAATTGGAACAGCAAGATCTGGAGCTCCGTGAGGAAAGATTCGATTAAAGCATCGAAAAGTCTACAATTTCTAATATTTTCAAAAGTCTGAGGATGGGGGCCTAGTTGCAGTGGCACTAGAATCAAGAAAACTCCCACCTCACTCCAGTTCGATTCTCCCCACCCCCAAATTTAACTAATGACAAAAAAAAATAAAAAAATTTCAAAAGTCTTCTGCTTTGGGAAATATGGAATTTGAGATCAGCAGTGTCAGTCTGTTACTGCTATTTAATTCTTTTTTTCTTTTTTGGTAACTTAATATTCTAAAAAAGAGAATTTTTAGTTATATAAATTTCCATTTAGGCCTCAATATATGGTGTTACATGTCTATCAAAAAAAAAATTAATAATTTGATAGTGTTGGGTAAAGATTAATTGTGTTAGGTGTTCTATATCAAATGGTCTCTAACATTTTAACGGCAATAGATAATTTGATATGTTAGGATTCATTGAACAATCGTTAAAAGTTATTAGTACTGACATAAATTATATGAAAATTGACACACTCCGATCTAAATCAGGGCGTGCTGGCCGTCACGTGAAAGTAACGTAACCATGTGCACAGTGTAGAAGCAAAAATGATATAAGGAAATGCTAATAACTAAAAATCAAATCAACTAGAGCACTAATTAAGTTAAGGTGCAAGTGCGAGATTTAGCTGTGAAATACACAATTAGAGCATAAATAGCCTAAGTGCAGTCCGACTGGACAAGTATTAATTATACTACATCCAAAGGTGATCCTACATTTATGATATTCTGTCAGAACCACCATCGAAATCCCCGTGAGCCACCAAATCACTTCTACCTAAAACCTGGAAGGGCGCAAAACAGAAAGTGTGAGTGGGCAAAAACAAAGCTTTTCAAAATCATTTCATTTCTCAAAAATTCTAACCCCTCGCCGTAAAACCTGTATAATTTCCCAGAAATATAATATATGCAATAACAGAAATCATGCTCAGGATGAAAATCCATAAAAATATACCATGTCAAAGTATCTCAATGAAATGCCATATGTAATCCAGTTAAAATATATCAATGCTAGATATCATATCAGCCGGATCCACCTAACGTTCCCTACACGACTGAGTATATAGCTCATAACCAGTCTCAATCATATCAAATCATGCACACAAGTCGAAACCACCTAAAGTGGTCTGTACACAAATCTGTGCACCTAACTTGGATCCAAGGTGAACATATGGTGCGGGAGGTGAACATCACGTGAAGGATTGTGCCTTAACTCTGGGCGGGAGCACCAGGGTGCAGGTTTATGAGCTCTCAATGCATCACATCATATTTCGCATAACTGAAGTAATCTCATATCTTTAATTTATGAACTTACCTGACATTTACCTGTGCGTCCGCAGCACCAATCATAAATATATGCAACTATTAATGCGTAAATAAAATAGGCAGATACTTGGCATGGCATTTCAAAACGTATAATCATTCAAATTCATTTTCTGGAAAAATCTCAAGTATATAGGTATATACGGAAAACCAAAAGCCCACTCACTGGTATGTCAAAGGGTCGTAACCCCTGAGCCTCGATTGATGGCGCTTGTCCTTCGGATAAGTCTCACCTATATGCGAAATAACTAAATAAATGTTATTTAAAGCATATATACAAAATTAGGAAATAACTTCTCATACATTGCTCAAATGGGTTATTTGAATATACCATCATGACCTACTCAACCTCAGGAACATCCTCATATTTTTAGAAAAATTTTCCGACCACCCACACGCCGACCAAGGCACGACCAGACGCACCCCCACACGCGGCTAAACCCTAACTAAACCTTAATTGCCATTTGGAATATTCCGTTAAAACCATAACAAAATTTAACGGCGTTACCTGACACCGTTAGAATATTCCGTCAAACTTGATGGAATATTCCCCTTCATCTTCCTTGGTTCACCGGCACCGCTGCGATCGCCGATTTTTGGAAAAATATTGAAACCTTCGTATCTTCTTCATTTCTTAACTAAAATTCATGAAATTTGTCTCAAAATGAAGCTTATAACGAGTAGAACGAAACCTTACTAATTTTAAGCTCTAAAATCCATGGAATCTCGCCGGAGAAACCTCGATAATTCGGTCAAAACTTGAAACTCGCGAACTGGGACTTCCCGACGTTCAAAACACTCCAACTTTCTTCCCCGAGCTTCGTGAAGACATCCTAAAGCTTTCTAAAACCTTAAAATTCACTGAAATGTCCACATTTACAACTGTATGAACAGTGCTCACGATCGGGGTTCTCTGGTTTTCGGGTTTTACGAGCTCTCACGTCGAACTAAGGGTATGAATGAGCTCCTGAGCTCATAAGGAGCACAAAGACCACCTTCACAGCCTTGATCCGTGCTTGCAAAGGTTGGTTTGAAGTTGTCCGTACAATTGTACGGAAATGGAAAGAAGTTCGAGAGAGGAAGGAGAGAGAGAGAGTCAAGGTGTGTGTGTGTGGGTGTATGTGTGGTCCGAATTGGTCCCCAACCAAAAACAAGAAAATAACTTAAGTTCCAAACACTTAGGAATAAAAGAAATGGGTCCAAATCCTAAGCCTAGGCCCCACAACCCCACAAAACATTCGAGGGTACTTTAGTCCTTTCATGCCATAAAAAAAATTTAGGACGGGCTGTATGTCGATCAATTTGTAACATTGGAAAGCTGATTTATTTTACTTGTATTAGAAACGTTGATTTGTTTTAGTGTGAACAAATGATGATAGGATAACTAATATTGTAACCTATTATAAATTGATTTTTATTGAATGCTATAGTCCAAGTTGACTCCATATAATATGACATAGGGTTGGTAAGAGTAATTTATGTGACGTAATGCAATAAATTGGGTTGGCAGGAGTGATTAATATTAACTAGTATATGCCCAAACTTTTTGTGTGTGTAAAATTTTTTATTTTTGTTTCTAAAATTGAATGAGAGATGAAGATTGTGAGAGAGAACGTGGGAGTGAGAAGAGCATGAGAGAGATTTTTTTTTTTTAAATTAGAGATGTCAAACTCACATGTAGGTGAGGTTTAAACAAAAAACAACAAAATTTTATTTCGTAAAATTATGTTACTATCCTTAATATTTTTTTTGTTGTAATAGAAGACTAAATAGTCTTTTCACTCTCTTTTGGTTAACAAAGAGAATTATATTAATATCTAAGATACCGTTTGGTACGTGGGACGGGACGACATGAAGTGAGACGAGGCGTTCCGTCCCACGTTTGGTGCGCCTAAAACGGGTGGAACGTGCTGTTTCACGGGACGAATTTTTGGTGAATTTTCATTCCGCCGCATCCCGTGGAACGACTCGTTCCACATCCATGGAACACAAAATTATAACCTCTCCATCTCTTTCTTCTTCCTCTTTGTTTCCATCCGAATGCATCTTTACTCCCTTTCCGTTTTGTCCGTCCTATCCCGTCCCGTCTGCATACCAAACGATACATAAACTACCTATTATCTAAACTCTCTTTGTCAAATAAAGAAGAGTGAAAAGACTATTTAGTCTTTTATCACAAAAAAAAAGAGCAATAATGTCATTTCACAGGTCCAAAGTTTATTGTTTTTTATCCTCCCACCCAAGTTCTCTCTCTCCCTCTCCTTCCCATTTTAAAAAACATATATAACGAGTGAGAAAAACTAACGAAAAATCCAAAAAAACTTTAATTTTAATGAAAAATGACAAATAAAGGTGTAATGAATAGTACCAAAGAAAGGTAAAAATGTGGTTTTTTGTTAAAAGTGAACAGTACCGGAAGTGTTTCGTTAAAACTCCCTAAAAAGTGTGTAAGCATATGCTATCTAAAGTACATATTAATAGAATCATATTTGTCAACCAAAACTCTAGAAAATTACTATTCTAACTGTCACAGCCCGTCCCGAAATAAATTATCGATGACGTGAATTGACTATTTTACCCTTGGATGTGAGCATTGTGGTGTATTATGCATGTAAATGGTGGTCCAAACTTGCATTTTTCCCTAATTTTTGGGAACAAATTGGAAATTAGTTTTTGTGGTTTTGGTTGGTGACCCACGTAGACCACTCACACACACACAAACCCTTCCTCTCTTCTCTCCCGTGCTCCCTTTTCCTCGGACTCTGTAATATCCCAAAAATTTTAAGTGGGGATTAAGAGTGAATCACTTGTGGTCTTTGTTAGCAAAAATTGATTTGCCTTATTCGAGGTTAGATCAATTGGCCTTTGGCCATTAAAAGTTCTAAAAAATAATAAATAAATAAATAAATAAATAAATAAGAGGGTAAAGTTGACGTTTAGGATATAAAAAAAAAGGGATGGGTTCTAGAAATCTCCATTTAGCTGCTTTCCCTCCAGCCGAAAGTAATGAAAGGGGTTTACCCCTTTTAGCTTTTCACGTGTCAAAAAGAAAATCTACGGAAGAAGGAGTTTAGTTTTCTTTGCTTGTGAAGATTAGAACAAGTGATGATCTTTCCTTTGTCTCCATTTAAGGTATCTATTTCTTACCTTTGGGATCTATTTGATTTTTTTGGTTTGTTAACCCATGAATTAGTTTGGGTGGGAGTAAAAGAACATGAAGGTATCATGGTGCATGTTATAGTTTTAGAGTTGAGCACCAAGTGTTTGATTTAAGTCCCCAATTAACCTTGAATTAGGGTATGTTGTTAGATATTTGTATAAGTGGTGTGTAATGATTTTTCTTGTTTATAGATAAGGAAGAGAAGGACAAGGGGACGACACAAGTCAACGAACACCCTGGAAGTTGAATATCAAGAAATTGTGTTGAGGTAGGGGAGTTTTAATCAAAAATAAAATATTTTGGTTTTTCATTTTTACTTGATCAAGGATTGATGGCATTTGAGCATTATTTGAAGCTTACTTAAAATGTTTTCTTTTTCAATTATGTGAAAGAAGTGAAGAAAATATTTCACTATGGTTTGATCTTAATGATTCAAATTCCGTTACTACAACTTTGGTGAGTTTAAAGTGATTGAAATGATTTTTCAAGATTTTGTTTTGATGTGCATGCCTCTAATTTTACTCAATATCAAATACTGAAGCATCTCAATACGAATGTTCAAATTGTGAAAGTAGATGGAAAGTAGTGTAATACCTGTGCAGTTGAGAATGTTGAGAAATGTATGAATGGGCACAATGACCCGTGAAGTTGTTTGATTATGGGCACAATGACCCAAGGTTTCCTGGGGAAAGCTCCATGTGTGAGGGCTGTGAGAATGAGTTACGAAAGTGATAAATACATGTGATATGTATATTGGCCAAGTATATTACGGTTCTTTCCAATCTGCTTGTCACTTGTTTGGGATAAAAGAAGATCTTTGTGATTTGGTGTGCTAGTGATTCTTTAAATGATAATGGTTTTGTTATCCTTATGACAAAAAAAGTGATTTTTGAACTTGTGTGTTGTACCGTTGTTATCAAGCTACTAATGCTCTGAAACCTTTGGTTTTTCTGTCATATGTTACTTTCCATAAATTTTTGAGCATATTTCAAATTGTTGGATTACGTGGTGGTGAAAATAAACGGTTTTGAATCACTCTTATTACTTTCAGCGTGCACTAGAGATTTTAAATGACTACAGACTTACCCCTACTGGGCATTTTATGCTCACCCCGTTTTTCTAAACATGTACTTTCAGGTGTGTAGAGTCGACTAGCTGATTTTCAAGTGGCAGCTCTAGTGTGGGTTAGTTGACGGGAGTCCAAGCATACACTTCTTTTGGGTGAGCTACCAAAGGGTTTGTATAGTTAGTTTCTGTTTGTAAATGATCATTTTGTGGCGTAGTAGACTAAAATGATGTCGACCTCGGTGGGTTGGAGATTCTACTTACCTGGCTATGAGAACCATGTATATATAACTGCTCGTCTTTTGGCTTGTATAGTTTTGCTCATGTACATTTTCCTCAAATGGCCTGAAAATGTTTTCTTGTTAGAAGCCCTAAAGGTCTTTTGTGAACTTATTTTAATCTGTAAGGTTTTATGAATGGCTCTTGAAGAACCACTATGAACTTGGTTATGTTTAAAACTGTGGGTGTGTATCTATTACCTAAGTGGTATGTTGCAAAAATTCAGATTTTTGTTCTTTGGAATATAGATAGTTTTATTTGCAAAGTAATTTGGTGCTGCTGAAATTGTTTTTACAGGAAAACAGCAGTATGCCTGTTTTAGTTTTAACATTTTCCTATACTTCCCGAACTTGAAAATCAATGAAATTTTGACACAACTTAGTTTCATGGGTCTACTTTGGATCTGGAAATTTTCACTCATTTTGGTTGAACGAGCTATTTTCGATGAATTTTAAGGTTCAGGTCGCTTTTGTAGTTTGTATTACCATGAGATCTTTAACTCTATTTCTTTAAATTAACTTTTGTAGTTTAACTTTATGGAAATTGGGGGATTTAAATTTTTGTCGACATAATCTTAAGATGAGATTTGTTTTGCATCCTTAAACAACCACTTTGTTCTATTTATTTTACTTAATCTCACACCTCAAGTTACTCACTCTCTTTCCTTCCCTCACGTACGGACCAACAACAACACGAATGAAAAGTTACAGATCAAGGGTTTAAAGGACACCATCGTGTCCTTGAGGTTCATAAGAGTTGAATGGTACCATTTTTAGGTAAGAACTCCTTCGAAAACCCTAGTTTCTCTCGAACTCTGATTTAGGTACTATTCATGCAAACGTAAAATCTCATGTTTTTGGGGATTTCAAGCTTATAGGTAGCTTAAGGAGGTCCTCACGAGGCTAGTAGTAGTTTGTTGGAAGATTTTGGACGTCGGAATAGCGAGACCGACGAGTTTTAAGTTTGGCCGAATTGTCAGGGATTTTTCTGGCGAGATCCCGTGGGATTTAGGTCCTAAAACTGGTAAGGGTTTGTTCTACTTGTCTTAAGCTTCATTTTGGTATATAATTTGTGAAATTTGACTGAGAAATGGACGAGAAATGAAGGTTCAAAGAATTTCCCAGTTTTCGGCGCCGGTGACGGTCGCCGAAGTTATGAGGTTAGGGATGACGGAATATTCCTAACGGCATTGGTTAGGTTAACGGATTCCGTTACTATTTAACGAAATATTCCTAACGGTGTCACTGTTACCGTTGGTGTGCCAGACACGTGCCTGTGCGTGGGCCGCGCGTCTGGCCGTGCCTTGGTCGGTGCATGGGTGGTCAGAAAATTATTCTAAAAAATAGGGATGTTCGTGGAGTTGTGTAGATCATGTTGGTATATTCAAACACCCTATTTAAGCATTGTATGAGAAGTTATTAGTTAGTTTTGTCTATGTGCTTTAAATAACATTTTTATAGTTATTTCGCATATAGGGGAGGCTTATCCCGAGGACGAGCGCAGTCAAGGACGACTCGGGGGCTACGACCCTTTGACATACCAGTAAGTGGGCTTTTGGTTTTCAGTATATACTTGTATACTTGATATTTTTCCCAGAGAATGCGTTTAAATGAAAGTATGCCTTGAAATGCCATGCATATAAATTTATATCCTGTATATGAATTGGTATATGATGCATATTATATAATTATGGTATTGTGGACGTTCAGGTAAGCCCAGGTGAGTCATGAATTGTGAATGTGATTAAAGTTGTGATTGAGAAACATTGAGCTCATAAACCTGCACCTAGGGTGATTGTGATTTAGCCAGAAATATAACACATACCTGTTTATAATGTCACTTCCTGCACCATATGCTCACATTGGATCCAATTTAGGTGCACACTCTTATCTTACAGACCATCATAGGTGGTTCCGACTCGTAGGTGACTAGCGATTTATCGCCCAGCTATCATGAGAGCGTAGTATCAAGCATAATTATATTACACCCAGTCTTGTCGTACATACCCCTTTTTAGTGGTTCCGACTTATGTGCAGTGTAGTGCCGTATAGGTCATTGTAGTGACTTCGGCTAGATTGATTAATGAGCTATGAATTCAGCCGTACATACTTATGCAGAGGTTTCGGCTAATATGTTATTTTCCATGAATTTACTCTCACCTGAGTTACTTATGTTATTTTTATGTTTTGGCATGGCATACTTATGAATATGATTATGTGAAGCATGATTTGAATTGAGATATTTACATATATATATATATATATATATATATATATATTTATGCATATGTTTATATTCTATTTCTGGGAAGATTATACATGTTTTACGGCGAGAGGTTAGAACTTTTGAGAAATGAAATGGTTTTGTAAAACATTTGTTTTTGCCTACTCACATTTTCTGTTTTGCGCCCCTCCAGGTTTTAGGTAAGCTTATTGTTGGTGGCGTACGAGGATTTCGGCGGTTCTGACATATTAAAATAATTGTAGGACATCTTATGGTACTGTATAATTAGTACTTGTCCTACTGGACTGCACCTAGACTTTCTATGCTCTGATTAGGAGTATATACTTTTGTATCTCACTCCTAACACTTCCTGTTTATTAGTGCACTTTAGTAGCTTTTGATTTTTATTTATTTGTATATATCTTATCCTTACTGCTTCTGCGCTGTGCACATGACTACGTCACCCTTACGTGACGGCCAACATGCCTCGATCTCGGTCGGGATGTGTCACTAACCCACTCATCAAAACTAAAAAAAATAAAACATGGGCAATATGGTAATTACATGTAACACCAATTTTTTATTTTTTTTACACAAACCTCACAGTTAGGTAAACATAACAAACTCTATTTAAAAATTAAAAATTTAATAAAAATATTGAGAAGGTTTTTTTCTACCCCACTTTTCTCACTTTGATATTATCGTTTGTTCAACCAAAAAAAAAGTTCTCACGCCCAATTTTATTTTCTTTATTTTCAATGTTTTCTTAATTTTTTTTTAAACGTTTCTCACTTTGATATTATCGTTTGTTCAACAAAAGTTTCACAAGCTCAATTTTATTTTCTTTATTTTCAATGTATTTTTTTTTTTAAAGTGATATAAATATTTTTGTAACAAATAAAGGGCTCGGTTTTATCACCACAGGATATCCAAATTCAAGCACATACTTGGTTGATGGAATTTAAAAAGTGGAATGCGGTGCAACCGAAGACTAAGCTTGCCGAGGTACAGAAATGGAGGAAGCCGGAGTAAGGGTGGATTAAGTGCAATTTTGATGGGGCATGGGATGAGCAGAACAAAAGGGGAGGAGTAGGAATAATTATCAGAGATGCGACTAGGGAATTTATTGCTGCCATGGCGTTAAAACTGGAGGGGATTGCTTCGACTTTAATGGCTGAAATTGCAGCGGCTCGTGAGGTTGCACTGCTTCTTCAACGATGGAATAGTCAGAAAGTGATATTGGAGGGTGATGCTTTGATGATGCTTTGATGGTGATTGTTGTTGTTCAGACTAACTTGGATGTTAATGATGGACCTTTTGGCCATATATTAACTGATATACAGAGGCTGCTACAACCTGTTCAGCAGTGGAAGGCCAATTTTGTGTGACGTGATGCCAATGCAGTGGCTCACAGGTTAGCTCGGCGTGGTCTCACTTTGGCACTTCCAGTTTCTTGGTTTGAGGGACATCCGATGTAATTTTTGATCTTATTTTGGAGGATGGTTTCAATTCTTAATTTAGTTTGGTGCGGGACACTCTTTCTGAAACGAATATCGTACTTGATTTAAAAAAATATCGTACTTGATTTTACGTTGTTCCCTTTGAAACGAATATCGTACTTGATTTAAAAAAATAAATAAAAGTGACATAAATATTTTTGTAACAAATAAGACTCAAATTAAATTCACACCTATAATGTGTGGGCATACGACTAAAGTGCAATTCACCGGCAAACGGCATACGAAGCAATTAGAAATTTAGAATGACAAAAAGAGAGACCAGACCACAAAAGTTAAGGTCAATAACGTTGCTATAAATTTTGATTGCACACACACAGAGTCGTAAATTTCCTTGGTTTTTGGTGGTTAGGCCGTCATGCATATACAACGGTCACCTCTGGTCTCATAGCTGTCGCGAGGCATACAACTAAATTTCGTTTCATGTAGTTATATTACTGTTTTTAAATTTTTTATGGTATAGAAGACTAAATAGTTTTTCAGTCTCTTTTGATTGACAATTGACAAAGAGGGTTTTATTAATATGAAGTTTAAATTATATTAATTATATTTTGAGCACATTTTATTGGCGCGGTTTCGATCCACACTAATATTTCTGTCTGTAACAACTAACAAGTTAATCCATTAACAGTGTCATTTGGGGAAAAAATGTGCTAAATATTGCAATCACAGCTCCACACCGAAAGTATTTTCCATTGTTCCAATTAATTTATTAAATATTCAGAAATACAAACATTTCATCGTTCTGAACAGAAAGCAGAAACGTATACATGACCTGCAGATGATTAATTCTGTGCAGAAACTAATGCTTGCAAAGGCTGCTAACCTTTACTTATTCCAAATGGAATTAAATCGTCTATATATTTGGCAACACAAAAACTTCACGAACAATATTCAGTCCAGTCCGGTCTAAAACACACCAAGAGAAGTAGGGTAGAGCGGCGCCGGCTTATAAGCGAAACAATTCGGAACAAATGTGGACGTCCGCCTTTTCGGGGGATCCACGGAGGACGCCACGGCGGGTTGGTTCAAGTATGCGTACTTGCTTTTCGTCCACCTGCACAGATATTTGTTAAAAATATATATATGTTCAAGAAAAAATTGATAACTTCTTCTTGATTGATTGAGAAAATTAGCTCACCAGTCCTTGATTCCAACACGAATTTCGTTGTTACTGTCGTTAGTAGCAGAAGATCTGTCGTTCTCATCTTTGTCATCGTCGTTCAAGGACTCCTCGAAACGTCTGTAATCTTCCTCCTGTATACCATACACCTTCAACTAGTTAAGAAAATGTAAGCAAATAAAAATGGCTACTAACTGCTCTTTTGCACATGTTTCTGATCATGTCTCAGCTAGATAGTGCGTGGCACGTGATGATTGAGATAGAATTTTACCGAGAGCTTGCAGGCTCGAATACGTGCTGCAGCCTTGATAGCGGCGAGGAGATGCTCCTCTTCCTCAATACGCTTCCGATACCAGAACCTCGCAATTTCTCGCTTTGTCACGCTCTCCGTAACAGCCTTATTAGCCCAGAACCTTGGAAGTGGAGGCGGTGGAGGTGGCGGCAGCAGTGAACTCCCCTGCTCTATTTGCTTCATCTTCATCAATTCTTTTCGACAAATCGAATCGATCAATTTATTTTGTCGAAGTTCTAACAGTACAAGATTAAGATTGGAATGTGGTGGAAGAAATAAAATAATTGCTAGTCTTGGACATGGACTTTCAAGTACCAACCCTCTGGAGGTAGCTACTACTCCAACCTAACTTTCAAATGTGACCGATGGATTTGGTTCTCCAGGCACATTTCCCAGTCAGGCTTTATAATACAAAGGAAAATTGACTGGTAGTTGCAACCTGAAATTTCCCGTTAAGAGTTGAGAACTTGGGATTGCCGCAACTTTCAACAAGAAATATTTGGCAGATAGTACATGGAACTGAGGCATCTAACGAAGAAAAAAATTTGTGTGATGGTGACATCCTTTATCGGTGTTATTATCTTAATAAGGTGGACAGAGTCAACATTTTATGAATTTAGTAACACCATACCATGGTGGGAACACCATATGTCTCATGAATTTAGTAACACTATACTAGAGATCATGGTGGGAACACCACATATCTAAACGCGTTTTATTAACTTTGTTCCCAGCTGCTGGCCCCTCCCTTGGTTGGGGTCGGTGGCAACCCTTAAATTTACTTTTCCTGCAACTTTCAACTATCCTTACTTTTCTTGCTTTGCTTTTGATCGTTGTATCTGGTGATTTTGTTATCTGAGCTCAGTCTCTGTTTCTTTGGCTCTGTGTCAAGTTTCCTGGGCTTGTTATCAATTTATGGCGATTCTCATCTCATATCCGGGATTCATGCTTTCTTCCACTCCAATGGTTGTTCTGTTGGTCTTTTCCTGTATTTTATTTGGTTGTACTTTTGCTTACTTGGTTGTTTTGGTTTGTTTACAGACTTTTGTAACCTTGTATTAGCCTTTATTTAATGAATTTCACTTCAAGATAAATAAAAATAAGAGAATCTTAACCAAACACTAAAGTAACACCGTACCGCAAGAAATGATATTGTCACACTGAAAACTGCCGTTCAACTAGTCTCCAAAGTCATAATTTAAAATTTAGCAGCCGTAGCAAAAGCCAACCATCTAAAAACCTCCAGTAGCTAACAGGTCTTCATATGTATTTATAAGATTTTTTAATGTTGTACTTGTCAATATGTGATCAATAGCAACGGTAGTCAATATCGGAAAGGGATCTTGATAGCGATTTTACTACTCATGTGAACAAGCTAAAAACTCCTATTATACTTGTAAGAAACACAAGGTTGTTGTAGTATAAACGAATCTTGTAAGGTCGTTCTCCACAGGTATTATTAAATAATTTGAAACTAACCAAATTCCAATTAATTATTGTAAAATAGAAATTGAGGTGATTGATTTTATAACCTACTTAAATTAAAAACGAAATTAATTAATTAAAATAAACAATCTGCAATATTAGAACAGGGGGAAAAAGAAAACAGTTTTGGAAGAATCAAATTAAGAAATCACTATGGTTCCACCGTCACCTAGCAATCCTATGAACTTTTACCAATTAGTTATGATCTACACATACCACTTTGAATGTTAGATTTTCCTAATTCATATTCTACTTGGAACCTCCAATATAGAACGTATATTTAACATGCAATCCGTCCGGACGTTCGGATCAAATCTGAACATGAAATACTCATTATGCTTTATGAAAATCCTTTGAAAAACCATGCAACCCTTAAGACGTGGTGTTCATCCTAAGTGAAATTACAATTATTGATCACAAGAAACCAGCGTCAATTTTATGGAACCTTCCGACCAAAATTGCATCAAATTACTTTTCTAAAGATCTTAATGGTGATCATGCATTAAGACAATTAGATAGTTTTTATCCTGGTGATTAACAATTCAAAGTATGCATGCAATCAACCATAAGCAATTAAATAAAAATCACATATTCATGCTAAGGCTCAAGGTTTCGCTCTAGCAAAAGGAATTAGTTACGCATATTCATAATTGAAATCATAGAAAATATTATTAAAAAAATGATTGAAAGCACCTTCAAGTAAAAAGTCTCCAAAACCCTAACAATTCTCTTTGTCTCCAAAATTGCATAAAAGAAAGTGTAGAGAAAAACTGTAGATGGCCAAGCAATATATTTGCTAAGCCCCACACAAACCCTAAAAACAGGTCCTTTATTCCACCTAGGAAACTAAAATTAATAATAAAATAAAATAGGAAACATAACCCTAATTAAATGATAAATTCGCCTAAAATTTGAACAGCCACGTTTTGGACCTATAAGCTGCTCCAAAACTGGCCCAATATAGCTGGATTTAATGTTTGGAATATTCTGAACACTTTTCCAGATGGCCACGAACTCATCCGAGATCATCTTGGGCTCCAAAAATGCAATTTAAGCCCAAAAACGTCATTTTCCAGCATTGCGCATCACTCCTTTATTTTATCGCCAGAAAATAACCGCTTGGTGGAAAAACCCCAGATTTTGATACGATCAAGCTAAGTGACTCACGAACGTCCTCCAACTAGAATTACTCCAAAATTCGTCCATTTGATTCTATTTTGCTCCAGAGGAAGTCGAAAGTCCTATATTGGAAATACAATTTAAAGTATCAAAATTCTTCCACAATATTAACCAAAATATACTAAAATTAGGGTAAAATATATAATATAAAATCTACTCATCAGATCTTATCTGGATCCCTTCCACCAAATTCATCAATTCAGACTCTTAAAATTTAATCCAACGGTTAAAAATAAGGGTTTGCTTTAAAAGTTATAATAACTTTAACTGTTGGATCAAATTTCAAAGGTTCGGATTGATGGATTTGATGGAAGAGATCCGGAGATAATCACTTTCCATCAATATCAATGATATACTTTTTTTTTCTATTAAAAAGGATCAGTCAGTGCAGCAGTCCATCCTTCCAAATGCCGGAAAGATTCACAGAGACGTGGTAGCATTCATCTCGCCACCATCGTGTATTTCACCAGTTAATATTGTCAACTTACGGTTGTTTATATATCGTTTATATATTGTTAATATATCATCGCAAGTGCATTTGATTGCAAATTTTTATTTATCAGTGCATTTAACCGCAACATAGAAATAATGATATGATTCATCTATTCCTAGTGATCTCTTTAGTAGTTGGATTTATGTTCTTCAAACATGAAGAGAAAATCTGCTCCCTGCCCAAAAGCAGCCATATGAATTAGCATCAATTCCTAAACAAAAACTCCAGAGCTCGGACAGAAACAGCAACAGAGGACTTTTATCCAAATTTCCCAGAAAACCCACCTCAATTTTCACTTATTTAATCACAAATTCGATACAATCTTCAATCACAACAAAATGTATAGGATCAAGAAATTATAGTCACAACCCATATCATTATTTAGTATACAGTAAAATACAAAATTTCAGAAACAATCGCTACAATTCCACATAAGTGCCAGACGAAACGCGAAGGGCTTTCGTTTTGAATCGATACCAGGCAGCTCGAGGGACCACCTGGCTGGGCCCCATGTGAAACTGACCGGGACTGTCAATCATGAGCGGCCCATCGCCGTACATGTATCCGACGAGCCGTCCGCAACCGTTAAAGATTTTTGGATGGCGTATTCCTATACAAATTATGAGATATGTGTGTTAACAAATTAATAATTTAATTATTAAAAATTTCATCATTTTTATAAAAATATATGGTGTACGGTTTCAATAAAAAAATTCTGGCAGCCATTGCACTTGATCTTCGTCCTCGTCCATTGGATCCCCCAGTAGTTTCTAGTCTCGAAGAACGGTCTGATCTTGTCCTCCTTGTCGAACCGGAACTTGGTTGCGTCGACCGCCGCAAACGACACCGTTCCCTTGTTTCCGGCCTCGAAGAAGAAGTCCGGCGGATAGAGATTCGCAGCGGTAAGGTTCAGGTTGGTTCGGCACTCCGTGCAGGTATAGATTGTCGAATCGGAAGAGGCCATTGCTGGTGGTTTTGGATGTCCATGGAGGATTCTATGGCTGGTTGATTCAAGCATGCATACTTAGCTTAAATTTCTCCTGGTCCACCTGCAAAAATGTTTGTTTGAGAACTTCAAGTAGGGTGCTTAGTGAACTTGCTAAGCATTTGATTGATTGAGAAAATGAACCAACCAGACCTTGATTCCGATGCGAACTTTATTGTCATCCATGTTCTCGTTGCTGTTATTAGGGACTGCGGGGGGGGGGGGGGGGCGCTGTCCTTGCCGTCTTTGTCATCGTCGTTCAGGGACTCGTCGAAAGGTATGTATAGTCGTCCTCCTATACACCATACACATTCAACAAGTTAAGCAGATGCAAGAAGTTAAATGCTTTTGACTACCAATAACTCATGCCAATCCACATCCCATCGCTACAGACAAGACAAGCAATAGTTGCATGTTTGGAAGTGCTTATGGCATGGCTTAATGCGCTTTTGAGAGATTCAAAAGCTTTACGTCAAAAAAAGAAAAAAAAAAAAAAGAGAGGTTCAAAAGCTATTTTGACAGTATATTTGGAAGAAACAAGTTAAATATGCTTCTAAATTTTTAAGAACAACAAAAGATTTGCGAAAAATCAAAGTGCCTTTTAACTTTCAAGGCTAGTTTGGGGTTTTAATCATGAAAAAAACACATAACGTGATACAATAAATGCGTTTAAATTTATTAGAACTAAAGTGTTTCATAGAAAACGGCTGAAATTACTTCTTAAATAAACATTTGGTATGTGTATCCATAAGAAGCACTTCTATGATTATTAGAATACTTTAAGTTTTTTGCCAAACACACTTATAAACGCTTTTAACTGTCAAAAAATTCTTTGTCATTTTATAAGCATTCCTAAACAAACTAATGCCTCTTGTAAAAATAATTAAGTAAACACATATTTAGAATCACTTTTGAATAATGTCACACACTCAAAAGACATTTCTAATTATATTTTTCGATTGCAAATGAAGGTCATTGTGATTATTTGAATGCACTTTTAGCAGGACATGTATGACATTAGTACATTATCATGATGACATAATGTGCTAATAATACTCAACATGTATTATTTTCTCTCCACATGTTCTTGACACGAAATATTATATACCAATAACACTAGACCTCACCATTAACCGTGTCATACGAGTTCCTCAAATTTCGATTAGCTTTGCCACAGCTCACGACCCACAACCCGCATGGATTACTCAAACGTCAACCTGAGAGGGCAATTTCGTCTTTAAGACAAGTAGGTAGCCACTAGCCTCTACCCACTTTGCCTATAAAAGGAGCCTTAAGGCCTCGGTTTCCATTCGGTTTGGTTGGAGAGATTCTCCTCCCAAGTCGAGAGCTAGTCGATCCCTGGTTTTCGCTGCAATCAGAAAAACAATTAAACCCAAAAAAATCTGAAATTTTTTTTTAAAAAAATCAGAAAACTATTTGATCGACAAACACCGTGAGCTGAATAAGTACCAGTTACAGTGAGAATTTGACTCGGAAAAAAACCCTAGGGTTTGTCGTCGTCGTCGCCATGGATATCCGGTTTCCCTTCTCGCCAGCGGAGGTGGCGAAGGTGAAATGCGTGCAGTTCGGCATTCTCAGCCCCGACGAAATCGTAACTTTCCACTCCCTCTTTGTTCGAAAGCTGTTTACTGAGTTGGTTCGATTTGGTAGTGATTGGATGATGCTAGGGTTTGATGAGTGCCGTATTTTGGTGAATTGGAGTGTTCTGAAACAGTCTGTTGTGTTTTGTTGCAGAGGCAAATGTCTGTGGTGGAGATTGAGCACAGTGAGACTATGTTGGGAGGCAAACCGAAGACGGCTGGTTTGAGTGATCCTCGGCTCGGTACAATTGACCGGAAGTTGAAATGTGAGACTTGTACAGCCAACATGGCTGAGTGCCCCGGCCATTTTGGGCACCTAGAGCTTGCGAAACCAATGTTTCACATCGGATTCATAAAGACTGTGTTATCTGTAATGCGATGCGTTTGCTTCAATTGCTCGAAAATTCTAGTCGATGAGGTACTTATAATTATTGCCCTTAAACTTTCCAGTAGAATAGTTTTCTAATCCACATGATCGAGTTTCAGTTACTGCTTTCGTAATGTTGACTAACATTATAGTTGATAAGCTTGTTAGTCTTGTAAGATAGGTTGAAAGGTCATTTGGATGTCCCTAGCCTGTTTTATACCTCATTGTAAACTCGTTGGGTCATGTTTTGGGTAGCTTGAAAGAATACGATGCATAAAATGAGTCTGTTACCTCATGGAAGCCAAAAGCGTCAATTTTGTTTTAAAAAAGGATCTTATACTCAAGTATGCGGACAATTGTTAACCTCGACAAATTTTGTGTGACTTCATTTTGCAGGACGACCACAAGTTTAAGCAAGCTATGAGAATAAAAAATCCGAAAAACAGGCTGAAAAAGATTTTGGATGCCTGCAAAAACAAATCCAAATGTGAAGGTGGTGATGAAATTGATGTCCAAGGCCAAGATACTGAAGAGCCTGTAAAGAAAAGTCGGGGTGGCTGTGGTGCTCAGCAGCCCAAGCTCTCTATTGAGGGTATGAAAATGAATGCAGAGTACAAAGCCCAAAGGAAGAAAAATGATGACCAGGAACAGCTTCCTGAACCTGTGGAAAGGAAACAGACCCTTACTGCGGAAAGGGTTGGTGTACTTTATTTAGACAGATTTTCCTTCTGTCAGACCAACTTCTCATGGTGCTAAAACATTGTTAAATTTGTTTTAGGTTCTTAGTGTTTTAAAGAGAATAAGTGATGAAGACTCCCAAATATTGGGGTTGAACCCAAAGTATGCTCGGCCTGATTGGATGATTCTACAAGTTCTGCCCATTCCTCCACAACCTGTGAGACCCTCTGTAATGATGGACACCTCATCCAGGAGTGAGGTAAACTTCTTTCATGCTGTGTTTCTTCCTTTCTCTCCAGAGAACAGGTGGCAAGCTGATAATTTTAGTAGCTAAAAGGAAAGTCTAGTTATTTATCGTTGTTGGTGATAAGTTGATAACCGGCTTCATGTATTTTCTGAGTTCAGGATGATTTGACTCATCAATTGGCGATGATTATTCGTCATAATGACAATCTGAGGCGGCAGGAACGAAACGGTTCTCCTGCTCATATCATTTCAGAGTTTGCACAACTTCTGCAATTCCACATTGCCACTTATTTTGACAATGAGTTGCCAGGACTACCAAGGGTATGCATACATGGAAACATATTTCTGCATAGTAGCTGTATGCTTTTATGTTGCGTCTTTCTTTGTTTGTGGACATAAATTTATGTTAAGCAGTAGAACTTCATTTCATGCATACTCTGAAATTTTTCCACACTGAACAGGCTACGCAGAGATCAGGGAGGCCCATTAAATCAATTTGTAGTAGACTGAAGGCAAAGGAAGGGCGTATAAGAGGCAACTTAATGGGGAAACGTGTTGACTTTTCAGCACGAACAGTGATTACTCCCGATCCAAACATAAACATTGATCAATTAGGAGTGCCATGGAGCATTGCTTTGAATCTCACATACCCTGAGACTGTGACTCCATATAATATTGAAAGGTAAACTTTATTTATGTATTTATTTGTAATTTTCCGATCTTGTTCTTTTCTACAGTTTTTCATCTTCCTTAGTTTATTCTATTTCTACTGATGGAATATCAATCAATAACAAACAGGTTGAAGGAGCTTGTTGAGTATGGCCCCCATCCTCCGCCCGGTAAAACTGGTGCGAAGTATATAATAAGAGATGATGGGCAAAGGCTTGATCTTCGTTATTTGAAGAAAAGCAGTGATCATCATTTGGAGCTTGGATATAAGGCATTGCTATTTCATTCTGATAAGTTTTGATTTGGATCTTTTCTGTTTGAGAGTAAATTTTGAACTTCTACTATTGTGGCTTCAGGTGGAACGTCATTTGAATGATGGAGACTTTATCCTCTTCAATCGACAACCTAGTCTCCATAAAATGTCTATCATGGGCCACAGAATCAAGATCATGCCATACTCAACATTTCGATTGAATTTGTCTGTGACATCGCCATATAATGCTGACTTTGACGGGGATGAAATGAACATGCATGTGCCCCAGTCCTTTGAAACCAGGGCTGAAGTATTGGAGCTCATGATGGTGCCAAAATGCATCGTCTCACCTCAGTCAAATCGACCTGTCATGGGAATTGTGCAGGACACACTTTTAGGTTGTCGTAAGATCACCAAGAGGGATACCTTCATAGAGAAGGTAACTGATTCACCCCTATTTTACCTCTTGAATATCATGTTTTGATAATATTCTCTTTTCACGCAAAAGGAGCCTTACCCTCACTAATTCTTTTCAGGATGTTTTCATGAATATCTTGATGTGGTGGGAGGATTTTGATGGAAAAGTTCCTGCTCCTGCAATTTTGAAGCCCCGGCCACTTTGGACTGGAAAACAGGTGTTCAATCTTATAATACCAAAACAAATAAATCTCCAAAGAACTTCTGCATGGCACTCGGAATCAGAGAGTGGGAACATAACTCCAGGGGATACTCTTGTTAGAATAGAAAAGGGTGAATTGCTTTCTGGAACTCTGTGCAAGAAGGCCCTTGGGACTTCTACAGGAAGTCTTATTCATGTTATATGGTATGATTTTCTCTATTCAGTTCACTCTATTAAGTTAAGAAATGCATTTGTGTGTATGATCTTGGTGAAGTTCATACTCTGAGTTTATGATGCACCATACAATACGACCTTTGCTTCCATCTGAGTATCAAACATATAATTTGACCAAAAGGGAAGTTGTATCCATTGAAACTTCTTGTTGGGCAGGGAAGAGGTTGGTCCAGATGCAGCCCGCAAGTTTCTGGGTCATACCCAATGGCTTGTGAATTACTGGCTGCTGCAGAATGCTTTTAGCATTGGAATTGGAGATACGATTGCTGATGCAGCCACAATGGAGAAAATCAATGAAACAATTTCCAAGGCGAAAAATGAGGTGAAAGATCTTATAAGTAAAGCCCAATCTAAGCAGCTGGAGGCTGAACCTGGACGAACCATGATGGATTCGTTTGAAAACAAAGTGAACCAGGTGTGCTACATGGCTTTTTGCCTGCAATATTCTTTTTTGCCTGCATATTGTTGAGTAATAATGTATGTGATTTTTCCAGGTGTTGAATAGGGCTCGCGATGATGCTGGAAGTAGTGCTCAAAAGAGTTTAGATGAGAGCAACAATCTTAAGGCCATGGTTACAGCAGGGTCCAAAGGGAGTTTTATCAACATATCACAGATGACTGCTTGTGTGGGACAGCAGAACGTTGAGGGTAAGCGAATCCCGTACGGGTTCATAGACCGGACGTTGCCCCACTTTACTAAAGATGATTATGGACCAGAAAGTCGTGGATTTGTAGAGAATTCATACCTGCGTGGACTAACTCCACAGGAGTTCTTTTTTCATGCTATGGGTGGTAGGGAAGGTCTTATAGATACTGCTGTTAAGACCTCTGAGACTGGGTACATCCAAAGGAGACTGGTGAAGGCTATGGAGGATATTATGGTGAAATATGATGGCACAGTACGTAATTCTTTGGGTGATGTCATTCAGTTTCTATATGGGGAAGATGGGATGGATGCTGTTTGGATAGAATCACAAAAGCTGGATTCTTTGAAAATGAAGAAAACAGAATTTGATAAGACTTTTACTTATGAGTTGGATGATGAATATTGGAATCCCGACTACATGTTGCACGAACATGTTGAGGATCTCAAAACGATTAGAGAGTTCCGTAATGTGTTTGATGCAGAAGTTCAAAAACTTGAAACAGATAGATTACAACTTGGAACAGAGATTGCAGTCACAGGTGATAATTCTTGGCCACTGCCTGTTAATTTGAAGAGGCTTATTTGGAATGCACAAAAAACCTTTAAGATTGACTTCCGAAGGACTTCTGATATGCACCCGATGGAAATTGTGGAAGCTATTGATAAGCTCCAGGAGAGACTGAAAGTTGTTCCTGGTGATGACTTGTTGAGTGTCGAAGCGCAGAAGAACGCAACATTGTTTTTCAACATTTTACTTCGCAGCACTTTTGCAAGCAAACGGGTGTTGGATGAGTACAGGCTTACTCGTGAAGCATTTGAATGGGTTATTGGGGAGATAGAATCACGCTTCCTGCAATCGCTTGTAGCACCTGGGGAAATGATTGGCTGCGTTGCTGCACAGTCTATTGGAGAACCTGCCACTCAGATGACACTGAATACTTTCCACTACGCAGGTGTGAGTGCAAAGAATGTTACCCTAGGTGTCCCCAGGTTGAGGGAAATTATTAATGTAGCCAAGAGAATCAAAACGCCATCCCTGTCTGTCTACTTAAAGCCTGAAGCTAATAAAACGAAGGAGAGGGCGAAGAATGTGCAGTGTGCTTTGGAATACACCACTCTGCGAAGTGTAACTCAAGCTACAGAAGTATGGTACGATCCAGAACCCACAAGCACAATAATTGATGAGGATATAGATTTTGTGAGAGCTTACTATGAAATGCCAGATGAAGAAGTTAATCCTGATAAAATTTCACCTTGGTTGCTTCGCATCGAGTTGAATCGCGAAATGATGGTGGATAAGAAGTTGAGCATGGCTGACATTGCTGAGAAGATTAACCTTGAATTTGATGATGATTTAACTTGTATCTTCAATGATGACAATGCAGAAAAATTGATCCTTCGTATCCGTATCATGAATGCTGAAGCTCCAAAAGGGGAGATGGTTGATGAATCTGCTGAAGATGATGTTTTTCTGAAGAAGATTGAGAGTAACATGCTGACAGAGATGGCTCTTCGTGGTATCCCAGATATTAACAAAGTGTTCATTAAACATGGTAAAGTTAATAAGTTCGATCCAAATGAAGGGTTTAAAGCAGAGCAAGAGTGGATGCTGGATACGGAAGGGGTTAATCTCTTGGCTGTTCTGTGCCATGATGATGTTGATGCTAGGCGCACAACTAGTAATCATTTGATTGAAATTCTGGAAATTCTCGGAATTGAGGCAGTTCGTCGGTCATTGTTGGATGAGTTGAGGGTTGTTATATCATTTGATGGGTCCTATGTTAATTATAGGCATCTCGCTATCCTTTGTGACACGATGACATACCGTGGGCACTTAATGGCAATAACCCGTCATGGCATTAATAGAAATGACACTGGTCCTATGATGAGGTGCTCCTTTGAAGAGACTGTTGATATTCTTCTTGATGCTGCAGTGTTTGCAGAGACGGATTATTTAAGAGGCGTGACAGAAAATATAATGTTAGGGCAACTTGCACCAATTGGGACGGGAGATTGTGCCCTGTATCTCAATGATGAGATGCTGAAGAACGCCATCGAACTCCAGCTGCCCAGTTACATGGATGGTCTTGATTTTGGTATGACACCATCTCGTTCTCCAGTGTCAGGAACACCATATCACGAGGGCATGATGTCCCCTAATTATTTGCTGAGCCCAAATCTTCGGCTGTCACCAATTTCGGATGCTCAGTTTTCTCCTTATGTTGGAGGAATGGCATTCTCTCCTACTTCCTCTCCAGGCTACAGCCCATCATCCCCTGGATACAGCCCTTCCTCCCCTGGATACAGCCCCACCTCTCCTGGCTACAGTCCCACCTCTCCAGGGTATAGCCCCACTTCTCCTGGCTACAGTCCCACCTCTCCGACATATAGTCCTAGTTCTCCCGGCTATAGTCCCACCAGTCCAGCTTACTCTCCTACGAGTCCATCATACTCGCCAACCTCTCCCAGCTACAGCCCCACCTCTCCAAGCTACAGCCCCACTTCACCAAGCTACAGCCCTACTTCCCCTGCTTACAGCCCCACTTCCCCTGCTTACAGCCCCACTTCCCCCGCATATAGCCCCACTTCGCCATCTTACAGTCCCACGTCTCCTTCCTACAGCCCAACTTCGCCATCCTACAGCCCAACTTCACCTTCCTACAGCCCAACTTCTCCTTCCTACAGTCCAACATCTCCATCCTACAGCCCTACCTCGCCAGCCTACAGCCCAACTTCTCCTGGTTACAGCCCAACCTCGCCTAGTTATAGTCCAACCTCGCCCAGTTACAGCCCTACATCTCCAAGCTATAATCCTCAGTCTGCCAAGTACAGTCCGTCGTCAGCTTACTCTCCAAGCAGTCCAAGATTGTCACCATCTAGTCCATACAGTCCTACCTCTCCGAACTACAGGTGAGCTATCTTTTGAACTGCACTTATGGTATTAGAATTGCTGTATGTGGGCTGATGAGTAGGATTATTACTCTCACAGTTGATTAGTCTTCAGTTTCTAATTCTCTGTTTTGCTGCCTCTGTCTTTTCCAATTATTATAATTATTGTGTTGAGGAAATCTCATGTAGCCTACCAATTATGTTTTCTTTTCTTTTGCAGCCCAACCTCACCATCATATTCCCCCACATCTCCATCGTACTCTCCCTCAAGCCCCACATACAGTCCCGGCAGGTAAACTTACTTTCTTTGGTCACCTCTCTGACTGCACCGTTCTATATTTTCCTGCCCAGTTTAGTTTTTTGGGACTCTGCTTGGTTTTACTGATGTGTAAGTTTGTTGAATGTTTCTTTTTCTTTTTCTAATATTTATTCTTGTTCAGCCCATTGACTTCTGGAGTGAGCCTAGACTATAGCTCGAGTTCCCCTCAGTATAGGTAAACTGTGAAACAATCTTTGTTTTTCTCCGAATATTTCTGTTTTGATCGCCATTGCACTAAATGTGCCATAATGCTTGTGAATTTTCTTCTGATCACTTTTATTTCCATGCAGTCCAAGTGCTGGATACTCACCCAGTCAACCCGGTTACTCGCCATCATCTGCTAGCCAGTAGATGATGTGGAGGTATATTATTTGAATCCTTCATCTTGTCGGTGCCTATTTATTCAAATGGAGATTTTAGTTTCTTTTTCAAGCCTTTATCTTTGGGTTATCAGGATTAATTTCATTCCACCAGTTATTTACATTTCCACGTCTCTTGAACATCAGTGCCTCCTTAAGCTTTTGACTCGAGCACTCGTATTCGTTTATCTCATTCATTTGTATGCATAAAGTCAATCCTGGTACTATTCATTTTACCCTTTATTTTGTTTTTATCGTTAAAACTCAAAAGTTTTCAAGCCCTTTTCATTAATTTTCCTTTTTATGGGAACTTTAACGAAAAGCTCCCGTTACTGTTCATAGTACAGTGTTATAGTTAGATTGTATGTGGTCCTCTTTGTTTTCGTTTCGGAAAAAGGAAGTTGCATGTATTGTGGTTAGGGAGACGAAGCATGTAAGCAAGTCGATATTCAATCCCAGGTAGCTAGAGAATGAAAATAATTTAAAATGATACTTGATCGGCTTTTATTCATGGTTCTTTTGTCCAAGTCTACAGCTCGCCTGTTACCATCCGAAAACATGGACTAATCGGAACTGAGAAGCCGTGTTCAAGTTGGCCGCTTCGCTGGGGGATGTAAGCTTGCCGTACATATTACAGTCCCGTTAATAGTCGAGGATATGCCCAGGACTAGTTTTTACTATTAATCAGTTCAGATATGCAGGGGGAATGTGTAACTCTCTGTTTTCGGTGCCCTAAAACTTGGCATCAGTCCAATATTTTCCTCTCGAAATGTGTTGTAAGTGTCGAAAGTTTACATTCTAGTCGGATATTTTCCTCTCTTCATCAGCGTGAGGATGACGAGTGTTTTGAGAATTCTGGTTTTGAACTTGTAACCAATTTATAGATTTATAGAATTGCCTACGTCGCTATCCTGTACTGTTTTGAACTTATAATCAAGTTAACGATATTTTTTTTTCTTCTGATACAACGATATTCTACTATAAATGAAGAGATGTTACTCTTTTACCGTTTAATGTTCATTACATGGCCTTCCTGGAAAAAAAATTGCATGGCCTTCACTCACAAGCTTACACAATCCAATGAACCTTGTCAAAGGCTTTACAACTTGAGTGTCCACAAACATACGTTGTTATACCGTAGTGTTGTTTTTTCTGCGGTCTTGAAATTAAGCTTCCGTTCACGGAAATTCGAGGGCCTAATTAGATGAGCAAATTGATGAAAAGAAAGTTTTTACTCAAGAGGTTACGCACAAAGCTCACAAAATGCTGTTGGTTTAATTTAATTTATGCTTGCTTTTCTACAAGAAATATTTTCAAATAGCTATGAAGAGAGATTGAATTTGGATGGAAGATGACATACATACTACTCTAATTAACTGACATAACTAATATTTAATGAACATTAAAATTATTGTGATTCCTAACTTCTTCTAGGCCCATTTAGCTAGAATGGTAATTCCTCATTATTGGGTATTAGATTGACGTTCGCATGCAAAAGCGATGGATATTGATCACATGTTTTGGTTTTGACTCTCTTTCCTGTTGGAATCAAATTCAAGTACACATTCACGAATGGAAGAGTGAACCAGCAATAATTGCCCATAATCTCTGACGAAGCTACTAAATGACCCTTGAAAAAAAAAATTGTTAAAATATGTGTCAAAATATTTGCTCTTGATCCAAAGTCATAAACAAAAGCTTTTGACATGCGGATGTAAACCTCCTAACTGAAAACTGAAAAATAACAAAATAAAAAATCACATTCGACTTTGGAGATTGCACTGCTGTTTGCCACGTGGAGGATGCAATGTCAATCCAAATTTTTTATTTTTGCCGGCGAAAACCCTTGGCTTTTCCATCACACAATCTGATATTGTGAAGAGGTCAACATTCTCATTCCCATTCCGGCTCCCCCAAAGCCCCTAAAGGCATTTCTGCGTGCATAAATTTATATATACAAATATACACACATATATATACTGTATATGTATATATAAGTAGACAAGAATCACAACAATTAAGTCGATGGAGAAACCATTAAAACGAATGGGAAGCAAGATTTTAACGTTTCTATCTAAAGCTGCACAGCCGGCAGTGATCACGTTCCACAGCCCACCTCCGAGCCCTAGAAAAGCAGCCGGTCCGATGATACGGATATTTCCTCCTGAATCCAGAAGGAAAACCAGGAGTGGAATTACCTTTGCTTCCAAAGAACCCACCTCCCCAAAGGTCTCCTGCATGGGGCAAGTCCATGGCAAGAAGAAGAACAAAAGCAAATCAAATAGTACTGGTTCTGCTCCAGTTTCATGTATTCCTAAAGAGGTGAAGAACAAGCCGGCTAGGGTTTCGAGCAAGGTTCCGAAAGAAGTAGCCCTCCCGGAAGAAGGTAACGAAAATAGGAACCGTGATGGAGCTCCAGAAAGGGTGCCTTCTTTGGGTCAGATGAAGAGGTTTGCCAGTGGTCGTAGCACGTTGGCGGATTGATTTGTTACTGGAGGTTCGTGATGATCAGAAGGATGACGTGACACATGAGGTAAGGGGAGAAGAAGATGAAGATCATAGGGATGTGAAGAAGGAAGCTGTTGCTTTGAGGAAATGGAGGACCTTTTCTTCTCACCCTTTGCCTCTTCAATCGTAAAACACATGCACGAATCGATCATTGTTTATATTTTGAAACTTAGGTTTCGAAATAGAAATTAAGTATCTGTGGATTTAATTCAGGTTTATGTAAATATGAATTGTTCTACCATGATTTCATGACTATTGAGATTTTTAACTAGAATGCTTTTTTTTTTCTTGAGAACCAAACAACTACCACTTGAATGAGTTGAATTTGAGAATGCTTTTGGAATGGCCAATTAGAGATTCACTTATGTTTATAAGCGCTTTTATAGAAAGCGATTTTATAATTAAAAGCAAGTTAAACTTTGCATTAAGAATTCAAATGCTTTTTAGAGTGATTTTTAAAGAAGCAATTGAAAAGGCTAAAAAAACACTTTCAAGTGCTTTCATACCCAAAATCACTTGCATTTTCATGTCCAACATTTGTTAACTCGCTTTTCATTACATGAATGTTCCTTTTCGCTGGAGATTTACATTTTGGGCTCCCTAGTAGGACTAGTTTGGTGGTTCATTTAGGCCCAAAATCGACCCGTTATGAAACATTTCAAGCCCACAATAATTAAACTTCATTCTTACAACAACAACAACAAAGCCTTTTCCTACTAAGTGGGGTTGGCTATATGAATCCTAGAACGCCATTGCGCTCAGTTTTGTGTCATGTCCTCCGTTAGATCCAAGTACTCTAAGTCTTTTCTTAGGGTCTCTTCCAAAGTTTTCCTAGGTCTTCATCTACCCCTTCGGCCCTGAACCTCTGTCCCGTGGTCACATCTTTGAACCGGAGCGTCAGTAGGCCTTCTTTGCACATGTCCAAACCACCGTAACCGATTTTCTCTCCTCTGTCCTTCAATTTCGGCTACTCCTACTTTACCTCGGATATCCTCATTCCTAATCTTATCCTTTCTCGTGTGCCCACACATCCAACGAAGCATCCTCATCTCCACTACACCTACGTGTTGATGCTTCACCGCCCAACATTCTATGCCATACAGCATTGCCGGCCTTATTGTCGTCCTATAAAATTTTTCCTTGAGCTTCAGTGGCCTACGACGGTCACACAACACGCCGGATGCACTCTTCCACTTCATCCATCCAGCTTGTATTCTATGGGTGAGATCTCCATCAAATTCTCCGTTCTTTTGCAAGATAGATCCTAGGTAGCGAAAACGGTCGCTCTTTGGTATTTCCTGATCTCCGATCCTCACCCCTAACTCATTTTGGCCTCCGTTTGCACTGAACTTGCACTCCATATATTCTGTCTTTGATCGGCTTAGGTGAGGACCTTTAAATTCCAACACTTCTCTCCAAAGGATAAGCTTCGCGTTTACCCCTTCCTGTGTTTCATCTATCAACACTATATCGTTTACGAAAAGCATACACCAAAGAATATCATCTTAAATATTAAGTTTGTAATCTTCGCTAGATTGCTTCGGTCATTAGTATGGATAAGTATGTAAATGGATAGAGACAGGAAGCAAACACAAGATGTACGTGGTTCACCCAGATTGGCTACGTCCACGGAGTAAAGGAGTTCTCATTAATTGTGAAGGGTTTACACAGTATATAGGTTCAAGCTCTCCTTTAGTGAGTACAAGTGAATGATTTAGTACAAATGACATTAGGAAATATTGTAGAAGAATGATCTCATAATCATGAAACTTTTAAGTACCGAAGTGTGGTATCGTCTTCATTTGCCTTATCTGTCTCATAGGTAGATGTGGCATCTTTTTTGGAAGTACTCTTCCTCCCTCCAGGGGTGGTATCTTTAACTGGTGGAGATGCACAAGGTAATGTATCAATTTCACTTGACGCTTACTTGTAGTTTCAGGCTTGGTGAAGCGCGATACAAACCATGTAGTAGGAGTCCCCCAAGTCGCCGAGCTAGGGGATCTGCTGAAAGAGGTGACAGACAAGGTAAGCAATCAGAGCTCCAAGCAATCAGTCCCAGATCAGAAGTTTGATTTCGAGTTCCGGCTGATTGTTATCCTTCTCCTTATCTTGCAGGTAGCATGAAGGATAAAGAGAAGAAAAGGAGAAAATGTGATATGAGATACTTTTGCTTTTGAAGAAGTAACTTTCCACAGGCTTATTCTTGAACTGGGCTGGAGGGTTTTCTTGTTTCCGCCAGAGTATAAGGCCGACTGAAGAATTTGAGGGTCAAAACAAGTCCATCAAATCTAGAGTACGTTCGACCCTGCTGATATGGGATACTTTTGATGTTGACAAAGTAGTGGATGTATCGGCACGTGTTCTGTTGCGCTTGTCTCCACATGCTTCCTTGTATCCTTCTCACTTGCCCTATTTGTTCTTCAGGCAGATGTGGTATCTTCTCGGGAAGCATAAGATGTTGAAGATGAGTACTCGAGAGCAATGGGGTTCCAGGCAGTCAGTTCCGGACTGGAAGCTTGATTCCAAGTGTTGACTGATTGCTCTCTTTCTCCTTGTCTTGCAGGTAAGAACAAGGTCAAAGGAAAAGACAGGGAAAAAGCATGATATGAGATACTCTTGCTTTTAACTCTGATGATATGAGATATTCTTGCTCTAGTGTAGCTTGTTTGCAGAGGTATTCTCGGGGGGAAAGAAAGCTGAGTATTTCGAGAGGCTTAAAGATACCAAAATCATCCAAACCCTATGTTGCAGTCCCTTTGGCACTATCTGCAAGCCGTCCTTCACAATCATGTGGGGTTCTCTCCATTTGGAAACTAAAATTTGGAAAACATGATGGAACCATCGATATTTGGGAAAGTAACTTCTACGACACGAGTATACAATTATCGTGAAGTTTTCTTTCATTCATATCACATGTAAAATTGGCAAAAAATGCTACAGTATTGTGTTGTATAATTAACGCATGACAACACGATGACAGCATACCAATATCATGGTCCATGAAAGTTTATGGATAATTTGAGTTGGCACTTGGCATATAGCTAAATGTGGAAAGCGTGTGATAACGAGTGTGAGGCTGGGGACAACTTCCCAACCAGACTGATTGTGATTTGTGGGCCGGTAGGTTGAAGCTGTAAAGCAAAATAAGCATTTTTTTTTTCTGCTTTTGAATGATGCTTTCACGTTTGGATTAGGGAAGTTTTTTTTTTTGTCAAAGTTTGGATTAGGGAAGTTGGATTAAGCAAAAAAGTAATAAGCACCTAATCCACTTTCTGCTTCTGCTTTTGGAGGGACAAGTTATTAAAATAGCGTATGTGACACTTCTCCTATAGTTTGTGGACTGCATTCTGAATTTCTGACCACCTAGCTTGGAAGCTGCTAGGAGATGACCCCACAAATATGGCTGTCTCCTATGGAGAGAATCTACCATGCAATCGAGCATGCGTACTGTGTTCTATTATCTTCGTCACGTGATAAGAAAATAAATTTAGAGATGACTAATATAATAATGTACTCATCCATTGACAAAAACACTAGATGATGATCCGCTGCAAACTTAATAGTCGCTCTTAGTATAAAATTTTGAGTGTAACTATCACATCCCGACCCATGGCAGATCACTTCTCGAGCCCGTTCCACCACCGTAGCACGATATTGTCCGCTTTGGACTTACCATTCCCTCAAGGTTTTGTTTTTGGGAGCTCACGAGCAACTTCCCAGTGGGTCACCCATCCTGGGAGTGCTCTGGCCTCATTCTCACTTAACTTCGGAGTTCTTACGGAACTCGAAGCCAGTGAGCTTCCAAAAGGGTTCGTGCTAATAGGGATGAGAATATACATTTAAGAATCACTCCCCTGGACGATGTGGGATGTTACAATCCACCCCCCTTAGGGGCCCGACGTCCTCGTCGGCACACTTCTGGCCAAGGATTGGCTCTGATACCATTTGTCACATCCCGGCCCGGGTCATTGTAACATCCCATATCGCCCAGGGGAGTGATCCTTAAATGTATATTCTCATCCCTACCTAGCACGAGGCCTTTTGGGAGCTCACTGGCTTCGGGTTTTGTAGGAACTCCGAAGTTAAGCGAGAAGTAGGCCAGAGCACTCCCAGGATGGGTGACCCACTGGGAAGTTGCTCGTGAGTTCCCAAAAACAAAACCGTGAGGGAATGGTAAGCCCAAAGCGGACAATATCGTGCTACGGTGGTGGAACGGGCCGGGGAAGTGATCCGCCCCGGGCCGGGATGTGACAAATGGTATCAGAGCCTAAACTATGGTTGCGAGTGTGCCGACGAGGACGTCCGGCCCCTAAGGGGGGTGGATTGTAACATCCCACATCGTCCAGGGAGTGATCCTTAAATGTATATTCTCATCTCTACCTAGCACGAGACCTTTTGGGAGCTCACTGACTTCGGGTTATGTAGGAATTCCGAAGTTAAGCGAGAAGGATGCCAAAGCACTCCGAGGATGGATGACTCACTGGGAAGTTGCTCGTGAGTTCCCAAAAACAAAACCGTGAGGGAATGGTAAGCCTAAAGCGGACAATATCGTGCTACGATGGTGGAATGGGCCTGGGAAATGATCCGTCCCGGGCCGGGATGTGACAGTAACTGTTTCTCTATATTATTTTCTCTACCTCTCTCATTTAAAAGGAATCATTAAATGCTTAGAAATCTCTCCACCCCTAATTTGCAAACCTCTTACTTTGTGTGTAACACATAAAAACTATATAGATTCTATGCATTTAATAATATTATGAAAACATGTAGTTCCCAAGGCATCATAAACATTGGAGACTCCCATTTGGGAATTGACATCATTTATCATCGGAGATTTTCAATGATTTAGTGCTTAATTTTAAAAAGGGTAGGTATTGATTGATGGTATAAGTAGTTGGATCCACAACTCACCTAAAATATGAAGTGAACATGCTCAATTATTTTCATGGGTCTCACCCACACTCCATGCGTCCTACCCAATTATTCCACACCAAACACCCCAACTCATTTTTGGAATCCCCTATTCTTCTTCCCGTCAAAAGAAATTTTATCAAGAACAGAGTCAAGCGAGAGAGCGATTATAACCACAATAACTATTTTTGAAAGAACGAGAGAGTGATAATTTCTATAAATAGAGAAAAAAGGGAAAGAGATAAAGATGAATTGATGCCGATCCGAAGATCATAGTCAAAGGGTATGCTGCTAGGTTTTGTCATTTAAGGATTGGAGTTTTTTCTTGAAGGTTTTTGTTATCGGTCTCTGATACAATTTTGATTTGATTATTCAAATTATTAACTTCTTTCATGTTTACTAATGCATAAAAAATAAAAATACGATCTCACTTTCAAATTCATAATCATAAATTTGATAAGTTATGAGATTAGTTGACGCAATTCTCAACTTTTATTGGGATCTCTTATGCTTAAATTCTCCAATACATTTACTTGCACCATCCTCATAACTAAATGGAAAATAATTTTGCATACACATTTTAGAGCATGTTTACTTAACAAAAATGAAGAAAAAAAAAGAATCAAAAATTAAAAATAGGAGAAGGAAATGAAATCATAGCATACTAGTACGGCTTTTAAGTAAAAAATTGTACTTTTTTTATTCATTATGTGTAAATAGACCGAGACCAAAGGAATGTGGAAAATTTTTATCATAAAAAAAAACGAAAAAAAGAAAAAAAGAAAAAAGGAAAAAAAAGGAATGTCGAAAATACGGAAAAAAATTGACACCTCTCCCTCTCAAGATTCATGTCATTGCTCGAACTTTCCCGAAATATAAACCCAATTTTATTTTAATTTTTTTTGGTAACGGACAGTAACTTCCTGGCCCCACTCACACTCTGTTTTCACGGGATTTTTTAAAAATCCCCCAAATCCCTCCGAGGCGCCATCAGGTCCCTTTGCAAGTTGCAACCCCCACCTTCTCTGCCTATAAGCAACGCCAAACCCCCCATAAACCCAGCTTTGT
Organism: Malus sylvestris; assembly: GCF_916048215.2. Lineage (NCBI taxonomy): Eukaryota > Viridiplantae > Streptophyta > Magnoliopsida > Rosales > Rosaceae > Malus > Malus sylvestris. Next base: position 19,325,214 of record NC_062274.1, on the reverse strand, counting down.
CACTATTCACACCCACCGCAAACCCAGCAAATCTGGTACGCGAAATTACGGTTTTGTACACTGACCTCCGGAAATGGCCGAAAAGACGTCGGAGCGGGTGACCTACCTGCACGGCGACCTCGACCTCACAATCATCGAAGCCCGCCACCTCCCCAACATGGACATAGTCTCCGAGCGCTTCCGCCGCTGCTTCACCGCCTGCGACACCATCAACATATCCTGCAACCGCTCCGCCGAAGACGACGGCCGAGACCGCAAGCCCCACGGACCCCACCGCAAGATCATAACCAGCGACCCCTACGTCACCGTTGTGGTCCCCCAGACCACCGTCGCCCGGACACGTGTCATGAAGAACTCCCAGAACCCGCAGTGGAAGGAGCACTTCTTTATCCCGCTGGCTCACCCCGTGACTAACCTCGAGTTTCAGGTCAAAGATAACGACGTCTTCGGCGCCGAGATCATCGGAACCGCCAAGATCCCAGCCGAGAAAATCGCCACCGGAGAGCCCATCTCCGGGTGGTTCCCGATTATCGGACCTTCAGGGAAGCCCCCGAAACCCGCCTCGGCGATCCGGGTCGAACTGCAGTTCACGCCGTTCGAGAAAAACCCATTGTACAAGCGAGGCATAGCGGGGGATCCGGAACACAAGGGCGTGCCGCACACGTATTTCCCGCTCCGGAAGGGAAGCTCCGTGCGATTGTACCAAGACGCGCACTGCCCGGAGGGGCTGCTGCCGGAGATTCAGTTGGACGGCGGGAAGGTGTATAAGCAGGAGAATACGTGGGAGGACATTTGCTATGCGATTTCGGAGGCGCACCACTTGATTTACATTGTGGGTTGGTCGGTGTTTCACAAGGTGCGGCTGATTCGGGAGCCGAGCCGGCCGCTGCCGCGCGGCGGAAATTTGACGCTCGGCGATTTGCTGAAGTACAAGTCGGAGGAGGGCGTGAGGGTGTTGCTGTTGGTGTGGGACGATAAGACCTCGCACGACAAGTTCTGCTTCAAAACGGTGACATTTCTAAACCTGCATTGTCGTTTTGATTTACTTTTTCTTGATATGGCATGTCGGTACTAGCTTTGCTGTAGATAATATTGTTTGTTATATATAAAAATAAAAAAAAATAGAAAAAAAAAAACACTTTTGAAACTTGCATAGACTTTGAAGTATGCCATCATTTCTAGACTAATAAACTGCATTGTGTAGTTTGTGTAATGCTTGAGTTGGTTTAAATAGGACGGTCAGTATAAGAGGAAGTGTACTTGTTGTTAACCTAGTTTTAGAGGGTTGGGTTGATGTACCGTGTAGAGTGGGCTGTTTTCTATCCTCTTGTACATTGTTGTCACCACTAGTGTTTCTTGTTGTCAATCCCCTTAGAGCAAGTCCACCCCTAAGGACTTTGCGTCAGCACTCAGCGTATTTATCCACTCAAGTGAATAGTAATAGACTGGAGTGAACAATAATAGACCAAGACATCTTCCCTCCTAAAAAAAATGCGCTGGCACCCAGCGCATTTATTTGGTGTGTTTTTTTTTTAAGTTTATTTCAGATAAGATTTTTAACCAATTTCGGATAAAATTTCAAATAAACTTAAAAAAAATACACACTAAAATAAAATTACATAAACTATAAAAAAAAACACACTAAAATGAAATTACATAAACTCATCAAATACACTTTATTCTTCAACCACAAACTTTATTCTTCAAATACACGATGAAGATGGATGTAGGGATGTATGGTTTATATGGACAAAAAAATTAAGGATGAGCTTTTTGGTATTTTTTTTCACACAAAAAGTATATGAAAGCTTTGGTAGAAAGTGTAGGAAATATTGAAATGTGATGTAAGGTGGAAGATGAGGGTTAGGTATTTATAGAAAAAAAATTAATATTTTTTAAATTTTTTTGTATTTTTAATAAATTTTAATTTAGTTAATTAATCTGGACCGTTGGATCTGTGATCGGACGGTCCATTTTAAAAGTCAAATTTAAAATTTTTTTATAGTTGGAAATCCAACGGTCTACAAAAAATAGCCGTTGGAAATCCAACGGCTAAAAGTGGGCCACGTCGCCTACTCGGGTTGTGGTCTGAGTGCGCCTGCGCGCGGGCCCCGCATCTGAAATGTTGTCGGGCACTCGCGCCACTGGCCTCATGACATGCATGCGCCAGCAAACTGCCCGGCTTCTTGGTCAGTCTGTTTTGGGCTGGCCCAGAGACCAGCATGGGTTGGGTGCCAGGCTGTTTTGCGGGCTGGAGCAGATTGACAGGGTGTTGGGCTATTCCACCTCTGGTGGAACTGCTCTTAATTCAAGGGATGTGTATCTAGTAGTTGTTTACTTTTGGTTGTTAGCTTTTAGGCTGAAATCAAGGAGGGTAAAGGGGCTTGTTCCTTCTCTTCGATATACATATATTGGTTAGGTCTTGTAATCTTTTTCCTTACAATGAATATACAACTTGAAAACTCCAATATGGTATCAGAGCAGTGACCCTAACCAGCCTGTCTCTGTGTACTCTCTTGAGGGATTTTTTTGAGCTTTTTTTTGTTTTTGTTTTTGTTTTTGTTCTTCAAACATGGCTGAAGAAAGTTCAGTTAATGGCGAAGGAGACAGCTCTCATGCTGCTCGATCATCACCTCGCTCAAGCATTGATGTCAACCCAAATCAACGTCTTAGTTCTGTCTTACTAAATGAGTTTAACTATCTGCCCTGGGAGAGAGCAGTCACTCTTGCCTTGGGAGGACGATCAAAGCTTGGCTATGTTAATGGTGCTCACCAAATTACGATGCTTGGTTGTGCAAAGACCAGTTGGTCATGTCGTGGCTACTCAACTCTATGGATTGTAAGATTACAGAAATTTTCAGTTATGCTGAATCCTCCTTGACTCTTTGGAAAGATCTCAAGGAAATGTATGGGAATCAAAATAATGTAGTTCGAGTGTTTCAGTTAAAGAATGATATTGCTAGCCTGCAACAAGAAGGAAATTCATTTGTGCAACACCTTGGAAAGTTGACCACCATGTGGAATGAGTTGAATGTGTACCGACCACACACCATCAATGCTGCAGTGTTAACTAAGAGAGCTGAGGAGGACAAGATCTTCCAGTTTCTAGCAAGCCTGAGTCCTAAATACGAAGCCACATCCTCATGAATCCAGACCTGCCTTCTTTCTCAAGTGTGTGTGCCACGATTCAAAGGGAAGAAGTTTGCAAAAAAGTCATGACCGTGGAAGTTAAGGCAAATATACCAAAAGCTAGGGTATATTTTTCTAACCACAAACCTGGTGAGGAGAAGGGCTACAAAGGAAGAAGAACTGGTTTGAAATGTAGTCACTATGATGTTGGTGGGCATTCAAGAGATCATTGCTGGATTCTTCATCCAGAGCTAAGGCCAAAGTTCCCTAGGGACAACAACAAAGGTTCTTTTAAGGGCTCACACAACTCTTCTTACAAGGCAAATCATGTTGCCACTACTTCATCCGAGGGAGCATTGAAGTTCACCTCCAATCCAGCCACTTTAATCAATGAATTTGATGCCTTCCTTCACAAGAAGCAAGGTCATGGAGATAGTGAAGGACCAACGAATCAATGTGACAACAATCAAACTACCTTACTAGGACAGTTTGCTGGTTTTCTGGCTGAAAATGAAGGTGTGATACAACAAGATATCTCAGGTATCTTACACTCTTTCTCAACTGCTCTCAAAGTAGGTAATGTGCATGATTATTGGATTATAGATTCAGGAGCCATTGATCATATGACTAACAAGTCTACAAACTTGCATAACTTTGAAAAACTTTCAACTCCATCTCAAGTGTCAATTACTAATGGAAAGGGTGCTATGGTTGTGGGAAAAGGAAAAACACACTTAATCTCCAGTGATGTCGAGTCTGAGGCTCTTTATGTTCCTTCATTCCCTTTTTCAACTTTTATCTGTTGGTAAGATCACAAACTCATTAAATTGTCTTGCCATTTTCTCTATAAAAAAATGTGATTTTTTAGGATTTAGTCACCAAGAAGACGATTAGTGAGAGATTTTTCTTAAATGGTCTCTACTACCTTTCCAAGCATACTCAAGTTCCCAAGGTTTTTCAAGTCACTTCAAGCTTAGCTCAAGAACAACAACTTTGGCATCAACGACTAGCACATCATTCTGAAAAAGTCCTATCCACTTTATTCCCAAACTTTTGCAAAATTACAAGCTCTTGTGACGTGTGTCACTTCTCTAAGTTTACTAGACTACCATTTACCTCCTCTTTGTCTAGGGCTAGTAATCCTTTTGAAATCGTGCATTCCGATGTTTGGGGACCAATTCTAGAGTTCTTTTGATGGATACAAATACCTTGTAACTTTTGTGGATGTTTCACAAGGATCACTTGGTTGTACCTATTGAAATTTAAAAATGAAGTGATGAATGTTTTTCAAGATTCATAGATTTGTGATCACACAATTTACTTCAAAAATTCATGTTTTACGATTAGATAATGGCACTGAATATATGTCTCATTACATGTCATAATATTTGAGCATGCATGGTATACTACACCAAACAAGTTGTGTTGGAACACCCCAACAAAATGGTGTAGCCTAGAGGATGAATAGAGATCTACTTGGGAAGACTAGAGCTCTTATGTTTCACATGAATGTGCCTAAGAAATTTTGGTCTCGAGGAGTTCTCACTGCAACATATCTCATTAATAGATTACCTAGTAAGGTGTTGAACTTTAAATCACCTTATGAGGTCTTGAAAGACAGAAAGATCAATTTATCACATTTGAGAGTCTTTGGGTGTACATGCTTTGTTCACATTCAAGCACAAAATTGTGACAAGCTAGACCTAAGGGTTGCCAAATGTGTCTTTCTAGGTTATTCATCCACCCAAAAAGGTTACAAGTGTTACAATCCAACAACTAGAAAAATGATTGTATCAAGAGATGTTAGATTTGAAGAAAAAGTTCCTTACTTCTCAAGACCATTGGATGATTCTAGACAGGGGGAGCATTTACTGGATTTATTTCCAACTCCATATGAAGAAGATGCAACATGCATTTCTAGTGAGCATGAACTAGATGGTTGCAACCTTCACTCCGTGACACATCCTGAAGAGGAGTTCTCTACTCCTTCAGAGTCTCATCCTTCAGAGACTCCTTCCAACAATGACATTACTCAATTGCCTGCAGTCCACTCTCCTCCAGTTCGTCGCAATCCTGCTTGTGAGAGGAAACTTCCCTCCAAGTTACATGACTATGTGACATACACTACCAGGTATCCTTTGACTGATGTTATTGATTATAGCAATGTCTCACCATGTTTTGCTGCGTTCTTAAGTGCTATTAATGAAGCTCGTGAACCACAAAGTTTTCAAGAAGCTAATCTTCATAATGAGTGGAGAACTGCCATGGCAGAAGAGCTTCAAGCTCTTCATGAAAATCACACATGGACCATAGTGAAATTGCCAAAAGGGAAAAAGGCAGTGGGGAGCCGATGGGTGTACAAAACCAAGTTCCATTCAGATGGCACGGTTGAAAGAGATAAGGCTTGCTTGGTTGCTCGAGGATTTACACAAACCTATGGGGCCAACTATAAGGAGACATTCGCTCCCGTGGCAAAAATGAACACTGTTAGGGTGTTGTTGTTAGTTCCAATCAACAATGCATGGCCTCTCTTTCAAATGGATGTTAAAAAATGCTTTTCTGCATGGTGAACTTGAAGAAGAGGTTTACATGAAGCTTCCCCCAGGTCACCCTCAATCAAATAACCCAGAAATGGTGTGCAAACTTCATAAATCCATTTATGGTCTCAAGCAAAGTCCACGTGCATGGTATGCCAAGCTAAGTCATGTTCTAGAAAGAGTTGGTTTTCGTCAAAGCACTGCGGATTCCTCTCTATTTATTCGTTCTAGCTCAGTGGGTAAACTCATTGTGCTAATATATATTGACGATCTAAGTGTGACAGGTGATAATATGTCAGAGATCAATGCTCTTAAACAGTATCTCAACAAGAAGTTTGCAATCAAAGATCTTGGCACTCTAAAATATTTTTTGGGAATCAAGATGGCACTCTCACAAAGGCTTCTTTCTCAACCAACGCAAGTATGTTATTGACCTTCTTCATGAAGCAAATATGACAGATTCCAAGCCTGCTCGCACTCCCTTGGATAGCAACTTGAAGCTGAAAACTCACGGCGATGTCATTCCAAACATACTTTACTATCAAAGGATGGTTGGCAAACTCATTCATCTGACTATCACACGCCCTGATATATCACATCTTGTCAGTCTTGTTAGCCAGTTTATGCACTCTCCAACCATGGATCATTTGAAGATTGTTCACCGTGTGCTTTGTTATCTCAAGGGTTCTGTTGGTAGAGGAATATTATGCGCAACAATGGTCACACTTGCATCTCTGGTTATACAGATTCTGACTGGGTGGGCAAATCTCTCGATCACAAGTCTACCACAGGTTTTTGTACCTTTGTAGGAGGCAACCTAGTTACCTGGAAAAGCAAGAAACAGAGTGTTGTTGCACGCTCCAGCGCCGAGGCTGAATATCGTGCTAAGGCATCCACTGTGTGTGAACTAATTTGGCTCAAACACCTTCTGTTGGACTTAGGTTTTTCTCATCAGCAATTGATGTCCCTGCACTGTGATAACTAGGCTGGGATACACATTGCATTGAATCCGGTATTCCATTAAAGAACTAAACATATCGAGGTTGACTGCCACTACGTTCGCAATCAAGTTCAGTCAAAGGTGATTCAAACTCACTACACACGCAGTCATGATCAACTAGTAGATATTTTCACAAAAGGATTGACGTCTGCTGTTTTTCAGCGTCTTTGGTTCAAGCTTGGATCAATTGACCCATTTGATCCAACTTGAGGGGGAGTATTAGATGAAGTGTACTTGTTGTTAACCTAGTTTTAGGGGGGTGGGTTGATGTACCGTGTAGAGTGGGCTGTTTTCTGCCCTCTTGTACATTGTTGTCACCAATAGTGTTTCTTGTTGTCAATCCCCTTAATTCAAGGGATGTGTATCTAGTAGTTGTTTACTTTTGGTTGTTAGCTTTTAGGCTTAAATCAAGGAGGGATAGGGGGCTTGTTCCTTCTCTTCGATATACATATATTGATTAGGTCTTTTAATCTTTTTCCTTACAATGAATATACAACTTGAAAACTCCAATAGTCTGGAAATTGGGTCATAACGTGAAAGTTGGATTGCATGCAGGCAGGAATGATGGCGACGCATGATGAAGAAACAAGGAGGTTTTTCAAGCATTCATCTGTAAATTGTGTTCTGGCAACTCGCTACGCTAGCAGTAAGCTTAGCATCATAAAACAACAGGCAGGTTTCAGTTATGACATTTTGTAGTTTGGTATTGACACTGTTTTTTTTATCCCTTTTGCTTTTGCTCTTTTGTTTAATGCAATCTCCAAGTTATGGATGTATCCCGAATACTGACCATTTGGGTACAATTGGCCAGAACCTTCTGTGTTTTGAGAATAACTTTTTCATTGCATTCCACTTATTGCTTTTATCGGAGATTTTGTTTTATTTCAGAATAGTTTACGGTTTAGTTGACGTTCTTTTCTACTGAGCTGATCAACATGTTGAATTTAACAAGCACTGTATGGGTTTGAACAGGTTGTTGGAACCCTCTTCACCCACCATCAAAAATGTGTTCTTGTGGACACACAGGCATATGGTAATAATCGGAAGATAACTGCGTTTTTAGGAGGTCTTGATCTTTGTGATGGTCGTTATGACACACCCGAGCACACACTGTTTCGTGATCTTAACACTGTATTTGAGGGTGATTTTCATCAACCTACTTTTCCTGTAAGTAATTGGCGATGGGGGTTTTATTATCTGCATTGCTTGTATGCTCTAGCATACTGTATCCATTTTTCTTTTGTATATTATGCTGTAATTAGAATGATATATAATGAGACTGCTGTGAGACTGCTGTAATGCGTGTCTTTCCGCATGTACATGTTGTATTATTGTAATAGGCTGGAACCAAGGCTCCAAGAGAACCATGGCATGACTTGCACTGTAGAATAGATGGGCCTGCTGCATATGATGTTCTTATAAACTTTGAGCAACGTTGGAGGAAAGCAACACAGTGGAAGGAGTTTGGACTACTACGTAAGAAGGTTTCACATTGGCATGATGATGCTTTGATAAAAATTGACCGCATCTCCTGGATACTAAGTCCTCCCCTATCTGTTTCAAAGGATAGTACAACTATTCCAGAAGACGACCCTTCCTTGTGGGTTAACCGTGAAGAAGATCCTGAAGATTGGCATGTTCAGGTGGAGATGCAACTTTCTTGCCCTCCTTTCTGTTGTTTTCTGTTTCTTTTAATAATTTTATATTGGTGTGTATGCACACGCACACGATATATTGTTTCTGTAGTAAAAAGGAGAATCAAGTGGGTAATTTCTTCCTTCTCTTGTAGATTTTCCGATCCATTGACTCAGGATCACTGAAGGGATTTCCCAAAGCTGGCCGTGCAGCTGAGGCCCAGGTTTTTATTTGATTCCCCCTCTTGTCCCCCATTCTATCTGTCTTCCATTTTTATACTTTTAAATGTGCGGTCTAAATCTGATCATACCTCTTTATTGTAACTGCAGAATCTTATTTGCTCAAAGAACCTGGTAATAGATAAAAGCATTCAAACAGCATACATCCATGCAATCAGATCGGCCCAACATTTTATATATATTGAAAATCAGTATTTTCTTGGTTCATCATATGCGTGGCCAGATTATGAAAATGCAGGTGAGATGACAATGTTTAATGCTTGTTTTCTAGGAATTAATGTTTGTATTTTGGGAGCAAAATTTTAGTTTTGTAAAACAGTACATTAGCTTGTTATTTCATGTGTGCATAATTGGACTTGGAATTTATGGTTCAAGCATTTTGTACATGGGAAGCAGCACAATTTGCTGTTATGTTATCCTTAATTGACTATGAGTCTAGAAATATTGAAAGTTTGCATCTGCGTTTTGTTTCTTCGTTGTTGGGTTTACACAAATTTTAGCCTCAATTACCCAATATTGTTGCACCTGCCACCTAACCAGTAACGACTTCGCTTATGTCAAATTCATAATTCTTCTGTTTGCAAACATTTAAGAAAACATCGTTATTAATTGATAGTAGATATCTCCTTTCTTATGATTCAAATTTATCTCATTATTTTCTCTCATGGTGTGTACAGGAGCTGATAATCTTATCCCAATGGAGTTGGCATTAAAGATTGTTAGCAAAATTAAAGCTAATGAGAGATTTACAGTCTATGTCGTTTTACCTATGTGGCCTGAAGGTGATCCAAAAACTGCTGCAATGCAAGAAATTCTCTTCTGGCAGGTATGTGGTTATCTAATATATAAATATACGCGGAAATCATATGGTTGTTAAATAGGACTACGAAATTGGATGTTATGATCTTCCAATGACTAGGATAAATAGTGATGGACTTTTTGCTTCGACATGATTGATTCTCTTTGCTAGCAGCTTGACTATACCTGAATCAACAGGAATTTGTTCATGGAAATTATTGGCTTAGCATTAGACAAGGGACCTAAACCAAGTGAGGTGCATCAAGGATGAGGATGGAAAGGTTCTTGCTACAGAGAACGCGGTTAAAGACAGATGGAGAGGTTATTTTCATAATCTTTTCAATGAAGAACATGAAAGGAGTGCTTCTTTAGGGGAGTTGAGTAACTCAGAAGAGTGTAGAAACTACTCCTTTTATCGTCGAATCCGGAAGGAAGAAGTGGTTGTAGCTTTGAAGAAGATGAAGCATAGAAAAGCAATAGGCCCAGACGATATACCAATCGAAGTGTGGAAAGTTTTGGGAGAGACAGGTATAACATGGCTCACTGACCTTTTCAATAGGATTTTGAAAACGAAGAAGATGCCAAATGAATGGCGAACGAGCACTTTGGTGCCTATCTACAAGAATAAGGGCGACGTACAAAATTGCATGAACTATAGGGGTATTAAGCTAATGAGTCATACAATGAAGCTCTGGGAGAGAGTCATTGAGCATAGATTGAGGCAAGAGACACGGGTTTCGGACAACCAATTCGGGTTCATGCCAGGGCGCTCAACCATGGAGGCAATCTATCTCTTACGAAGATTGATGGAAAGATATAGAGATGGGAAAAAGGATTTACACATGGTCTTTATAGATTTGGAAAAAGCGTATGATAGGGTCCCAAGAGACATTCTTTGGAGGATTTTAGAGAAGAAAGGAGTACGAGTAGCATATATCCAAGCTATAAAGGATATGTATGAAGGAGCAAAGACTGCCGTAAGAACTCATGAAGGACAAACCGAAAGCTTTCCCATAACTGTAGGATTACATCAAGGCTCATCCTTAAGTCCTTACCTTTTTGCGTTGGTAATGGATGAGTTAACAAGACATATTCAAGATGATATTCCTTGGTGTATGCTTTTCGCAGACGATATAGTGTTGATAGATGAAACTCAGGAAGGGGTAAATGCAAAGCTTAACCTTTGGAGAGAAGTGTTGGAATCTAAAGGTCTTCGCCTAAGCCGATCAAAGACAGAATATATGGAGTGCAAGTTCAGTGCAAATGGAGGCCAAAACGAGTTAGGGGTGAGGATCGGAGATCAAGAAATACCAAAGAGCGACCGTTTTCGTTACCTAGGATCTATCTTGCAAAAGAACGGAGAATTAGATGGAGATCTCAACCATAGAATACAAGCTGGATGGATGAAGTGGAAGAGTGCATCCGGCGTGTTGTGTGACCGCCGTATGCCACTGAAGCTCAAGGGAAAATTTTATAGGACGGCAATAAGGCCGGCGATGCTGTATGGCACAGAATGTTGGGCGGTGAAACATCAACACGTACACAAAATGGGTGTAGCGGAGATGAGGATGCTTCGTTGGATGTGTGGGCACACGAGAAAGGATAAGATTAGGAATGAGGATATCCGGGGTAAAGTAGGAGTAGCCGAAATTGAAGGAAAGATGAGAGAAAATCGGTTACGGTGGTTTGGACATGTGCAAAGAAGGCCTACTGACGCTCCGATTAGAAGATGCGACTATGGGACAGAGGTTCAGGGCCGAAGGGGTAGAGGAAGACCTAGGAAAACTTTGGAAGAGACTCTAAGAAAAGACTTAGAGTACTTGGATCTAACGAAGGACATGACACAGGATCGAGCACAATGGCGTTCTAAGATTCATATAGCCGATCCCACTCAGTGACTTGGATTTTCCAAGTCTCCAACCAAGAAGTTTTCCTCACTCGGGAAATTAAGGGAACACTACCCCAACCTACATGCTCCACTCAGAAAGCTTCAACATACAAGCTTCAACAAAAGAAAATTCAAAGAACTTAGCGAAGAAGGCTTTGGTGTATTTAACACAATACGTTGAAATGAAGGAAAGCTTATTTATTGATATCCCCGATAAGCTACAAATATGTACATATACATGAGTCAAAATAAACACACAAGAGGGAGCCTTCACAAAGGTTGCTTAGGAGAAGTCTCAGCAGTCGGTAGAGCCCCAGAAAGAGAAGGCACCGGAGGGGGATCATTTGGAGCCTCAGTACTGGACAGAACCCTAGAAGGAGGAGGCATCAGAGGTTGATCATTTGGAGCTTCATTACGCGGTACAGCCCCAGAAGACGAAGGCAATAAATGCCTTTGGAACAAACCCACAAATCTCTGATGATCAAGTAAAACCTGACCATCAGTTTCCTTCATGTGGTCAAGCTTCCTCTTCATGTTTGTAGCATAGTCATGTGCGAGCCGGTGCAACTGTTTATTCTCATGCTTGAGCCCTCTAATCTCCTGTTTGAGACTCATCACTTCAGCCGCCAATGATTCAACTTGGCGAGTTCGAGCAAATAGGCGTTGGGCCATATTAGACACAGAACCTGCACACTGAACACTGAGAGCCAGCGAATCCTTAACAGCTAACTCATCAGACCGTTTGGAAAGTAGTCTGTTATCTTTGGGAGTGAGAAGGTTCCTGGCCACCACCGCAGCAGTCATATCATTCTTCATCACGGAATCCCCAACGGTAAGAGGACCAGTTGGGGAGACGAAGGATGGGCGCCATATGTTGTCTGGAGAAGGCGGGGCTGCCTCTTCAACAAGGTTCAAGTCAAAACGACGGTCGGAGGGGCCAGACATTTTCAAAGGTGTTGAAGAGAGAAGAGGTCGGACAAATCAAGATCTTAGAAGTGCAAGAATGAAGCTTCTACTGGTGGAGATTCAAGTGTGCTTTGGAACTTAATGCCAGCCCCTATAAAAAGCTGCACTCGACGGAGCTTCAGAAATCAAAGAGGCGCTTGCTCAGAAATCGAAGAGGCGTTTGCTTTCTCAAAAGTTGGGCTGCTTAGAGATCACGAGGGTTGATCTCAGAAATCGAAGAGCCGTTTGCTTTCTCAAAAGTTGGGCTGCTCAAAGACCACGAAGGCCGATCTCAGAAATCGAAGAGGCGCTCGCTTTCTCAAAAGCTGGGCTCCCTAGAGACCACGAGGGCCGATCTCAGAAATCGAAGAGGCACCTACTTTTCCAGCCTTGTCAGCACCTGTCACACGCACACTCAACTTTGCGGAAATTATGGGCATTCTGTCAAAGACTTCTGGGGAAGTAGAAAACACATGAATCTTACTGTTCAATCACCCACTTCCCACACGCAACAATAGCTCATGGGTACCACAGATAACTTTGCCAAAGTTCTCTGCCAAAGTTGAGCACGTGAAGCTTGCAGCTCCCACTACATCGCTTTGACCAAGAAGGGTAAAAGAATAGCAAAGAAACAGCACTAACAAAGTTTAGACCCATAAATTTTGAAGGTCTAGCTACCATATTATTACCCACAAGGGTAAAGGAACAGTACCACTGCTGGATAATTGGAAAGTCCATGTATGTCAACCTCTGTGCTTCGTGGCAAGGTAGACTAGCAAACATGCCCAACCTTTACTCACATTCGAGAAAACACTCCCAATAAGATTGCTTGCTCCAAAATCGAAGAGGCACCGTCCTCCGAATCTAAAGAGCTAGACTCCCAACATGACTACTTTCTTAAAAATCGAAGAGAGGGTAAAGGAACAGTACCATTGCTGGATAATTGGAAAGTCCCTGTGTGTCAACCTCTATGCTTCGTGGCAAGGTAGACTAGCAAACATGCCCAATCTTTACTCACATTCGAGAAAACAGTCCCAACAAGATTGCTTGCTCCAAAATCGAAGAGGCACCGCCCTCCGAATCTCGAGAGCCACTCTCCCAACATGATTACTTTCTCAAAAATCGAAGAGACACTGCTCCCCGAATCTCGAGAGCCAGACCCCCAGCATGATTGCTTTCTCAAAAATCGGTGAGGCACCGTTCTCCGAATCAATCGAAGAGGCACTCGCTTTCTCAAAAGTTGGGCTGCTCAGAGACCACGAGGGCCGATCTCAGAAATCGAAGAGGCACCTACTTTTCTAGCCTTGTCAGCACCTGTCACACGCACACTCAGCTTTGCAGAAATTATGGGCATTCTGTCGAAAATTTCTGGTGAAGTAGAAAGCACATGAATCTGCCAAAGTTCTCTGCCAAAGTTGAGCACGTGAAGCTTGCAGCTCCCACTACATCGCTCTGACCAAGAAAGGTAAAAGAATAGCAAAGAAACAGCACTAACAAAGTTTAGACACATAAATTTTGAAGGTCTAGCTACCATATTATTACCCACAAGGGTAAAGGAACAGTACCACTGCTGGATAATTGGAAAGTCCCTGTGTGTCAACCTCTGTGCTTCGTGGCAAGGTAGACTAGCAAACATGCCCAACCTTTACTCACATTCGAGAAAACAGTCCCAACAAGATTGCTTGCTCCAAAATCGAAGAGGCACCGTCCTTCGAACCTCGAGAGCCAGACTCCCAACATGACTACTTTCTCAAAATCGAATAGAGGGTAAAGGAACAGTACCATTGCTGGATAATTGGAAAGTCCCTGTGTGTCAACCTTTGTGCTTCGTGGCAAGGTAGACTAGCAAACATGTCCAACCTTTACTCACATTCGAGACCACACTCCCAACAAGATTGCTTGCTCCAAAATCGAAGAGGCACCGCCCTCCGAATCTCGAGAGCCAGACTCCCAACATGATTACTTCCTCAAAAATCGAAGAGACACTGCTCTCCGAATCTCGAGAGTCAGACCCCCAGCATGATTGCTTTCTCAAAAATCGAAGAGGCATCGTTCTCCGAATCTCGAGAGCCAGATACCACAGACCACTTTTTCAAAATGCTCTGACAGAGTTAAAACATGTGAAACTGGCAGCTCCCACTACCGTGCTATGACCAAGCAGGGTAAAGGAATAGCATTACTACTTGTTGTTAGGGAGACTCCTATATATGTCGACCTTCATCCCCAACGGACAGGCAGACCTGCAAAAATGCTCAACCCTTCATCATATCTGAGAGGGCACTCCCAACAAAGCCTTTCGAAATATTCAGCTTTCTTTCCCCCCGATAATACCTCTGCAAACAAGCTATACTAGAGCAAGAATATCTCATATCATCAGGGTTAAAAGCAAGAGTATCCCATATCATGCTTTTTCCCTGTTTTTTCTTTTGGCCTTGTTTTTACCTGCAAGACAAGGAGAAAGAGAGCAATAAGTCAGCACTTGGAATCAAGCTTCCAGCCAGGAACTGACTGCCTGGAACCCCTTACCTGATTACTTACCTGGCATTGCTCTCGAGTACTCATCTTCAACATCTTATGTTTCCAGGGAAGATTCCGCATCTGCTTGAGGAACAGATAGGGCAAGTGCGAAGGATACAAGGAAGCATGTGGAGACAAGCGTAACAGCACACGTGCCGATACATCCATTACTCTGTCAAAAGCAAAAGTATCCCATATCAGCAGGGTGGAACGTACTCTAGATTTGATGGACTTGTTTTGACCCTCAAATTCTTCAGTCGGCCTTATACTCTGGAGGAAACCAGAAAACCCTCCAGCTCAGTTCAAGAATAAGCCTGTGGAAAGTTACTTCTTCAAAAGCAAAAGTATCTCATATCATCTCTTCTCATTTTTCTTCTCTTTATCCTTCATGCTGCTGCAAGATGGGGAGAAGGTGAACAATCAGTCGGAGCTCTGATTGCTTACCTTGTCTGTCACCTCTTTCAGCAGACCCCCTAGCTCGGCGACTTGGGGGACTCCTACTACATGGTTTGTATCGCGCTTGACCAAGCCTGAAACTACAAGTAAGCTTCAAGTGAAATTGATACATTACCTTGTGCATCTCCACCAGTTAAAGATACCACCCCTGGATGGAGGAAGAGTACTTCCAGAGAAGATGCCACATCTACCTATGAGACAGATAAGGCAAGTCAAGACGACACCACACTCCGATACTTAGAAGTTTCGTGATTACGAGATCATTCTCCCACAATATTTCCTAATGTCATTTGTACTAAATCATTCACTCGTACTCACTAAAGGAGAGCTTGAACCTATGTACTTGTGTAAACCCTTCACAATTAATGAGAACTCTTCTATTCCGTGGACGTAGCCAATCTGGGTGAACCACGTACATCTTGTGTTTGCTTTCCTATCTCTATCCATTTATATACTTATCCACACTAATGACCGGAGCAATCTAGCGAAGATCACAAAAAGCGACCGTTTTCGTTACCTAGGATCTATCTTGCAAGAGAACGGAGAATTAGATGGAGATCTCAACCATAGAATACGAGCTGGATGGAAAGAGTGCATCCGGCGTGTTGTGTGACCGTCGTAGGCCACTGAAGCTCAATGGAAAATTTTATAGGACGGCAATAAGGCCAGCGATGTTGTATGGCAGAGAATGTTGGGTGGTGAAGCATCAACACGTACACAAAATGGGTGTAGCGGAGATGAGGATGCTTCGTGGGATGTGTGGGCACACGAGAAAGGATAAGATTGGGAATGAGGATATCCGAGGTAAAGTAGGAGTAGCCGAAATTGTAGGAAAGATGAGAGAAAATCGGCTCTGGTGATTTGGACATGTGCAAAGAAGGCTGACTGACGCTCCGGTTCGAAGATGTGACTACGGGACAGAGGTTCAGGGCCGAAGGGGTAGAGGAAGACCTAGGAAAACTTTGGAAGAGACTCTAAGAAAAGACTTAGAGTACTTGGATCTAACGGAGGACATGACACAAAACCGAGCGCAATGGCGTTCTAGGATTCATATAGCCGACCCCACTTAGTGGGAAAAGGCTTTGTTGTTGTTGTTGTTGTTGTATTAGAATTATTTGTTTGATGTTGCACATAATGTTGGTATCTAATCTTTAGATGTCTAGGATAAGGGGAATTGAGAAACTGCATAACAAATAAGAACCGAAAGGACACGTGAAAGTTTCTTTCTGACTTGTGTATATTTGCTTTTTGCAGAGCCAGACAATGCAAGCGATGTATGGTGTCGTTGCACAGGCACTGAAATCAGCGCAGCTTCAGGACTCACATCCTCAAGATTACCTAAGTTTCTATTGCCTTGGTAAACGGGAAATACCTCCTGAGGATATGGCAAATGACAATGCATCTTCGGTAATTATTTGAAAATAATTGTCATCTGCACCACTCTAACAGTCTAACTCATTGAATTCTAACTTCTTTGGTTGACCTAAGTTAAATTGTAGGCCCTTGATCTCTATGGCTAATAACAAAAAAAAAACAAAATGGTTTGTTTATTGGGTTCGACGGTTATTATCAAGATCTGTACTATATTTTGGAGTGGATAAGATATCTGCTTTAATTTATCATCTGCGAGAAACTCTTCAGATGTTGGTGTTCATAATTTATTTTCTTTCAGGTTTCCGATTCATTTAAATACAAGCGGTTCATGATTTATGTTCATGCCAAGGGTATGGTAGTAGATGACGAGTATGTAATGCTGGGATCTGCCAATATCAACCAAAGATCAATGGCTGGTACAAAAGACACTGAGATAGCTATGGGTGCGTATCAACCCCATCACACTTGGGCTGCGAGGAAGAAACATCCGTTTGGTCAGGTCTGTAGCTTGCTGTACTTCTCTCTTGCTTTTCGCAACTTATAGTGGCCCACTACCTTTAGCGTCCACGAGACTTTATTAGAGTAGCAGTTCCTACTTACCCCTTTATTCCATTATCTTCAAAGAACAAGTTAAAGTGCATTTTAAGCTAATTATCTCACAAATTTAGAATTTGTTGACAACATCAGAAATGTCCCTTCCTTCATCTTCTGTCTTAAAATATTTTGATGGTATACAACGGAAGGAAATAGTGAACGACATGCTTTGATGAGACCTCCAATCTTCCGTTTATACAGATATTTGGATATCGAATGTCACTTTGGGCCGAGCACCTTGGTATGTTGGATCCATGCTTCCAAGAGCCTGAGAGTTTGGAATGTATGAGGAAAGTAAATGCGATAGCGGACGAAAACTGGAAGAGATTCACAACACCAGACTTTACACTACTGCAGGGTCACCTTCTGAAGTATCCTATACAGGTAGATGTTGATGGGAAGGTCGGCCCCCTTCCGGGACATGAAAACTTCCCTGATCTTGGTGGTAAAGTACTTGGAGCTCATTCCGCCACAGTTCCTGATATGCTCACAACATAATCTCTCGACATTCTTATGTTCAAACGTGATTTGTGCAATCAATTTGAGGCCAGACATTGCTTAGTGTTCGAGTTACCAGATGAAAATAGTGGGCATTGTTTGTTGTTGATTCAATTTGTAAATTTGTGCTGTGAAATGATGTCACTTTGTGAATTTGTATCAAATGAAGCAGCAGTCTTTTTTTTTCTTTCAATTTATTGTATGTATAAGGAATTTCGACAACGTGAATAGTGAAGTAGCAGTAATCTTTTTCTTTTTCTATAACTGTGATATTTTTTACTTTTTTTGCTGTACAAGTATCATTACTTCAAAAAAAAAATTATTCTGGGAGTAATTTCTGAAGTTGAAAATGGACTAATTTTGTATTTTTAATTTACAATTTCAAAATTACTTTTGACGATGTACTAAACTATTATATGACCAATTGACTTAACTGATACTGAACTTTTATCCCACTAAACAAAAACGTATCCTTCAATCATATTTTCAAGTTTACCCGATTCAAAAAAACTATTTATCTACCCACCGTTAAGAATTTTTTTTAGGGAGCGATGAAAAAGGTTTGAGTCAACCTTTTCTTAATAAAAAATCATCTACAACTTTTACTTAATAAAAAAGACTTGAAATTTAATGAAAAATGATCAAAGTTACATAAAATTGGCTAAAATCAATTAAATTCCACGGGTTGAAACAAAACCCAACATGTAGCATTTAATATTTCTTTCAGTTTTGCCCCTGATAGAAGTTAACCCACTTCTGATAATACAACTTTGCATTATTTACGAAATTACCATTGAGCCCATAAAGTCATCTAAAACCAAAATTAATTTAATTTTCAATTCTTTTTCCAGCAGCAAACCATTCTCCCAATTAAAACCCATGTCATTCCACTTCCATTTTTCCTCTCTCGCGTCCACCATCCCCACTTCCATTTTTCCTCTCCACATTTCCCACAAACCAAAAATATTACTTTTCAAATTCAATTTAATAAACAAGAAACTTATCCCATTGAAGCTTTCAATAGTCTAGACCTCCCATGGAAGGAGTAGATTTTGCGTCAGGATGCAAGGGTGTAGAGGAGCAGGTCACCTTGGAAAAGAATACAAGGAGGGAGATAGTTGTGTGGAGGAAACTAGCATTTGGTTTGTGGAAGGTTAATTATGCTGGTGCATAGAGATAAGAGACGACGATTGGTGGTACGGGTTGGATGATTAAAAACAGCAGTTGTTGGTTCCAATTAGGAGGAGGTCGTGGTGGAGTGAGGGCAGCCTTCAGTTTAGCCTTATGGGCCTACGTTGAGAAGGGAGCAAGTACTTGTGGAGTTTGACTCCCTTAACCTCATCTTCTGACTCCTTAACCTTATCTTTGTGCTAAATGGTAATGAAATATATGATGCTGCTATTGAAAGTTTAATCGGGCGAGGATCCTCATTCCAAAATTATAACCTTCATCCCCAATTATTAGTTTGTTATTATTATTTTAATTATTAATTTATTAGCACTATAATGAGGCCTTTAAATATATGTGCATCCACCTTAAAATACCATATCAAAATCGTGTTGAAATGCTTATTGAAATAATAGAATCAAAGTAAGATTAATATAAATTTCATTTAAGTTATTTACAAATAGTCTGTTTGAGATTGTTGTGGGTTTAAAAAAAGTTAATACCAGTCATTATTTCTTAAACGGAACACTAACTATTTCTGAAAATGAAAACAAGTATTACACTATTTCTAAAACTGAAACAGTACTACACTATTTATGAAACTGAACATGAGTACTACACTATTTCTGATAACTGACTATTTTTGAATTGAACACTGGTAGTACACTCTTTTTGAAACTGAACACGAATATTACACTATTTTTGAAACTGAACATGAGTACTATACTATTTTTGAAACTGAACACAAGTATCACACTATTTATGAAACTGAACACGAATATTACACTATTTTTGAAATTGAACACGAGTACTACATTATTTTTGAAATTGAACACAAGTATCACACTATTTATGAAACTGAACACAGGTACCACACTATTTATAAATCTGACTATTTATGAAACTGACCGCGGGTACTACACTATTTTTGAAACTAAATAGGGGTATTATACTATTTAGGAAACCGATTATTTATGAAACTGAACTCAAGTAATATACTATTTCTAAAACTGAATATAGGTACTATCAATATAAAATGTATGCACATAAAAATCAAAGTTTATAATAACATGAATTCCTCTCTTGGCAACTTCAACCAAAACTTCAAACAACCAGAAACAAAAATTTCACAACCAAAATATTATAAGAGTCAAGAAAACTATCTTGTAATCGGTGATACCACCTGATAAGTACATAATAGGCAAATTGTACTATATAAACACATGATAATTTTATCTATTGCACCATTGAGACCTTTAAAATAATATATTTGTTGCCCGTAATTTTCACTTACAAATAAACATGAATACTACTAAACGCAATGACATTAGCAAGACGAACCGATCTTAACTGAATGTCTAAAATCGAAATAATAAGAAATATCCAAGGACTAGGATTCTCTCCCCTCCTCTCACATTCTCTTATTTTGTCTTTCTCTTGCTATAAAAAAATAATATAAGATGTTGAATTGGCTTAACCGTGATTGTTCAATTATGAGGGGAGAGAAGGGGAGGAGAAAAAAGAGGGGAGAGATTCGAGAGAATCCTACTCCAATATCCAAACCAAAGCTTAAAGAATAATATTTATTTGGTTAAAGTTTCACTCAAGCTTGACAGAATATATAAAATCAAGCAAAAGCTTTGTCACCCTAATGCATGTAAACTCAAAACTTCACTTTCGATAACTCGAAAGACCACAAATAGAGAGAAAATAAACAAAAAACAAAATGCAGAGCCGTGCCGCACACAAATAGCTCTTGGCAATTTTGAGATAACAGTTCACAACGAAAGGCAAAGTTGATAAGGTTTTCTGAATTTTCAATTAATTTTGGTGGCCATAGGAATGATTGATGAACTTTAGATATTGATGGTGGATTGACATATATAAGAGAAATAATAATAATCACTAAAACAAGCTGTGCTCTTAAAGCTGACGAGGTCTTCTTGAAACATGGTTCTAGTTCAACCATGGATCCGTCCACCCGTCCATATAGCAATATAGCATCCTGCGGGATCTGAAATACAATGCCATCATCGACAGGTGAAAGCTTGTGGATATCGGGAAATTGAGTTTGATCTTGAGGATGCCGGAGATGGTGGATGCGAGCGCTTTGGAAGACGTGGATGGCTTTTGTGGTTGCAGAGACGGTGGGTTTATGAGGTATTGAGATGACGTCGTGGCAGACATGGAGGAGGAGGAGGAGTGCAGACAGGGAAAGAGGAGACAATCTCCAGATGAGAAGAACACCCGTGATGGAAACGGAAAACATAAACGGCCAATACTGACGGTTGGTTAAAATTGGAAGCTCAATAAATTATTTATTTGGGCATGTAACTACGAGAGACTCATCTATGCCATTATGTTTGTCTTTAATTCTTGGATAAATACAATTTACACCCTTAAATATGGGTGCAATTGTAAAATCATACCTCATCTTTAAAACTTTGCAATGTCATACACAAACTTATAAACTTATTTTAATGTCATACGCCTGTTAGTTAATCTATTTATTTCTTAATTTTTCTTTAATTCTTTTCAGCACATTGTAATTGCACTCAAACTTCAATCTTTAATAAAAAGAAAATTACACCTAATAAAAATGTGCCTCGCCGTAGAGGATCGTTCCCGAACAAATATTGAATGTCATTCTCCGGTCCTACGCAGAAAATAGATGCAAAACAGCGCTTTCCCATCCAAGAAAGCTCATTGACCCCAAACCCTAATTACCTCCATTCTTCTCTCTCTCTCTAGAGTCCTTCGCCTTTGCCCTCTGAAAATGGTAATTTCTCTCTTGAACTTCGTATGCAGCTGTTCCATGCTCGACAAAGGTTCAAAATTTTAATCCCTTTTTTGTTTTACAATTTTTGTGCAGGCGGATTCTCTACGCAAAAAGTAAGCCCTAAAATCCCAATTCTTGTTTTCAATTTCTGGTTTGGAATTGCATCCTACCATGTTTGTCTGAAAGAAAGAATTGTACTTTGACATTATGTATGTATCCAGGCTTTCGATCTGTTGAAGTTTATAATTTGCTGTGTGTTTAACTGGTTTTTTGGGCGATGGATTGGGAACATTTCTTTTGCTATGTTTGTCTCTGGTTATCTCTTATTTTTCGTAAACTTTTGTGTCGAAACCGATACTTTAAGGCCCTCCCTTAGTGATTATAGGAAAGGAACAACACACAAATTCCCTGTTTTAGGATTTTCAATATTAGCTAATTGTTTTAGAAATACAGTTGAGATATGCTGGAGCGCATGTGGGTTATGTTAGGTTCATGTGGTTGTGCTTGATGTGCTTCGCCATAGTCTATGGAAGATATTCCGATGTGAAATTTGAGGGTTTCTTGGAGAGACCATAATGTGGCAACTGTTTTTACGCGAGAGGGTTTGTTTACCATTTAAGTGCTGTAATTGTAGCATAGATGTTTGTAATTTACTATTAGGCTTTGAAGTTGTTCAATGTGTTATAGAAATATAGAATCAAGTGACCTGAAAGTTTATGCTCTTTGAGCATTTGTTTATTTTTCCATTGCGATTTCAAGAATGTTTCAAATTTGACTTGAATAGTGGGTGAAATGCCCAATTTGGAACATTCTAGCATCCCTCAATAAGGTTAATATGTTTATGCAAGGTTTAATATGGTTCCATTTTGGAAAATTCTAGGGTCTGTTAAATTCACACTATAGATAAATGTTATTTTGGATAGAATATTAGGTTTGAGTTTGCGGTCTTAATTATGTATATTCACTATGCAGCGGAGTTCAAATAAGATTATCAATGTTTATTTTTTATTTATTTCAAGTTGTTCAAAAAATTTATATTGTGTATGGATAAATCAGGTATTCACGATCCCCTTCTCCTTGGAGAGCTCAGTCCAGGTCCAGGTCTAGGTCTTGGTCTAGGCCAAGGTCGAGGTCAAGATCATTGTCTAGGCCACCAAGGCAGAGGTCTCGCTCTAGAAGTCGTGGCAGGTTGGTGTTAATTTTTTGCTTATATGTACTTTTCACTATGTTACTCATTGACTTTAATAACTTTAATATTTTGGCCATGTACCACTTATATTTCTGATACATGGTTGGCATTTTTTGGTGCAGATCAAGGTCCAGAAGTCCTGGGAGGTTGGTGTAAGTTTTGGTTTTGGTTTTGGGTAGTATACGTGTTTCTAAAGTTGAATCTTGTCAAACCTTGTTCCCATTGATGACACTGATATTTTTCTGTGCTGGCCACATGGACTGATGGTGCTGCTAGTGCTCAACTTAGTCTTTTTTGTGTGGTAGGGCTGCTGCTATAAATCCTGGAAATACATTGTATGTGACCGGCCTATCTACAAGGGTCTCAGAGAAGGATGTTGAAAGGCACTTTTCGAAGGAGGGAAAGGTGCTTCGATTTTATTGTTTGTTTTAAAGTTAATTGTTTTAGAACTTTTTATTGAAACATGGTGTACTGATGAATTTTTCATTTATAATATTTGCTTGCATTCATCCTCAGGTAGCTTCATGCTTTCTTGTTATGGAGCCTCGGACTCGGATTTCTCGTGGTTTTGCCTTCATTACGATGGACTCAGTTGAAGATGCTGAACGGTGCATTAAAAATCTCAATCAGTCAGTTCTGGAAGGTCGATACATAACTGTTGAGAGGGTAATGTGATTTTAATACGGTGATAAACTTGAAACCATCTAGTTGGGTTTACTTTTTCTTGACTTGGAAGTTTTCTGGTTATATTCAGAAGTCATTGCGTCAGCTATGTTGGCAGCAATCACAGATGATGAGTTTATCCATGTCAACTTTAGTGAAACAGCTTGATCAATGGCAAGCTTAAACAGCATTTCAAATGCGCCTGATCAACTAAACATAGCAACTATATTCCAACAACTATACAACTTCAGCATTCACTTTCAACTTTCAACCCTCAACTAATCCACGGACATTACGAACAACTTTCTAATCAGGCTTTTATGGTATTTCATAACTGGCATTCATTTTGTGGACATTAATCGTATCACGTAGGTGCCCAGATATCTTGTGCTTGTTTCTGTGTCCAAATTTACTACTTTATGTAGATTCTTCTAAGTTGTTAAAATATATACTCTGGAATCCGAGTTTATTAAAAATGACATCGCTTGGAGATTTCTGTTTCTGTTGTTTTTTACAACTTTGTTAATGATTCTTTTTTTATTCATTTTGAGATTGTGTACCGGAAGTTTCAGTAATTGAGGATTTATGATTATTTTCAGTCTCGGAGGAAGCGACCAAGAACGCCAACACCTGGGCATTATCTTGGGTTGAAAAATACTAGAGACTATGGTATGTTTGATATGCTTTTAATAATAAATGGTCTATTGCCTTTCTGTGGTTTGTTTGCCTCTCTCTCATATTTTATCTCTGCCTTGGTCACAGGCTACCGAGGTGATCGTGATCGAGATCGTGAACGTGATCGTGATCGTGGTAGGTACCGTGGGGGATCAGCTCGTGATGACTATGGATATAGGAGGTCTCCAAGGCGCTCACCCTATAGAGGTGGCCGTAATTATTCTCCAAGGGGCGGCTCACCATATGGCGGAAGATCAAGAAGAGAGAGGTCTTATTCTCCCTATGGAAGCCCGGAAAGAAAGTATGCTCGTGGCTCTAGATGAGTCTATATGTGATGTATCTCCCGTCTGTCAAAAGTGACGAATCTGGAAACACGATGTAGGAGTGTATCGATCTGTGTCTCGGAGTCTGCTGTTCCTCTTGTTTCGTTTTTTCGTGCTTTTTTTAACTAATTGTAGGATCTTGCTGGTTTTAGACCTTGGATATGGTGTTTAAATATGTACGTGGCTTCCTTTTCGTCGATTTTGGTCTGCTTTTGGCATCTGCTTTTTGATAATTGAGGGAACAAGTCTTACCTAAGGCATGAAATATAATTTGTCATGATCAGCTTGAGTTGGCTGATCGCCTTTGCCCATGTCATGGTTGGAAAACATAGGGTTAAAATCTTCACCAAAAATTGAAACTTTCTCCTAATCATCTTTATCTATGAAAAACTAACATTTAATGTGAAAGTTAACTAGAATTAAGTGAAATGACATGTGTCAATTGATTAGGTGTATGGTGAGTATACATCATAGTTTATGATGGTGAGCAAAAATGCTCTCCATTATATATAGGGAATCATCCTCCAACGGACCAAAAATGTAGTCCCACCCTATAGGGACTCAAATAGTTGCCCCATAACTGATTATGAGTGGAAAATAGCAACTCTTCTTTACTCTAGACATATTCGTGGCCAGACAGTTACTAATGCAGCGTCAAGTAATAATCAACATACTCAACGAAATTAAATATTAATCCGAATATTCCATTGCAAACACTCTTAACACACATGCATCACTATAAAATCTTAGATGTTAATATCTAAGAATGCCTCAACTTTTCTTAACTAAACCTTAAACCTTAAATAGGTGCAGTAACACTTAAATTACTTAGAAATAACACTTGAACAATAAAGTCGTAAAAACACTTACACAGTTGCAAGAAAACTTAGAGTAAAAACTTGAAACTTGATTGATGACTTGCAAAAATCCTTAATTAAACAGTTCATGAAGTTGCAAAAAACTGTAGAGAGAAAAATATGAGAGAAATGCTAAGAGGACTTTCAAAAATAGAACTTTCAATAACTATCCGTTACTTATCTTATTGTTCCAAAAAGATGAGGTGCCGGAGAATTCATGAAGAGTCTTATTTTGAGAAAATCTCCTTAACATTTCTTAAAATATGAACGTGTTGCGAAAATGGTGTCAATGCCTATGTAAAGCAAATAACCACATATAACCATGGATGAAGTCGAAGAATAGAAGTAAAAAGCATACAACTTAAATAGTAGGAGTTTGGTTTTTACTGTTTTAGTAATACTTCTATTTCCTCCCACATTTTCTTTCTACATTCATTTCTCATGACACTAGTACAAAAAAGTAAACATAGTGATACTTTAGTCCCGTTCTACTTCAATTTCGGTTCAAACTCTGTAAATATAATATAATCTATACTAAAACCTAGAACACTTTGAAACAATGTTGATAAGCACATTGTGCTTGCTTGTTTTACCCCTGCTAAGACCATCTCCAACCTTGGGCTAAAAGCCAAATTTTTTAGCACGGAAAATTTGGCTTTTAGCCCAGAAACATCTTTTCTGCTCCAACCCTTCTGCTCTAAAATTTTAGGGAATTATTAAATAATGAACTTAGGCTAATTTTTTTCTTAAATCAATTTAAAAAAAATAAATAAATATGTAGATTATTGTAAATTAATTTTATGAACATTTTAATCTAAAAAAATTTAAATTTCGATAAACATTTGGCATTTAGCCCGGAGTGAAAGCTGGGGGTATTTGGCCCAGAAATAACATTTGGCATTTAGCCTAAAATTTTAACATGGGTTAGAGAGTGTTTAGGGGGGGGTAATTTGGCTTTTAGCCCAGTTTTGAAGATGGTCTAAGCGAACTAAATTTGGCTGCTGCAAATTCAGCAGCTTACACCCAATTCCAATTGAACAAGTTTCCAAATTTTAAATTTTTATTAATCAAAACTCAGATACTTGTCCAACCAAAATTGCGTGTAAGCAGCAGCGAAGTTAAATCCCTGCTGGTCTTGTACAATCTTAAATCTGTAGCTGTAAGGTATTTTAAATCTTTGATTTTTGGGGAAAGCATGGCAAGTGCAAAGGCCATGCCACTCTCTCTAAACCCCCAATCCACCCTCCTCCTCGCCAAACCCCTCTCTCTCCCCACCACACCTCGCAAGCTCTCGGCGCCTGCTACCCTAAAGTTCCCGCGAAAGCTCCATGGCCTCTTTCCCTCTTTCACCTCTTCCTACTCCGTCCAAACCGACCATTTTGACGAGGACCATGTAATCGGCGACTGCGTCGTGTTCGAAGAAGGCGTGTTCGACGACCCCTACCTCCAAAACGATACCAAAACCGACCGAATCAGACCCGAGAAAGCGAAACCCAGAAGAGATGGTTCCGAAATCGGGTCGGAGAATTTGGTTCCGGACCAGTGGCGGGAGGTGCAGGCGGAGATTAACATAACGAAGAAAGAGCGGCGGGAGATTGCGCAGGAGTTGCAGTTCGGGACGAGGGTGGAGAAGCAGAAGAAGGGGCTAGAGCCGATTAGGGATTTGAATTTGGAGGAGTACTTGGCGTATAGGGAGGCGAAATTGAACCAATTGAAGCCACTTGTTTTGGATGATGCTTCTGGTTTAGCTCCGGCGGAGAAGTTGAAGGAGAATGAAGGGGATGCTAGGAAATTGAGTGAGAGAGTGGCGCCGAAGAATCCGAGGTGGGCGGTTTATGGGAAGGGATTGGAGGATGTTGCAGATTATTTTAACAGTGGGAATTATGAGCCTGGTGCTAAGAAATCTGAAGGTAGTTGCTTTTTTATACTGAATTTTGCGGATGTGACTGCGATTTTTTGGATATTAGATCTGAATTTTGTTGGAAAATTAGTGAACTTTAGATAATCAAGTATCCAAACTCTATTTCTTAACCAATTTTTCAATATGGATAACTTTTCTTAGGTTGAACTTGAATTGGGTTTTTTGGGTTTTGTTTAATTCATAAGGTATGTGAGGCATTGTTTGTTGCTTGGATGATTAGGACCCCGAAAGTTATTTTCGAAAGAGGAAAAAGCCCTCCTTAATAAGCGAAAACCTGATATAGCTGCTGCAACCTCTGTAAGCTTCCCCCTTCTTATGATCATTTGTACATGTTCAGGATAAAACATAATCACGTTTTTGTACTTCTAACTTGATGAACTTGAAGTTATTAAGTTGTTTGTAAAGTATTTGTAAACTCTTTCAGAGCAAATGGCTACCCCTGCACACTCTTGCTGCGTCGGGAGAATTTTACCTTATGGATGCTTTATTGAAACATAATGCTGATATCAATGTCGTGGATAAGGTACGTAAATGGCCGCCTTTTACCTTAGAATGTTGAATGCAGGATATTTTTCTTGGCTTTTCAATACCTGATTTAAGATTTGGTTCATTTCGCCTCCAGCACGGTTGGAGTGCTCTCCACAAAGCAATTCTTGGTAAAAACCAGGCCATCACGAACTATCTTTTGAGAGAATCAGCTAATCCATTTTTTCGTGATAAAGTGAGTACAAATTCACCTAGTGTATCACTGTATCCAGTTTAGAATTGGTGTGAAGATTATTGTCCTAATTAAATGTTTATGGTAAAAACCAGGATGGCGGCACATTGATGCATTATGCTGTTCGAACAGCTTCCAGTCAAGCAATCAAAATTCTTCTGTTATATAATGTTGATCTAAACCTTGAGGACAACGTACGGATTTTAATTTCCCCTAGCACTTTATTATGCAACTTCAATCTATAATAATCCAGAGAAGTATAATTAAAAAAGTTACTTTCACCATATAGGATGGTTGGACGCCGTTACACCTAGCTGTTCAAGGCCGAAGAACAGATGTTGTGAGGCTTTTGCTGATTAAAGGAGCGAATAAGACATTGAAGAACAAGGTAAACATAGTAGTTCTGGATTCTGCACATGCTTGAACTGTTCTCCATAATATCTCCTCTTATATAACGCTGTTCAAGTTTAAGCAACTTATTGACTTTCCGGTGTATGCATCTCATCACCTTGATGTGGGTGGACCGTAAGATTTGCGAATGTTATGATGAATGATTGCAAGTCATCTATACTTTCTTGCAGGATGGTTTAACCCCTCTTGACCTTTGCCTCTACTCTGGTCAAGACACGAGGACTTACGAGCTAATTAAGTTGTTGAAACTTCTTCCGAAGTCGCGTTAATAGTTGGATATTCTAATCGCATATTCGACTCATCAGTGTGTCAGCTGGCCAAATGATCTGATGGCAAACCAGGGTTTGATCTGCCATAACTTTACATCAAAGATTCAGCTTTCCAACTCACGAGCTGATGCTGTTACAACTGCGAAAACGCCAACTGGAATATCGAAAGGGGAACATTTGAAGCTCAAAATCATTAGCTATGTACCAACTTTGTAATGTTTTGTACTTGAAGTCACTGAAATTGAATTGCAGAATATCTCGTTACATATTTGGACTGTTCGTGTTAGGCACAAAAGAAGCTCGAGTCAGCACGAGCTCGGCACGTGCTCAACGCAATTGAAAGGGGCTGGACACGTACATACATGATGTTTGCATGAAACAAAAGTGTGCTACATCAATCAAGTCTTGAGGACAACTCATTTAACGTGTAAAATCACGTGTTTTATGTGGGTTTAGGTGAAGCGTGCACGCGAATTCAAAATTCTTTCTTTTATAGATTATATTGATTATGGTAATTTAAAATATCGTATTATCAGAAGAAAAAATGATACATCACGTGTCATTATGCTATCTTATGCTGATATGTCATTGCTATGCTAAATATTTTTTATTAAATTCGTTATGATATGTCGACATGCTGCTTTTTGTTATTGTTACGCACATTTATTTGTGCAAGCACCGAGTCACATTCGCGCAATCGAAATGGATCGAGTTGCCCCCGGTCCATAGAAACTGGTCGAGTTTGAGTTTTTTCATGACTAATGTTAGATTACATTTGTAAATCATGTGATGTGTCACTAATAAAAACAAATATGCACGTTAATACTAATAATTTAATCATCAATAAACATATCATATGATTTACAAAATATAATTTAAATTAATGGTCTTCTGACATTATTCCCTTTTTTTAATTGGGGAGACATATCCCTGAGAGGGAGGATTAGAACAAAATTATAGAAAATTAATCGTTAATTAAACTCGTTAATCACATTGATTAAAAAAAGAGTTAAGAAGGCAGCCAGCCGAAGTAAAGATCAACTCTCTCTCCTCTCTCTCTCAGACGTTGATATTTTGGTTTGGAACAATGCTCGGAGCCGGAGCTCATTTCCACGTGACGGATCGCTCAGCTGCCATCCGTCCGGTCCCAAAAACTTCGCCTTCTTCTTCCTCTTCGCGCCGCTTGGTCTTCACGGTTCGATTAGGGTTCATCAGACCATCAAAACGGTGTCGTGGGCTCAAATCTCTCCGCATTACCTGCAACAGCTCTTCCTCTCGCTCTAGATCCAGCAATGCCGACGATCATCACGATTTCGACCACATTCAAGCTTCCCTCCTCCTCTCAGGTCCCATCTCTCTCTCTCTCTCTCTCTCTCTCTCTCTCTCTGTGATCGCATACATGTTTATATACATATACAAATACGTACGTTTCTATGTATTTGTGATTATTGAATTGATTTTGATTCTGTTTCTTACTATTTCGTTCAAAGGATGGTCTTTGTTGCCTAAATTCAGCAATTTTGACCTAAAGTGGAGTAATTTGTTGCTAATTGAGTGTGATTAGGTCTTTGAAGTTGTTTATTTCTGTTTAATTAGTGCAGAAACTATATCGCACTACCGTATGCAGAGGCGAGGGTTTCAAGAAGAATCGAAATGGCAGTTATCTGGTAAATTGCGGCCCTTTTCGGTCCACGCCAGCCGACAACAAAACATTCTTGATACATTAGGCCGAAACTTTGTCCAGCGTTTCCAAACTCCCACGATTTTTCTTAAGATTTCTTGTGATGGAGACTTTTTGCTGCCAATTGTTGTAGGTATGTGAAGTTATGTGTGTCATATGAATGATTGTGAATGTGATTTGGAGTGTTCGTCCTCGGTTATTAATGTCGTTATCTGATTTTTGTTTTCAGGCGAATTTGCGATAGAAAATCTCATAGATGCCCAGTGGGGAGATGAGAATGGGGTAACTGTTTGAGCTCTGTTAATTAAGTTGGTTCTTTCTTATGTAATGTATTTTGATCCCGTAAATGGTCTTGCTGCAGGACTCCCCAGATCATTTCCAGTTCTTAAGAAACCTTGTTGACAAACTCGGCTATCAAGTATGGAGCTAATTTGTGTGTGTTTTAAGTTTACTTTCTGAAGGGTCGAAGAGAAGGCTTTTGTCGTTTGTCCTTTTCCTGCTTTAGCTACTCACTAGTCTCACTCTATGTTTATTGCATGTTCATAAGAAATCTAACGATACCAATAACTAGAATGTAGAAAAAAAGTGAGTGTTGAGAAGGGATCGCAAGTATATAATTCGTCCGACGGAAGAAGACATTGATAGTCTTTAGATCCCTAATGGTAGCATTGCACTTTGATTGTACAATATTAGTTTTCCAAGTACAAGGTGGGAGGTAATACCATTCTGGTCATTGTCTTATTTTTGTCACCACTTCAATTCCAGGTGAATATGGTGAGAATTACGGAAAGAGTGCGGAATACTTACTTTGCCAGATTGTACTTTAGCAAGGTGGTAAAAGTTAAAAACCATATGAGTTATGTCCTAATCTTTTAAAGAAAATGAAGCAACCTTATGACATTGAGGTTCCTGTTATCTGCAGCCAGGGGAAAATGGCTTTCTTAGTGTGGATGCACGCCCGTCAGATGCCATAAATTTCGCACATAGATGCAAGGTATCTACATCTCCTGCCTTCCTCAACACAAATACTCATAGACTTTATGTACATAAATATTCCTGCTGCTTCATGTCCAAGCAAGAAACCTTAAGCTTACACATGACCGTTTCATTGAAATTGCTGTTAAGTTCTAGTGACACTTGCCACGTGCAGGCACCCATATATGTAAACAAACAGATTGTCTTAACAGATGCTGTGAGGATCAGTTATGGGATGGGCAGAGTGCACGATACAAAGTCTTGTTACGACGTATCTCTTGACAGGTACTGAGTTGTATTTTAGGGGTCTCAATTTTGTTTCGTCAGTTTTTTTTGTGTGTATGATCATATGTTGTATTCTTTTCAGTGCTATAGAGGGCCCAGATTCTTTAATTCAAGAACTTGGTTTGGTTAAGAATATCGATTTAGCTATCAAAGAGGAAAGATATAAAGATGCAGGTATTTTATCAGGACTTTTCACTGCTTTTGTAACATATACAATTACTAAGTCACGTTACATTTTCCCTTTTTTTCATCGATTTGCTTCTGATTGCCTGATTCATGTTTTTATATATCGTATCATTTGCAAATTAACGACTGGTTCCTGCAGCCATGTGGAAAGACGAACTATTCAAGCTTCGCAAGTCAATTCAAGGGCCTTAATCACTATAGAAGGTTATCCTCTTCTAATGGTTTCTTAGAAATATGCCTTTGAGGCTTTTGGCGTAGCTTTTCATCACAAAGATTCTGGTGCAAGCAACACCTTTACGAGTTACTCAATGACGAGGGAACTTCCAAATTATTGAATGTACAGCTACCCTAGTATATTTTCCCCAAATTTGTAAATATAAATCGTGTATTTAGTTGGATCTTCCAAACCCTAAAGACGGTCAGTTTTCCTTGGAGATATCCAGAATTCCAGAGTTTGTAAATCTTACCAAAATGTTGTATGAAAAGAATGATCATATTGTGTTTGCCCGTAAACGAATTGAAAAAAAATCTTGTTTCAAAAGATGGATGTTTTATTACATTTGTGCAGTGATT
Organism: Malus sylvestris; assembly: GCF_916048215.2. Classification (NCBI taxonomy): domain Eukaryota; kingdom Viridiplantae; phylum Streptophyta; class Magnoliopsida; order Rosales; family Rosaceae; genus Malus; species Malus sylvestris. The sequence continues at coordinate 19,292,932 of NC_062274.1, read as the reverse complement.
CTTCTACTACATTTACCTTCTTCTAAAGCTTGCGTGTATGAATCCTTGACAGCGATAGCATTTCGATTGTGTTCCAACAGTAGTTGTAATTCGAACCATAACGCGATAAAATTGGATTATTGCAGTATGTTGTTATTTTTTCTTCACCAAATTACATAAAACATTGTGACACGAACATAAATTACATGTCACAACTTGTACTCCAGTAGCTACATTCTTCACCGGTATGAACATGTACGCTTTACAGACGAGAACAAAATTATGGATTGAACTAGTTCCACGCATTCTTTGAACGATAAAAACCGGGGGAAAGTACTGCAAAACCTACTACATTTCCGCTACAAAACTATGCTCCTCGCATCTGCAAATGGAAGGAATCCGTGGATTCTGCCATCGAATCTGTGTAGACGTCTTCTCACCGTCTCCCCACAGGGCATACGCTTCTTCTCCGTGCGCAGCATCATCACCAATGTCGAGGTCCTCTTCGTTCATTCGAAGATCAACTATGCGGTTGATCAAAATGCAAATCAAGCTCCTGACAACGGCGTTCCACCAGATGATGAAAAGTGCTCCGCCGGTCTGGTACCCCATTTGTTGGAGGCCAACTTTTGTTTTCCCTTCAAGGATGCAGTACATTAAGCCAGGACCGTAGGTTTAGTGGGGGTGCATCATTCGGAGAAGGTCGGATCGGCCAAAGAAGCCCGAGAGGAGTCCCCCCAAGAGGCCGGCTACTGCGTGCGTGTGGAAGACCCCCAACGTGTCGTCGACGCTTTGGAAGAAGGCCGATCTTCTGTGCAACATCATCATCGTGTACCAAGGTATTGAGCCAGACATTGCTCCCATTATTAGTGCTCCCCATGGCTCCACAATCCCTGCTCGATCATGTTCATATTATTGGTGGAATGCTGCAAAATTGCTTGTTTTTACTTTCTTAAATGAATCAAAGCCAAGTTCATAAACATTCCTAACCATCATGTTCTTGTTTTATGAAAGCAATGATTACATTATGTTTAATTGTTAGATAAGTGACACATTATGTTGTCAGACTATTTGATGATGGATTTTAAAACAACAATCCACTTGATCAATTAGCGAAGAGTGACAGTCTGATAATTTAACATGTCGTGTATTTTATTATACGAGAGCATTTGTATTTGTTATATCTAGGAGTGATTTTCGGTCGGATTGGAAACAAGCGTTCCCAATGCCAATCCAAAAATTTCGGAATCAATATTAGTTCCAATCTCGCAATTTTGGATTATCAAAATTTATCAGAAATTTCGGAATCGGTTTTATCTCGTAATGTTCAGAACTTAATTCGGACCTCCTACATTTTGCAAGATTTTGAAAATTTTCAAACTTTTATATGTCTGCCATTCAATTCAATTTCTAAATTTTTACAATATTTGTAGACCGTTACATTTGTGTTTGACATAAAATCATATTTGACAAGATATAATATTGTCCATCTATAAAGTATAATAGTATTATTAAATACACAAAATCCGAAATAAGACATATCTAAATACAACAATAAACTTGATAAAATAAGATTATCCATGGTTTTATTTTTATTTTTATAGTATTGGAATTTAGGAATTTCGGTTTGGATAGGTACATTCCAATTGCCATCCAAATTTTTCAAAAATTTTCAGAATCGGAAAATTTTCAAATTTGGAATGAAAATTTTCGATTTGAATTAGAATTTTCAATCCATTTTGCACCCCTAGTTATATCAATTAATGTTAATCAAAACCTAGTTCACATATATTGATAAGCATCATTTGATATGTGACATGTTATATTAAAGTATCTTACGCTACACTTCAAAACAAAATATACGATTAATTGATAGTATAATAACATAACATGTCATGCATTCGTGTAAGAGGATGTTTTCATTGGTTAGGTCAATTGAGCAATGAGTAGTTTACCTGCACCAGGTGTGATGCAGACGAGGCCGGTGATCATCCCCTGGACCGCACCGATGAAGAGCTTTTCCGGTACACCAACATGTCAAGGAAAACCCACACCATAAGGCTGGCGGCGGTGCAAATATGGGTGTAGGCCAAAGATGCGATCACGTTTGCTGCAAATGGAGATCCTCCATTGAATCCTGTCCATCCAAGCCACAAAATACCCTCACAAACACAACAACACTCTCTTCCTCAGGGGGACTCCCCTTGAGCTTGTAATACATACATACAGTTACAGAGAAACACAATCAACATCAGTGTGGACGTAACCCAAACATTGGGGTGAACCACAATACATCTTGTGTTATTTACTTTCTTACATATTCATGGTCGGATTTACGTTGTTCCAAGACCCCTCCGATTTTGTGCATCAACATTTGGCGCCGTCTGTAGGAATCGACACGAAAAGCTATGTCAGTTCTCTCTCAATTTTTCACCTCCACCGTGAATCTGGAAAAAACCCAACAACCTAAAGCTTTCCCAGAAAACCCACGGAGCCACCTCGTCTCTCACTCTCTTTACTCTCTTAACTATAAACCCACCACATCTCTCACTCCCACTCCAATCATTTCTCTTCAATTTTAAGCAAAACCCATTCCAGATTTCAGAAAACCTATTTGAAAGTTCAAAACTTTTACTCGAATCTTTTGAAGAATAAGGAAGAGAAATAGAAAGAAACAGAAATCATGCATAGGTGCAGTGGTGGCTCTTCATATGGTGGCAACATGGTCGGTGGTCTATGCTCGTGCAGTGTCCTTCACAACACCCAATCCAACTCCTCATTCTCCACGCTGTTCTCCATGCCCAATCATCACAAGCCGTACGATCATATTCATCACGAAACTTCCATGTCGAGGTTATCTGAGAACAAGATCTTCAGCTTACTGGGTTGGCTATGACGGTGATTGCTAAGCGGGGACTAGCTTCGCCACACCTGGCACAGACGCTCTGATGCTGAAGTGTATACGCTGCTCCAAGCAGCTCAACAATGGATCTCTCTACCGTGAGCTCAGCCGCACGCAACAAACAACACACACATTTTAACAAACGCGTCCTAGGCACACTATTCCTCCCCTTATCCTCTTCACTCGAGGTTTAAAGGAAGGGTCGACCTGACCCATGTTCACTGCCAAAGAAGTCATCGACTCCTTATCGAGAACCGCCACAAGATCTTTAAACCATTGCCGGATAGGGTTCCCAGCGGGTTTTCCGGCAGTTGAAGGCTGACAAGAAGAGGGAGAAACTCTTTCGGAAGACATTCGAGTAACGACCGTGAATATGATCAGGGTGGGGACGAGGGAAAATGTCGATGTCTTGAAGCTGCGGACCAAGAGAGGGAACGACGTCGTGGCGGCGTACATAAGGAATCCGTCGGCGAAGCTCACTGTTCTGCATTCGCATGGGAACGCAGCTGATCTAGGTCAGATGTACGAGTTGTTCAGTGAGCTGAGTCTCCACCTCCGAGTCAACTTGTTAGGGTATGATTATTCAGGTTACGGACAGTCTCTAGTGGGATTTTGTTTCTTGTCATCGTCTATTGGGGATGACTCTTTTGATCAGGGTTTTTAACCGAACACCAAATACTTTTATTTTATATCTTCTCCATAACCAAAATACTGACGATAACAGCTACCGGCCTTCGTGGCACATCATCTCAAGATAGGGGAAACAAAAGCAAAAACAGAAAGCAAAAGTAGAAAAAAACGAATAAGATAAAAAGAAGGAAAAAGCAGAGATAATTGCGGGGTGATGGCATGATTGTAGAGAAGGGAATTATGGGCATGACCCATTAAGCAGACCCTCCCCTCCCCCCCCCCCCCGGGCAACTGCCAGCTGCACATGCTATCCCACTATCCCACCATTTGCCATACCCACATTCAACAATTTTTTTTAATGATGTGATTTACTTTTCTTATATTTTGAAGACATCTGTATAACCCCACCAGAGGGTAATCATAAATAAAGAAAGAAGGCAGCACGCCAAAAAAAAGACGGCAAGCCTAATATAATGGGCTGGAATGTTATGTGGAGGGCGAATGATCATATGCCTAAAAGAGCCAGGCCCTATGGCTTCAAACTCCAATATTCATCCATCCACTTAAAGTTCACCCTCTATTATCACCAACCAGGTGATCAAAAGTACGTCCAGTACTAAAAAATTATTCAACAACCTGCCGCTATTATCACCAACCAGGTGATCAAAAGTACGTCCAGTACTCCAAAATTATTCGGCAGCCTGCTATTATTATCACCAACCAGGTGATCAAAAGTACGTCCAGTACTCCAAAAAATCATACGTGAGCATCACTCATGTCAATCATACATAAACATTCATGAGCATCCCTCTTCACAACATTTATGAGCATCACTCATGTCAACATTCATGAGCATCACTTATGTCAATCAACATAAACATTCATGAGCATCACTCATGTCAATCAGCTTCGAAAGCTTCATTTACAGAGTTTTAGCTTTGAAAGCTTCATTTACAGAGCTCTAGCTTCAAAGCTTCATTTACAAAAGCTCCAGCTTCAAAGCTTCACTTTCAAAGCTTCACTTTCAAAGCTTCACCTACAAAGCTTTAGTGCATGGTCTACAAAGACCACCTCTGAACAACCGCCACTTCGACCCATACATGGATTAAATTTGAAGTCTCCAACCAACAGACTTTATTGACTGAAGACTTGGGGGACTATACTATGTACCATATATTGGGCTTCCGCAACTAGGCCTCATGAAAAATACTTGGGGGACTTAGCCCATTATTTATGTACTGAGGAGTGAACCCTTATTTTATAAAAGATACTCCCTCACTTTCATTAGAAAGCACCCATTAATTATGTATTGAGGAGCGAGCTCTTATTTTATAAAAGAGACTCTCTTACTTTCATTAGAGAGCACCCATTATTCATGTATTAAGGAGCGATCCCTTATTCTATAAAAGGGACTCCCTCACCATCATTAGAGAGCATCGCCGCCTGCCGAGCAACCACCTCGCCGCAAACATCAACTCTAGCCCATCACTTATGTATTGAGGAACGAGCCCTTATTCTATAAAAGGGACTCCCTCACCATCATTAAAGAGCATCGCCGCCTGCTGAGCAACCGCCTCGCCGCGAGCATCAACTCTAGCCCATCATTTATGTATTGAGGAGCGAGCCCTTATTCTATAAAAGGGACTCCCTCACTTTCAACGCCGCAAGCCAAGCCAACCAAGGCAACATAAGCTACAAGCCGAGCAGCCTCACAACATGTGCTACTTCTAGTTGAGCATTATTTCATATTGAGCACCGCCTCATATCGAGTATTAGTTCTAGATGACATCTAGTTACTTCGGTCCACACATGGACTGAAATTTCAAGTCTCCAGCCAAAAGACTATCTTGACTGAAGACTTGGGAGACTACTGTTGGTTCCACACATATTGGGCCTCAGACCTTGACACATTGGGCCTCAACATTTGGGCCTCATTACCGAGCCCATAATTATGTAAAAAGAATAGCCTCTTATTTTATAAAAGGGGACTCCTCCCCCTTCACAAATCGGACTCGGTGAACCCAACAGATGGCAATACCCTCACAAACACAACAACATTCTTGTGAGGGTATTGCCCTCTGTTGGGTTCACCGAGTCCGATTTGTGAGGGGGGATGAGTCCTCTTTTATAGAATAAGAGGCTCCTATTTTTACATAATTATGGGCTCGGTAATGAGGCCCAAATGTTGAGGCCCAATGTGTCAAGGTCTGAGGCCTAATATGTGTGGTACCAATAGGGTTATCAATATATCGCATAATCGTCCTTCTTCAATCGTCTGGAAATGCCTCGACCGCACAAACCTCAATAGTGTCCTTCTGTTCTAACAACAAAGGCAAGGACATAACCCGTGTATGGATCAAGCAATCACGTTGGAGAATTTGCTGATTAATCAAGGCTGAAAGTGCTTGTCGTGACACAGGTACTTCTCAGCCTAATTTGCCCTATATGTGTTAGGCTCCGGATGTAATTTGAGCCAATTCGTTAGCGTCAGTGTTATAAACTCATGAAATGTGTTTGAAAGTTACGTCGTCGAAAAATTCAGCCAAATAGCTGGCAACCATGTGGTAAGGTGCCAGAGTACAACTCATGCAACGAAAAGTCCCGTTGAGTTGATTAATGATAAGTTTGAAGTCACCAAGAACAAGGACACGAGTTGCCTGCAAATCGTGTAGCACGCTGAGGCCAATAACAAGGGCTTCGTATTTAGCCTGATTATTCGTACAATCGAAATCGAGCTTGAGAAAAAAATAACCAACGATTATGAGTGGGGGATTAAATAACGATCCCAATGTCAGCCGAGACTGAAGTACTGGAACCATCAAAGTACATCGTCCAGTAATTATCACGTGTTTATATCAGGCCGATGTCAACGTCATTGCCCGTGAATTTATACAGGGAAGGGTGTTGGGCCAAAAAATCGGCTAAAGCTTGACCTTTGACAGCTTTTTGGGGTACATATTGCAAGCTGATTTCAAAAAGGGCCATCATCCACTTGCCAATTCGGCCCTTTACGATTGGCCGCGTGAGCATGTAACGAATGACATCGGTCTGGGCGATGACCTGAGTAACTGACGGGATCATGTAATGTCTTGGTTTTGATAGGGCAAGATATAGCTTCTCGACAGCAGAGTAATTAATCTCTGGTGGGTTGAGGTTTCAGCTAAGGTAAAAAATAGCATGTTCTCGCCCGGCGTCATTGTCTTGTGCAAGAAGGCAACCGATTGATTCTTCGGTCACCGAGATATATAGTTTAAGAGGTCGGCCCCGTCGTGGTGAGACGAGGATATGTAGAGTCGTTAAAGAGACCTTGATCTGCGTGAATGCCTCTTGGTGCTCGGCACACCATGCAAAGGTGTCAGAGTCTTTAAGTTTCAAAAGTGTGGAAAAGGCTTTCATTTTCCCAGCCGAATTAGCAATAAATCGTCAGAGAAAGTTGATCTTGCCGAGTAACAACTATAATTGTTTCTTAGTCGTCGGGGTGGAGCATTAATGATTGCGCGAGCCTTCTTGTCGTCCACCTCAATACCACGATGATGTACGAAGAAGACTAAAAAATTTCCAGCTGATACGCCGAAAGCACATTTGGCAAGATTCATCTTCAGATTGTGCTGGCGCATGCGTAGGAACGCCTGACGGAGGTCATCCAAATGCGTCTTCTGTCGGGCTGATTTGATGACCACATCGTCGATGTAAACTTCGACGATGGTACCAATTAAATCATGGAAAATGGTGTTCATAGCTCGTTGGTATGTGGAATCGGCGTTCTTGAGGCCGAAAGGCATGACTACCCATTCGTATGTGCCGAGTGCCCCAGGGCACCGAAAAGCGATCTTATAAACATCAGCTTCGGCGATGAAAATTTGGTTATAACCGGCATGCCCATCCATAAAGGATAAGATCTCATGATGTGCTGCGGCGTCAATTAACAAGTCGGAGATCAGCATCGGGTACTCATCTTTGGGCGTTGCCAGGTTCAGATTACGAAAATCGATATAGATGCGTAGGGCACCATTTTTCTTTAGCATTGGGATGATATTGGCCAACCACTCGATGTATCGAGCGGTCCGAATAAACCCAGCTTTTAAAAGTCGAACTAGTTCATCTTTTATGCCGAGCTGTACTTCGATCGAGAATCGACGAGGGGGCTGGCGGAAAGGCTTATAACCAACTTTAATGCGTAATTCATGTTCAAAAAGGGTCCGATCAAGGCCCGGCATCTCATGATAACTCCAAGCAAAACAATCTTTAAACTCGTTAAGTAATTGACAGAGTTCGACTTTCATGGAATGGGGTAGCAATGCACTAATAAATAACGGTCGAGGGTCATCAATTGTTCTGACATTTATTTCTTCTAAGGGGTCCTTAACCTGGGGTCGATTATCTTCGAGATCAGCCGGTGCGGCCTGAACTTTGTCTAACGA